>NC_088100.1:48572253-50024753 GCF_036370855.1 Dromaius novaehollandiae | reverse complement strand
TCAGGATTTCTTGAAATGTCAGTTAGGAATCCAGAAATGGGACAGCCTCCTGTAAAATCAATTCTCTTGTGCTATTGTAAAGTCACCTAAATTTTTATTGTTTGAATATAGACAGTAATTCTGAAGAAAGCATTGTCATTTTCTATTTTGTTAAATTTCAAGACTTTAATTGTGATTACAGAGGTGGTATTGACTATTAGTCTAAAGATCAAGCACTGCAGAACAGATGCAACTACGTACTATGTTTTTATAATTATGGCAAAGTTCTGCATTGTTTCAGATAAAAACTGTAAAATTAAAAGTGATTTCTTTAATAAACTTACAACTAGACAGTAGTATGTGGAGCAGGTGACATTTACAGTTCTTCTGTACATTCATCTTCACTTTTTGGTCACCTTATTTAAACTCTATCACTTTGTCCAGTTACTTTGTTTATGTTTTCAGATGGTGGCTTTTCTTGGCCTGCTGACTACAGTGATAAATTATGTTGCTGCTTGAAGATAATATGGATATAACCTTATTTCAAAACCGTATCCTGCAGTAGATTGGACATTGTTAATGTAGAGGTTTTTAGAACAGAAATGGGTCCAAAGAGGAATTTGCTTTTTATTTGTTTGGGATCTTTTATTAGTTGGTATATGGGCAGTGCATTTAGCAATGAGTAGCCTTTGATAAGGAAGGGCATCTTTGTTCTAGTTAAATAATAAAACAGTAATGCCTGGTAATGTGCTAATTTATTGGATTGGAATGTGTTTATATTGGCTGATGAGGTTGTTTTGATAGGACTTCTCTTTTTTGAGGTTGCAGTGTTTAGATACAAGGGTTTTTGTAAGATATTTGGAAAAATCATTGTAAACATGTAGGTGTAGAAGGGATGGAAAAGTAAATGAATTGATGTTTAACAAACAAAATAAGATACCTATAAGTATGTTCTAGGATATGTGGCCATAGATAGCTTTAAATAAATATGTAAAAAAAAATATATATATATATATATATATATATATATATATATATATATATATATATATATATATATATATATATATTTCAGAGTGTAAAAGGACACATTTAAGAGTTGGTTCTTTGTCCTGCCTCCCCCCCACCCCGGTAATACATCTTTAACAGATGTTATCTTGTTCTGCCTGGCCAAGGACATGGGGATGAAACTGCTAGCAGGCATGGCGAAAGTGCTTCTTTGAGGCTGGTAGCAAAAAGAGTTACTTTTGTCTCTGAGCTCTGCTCTTGACTTCTTGTAATAATTTTAGGGTGGCATGTGAACATAGCAAAAGTAACAAGCATTAATTGGGATTTTTCTCACCTCAGTCTCTTTTGCCAACCAGAGAGGTGATGCAGAAGTTTTAACACAAGCGAGGTGTGAATGTTGACCAAGCGAGGTGAGGATGTTGGCTTCTGCAAGCAATGAGCTTTTTCTGGAATCTCACAGATGAATTAAAAGAAACCTGTTGAAGCATTAAAGTTGCAGTTTCCTGGAGCACCTGAATCATCAGCTGTCTTATGTAACTGTAGAGAGTGTGCATTAAAGATGTGATTGTGAGCAGTTTTGATGCTCTCATGGTCTGGAGACACTGATGCGTAAAACTTCGGGGCATGAAATGATGTATTTTAGTGCAATGCCTGCTGTAATATGTTGAAAACTAAAGAATATATTAATATAATATGTAAATGCATTACTTGTATAAAGTGATATGAAGGCATATCCATTAGTAGTGTAAAAAAAAAAAAAAAAAAAAAACCCACACACAAAGTAAAAAGAAACCAAAAGAGTGTGTGAGGGGGGGAACCCTAAACTGTAAATACATCTAATGGTAGCGTTCTTCATAGTTTGTACTGAAATCTTAAGAATGACTCTGTTTTTTCTACTGTAATTCAATGATCTCTTACTTGGATGATTAAACGGAGCACTGAAGCACTTTAAAATCTGCAGCTTCAATGCTTGGAATTGAATTGAAGGATCCTGTCTGTCAGGGCAGAGCTCTGCCAGAAGACCACATTATAGAGCATTGTTTTATTAGGCATTATTTGGTTATAAATAAACAGTAGCACAGATGCAGTACTTATATAGTGGATGCATTTCCTTATGTTAACTTTATGTATTCCTAAAGGCATAAATATGTTGTTTATAAAATAGGCCTTGTGTTTGCATAAACATTAACAAGTTATGCATGTAAATCTTCCCATTGCAACAATCTGAATGTGCACTTCGCTTCGTAAAAAACTGCTCTGAACTGCGCTTTATGCTTGTGTGACACCCGTTGTGGCCCTGTAGCGAAGGCTTAGTTTTGAACCTGAGGGATTTGGTCCTTTTCTGACGAGTGTAGGATACAGAATACCCCTTCTGGAAATGCACCAGTTGCTCTTTTGATGTAAAGGGGTGTTTCTGAGAATTGACAAACTTAACGGTTTTAATTTTAAAATGCTCTTTAAGAAAGGTAGTACCTGCATCAGACCTGTGTCAGAGCAGTTTCTTTGTCTGAATGAATCAACAGAAGAACATAAACTTTTCAAAGTTTATTTTTAAGGTTTTTTTTAAGAAGGGTTAAGAATCATGTGTTGGCTAGAGAAATTATTTTTAGGATTAGTGGCAGTGGTTTGGTCCTCTGTTCAAAAGTGAAAATTTATTTTAAAGAGCCTGAAGAATGCACACCACCAAGAATCCTGCAAGCAGCAGCCTTTCCAAATGGAAATATCTTACTGTTATCTGCGTAAAGGCTGCTGTTAGCAGCCACTGACTTGTAATAGGGCCAAATTATTGTCCTTCAGACTGGCTCTTTTCATTTTTTGAGGTGAGTTGAAGGTGCTTCTTGGTAAAAGCAGTTATGACATCAGTTATTTTCTAAGCAATGATATTTTGAAAGAGATATTCTTCATTAATTTCTCTGGTGGGAAATGTTATCCATCAGTATCTGCTAAAGTATTTTTATGTGATATTTTACATAAAATGAACAAAGATCTTTGATCTGAATTTTCCTGCTGAGAATCACCAACTGTATTGATCAGAGAAGGCAGGATGAAAAAATCAGGGAGAAAAGGTGAGAATCAAAAGTGATGCCTTTGCCCCCAGTTGCTGTGTTAATCTAGAAAAGTGAAGTTTACGATAAAAACATTTTCAAATCATGTCCACTTGTTAATTTTTTTTTTTTAACTTCCGTGCCTGCTCGCTTATCTGCTTCCTTCTTGTTCCCCAATGCAAGCTACTGTTTGAGATGAGCAAGTTCAAAATTATCGGCTCTGTCAACTTGATGCTGCTGAGGCAAGAATTTGGTAAGAAGGAGAGATCAGGTTGGATTAAGAGCTCCAGGATATAAAGTTTGATAGTAAAGTTGAGTTCTGGAGAGAAAGCACAAACCAACAAAAACAACCTGCCAAAAATTTTGTTAGGAAGCAGGATAAAGAGCTTTTCTGAAAGTGAAGTAAGTTATCGTGTCTGTCTTGCAGTAGACCTTAAGTACCTTCCTCTGAGCCGCTGTTTGGCAGCACACTGGGCTGCAGAGGGAGTCGGATAGTTTCTACATTGCTGAATGTTTTTATTCTGATTTAGTATTTTAAAAAGCACCAGAGGTGTTTCTCAAAACCAGGCACTACTAAAAGTTACAGATAAGATTGAAGATTATGGAGAGATACGATCAAGGAACACAAACAATTCTGTCTGAGAAATGTGGGATAACAAAACCAAGGAAGAAATGCAGTGTTTTTTGAACTTTTTAACCTAATTTGAGATAACGTAAGAGAACATAGTCGTTGTGATTACGTGTCATTATAGAATAAAGGTCTTGTCTGGGCAACCCTAAATAAGCAGTTCTGTATCTTAAAATATTTGGATTTTTTTCCCCTGAAGTCTCATCTTTTTAAGTTTAATTTTCGTAGATTTGTAAGACGACTATTGGAGGTGACTGGAGTATTCCTGAACTACTTTATTGTTCAGTTACCGATATCTACTTAGTATTAGCATCCAGTTTAACAGATTTTATTGAAGAATGCAAACACACATTTTCAGTGTTGAGATTATCATTGTTGTGTCATCATGAGCATCATCATTATTACAGATCAACTAATAAACTGTTACTGGTTTTAATCATTGTTCTTAGGGTGCACCAAAACTTGCTAAGTACCTTCCACTTCTGAAAGATGGATTTTGTGTTTTAATCTACCTTAAGAAAAACAAACAGATTATAAAAGAAACTTCATATCCACTTAAGGGAGAAAAAAATCTTTTTTCTTCCTAGTATTCTCAAAGATTGAATTTTTAATTAAAATATTTCTTTAGTGAAGGTTTGTTTACAGTGATATGAAGTTGTTTTTGGTAGCAAAAAGACAGTTTATAATAGTTAATAAAAATAGTTAAGCATTTAGGGGAAAAAATGTATGTTAGAGAGAAAAGATCAAATATATCTGCTGGAAACAATACTTGCTGATCTGTCTAATTTTTTCCCATACCGCTACCTTAAAATGTCTTTGTCTAGCATTTCTATTATCATTAAAGGTGACAGTGCTCATGATGATGCTAAAATTGTAGAATGATGCTGTGAATCTCCTAATTATTGCGTTGTGCCTTTCCATGCCTGTGTCAGTGGAAGTTTCTTTAGCAGGTGTATCAGTTTGTTTTCTTCTTGTTTTCAAGTAGCAGATTTATAGCCCCTAAAGTAATCCCTGAACCAGCAAAGTATTAATTTTTTTTTTATCTTTTACAGATTTTTTTTTTTGCTGTTTCACTTTTGTTGTCTATAACTGGTAATATAATTAAATACTTGTATAATTTCATTATTTTAATAGCTTTGGTTATATGTTTAGAAAGTAATCTTTTGGAGAAATGAAATGGAAAGATTAGGTGACAGAGCTTATTTTCTCTTAACTGAAATTTTAAAAATTAGAATTAATCTTCAACTGCGGTAAGAGGTTAGAAACTGTCTTGTGTTTTACTACCAGTAAAAGATTTCTGTTGTGTTGCAGTGAACATTGTTTTTAAGATTGCAGCTACCTAGCTTTGATTCCTAACTGGTACATTCCACATATAGGTCTTTTCTTTGCCTTACTGTCCTTTTGCACCTATACTGGTTTTTAACGCTAATACTTATGTTAAACTTTCCTAAAGTTAGACTCCACTGGGGTTAGTTTTGCTAGCTCTGTGTTGAAAGAATGTAGTTTTCTGTGATTCTTGACCACAGCGCTGCTGGAAAATTTTGTATTTAGATTTCGGTCCTTTTTTTTTTTTTCTTTGTACTCCCACTTTTGCATGAAAAATTAGGAAAAGGATTCAAAAAATGAGAGCTTCATACCACTTCCCGTACGGGCATGTATGGCTATACCTGGTGCCTTGTAGCAGAATGACTTTAGAAATGTGGAAGGACTGGGATTGAGACTGGTACAAAAATACCTAGTCATAGATATTGCTGTGAATCATCAAGACTAAGACTGAAGCTCTTCCCTATCGCAAGGATATTTTGAAAGCACTGAGGCATGGAGCTGTCAAGAGCAGAATTGTAAGTGTTTGCGATTCTGCCTTAATACTGCGTTGACTAAGCAAGTGAGAGTCAGAAAAAAGTTATCCACCAAGTTCTGATGCATTTTCAATAGGCTGCCTAGGATTTTCATACTGGTGTGCACAAAGTCTGTTCAATGTTCTTCTGAATTGTCTCTCTAACAGTTTCATAAACTTGCATCTAAATTTGCCTTCCTCACAGTAGCAGTTGGATGCATCTTTCTGCTTCTCTGGCCTGCCCAGTAGTCAGTGTTTACTGCTTGACTTCCTGAACTGAATACCTGTCACTTTTTTGGATAAATATGGGCCTCCTCAAAGGTAAACCATCTAGCTACCTCTAACACATGGCTAAGTAGTTATTTTTCTGGTAGAACCACAGTATGCCTCATTTTCATTAACAGAATGGTCTGGAAAATATTAACATGCTATCTGTACATTAAGGGCAGAGAGAGAGCTTTTTAGAGATTACTCTTGAGCATCAATGAGGAAGACTGTGAAAACTAATTTGAAGAACCTGAAGAAAGAGCTGATTTTTTTGAGAGGAATGTCAGGAGTCATCCAAGATCTCAAGATAGTCGTTATACCTGGGAAATTGGTTCTGGATAGTTGAGGTATTAGTGTCTGTCGCTGTGTTGTTTGCTTTTGTACGTATGTACATGTGACAGTGAATTGGCAGTAGGTAATCTGGTGGTGAAGACAGGTGACCTAGGAGTCTTGAATGCTTGGCCACATATATATCCATTCTTTGGATGTTAAGGTCAAATTATGGAAGAAGGGTTCTCATTAGAAAAAAACAGAAAAGAAAAAAAAAACACTTTCAAAAGAGAACTTGCCTTTTGAAGATTTGAAGGAAACATTAAAAAGTAGCTGTGTTTGATGTTTCCTTAAATGTTAACAAGAAACACTGTCTAGGATGTTGATCTCTGCCAGAATATGTGGGAAACGGGTATTCAAAAGAAACTAACACTTCTTCCAAGAAATTAAAGTAATAAAAACTTGTGGGTATGTGATACTTTATTCTGTGTGAGAGACACTGTTAGAAAGGACTCTCAAAAAGCCAGTGGTTCTGCTGCTTCATTCATCACCTACTTAGAACAGGTTTTGCCACTATCTGTATTTCTTAAAGCGTTCACTACAGCCCTTTCTTTTACAGCCATGAATAATCATCAAGGGGAATTTCATTGTTAAATAGCATTAGCTCATACACAGATTATGAAATCAAAATGGATTTTCATAAAGTTGCTGAAAGTAATGTCTTCAGTGAGAAATATCTGCATGTCAACTTCCTTTTTTCCTAATAGCTCAATTGGTGTAAGATCACAAGTTCTGTTTGCTTGGCTTTGTTTAAAGTCTGTTGCTTAAATAGAATAGAAGATTCACATTGAGAGTGAAAAATAGGGTAAAAAGCAATAAGATCTGTTTGTAGTGGAATCTTGTCTTAACAATATTATCTTAAACTGCCTTTTTTGAGCAGGGACTCACTGCAACATGCTGGTCTGTGGGATTTTGGTCCCAAGTGGGGACTTCCATGCTTGTTTGACAACACACGCAATAATTTTGCAGAACTTGAGGTGATTGTGATTAGTCGGCTATCCACCTGGAGTACAACTTTAGCAGAGAATACACTTTTTAAAAGTGAAATTAAATTTTTGTGATGACTCAGTTGCAATTCAAAACTGTTAGCGACACTGATAAGAATCTAAAATTTGTCTCAATGGCCTTTTTTTGTCTCCCAAGAACTTAGCTATTCATAGAAGGAAAATCTGTTTCCAGTGCATATACTAAAATTTATCCTTCCCTAAGAGAATATTTGGCAACTGCTTTGAGACATTGATTTTATTTTATTATTTCAAAGAGAAAAACCTTAGTGTTACTAGTGCTGCAGATGTGTTTATGCAGAGTCAGCTGTGGTCCTCCTAAAACAGCTGCTATTACTACTAGGAAAGGTTAAAATGCATGCATCTTGTAAACAGTGTGATAGATCATGTATCATCCTCTCTTTTTGCATTGCAGTGAAGCTAGTCTTTAAAACTAGACTTCCTAGGGTCAAATTTTAGTGAAGTCTCTTTACACCTGGAATGGCTTCAACGTAATTATATAGTATGGTGCATAGAAAGATAAAGGATGTGATTTTTGTAGATGAACTAATTGTATTTTAAACAGAGCGCTGAGGTATTTGACATACTGTTGGCTCTCAAGGAGACTAAATCTTTGGACTGACTGGAACCAGTGTTGACTATTAGCAGTTTGGGATTCAGCAGCATTTCACTTTGAGTCCAGAGTCCGATTACTGCTACCCGTGGTTCAGACACTGTCTATACAGAATAGTTAATACTACATATAGGTATCATTTCTGTCAACTCAGGGCTGATCAGGGGTTTTTTTTAGTCACTTTAATGCACAATTTGTTTGTGAACATAGCAGAGTTTAGTGGTTGTCTACACCAGCATGGACAAAAATTGTGTTTTTACCATGCTGTCTTGCATTGTTTAGTGATGGGGACAGTCTTGTAGCTACAGAGCCCTGTAGTTATGGAACTTTTGTTATTCACTCTTTTACATCTAAGATGAGCAATGAAATAGTTAACCCTTTCCGAAAGGGTCAAGCTGAAGAAATCAAATGTTTCTCCAACCTGAGTCATTCATCAACAGTCAGTTGAGCGCTTCAGTGCAGGGATCTGTTGCATTAGGTCTGCAAAGATGTTAATACACTGTGTATGAAACATGTGGCTGTAGACAAGAGAAGACAATATTTCTTCTGTTGCTTATCATTAAGAAAAATGGCTGAATTTTGCAATAAAGGTCTTTCTAGTAGTGAAAATCCTTTCTGTGGATAATGTTGCATCAGCATAAAAGGGGTAACTTAACGCTGGTAAAAATCCCTAAAGTAGACCGACCTTAAGGTATTTGAAAATGTTAACAATATTCAAATTGACTGCTGCTGATGATTTTTCATTGATTTTTATGGCTAGGAAGTGTTTTTTATCAAATCATAGATTTGGGTGATGTTTTTACATTGCACCTTTTATTTTGCTGTGTTCATTATTAATAGATGTAGAAAACCATAAATTTGTTTTCCAAAAGCAGTAAAAAAAATTGCTAGAAAGTAAATCACTTGTCTTTTTGTGTGTTTCAACTTGAGAGGGACAGCTTTGAAAAACAGGAAAGATCAAGATAATTTAAAATGGTAAATCCAATAGGATGCAATCAACATAATGTTGTGGGTATTTTTTCTATAGGCTGGCATATTTCTTTACCTGTGTGACTAATTAGGATCGAGGAGATTACCAGAAAAGAATTCTAGTATTCTTGGCTGTCTTTAGACTTTTTGCTCACTTTTTTGGGATGGTATTGGAAAATCAAAATCCAGTTTCATCTGTTTAGTGAGTTTGATCTTTAGCTTCCTGGTTGTGCAATGTTTTGTGTCATAAAAGAGAAGACATACAAGAGAATATTTGCTTTTAAGAGCTTTTATGATATTTTCAAGTGTGGAAATGTTCAACAGTTAAAGTAAAAGTCAACAGTTTTGGAGGGAGGGGAAAAAAAAGAGAGATGAATATAAGTTGAAGCCACTTTTATTTGTGTGTTTAATGTTTCCTGACCATGTAATTTTCTTTTTCGCTTGTATGTGGAAGACTTGCTACTTTTTCAAGCCTGTGCATCAGCAGCAAGGGGTAGAGTCTGCTGCAGCAGATGCCCGAGGAAAGAATGTTGTTTGAAGACCAACATCCCAAAGAGATAAAAAGAGAAAGATTATGAAAGGGGATTACTTGTGATCCTTCCTGAAAGGAATTTGGCAAAGCCAAGGAAGTTTGTCAAATCAAAATCATACAGGAACAAAGATATCTATTGCTGTGTTCTTCTTATTGGTGTTTCCCATATCCCCACAAAAGCTCCATCCTTTCGCTGCCATTTCGCTTGAAAATATCTGATAGAGATACTGTACTGGTAGTCCTAAGTAGGGCAGGCTGTGTAATCAATGCCAGTTCAGCTGCTGAACTAAAAAAAAAAAAAAAAAAAAAAAAAAAAAAAAAAAATCACACTGAATGAAAGAAGAAAAAAACAGGAGAAATGTATATATTCAGTTATGTTCCAGTGAACTTAAAAAAAAAAAAAAATGCCTATTTCAAAGACAAGTAAATATAAAAATATTTCAAAGACAAAGTGCTTGAGTTGCTAAACTGATGCTAGTAATATCCCCTTTTTTTCCAATACCCTGAGGTTTAGGACTCTTATGAAGGATGAGAGTAGTCCAGAGTCAATTTTTTTTTTTTACTATTCTTGAAAGAACAGGAATCGTATCTTCTAACTTGGAAGAAAATGTCCTGGTCCTACCTGAGTGTCATATAGTGCATGAATTCCCTTCAGTCTTTCTTGTTAAAATTTTTCACTTTAATTAAAATACATGGCTGTTTTTTACAGACAAAGCTATAGATGTGACAGAGATCACATCTATACAAAATGCATTGAAGTAGTAAGTAAAAAAAAAAAAAAAAAAAAGTGATGAAAAAAACTAGCAGCACTGTCACAGAACATGTGTTTAAAGGGTGTGAAATTATGTGCACATTTCCTTGTCACCTGCGAGGAATAGACCAGCCCCTAGGATGCTCCTAGGTCTGCTGACCTTTTTGGGATCCACACCACTTTGGAAGATCCTGATATAGAGTGAAGAATGAAAAATAGAATGGAAATTTGTTTTCTTTCAATAGGAGGTTCCTCCTGCTCATCTCTGGTACCCAGTGGGGGACCAGGGTTCTCAAAAATGTGTTGAGGAGTGAGAAAGAATGGAGAAAGGTGATATGAATAGGCAGCCTCTGGTCTCTTCAGAGATGCTGCTGTTTTGCAGCACCAGCTGATTCTGGCAGTTCTTACTTCCCTTTACCAGTCTTTGAACTTGTTTAAAATGGAGCTCCTCCTTCAAATGAGAAGAAAGAGATTATCAGTTTGGCATGTATGATTTTTTTATCTGTCTTTCCTGCTCTTCAAACTTGCATCTCAGAAATATCAGTGAGTAGAGCAGGGCCGTGGTGAGGCAGAAGGCATCGATGGGAACCGGGAAGACTTGGATGCTGTTCCTGCTCTTTTATTGGCATGCCGCATGGTCTTGGGGAAACTGGTTCCCTGTCTCTGTTTTCTCCTTATACGATACAGGAAGAAATAAATTTTACACTGGAGGTTGATGGCTTTCAGCTTTATTGATGGAAAGTACTGCGTAAGAAGTTAGTTAGTATATCCCCGACTGCATGAATGCTACTGAATCTGTAATGCTTTCTCTCCACCTCAAAGTCAGTTTGGGACACAGAGGAAAAGTAACTGGTTTCGTCATTTTTCGTGGCTTTCGCTCGCATCCAGAACCCCAGGCTGCAGATGGTGTGCTGCAGATGCTTTTCACAGATGGGATTAAGGGTTGACGAAGTAACAGGGCCTCATGCAAGCATCCCACTGTGCTCTTGAAACTGGAGTTTCATTCCTTGTAGCAATCTGTATGGCCTTGCACTTTACCTTAGGAAAATAATTTAAAAAAGAGAGCTTTAAGAACCTTGGAAAGAAGGGAGGTATTATTAATGTTAAATTCTTTCTAACATGTAGTGCTCAATATATAGCTAAAGGCCTAATGGCATTTAATGTGTGGCTTCTAAGGAGTATGTGTATTCTCCTAAGATGTATTATAAACTATAAAAGGAAGAGGTACAATTTTTCACAAATGTTTTTGCTGAGATTGTTTTAAGTCAGTTAAAATTGCCTTTGAGAGTAGAGTTGCACTAAAAAGAGAAAGGAGAGAAGGAAAAAAGAAACCCCAAAACAGGGTCCTGCTCGGTCTAGAGTTTCAGGAAAGAGAGGAAAAGGTCTAGTTATCCACAGCCAGATGCATTGTTAAAAGTTCATATTATCACTTTGACATTTAGAGTAGGACTCAGTGTCTTTGTAAATTCCTCTTCGTATTACCAGTGTAGGTCTCTGAGCTCAGACCATTTCACAAACCATAACATTTTTTAGTGAGTGATTGATCTGTATTATGTGTCCTCGCCATCAGAAGAATCTTGGGATGTTGCTTGTATAAACTGTAATACAATCTGATCCTGGGCATTTAGTTACACACTTTCATAGACCTATTGGCGATACTCAATCCTCCTGGATTTGGGAATAGGGCTTATCTGATACTGTTAAAAAAAAAAAAAGAAAAAGAAAAAAAAAAAGCCCCTCATTTTCTCTGTTCCCCACTTAAGTAACTCAACACATCTGGTAACACTGTAGGATCATTGTCCTTTCAGTTCCTCTGCAGCTCATATTGCTACAATATTTCTTAGGTATCTAGTTTCCTAAAGGGCAACATGATTTTTTTTTTAGGCTGTTTTTATAGGTCTTGCAAATTAACCCATATGCATTGCAAGAAAAAACATGACTTTTAATCAGCACCATTTCTAAAGTTAGCACTTGTTCTGTGTATATGAATATGTATATGAACCAATGTTTAAAAAAACCCCACCTTTCTGCTAGTACTTAAAACTAGCATACAAATGTGTTTTTATTATCAAACAAAATATGCCTAAATGTTAAAATATCTTTCTGTTAGGGGTTTTATCATTTTGCTTTTTGTCTTTAGTTACAAGAATAATAAAAATTGAAACTAAATCTTTTAATTCAATAAGAACTAGGCTGAATTTTTAGGAAGCAAAAAGGGGAATCAGATATAGAATCATATGCATAGGAAATTATACATTCAAGAAATTAAAACTTTCTGAGCAACTAAAGGGGTAGCCTTAAGGTGTGCTTATTTGAAATGGCTGCATTTAATTTTACAATAAATCAGAGTATTTTGCTCCAATTAAGACAGTTCATGTACACGGCTCTAAATTGTACGGTAGTTCCAGTGAGACCATGGAATGCTTGTTTTACATTCTGGATCAAGTTCAGATTTTTAGGCTTCGCTTGAATAAAATAAAAAGTCTGAACCCTGAAGATAATACAGATTGATAAATCTGATTTAAACATTCCTGTGCTGCAGAGTTTCGGTGTATGTGGTACAGCTGAGCCTCAGGCCATGCACTAAATACATCCACAGTGCATTCCCAGAACACTCGAATACCAAATGATCACATTTGAAAGGTTACCTTTCTATGGATTCAGACTTTCCCGTGTTAGCCATGAAGATTAGAATTTTAACAGCTCCCAATGAGAGGTATTTTGAAGTATTTACTTGGCAGAAAAAAACCTAAACAAAACAGAAAACCCAGATGAGGTTGTCTCATATTCATGAACTGGGATTTATTAGCTCTGTGGATATCCTTCTGAGAATACATGCCATAGTTCACACTTAAAAAAAAAAAAAAAAAAGAAAAAAAAGAAAAAAAGAAAAAAAACCCTTGTTTTTCATTTATATTAACGTAAAACTTAGAAGAAATACTTTAGTGGAGGTTCTAGTAAGGAGACAGGATCTGCTTCTTCCTCATGCCTGTGCTAGAAAATATCCTGGTGACTCCTGCAGCCTTTCACAGTTCGCCTTCTGCAATGGAAGTCAGTGAACCATTTATGCTCTCTGGAAATCTGGCAGCAGCTTTGTTAGTAAATTTGGTGGTAATTAAAGAAGTAAGTTTTCTTTCTTTTTCTTTTTTTTTTTTTGTTTTACAGGTTGTGGAACTCATATCAAGTGCTATTGGTGACCTAGTGCAAGGTATATATTATGAAAACTCAAAATTATCTGAGGTAAGAATTTCAGTAGTATGTTTATGTTGATGTGTGGCTATAATATATGTGGTGACTTCCCCGTTTGTTTAAAAGGAAAAGGGAGAGGGAGGAGAAGCGTTAATTGCAATCCTAGTTTCTGCAGTAACATCGTTCCCACCTGTGAACTCTGGGAGTTTCCAGAAGTGTTCAAAGAGGGACTATTTTGTTTCTGTGAGTGCTTAATAAAATAATATAATGGGTCATTACTAAGGACACTAGACACGTTTTACTACAGGCTTTTCGAACACTTCTGGAGACTTGTAGTCAAGGGTCCGTTAAAGCAATTTATTTTAATGTTGTCGGTATCATTAATATCTACATGTGAAATGTCATATTTTATAACCTGTAACTGCCCAAAGATATTTACAGAACGTTTCAGCCCAAACTTGTATCAGGTTCCTCCTTCTTCTGAGCACTGCACCTTTTGATGGTATAAATGCAAGTTTTGTTTGGAGGGGGCAGCAGTGCAGTGCTGCATTCGTCTCCACTAAAAGTCACTGTGCACGTGCTCCAGGAGTTGGCACAGGAAGGAAAATGACAGTCAAATATTCACACCAAAAACTCTGGTATTTCTTTAGGGGCAAGCACAGAAGTACTGTGCTGCTGCTTTAACTTTTTGCACTACAAGAAGTGTGGTGAAAAATTGGTCAAACTAGAACTAAGTATTTTTGTCTTTAACAGAACTTTTGAGGAAGCTTTCAGAGACCCTTCTCAAATTGAGTTTGCTTGTGCAGCATGTTAAAGCAAAATGGAGATCTTTGTTGCACTGGTTATGGTTGTATCTTAATGTGTGCAAAAAATCCATAATTTAGAGTCATCATTCCCTGTGCAGGTTTTGTTATAGCAAATTATCATTGTATAGGAATGATCAGCAGTGTTTATGTGTGGTTATCTTAGAATCCACTGAAGTAGATATATTCATTTCTATTGATATTTTCTCACATGTCTGGTTTGCCTCAGAGACATGAATCTTAAACAAAGTTCAGAGATGAGATGGTTTGAAGATTGCAGAAGTATTTGTATTCACTTATACTTGCTACATGTATAGATTTCCACTCTGTTTTGTTGTTACCCTGTTGCAATATGTAGCAAAATAAATTAATAATTCAGTGCAAGCCTGGATCACGTGGATTACCGCGACAGTAGATACCTGTGTGGATGGCTCTGCACGAGCCATAACCAAACTAGGCAAGCAGAGAGTGGGGCTGTGGATGTGCCACCAAGCAGCAGCAACTGCGCCCTGGAAAGAGCTGCTCTGCTGGTTGGTGTCTTGCAGACCTGCTGTCTGGCTTGCTTGTGTACCTGCTCCCCAAGGTGTTGCAGTCACATTTCACCGAGTTAGCGAAGACCCGTTATTTAAACTAACCTAGTTTAAGCTTACCCGTATTCACTGAAAGTAGCCAGGGAGTGATCACGTCGATCAGCTGAGCTCCTCACTCTGCGGACGTGATAACCTCCAGCAGGAGTGGGATAACGGCTTGCCTGGGAAAAGCTGCTGGCAGCGCGCTCCTCGGTTGGCACAGCTGCATCCAGAAGATGCTGCGGTCAGAGCCGTTGCCTGGCGCCTCCTGGCAGGATCCCTCTGATGGAAGTGTGGGAGCGATGCCACGCTGGGAATTTTGCAGCAGTTACGCACCGTCTGGTTTTAATCTGTGAATAAACAGCACTTCAGCCTTCACAGCTAGTACCATGCTCAGGGTTGTATGTTAAAGTAAATGGCATTTTCCAGATTTTTGCAAAGAACTTTTAAAATTGTATTTTCGGTAGCCAGGCAGGTTTCTGAAAACAAGCACATCTCAAATGCGTCATATTTAAAACAGCAGCCGGTTTTTTTGCATAGAAGTAAAGCTCTGCTAGTTTGTCTTAGCAATGAGACTGCCTTACTGTGACTCTGTAATCCTAATGCATTTTATTTTAACCATGGCCTCTGTATAAACAAGAGACGTTGTGGACTCTTTTGGGTGCCTGCCATTGCAGAAGGTCTTAGTCATCCTTTTCTTCATTTGGCGATGCGCTGAGCTGACGGCCTTGGCAGGGAACAATTATATCATCTTAGAGCAGCTAGAAAATATTTTTCTGCTGCATTACTGAAGTACTTCACATGTGCAGATTACAGGGGAAGTGCGAGGCACACTAAGCACAGCTGCACAATGTTTACCCTACCCTGCCCCAATTACAAATACAAAAGATTTATTTTGTTTCATAATAGTCAGTGACCTTTTCTGTCTAACAAGAGCTGAAAATACAGTAAGACCCTTCCTAAAAGGAACCCAGTTATTTCAAAACACAATTAGTCTGATGGCATAATAGGTACTGAAAACTGCATGACAGTGTCTGAAGTTTAGTTTTTATAATGGGTTGTATATGGCTTCTGATGAGACCTAGAACAAACAAGTCCAGGATCTATTTTAATTCCTTTGATTTTGTCCTTTGAGAAATTTGCTTCAATGCGGTATATTAAACTTATCCCTGCTGCTTTCCTCACGCTATTCTGCTGAGGCAGTGTCCCATTTTGCAGCTATTCATGTCCTGAACATCCCTTTAGCAAGGATTGCGAAAGGGACTAAGTCGGTTATTGACCTGTCCTATTTGTGTCCTTGGTGCATCTTCCCTCCATGCCTAACTGCAAGTTGACCAAGCCAAAATTTTGAACTAAATTTCCTAGAGGTAAGACAAATGCTTTAATTTAGTCTGCAACTAAGTCCCAAATGTCAAACTTTATTTCTGCTTGTAACAGTAGGACATAAGGATGTTTTTAATGGCATTTTCATTTCTGGGAATCTCTTAAATTTAGAAAAGCAGACGGCTATCTTTTTACTTTTTTTTTGAGGCAGGAAAATTGTACTTCATATGTTAAATATGCCTTTAATACAGGTCTTTTAAATTACTCAGGGCCATAAAATAGACTAATTTCTTATTTAGCACTGAGTTGCTTTGAGCTTTGCTAATTGTCTACCTAGATGGTTTTATCTTTTACTTTAGACAAAAATAGCTCAGCAAAATTCACCTTTCTCCTCTGAGACCCAAAGTTCATGTTTACCCCAAGAATTTTTTTCAGTTTACTTCCTTTAGATGACCCTGCAGGAAAATTAAAAGTATTCCTTGCCCTGACAAGACTGACCTTATTTATTTCTGAAGACATATAATGGGTATAATTATTTGACAGCTCTCATTAACACTTCTTTTTTTTCTCTGTAAAACCACATGCAGTCCTACAGCCATCCCATTTTAGTACTTTCTGTTTGGTCATTCTTCATCTTGTGTGAGTGGTGAGTCATTATATCTGTGTGGAACAGGGAAAATAAAGATAATGTTTAACTCTTTATCATTATTTGAAATCGTATTCCAAACTACTAAGTGCAGGCTTTGGCAGCAAAGACAGCCTGAAAATTAAGGTTCTTGCTAATGTTCAAAGTAGCAAATAGCTGTTAAGACACTTTGTCTGTGGCTTAAGCTAATATTCTAGGCTGTAAAGTGGAGCAGAAAGGACTGATGTGATAAGGTTTTGCTGCTTTGTGTGCTAAAACCCTTCTGTCAGAGCCCATGCTTGTATGAGTAAAGGACATTCTTCGCAGTTCCCTTCTGTCATTCCTAAATCTAGGTCTAATTTGCAAATAAAAGTTTATGCCTTTTGGAAATGTGAAGACAGAAGTTGTCTAAGACGGCCTTCAGTCATGATCATGGTTCATGATAACAAAAAACAGTGTTGAATCTTCAATTCCTGCATTTAGGAGACTGAAGGCTTCTAAAATGTTTGCTAACTCACAGAATACTTTTGCACTTGTAGAAACATACTGTCTTAATATCCACGGGCATTTAACACTTATCAATGAAGAATGCTTTAAAATTCCTGTCCATTAACAGAATATGGAAGAGATATATTGGAAAGTCCATGGTCAAGGAGCAGAATCAGGAGCAGGATGTGAGTGTATTGGCTCTTGACTTTTAGCTGGCAGAGCATTCCTGTCATCTTAACAAATTATGGATTTTCATGGGAAATTGCACTTTTTTTTTTTTTCCTCACCTCTGGAATATCAAGCTGATGCTAAATATGCATTACCCAAGTTTCATTTTTAGTATCAGAATGGGACTGTTAAGTAAGACTGAATACTATTTTTAACATGTTCCACTGATGGCTAGAAGAGCTGTTGGTTATTTTTGAAGTCTTTGATAGGACTATTTGGAAATTGGGCTGAACTAGTATGTAAAACAACCATGAAGAAGAAATATATTAGTGGCAAGCACTCATTGTACCAAATGGTGAATTAAAGATAGTTGTTCTAGGCCAACACAATTTCTAGAATCAAAAGTCTATTTTCCTGCAAAGTGCAGGCTTCATGCAGTGAGTTGCACCAGCTCTGCTTTGATGTTTGGTCTCCAGTCCTGCTTTGAGGAATAAAAATGTTAAGAAATAGTATGTACGTCCATCAACTCAACTGCTATGATTGTATGTTATAAATCATGGATCTGCTTTCAAGTTTTACCTTAGAAGGTAAATTAGATGTGTTTTGAGTAGACTAAACCACCTTACAGCAGGGCAGCAGCATAGTGCTTGCACTTCTTTTAACAAATGTTTTCTGTTGCAAGACAAAAGGGATGAATAAAATGTTGAATTTGAGTAAAGAGCATCTGTGAAAAGAATGGGTAAATGTGTCAGAGGAAGAAAAAGCATAGCTATAAAGAGGGCCAATGTTATTTGCTTAGTGCTTTTGTTCTTAAAGTACTAAACTTTTTGCCAGAGATGTTTTAAAGTAACAGATGTTGAGAAAGATTTAAATTGAACATAATTTTTCAAGCATTTTTTAAAATCATGTGCTGTTTTTTACAGTGTCATGGTAAACATATTAGGTACTCAAGGGCATGTTTTATTGACCATTTGCAGCCCCCCTTTTTCCTCCAGAAGCACCAAAGGCATGTATTAATAGACCAATAAAGCATGCCCTGTCATGTTAAGCAAGCAGGGAAGCATCTGTTTAAGGCTTACGTCCAGCAAGTGCAAGATGCATTTCAAGGTAACTATCTTGCTACTGTTAGATCTATTTTACATGCAGAAAAAACAATAAAACTGTGGAAGTTGTTGAACTATCTAACTTAAAACTTCAAAATGCTAGCGCTATTTCAAAATATTTTAGTGTGTTTCTATGGATTATTTGTCCGTTGAGAATCAAACTAAAGTTTGATGTGTAAGTGGTTCAGACAGTTTGACCATTTTGTGCAAGAGCAGATAGCTAAGAAAGAGCTGCCATGATATTGAATTAAAATAAAGTCTCCCTTGCAAACTACATCTTAAGTTTTACATTGAAAAACCCTCTGACTTCTCTTTCCTGGTTTTGCAGATGATTTTGTGCACTTCAAAATAAATAAATAAATAAATATTTTAAAAAGCTTCTTAAAAACTCTCCTGTTTTCCTGAGTACCTTTGCAGTCAAACTGTATGTAAGCTTCTTCTCTAGTGTAACAAATTAAGTGCCACTTTTGTATTAGGCATCCTTGTTAATGTAACTAATAAGGGCTGCCCTTCTCAATGGTTATGAATGTATATTTTGCCCCACGATTTCATCTTCTAAAAGTTCTTTCCGTCTCCTATTGCCTTGAATGATTTTCCAAACTGAATTTAAACTGCAGAAATAGCTTAACAGAAAAATCTCAACTAGCCAATTTCTTTCTAACAAGTTACTGAACTTGACGTTAGTAAGATGGAAGCACCTGTTCTTAATTTTCCATTTGCAATTACTGCCTTGAAAAACTCATTTTTAAAACATTGATTCTTGTTGAATTGGAAAGCAGTAACACAACTGAATTTTTAAGAACTACTTGAATTTTTCAAGTCATTAAGGTAAATGAATTGTCAGAACATTAACACATGAAAAGCAAACGTTATTAGACTCTCGGACTATTTTAGTTGAGCATAACTCACATAGGAAATGGTGATTGACAGAGTTGGATGCTGATGTCTTCCAGTGCTGGCCTCCCTGTGCTTCCATGCCAGCATTCCCCAGACTGTATGTGGAAGTGGCTTTTTTCAGGCACGGAGCGAGAGGGCACTTCGGTTCTGTTCATCCAGCTTCTCCCACCCAAACAACATCAGAGCTGTGATCTGGACCCATTTCTTGGGAACGGGACTTTAATTAGTTTACTCCGTAGGCATTAGTTAATCACATGTCTAAGCACTGTCGACTACAGTTGAAACGGATTTGGTGATCTGACTTTGAACAGGTTTTTCTGTGAAAGGCTACTATGACTCTTTTGGGCCAACTGGTATCTGCTTTCATGTTTATCCTTTGAAATACTCACTGCTGACCAAAAAATGCTTGCCAAAAAGTGAAGCTTTTCATAAAAATAACATGCATAGGCATGGCTTCGCATCTGCAGTCTAGAGCTAGTTTCATTTTTCCCTTGATGTTTTAAAATAATTTTTAGGTCTTGCCATACCTAACTTTGCTGTAAAAAAAAAATACAGCGTAGCTGATGGGACAGTTGTATAACATGGGAATTACGCTTGGGAAAAAATGGCATTTGGGTTGTTGGAAAATTTCACTGAAGAAAGGTAGTCTGTCTTTTTAACCAGCAGAAGCTTAAAGAGGTATGTGGTCAGAAGACTTTCTGTGACTAGAATCAGCTATATTTTGGCTTGCAAGCTCATATGCTAATGCAGACCTGTATGGGGCTAACTCCTTTTTAGAACTTCCTTCTTATTGTAACACACAGTTGTGCAGTTTATAAGTTTATGTGTTTATAAGAATTCAGTATTGCACCTTTGAATATGTCTCACATGTTTTCCTCTTTTTGAAGCCTGGTTTAGATGCTTGAAATCTTGTATGATCTTGATGTGATGTTGATGTTTGTTACTGCCTTTCCATAGAAAACTAGCAAATCTTTCTTCAAACAGCCTGTAATAAAAACAAAGTCCTGTGGATGTTAAGTTTTTTCATAAAATTATGTACTTTTTCAAATTATAAAGAATGTAAGCCTGTCTTGATTCCTTTAATGTAAAGGGGGATCTCTAAAAGCTCAGCAAACCATGCAGTTTAAGCAAACTTGGGCTTTTTTGTAACTGACCCCAGTGCATAGTCAATTAATGGGTTTAAATAGTGGACAGTAACTTGTCATGCCATTGCTTTCAGTCATGTGATTAAATTCAAACTTGCTGAAGAACTTTTTGTAATATTCTGTAAAAATATGAATGACTGTTTAACTGTCTTCAGTTCCTGCAGTTGGTATGTGATGATGTCTGCTGTTCTATGACTGTTCAGAGGCTCAGGCATGCTGACATTTTAAATTTACAGGTGTTCTGAAAGATTTTAATAACTTCATAAATTGTTTCAACTTACCTTGCTAGTCTGTTTCTGCCTTGGTTGGATTTAAAACAAATAATTATAAAAGTCACTGCCAATTTTCAGTATATCATCCAGCAGATTTTAGTAAATACTGTGGGTTTTTTATCTGAACAGATTGGTTGTTAAGGAAAAGATCGTGTTGCGTCTTCCAAGAGCTCCTGATTTTAATTTTAAAATAAATTGATCTATATCTGAGTGAAAAAATGACTTGATACATAGGAAACTACTAGAGTTAAATGCTCATTTTGACATTTTGCCAGTCATGGGAATTTGCACATTCTCTGGGCTGAGTTAAGATATTAAAACAAAAATACTACAGTAAAATGAAACATAAGGGAAGTTTAGGCTTGACTTTGTAAGTTATCACATGCATAATAGCAAACGTGGTTTTTCTGTTCTTCTTTTCCTTGTATAGTAGTATGTCGGAAAGCAGAGGAATTTTGGTACATTGTGTTACTTGGCATTGCAGAATTCTCCTACTTTTTCCATTGGTCTCATATTATCTTCTGCCTTGTAACGCAGCACTTCTGGGCGATATCCATAAGGGAGGAAGACCAGAGCTGAACGGATGGATTCTATTTCATTTGTTACCAATTTCGTGACAGCTAATACCTTGCTAGAAGACTACAGGGTCACACAGAATTAGTTCTTACTCATTTCTAAGTAATTTAATTGACATTACGTTGAGGGGAAAAGGCTAGTTGTATATGTGGGTTTTTTTATATTATTTCTTTGAAGAACACCATTTTGGCTTAGTGCATGCTATAGATTTGAATGAGCTGAGAAATTGCAAACTATTTTTATCATTTACATACCTGAAATTTCTCTGTAGCTTCTCAGTACTGATTTTTGTTTTTTTCTAAACAGAAGAAACTTTGTGGTCTTTTTCATTTTTGTTTTTTCTCTTTAGAGAGTATCTAAAGGCATGACAGGTGTGTGTGTGTGTGTGTGTGTGTGTGTGTGTGTGTGTGTGAGAGAGAGAGAGAGAGAGAGAGAGAGAGAGAGAGAGAGAGAGAGAGAAAGATTACAGGTCACGTCTAGCCTTCAAGACTGACACCATGTGAGCCAAGGAGCTGCAGTTGAATTTGGGGTTGGGGGGGAAGGGATTGGGTTCCTGTTAATAAAAACACATTTCAGCTCTGTGCAAAGTAATTCACATTAATGTTTTGTATGCAAAAGAATTTTGAGAAGTATTGAGCATCTTTGACCCTACAGTCAAGGTGAAAAAGTTCACTAGAAGCGTCACTGAGATCTCTTGTCAGTCCTCTGGGAAACTTAATACTTGATATTTCTAAAGCATAGTTTTATTTTAAACACTTTTAGTCTTTCCTGGTCCTTAAGATTGAAGTGAAAGAGGTACAAGTCCTCTGTCACTGCCCTCCTTTTTTCCCATACAGTTCTATAAGTATTTTTAAAACCTTTTGTGATTTTAATTTTTTTCTTAACTGCAAAGGAGAAGTTGTAGTAACTCAGAAATGTCTTCCCCTGTTTGCTTGGGATTATTGTTTTTTGGTTTTGGGTTTTTCTTTCTTTTTTTTTTTTTTTTTTTTTTTTTTTTTTTACAGATAAGGGATTTAAATGCTGGTGTGCTCTACTCCCTCCCCTGCCCCCCCCCCCCCAGTAGCTCAGTAGGAATGCAACTGGCTGTTAATGTTCAGTCTAATGATATAGACATTAAGAAAAGGGTCTATGTAAAATCTGTTGGCAGCTCCATATATTTCTGTGGACTTTTTGAGCAGAAAACTAAAATGTTATTTGTGCTGCTAGCACACTTAGGGTAATATTTTTCTCCACCCATCCCTGAAGCATGCCCTTTATCTGGCCTTGGCACCCAGAGTGTTCTTACTTGCCGTGTATTGCATTTTCCTGGGCAGCACTGTTAACTTCCACTATCTGATATGGCTGCAGTTTTGCTGTTTTCATTTTAGCCTTTGTTTCATTTTCAGGAAAACTGTCTTACAGATGATATCGGAATATCAACTTGGAAAGAACAGGTTTTCCTCTCCCATAGTGCCTTGCTGGCAAAGAGCTGCCAGGCTGCAATGGAATTAGCAAAGCATAACGCAGAGATTCAGGACATGGCATTTCAGTATGGAAAGCACATGTCTATGAGTCACAAGGTATACCTTTTCTTTCTTTCCAGGATTTTATAAACAGAAGGACTTGTAAGAACTTCTCCGATTTGTTGCTCTTAAGCTCTGTCCTGTGCTACTACTGTGCCATAGACTTTTGCCAGCAGGTCAGTGGTGTTAAGAGATTTGGCCACCACCTGATATGACAACATTTGCAGAAACTGCTGGTATGAGGAGTGCTCATGAACTGGCAAAATCACCCTTTGAGCAGCATAGCTTACTTCGTTTGGGGCACTATTAAAGGCCCTCTGGCGCATCTTCCTGTAGCAGCTTGAGACATTACCTTCTCTGCTCCTACTTTCTTCCTGAAGCCACTATCCCGGTAGTAGGAGTTGCAGGAGGAAGCATGTGTTGGACGTCTTGTGCAGAGGTTGATACTGATAGGCCCAGCCATCTGCAGCAGCAGCAGAAGTTGAGCCATGAGCTGCAATGGCTGAAGTCCCGGCATATGTTCCCTCCTGACAAATCTGCTGTGGAGACAACTTCCAGAGGGGGAGTTGAGGGATAAGGAGGGAGGAAACTGGATAAGGGCAGTAGCATCCTAGACTACTGCAGCAGTACGATTTCCCCCAGAGGCCCATGGGCTCCCTCACGTTGAGGCAAGACATTTGCTGCAAAATGGCTGTGCTGCTTGCCCTGCCTGGGAGGCCACTGGTCCTGCTCAGAGGTGCGTCCGTATTAGCATTTTAACTCGGACCAGGAGTGCCCCCACTTACTGCGCTTTGTTCAAATTATAGTGTGTCTCAGAGCTGGATTTCTTTGCCAGGAGACTGAACTGAAAGATATTCTCCAACCATTAGAAGTCATTCAGTCCGCAGCTAGAGCTAGTCCAACAGATAACACGTACTGTGTGGATATAGGGTCCCCAGTAGTCCGGTTTGTTGTACAGATCCACTCCTATTGGATTGTACTACTAGCTAGTACAGACGTATCCTGAGACCTCCCCATCCACATCGGCTGGGTTGGTTTAGATAGTTTCTTGCTCCTCCAGGACAAGGAGGTGGTTTTATAAAGCACAGATTTACTGGCTTAAGAATACTAGGTACAACTACACCAGTAAACCCTTTCTAGTGCAGTTTATAGCCTTAACACTTTGTGTATACTTTAATATTAATCCATTCACGGTTGACTAATGTTGCTGTGTATAAAAGATGACATGATTTTCATAGAAAGCTACTAGCTATAAAACATTTGCTTTATCAGGAGACTCATATGTCTTCAACTTCCTCAGTTACTTTAAAGTAGAATGTATTACCATTCACCGTTCTTAAAATGGGCATTCTTCCCATCAAAGGGGGGATCATTCTTTCCTTTATAATTTTTTGCACTTCCTTCCACTCAACAATTGCCTATCTGGCTGTCCCATCTCTTGTCCAGCTCTGCCAGCTGTCATTTACCTATTCTTTGCAGATTCTCTGTGCTTCTCTTCAACACAACTTCATGCCACTGCAGTGCTTCCCCCTTTTTTCTTTCCCTTCCTTAAAACTGTAGTGCAACCAAGATACAGCTGTCAGTGCAGAAGGTGGCAATTAGGTATAGAGTCAGGATATGGACCTTGAATTGGTCGGTGGATGGATATGTATAAGCTTTTTCTAGTATTTGAAGAAAAATGTTCTTCTCTTTCAGCTACATTCAGACCTTCAGCCATTTGTTAAAGGAAGTTCTAGTGACACCGTGGTCTTCAGTTTAAATTCTGCTCCTGCAGTCCTGCATCAGGAATTCCTTGGAAGAGAGGCATGGATTAAACAGATTAGAGAGGTAAATTAAAACATTGTTCATAATTTCTTAGTTTTGCCATTTGGATCTCTCTTCCTGTCTACACTTTCAGTCTACAAAGAAACTCGAAAACTAACAACAGACAGGGTAATATAGAGAGACTAATTCTGCTCGGCAGCATTTACACATTTCTCTTTCAAGAGAGGGAAAATGTTGGGCACAGACAAATGAGCTCTGTCAAACTTCAGTGTAGCAATGGAAGGGGTAACAAGCAGATGCTTTGGCACGGAACATATGTCTGTTCCTCAGTACTTGTGCAAAGTCCCACATAGTAGCTTGAAACTACTTTCACTCAGCTTCAACCAAAGATCTCTGCACCACAGTAGTTAAATGAGAGGCGTGCGTTTTCTTCTGCCAGCTTTGATCTGGGAGCAGTAATTTTGGACAGGGAGAAAAGAGCTGGGGATCATGGCTTCCTGACCACTACGGAAAGATTTGTGAGATCTAGCTGGTCAGTGTCCCTATTCTCAGTTCTCTTAATTCTTTCCCTCTACTAAATGAGAAAAGGAGTAAAAACAAGATAGTTGTGTAATATAAATCTTTGTTTTACATATCATGTAGCACAGTGAGGTTCAGGTTCAGGAGTTGTCCCCTGGGTGTTGCTGGAATTCAGATAGATGACTGTACAAGAGAGCAGGGGGAGAAAAGGGGAAAATCACCCCAAAATGCTTCTCCATCCTGTGAAGTTCCTGCATCAGCTGGACATGTTTTGCCTGTCTAAAAGCTGTGATGAGTGTCCTTTGGAAATGCCTTCAATTTTTATACAGATTCTGCAGCAGAAAGACTACTTGCTTCAATAAAAAGCTATTTCTCTGCAAGCATATTCATTCCAGACCTGCACCCTTTCTTTCTATTTTGAAAGCAGAACTGGGGGGCAAAGGGCAGGGAGTGAGGGCTTCTGACTACTTTTGCGTTTCTGACTGCCAGGTTGCAGCCTGCATTCACATACTGCAGAGAGAAGCAAAGTTTCTTCAGGAGTGAAGGTTGTGGGAAATACATGCAACATGCTTAACCTTACAGTGGTGCAGAGGAGGGGGGAAAAAATTATCAAACCAAAGTGAACTTCTGTCATTTTGAAATTAGGATCTGGTAGTTTAATGTATGACTAGAAATTTTGGAATTCTACAGTCTCAACACAAGGCTGATATGCGAGTTGAATGTAAATGGATTTGGATGATTGCAGCTGGAGAATAATGGTATTACTACAGCACAGTTTATAAAAGCTCTGAAACAATTTCCCATCTGCAGAATCTAGAGGAGGTTGCAGAATTCCAGGAGTGCCGTCTGTCTGCCTTCTAATTCTTATACCAAAAATGGGCATTACAGAAACAATGAAGCAGTTCTCACTGAAAGAAAAAAAAAGTGGCATGCACTACGCAAAAGTATCTACTAACCACTGCTGCTGTTAAATACAAAGTGGAACAACTCGTCAAGGAGCCTTTCTTGGCTTGTGTTGATTGAGGAAAAGTAACCTTTCGATAACTACAAGCTCTTTGAGATACTGTCTGTGGTCACTTTTACTGTGTGGCCTACAAGATAGTCCAAATGCTCAAGCCAGAAACTTTCTCATGTTGGTAATACTCATAAGAGCATGCTCATAACGCACACTTCTGCAATGTAATTCATATGGTATAAATAGATAAAGCATGCGCCATGTACTCAGTTTCTGTCAGCTGGAATTTTCTTAGTAGCTAGGTTATGACTAGGCATATGGAAATCACATTATGAACCTCTAGTTACTGCTAAGTAATTTGGCTTTCTGCTTTGAGTGTTTGCCCACATGAACATTCACATAGTGGGTTAAAGGCAGCACTTCCTCATGGCAGCTTCCTCCTCTTTGAGGAAGGTCTTGTAGTTCAAGAAAGCAAGAGGTGGAAAGCCTCATTGCCCCAGTAGTCTCTGCCATGGTATACTGGGCAGAAAGCATGTGGCTGGAACTTGGTGCTTGTCCTGCATATCTTAGAGGCAGTCTTCAGAGACACCATCAAGGATGCCTGAACTGTTGTAGAGTGCCCAATATTTGTGTGATTGTTTCACCAGCGTTCTTGTGTTGGAGGTCCTGATACTGTCACTGTTCCCAAAGTAGCCTTTGAATGGAGGCAGCCTTTCTCCTGCTGATATAAAGACCTTTTAGAAAGGCTCTTTGTCTCTTCGTTTGGAAAGAACAAAGCACATTGGATATCCAGGCATAAGAAGTTGCATCAACACTGAATATATGTGTTTTAAGAAGAAAAGCTCAGAAAGACTGGCTTCAGATTTGGATGAAATTCAGAGAATGCCCTGAAAGGAACTTTGGATGTGTACAGAGGACAGCCTTATCATGAGAGGGAAAAAAAGATACATAGATAGATATAGATAGGTAGGGGTGGGTGGGTGTGTGTACAGATAAATATATAGGAAGGATCAGCTACAATAGCCTGAGTCTCTCATGTTCTCCTCACTGAGTTCACCACTAAAACCCCCACCCTTGTGCATTTAAAACTAAAGTGAGCATTTGGCCAAGTATCTTTTTTTAAAAGGAATATGAGCTGTGGTAGGTTCCTGAAATAAATAAATAAATAAATAAATAACTTGCTCCTAAATGATTCCAAGGAGACATTGTAGCAGACAGGTTGGGAAATGCTGAACGAACGCTGTTTTTGAGACAGAGTTGAAATAGATGTGGATTGCAGTCTCACTGAGCTTTTGGAAAGCTTTGTATTCTTAAAACGTAACAGATAATCTAGGATTACAGGGAGGAAGATTTTATAGAGGTCAGAAGATAGAAGAGTTTAGCCTCTTATAGATACCTCTCACTAGAGAAGAGCCAAAATTTCCCCAGCTGCAACAGATGTCTGACTTCTAAGCATCAAGGCACCAGGGATGAAAGTGTGAGTGAAGAAATTAAGCATAGTCCCTCAAGAACAGGTCTAGAATCCAACTTAGTCCTCAGTAGTTGAAATAAGAAAAAGGAAGTCAGAAACTAGAGCTATCTCATCTAGGCCTGGGTAATCCATGTGCATTTTGCCATATCATTCTGGAGACTTCTCAGAAGAAGCAGGGTTAGAAGGAAAGCACTTATCAAATGCTTTCTCAAGCATTTCTCAAGTACAGGTTTTAAGAACGCATGAAAGAGGGACCATCCCATCTGAGAAAGACGAGTCAATCCTGGAAAATATCAGTCCCAAAAAACTGCTCCAAAAGGATTGTCTTAGACCATCCACTTGCTTATCTGATGCATTTTGAGTCATTTTGTGGGGAATTCAGGGATCCTTCTTCCTGGCAAAGTGAGCTGGTTTCGCACCACCACATTTATAATGGAAGAATGTCATGGTAGTGGTGTTCTCCATTACTGGCACATGGCAGTCTTTGGTGCTGAGGAGGAGGGCTGAGCTGAGTTGGCCATTCACCTCCCTAATGTGTTGATAATCAGATGCTATTCCTTGAGGGCCCAGATACCCGGCATTCTTGGACTGAGCTCCCCAGCCAAGCAGTGAGGCATCTGCGATAGGATCTGGAAAGTTATCTAAGTTGGACAAGAGTGTGTACCTTTTGCAAGTTGAGCTTAATGCCTTTGAGGAAGCTAAACCAGACACAAAAGTCTGATGTAAAAGGAAAAAATCCATGTGCCTGAAAGCAGAGTCAGTAAAAGTCAAAGGACAAACTACTGTGAGGATAGAAGAAAGAGGAAAAAAACAAAGGTGTGATTGTAGTAAAGAAGGCTTAGAAAACAGATTAGCTAAGGCTGTTGCTTGGAGAACTGCAATTGCAGTTCTGCAATTGCAACCTCAAATGGTTGAGGGGAACAGAGCATGAGGAAACTCTTGCCATTTGTAACGTGCATTACATGCAAGAGGAGGCATGCTGAGCACACCTTTTCAGGTATTGCTAAGACTCAAAAGCATCTTCCTCAAGCATGTTGGCAGATTCTCCCGTGCAGTGTGAATCTGCATATAGGCAATCTGTTAGAAAGCACATTCTTGGTATGTTCTGATACACACTATAGCTACTAAATACATTTTGAAGCAGCCATAAGATCCAAGTAGTGCGAGTAAAAGTTGGCAAATCAAGAGATAGGCATGCACAAACAAGGAAGCAATTATTGGCAGTGGTTTTTGCTACTCCCAAATGCTGTCAGGCTGTTTTTTTAATAGGCATTCCAGAAAAGCTGATTTTTTTCAGGGGAAGCTTAAAGAGAGTATTGAAGTGATTTTGCGGATCAGTCTCCTTTCTCCTTCAATGAAATCAATTTTTTTTTTAATCTACTGCTTTCCTTCCTGTTCTGCTTGCTTAATTTCTCCTCACTTCTTTTCTCTATTTTGTTCTGCCTCCCTTACAAAAGATAATTTATATTCCAAATCTATGGTGTCTTGACAACGTCTCTTCAAAGCTGGGCTTGCCACATAGCGTTCCTCTTCAGTGCAGGCCTCAGCTCTTCTCCTTATGCCAGTTGGCCACCTCCTCCTGTTGGCTGCTTTCCTGGGACAGCACTTGAAGTGTCCGCAAGAGGTAGTGGTCCTCACCTACATCCTTTCAGAAGACACATTCCAGAAGAGCTGAGGTTCGTGGCCTTCCCATGTGGAGGCTAGAGGGAAAGAAGTAGAGGTGATTTTTTTTTTTTTTTCTGCGTGCCTGAAAAGGGAACGACTGGAGTTGGACAAGGTGATAATGATACAGGTGGATTTGGCCATAGGAAAGGGCTTTAAGTTGGCTAAGCAGGAATGCTCTGGGTCTGGCATTTACTGCTACTGGGTGAGAAAGACATAAGCATGCAATTTTCTACATAGCCTAGTGGTGGAACAGAGGAATTTGGACTGTGTACTTTTCTGCATCTGGGCAAGAACAACTTTAAAATGTATTCATGCTTCTTTCTGAATACGTTAGGAGGTAAAGGTTGCATATGTTTACGGCTCAAGTAAAGGGTAACACTGTATACTTAGATGCAATTCTAAACACAACGCATAATTAGCGTGTCTAATCTAGGTCTAATAGGTCTGACATGGTCTTGACATCCTCTTGGAGAGGATCGGCTGTAGACATTTAACTGCATGCAAATCACTGGAGATAACGAGTAGTTCTCTCTTAAGAGGTGTCTTGATTTTTCTTAACTCCTTAATCCTGTTACTGCTGATTGAGATATAGTTTATACTCAGAATCTCATGGGGGAGATTAATTAATGCAAACAGCAAGATTTCTTATGACCAAAACTCTTTGGATTGAACAAACTGTTTAACTAGAACTCATAATAAAAATCTTATGTTAGGTGTCTGGAGATCTCATCTGAAACAGAACTATGTTATATAGGCTGATAATGCTACTGGTTGTGTTTTGGATTTTTCCCCATCAGATTTCTAAAGGAAATCAGTTATGTTTAAAATAATAGCTCTAGTAATTACAATTTTTATTCTTGTAACTCTAGTTTTTAGTAGATAACTTCTTACATAAAATCTCTCTCTTTAAGGCACAAGGAAAAGGAAGCATAATGGACTACAAGAAGGTTGGTTAATTACATTTAAATCTGTTTATTATTTTTAACGTTTCCTGTAATGCTTTCATGATTATTTTTGACAGTTGAAAGAAACTTCCATATAAAGTCAAATTATAATTTGTGCATATGAGTGTGGAGGGAGGGAGAGTGGCTTGTGCAGTTTCTTGATTTAAAGAGCTAGTAATGGTCTGTAAGTAACTGTAAGTATCAGATATAGCTGTTTTATAATAATTTTTGCTGCTGTTCATCCCCTTCACCTCCCCAAAGTTTTGAAACCAGGCTTTTGGTTGCTTTTGCTCTCTCTGTTGCTTTAGTCATCTGTAGGTTAGCTCCCCTCAATGGTCTCTTTATGTTAATAGAGTACACTGTTACTTTTCTATCTTTCAGCTTAGTAGCATGCCATCTATTAAAAAAAAAAATCCATTCCGCTCCCCCCCCCATTTTCCTAATAATTATTGTTTCTTCCAATCCCCATTACAGCTTTTAGCTAAGTCGCCACTGCTTTTGCTTCTGGGACTGCAGTACGCCGTAGTATAGGCACATCTGAGCTAACTAGCTCGTGCACTGAAAGTAGCTGAGGCAGCAGAGCACACTTCGTGAGGTGCAGAACAGGTCGAGAGGGCTCCTCCGTTAAGTGCTAGGGCCCCTTGCTAGTGCTGGGCATAGCTTACCTGTGATGGAGACGGACAGTGTGAGGTTATATATCCCCTAGTCTCTCACTGAGCAGGAGGCCGAGTTGTTCAGAGGCTTAACTAGATCGCGAGGGTCCAGTTAATTATCTCCAGCATCGACGGGAAAATAATATATAAATTACTGAGCACGTGCATGATTCAGAGCTGCTTCTTGAAGTGGAGCTGGAAGAGCTCTCTAGCTATGACTGCTGCTAGTATGGCAGGCCAGCACACAGATACAAGTCAGAATACCATTATAACTACTCTGTATTTATCAAGAAAATTTGTAATTGGGATCATTAAAAAAGTCTGTCTATCTTTCCTTTCTGTTTGACCATAAAAAGGATCTCAAACTTAGCTTGCTTTTTAAAATCATTGTCCTTATCAGGACATTGTTTGTTTTCTACAGCGGAAAAAAACTGGTACATCTGTGGTTTTCTAAATTGCCACTGAGAGCACTTAAACATCTTTTTCTTCAAATATATCTCAGTGTGTGAGACACTTCTGTGAATGCTTAGGCTCGACTACTTGCTTTTTTATGTCCAGAATGGATTTGCTCCTTGTTACAGTTGTAATCTGCCCAATGTTATTTTAATAATAAAAAAAATAAATAAAAAAGCATCTAAAATCGCTCTACTGAATTATATGATTTGTCAGTGCATTCTGATACATTGACCTAAATGATTTCAAACTTTGGATGCTTCAGATGAAATTGAAAAGCTTATAATATGCCTAGGCACCTCAGGCGTTTGAGTAGAAGGGATGGGGAGAAGCCCTTCTTCACGTTCGGTGTTTCACACGATTGGCTTTGCCCAGGAAGCACACGATTTCACTAGCTTCACACATCATCTCTTACATAAACACAGATATTACAAGTTTAGGAATGATAACGAAAAATTCTTCATTGTCTTTGTGAGTCCAAACAAAAATCAACTTTGTCTTTTTGTAGTAGTGTCAAAACTGAATACTGCGATGTCACATCCCTCCCTGCTGGGTTTCTTCATTTGAAAAAAAAAAATGGCGTGGTCATTAGCTACATCCACATTAAGTGACCCTGGTAACCTATAGCTCACCCCACTTAGTGGCTCGGCCAGTACATGCACACAGCCAATTAGAAGACATGTTGCGCAGTACAAATTAGTATTTCTTTTTTGCCCTTCACTATGATAACTTTTTTATTTCTATGCTACGGGAGCCAGTTTTTTACACGTGTTCAGTCTTTTCCTCCCTGCATCAAGGTCCTCTCATCTTTTTCTACTCCGTTGCTAGAATTATTTTCTTTGACAAGTCATTTAATTTTGTAAATCTGGCTATAATTCCTAATCAATTTGATGTTTTGTTCCTCTTCAAGTCTTCTGTAATTTTGTAAAAGGGAAGATCACCAACACTAGCTGCAAAACTTCTGAAAAATTACATTGTTTCTATTCTTTTCATTTTTATTACGAACTTCAACATGCTGTTTGCTTAAGATAAAAAGTTTGTTCCTTTATTTGAATGCATAAGCAAATGTATATCCAAACTGTTAGCTGATTTGTCTGCTCAAGAATATCATATCTTACGCACTGTGGTCTTAGATAAGATTGAGATCCACCTGCTCAACATGCCTCCTTTAAAGATAAAAGCCATGTATTATTTCCATTTTGAGGCTGCTTGAGGACTTTGAGCTGTACATTTGATGCGTGTGACATTAAAATGGTATCCCTGGGTTTTTCACGGACAAAAAGCAGCTGTCTAGAAGGTGCGAGTAAATTTAGTGAAGGTTCTGACATAGATGTAGAAGGGAAATATTTTCCGTGAATTTAATTGGGTCTGAGACTGTCATGTTAATAAGGTCGTTATGTTCTGCAAAATTTTTGGTATTTTTTTTCTCCTAACATATCAATCTTTTTATCAGAAGACTCTGATATCACAAAAGGCTTGTTTTAAGGTCACTATTTCTGAATCCATTTTCTCACATTAGTCTCTGAATGTTCCACTCTGTTTTTTTTGCTATACCATCACACCACATCCAGACAAATTATTGATCCATCATTGTGCTGTTTGAAAGTCTCTTCCAGAGATGAAAAAGTAGTTCCAGCTCTGTTTTAGTGTTGTTTCTCAGATAACAAAGGAGAAGGTACCTATATATGGCAGAGGCAAAACTCATGTATGTCAATGAAAGAGACAGCAACTTTCCTGTCACCCCCATTTGTAGGTCTGATCTTGACAAAAATCTATGATTTTTTTTAAATGGAAAGCCTTTATCCATTTTACATCTACCTTGCCATGCAAGATAAGCTGTGTAATTCTAAAACAACAAACTGTAATTCTCAACTGAATTACTTCCTCTTTCATAATATTGATTAAAAACCTCCACTGAAATCAAGGCCTCAGTGATGGTAGGCTGTATACAGACATGTTAGGAGAGAGTTTCTGCCTGGAGAAACCTGGGCTAAATAGATGGGAAAAGATTGGGAAGGACAGCAAAGACATAACTAGTCACAGAAATGAGTGAGCTGGGAATTACTCTTGTGTCTTCTGGCTGAGACTGTAGAAAAATCAGAAGATAGCACTTAAGTGTGTGAAGTCCTACATTTTTTAGCCAGTTAGTATATTATAGAAAGGATTTGTTTTTCTTAATGCAGCATTTGGAAAAGATAAATTAAGTCAAGTGAGAGAGGACTTAGCAAAGCTTCATTTTTTTAATGTAACCCTGTCCATTTGCTCTGCTATCTGTTACAGTCCTTTCATCCAAACTGGCATGGGAAATGTGTGGTACATCAGCAGTGCTGTGATATACTTTGAATTTATTGATTTGTATATAATGGACTACATGCATGTTAACACAGGGAGCAGATTGTGTACTGTACTGGAAGTAATGGGAGTCAAGAAGAAGTAGATCCAGGCATTTGTACACGGCATGGCACTGATGTCCAGACTTTGCATATGGTAGGAAGGAATCGTAGAAGAAAAATGGGAAAGCTGACTTTTGGAAACAAGGAGGTTTCACTTTGGTATTGTACTGTCATGCAGCTAATAAATAACAGTAATGCAGTCCCACCCAGTTGTGTTGGCAAGAGCCCCACAGCTCACAGGTAACTATGGCAGCTAGTGCATTCACACCACTACGGTGCTGTCTGCAGACGGGTTTTACAGTCCCATGTTACAAATAACAGTAGTTCCCCAGTTCTTTTTAATTAAATGCTAGAACTATCATGAGGTATGTCATGCGACTACGGGATGTTGTATTTATTCACTTATTCCTAAAATGCAGTGAAGAGGAAAAACAGGATTTTTTGTTTGCGGAAAACACTTATGACCAACAGTAGTTTTTCACTGAAGTTTGTCTTGCTTGTTTTGGAGTGGCCACTGCTATTAATTCCTTTTGTCATTATATATGTTTTCCAAAAAAAAAAAAAAGCCCTCCTCAGTGAATACAATTATTTTGGATGTGTTAGTAATATTGCAAAAGCAGCCAAAACCATCAGAAGAAGCTGTTCTCTCCTTTGCTAGAATTAACCATGTCTCAAGATAGATGAGCTGCTTATTAAATGAAGGATGCTGTTACGCTGTTAATTCTGGGTAGGTTTGGGTTTTCTTTTTTGGTTGTTTTTTGGGGGGAGGTCCTTTTCCTTTTTAAATCAGACCTCAGCTAAATTGTAAAGAAAGGTAAGACAGTTACCTGAATTATGAAGGTGTACACCAAACCCAAAAATCACTTGCATCTTTGTTTTTAATCAGTGGGTGTTTTCCATGGCTGCTTTGGGAGGAGAATCCAGCATTACTTCTGTTTCATTAGAATAAACACTTATCACATCTTTTAGCATAAATGTGAATTTAATTGTGTGTGCTTGGGTGTGCTAAGATGGCAATTAATGGCCATTTGCAATGCCGTAATTTAAGAAAGTCAAGCTCATTGGTAAAAGGCACCATTTACCTACCTTTGTTTAGATTCACAAGCTAATAGGCCTGTAAGTTGATTGTCAAAGACCTGGAAAGGTGTAATAAGAGAAAGCTGGTATCTTTTCTAAAACATAAAGGGTCTGTACAATCAATCAGGTTTAATTTTTAACACAGGCTAGCAAAGTACGTAACAGTTGGCATAATATTAACTGCGTAACAGCCCGAGTAGCAGTGTTCCCTACGAGTGGACTGTTTCTTTCCTTAACTGTTGGGCGTGACTCTTTCCAGAATTGGTCTTTTCCTAGGGAGGGCTTTTTTGACTTCGAAGGAAAAAGTTAATTTATCTATGTGTCAGCCTAGTAAGAAAAATATCTTATTTGCAGATGTATAGTTATACTAATGCAAGCTTCTGTGGGGTATTATGTCCTTTACAGATGTATTACTTTACCTCTTATATAGAAAAAGTATCTTAAAAAAAAAAAACTGGATAAATATATTCACTGCCCCAGTTTCAAGTGGCATATCATTCTGCATATATCCAGCAAAGATGAAGAAAGCTTTGGGCGATAGTGCTTTATGACATTATGAAATTATGCACTTAAAGAAATGATTGTCCCACTCCCCTTTTGAGGAGGAAGAGCATAACCCTCTGCCCAGCCACAAGAAAAGATCGAAAACGTAAGAGCAAAAGCTGAGAGACTCCAAGGTGCTTGAAAAACAAAGGTGAAAGAAAAAGTTGATCTGCTGGCTGTGAAGCATGTCAGTGCCCTTTCAGGGTAACATTTCAGCTGTCTTTTAGATCATCAGTGCTTGTTGAGTATGATGTTCCCACAAAAGAGAAAACAAATTTAGAAAATCTAGGGTAGAACATTGTAAACACTTAATGCATTGGTCAGCCGCTCAACCACAGATCAATTTAAATTTTGTCTTTTTGGGTTTCTTTTTATTTCAGAAGTTTAGAATATTTAAGCTTATTTCAAGATCAGAGAGAATACATGATTTCTGAAGATTTCAGTGTATAAGAAATTTAACTGTTTAGGGTCATTCTTCTAAAACAAAAAATACAACTTTTTTCTGAACTTGCTTGTTGATATCTCGTCACTTAAAAAAATAAAAATAATCCTAAGTTTGACCATGGCAGAAACAAAATTAAAAATTTTGGTGTTCTTATTCTCCCTGTGTACACAAAGTCTAGTACAGTCAGCATATTTACCACATATTCGGGGGGGAAGGGTTTCCCTATAGAATTCATTGTTCTTTATAAATGGAGCTATCTGAAAGGAAAATTCTCTCCTTTGGCTAGGAAAAAAGGGAGAAATACATCAGCAGAGAAGATTCTGAGTCTGTTGTCTTTGTACTTGCGCACCTGCAGTTCTTTTGTCTTCATTGATTTTTCAGTCTCCAAAATCTAGCAGCCCCTAGATTGTTTCTTGGAGCTCCCACTCCCCTCAGAGAAGCCATTCTGTCCAGCAGGAATCCAGAATAGTTGGTCTGGAAGGCAAATACTTAATCTCCGTGTTATGGACGACAAAATTTCTCTTTGCCTTTTTAAAATAAAGACAGGAAGACACAGCGCTTTGAACTTTATTCACAGAATCATGCCATAGTTTAAGTTGAAAGAGAGCTCTTGGGAGCATCTGGGCCAACCTTGGCCCAGAGCAGAGCCAGCTCAGATTAGATAGCTCAGGGCTTTGTCCAGTTCAATTTTGAGTATCTGCAAGGTCAGAGATTTCACAGCTTCCTTGGGCAACCTGCTCCAGGGCTTCACCCCCTTCCTGCTGGAAAAAAATTTTTTTGTATCTGATCGGCATTTCCCATGCTGCCTGTGCCCATTGCCTCTCATCCTGCCTGCATGCATCTCTGAGAAGAGTCTCGTTCTGACTTCTCTGCACCCTCCTGTTAGGTAGTTGGGACGGCAATAACATCTTCCCTGAGCCTTCTCTTTCTAAGGCTGAGAAAAAGGCAATTCTCAGCCTTTCCTTGTATGCCATGCACTCCAGCCCCCTAATCTTCTTGGTGGCCTTCTGCCACACTTGCTGCAGTACGGCAATGGCTTTCTAGCGCTGGGAAGCCCAAAACTGGACACTCTACTCCAAATGTGTTCTCACAAGGGCCAACTGGGGGGGAGTAATTGCTTCCTTTGACCTGCTGGCTACTCTTGCTAACATAGCCCAGCATGGGATTGATCATCTTTGCTGCAAGGGCACACTGCTTCTATAAAAAATGGACTACAGAGGAAAAGGGATAGCTCAAATACCAGAAGAAAAGGATGTGGACCTCTCAGCCTTTTGCCTATTGATTCAAATCCAGCTGAATCTTATCAAATCTGGTTAGAGGCAACCTCTGTTGGATGACTATTTAGTACCATACACAAAATGAGCAATCAGTTTGAGATTTCCCCACACGCACCATTTCATTACATTCATTATTTATGACAAGGCAGCAGAATCTGAAAGCTGTGTAGATCCTATCAAGGTTGTTATCCCATATGTAGAATATCCTTTCCTTGTTAGTTAATGTGCCCAAATGTGCTACAAAGTAGGAGCAAGAATGTGAATTTATTTCTGTTTTATTTCAGGTATGACCTGGACAATACATTCTCTTCATATCATTCATTTATGTTCCACTCCAGGAAATAACTTAGTTTTAAAGTCTTGCTATTTCTTAAGCAGTGAGATGGAACACACAAACATACTGTTTTGATTTTATGGTGGGTTAGGAGGAGTCAGTGTACAGAAAAGTACATTTGTAACTTAAAGCATGCTTCTGTTTCCACATTTAGGGCCAGAGCCATGAAGGGACTATGTATAGTTACATGGTCATCACCCCAAAACTACTTTGGTATTTTATGCAGTGGCTTTTAACACCAGAGATGGAAACAGTCCAGAGATCAGGGTCTTGAACTCAGATCTTTTCACAGATAAGAGCCAACTTAAAACCGAGGAGCTCATATAAAACTCCAGTGGGCCAGGGCATCACAAGAGGCAATTTTCAAGGTGCAGTCAGTGGCTCGTTACCATTTATTTGCAGGGCATATCTAGGACGCACAGGTGCAGAGGGAGATGCTGGAACCAGCCTTAAATTTAGTGCCCTAAGGAAGGGGTTAGAAGGACTTTCTTTCTCCCCCTCTTAATTTGCTGGTGTGAGATGGCTGAAGCAGGAGCTGATGTGGAAGTGAGGAGGAGGGAGGAGGGAGGGTGGAGAAACAGAGCCCAGTCTCATGCTCCTCCTGTGTGTATGCAAAGCATTCAGCATGAGAAAACCTCAGTGCTTCCCTCCTTTCCATATCTTTCTGTTCTTTCATTCCTTCTGTAACTCTTGATCAAAGCCACCACCCTCCTTCCAGCGAAAGCCTGGGAAATGAAATGAAAATAAATTAATTTCAGGTCGAATGGGTGAGGCTGAACTCACTGCAGGATAGCAGAGCAGGCTGAATGGAGTGAGACTTGATGTACTCTGCTGTCACTGTCCTGCCATCTTTTTCCCAGCCCATGAATATTTTGTTGTTGCTCTTGCTTTTTCCTCAAATTCAAGGAAGAGCTTTTAGGCATAAAAAATTGGGGTTCTGAGCCTATGTCCCAGGCAAAACTGCCAAGCCTGGACAATTTCTGACTATACTGAGGGAAAACAGAAGATGCTGAGTAAAAGCAGTCTTGATATGTTGGGAGGAGTCACTTCCCATCCGAGTTTTATCTTGGCTGTGCTATTGCAAGATTGTCCTTTAAGCTGAATTTAAATACTGAGATCCCCTCTGTGATCTTCCAGATTTCTGGCACCTTTAGGAAGAATAGCAGTAGAGCTTTAGCATCAATGGTCTGAACAACAGCTAAAAAGATAAAATACAGTATTTCAACATACCTAGTAGTTCAGCCGGAGGAAAGTGTTTCTAAGCAATCTGCAATTTGTCTTGTATTGTGTTTAAATTATTGAATGCCACTTTGAAGAAGGTCGTGTTTTAATGATGGGTGAAGTGTTTGGTGCACAAAATGTTGCCATGTAAGTTGAGACTAAGAGGCCAGATTCTTGTACATAGAAGAAATTAATGAAGGAGCATAATTCAGGTTTACAGAGTAACAAATAGAAGCAGTCCATTTTCCTTTTCTGTTTATCAGCCTCATATATTAGCTGCTTCTATCTAAATGCAATTGAAAAAAAATACATCTAAACTGGATACATGGATTTTTTTTCTTACATACTTAGTTTGTGAAGGTTCATTACAAGAAACTATTGAAGCCCAAAAACTGAGTGTGAAAGTGTACACGTAGTACAACCAATGATATAGCTACGACTTAAATTAGTTGTTTTGCATACAGCAGGGCTACCGAAGCCTGGTTTTCTATGGATTTGTGTGCTATATTTCTTCCATAACTATCCAACTACAAGAACTCAATTCTCACTCCTTTTTTTTCCCCTCTCATTTTACAACCCTGGCTGAGCTAGAAGTAGCATGCAGTCTGGTTAATCCAGACTGGTTTGCCTCTTTCTGCACTCATTTGACTTGGCCAGCTGATTCTGCAGATGAAATATGGTACAGGTAAATTTTTAAGGACTGCAAATTGTTCATGGCATAAGATGATCTCTAACTAAAAAGTTGAGGAAGGAGGTTGCCTTGTGGGCAGGTTATGGTATTTTTCATTTTGAGGTTCCTTGCACTTTGCTTGGAAACATGTAGTAGTTTCCAGTCTGATTTTTGTATAGTGATTTCACTGTGTATAGTTTGAAATGAGCTTTGCAATTGTTTTGGCTTTGAGGCACTGTATGTGTCTTAAGTGCTGCCACATCACCAGCTTGTAAATGGAGTGTGTCCCTGCATTAGTTTCTGAATTCTCCCCCTTTGAAGATTTTAGTGTACTCTTAGTACATATATGCAACCATGTATGCTTAGACTAAGCTTTTCTGATCTTTGACCAGTCTGAAGATTTTTTTTATAGGCCATGTTCTGTTTTTTTACATCTCAATAGATACTTACATGAATATTACCATGCATGCTAAATCTTTTTACTGAGCTTCAATGAATGAGCAGAGTTCACTTCAAGATGCATGGGTTCTACAGTTCCACAAAACTTTGACTCAAGGAGGAGGAAGAAACACCTTTTCACGCTGCTAGCATACCTCATCTCACCTATCTTCACCTTTGCTATACAGCTGTGCTTACATGGCCGATTCCCATTCTTTAGATGATGTGTTGAATTAGCTGTGCCATGCATTTATGCCTTGGGATAAATTCTTTTCCAAAGCGCAGTGCAGGAAGATTCTAACTGGAGTGGAGAATAAAATTTTTATGAATTGGGACTTGAACACTCAAGTACGGTAATATGCTTTCAACTAATTTCATCCTTAAATACAGATAATGAATCCACTTCAGCTTGTATTCAGATAAGAAATGTCAATCATTCTGTATAAACATAAGAATCTACATAAAATGGATGACTTGTACAATTTTATCATGGCTCAGATATTTTTGACATGACTTAAACTAGATAGTTAAGGTTATACTGATATACTTGTGATTTGGGACAAGTTGTGCTGTGTATTGCAGGAAAATGCAACTGATAAAACACTGTATAATTACTTACTTTAGATATCTGCGTTCAAAAAAAAGCCCGTATTTTAAAAGCTGACACAGTCATGAAACCCAACTATGAAAGCCAGGTAGGACACATTAAAGATCATGAAATGCTCTCAGGCTTCAGGGATGATCAGATCCCCAAAATAGACCTGGCCTTGGTTCCCAGGCTCTGGCTGGAGGTGGTCTGGGGACACCTGTATTTTTCGGCAAACAGACATTATTGTGTTTCATGAGAGTATCGTGATGCTGTTCAGCAAAAAAATAATAATAATAATAAATATGATTATTGTTTGGAGCTTTGACTAAATTGAGGTATTGGAAAAAATACGTGTTTTCTTTGGCATTTTGGTTTATTTGTATTGTTTCATAGGAAATTTAACCTCTTATTTACCCACGTTTTTTATTGTGCTAAATCTTTCCAGTAACTTGCCATGAAATGTCTGTTATTCTATGGAAATATTTTCTTTCTCACATGATGCATCACTGAACCATTCTCAAATTCCCTGTCCTTACTGCAAGGCTGAATTTGCATGGATGTAGCTGAGTAGGATAAAGTTTAACAGGTTGCACTTTACTGACAAAATTTGCTTTTGTCCACTGTAACAAATGCAATCAGGTGGTATATAAATAGAAATCTGTATTTTAAAAAGACAGAGTTGAATGCATGTCATTCTTTGCCTGTTTCCAAAAGTGTGGAATTTAATATGTGTCTGTAAAACCGAGGTTTTGCCTGCAGAAAACAAGACAGCAAGCGAGGGGTTAGTGTGCCAGGTCTGTGTTCTGCCCAGAAGCCCTCAGATAATGGCTTAGGTGAGAAATGCCCAGATACCTAAATGCGTTTTTGTTTTTTTGTGGGTTTTTCCCCCCTTCGTAGTGGGTCCTTGGGAGGGCCAGCATCTTTCAGGTGCTGCAGTAATGGGCAGTGCAGTTTCAATTAGCTGCAGCTCTACGTTGCAGGGAGCCCAAATAGCGTGGCCGCATATTTGAGAATATTGGGGAGCTTTCCCTTTTTCTCTGATTATCGCCTTTACCTCGAGGAAAAGGTAGTGCGAGTGCCATAATCTCAGAAATGACCGTGTGCCGCTATTGTCACAGCTGATTTTATTATGCGTGTGTTTTCCAACAGTTGCAAGAAGCAATCAAGGCTGGCAAAGGTGTGACTTCTGCGATTGACCAGTGCCGTTTCCATGGAAACCGAGCGCTGGCGGCCCTGGAGAGCTTCCCTCCCTCGGAGGCCCGATCCGCTTTAGCGAACATCGTGTATGCCGCGACCAGATTTTCCTGACGCGGGCTTCGCGAGGGAGCCGCCACTCGTCGCGGGAATGGTGGAGAAAGCACCCCGTTTACTGCAGCGTGCGAAATCCAGCCCCCTCGCTCCCACCTACGCCTCGCCGCGGGGACACGTGCCCCTTCTGGAAGCGCCGCCATCAAAATTAGCAGGGGGGGAAGAAAGGGGAAAAAAAAAGGTCAAGCCGTTTTCACTTGTCACGCCAGAAGCACACTTGAGGCCGCACTGGTAGAAATAATTAATGAGCCTCGCTGCTGTGCCCTCAGCAAATGGCCAGGAAATAAGCCCGTATTGATCAGGCGCGGGCAGGGATGGCGCCAGGGCGGAGGCCGGTGGTTTTCCTGCGCGGGCGAGGACTGCAGGGGCTGGCAAGTGCCCCGTGTCCTGGCAAGCGCGAGCAGCCCGGGCCGAGAAATGATGCCCCCCCCACCCCCGCTCCTCCAGCCGAAGGGGCAGTTCAGGGAATTAAGGGGGGGGGTGGGAAAATCCCGTATCTGTCTGCACGCAGCTCCCCATCACTGGTTTTTTTTTTTTTATGTATTCCAATGTAAAATTGCTCTGTGCCTAATGCTTTCGGTAGTTGGGAAGCTTGCTGAGAAAATGTGTCAAGCATAGTAAGTAGGAGCTTTAAAATATTTAATCAAATATTAATTTGGCTCTGTTAAGAGAAGCGACTGCCGGGTTTTTTATACCGCGTGTATAAAATACGTTTTGCTCTGGGTCGGAGAATGAGATTTTTCAGCTCTTTGGGGGGAGGGAATATCCTTCCCTCAGATCAAGCAGTTTGTATCAACACAACCTCACACGAAATAACTCCCTAGATTTGTGACACTTATTTTCATTTAAGCCAAATAAATGTTAATTTGAAAGGCTTGACATCAGCCTTTGGCAGCCAGGAGCAAGGCATACTCTTCTGTGAGCACAGTCTCTCACCGTTCTGAATAAAATGCGTAATACTGGAGCAGTTTTTAACCTTAGCGTGTTGAATTTTAAAGCCCCAATCACAGAGAGCCTGTAAGGTGTATGAGAAGCCCACAATTTGACACTGTCTCTATTTTGGTCATAGGAGATGATTTTTGTGGTTTGCATGCGTGCAATCTGAGCCCGTCGTTGACAAGAAGGCTGAGTTTACATAAATGATCTAGATTGAGACTCAGCTACCTTTCTTCCTTCTGTGGTGTAATTACAGCCCAATCTGGAGACAGCTAGCACAGCAAACAGATTTCATTACAGCGTTCGCTCAAACACTAAGTGGAGTTATTTCTGTTAAATTCTCTGCTGCCTCCTTCTCCTCCTGCAACTCCTTCCCCCTCAGGCCAGCGTGTTGCATTCCGCTGAATGGAAAATATAAATAAAAACTGGGTCCTCCAAAAATATACTGTATAATATATACTGTATAATGTACATACTATACTGTGTAATATATGTCTATATTATACAATATATTATATGTGTAGTAAGTACCCTTGAGATGCAACCTTTGCATGGGAGCAGGGTCCAGCACTCAGGTCTTGCTTTGCTTTGGAGAGTGGCTGCAACACCAGACTGCAGCGTGCTCGCACGCTTCTCTCCGTGGCATATTCTCTCTTCCCGAGAGCCTGGCGCTGCTGCCAGGGTTAGCGCTCTTGCTGCAGTAGGAAGGCTGGAGACAGGGAAGAACTGAGAAGCGTGGGTTAGCCCAGAGGCAGCTGCGCTAGCAGAACTTCAGGGAACTTCCCAGGTGAAAATGTGGCGGGGGTTGATAGAGTAAATAGCATGCCTGAATGTAAATACCTAAATTCAAGCCAAGTTATATTTCAGACAGCTTTTTTTGGATCTTGTTTTCACACGTTCCGTTTACTAGGAGCCTTACGTTGTCTTTATCTTGTATCTACACTGAAGTGCTTCATAATGCTTTAGGACTGCAAGAAGCTTGGATCTGCTGGAGATGTTCTGAGCCATCTCACCTGAGTTATGTGAAAGAAATAGCAAACATTGCAAAACTGTGTATCCCTGGTTTATTTTTTCATGAAAGTACAATTTTTCTATTTGTACTTTTTACTAATAAAGGCAAATCAGCAAAAATAAATAATGGTAATTCTTTGTTTTTATCAGCTCAAAGTTTTGATCTCTCTTTATAGTATTATTTAAGCTGGATCAAAAAAAAAAAAAAAAAAAAGAAAGAAAAAAGAAAGAAGGGAATTGTCCTGTACTGATATTGTTAAGTAACTTGATATATAAGATATTTGCCAGAAATTCCTGAGAAATAAATTTGGCATCTTAGTTCCTCCACATAAAATATAAACAAAGTATTACATTTCTCTGTCAAACTCAGGGTGAATTAATCACTGCTGGGTACTAATATACTCCCTACACCATATACACATTCTGAGCAGTGGAAGACTAGGGTTTTTTAATCTTCTTGATTCCTTCTCTCCACCCACCTCTATAAGGCCTTCAGTCTGAGGAGTGGCTGAGGAAGGAATGAATGCACACTTCAGTCATCCAAATGGTGTGGGTTTTTCAGCTGCCTGAGAGAAGCAGGCTCTTGCTAGAGATTGAGGGGGAGCAAGAGCCTGTCCCAGGTGCTCTGAGTTGGCCTCTGGAGGAACCATCCCCTTTCCCGGGGAACCTGGACTCCCTGTCTAAGCACCTGAAGTTGATGCTCTGAATGCCAACATTGCAGAGCTTCTGTTTCAAACCAAGCAATTAAATAAATTATTAATTAAATAAAGCAGTTTTGTTTGTGGCAGAAGAAAAGTGTCTAGTGTAGACACTGTATAACAAAGAAAGAAATGATCATTCATGTGTTTGGATTCCAGAAAAAGAGGAGAGAACCATCTTCATGGTCTTCTGCTATTTTTCATTTTCTAAATTTTGTAATGGCCAAAAACTGTAAGAATGTACATGAATTAAAGGGGCTTGGGGGGGCTGGGTTTGTTTCTGAGGAAAGCTAAGGACACCAACCCTGTCTATACCTTGCATTTCAGAGGGGCTTTGGCATGGAAAACCACGCCTAATGTTTATGTCTCCTTTTCCTTATTGCCACCAATACTTCAGAAGACCAATGTCTCTTGACGAAAGGTACCTATAAGCTGCTTCTCTGAACTTTTTAATCCCAGGTATTATATTGCTGGACCATTCTACAGATGTGCAAAATACACAGCAAGGCCCCCATTTTCTCGTAAAACTGAAATAAATTCATCTCCTGCAAAAAGCACAGCTGTAATGGTTACAATGGCTGTTCCATAGGTGTGCTATGAAAAGTCAGGCAACTGCTAGACTTGTATTTCCAGCTCTACAACTGTGATAATACTGCATGGGAAGGCTGCAAAGTTTAATTTTTAATGTTTGGAAAATAGTACAAGGTACATAGAAGGATAGAAATGTTGGCTGGAAGGGAGCGCTAAAGGTCATCTAGGCGAATCTCCCATTTGCACTGGCCTGTTGCCAGCACCAAGTTGGGTCTTGAAAGCCTCCAAGGATGGTATGTCCCCGGGCTCCCCACGCAGTCTGTCCCAGTGCTGCACCACCTTCCTCCTGACAGCCTTTCCCTGACATCCATTGTGGACTTCCCTCGCTGCAGCGAGAACGGCCCCAGCAACCTTGGCCTCTCCTACCAGCCGTGTGTGCTGGACCCGGACAGCCTGGGCAGCCCTCTGCAGACCTGCTCTGGTTTTGCAGTTTCTGTCTTGGGCTGGGAGCCCGAAACAAGCCACTTCAGGAGCAGCCTCGTGGGTGCGGTATAGCGGACAACAGCTCACCCAGACCAGCCAGCCCTGCTTCTCCCAATGTAGCCCAGTACGTGGCTTGCCTTGTTTGCAATTAAGCTTGCACAGTTGGCTCATGTTCAACTTGGCATCCAACTTACTTCACAAAACTTGTTAAAAGATTGAAAAGTTCTTATTAGTTTAATGAAAACATTAAGAAGCATTTTCTGGAGTGGCTGGGGAATGAATGCTTCTTGCCCCCAGCTGGGTTAAAATTGGCAGACTGGACTCCTCAGGGGTAAACCTTGGGGTGAAATCTTTCTACTTTTTTCTTTCTTCTGAGCAGATAGTGTGTATACCTTCATAGATGCAAAAGGCAAAGCTGAGCAACTGTGTCATGCTGCAAATTTATCAAGGCAGTGAGTGGCTTCTGGGTCAGACCGCTAGCTGCCACTGCTCTCTCTCATCAACTAGTGCCATCTCACAGAAAAGTGAGGTATCAACCTTGTTTTATTCTTTGTAGTCTTCAAGGTAGTTTAACCATGCAGTGTCTAATAAAAAATAAAGAGCTAAAGCTTTTCAGTCCCTCAAAGCAGTTCAAAGGAAAGAATATTTCCAGTTCTGAAAGTCACGTGGTCGTACAGTCTCTGCACTAAACTCTCCTATTTGCCTTTCATAAACTAAAATACATTAATTCAGGAATCGGCATTCACATGTTTCGATTTTAGAGCAAACCTGTTTTTCTAAACTTACGAGAAAATAATCAGGCTAAAATTTTGACATCAGGTTGGCGAGTGCTTTTCAAATAACCAGCGAGGCAGAGCGCAGCATTTGCTGCAAGTTGCGAAATGGAGAAGAGGGTGGCAAACAACTTGGCAATCGATAGACCAGAGCTTCATGCAATCACCTTTGTCCTTATCTGCAGGCACCCACAACCGTGCCAGACTCTGCCCACGGCTCCCTCCCGTTGCTTCCACATCCGCTCCGGCCTGCGCGAGCCACAGGAGTGCTCGGGCTCCCCCGTGTGTAGAAGAGCCGTTCTCCAAAATGCTTGAAGCTGACTTTTATTCCTTCCCCCCTTCAAAATGCTTTTTGTCAGCATTCAGCTCTTGAGAATTTTCTCCAAAACAGAAAAAGCAATGTGATGCCTTCCTTACTAAATTCTGAAGCAATAGTATAAAGTGGGGTGCAGCTGGTTTCCCGTGATGAAACTGTTTGTCTGCCTGCAGTAGAAATGGATTATATCACATGAGATTGTTTCTCTTAGTTAATAGTCACAGACAGCAATAATTAAAAGTTTTTCGCAGATTTACCTGTTTTTAAAGAAATCTTTTGTTTTTAAAATTCGGTTTGAGGGCTATCAATTTGATCATCTCAATTTAATTTTTTTTAGGACAACTGCAATTTTGCAACAGTGATATTATAACAAGTCTTGCTTTAAAAATATCTTCTTTAGCCTGTTCTACTTTGCCTTCCTCCCTTCACCCCTTCCCCCAAATAGTTAAGGACTTAATAGTGCTAAAAAGCGTTATTGTTAGAACAAAGGTCAGAATTTTCAGTTTAAAAATTGTACATAAAAGTGAGTATTTTTACTCACTTGCCTGCAGTATCTTAAAACAAGACTTTTTTATGCCTCTGACGTTTACAGCAAATGATTTGCATCAACTGCTGTATTCAAATTTTAGCAGTTATTAAATGTTGTCAAATTATAAAAATGAAATGTTATGTAGAAGTAATTAGGAAAAATCTGAAACAATTACTGATAGATTAGATTACTTTTTTCCCCTCAGAAAAACATAAACACTCATTTTAAAGAGCTTTACTCTCTGGATGTGAGGGTGAGGCTATATGTGATTGGCTTCTGCAAAGCAGAACATGATTAGGAAATGAAGCATTTTTCCCTCTTGGCTAGTTTTGATGAAAGCTTTCCAACTTGCACATTGTGTCTGAACATTTCTTCATTCATAGCATGTGCCCATCATAAACTGTTTTCTGTTTGCAGCATTTCAGCTGTACTATTTATAACCTAGTTGAACAATGCTAACTAGAGGCAGTAAAAGGTGTGTATTTCATATGCAAATCACTAGCAATAATTTTGTACAATTACACTTAGTTGCTTGCATCATTATGTTCAGCACCAACATAAAAAATGGGTTTAGCAGGAGAACATTACAGAAAAAATGTCTTCCTTAGTAAGACTTCCCTTTAATGAGGCAATTTTTTGTTGTTTTTGTCAACTTATGGAAGTTAATGTGTTAACGTTTTATATCAATGTACAGAAATTATGACTATCCCTACCTCTGCTCATATGCTGTATCTTCACAAGTTGTAGACGGCTTGTATATGTACATACACTATGATAAGATAGCTTATCTTTGCAGGGAGATAAACAGGGCTTTAAAATCTAGTATTTCTTGAAGACTGCTGCTACTAAAAATAGTTACATTACTATGATTGGAAGTATTTTTAAATAGACTTTTTATGAAAAGTAATTGTTTTCTATCACAGTCTATTGTAGTAGTCACCATTAAGCAGGTGTTTTTTCTGTTCTTATTGTAAACCCATGTTTCCACAGGCTATAATTTTTAGAAAAATCAGTCCGGATTATATTTTCCATTTCAAAGCTAACTTTGTTTTTTGTTGGATAAAATATATTCACTTTTCAAAGATGTGACTCCTCTCAAACTCATTACTGTAGTTTGGATAAAGCATCTAGCTCCTCCTTAGAGCAAACTCAGAGAGAATGGCTCGTGTCCACAGCATAAGAAGAGCTTTCCAGTAGTAGTAGTGAGGGTAAAGAAAGAAAAGGCAAAATCATTAGCTACTTCTAAGACAGCGACCTGTTTGTGAAAGGAATTTAATAACATGAGATCTGTGATAGAAACAGTTTGGACTCAAAAAAGCTAGAAAGACTATTTCAGGTTCTGAAACAAGAGAATTCCTGCCATGAGGACTCCTACAGTCTGAATACTGCTACTTCTATTTAAAAAAGAAAAGTCTTTACCAGAAAAAAAAAACCTAGTTTTCTATGTTGCTTACCAAAATCAATTTATTTTAATATTGTTGCAAATATTTGAACTTAGATATCTTTATGAGGTATGAAACAATGCAACGGGAGTAAAATATTTTTTCTTTCTATGGTGGGCAGGTTATGGGACAGTGTTCATGTCCACAAGGAACAGCGCACTGTTTGCACTTTACTGGGAGATGTGGACACCTTTGCAAGAAAGGACTTCAGGCTATAGTTACCTGTTTTGTATGTAACACAGGGTTTGGAAAAGCAGACCTTCATGGGATAAATGTTGGGTCATTCACAGTTAGTTATAGTGTAGTATAATATAGTATAGTGTAGATAATACAATGACTGTGCATTAAGTAAACATTACTTTAAAAAAAAATGCAAAGCTGTGAGGTAGCATACAATGGCACAGATCTTGGCTGAACCAATGTATAGTAAAGAGAACTCCAGATTTCATTGCCAAGGGATTAAGAGCAGCTTATGTTGTTTCCAAGACTGAAATTGCTCAGATCTGTCAGTTTTTAACAGTTATGGATGCAACTGATGTATAAGTGAACTGCTGCAGCAGAGAAGGAGATTTGAGATCATTCACTGGGTCAGTCACTCCATTCCCAAAGCTCCTTTACGGTTCTCTTCTACTCCATCTTCCACTGCAGCTTTGACCTGATTTTTATTTTAAGCTTTTATATGAAGTTCTCCTTCCTCTGGTGCTCAACTCACAGATCTGCTGTCTTATCAGTAAGATCTGGTGGTACTTCAGGCTAGAATAGCTTTTTTTATATATATAATGAATGTTCAAATCTCATCAAAAGTTTTTTTTTCCTGTGAGCTAAACTCTGAGTGCAAGATTTGCAACCTACAAACACTTGGAGATGAAGTGGCTTGTTTTTGAAATCCAAAAATGCCACGTCAATTCCCTATTTTGATATTCTTGATGCAGCAAGCAAGACAATTAAGATATTTCTTGCCCCTCTTTGTGAAGTCTAGCTAAATAGCAATTTTGAAAAGTTTCCAACAGCAGCTATCATTGTACCTAAGAACAAGCTGTGGTGTTGTTATAAAATAAGAAAACAGACTATCGTATAACAATTTTGCTTCTGAGAAAAAAAATCAATTATATTAACTGGCACTCTAAACAACTGTCTCCCAACCAGTGTAACATGTTGTTGGCAGACCCTTCCAACACTGCTTGCAGCCATAGGAAGTTACAAAAAATAAATGAAGCTCAGGTGTCTGCCACTGCTCTTCTCTTCAGCCAGGGTTACAGCAATGTATGGATATTGCCCGCAGCGTGCTACTTGTTCAGTATTGTTGCCTTTGGGCCAACAAAGGTTCTAAATATTACTAGGCAATGTGTCCATACGTGTCCTTTCAGTCTGCCTTGTAATGAAAAGTATTTAAGGTATGTGGAGTGGGTTATCATGTGATGCAGTGTTCCCTTATTTGCCATAAAATATTTCTGGTTTTTATAAACTTTGAATTACAGACCACACTTTTTACTGCTGATCAGATAAGTTAATTAGAGAATTTTTTTTTTTTTTAATGGTGTCTTTCAGATTCTCTGAAAGTCCTAAAAATCACTCTGGTTTAAACTGCAGTCCAAGGTGCAGAATTTCAAAACCCGTGTGCTTTCTTTTTCGACAAACCTATTTTGTCTCTTTGAAGCTCGTTTATATCAAATACATGCCTAAATAATTTACGATGAAATCCAAGCTGCCTAATTCAGGTACCTGCCCAATTTTGGCTGACTCCTGCCTTGCCACATGGAGTCAGTGGGAAGAGCTCAGCAGGACACCCGCGTGGGGAGCCAGCCTCCGGGCTTGCCTCTAGAGGGCAATCCAGGCTATTTAAATTAGGTGCTTGCCCCTCCCCAGTGCCGGGACCGGGAGCCAGCCGCAAATGTTAGGCTCTGTCTGCTAGGCAAGGCCAAGGGCAAAGCACACCTCCAGCCTCAGCTTTCAAACCGTACTCACATAAAGAAGATCGTACCCATATTTCAGAAAATAGCTGATGGGCTACCACGTGAGAGGGGACGCCCACCTGCACCCATTGCACGCGCACTGGGCGGCCAGCAAGGCAGGAATCATCAGGACATCCCACAAGCAGGCAGAAGAAAGCCTGGTTATCAGTGGGGGCTTGTCCCCAAAGGACAGGGGACTTGTTTTCCCATGAAGGTCTTAATACAAAACACATGCAAGTTGCAAGGAACCGGGCCTGGATACAAGAGTGCCCTAACCACCAAGCTGCTTCTCCTCTGCTTTCCTTCCAGGCTCTTGCATCTGGCTGCAAGGTGGCCTAGTTTCAAGACATGTGGTGGAGAATGGTGAAAGACGTCCTACTGATGGCATAGCAATGTTTTGTTATGGAATCAAACTGCGAAAATGAGTTGGTGCTGACAGTGCTTTCAACGTCTGTGTTAGTATGTCACCTGCCCCATCTCTGCCTACTGAGTGCTGCAGGGTATTGCAAGAATCCAGATGAAAGGAGCCCAGCTGGTAGTTTTGGGTTGGACTCTTGCTTATGCCAAATGCCTATGGCACCGGAAGCAGAGAGGCCTCTACATTCAGGTTAATTCTCCCGGTCCATGTTGTCGTGCCGTGCAATAACCCTCAGTGTCCTGCGCTGGTGCGGCTCCCAGCTGGGAGCCCGCTGCTACAGGGAGCATGGGCGAGCGGCAGCTCCCTGCCAGCTTCGTGGTTCCTCGGCACCACGAGGGGACTCCCTGGCTGACTGCGTCCTTTGAACTAACACAGCAAGGGCATTCTCTGTGGAGGGGGCGGCCTGGCACCTGACAGTTTCTACGGGTAAACTTTTGAGGAACCTTCATAGTCCACTCTTATTAAACTCTAACTGCAAATGGTGCTTTCAGCTTGCAAGCAGCTCTGAACACATTTTTGTTGATGTCGATGGCTGAAAATCTAGTTTTGGTTTGGTCAAGTGAGAAATGGCCCATTGTTTGCACTCAAGAGCAATCGTGATTTTTTTCCTAAAGAGTTTTCTTGTGGAAGCACCAGAGCCTTCCCTCCCCCTTCCCTCCCTGGTGACCTGGAATTTTCCAGAGATTGTGGTAGTGTCACAGAGTGGCTTTTGAGCCAAAGGCATGAAGGGAAAAAATGAACACTTGAATAAATGACTTGTGTAGCACAAGTTCAAATGGTGAAAAAATTGGGACTTGTCTGGCTGGGAAGCCAATCTAAGCTTGCTACCTGCATTGCCTGGAGACAACTTGGCTTGCTCCCTTTTCAGTGAATGTTGTTATTGCAACAATATGCTCATGCTTCTTTATGCTTAGCTGAGGCCCTTCGGGTCTCCTCCTGGGCTTGGGTCCCTAGTAGCTAGACTGCCTCGGGCCAGCACTATAGAGCAGAAATGAGGTGGAGTTCAAACTGGCAAGTGTTTTCTCAAGGGCTCTGAAACTGAGTTTGGGATTCCACTGGCTTGCTCTTGCCTTATGGTTGCCGTTGCTTAATCCCACTCAGCAAAGCATTCAAGTAAAATCCAGCTGAGATATAGCTCTGCTTAACAGCTGGGCCAGGTGTTAAACCATTATACCCTGTACACCTTCAATTAGCTTTACAATAAAGGGAGAGGGCTCATCATACTATAAACTTAAGTCTTTTTTATAGTGCTAACAGACTCAGAAAAGTTATCTGGAAGTGCTTGTTATCTCTAAAGGCTGAATGAATTGCCAGCTGCGGAACGCTTGTCTTGTTAATAAAATGCATCCTTCATTCAAGTGATTCATCAGAGTAGTTATAGTGCTGGTAGTTCCTGCTTTTAAGAGCTCCTTTAAACAGTTGTCTATTAATAAAAAAAAGAGCAGTTAAGGTTAAAATCAACAAACTATTATCTGTTAGGATTATTCATGGAATATGACCCTGTAAATATACCAACAGCCCTAAGTTCCTGATTTAGAAGAGCCACATTAACTGGAAGAATGAAGTTACAGAAAACTATTTCTAAAGGAAGCACTGAAAATCTGAAATGGTGGATTTTTTTTAATATCCACTGTTTATATTGTTCAGTTCTGAGGAAATAGGAAATACCTAGGAAAGAGTTATTTACGGGGCATTTGATTTTGTTCACAGTGTTATTTCTCAATTGTTTGATTTGCATGTTTTTGTATCTGCTTTGACTAAAAAAAAAGGTAGGTTTATTATAGTGAAATGCAGTTTCAGTGGGTGACGTAAAAGATTTATCTATTAAATTCACAGGAATGCTCAAAGCCGAAGTGTTCTACCCACACATTTAGTTGTTGCTAAACTGCTTCTGCTACTTGACACTTTTATTTAACAGTCCCTTACGCTGGAATTCTGCGAGTTTCATCACCCTTCATGGCAGGATCCATCCTCATCTATTTATTTTTAATAACGTAACACCTTTGGACTTACTCCCTCCTTTCACTCTGGAAAAAAGTGAAACAATTACAGCGCAATTAGGAAGAGAATTTGCTGTGCATGTGTTTTTATTAAAAGGCAAGAGGGATCTATTTAATCAGAATGGCAGCACCAGCTGAGTTCATTGTACAAATAAAACATTTCACAGAAAGTTGTCAAGTTTGGTATGTTGCTAATTTCAGAGTCATTAAATATAGTTAAAGAATACAATTGCCATAACAGGCCAAAGCTTACAATATTGGACTTCTCTCTCCCACATTTCCATTTTTTTTTTTTTAATCTTTGTGAAATGTTTTTCTACAAGCTCTTAGTAGTAAGGACAAGTAAGAACTGCCAAACTAATGTAATGTCTTATGAATTCCTGTGAAACTCAGAAAAAAAAGAGATAAAATCTACAAGGATACTTAATTTAAAAAAATGTGGTCTGTTTTATAAATCATTGCAGCCATCAGCCCCACAAGCGTGAAGCAAAAAGAAATTCTGTAGTTAAAGTGATGAAGGAAAGAACGTAAAATCCTCAAGCTTGGAGGTGAATTAAACAGGACTTACTGAATTCTTATTTTTACAAGTATAGGCTGCAGTCTAAAATGGCACCAAATGCCAGCTTTTCTTACCTGGCAAGAAAAAATATGAAAATACGCTTTAACATTCAATAAAGGAAGGGAGTATGCGCGTGGAGCAGCACCACTTATAACCGTGCCTTGAGCCTGCCACGGCGTTTCCAGGAGCGCCAGCTCACCAGAAAAATCACCTTGCGGGTCACGTCAGCGAATGTGCGTGCATGAGGAGCAACTGCCATAACTAATGAGAGATTCTTCGCACTTCCATCGTGCGCAGCCCAAATAACGACACGAGCGATTACTCGCCGGCATTACGACGCGCGGATTTAGTCAAAAGCTTTGCAGCTCGCTCCCGGCGCCAGGCCGGGCACGGCCACTCCGAAAGGCCACGGCCAGCGAGGGCCGGGAGTGCGGAAGCTGCCGGCGCACCCCTCTGCCAGGGCCCACGGGCACTCGCGGCGGACCCGCGTGGGGCGGCGGGCAGCCGTTTCCCTCGAGTCTCCGCGGGGGGGGCCGGGGGGGCCGTTGGCCTGACGCGCGCCGCCCCCGGCGGGTCCGCGCGGCCACGTGCTCGCCGCTTCCCGTCGCCAGCCATGGCCACGCGGTGGGGGCCGCCCGGCGCGGGCACTTGGCCTCTCCGCCGTCCTCCATCTCCCCCCCCGCCCGGCCGCCGCTCTGCCCCCAGCTCGGGCAGCACAAGCGCCGACGCGCCCCCGCCGCCTCCCCGCGTGGCTGCGCGCGGCCCGCCGCCGGGAGAAGCGCGGGCTGCTCTCGGCACGGCGGCGCGGGGTGCCGCAGTCGCGCGCGGCCCCCCCCCAGCCGGCGGCGGCCCCCGGCCCCGCCAGGCCGGGGACGCGCTTCCACGCAGCGGCTGTCGAGGCAGGGCGCGCCGCGTGCCCGTGGCTCCCGGTGCCGTCCCCGGGCCGGGGCCCACGTGCGGCGGGGGCCGTGCCCGCCGGGGCTGCCCGCGGCCATGGCGCGCGGGGCGAGGGGGGTGCGGCGCGGCTCGCTCGCACCCGGCCGTTGGGCTGCCCCCGCGCCGCCGAGTGGGCAGCGCGCGGGCGCGCTCGCGAGCGCGGCGGGGGCGGGCGCGCGCGGGGTCTCCAGTGGGAGCCGCGTTCCCTGTGGAAGCGCCGCGGAGGGCGGGGGGTGGGGAAGAGGAGGGGGGAGAGCGGCCTGCTCCTCCCCCCTCCCCTCCCGCCTCTGCCCCTGCCCCGGGGCGGCGGGTGGCGCTGGCCGCGGCGGCTTGGGGCTCAGTGTCCTTGTGCGGAAATGACACACGGTCCCGTCACGTCACGCGAGAGCGCAGCGCGCGGACCCTCGCACACAAAGAGCGGGGGGGAAGCGCGGGCACCAGCGGCGGCCGCTCCAGCCGCCCCCGCAGTCTCGGGGCTCCCGTGGCCCCGCGAGGAGCCTAGGTAAGTCCCGCCGCCGCTCCGCGGCGCAGTGGCGGGAGGGGCGCCGCGCGGCGCAGCCCGCGGCGGGCAGCGCCGCCCCGGCGACCAGGGGAGGAACGGGGAGGGGGGCAGAGCGAGCGGCAGGCCCGGGCCGGCCCCTCCCCCGGCAGCGGCGCGGGGCCCCGGCGCCGCCGCCCCTCCCCCTCCCCGTGGGGCGCGGGGCGGGCGGGCGGGGGGGGCTCTTTGTTCGTTGCTTGGAACGTTGCTATAGCGCTGCGGCGCGAGGGTGCGCGCGCGCTCGGCCCAGGTGGTTCCATCGCGGCGGCGGGGGGGAGGGAGGAGAGAGAGTGGAACGGTCACGCCGCCCTCACCTCCAGCCTCACCTTATCCCCCCGCCCCCCCGCTTCCTAGCCCCCCCGAGCACCGGCCACATAGATCCGCCCGGGCAGGGTTCGGACCGGAAGCAGCGGCCACCGCCGCCGCCGCCGCGTCGGGCTCGTGGGTCTGACCGCGGAAGCGGCCCCGGCCACCGCGTGCGGGGCGCGCGGGGCCGGCGTTACCGCAGCGCCCGCCTCCGGGCGGGGCCTGGGCGCCGCGCCGCGGGCAGCTCCCACGTGGCAGGCGCTGGAGCCCGCGGGGCGCCGCGCTTCCCGCCCGGAGCCCGCCGCGCCCCTCCCCCCGCTGGGGTGGGGGGGCGGCGACGGGGCCGAGCGCGGCCTCACGGGCCCGTGAGGAGTTCCCCGGTGCGGAGCGGGAGCTTCCCGTGGTCCCCTCAGAGGTCCTGGTGTCCTCCCGGTGCCTGCCGGAGCAGGCAGCTCCAAGCCGTAGACAGCCATTTGGGCTATTAAAGTATCTACCTGCGAGAGTGGGTGCTAGCCAGATAACAGTACAGGGGTGATTCTCCTCTGTCCGTGCACATCCTCACCGCTGCGGCGTGGACTAGTTGCTAATAGGCGTTACAAGCTCCTAGTGTAGCTGAGTGTGGTCCATCCCCAGGGAGCCTTGTGAATGTATTACCCTGGTAACAGCTCTGTGCAGAAGCTAAGTCTTCTTACATGTGGCTTCTTGGGAACCTTTGGAGCAGCATGTAACCACGTGCCATGTGAGAAGTGAAGGCTTCGGTCAGACCCTTAGTTGATAAAAACTGTCTTAGTAACATCAAGCTGATGATTCTGTGATAATTCATATTGGTTCTTGATCTGTAAAGAGTCGAGGAGGCTAGAGAAGGTCGGCGTGGGGGAATGGTCTGCCTCCACCCAGCTCACCCTGTGCTTTATCCTGCTCTCTCCTGTGGTATGTCTACACAGTCTTTTGTAAATAGAAGGGAACAAACTCTGAACCAGCAGAATGTGAGCCGGCTGCAGTCCAAGAGCCATGTGACTGCTTCCACATAGCGTTGACGCAGTCCCAAAGCCTTTGGGTTGGAGCGCGGATAGAGCTTGTCGCTGGCACCTATAAGAACAGTATATGCCTGACCCTTAGGGCATTCAGATGGGGAAAGAAAAATCTTTTCCCTACTTCTGCCTAATATCTGGCCATCAGATTCTCGGTTTACTTGGGTGATTACATCTGGTAAAACAAATAGCAGTGTATACTGTTACATTTTTTCTGTCTCACTAAATCAAGCTCAGCATTTGCCTAATTATAGTTTTTATCTTTGCTAAGTATTTTTATAGCTTAGGTAAGTCCAGTGAGTAAAAACTAAAGGAAAGTTTAATGCAGTTTGAAGGAGATTTTAAACTGTGTGTAGGATGTTCAGATGGAGCAGTATTTTAAAATAATATTGAAGAATGAGGGGGGAGAGAAAGAAGCATTGAGAACAATCTTCCTAATAGACCAGGAGAAAACACTTAATTGAAGAAATTGTAGTTAATACATTACATTACATATAGTTACTACATATAGTAGTTAATATATTGCTGAAAATAAATAGTTTAGTATTAAAACAATCACTGCAAAATGACATTGATGTTTGAGAAAGTATGGGGGACAGGTACAGAAAATTGTAGCCATAAGCAACTTGTGGGAAAACAGAGAAGCATGATTTTTTTTTAAACTGCATCTGCAGATGTAACTAAAAATAAAATTAAAAAAACCAAATTGAGAACATGCTCTGTGAGTCTTGTTGGCAAAATGCCATTGTTAGAGGCAGGCTTCAGTCTTGAGGCTTCCTGTCCTCCTCCACAAAGCAGCAAAGGAAGTTTTCAAACTATGTTAAGTATAGGGATTTTTCTGTCCATGGGAGTAATGTGTCCAACAACATCTGCTGGTTCTTTTAAAAAGATTTTTTTCATAGTTTAAAAACTTGTGTTATACATGTGTTTATAGTTGGTATTTGTTTGTAATGGAATATTGTTTTCTAAATTATTTAGTATTTTGAATATCAATACTGAATATCAAGAATAAATTTTATTGAAAAATTCCATTGTTGGGTCACTAGCAGCACCCTGCTGTATTAAAATTGATTATACTGTTTCTATGTTTTCTATTCTTTGTGCTGTCTTCTTGCATTTTGCTCTTTGTTCAGACAACTGAAGCAACATTCTTATTTTGGAGTTTCTTAAGATGTGTAGTCAATTTGACATCAAATACTATTTTCTTTTTTAATTAAGGTGGTTTCAGGTACCAGACTTAATTTCCTTAACCTGTTACCTCAACCTGTGAAGTTCAAGTAACTTCACAACCCTTTTAAAAAATGCTTCTCTAGAAAAAAATCACTATTTGTAAGGCTGTCTGACTCAGTATTTACAAAGTGATGTGGTGTACAAAACAAATAATACAGATTTTTAAAAAATTGTGTTATAATAGGTTTAGGTGTTACTTTGTAGCATTAGTCAGTGAAGATGTTTCAGGCAGAAGTGCAGTACACTGACAGTGACCCTTTCTAGTTATTTGCTTATTTTGAAGATCGTGCCAATGAGTATGGTGATGAGGTTTTCAACAACAGAAGGATACCTAAGTGGAAAATAAGGATGTTAATAACAATACCAAGAAGTCCAGAAAAATTATTTGCATTGTTTTGTGTTTTTTGAGTTTTTTTACGATGATTAAAGTCAAGTCACTGTCCCATTGAACTGAGCAGAAAGCAAACGTCGACTCTAATAAATGCATTTTAAGGCTCCTTTTAGGAGTAGTATATATGTAGTAGTTCTGTTGAATTTGAGTTGCAGTGTTGTTTTACAAATTGGGGAAATCTCATATATCCTAAGGATAAGCGTAATTCTGAAGTTACTGAATCCAGTATTGAAGCTAGAAAGGAAAGATCTAAATTAGTTGGCTCCCAAAGGAGAACCCAGACTCCTTGGCTCTCTAGGTTCCCTTCTACTGTCCAGCAAAAGAGCCAGACACCCTGGAAAGAAGGCAGTTCCTGGTCAGGCTGAAAACAGAGGTGCGTCTAACATCCTCTCTCCTTCTGGGCCTGAAAGGGCTCGTAGGATCCTCGAGAATGGGCATTTGCTCTCGTTATTTCAGTGCCTTATGTGGGAGCTGTTTTTCTAAAACATCGTGAGGGACAAAGTTTCCCTCTGGCTAGAGGTGTTTATAGGTGCTCCTCACCTGCCGCCACCGGGACTGCTCCCACCTACCCACAGCTACCTGGGAGACTGCGGGCTGCCCTTGGGGCCCGAGGCACGAGCTCTCCTCTTGGAGCTGTGCTGTTGTGACACGAAGAGATGGGATTTCTGTGCTCAGGCTGGGGAGGGGGAAGGATCAGGCACTTTGTGTTTGACCTAGGGTGTGTTTCACATGAAATAAGACATAGACAGGGAGCAGAACCACAGACACTTGACTGTCTGGTGAGTGTCCTATCTGCTAGATTAATTAGTCATTGTCCTCTGCTAAAGATTAATAAACAAACAATAATTATGGTTGGCTGAGGGCAGACTACACTTTAATTATCTAGCATAATAATATTGTCATTTTGTTCTGATAAAATTGTGCTACAGAAAGGCATGTGTAAGAGAAGGAGCAACTTTTTCATGTTACTTTTAAGTATGAAGTAAAATAACAGCAGTTCGATATACAGAGCTCATGAAATTTAGCCAATATTATCTCCTTAGAATATCAGCTTTTTCTGATAGTCTCATCATTTGCTCAGTTTTACTAGGTTACCTGTACTTTAAAGAAATCCCTGTGTGTCTTTCACTGCATGCTGCAAGTGAGGAGATTGAACTTTTTTTCCCCACACTTTAAGGAATATTTAATGTTACTAGCAACACATGTATCTTATCTTTTGACCAAAATGTAAGGAACAGTTCACCTCATCAGATGCAAAAAAAAATCAAGTAGAATACTTTTCATTGAGACCTGTGAGTTTTATATATGAAGCAATGTACCACCATGAGGCTATAAAAGGAATAAACATTTCATAATGCGTAATGTCTAAAACCATGTATTTTTAATAGCAGGTTCTCACAGTTGATAATGAAGAATTAGAGACATTCCTTCCAGCCTACATGAATATATTAATGTTAAAAGTTTTTAGTAGATAATCTGCATTCAAGAAACAGCAGCTACACACTTAAGCATGCGTTAAAGAACTGAACAATACCATCTTGTTCAGGCATTTAAATTACTGAATAACAAACCCATAAAACTGATAACAGTAATTTTTATTATATTGCAGTATATTAGTTAAGATAATGATTCATCTTAATTTGTACTTATAATACACTTCTGTTGTGAAAATAGAATTGTACTCTACATGCAGCATGTATGCACTTCTGTACTTTTAAAAGTATACAAATATATGTATACTTATATATAATAGTCATATATAAGTAGGTATATATGTATATAAATAGTCGTAACCTGAAAACGATCAATCGGACTTTCTTAAAGAATGATTGCGAGGGCAGAGAATTGCCTTGAGCACAAGATTATTATTATGTATCATCAGCAAGACGTTTCCTCTTTGTATTGTGTTTTTTGCAATGGTCACAATCATAAGACAGGTAGAAAAACATGCTGCTTTGAACAGCTCTAAGGTCAGTAAATGAGCAATTGTTAGGTAATAAATATGAGGAGATGCACATCATGGGATGATTTAAGTTAGGCTTATGATTTAATTCCTTTATATATATCAATTAACTAGATGCATTTTTGAATAGCTGCTTGTCTATTATTATAACATAGTTGATGGTATGAGACTGAAACACATTTAGAATATGCTTTGTAATTTGCTCCTTTATTCATAATATCTTTGCACCTAATTGTTTTAAATATTTAAGGTTTCTGTGCATATTTCAGGCACACTTTTGATAAATGGATTTTGCTTTACATTCAAAAGTAGCACCATATAGCACTAAATGCACAAAAGAACATAAGCATTCCACAGCTTCTCTTTTATTAAGGTATCTCTTTTTATAAGATATTCTTCCACAATGTGGAACCAGCAGGTTTGAGCTATGTGTCCAACTTCCTGCTTATTTAACTTATTTGAAATAGTTTAGCTTAAAATGGAATGACACAATGCCGTATTTCTGGTCAGTTGTCTGCAAATAAGCTGTCTGCAAATACGTTAGTTTGAAAAGAATCGTATCACCATTTACATGTCTCTGATTGCAAATCTAGGTAATTTCATTCACTTCTCTTAGATGAACAAAACTTTAATCATCTTAAGAAATCTGTTCTGTTTTTGTTCATCTTTTTTAACTCTTTCGAAAGTCTAAGGATATATGGTTGAGTCTAGAGGACTGAACCAAAAGGTATGTTTGAGTCTTTACAAGTGACGTGCTGGCATCACACCACCCTGTTTCATGACTCCTAGTAATTGCTCAGTACATGGATCTGTACAATACCAGTCTCAGCACTGGTAGCTATCAAGGCAGTTTAGATTTTTGAGACATTGATTACACTGAAGTTATGAACTACAAATTGTTTTCAAGAAGACAGTTCTCAGTAGATAAAAGTGGCAATAGAATTTAATGATTTATTGTTTCCATTCCACGGATAGGGCCCTTTTTCAAGTACAGAGGCTGCTTTACCTCTTTGATTGTTAGATTTGTCCAAGTGCTACACATCTTCCTGTTTGTCTTACGTTAGATAGGTTTAGCTAATGGCTGTACTAGAAACAAACTGCCTTTAATCAAAGTCACAGTCTCTTTTGAAGATGTGTGAGTATTAGACATTCAGTTCATTTTCAGCATTCAAAGCTGTAGGATCCATAATCAGGGTTATTTTTTCTGAATATTTTTCTCTATGCTAAAGCATGGGCAAGAATGTATTAGATTACCTATCGTAGGCCTGTTTTGTTAGACATTCCTAAACTGTTCACATATTCTTTGGAGTCAAGCTTTGTGCACAAGATAGAAACCAAAGAATTTAACCTAGAGAAAATGCTTCTAAAAGCACTTGCTTCACAAATTAAACTATTTACAAGCAAAGCACTAAAACTTGAAGTTTAAGGAAAACACCATTTTTTATGTTGATAATTTGTAAAACATGAAGTTGTTTTTAGTCAGTTGAGGTGGAAATACAAGACATTTCAGCTAAAATTTAGACTTACTGGTGTTTAGGCTACAGCTCCGATGGACTTCATTAGGTTCCCGATGTGGCTGTTAATGTAGCTGTTGTAGATATTTGGTACATCTGGGAATCCTCTTCCCAAGACCTGTTTTCATAAGCAACAACTATGTGCTGCAGCATGCACCTGTATCCCAGCCAGGTGAAGCAGCCAAGGATGGTTGTTCCCGAGTCCCTACGCTGGCACTCGGGGCGGCAGACCCAGGTTCCAGCTTCAGTATGAAATGTTCCAGGTTCCCAGCTTCAGTATGAAATGTTCACCCCCGCTAACTGATGTCATGCGGGTATCATTTAGTCAGCACCTGGCTGAGGGAGATAAATACGTTTATCTTCTATATTGGAAAAAGCCATGTAAGGTAATGGTGAAATATGTTTGCACACTCAAAATGACGAGAAACAACTATCAGGTGTTTGCTTTATCAGCTGGATTTCTTACTTGATTGCTTATTGTACTTTTTCCTCCCAAGTCTAGATTTTTTTTCTCCAACTTATTTATTTTCACTGTCTGGGCCAGAATGCTACCTTAAAAGAGGTTTTGATACTGCTGCCTCTTACTGAGGAAATAGATATTTTTCGCAAAGAATGATTCGCCCCAAACAGCATTTTAGATAATCTGAAATGTTTTGTCTTTAATATTTGTTGGTTATTTCAACTTTGCTAATGTTAACCTTACAGAGGCAGGCATACATACATGTATGCGCTCACATACACACACACTTTACCTGTTCTCATAGGCTCCTAATTTCTTATGGAAGTGATGGTACAATCACTCTGTTGGTATCCCTGAGTCGTCCTACTACTCACCTGTGAGCTAGTTGTAAGCCAAGTTTGAAGTGAGGTGGTGTTGTAAAGGAGATCATAGATAAAGTTTTATGCAATGGCACCAAGCCAGTGGCTTGCTAGTAACAAAAAGAGAGATTTTAACTCCTCCTTTTCATTCCCAACCTAGTGTATGTTCCTGGCACTTACTTGCCTTACTTTTTACCTCTCTGAACTAGAAGAAAACTAACCCAGCAACAAAGTAGTGAATTATTTTCTGCTGGCTTAGCAAGCTGAAACAGCTCACTGAAGAGTAAGGTGAGCACCAGTGCTTTCTGTAGGGAGCAGATGGGACTATGTGACAGGAAATTAGAGGGGCAGTGGACACTCCTGTGTCTGATCAGAAGCTGTTATATGTGCTTAATTTTCTCATAATACCTAAGTTCTTACAAATCTCACAAAGAATATAGGCAACCAGCTAAGGAGAAATATCACTAGGTACCCAAAGGGGGAAAGGCTGGAGCTTGTACTTTATTTGACACCAAATATAAAATCTGGTATTTCGAAGCTTCATTAGTTCTGATGCTCATTGAACTATTTGCTTTTGATTGCACTCAGGCAGTTTTCAAATCAGAAACATAATTTCAAAATAATAACTCTTTGTTTCAAAGGTGTGAAACAAAATGTTTTAATTTCATCTGTTTTGACCTGAGTTTGGGATAGCTTTGGTTTTCCTGGTATTACAGTACAGTAAAGTCTAAGATCCAAAAATTGACTATCAGTGTATGTGGGATATCAGGGCAAAATATGACATTTAGTGTTGCATACTTTTCTTAAAGTTTAACATAGCTTTCTGATGATGCAGTAGGAAATACGCTACCTTCTTGAGATTTTTCATAAAGAACTATAATGGCATAACCTAAATTCATAAATAGTACTGAGTTAGTAAGACTGGATGTTGGCCTTACCCAGTACTTATCAGGTGGTTTACAGGTTAGTGTGGGCCATTTATGTTTCGCACTGGTATGTCTTTACAGAGTTTGCGGAAGTTTAAGTGAAGTGATTTTAGAACTGTTAAGTTGCCATAATTTGTATGTGGATCAATTCATAAATGCAAATCCTGAAGGAAGGAGTTATGTTGGATAAAAGGAGTAGATATCTAAGGGGTTTATAGTGGCTCTACATCCAGCTGAAGGAGATTTTTCTGGTGGCAAAATGGTGAAGACAGTCTCATGTTGTCCTCTTAAGGATGCTGTTTACAAGGCTGTGTATTGGGACTGTATTGAAGATGAGCATGTCGGAGGATATTTTGGCTTCTCAAATGGTCCAGTATGAGCAGCTTTTATAACTCCATCCATGTTTTGTTTATATGTGTGTGCTACCCCTTGCAGTGCTATAGTACGAAATCTTATCCTGAATGTGAAAGAAAAAGTCACAGCTACTCAGTATTCAAGTGTTTGCAGAGGTTTTTTAACAATATTTTGAGATTATTTAAAATAATTTTCTATACAACACTATTAGAAAGTAAGGTTAAGACTCAATTTTTTTTTTCCAGTACAGATTCTCTCTCCCTCTTATTTCATTAGAATTCCCATGCATGTGCTGTAAGTACAGTTTTGATAGATTAGTTACTTTATTCTCTAGCTCCAGACAGAACCAGGTAGATTAGTTGCTTTATTCTCTATCTTCAGCCAGAAACAGGCCTGTCTTTTTTAGTAACATTGACAAATTTCAGACCTTGGCTAAAGGATAGGCATGAATAGTTGAACGAAAGCTATTTGGAAAAGGAATGTAACTGTGGAAAACGTAAAATATTCTGGGGCCAAGTAAGCATAATGCTATGTGTAGATGGACATAATCAATGTGTGACAGCTTACCAATTGTGAGTGTCAGCTTGCAGCTGTGTACTCACGATGGCCAGTGAGATCTGATTAGGATGTTTGCATTGTAGATCCCCAAAAGATTTGAAATAACTTTTTATGGACGTGTCCATAGAAGTTTATCCCAAGTAATTTGTAAAATCAGTTTTCAAGAAACAGAAATACAATTCATTCTTTTATATGAGAGGTAAGGTTAAAATCATGCTATAATAAAACAAATATTTGTTTTTCCTTACAAAAAGCGTATTTACATTGTTCAGAGGCTATTGGCTGCCAGTAAGAAAAAAATGAGTATTAATGCAAATCTACAGATTCTTCTGTTTTGAATTAATGCAATCCATATCAAAAGACAGAACTTTTAACTGAAAATTTATTCTGGCATGTATATTGCACTTTACATTGAGTTTTTCTTCTGTGATGACTTTAGATTATGACCCACAATGGCAATATAAAAGCATTTGACTGGAATAAGAAGTAGGCACTTAGTACAGGGTGGAGAATTTAATGCAGATAACTTTTATCTATATATTGCCAAGGTAGTTTTTTATTATAGAGAAGGTTAAAATGACTTTTATTTTTCTCCTTATCAGAAAAAGACATACGGTTTTAAACAAGTTCCTGGCTATCTTACATTGTTTGCAGTATACTTTACATGCTTGATAGGTCTATAGATGGCCAAGAAAGTCATTAAAATAGCTGGTTAGTACAGAAGTTCAGACTGGAAATTACCCATGGGCTGTTAATGGCCATGGCTGTAGATTAAAAATAGTTACAAAATATATGTCCTGATGCCAGAAAGTGCTGATACCACTGTATTTTTGTTTTGTTCTTTAGTGAGATAGAAGATGAACTCAGCTGAAGTCACTGATGATGATGAAGGTAAAGTGTTATATGTTGTGTAATTTATAATCAGGCAAAAATATATGTTGAATGAAAACTTTTGTAACCTGATGAAGAATGCAGCTGGATCAAAGAAAATTATATTAAAGATTTTGAAAAGATATCTAAAACATCCTACTATTTTTTTTGTTCATGGTGTTTTCTTCTCTATTTTCTTCCTCCCACTCCAGAAAACCCTTCTTCCTACTGTAACTTTTATTTGTTTATACTTTCAACTCCTCTTCGGAGAAGAAAATGGCATTTACTAGGTGTTTGTATGGTTCCTTGCATAATAAAAACTTGACTTTGGGGTGGCCTTAACATACACTTATTATCTAACTGATAAAAAATAGTTATGTTGTTCAAAATACATTTTCATAAAAAGAAACAAAACACAAAAGATTGTTTTAAGGGTATCATGGTTTTCTGGAGAGAGTGCTTTATCATTCTAAACCTTCTCTTTTTCCAGTAGAAATTCCTAAAAAAGATATTGTGAAAGTAGAAACAGAAAATGAAGAGGAAGCTCTAGACTGCTCGGTAACATCCAGATCTTCTGAGAAACACTCACTGGATGGCGCAGTTACTTGCCTACAGGAATCCAACAAATGGAAACAGACCTCACTTGGTTGTGATGGTTCAGGGAGCCAGCAAGATGTCTTACCCAGTGTGAAGAAAAGACGCTTTACACAAGAGGTGACTTCTCTATACACAGCTCTGATTTTTCTGTTCACATCTTCTAGGCTAAATTTATTGCTGTTATAGGCAAAACGCAAGTCACTTAACTAGATTTGCATTAGTAATGAGTTTGAGTCAAGTATGGCTAATCTTAACCCAATTTGCACACGTTACTTGCCTGGATATGTCTTTACATGATTTGGGAGCTATCATATTTATGAAACACATAGTTTAATTTACTCATTTGGAGGTTTTTTTTGTTGTTTTTCATAGAACATAGGAACAAGTAGTGGTTTGGATTAACTAAGTTTGACTCCGATTAAAGTCTCTTTCATGTCACACAGTCCTTGGATATTCAGTGGTAGAAATAGGGCTGTAACTTTGCTGTCTGTGAAACGGATTTTGATGTCAGTGAGACAGGTATAAATGTACACATTGATTGAAAGATAAAAATGCAGGGATGCAGAAGATTTCAACAGATCAAGAATGGAAGGTATTGCAGCTTCTGAACTGGTGCAGCATCCCAGTTGTGACAATCCAGACATTTGTCTGGCCAGTGAAGGAAATTCCATAATCTTTTTAGATATCCTGTTCTAGTGTTTCACCTCTCTAGCAATTGGAGATGATTTCATTGATCTTTGTTGAAACTGGGAAGATTTCTCTTTGTCCTGGTTCCTTTCAGTGGGGAAAGCAATGATCATCTTTTCCTGAGAAAAGTCTTCCGCACATGGGAAAATTGCTGTGATATCGTCCACCCTCAGGCCTCCCTTTTCTAGACTAAAATTCCATTTCTTCAGCTTTTCTTCAAAAATCATCATAAACCGTATATTTTGTTGTTCTCTTTGCAACTCCTGAAAGGGTAATGTCCAGTCTTCAACAGTGACATCTCTTCTAACACCCTGTAGAGCAGCATAATGACCTCCTGTTTTTCATGCTCAGCACTTTATTAAAATAACCTAGATTCAAATTCATCCTCTTTCGAATAACTTCAAGCCCTGGGTTATATTTAGTTTATGACCTACTCTAATGCACATATCCTTTTCTGCTGTTCTGCTGCCTAGCCTGTTATTCCGTGCTGTATTTGTGTATTTCATTTCTCCTTTCTAGCTGTAGCTCTTCATACTTGTTTTTCCTGACTTCTGTCTCTCTGACTTCTGGGGGCTCTGGTCTTTATCCCTGAATGCATGTGGTAGGTAGGCTTTAAACTTTTAAGCCTGTTTCTTTCTTCTTTCCTTTCTCTTTTTATAACTGTTTTACTTTAACTGTGATTCCTTTGGATTTTACTGTTTGCCTGTAATGCATTTTTAAATTTATTTGCAATGAATTGTAACCTTTGATATATAAGATCAGAAGGTGAACCAATAACAATGATGAAAATTCCTTCTTGACTGACCCCAGTGAATCAGCATCTTTAAATAACGTGTTTAAATAACCAACCAGAAACAGTCCTCCATAACTTTAAAAAAGTGAACTGTTTTTCTAGTAGCAGTATTTTATTTCAGTTGATGACTTCAAACTATTTCTGTTTGTAAACAAAGGACAAAATATTAATTAGTTTTGACAATATTGTGCTTGTAGTGTATTTTTACTTCATGTCACATAGGCATCCATGTATGCTACCATAAGCACAGCTGTAGTGTTTATTGTATGGTTGTAGCATTAAGCTGGTGATTATATTACTAAGTGATTTCCTATCAGAAAACATTTCACATTTTTTTGTCATTCTGACTGTCACTTAATAACCAGAAATCTGTTTTTCTCTAAATTTCTAAAAACAATGTACCATTTAGAAGATGGTAAGTTTTGAAAATTTCTATGCAAAAGTCACTTCTGAATTGTCATGTGTTTGATTGCAATCTTTTTTTATGTTTCTTGCTCATATAGTTATTCTGCTTTACTTGTATGCTAGGATATTATGTTCTGCATTCTTACAGATACTTCTGCTTTTTTTCTATAAAGTATTTAAAAAAATCTTAAAATACCTGGACTTTAATACTCAGCAGAGCAATGACTAAACAACTTTTTAAAACTTGGCTTAGAATCCTGAGAGATAATGTGAGACATTAGTTCAGAATGAATTCTATTGGTCAATGTTTACCAAATACTGCATTTTGTAAATGTTCAAAAACATTTATAATATAAAAGCTTGTTATGAAAATGTAATATAAAAAGCAGCACTATCTTATGTACATTGAGTCTTATACAACAATCTCTCTGCTAACTTTTGATAGTACATTAAGACTGATCATCTTAAATGAATATAATATTATTTGAAATACATCTTTGTTTAAAGACAATGCCTTTAAAAGTTATCGAAAATTAATGAAAAAAAATAAATATGGTTTCATCTTGGGATATATCAAAAGCCTTTTATGTATGCTTGTTCCCAGCCAGAAACTGTATAGAGACAAAATAATTAGAAGCAAAAGGGAAAGAAAAGGAGAGTGCATCTGAAATAGAAAATGCTTAAATATAGGCCCAGATGTGTTATCATCTGTTAGTCAACCATTGAATATGTATGTATTTCTGAAATGCAGATACCCAGGTCCCTCCCACAACCAGATCCAAACATCGTGAGCTGCATTAGTAAAAGGGCAGAAGTGTTGCTGCCCTTAAAGCAGAGATTTGTCATAATTCTTAGCTTAAGCACTTACTCTCTTTCAGAGAGCTATATCCAAACCTGAGAATAAAAACTTTCAGAATATTCACTTTAAGTGCAATAAGATACTTAAGATGATGAATTCGTGCTGTTTAATACACATTCTGATATTGCTTTGTCCTAGTTCCATGTCTGAGCTGTGCATTAATAGAAGTTACCCTCAGATTGCCATGTTTTATTATATAGTTAAATAGGAAAACATATGACAAAGCCTGAAGAGGACTAAGAGACTGTTGGTGACCTATAGCAAGCTGTTTAATAAGGAATGAACTAAAATCATACTTATATTGCTTTCTTTATTGGCAGTGGAGGTTGTCATGGTCTGCTGTCAGGCAATGACTGTTTAAGAATGCTAAATTTTCACCTGGATGTACCTCTCTTTCTCCACTGATGCATATAGATGGTCTGCAGCAACTACAGTTCCAGTGTAGGAGCCTACAATTAATTCCGAGAAATGTGGATCACAGTCTGTTTACAGCTCAGTAATTTGGTAATTTGTAAGTCACGAACAGCTGATTTAGTTAAGGTGTGTCATACCGCTTGCTGCAGTAAAAGTCACTCTATAATGGTGGTGTTCCAGAATTCAGGTTTCTCACTGTCGTCATATCAATTGTGCTTTAATCTGAGTGGGACTGGAGAGGCAGCTTCCTAAATAGGATCCAAACCTCACGCATCTTAAGCACCACTGTTAGTAAGGGTAGTAAGAATTCTGCAAGATATATTGTCTTTATGTTATGCTCTCATTTATCATCTGTCCATCCACACAGCTTTGAGTGTACACGCAAGTTTTCGTGTGTGGGGTTGTACTGATGTGAATGAGAGTAGAGCTCAGAAACACAGTTTCAATTTATTTGAGTGTGTTGGTCCCTAAACTTGGAGTAGAATCCCACTTGTTCTGTTTCAGCCCCTTTTGGGTCTGTTCTGCTTTGGAAATTTAAAAGTAATTAGATTTAGTTTGTCACTGGAGTAAGCAGGTGCCAAGTGTAGTGACTACGCATAGGGACCAGATTAATTTCATGTGTTACAGTTTTGTTTTTCAGAAAGGAACCTTCTGAAAGGAACCTTTCAGAAAGCTTCTCGTTGTAGGATGTCTTGGGGTCTTCACCGGAATTTCAAATTGCTTATGCCTCTTAGCTGAGACCTTCAGTCTGTGTTTCATTTATTTTAATACTTGAATGCAAATTCTGTTTTTTTTTTTTAATCTAATTAATGTTGTGTGGAACAAGCCAAGAGATATGTTTCAGTATGGTCTCAAAAATCTGTGAGTGTTTTCTCATGTTTGAATTCTGTATGTTGGATTTTGATTTTGTTGCATTTACTTAACTTCCTAGGAATTATTTGCAATATGTGTTTGCAAAAAAAAAAAAAAAAATCCCAAACCCTAAATATTTACTGTAAGTTGATAAAATACTTGCTTCAGATTTCAAACAATGAGGAGGAGTTAGAAAATGATTGGGAACATGAGTTTCTTAAGAACTTAGTACTCTTTTTTGTATAAACCATTTAGAAAATGAGAAATCCAGTGAATCTAAGCTTCTAGCCTTTGAGAAATAAAGAAATCTTAGGCTCCCCTTTTGAAAAAGACAATATCAAGATATATGTTTTTAGATTTTTATTGTTTGATTTGAATAATACATTAATTTTACTCATTCTCAGAAACCTGTTCAGGAGTCGTACAACATTGTAAAGATAAAAATAACTATATAAACCTTTCACATCAGAAAGAATAGAATAGCATAATTTTGGTGTCTGATAGCCTTGGTAGTGTTTTCAAAAGCTAACCTAAAGAGAATGTTGAAACATTAAATGCAGTTGGTGGAGGAGTGGCAAGGTCACAGGACTAGGAGTCAGAAAATCTAGATTCTATTCTTGGCTCTGTTGCTGACTTGTTGCCACCCAAGTTCTCTGCAGCTCAAGATCCTCATATACAAGGTGGAGGAGTAATGATACTTTGTTTGGGAGAGTATTTAGAGCTCTGTGGGGTTAAAGTGTTTAGGATTATAATTGCATTTCTATACTATGGGGAAAGCCATGAACCAAAACATAAAACAATGAAATGAAAGAAAACAAAAAAAAAACCCTGAGTAATACTTTACTGTATTTTAATTGATTTTTTTTTCTAATGCATTTTTTCTTAATGCATTTATTAATTTGATATATGTAACACAATTAAGTCCTCTGGAGAAAATTTGGCAGTGCGTATTTATGTAATGATACCTGCTTAAGAGGCACACATTTATAGCTAATATTTTTAAGGGAGTCTTACTAATACAATATTTATTCATTTGAAGGGCCCCCATTCAAACATGAGGAACAGAGACACTGGCTCACCCACTCAGGTAAATACAGAGCAGCCAAACAAGAACAAGAATCCTAATATAACATGGCTCTGTGAAGAAGAACACTTCAGTGATGTAACCACTCCATCTTATAAAAAACCTCTCTATGGCATCTCACACAAAATTACAGAGAAGAAGAACCCACCAGGAACAGACCAGTTTGCTTCTTACGATTTGTTCGAAAAAATCAGTCCCAGCAGTCCCTCACATGTTCGGACTTTGAATGATCAGCGCAAAAGGGACTCTGCTGCAACCGTTGCTGTAACAGCTGCCACTGCAGATTCTGATCCAAATATATATTCTTTGATACAGAAAATGTTTTACACGCTTAACACCCTCAATTCCAATATGACTCAGCTTCACAGCAAAGTTGACCTGTTGTCTCTGGAGGTTAGCCGAATTAAGAAGCAAGTCAGTCCAGCAGAGTCTGTCGCAGAGTTCAAGCCTCCTCCTGAGTACCAGCTGACTTCTGCAGAGCTCAAACAAATCATGGATCAAAGCACATCAGGTGGAGACTTAGCCTGCCGGTTACTAGTGCAGCTCTTCCCAGAGCTCTTCAACGATGATGAATTCAACAGAAACTGCAGTGCATGCGGCTTTCTCAACAAAAGGAAACTAGAGTCTCTTCATCTGCAGCTTATCCGTAACTATGTGGAAGTTTGTTATCCTTCTGTGAAGAATACAGCTGTGTGGCAGGTGGAGTGTTTGCCTCAAGTCAACGATTTTTTCAATAGATTTTGGGCCCAAAGGGAGATGGAAAATAGTCAACAGAATGTGCAATCATCCAGTTTTTATGAGACCGAACAGCTAGAATCCTCTCATTTTATTGAGGATAAAGAGCAGGAAGAAGCTCTGTCCTTGGACAGGAGTAGTGTCATTGCCTCAGATTATGTTCTGGATGCTCAGGATCTCAACGAATTTTTAGATGAAGCTTCTTCTCCTGGGGAATTTTCTGTTTTTTTGTTACACAGATTGTTTCCAGAGCTCTTTGACCACAGAAAATTAGCTGAAAGGTACAGCTGCTATGGAGACTCTGGGAAGCAACTGCTGGATCCTCATCGGCTTCAGATAATCCGTAGGTACACTGAAATTTACTTTCCAGATGTGCAAGAAGAAGAAGCCTGGTTGCAGCAATGTGTCCAGCGAATAAACGATGAGCTTGAAAATATGTGTATGGATGGAAGTGAATGTGATCAGATGAGAGATGACTGTTATGATTCCTCTAGTTTACCAGATGATGTATCCATCATAAAAGTGGAAGACAGTTTTGAATATGAAAAACCTGGTAGGCGCTCAAAAAAAATCTGGCTTGTACCCATAGACTTTGACAAACTTGACTTTCCCCCTCCAGATTTTGATGTTCCTGTCCCAGATTACCTGTTGAACAAAGAACAGATTAAAAACATATATGAAAGCAGTCTTTCCATAGGCAACTTTGCCTCTCGATTGCTTGTTCTCTTATTCCCTGAACTGTTTACTCATGAAAATTTACGGAAGCAATACAACTGTAGCGGATCTTTAGGCAAGAAGCAGCTAGATCCCACTAGAATTAAATTAATTCGACATTATGTGCAGATACTGTACCCGAGAGCAAAGAACGACAGAGTGTGGACATTGGAATTTGTTGGGAAGCTTGACGAGAGGTGTCGGCGAAGAGACACTGAACAAAGACGCACGTACCAACAGCAACGGAAAGTCCATATGCCAGGGCCCGAGCGGAGAGAATTTCTTAGCTATGCAATAAACCCAGAAAGATTCAGAGAAGAATTTGAAGGGCCGCCTCTACCGCCTGAAAGAAGCAGCAAGGATTTTTGCAAGATACCACTTGATGAACTCGTTGTTCCTAATCCAGACTTCCCTGTGCCTTCTCTGTATTTACTGTCTGATAAAGAGGTAAGAGAGATAGTGCAGCAGAGCCTTTCAGTTGGAAACTTTGCTGCCAGGCTTCTTGTAAGACTCTTTCCAGAACTCTTTACTCCAGAGAATCTCAGACTGCAATATAACCATTCAGGTGCTTGTAACAAAAAACAGCTCGATCCCATCAGACTGAGACTGATCCGTCATTATGTGGAAGCAGTTTACCCCGTGGAGAAAATGGAAGAAGTGTGGCATTATGAATGTATACCGAGCATTGATGAAAGATGCCGGCGTCCTAACAGGAAGAAGTGTGATATACTGAAAAAAGCAAAGAAAGCAAAAAAGTGACAGGCTCTTGAAATTCCTAAGACTTTGACCACTAAATTATTTGTCAGGATTACGCTTTGTTTTAGACTGAGGGGCCTGCCAGGAGCTGAGGGTGCTCAGCGTCTAGGACAGTTAGGCACTAAGATTGTTGCTTTTTAATGTGTGTGTTGCATATACATGGGCACTGCAGCAGTGGGAAGTGGCTTACTACATTTGTACATGAGTGAAGATCATAAGTCATCGGTGACAGAGCTATTAATGACTCATTAAGAACATGAATTTCACTGGTGCAAATACATGTATTAAAACTGTATTATTCCACTCCCCATTTCTGCATCTTCCTTTTTTATCACTTTCTAATAATAAAGATTTTTTTAAAATAAATCGTTGTGCTCTTCAGGGGCAGTTTTTCATTATACCCTTGTAAACAGTCATGTTAGTTAATTGAGAGTTTGAAGTTTAAACTTCATTTAAATTTACAAGTTTCATGGTTTTTGAAAGTGCCATGTTAATTGAAAATCATTGGAATATCAGACTTTGCTTCTACAGTAATTGCAGCTATACACTATTTTTGTTCTTGATGACACTGAGATACTGAAAATAATAATACTGTGTCAAAAATGGGTCAGAATGATATACTTTCCATTTTTAACTGTTACCCATGTTTTATTTCTATAAATAAGAAATGAATTGTAAGAACTGAGACTTGAGAATAGACACAATGTAAATGTTTTTCTACATTGGCACCACAAGCTTAATCCCGCCCCCATGACTTTTATTTTGCTGCGTTCAGCATCACTGCTGGCATGGTTAGGGATGGCTTGTCCGAGTAAAGCTAGCAGAGCCCACCCAAGCCTATAGCCGTGGAATGTAGTGCCATTGCCTGCTGGTCGCTCTATTTGTAGAATAACAGAGACAACAAAAAAAAAGACTTGAAACAAGAACTTAAACAAATATTAGACCTTACTCTCTATCAAAATCATGATTCTAAAGGTTTCCAGTATTAATTGATTATGTAAGAAGTACATGCAAAGATTGTTTTTGTGGTGGAATGAAGTGTTACAGGGTCCCCACTTACGAGCTGCGGTAATGTAATTCATTCTTTGCATAAATGCAGCACTATCTGGATTTTTCAGGTATAGGGATATGTGAACTCCCTCCTTTATCCAAATTGATTTAGTGAAATTAATAGGTATGCGAAGGCGTAATTGCATAACTTAGGTTCACATGATCAAGTTTGCATCATTAATATGTTTGCACGTAACCAAGACCACCAGGAACCCAGTGTGACTTTGCTGTATGGTTTATTCACTGGACAGTACTACTTAAAAATTAGTTTTCCTCTTCTTTTTATACTGATGTATATGGTGAGAGAGAGTCAGGCCTTCACTTTTAGGTCTGTAAAGACAGTGATTGCTTAACACTGTTTCTGGAAAGCCTTGGAGCAATTGTTGATGTTCTCTGTGGTCCTTTTTTTGTTGTTTACTTAGATGGGTCATAGTATGAAATTTTAAGTCAGCTCCAGTGTAATTTTCTATTTTAGCATTTGTAGGAAAGTACAAAATACTTCATATTTTTAATTCCGATTTTTAGAATTTATTGTTCTTAGAATCATATTGATCCCCCCTTTAAAAAAAACAAAAACAAAACATTTTTTCCTAATGACAAGAACTAGCAAAAGTATACTATGTTAAACCAGGAGTAAATCATAATAGTAGCATTTGCTCATTTTCCCCATATTCTAGCAACATTTTCAAAGAATGTATGAAGAAAGTCATGAATGTACTAAATAATATGCTGATACTGTTTAAATCCATTTAAATGTTTCCTGTTGGCTTAAATAATAGCAGACCATGCACAAAATGGATATGAGAGCAAATATGGCTATAGTAAAATGAAAACATGTTACCAAAGATAAAGAACTGATACCACGTCTGCATCTTATCTTTCATTTTAGTGCATAAATTTAGCAACTTGAATGTATCAGAAACACAGACTTTTTTTTGTAATTGTATGCTACCTAGCACCTCTATGAACTTTTCTACATGCACTTTTGTGGGAGATATAAAATGATAGAAAACGGTAACAGCCTCTTAATTTGGTGTTGCAAATGGCTGACCAGAAGGTAACAAATGTGAAGTGCAGGCTTTCTCTATAATTTACTTTTACTTATCTTAATGTCAAATGTGTTTTATGGCTAAGTGATGTTAAAGCTCCCTAATGAATTCAGTATGTATTAAATTTTTGTACAATTGACAGATGTTACTAGCTAGCATGCAAATTTGAGACATACTGGCTTTTACTGTAGATGTTGACATTTTGCAATATTTTGAATCACCCTCTCTTGACAGGTCAAAAAATCAGTCCCTTTGTATTATTAAGTAGTGAAAAAATGATTTTCACCTTTTAAAATGACATTTTCAAAACTGAGTATAGAAAGATCCTCATTGTTTTTTCTCTCTAACTTCTAATAACTATGTACATTCCTTTCATTTCACTCTCCACAATCCTTTCATGATTCTTTTTTGATTGTATGTTTTATAACTGATAGGAGGAAAATACAGACATATGAATAGCGACACAGTTCCTAAAGAAGACTCTTGCAGTGCATCTGAAGTACAGCCACTTCATCCAGTTTGTCAGTCTTGTAAATAAATTAAAGGTATATTATTTTCATACAAGAGGAATGTTGTCTGGTGATTGCTTGAGTAGAGTTACACAAGCAGTAATCTTTTTCCTATAAAGTCTGTTACTGAGATCTGAGATAACCTTAGCCAGGCAGACTGAATACATAAATGAAAATACCCTAGTTTGCTGCAACCATTTAGAAAAATTTTTCTGTCTTTCAGAATATTTTTTTTAAAAGAACAAACTTGCCATTTTGAAAGTGGGGCTAAAATACGAAGATTGCTAGGTACTAACTGAAAATGTCTGGAACATATGTAACCGTACACACACCAGCTCCCTATTAGATGAACGTTACTTTCTACTTACCAGGTCAACAAACCCTGTTAAGGTGAATAACAAGTGTCTATATCTGCTCATTATAATTTAATTATATCATCTTTTGATAAGCATTGAGTAACTCGCTTCTAACAGCATCCTAAAAGAAGCTGTGTAATATATCATAGCTCTGTATTTTTGTCTTGCCCATTTTACATGAACTAAAAGCTTTCTTAGAAGCTCTGTGAAAGATGTATAATTACGCTTCAAAAGGGAGATGAAGTGTGCATTAGAGGGTATTGCAATTGAATAGGAGGCCTGCTAGCTGTATTTAGCAGGCATGAATTCAATGACAAGTTTTCAAACAAGAGAAAAATCTGTATTTGAAGTCAACCACTTTGTTATGCTAACGCATTACAGCTACCAGAGTGTTTCATGTTCTCGGAAGTGTTTGTCGTTTTTTTCTCATCTTCAAAATGCATACAGTTTATTACAGGATACATATTTTTTGAATCTGTCATTTGTCTCTTTTCAATCATTGTTTTATATTTATATTATGTTATGGCAGTGAGAATCAGAGAATTGTGTGCTCAGCACTGTACAAAGGTACACCAGGTCTAATTTTGTACTGAAAGTGGCTAACATTAATTCTACAGTCACAAGCAGCATGGAATATAATACAAAGGTTTTATTGATAATATTTTTATTTAGTTTTTGTTTCACTGATTAAATAAATGTGAAACAGCTGAAAAATTCAGTATGCCTTAAGCTTGCCTGTAATGAGGATGTAGCATGAATTGACAGGTGCTTTTACTTACCATGCACATTTCAGGTGATTGCACTTAAAATCTATGGGAAAACAAGTGGGGCAGGTTCAAGCCTGTTATTTTTTCTTTTTTTTCTTTTTCCTCTTAGTAAATCAAAGAAACTCCATCACTGTTGTTGACACAGTTTCTTGGTTTGCGTTTCTGATTTTTTTCTGTTGTTACTGCTACTCAGGTGGAGTCAATGTAGTTACGCTTCTCCTCATGAAGATTCTGAAAAAAAGTTTTAAATTTTTTAAGTTGTTTGAGTTGTCAAATGCAAAGCTGAAATCATGTTTTTCTTCCCTTTCTTAATTCTCCCTGAGGATCATAGAAATCCTCATCTTTATGTCTTCATTCTTTCCTACCTAATTCCTTGTCATAGTAAATATGAAGATAAATTTCTAATTTTCACAGTGCTTTGGAATCCCTCATTTTTACCCACTCCATTATAAAAGCCATTCATATAAACTTTTTGCCAGTAGTGATAGTCCTAATTTCTTACAAAATAAATTATTTTAATAGTAAAGTACTTATAAGTATCTTTGTCACAACTCTCATAAATCTTATTTTGAGAAGTCAATGAGTAGAGAATTCATCTCTTCTCTCCTGCAGCAGTAAGCTGGCTTGGGATGGCTATCCTGAATTTGCCAGTTCCAGTGCTGGAAGCAAATAACAGCCAAAGTCCTACCGTATTTGGAACATTTTCTTTTCCACCTCATCTAATTGGCAGGAGATTAGCACCTGTGCTGTGGTGTTTTTATCCAGCAAGTTCCTTTTCATTTTTGTCATTTTCTAGATCGTGTCTTTTCTAATTAGTGGTTATAGGAAGAAAATCCTGCGACAGGACTGAAACCTACTTATTCTCTTTGCTGATCCGTTTCGAGATGCAGCTGTTGCCCCCACTGAGTCTTTTGCTTTCATTAACAACAGTTCTGAAGACAATGTTGGGTCTTACAGGGAGGGAAGAGGTGCAAGAGAAGTGAATACTACGTCTTCTTTTCCCATTCCTCTCCCTTGTCCCCCACACACAAAGACAAATGCGAATAAAACAAACCTGTTTGTTTTAACTAGGTTTTCGGGTTTTATTTTCTTTTAAAAAATTTAATGTGACTTCCCAGTTAAAAAATTGGCAAAATCCCCTTTTGTCCAGTCACCCCAAAACTGATATTAATAGATGAAAACAAAGTGTGATTGCCAAAAGCTGGGGAAAAAACAGTTGATTAATATCTTCCCCACACACACAAATGTCAAATAATCATTCCCTATTTATTTCAAAAATTTCATTGTGACGAAACAACTGTTTTTCCATTGTTTCCAGAGGCATTTTGTAGTACTGTATGTTACTGCATTGGTGACTAAACTCACTTCTCTGGAAGGCAAAATGCTCCTTTACTCCTTACACTTTCAGGAATGTATCACTTCAGTTAACTCATAAGGTAGTGTGTTCGCAAGCCCTACAAACATTTCCTAGGGAATGAAAATCCCAAGGTACCTGTCAGCAGCAGGAAAGAGTCCCTTGGTAAGGTCCCATCCTACATTTGAGATTTGAGCCCGTGTATGAAATCTAGGAGTATGTTTTTTATGCTGTGCAATGCTGTCCCTATTCTCTCTGGCTCCCTCTCTGGCTCTGTCTGCCTCTCTGTGTCCTTGTCCCAAAATTTTTAATACTCAGTTTCTCCTCAAAGTGCTTGTCTATATGTGCATTGAATGCACAAGCACTGAAAACTGAAGACTTTTTTAGCTTCAGCAGGACTTAGATTTGTATCTCTGTCCCTGCCACACACATGCACACAGATTTTTCCCACCCCTGTCCTGGTGCATGTCGTTGTAGGCTGTCCATTACAATTGGCCTGCACAGACTGTTGAGCGCTCTGTAATCTGGTAGGAGCTGAAGGTAAGCTGTCCTGCTGATGTTTCCACTATTATTAAAAAAAAAAAAAAAAAAAAAAAAAAACAGGAACACTTTAGTGCTATTCTTCTATGGAAAGGGGGTTGCATATTCTTCAAGAGGGGTGAGAGGTGGAGGAATAAAATCTCTCTCTGTATTGGTCTCTGGACAGCAGAACTCAGCACCTGTTTGGTGGTGTGGGCAAGTGTCTGCTTTAGGACAAACACAGAAACAGGCAGACAGTGTTCTTGGATTCATGAAGAGCATAGCTAGAGCATGCGTGCTGCTCGTCTGCAGCTGAGAAGAGCCCCAGCGTGATGTCAGTTCAGTTCAGTTAAAAAAGTCCTTCTGGACTTGGGAGGTCTGGGAGAATCTGGCTTTTTGTGAAAACTGGTGTCACAAGTGGACAGGAGTTACTAATAGGCCAAGGAAAGGCACTCCTTCTTTTTACGTGTGCTCCATCCTTCATTGCTAATGGTAGCATCAGCACCAGTGTGAATCAGCAAGCTATTCCAGTACTAGAAAAAGTCTGAGTGATTTGGGCAAAACTGTGGAGTTGTCTGGAGCAGTTCAGCTGGCAGGCAGGTATTTCTGAAACGATACAATCATTTTTAGTTGACCAGACTGCCTTTTCTGCCAGACCTTAGGCCTAGTCTTTTGTGAGGATTTCCCCGCTATTCATTTACAGGATCATCGTGTGTCCTGCTCTGTAACGCAGGTTGGCCTCGGTGCAGCAGGTACTGCAGCATGTAACATTGCCCATGCAGTGAGTTAAACATGCAGCGTACGGCTGGATTCACCTGGTTAATGCAGATTTGGCTTTGGGCAGTGCAGTCATCTGGGCATCAGCCAACGAACTTGTCAGTTATTTCTCAAGCAGCCCAAACTTCCTATATGACACCCTCAACAGTATCACCGAGAGGAAGCCCTTCTCTGCTGTCCAGGCCAGCAGATGTGTATGTCCTGGAGCAGGAACCCCACTCCAGCAGTCTCAGCACGCAGCAGCGCTGATCCCTTACGGAAACCCGCTTTGCCCTCCGTAGCCTGGAACTTGAAGCAGGGACAAAAGCACACCTTTGTCTCCCAGCGCTGTGTGCTTGGTGGCACTGGTGACTCCGTACTGGAGCAGTGATAGCCTCTCTAGGGTGGGAAGCGATCGATTATTAGCATTTTTGTTTCACTACTTCATATAATGCTGCCATGTTTTCTGACCAAATACGTGAACGTGGTAGCAGATGGGACTCCATCATCATTCATGGCTAATGAAGGGAAGATAAGCATTTGATTACCAGGTAAGTTCCTGTATGTTTTACCTGTGAGCTTAGCTCATATAAAAGCCCCCTCTGAAGGTCAAGCAAAAGTGTGGCTGTGACATGCTTGTTCCTGCACATCCCAGGACATGTGCACAGTTCTTGGAGCTGCTCAAGTGCACGCAGGTCTGTCATTACCCCAGCCTTGCCCTTCCTCAGCTCACAGGGCAAAATTTAAGGCTCTAGAAACCAGAGCCACCTGCTCAACAGTGCAAGGCCCTATTAGAGCAGCGTGATCAATAGTAGAGAGCCTTACCCGGGCCAGAGCCATGTGGCCGCATAGAAGAGTGGCTTGCCTTCCTGCTGCCAGTGTTTTCCTGAGAGCATCCTGCCTGTGCTTGTCGCTGTTCCTTTTCCTTCCCTGAGGTGAACTGGGGCAGGTCTCCCTTCAGCCATTTCAATCCTGAATCTGCAGTGGGTAGTCTCATCTACCATCATAAGATCCCTTAGGAAGTTTTCTTTTCACTTACTGTGCTGATCTCCCTGGTGGATCAAAACAAAACCTATGGCAGCCTGCTCCCACCTTTGCTTTTCAGTAAAGAGTTGTTTTTGGTGGCTGTTATCACTAGGAGAGAGCTAGGTCTTTATAGGAAGTGCTTGCCTACTTCACTTCCCAATAAGCTTTTCTCTGGCCAAGAATATCAAGAAAAGACCCTGCCTGTGCTCTTTCCTACATCAGCTGCTTTCAGGGATGAGATTCCCCCACCCTGTTCTTACCTTATCCAGAACAGACCCTTTCAGAAGCTTCATTTCTTCAAATCTGTACCTTGGTTGTCCCAAAGCATTCCTGAGGTTTACAAGTGTGGTGGCACTGTAAGCTGTAATGTGTACAGTTACTACTGCTGGAGCACACGTGCACTGTGACGGTACCTACTGATAAGCACTTGACAGGTAAGGAATGGTTATTTACCAGCAACTGGAGCTCACTGATACATTACTTGTGACACATCTTTCTACTTATTTCCCTCAGCATCCCTGGAGATTAATGGAGTAATTTAGAATAGCAAGAGTGAGCGGAATTGGGGAACACAGGCTGCACCTCATCTATTTATTTCCACAGCACTTGGCACATGCACCAACAACTAAAGCTGAGACAGACATGTTCTTCAGAGCCTGGGTGCCTATAGGCCTGCAATGAATGAACCAAGTTCCTCTGATGCCTCCTGGAGTGCTGAATAAGACCACTTCCTTTCACTTCTGCAATTTGAGGATCACCGAAATCCCCTAGGAAATGTTTCCAGGATCATGTCCTCTTAAGAACAAATGTTTTAAAAGGTCACCATGCCTCTAGAACATTACCTAGGTCTCTATCTGCATCTTTTAAACACCTTCATAATCTTACAAAAAAAGAAAACAAAAAAACCCCCACAAAATATAACAGCACAGATTTGTAGCTATGTCTGAAGAAAGTTAGAAATCATTTTAAATAACGTGGTCAGCAGCAGCAGCACTTCAGAGGCAATGGGCAGCAGCAGGTATAGCCTCGTTGAAGACAGTCATAGTGTAGCTATTGGTAGTTTAAAACGATGGTTCCCATAAACTCTTTGCTGAGTGAGTACCATTGCTTCCTCTCATGTCAGGGACATTTATAGAGTGAAAGCCCAGTCATTGTATGTCCAGAGCTTTTATGTACACCTGATAGCTCAATGCTTTACCAGTGTCAGCTTTACTTTATGAGCAATAATTTCTTGCCTAGTTCCCTGCTCACTTAGATTTGAGGAACATGCAAAAACAAGTGGTCTGGAATACGCTGCTGTTGCCTCTTCCAAGCTGTCTTCTTCCCTCTGGGCTCTTCGGGCCAGGTAGGGAACAGCCCATGGACTGGATAAACAGTAGCCATCTGCTCCTGCTGGCCAGCTTTCCTCTATACACACATCTCTCTGTGGCTTTTAAGCACACATGAACAGAATAAAAATGCTGTATAACCACAGTTCATCCCAGAATGTTTTTTGTGTTGGGAGAAGCGCATGTCCAACACTACAAGCATGGGTGATTAATCCCGAGGTGCCTATTCTAAGTGACAGTGTTTTCTTGTAGTAATACAGACAAGAGCTTTTTATGGCAGTATTGCCTGACCTTTGCTCAGATCTCTACAGCCACCAAATATAAATATTAAATATTCTCCTAAATGCCACACTGAAACGAGTATATGACAGAACCTGAGATGTGATTTTGTTCTGCACCCTTAAACAGTAAAAAACAGCAATACTACACACTTGTCCTCACTGATGTGCCTTCTCCACGACAGAAGAAAGTATCTCTGCCTTCATTCTCTGTCACGGTTTCCTACTTAGAAATGCACAGCTGCAACCAATATCTTTTTGTACTTTTGCTACAGCAGCAGTGTATATAAACACAAACTTGGTATTGTTAACCAAGATCAAATCAAAAATTAAAAAAAAGTAATTTTACATAATCATAATTTTACATGAGTCTAGAGATAAAGCTAAGAAATTTATCCTGCTTGTTATGATGTCAACTTTAATGTTAATTAACAAAATCAGACAGCAAATAAACAGTAATCAAATTCGTCTTTATTCATTCATTATATATAACTTCTGTATGGAGAAACTGCCTGAAAATGTAAGAGTTGGGTCTTGTCTCCTGCAATGCCACGAAACAGAACTAGCAGCAAAAAGTGACAGGCTTAGCACAGGAATATTGATGCACACAGCAGAGGGAGATACCATTCTAGCACAAGCCCTTAGAAAGGGTACTGTAATTTTGTTTAACCAAAATTCATATTTAACAACAAATGATATGGTTTTCTTAAAAAAGTCTCATGCTGCCACACGCAAACTCCTGTTACTTAAGTACATCCTGTTTGGGCACTTTTAAGTTTTTCCAACGCCTCAAAATTACTTTGTATTTTTCACTTTCAGTCTTGTTAGATACTTTTTTTAAGACAACACGCATAACTACAGCAGTTCCTGTTTCTTTGTCTTCACCTACTATAAGATCCAGCGTGTCACCAATTTTCACCTGGAAACAGAGAAAGAAGATGAACGATCATAAATATTTTCTGGGGAAAGCAAATTCCCACAGTTTACGTGCGATTTTAATTTTGTTCCTTTCTTTCCATCTATTATTCATATCTCACAGGAGAGGAGGAAGGAAGGCTATACTAGTCCTGTTATGGATCCTCCAGCTACGATCTTCTAAGAAAGCCCAGGCAATAAGCAATAAAATGTCTCATCGTGACCCTCTCTGCCAAGGTCTTTACCCTTCCTCTCTAACAACTGATACTGAGCTCTGCAAAAAAGGTATAATGTAGTATTTTTTAATTACGATAGATAGCACTGACTGATGTTTCCTACCAACCTTTTTGTATCAGCACAGACATAAAACAGCAAAATGCAAAATTCTCCCTCCTTCCTTAAAAACAGTTTAAAATATTTTGAAGAACAGAGTACTGATCAACTATTTATGCTCCTTTCCAAGTTCACAAAAATACCTCTCAAAAACTAGTCCTAACTTTAAGTGCTCAGGCATTAAAACTCCTCTTCCTGCTGCCACCTGATGACAGTAACTGCCACCGAGGATCATCCTCACGGAGGGTGCGTAGAACTGTGCCACCCCTCTGGGAAGCTCCGCTGTGAGAGTATCATCAGCTGGGTCTGTTACCCTCTGACTCCTCTTCTAAATACATTCTTTCCTGCTCTATTACAGATACGATAACCTTTCCTGAGCTAGCCCAGTTTCCCTTTCTATCATGAAACATTCTTTTTCTTCAATCATGTGCCTGCTCCACCAATTTTTTTAAAAGATTTAATGATTTCTGCTCCATCAATTGAAACTGTAACTTCCTTAAGCAACTAATAAAGTTCTGTCCTTGCTGCCATCTCCCTTCTCTCCACTTTCAGACTCATTTTTTACTCTCTAATACTCCATGTCTCCTATCTTAGGGACAGTGTCTTACCCAGGGAATTACTGTCACTCACACACACAGCTGGACACGGTCTTAGCAATGCTATTCACCTTTGAAGAGCGATTTAGTGGCTAGCTCTTCTGACCCAAGTAAAAGGAGCAAGAAGAGGTCATGCCTTAGCTATTTTCTTGCACTGTATTATAAATATTAAAATTTTAAAAAGTCTTACAGTTCTACTTTTCTTCCACAGTTTTTCTCCATTCAGCCTGAGTTCATTATTGTAGAATGCATCTTCTACTTTACTGAAGGAAAACAAGGTTTTATTGCATTTACAGTGTGCAGCAAAACAAGTGAGTTTGTTTCTTTACAGATACACAAGAACACTGTTCATGTGCAAGACACATTTCCCCAAGTCTGATTTGCGCATAAAGGACACATTTATTTTAGAACAGGACAGACCTGAACTGAAAGTAAAGTCTTTCACAGGTATCAAATGAAACAATTTACTATAGTCCCTCTATGCCACAGGTGCAAGCAATAAAAAGCTGTTTCTAAAGACTTGTTTCCTAAATATCTAACAGATAATGTCCCCTTTCCTGCACCAGTCAGTGTAATCATTTTTGATTGTTGATCAAACTTGAGGGATCAAGTTGTACTAATCTTCCGTTACTATGTTGTAATATAAAGTTTATGTAGGCTGCATTACATTATGCATTGTGATATATTTGTAGAGTGCACATATATCTGGTTGAGCTGGTATGTTAAGTTTATACTTACTTTAACCTATTTCTACAACCATTTAATAGCATATTATTTTATCCCTTCACTCTCAGATGAGGTTTTTTGGTACTACTTGCTACAGTAGTTTGTGTTTCTTCATTTTAAATAAATAGTAATTGATAGAAAATGTCTCTACAACAATCTTAGAAATGCTGTGGACAGTGATGATAGTTGAAAGACAGGAAACAGGAAGCTTCAGGTAGAGAAGGTGAAACAAACAAAAACATCCAACACATGCAACTCCTCAAACCATTTTTATGTAGTCAAAAAAGCTAACCCCAGAACACAAGTACTGAGTTATTCCAGCAATAAAAAGAGTATCAAAACTCAGCTTTTAGCTACATGACATTTTTCTCATCCGCAGGTTAACATGTTTCTTCCATACTTACTTTCTTGCAATGTCTAGACCAGCTTTCATGATTACATCGTATCGAAGAGACTGCACTACTTTTTCAAGATCCTTGTAGTCTTTTACTATGTTGGGATCATCGTCAAATTCATCTTCTAAATCACTTTCCTCTTCCCCTTCATCCTCCTCTTCTTCCTCTTCTTGTAATGTTTGTTTATTCCTTCTAGAGCTTTTGTTACTTTTGTTCCTCAGAGAAAGTACTGAGATATACTCTGGAGAAAGTCTTAATGCACAGAGTTTTACTGGGGAAATGTTGAAATACCTTAGGTAGTTTACTGTGCGTCCTTGACAGCTACAGTATATGCTTCTCCTCCAAGAAGGGTACAGTTTATAGGAGGGGAATTTCTCCCACAGTCCAAAACAGACATTTAGTTTTCTAAAAGCAATGATGGGGAGTCTGAAGCCACTCATAGCATACCCTGAAACAAACAAACACTCAGATGTAAAAAAGAGCAACTGCTTTGAGTATTGGTAGCATGTCTCAAGGTGCAGCATAATAGTGACTATAAAAGGGTGATTACTTAGTTCCCCAAACAGCAATACATTGTCTAAAAGCACATGGCTATACAGGCACTGTGATGTGCATTTCTCATACATTGTCCACCCTTACAAATAGCTAAAATATCAGATGGAAAACAAACACGAGAAACCTAAGTGGAATACTTCATTCATAATTCCTTTTCTGTTGTTTACTATTAATTGTCCAAACATATTTGTGGTATTTTCCTCCCTATGTTTGAAATATAGTGCGTAAAGGGAAGAGAAAGGGCTAACTATCGGAAGCCAACTCTTTCATAAAGCGCAAAAGCAGACCTACCTTTATTATGACTCATTCTCAGTAAAAGCAACTTGCTCAATACTGCAGGCAAGTAAAACCAGAAAAGTCAAAAGTTTCTGAACTCCTGTCTCTGTTCAGACCAGAACACGCCTGGATGGTGGAAAGCTGCAAAGCATTGGGAGAAATATCCCTGCTCTCTCTGTCCTGCAACAGGACTGACACCAGCAACAAGTCTCATGTGCAAGTTCCTCAGTAGTATATTCCTTTTTTAACAGTGGGAGTGCAACATGGGAGAAGTGGGTGGGAGCACAAAAAAGTCATCTTTCAAGCCTCTTAGAAACACAATTTGATTTACAATCCCTCCTAGACAGGATGAGGACTGACCTTTATTATGGCCCAGTATATGTGGAAACACCTGTTTATTTTGTGAGACCAAAGTCTGTTTCCCCTACACCCAAGTGAACTCTGCTTAAGTCTGAACAAGGGTGTGCACGTGTGTGCGTGTGCATGTGTATCTATGGCTCGGAAAAAGCCCTGATTAGTGAGGGCAATATTGGACAAGGAAAAACAATCACAGCCCCCCACAAATTTGCTTTTTTTTTTTAAACAGATGATCAACTATAATTTAAAACTTAGGAGGGTACAATCCTCACTGAATACTTATGCCTTTTCTCAGTTCGGGGACAAGTTTCTAAAACAGTTGAGTATGATTTTTTTCTTTTTTACTAGTGCTTTATCTTAACTTGTTCTCTGTTGGTCAGTGGGGTACTAATGGCTGTTGAAATGACCTCTGTGAGAAAGGTCTCAGGTTTCAATATGCCTGAAAAAAACAAGGCTGGTTTCTTCAAGGTCGAACAGAGATTTACTCACCACCCATACACTTTGGGCACAATGCTGAAAGGCAATGAATTACAAAGGCTGAAAGCGTATTACCAAGTAAAAGTGAACTTTACGTGACTTGAAAGTTTTCAAGGTAGCGTACAGCCACCCCCAACGCGCTAGGTGCAGCATGCACGCAGAGAAAGAGAAGGAGTTTTTTTGTGCTACAGAAAATAAGCTAAATTAGCTCAAAACCAGAAAAGTGGGGGAGCATATTATTTGTCCTAGCCAAAATAACTCAGCTGGCAGAGAGATGCTGGAAGATTCTTTTTATTACTTTGCTCTCCGCCCCCCGCCCCCGCCTGCAGACAGGCTCTGCAGCAAGCCCTGCCCGCGGGGCTCCGCGCCGGCCGTTACCGGCCGCCAGGCTCCCAGCGGCCGTTACGCCGCGGGCGAGGCAGCGTGCGCGGGCGCCAACGGCCGCCGCCTCACCGCGGGGGCCGGGCCGCCGCGGGGGCCAAACTTCCTCTCGCCGCGGCACGAGTTGGGAAACGCGACCGCCCCGCGGCCTCGCCGCCGGCCTCCAGGCCAGCCGGCTGGGCCGAAACCCGCCGCCGCGGGCGTCGCGCCGGCCCCCGCAGCGCCCCCGGCCCGGCGGCCCGGCGGCCCCCGCGACCTTGGAGCCGCGGCGCGGCCCGCCGCGCCGCCCGGCCCGGCCCGGCCCGGCCCGGCCCGCGCCCACCCGCCCGTCCGCCGCGCCGCGGGGTGGCTGCGGGGGCCGCCGGCCCGACCAAGCCGCGCTTACCTGCCGCCGCCAGACGCCTCAGGCCCCAGCCCGCCGCTCCCGCCGCCGCGCCGCTACTCGCAGGCCGGAGGCGGAGCCGCCTCAGCCGCGGCGCGGCGACCCCTGCCGGGCCCGGAGCGCGGCGGCCCGGGTGCCGCGGAGGGCGGGCGGGCTCCCTCGGATCCTCCCAAAGATCGAAGATGCTGGTCTTGCCTCCTCTCCCGTCATTTCCACAGCCGCTCCTTGGTGCTGTCAAGCCAAACCCTACAGACCTCAGCGGCCAGGGCACAGCTGTGTTTTCAGCCCCTCAGGCTCTACGCACATGCCTGAACCAGAAAACAGTGGAAATGGAAAGCTCTCACCGGGGCAACTGGTCTCCTCTTGGAAAATTGCCAGCAAATAGGGCAAATGACATATGGAGCCACTGCTGCACGGCAGCTATGCAATTAATATGGACATTATAATTGGTGGCTTAATTTTACATCTGTATAGATTTTGTCATAAAACATATGAATGAGAGGTTTTTATGTCAGGGATATTTTGTAAGAGAGGACTTCCTCTGGAACACTATTTTCTCTCCGTAGAAACCTCACTGGAAAGGAAGCTGTGGACATCTTTATGTCTTTACACATCTTGAATGTTCCAGTTCCCATTTCTGTTAGATTCTGACCAATTTCAGTACAGAATATAGTTGCTATTTTTTTTAGTACTTTTCCTCCATATGTCTTAAAATATACATACATCCCTAGCAGAGAAAAAGTTGGTAAAAGACACTTTCTTGCATTCATATAGGCACAAGACTCAGAAGAGTAAACCTAGATTTGTCAGCTTACTGTTAAGCTCTACTATGAAAGTATTAAATATTAGTGCCTTTCTAGACTAGTCTGGCAGTATTGCTTCTTCATATTGAAGGTGACAGAACCTGCCTAAAGTCTCTCTGTCTTTTATATTCTTAAGATATGCTGATATAATGACACCTCAAAAAATAGAAAATAATCAGTTCACCGTACAGTATCCTTTCCTGCAGGCCTTACAGTTTGCAGAAAGTTAACAGAGTCCAGTGCTGCAAACAGGTCCATCTCCAGTCATAGAGAAAATGTAACTTGGATGTCATGAAGAGGCATCATGCTGTACAACTCCAAACAGAGATATCACCTCTATGACAGTTGCTTCATTTCCTAATCTGTGAGCTACAGTTTTAAATGTACAAGTTAGAAGATACACCACATTACTCTCGTCTCTGTTACAATGCCAGATCCTCCTTTGGGTTTCCACCAGGATTCATTCAGCTTTGGACTGTGGAGGAACTTCAGTGCCACATGGGTCTCCCTGTCACCACGCCTTCCTTCCATGCCACACGGTAAGAATGGCCAGCAAAGCCCTCCTCTGAAAGATTTGTATTCCAGCTGTATGACCTTTTGGCAACTCCCAGCCAGTGCTTTTTTTTAATGACCAAAAAAGGCAAAAATTAAAATAATGTTAATTACTCTTACTTTAATTACAATCAAAATGTTCAGACTGTGTAAAGAGCAAACTCCATCTTAATTTCTCTCTTCTCCCACTTTACCATTAGATGGCAGTGAATAGCTCCCTCTCAAAGCTGCCACAAGCTCAGGCTGGGCTCTCAGAAGTTTTCTCCATAAACATACCAGTGGAGGAATGGGTGTACCTGACAACTACATTCTTTAGGATGCTTTCAGGTGATCTGAAGTTTTGGGGTTATTTTTCAAATCATCTGACACCACAGCAACATATAGCACAAATGTTAGCTTTGCCAACAAAGTAGTGCTCTTTGAATCCTTTTGAAGTTTGAGTGAGAAAGTAGTCTGACCAAGATGTACTCTCCTTCTCATAGTTATTGTCATACAGTTGCTTCATTTTTTTCAGTGGAGTCATCTCCTATCTAAAGAGTGTAATTCCTCTCCTGTTTATGATTTTCATTTTGCATATTTTAGTATACTCCCTATGACATTCACTCTCCTTGTGACTAGTCATAAGGAGACTAGACTTTTTGTTTTTATAGCTCAGAGAGAAAATTCTCAATAGCATTTGTATGTTGGACTCTTTAATCAAGAACTCCTTTCCCCCGCCTATGTTTTTTTGTTACCTCTATTTTTCTGTAAGGTCAGTCAAGTGACAGCAGCAGATCTGTGGCTGCTCACTGCATCTGAAAATCAAGCCACGAGCACCATATTGCCATTCTAGCCCTGTTAGTAGCTATAACTCTAACAATCTAAATTTCACATCTCACCTGTTGCTGGAGATTTAGCTTCAGCATTACCTTTTTAGAACCACTTGCCCTTTAAATTACGCTGCCCATTTCGAGGTGTGCTGATGAGGTGTTTCAACTATGTTCTATGCATGGTTTTACAATCTGGGGAAACAGTGTCCCTGTGTGAGCACCTTCTTTAAGGTTGCCCCTATTCATTCGAATAATGAGCTAAATCTCCCTGACTGCCAGTTCATCTCTTCCAGTATTACATGCCTATTTTTACCTCTTAGATGTTTTCTTTTCTTAGCCTTTAGTCTGAAGGCAATTTGTCTTATTTGTTGCTTACATCCAGTCTGTCCCCACATTTTACTATCTCCTTCTCTAAAGTATATCTCTAAAAACTAATCTTTCCTGCAGCTGAAACTCTTTTTTCTGGTCCTTCCACGGCTGCCTTTTCAGTTGCAAAACTGCTCTAAGCTGTTCTCCCTTTCTCACACACCTACCCATACCAGCTACTGCGCTGCTGTTGCTATAAAACATTGGATTTATTCCCGTTAGGATTCCACTCTCTTCAACTCCCATATATACTGAAACTTGGCTCTGTCTGTCTCTACTTAGCCTGTGGTGCCACTTCATTTCTCTTCCAAGAGCAATGGCATTCTGAACTTCTGTCTACTTTTTCCTGCAGGTAGTTTGGTGCCTTGCACACAGAATCCCTTTCCAGAAGTGAATGAGACCTCACAGAGCCTCTTGCCTACACATTCTGTAAAACCTCATCTTCGACATTACAGATAGATAATCAAGTAATACAAAGGTAAGGTTACAGGTATTGTTTTATATTTCTTGAAGTGATGCAGATACAGCCACTAAAATAACATTTTTTATTTGTACATCTTTTTCAGTATCTTACTAATTTGGCTTATGTCTATCTATCCTCTTTTATAGTAGGAAGCTACATTGAGCCATAACCAGAAAAAAGATGAGGATAGGCAGGGCAAACTGCTCTGACCAGCACTAAAGAAGCTGATAGAGGCCACCCTAATAAGTCAGAGCATAGCAACCCACCTAAACCAAAAATTAATACCTTTCTTGCTAGTGAAAATCAATGCGAGAGCAGATATTAAACAAAAGGTAGTGAAATTGAGAGTAACTTCCCTCGGTCGGCCTGGAGCATATGGAGTCCAGCTATCTAGAGATGAAAGGCTTCACACTTCCACTGCTAGTTCTTAAACTCCCCAATGTGGGGGAGGTTTTCAGTGAGATTTATTATTTTTTCATTCATTTTCTTGTTTGTAAAGTTTTACATAACTTGTCAGTTATGTAAAATACAATGACTTCTTTGTAGGAAAAAGTTAACGTGCTGTTTTCTAAGACAGACTAAAGACTTTCATTCATTCTGTAGTGAACATGCTTAAGTCCTGCTGGCTTTGGTTGCTGCTCTAGAATTTAGCTAGCTATTGCTAGCAGCGAGTGGCAAATACAATAAAAAGGAAAAGCAATCAATTAAGCATTTGTTATTTGAACTTTACTTATTAGCTGTAACAACTACACATTCCATGAACAAATGTTAATTAGTGTGAATTATTTGTTTACTTCTGTGTTTCCTCTGTGTTTATTTCAAATTAATTGCTTTGCTGCTTAGAATATAATGTCCTCTTCTCTAATTGATAGTAACTAATTCAGGATATATGCATGCAAGACTAACATAATTAATTTCCAGTGAAGAAATATAGATTGTTCCTCCATCTGTGTACAATTAAAGTTTTCTTAATACATTGTCTGTCTTCTCAACTGGAAATTTAAACTAATGATTTCTTACATCAGCATGGTGAAACCAAATAATAAATTTATTTGGTTTTTTTAGTTGCTGTGTTTTTAAGAGCAGAAAAGGCTGCTCAAAGCAGTGCAGGGACAAAGCTGTCTTCATAAGCATTTATAAACATTGCTCCATTAGGAAAGAGAAATGTATCTCTAGGCTTCTATACACCTTTGATATAATTAAAGGTGTAATTGGGATGGATGGAATATCAGAATAATCATATTGTTTGGTTTGAGGCCATCTCGTCCTTTCACAATGTCCAGAGGTATACAAGAAAGTGTATGAACACAAAGTAGGAAGGCCTGGATGATCTGTCTTCCATGACTGTGTGCCTTTGCAATACTTGCTATATAAACTCCGGATATTCTCACTGCTAAATGACCAATCCTTCTCTGCACGTTGCCTAATGATATCCTGTAGCAATGAGTTCAGCATCTAAAAGATACATGAAGTCTCAACAGTCTTAATGATACATGATACATGTATTTTAGCAGTCTATCTTTTCAAATGCTTGACTGTTCCTTTTTTCTGATGAATTTCATATGAAGTGGGGAGAAAAGAGCAGCTGACCTACCTTCTAGATCTTGTTCATCTATACATCGTTTAATCATATTTGTTCTTATTTTGTTTTCTCTAATAAAGAGCTCCAACTTTTTCAGTCCCTGTTTATCAGAATTCTCCATGCTTCATATCATTCTCATTATCTCATTATCTCTGCCTCTCCCATAACCAAAACAGAATTTACCCAGAAAAGGTTACGAAACAGTAAGTCTTTCAGGATGCCAAGCAACTAGAGTATTTCAATCAAGAGCAGCAATTAATTTTGAAACTGAGTATTCCTTGAGACAGCTCCCTTTTTATATAGAACACCTTTTTGGTAACTGTGGGTGAAAATCTGCCCTGCCCAGCAGCAAAGAGAAGGCAGTAATTAAAGATAAAAAATAAGCAAACAATAACAAACAAAAAGGCGGAACAGAAGAATATTAGATTCGAATTGCAAGTTACGATTTTCCGTACTGCTTACGAGAAGATAAAGACATCCACTGTTATCAGAAAAAATGCTTGGTAGGCATAGCTAAAGGAGAATAAAAACTTGAAATATGTCATGGATAAAATAAATCCTAAAAAGTCACAAACAAATGATGATGGGTAAAATGATTAATAAGGATGCAGAGATTTTCAGTGAACATTTTTTCATTTGTTTTGAAAGCAGAATGAAATACTAGCATAATATCAGGATAACTGACTACTTTTTCATCCACTGGTAAGTGAGCCAATGCAGAATATCATATCGAAGGCAGAAATCACAGGCTTTCAGAGCTCACGCTCAAGAGATGGTGAGAAGAATTTTGCTCCACTAATTATAATTAGTAATAAATCATATAATGGTAGAAAAATTCAAAGAGACTGTAGAAGTGCTAACATTGCACTCATGTTTAAGAAATGCATCAAGATAATCTCAAAATTGCATCAGACCACAAACATTATGAGGCTGCTGCTGCTAATACGACGAATTTATTTCCAGGCTGCATCAACAGAACTGTTGTAAGCTGAATTCTGAGCTTGAGTAGAGTGTGGACAAAATAGACTATGGACAAAATAATGTAATGAAGACAAAGACAGACTGGAGAGAGTACAAGGAAAAGGAATAAAAATGCAAAGAAGTTTAGAAATCCTACGAAGACAGGTTGAAAGAACTGGACCTGTTCCTCAAAATGAGAAAAAATGTAGTGGCAAATGTCTGAGCTAAGCATCTAGACTCTATTGATAGTCAGTGAAGAGATGTAGGCACCTCCCGGATGAGATTCATCTCTTTCAGATGTCTATGTTAGAGCGAGATGAATGACATCGTAGAAGCACTCATTTCTCTCCATGGTCTATTAAGGGACCCAAGAGAGACTAGTTTGAGTGTAGGTGGCTACTGCAAGGTGAACCTGCCTTCCTCCTCTCAATGCAATGGTTATGTTTTGATATGTTTTCAAAAGGTAAACAGTCTGTTACAAATATGACTGTGATTATTAGCCCTCTGTTTCACCATGCTGATGTAAGAAATCATTAGTTTAAATTTGCAGTTGAGAAGACAGATGATGTATTAAGAAATATATTCTGTAAAGATAGTTTAGCAAAGAAACAGGGGACCTTTGGACTGTGGAATACCCTTCACTGCACATTTCTAAAGAATTATGTTTAAACTTGCCTCAAACCAGAAGATAGAGAAAATGACTTCCTGATCCTTTTTACCCCTTCAAGTCTATAGACCTGTTATCTATCATTAAGCTTCATTAATTAAAGGAAAACCCTGGTGTGGTTTTCACCCATACCATGTTTATTTGGCCAATCCCAAACAATTCCTGGTCATGACTCAGGGGTTGGCCCAGGCCACGGACACTTACCAATAGGAAATTAGATTCAGCTGTCCTTTTCTGGAGGCTAAGAGAGTTTAATAGTATGGATGTGCCTAGACATACTAGTTGGCCTCCAGGCTAAAAACAGGCTCTGCTGCTGTTTATTTGCATTGATTTACCCCAAGAGTTTGTTTGACTTAGGGAGAAAGGTGTGCTTTCCAGCAGATCTGATGCCATACCAAATTGTGTACCCTGACACCATCCCTTAAAGTCTACCTGGAAGTCAGAAGATCTATTGATATTAGGGCGACAATTCTTAAACATTTCTACTTGAGTGTCTACTTCTGGAATCATAATCTCACTTCTGTTTAAACTTCCAGGCTCACAAGCCCAGGACTAGGAATCATGGCTTTGCTTACTTCCATAACTAGGTACCCCTAGTTAAGCAGCCTGATGCTTTTTGCATCAGATAGATAGGAAAGAAACCATTGTGGTGCTAGAATCCCAGTGTAATGTGTGTCTGGATCATGGCAGTAAGGTTCATGTCTGAAGACTTTTATAGCTGAATCCAGTCATTGTTTAATACCAAGTGGAGATTTACAGTTCTAACAATCCTCTCTGCCATTAAAAGCTCTGGTAACAAACATGTAGTATAAACCCTCCACTGAAAGAGGGACTGTAATCCTCAGTATATATTCCGAGTGTTTCCCCAAGACACATGCCAAACAGCATTGTCCAGATATCTAAAATCAATTTCAACCAGCCAGCTCCCATCAGTATTCCAGTTTTGGTCTGCAATGATAGCCAAGGTGCACATGTAAGCAAAGGAGCATTAAAAGAGCTGTGAAGTTTTTATCATATGGCTGGAGCTCTGATGCTCCTGCAGGATGGGTCCTTTTCCACCATGCAGATAGTCAGAAAAGTGCCAATGCAACTCACGAAAAGATAGTGTCCTATGTTTTAGACAACATTAATGTGTAAGTTTCTCAAGGCAAAATCCTCACAGCAGAAGTGGACACCAAAGAAACTTATCACAGATGATGTCAGCATAGGTCAGCATATACAGGCTAGTCAGTACACACTGGAAAACTGGATTTCTCTCTTCAGTCTTCCCCTTTGAAAAAAGATCAGGACCTAGCATTTAAATGCATAACATGATCATAGAGATTAATTAAAATAACTCATAATATGGTGGAATTTTCACAAACCTGTCTAAGAGACTTTAGGAACTTGTTTGCTAATGCATTAGACAAAGCAGCACATGTTTTGCTTCTGATCACTGGATTGAAGGTTACGTCTACTGCAAACTTGAATCAACTTAAAAGTTACCACTGGAATATACAGATAAGCCCATATTTCATCTACAAGACTTAAGTAGTTTCAGCCCTTTTTCCTAAGTTTTTTCATCAAATGTTACATACTTAACTGGGAAAATGGTGCTGAGTACTATTCTGACCTACAAACATAAAGGAAGCAGGACAATGGGGATTTAACAGTAACATTCAACAATTCACAGCATTATGAAAGCTCATATAGCAAGCTAACAGCAAAAGAATGTTTAGTTGTTTTGAGAGAGAATACTTCCCTTTTGATGGACAAAAAAATCAGAAATGCCTTTTGGCCACCAGATAGCAGTGCTTCACTATATACGTCTCTAAACTCAGTTACAGTAATTCTCACCTCTGTAGAAAAATTCACGTAGTGGGCCCTGGTCTCTTGCTCAGACATATCTTTTACAGTCTTCATTGTAGATTTTAGTTGAAAAAACTAAAGATTTTGGAATTAAGTGTATAGATGATTTATGTGTTCAGGAGGAATCAGGACTGTTGCAGCTTTCCTGAATGGGAAGAGTTGGTTGTAGAAATACAATAGAATGTAGGCATGATAATTGTCATTTCCAATGACAGAAATTTCAAAGAAAATCTTGGACTTGAGTATTTTTAGTGCTTCTCCCTTGCTGCCAATGGATGTCCTTATTAGTATTAGTATTTCAGAAATATTTCAGAAAGGCATATTTTTGGCCTAAAAACATAAATCTAACATAGTTATATTATTTCAATAATTTATAATTTCTGCCAGATATTTCAAAATCTCTGCATTTTTCTTCATTTAAAAAGCTGTTAATAGAACAGACTATATAATATTTTTAGTAAAAAAAAGATGTCCCCATTTTTCACTGTAATTAATTAAACTGCCAGTAGTGCAATATATGGTATAATAATGATGAGCAGTTGCTTAATTAAACTGCCAGTAGTGCAATATATGGTATAATAATGATGAGCAGTTGCTTAATGCTATGTAGATTTACATCACCTTACAAGGACCTGGTGTTATCCTCCTTTTTACAGATGTAGCTTCTGACCTCGGGTAAGATACACTGGGCAAAGAGAATGCGAAAAGACCATCTGATTATTATTCCATGATTCTCAACTATCCCAGCTTTGATATTAGAGTATCTCAGATGCTGCTCTAACTTAAAACAGCCAGCCATGATCCCTAGAGGATCATGCAATAGCTGTATCAGTTCCTTTTCTCCCATACAAGATGGGAGATTCTTTAAATCTTTATAACCATGAAAACCCAACTTCTTGTAATCAGCTTTCAGCAGACAAGTTGCAAATACTCAGAGACATATGATCCTCAATTTGATGACTATTCTCATAGTTACTCTATATACTAAATATGACTATGCATCTAATGGTTAGAAACTGGATTCTGCTGTGATCAGGGATTTTTGAAAAAAAAAACAACAGAGAAATGCTACTTCTGGAATGCTTCAGACTTAATGTAGCTCTCAGAAGATCTCTCTTTCATCTTGGTATAAAATAAAGGTTGATATCTTGGGTGATACAGCTTGCAAAAAAAGCCTTTATTCCCTGAAATACAAAACAGTTAGAGCTTTGTCAGGGATTTGGAAATGATAAAGGTGGGGCTGGGTTTAGAATGATATATTTTTGCCTAATATAAGTCCCAGTCTCTGGTTCTGCAGTGTGTCCTGTGCCTCAAGACCCAGCTTGAACAATGTCCACTGGAACTACTGAACAGCAGCCTGCAGTCCTGCTCCTGAAGGCGGTGAGTAAAGTCTGCAGTGCTGAACGTGGATATTTTCTTCTCAGGCTTTGCTCTGTGGGGAAAAAAAAAAAAAAAAAAAAAAAAGATATATCCAGTTTTTGAATCCATTGATTATTCTGAGCTAAAAATAACATGGCATCTGCTTCTTTTTAAATGGAAATAACCACTTTGCCTCAATACAATCAACACATCGGTGCCAGTTTATGTACTTTATAAAGTGGGCACAAACTTGCTGTTAACCTGTCTGTTTCCCGAAATCCTCTGGCTGATTTGGTGCGGCGCGGGCAGGATCTGTTCAGCCAGCTGAGTGACGCTATACAGTATAGCTGCCATATTGGCAGTACTATCAGCTAGAACCGAAATTCCTTCCCCATGCAGAGACCACAGATGTAAGAACCTTCTGTTCCTTCTGTTACACAGGTTTCCTAGCCTTTAAGACATAACGAAATAATAAAATATTTAGATGCCCAGAGCTGCTGGATTGCAACCTGTGGTTTGGCGCCCGAGCGCTAGGCAAGGGGCTCTGAACCAGACACAGATGAAAGAGGGGATCTTAGCGCCTCAGCCCTCGGCCCGTTGCTCCCGTCATTTAGAAATACTCACGGCTCTCTTTAGCCTTCCTTTCCTCCCCGGTGATTCTTTTTTTTTTTAAATAAAAGCCTGGTGTTTTCATAAACGTTTCCCCAGAGTAAGCTGCAACTCCACCTCCCCGGCGCTGCGCCGGTGCCCACTTGCCCGCGCGCGGAACGGGCGCTTGGCAGAGACGGAACCGCCCGCCCGAAGTGCAGTACCGGGGAAGGGTGAGCGCAACGTCCGTCGGCCCGCCGGCCTCGGCGGGGACCATCGCCCCCAGCCGCCGCCGAGAGCAGCGGGGCAGAGGCCCGCGGAGCGGGGGGCGGGCACGGAGTGGGGGCGGCGGGCAGCGGAGGAGGGGGCCGCGCCGGGGGGCGGAGGAGGAGGAGGAGGAGGGGAGGGGAAGGGAAGGCGGTGGCGGGGCGGCACGGCAGCCCGCGCTGCCATAAAAAGCCCGGGCGCGGCTGGGCGGTGTATCCCGCCCGCCCGCAGCCACAGCGGCAGCAGCAGCAGCAGCAGCAGCGGCAGCAGCGGGGGCGGCAGCGGACGGGCGATGGGGACGGCGCTGGCGGCGCGGCTCGGCCTGGGGCTCCTGCTCCTGGCGCTCCTCCTACCCACCCAGGTGAGTCGCGGCGCATCCCCACTGCCGGCCGGGGGGAGACGGAGAGGGGGCGGCCGCGCCGAGACCCTCCTCGGCCTCCCCGACACGGGACGGCGCCTCGCAGCCGCGGCCGTCGCCTCGGGGGAGGGGCGGGGTGCTCCTGAGGGGCCGGTGATCGTTGGGCCAGTGACCGTTGGAGGAGGGGGGTGCGACCGTCATCCCGCGGCGCGGAGCGGAGCCCGTCGGGCGGCCGTGGGTGGCGGGCAGCGCCCCTGCCGCCTCCCCGCCGCTTCCCCCCCTGCGGCGGTGGGGCGAGGGAGACGAGCCCGGGCAGCCCCGGCTGGGGAGGAGCGGCGCCGCCCGCGCGAGGAGCCGGCGGCGGCGGCGGGGGGTTCGGCCAGGAGCCCTGCGGGCGGCGAGGGAGCGCCGGGAGAGGGGAACAAGCCCCGGGGCTGGCGGTGTCCTGAGCTACCCCGATCAATAAAAACGTAAAGCTGGAGTTCGGCTTCTTTCTTTCGGTGGGATCCTCAGGGGCAGCTGCGGAGGAGCGGTGGGAGCGCTGCCGCTCGCCGCCGCAGCGTGTGGCAGAGGAGCGTTAATTCCCCCACTGAAGGGGAGCGGACCGGTTCTCTTAGTCAGCAGCACGAAGAAACAAGCTTTAGGGCAGCGAGACCCGGCCGTGAGGGGCTCGGGGCTTCCCGCCAGCTCCGAGGACCCGGGGTATGGCAGGAGGCTGACACTCGCCCCGGAGCACAGACGTCCGCCCGTGCCGCTGTGCGGGCCGTGTCACCCTGGCGCGGACGGAATGCGGTAGCGCTTGGCCTTTCTGCAAACAGCCCGGCCGCGCTGCACGCCCCATACCCGCCCGTGTGGTCCCGAGAGACCCCCTCTCGAAGAGCGTCGGTAACTCAGCGTCATAAAAATAATAAACGGCAAGGAGCTTTCCAGAAGTTGTTTTAAGCATTCTCCTTTTTTTTTTTTCCTCCTTGTGTATAACGAAAAGGCTGTTATGCCTTCTCCGTTGTATTCAGTGGAGTCTTGCCAGTGGCCGTGATGAGAGCGGGATCAGGCCCTATGAGCACACCAGTATTTGCAATATGTACATTAAGAACCTATGTGGAGTATCCTCTACCACCGAACTTGTCTTTAAGTCTTGCCACCCTCCCAAAAAAAACCCCAAGAATTTCCCCCCACCCCCCCCGAGTGTAGGGTTTGTGTTCAAAACTAAAAAAACTTTAAAAACAAACAACCAAGTCTGAAATACTGCTGGAGACTTGGTATAGAGACTGGCTGGAAAAATTATAGTGTGGGCTGGGACTTAGTCCCTATCCATCCCATAGGATATTAATTCTGCAGTCCGGCATTGGTTGTTTTCTTGCTGGTTTCCACAGAAACTTCCACACAGTGATTTTTATCCCGCAGTCCTTGATTGCTTCCAATATGTTTCCAGCTGCCAAAAACGCTAGCTACCAAAAGCTTTCTTCCTGATGTTTTTCTATTATATGCTTTTTGCAGTAGAAAATGCACAAAGAAAATGCTCATGCAATATTTGAATAAATTTAATGTTGACTTTAGGCTTCAGCATTGAGGGACTGTAATTTTTTCTGTTTTTTTTTCAAAAAAAGCATATTCTTGGTAACGCTGGAAAAATGAGGCAATAAGGACACTTTTTGTGGAGAGTATTATATATTAAATTAGTTGTTCTTTCTTTAAAATACGTCATTTTTATTTTAACTAGCTCTATCACAGTGTATTTAGTTTACCAGAGCTTGTATAATACCAGTTTGTGCCATGGAGTTGAAGTCAAGTTTGCTAAACTGTGCTGACTTCTGTGGAGCAGGTACACGATTCTTTTCTTCCTTTTCATCCTCCCTTTCATCACGTACTCTTTTTTACTGGAAGAAAAGAACACATTAGCTTAGCTTTGAAAGTTTTCCTGTGTGTGCGTAGGAGGTAACTTGATGCAGAAGTTGTGTAGGGATCAAATTGTTCTGTTCTGTCCCGGTTGCCAGAATTACAGGGAAAAATATATTTTTGATTTTTGCTTTCTGACAGCATCAGTCTTTTATTTGCTAATTCTGTATAGACTTTTCATTGCGCTTTTATATTTTTTCATGCTCCAGCAGGCCAAAAATAATAGGCTATGATTTAATCAGTATAGTTACATTGTTTTCTTCAGTTTTACAGTTGAGTTCCACCATAGCGAGATAAGAGACGAGAGAGGCTGAAATATTAAGTCCACTTACATACACCCAACCATAGCTTTAAAGGAATTCAAAACCCACCCAGGAGACAGTCCATCAAGAGATTCTTCCCTGCCGTTTTCTCGTATTTTTGTTTGTGGATTAATCTGCAAAGAGAATGAATTCATGCAGTTAGTTATCTAAAATTTTTTTGTGTTGAAAGGTTTGTAGCATTTATATTTTGCTTCTTTGTATGAGGTTTTGGACTGAAACCTATTTCTCTATTCTACCTTTCATTTTAGTGCAGAGTTTTCATAAAGTGATAGTTATGTAACACCAGTGATAGTTTAGAAATTTTAGATTTTTCTTAACAAGTTCCATCTATGGAACTCACACTGGCTTTAACTGCACACTGAAAGGCATCAGCAATTGCTCATGTGTGTTGTGTCTGAGTAGTGTGACTGAGTGGTGCTGCACATTGTTCATTACTATTAGGTTATTAGTTCTGATAATAATATAACTTTTTTTCCATAATTTTTTCACACATTCTAGATTGACTGTGACCCCAATGGAACAAGTCCAACACCTTCAAACAATTCTTCAGCAAGTTCCACTTCTCTGTCAGCTGTCATAAATTCACTGAACAATACCACCCTTCAGGGACATGGAAATTCCCTTCATTCAACCACAAGTCTCCTTTTCATTCTCTCAATTTCTCTCCTGTATCTTTGCTGTTAAGAGACTCTGGCAGGGAAACAGCTACCACTCCCCACCCAGATTCCTGAACCATCTGAGATGGCTAGCATGAAAATGAGTCAGTCCAAACTCCGCATCGAATCGTCTTGGTTCCACTCCATACTCTGATTAGTACCAGTCTGACCTAGAGAAGCACTCAGTATTCTGACTTTCCAAAGCTGACCAGTGAGAAAAGGATTTGGCCAACTTCAGCAAGGAGGTAAATGATGAGCTCTTTCAGTAAACCAGTTGGAATTTGAAATACAAGATGGAAGCAAAGAGAGACAGTATTGAAAACCCCTGAGTTAAAGCTGAGAAGAAATCCAGTAAGGATGGATGATAGAATTCCAGCAAAAAAGAAAAAGGCTAGAGGGTTTACCTACCATTTAGAATGAGGACTTGAACAGATTATATTTTCCATTTAAATTCATTAAAGTCAACAAGCTCATAGAACCACTAGGAAATACAGAAAAGCTCATAGATTTCTGTTTATCATACAGCCTATATGTTTATAACTTATGGGTAGTAGGAATGTATGCAAAAGAAACAAAGTAACAGTGAAAAGTGTTTCTTCTAGATTTCATTTGTATGACCTTGTTGCAACGATAAGACACCAAATTTTTGTAAGAATTCTCTCATTCAACTTTGAAGTCCTAACTGAATGCCTAGTCAAGCGAGTTTTGAAATGGTAAGAAATCACCGGTTTTCATAAGAGCTGAATTATTTACTGTGGGGATTTGGATTTGACATTTTATTTAAATTGTTTATACATTAAACCATACGTGCCAGAGGAATGAGGTGCGGAAACATTGGGAAAAGTACCAGGAGCTTTTTGTAAGTGAAGTTCAGACAAAATAGAGTCAAGGGATAAACATCTCCTCTCCCCGCTATTTCTCCTTCCAAATTCTACAAGTTGTATAAGTCCTTTTTTTTTGCTCCTGGAACTTTCCTTAATTATGAAGGATTTATGGAATCTCTTGAGTAATGTTCTAGTGCTGCTTTTTTGGCACAAAGTGAATAACTTACTGTTTGTTTTGAAGAGTTTTAATTGTGATGGTTTACTTTAAACACTGGTTAATATTTGCGGTAGGGAGGAGGAATGGGGAGAGGAGAGAAAAACGCCAAAATACAAGAAATTAAATGATCAAGTGTTTGGAATGTAAAGACTAGAATCTTAATTCAATCACTCAATTAAAAAATTACCTTTGTAAATACTACTTTTTAAAAATTTTCTGAATCAAAATTGCTACACTCACACAAATTGTTTTGGTATCATCCAAGAGTTTGGATAATAGCATCTGGTACTTGATCTAGGCAAGCTTTGTTGAGGAAGGTTCAACTACCTTGATGATAATACCTTGTCAGAAATAATAAAAAAAAAATGTTGATGTGATCAAATGTGAGTATATATGATCATATCACTCTCTGTATAGATATATATCTCAGTATAAAATAATGTCAAGCATAAGTGATTTCTCTAAATTTTTTTTTAAATACAAATCTGTCTTTCAGTGACCTTACCACCAACCCAGAGTATCATATATTAATAGCAAACTAACACAAATTCATGTCAGTGAGTATGTATGGACATTTCCTTATGCTTATCTTTTGTATCCAGTACAATGTTGATGATTGTATTTTTGTGTTTGTGTAATTATGCTTTGATTTATTAGCTACTGATTTTCTTTGGATAAAAACTGTAAATAAAACAGTGGACAGGCAATGCATTCTAGAGGCACTTCCAAAAAACTCCTACAAAAACTTGTAACTTGCCTGCATAAAGTGAATGAACTATTAAGCAAGACAGTATATGTGATTAAAAACCTCAAGGTCTAGAAATGCTGAAGTGTAATTAGTTTTATTTCTCTCTGTAAGGTTTAGTGACATTGCAAGTCGGGACTCTGTTCGGAAAGCAATTAATGAGTGAGACTGGATTAACATCTCTAGTAACTGTAACAAGTTTTCCATATTTATTACAGCCTCTTCCCTTTCTAAGTATTATGCTTTCACTTTAGACAAACAGTGTTTAAACAGAGTTTTCCTTTGTTTCTTACTGTGGCAATGAGTTATATCCCTTATAACAGCTAAAGTTGTTTTTCAGCTTCTGGTTATCAAGTAGGTGGATTAACTGCTTGAGGTTTCTGACTCCCACACACTATGTTAATATAATAAGAATATCTTAATAATACTAGTTTGATCATGCTTGCTGAAGGACACAGGCTCGAAGAAGCAGGAATGTGTGAAATATTTTGCCGCAAAGCAAAAACCAGTTGGTTCAAAATTCAAAACCAAATGTTTATAGCTCATGTCATTCCGAAGTTGTGTATTCATTGGTTTTCAGGTATGCTCCTTTTCTGTAACCCTTACAGGCTCAACAATGCTCTAAAGGAGTGATTATCTCTATTCCTTAAATGCAGAGAAATGCTACTAAAAATGCCCAGCTACTTAGACATGCTGTACCACAGTCTGCATTTTGCAGCTGGAGAGGGGCCCCTTGAGAGGCCTCCTGAGGCTCAGGGGGGAATGCAGATCGGCAAGGCCTTTGATTATGTTCCTCTGCTTTTCCAGGAGACTGAACAAACCCAAGCAGCAGAGTGAGTTTATCAAAGCTCACCATTTGCATATATCTTGGACTCTGCTGGGAACATCTGAGCGCATTGTTGCCTTATTTAGCTTCTCTCTGAATGCTCTAGATGAAAACATGAAGATAAAGTATTACATCGATTGCTACCTGGCCGTGTATTTTTTAAAAAAAAACCTCAAACTGAAAATGCAAGCATTCCAAAGAAAGAGAGAACAAGAAAGGCAGCAACAATGGGCCTTAGTTTTATGTTGCACCAGTAAAATAAATTAAGTTTAGGAATATGCTTTGAAGTTAAGCATTTGCTAAATACTTAACTGAATTGGGATGGTTGGCTTATTTGGTGGCATGCTTTTTTGAAGAAAAAAGACCAGATTGCTTTTTAATAGCCTCTAAGCATAATTAAACTCTCTTGAGTTTCTGTCAGCCCAAACAAGTGATTTAGAAAAATGATCTGGTAACCCTTATTCCATCTCGTTCCATCACAGAACAATGGGATCACTGATGAAGAAATCTGCCTGGAGAAAGAACACGATGGATTTATTTAATGAAAGGGGAAGGCGGGAGGGAAGGGAGGAGAACGGAGCCTACGCATTTCGTGACTATTTCATTTTTCAAAAAAGACACCTATAGTAGATGGAACCAGCTCTTACCTATGCCTCTCGCTTTCATGAATCTACCCAGCTGGAGTGTGTCTGGATAATGTATATCGCAATGACTCTGGAACAATTCTGCTTCTGTTTGATGCATGGCACTGCTTTCTTTGTAAACATATGCTAGCCACATACGTCCTGAATAAAGTATAGTGTTATTATTCAAATGAAATAACCTAAAATGAGCACTTACAATCCGTGTGCAGCCTACTGTTCCTTCCTTCACTATATCATAGTCTGAATAGCCACTTTTTTTAAAAAAATGACAGTTTTTAACTGGTTTAGAAATCTGCATTCACTTTGAATGAACATTTAACAAAAATCTCTGCAAGGTAAAGTACTCTGGGCCAGATCCAGTACTGTTACACCAGTAGGCTTTTGCTGGTGGCTTTGCCATCTTCGACAAGGTGAAATCATTTCCAACAAGCCTTGCTCCATGTGTGAAAAGGCAGTGTGTGTGGTGCTGTTGTATGACACCAAGGATACCCCACTTTGTCCACATGGAGACATGGTGTTGCTGTTGCCTGAAAAGACACTTCAAATGAGAATTCAGTGCTATTTTGACAAGCCATTCCCAGCTTTTAGCCTAATCCCTCAAACACTTAGGATATGCCTGTACAATACAAATGCTGTCAAGCTAGCTCAAGGTAGTAGCAAGCTGTCTAATTTCATTGGTACAGCATTTCACATGGAGTAATTTCTCCAGAGAGTAGTTCTTATGTAGCCTGCTGGCCTGTGGAAGGGCTCATGAGAAAAAGCCCGGCCCTGCAAGTATTCATTCTCATGCATTTTTCCAAGTCAGCCTTGTCAACCTGCACTCAGGTTACACCAGGCTCCACAGGAAAGCTTGCAATGACACCTTGTATCTGAAAGCAAGGACACGTATATAAACGTGACTATATTAGAGGCATTTTGGGGTGATTTGCGTTTTGTCTGCATTCAGGCTTCATAGGGATTTGATTACCCATACATGAAATGATTTTGGTAGCAGACGTTATCATTCAGCAACTTTATTGTAATAGATACAGTTGGAAGCGTTTCTTGTTTTTGCATTAAAGATAACTTTGAAATAGGATCTGTCAGCTCTGCCTGTTAGCAGCACAAAGCTCTGTGTTATATAGCCAACACTATATTTTATGCATTGTACGGGTCTCCTATTCCCCAGGAGATGAAGAGGCTGGTTATTTTAAATCCATCATTTTGTCTGCAGTAGTTTAAAGAGCAGCACTAGGCTTTTCACAATATGTGCTTTAAGATGCATTGTTTTCACCATTACGCTGTAGCCTTGGGAAAGACATATGATCCTTACTTTAGTTATCACCCTTCAGTTTTCCAAGTGAAGCCCTCAGCTTCCTGTTCATGAATGCATAATTGCTCTGGTTTTGTCTTCATCAAAATGCCCTTAATGAATGACCTGGAGCTGAAGAAAAAAACATGATTAATTTTATACAGTTCATCCAAAATTCTAGACTAACAAAATCTCCTCATCTAGGAAAGGCCATTCAAGTCTCCTTTGAATCTAGCAATACTCCCTGCAATATATATACTATAAATACATGAATAAAACATTTTCAAGCCTTTCAGAAGTGATCTGAGCCTCTTTCTTTATGCTTTCAGCTTAGCAGGAGCTGTGCTTTAACAACTGATGGGAGTACAATATAAAAATTGAGCAAGCAGCAGAATTAAATCCCGGTGGCTTGGTTTTGCTGCATAAACTGAATGATCGCATTCCACTAAAGTCTCTCTTGAATGACCTACTGTGAAAACTATTCTTTATGTGGCACAAATTATTAAAAGAAACAATGCCTTTGTAAAGCAATTGTTCTGCTTCCTTCTTTTCAATAACTGCCACTGAAAACATATTTTGGACTTTCATCAAATTGCTTATTTTGCGTAATTTGGACTTGAAGTCTGTGTTGATTATGCTGAAATATGTAAACTTGGCATGACAAAACTTGCCTATTTTTTCCACTGAATTATACAAAATGCAAATCTTTTTCGAGGGAGTAAGGTGAAACTTTGAGACTGGGAGGAATATGTATACCAGACTAAAATAAATGCAGGTTGTCTAATTGTTAGACAAGTAGGAATCAAAAATGATTGAATTTGTACAGATAATTATACATTTTGGAGTCACAATAGCAAGGATTAAAACCCAATTTTTAAATGGGTAGAAATATTCCTTTTCAGGACCCTCATAATTATAGGGAGTCAGGAGGAATTTCCTCTGCAAGCAGATTACCCAGTAGCTGTTTAGTGCATTTTCCCTGAAGCAGACAATTTGGGGCATGTTAATAACTTGAAAATGGACTTGATGGAATCACTGCTCTAACATGGCAGTCACAGTGTTTCAATCTGTAAGTGCAAAACAGTTTTTAAATAATCGGCAAGAAGAGAGCTCCAGCCTTTGGCAGGACTGTGAGAGCGGCACAGAGACACGTTAGCATAATTATCCTGAGACATGATGATGACTGCTGTCACGTATCTACTAGAGTAGAAAAGTTATTGATCTGTATTCCCAGACTTGCTGGGTTTTTCATTTAGTGTCTTTTGGTAGGTTTATAATAGAAGAATAACACCTTCAAATTCTTTTTTAGGGCTATTCCTACTACTCTAATTTAGTTTTCCTTTCTGTTGCAGAAAGCTAATAGAAAACTACATGCAAAACAGCAGATTTTTGCCAGTCGTAACTAGTCTTTGCCATCCATCCTGAAATTCTTTAGGCTCCCATAAGGTCTGCACATTTGTAAAGTACAAACAGTAAATCAGCCAGTGCAAAGTATTATTGGGATGGCAGACTTTTTTTTTTTCTGCCAGGCCGCGTTTGTACTGAAATCGAAAGATCAAAGCAACACGCAGTCATTTTCAGGATACATTAATCTAGCCCTATTAATCTAGCATTAATCTAAACCCTCTGCCAGGTTCACAGTAAAAAAAAGGGACCTTGCTAAGGTTGTGGCGGTGCTAAAGGGGAGGGAAAGCATCAACATGAGCTTCTGTGACCTGACCGTCAGGTTAGATCCCTAGAAGTGGGATCTAACATGCTAAGGATTTGTGGTTATTGCCAGGTAGCTGATACGGGTCCGTGACTTTCATTAGCACTCCAGTGAGTTTGTGTTCAGTGTGTTTGTTCTTACTCAGCAGTGCGGGCTGACACCGTTCAGCCTCTGCTTCACCCATTTCTCCCTCCAGTTTTACACCCTGTGTTTCTCAAAGCAGAGGCAGTCACTGATAAGTATCTGCAAAACTCCTACTGGGCATTATCTGTTTGTCAGGACGTTTTACGCTGCTGTCTGTAACAGCAGTAATTAAAGCCCAGGTCTTCAGAGGTAATTTGATGCTTGACTTAGAAATTCAGTAATTCCTACTGAAATCAGTATCCTTGTGTGTTGTAGTCTGAATGCCTTTATGTAAAATCAGCAGCAATACTGCAAGCTTTTACTGACCTTGTGGGAGTGTCAGCTCATCTTTCAGGGAAACAACAGGGAAACAACAACAGCTAGACCCCTTTTTCATTTTCTTACCTGCTTATTTGTTTTATTTTTATAGGACATGGTATTGTTTTGGCAGACAGCGTTTGGAAGCGTCTTTCTATCAAGGTGGCAACTTTTCTTCTTGCTACAGTGGGATGGAAAGTTTTTCCAGAGTTGAGCGCTGCCTGGCCTCCATACCCCGCCTGCAACCTTCAGCAGGGAAAGGTTTGGCCTGGCTCCTGCACGCTGCAACCTGGGCCCTGGGATCAATGCCTGTGCTTTGGTAGATCGGGCTGGGGTTTGGGCTTGACCCAGCTGTTGCACTGAAGACTTGAACCACAGCTTTGTGCCGATTCCCAAAAAAGCTGGGAGCCAAAGGAGGCAATTCAGTGCGGGTCTGATGGATTCATACTAGCCTCAGACATGGAATCTGGAAAGCTGTGCTCTCTTCCAGATGGACCCTTCACATTTGACTTCAGATACACTGAAATACTATATTTACTGCTACTTATCATTTATATTATTGCACCGCATTGGATCGCTTGCCAAGAGCAAGCACTTATAGCAAAGAGCTATAACATGGTCTTGGCCCTGAAAAGTTTGCAGTCTTTGAAAAAAAGACTCAACAGATGGATAGATGGGGAAACACAAGGAAAAATGTGATTCCCTATTATCTCAGCATACCTCCAGTGAATATAGATGCATATTTTGTACGCCTCCCAGCAAAGTTAGTTGCCTCACAGCAAAGTTAGTTTTAAAGTGGGGCTTGAAGGAGAGGAACAGCATGACTATGTGAATATCTATCAGACACTTTGGAAGGAAGCAGTGGTAGAGAGCACCCAGCTGCTTGGTGTATATTATATAACAGAAAACATAACAGTAACCCACCCTGGCAGGGCAAAAACACATAGATCTCTGAAACTGGGAGGGAGGGGCTGCATTCCCTAGCAGACACTGGCCCTGCATGAATGTAAGACAGCAGCAAGAAGAGGAAGTAATGACAGCCATATTCCACTGCAAACTGTTTCACCAGGAAAAACCTGTTCCCTGCTTTGCTGATTTTGGATTCCTGATGGTCCATATCTCAGAAATATTCAGTAAAAGTCATTTCATATCTTTCTGTTTTCCTCCAGGCGACTGCAGTAAGTGCACAGTAACTACGTGGCTGCGGGAGCAGTGCTGTACAGGGGGATGGCGAAGGCAGCTGCTTCATACAGATGCTACGAACCCCCAGCAGCACATTCCCCTGCTCCCCCATGGTGGGTTGGCCACGTCCCACCGCAGCATTGAGCTGGGGAAGGAGGTCCCATGCCGCCCATTGACTCAGTTGCTATAGCAGGACAGAGCTGGAGAAACCAAGAGTTGATAAAAGAGAAGAGCACCCAGTTTCTCAGGCCAGCAACAAACAGGAGGGGTGCCAGACAGAAAAGTAGCTCGCAGCAAAATATGTCGCTTTACCTGGGGCTTATCCCTCCCACAGGGATCCTTGAAGAAGATGGTTTTTAAAGGCTTCCCTTCCATGTCCCCTCCAGCTCCCTCAGGTGAAGGGTCCTGAGGGGCAGCAGGAGATGACTATTGCCTCTGCTGTTAAAAACACCTTGCCATAAATGCAAGTCTGCAAGTACTTGGTAAAGCATTGAGTTACTTGCTTAGGGGATTGAGGCAGTAAGGGGAGTTAGGGAGGCGAGAGATGGGAAAACAAGAAGATTGGAATTAGGATGACAAGGAGAAACAAACAATGACAAGGGCAAAGGAGGCCGCGACAGCACCTGAGGGGCTTTCCTGTCCTCCCCTTACCTACCTGCTGGTGCCTTTAATTGCACTGTTTTTCTCTAAGGGCAGGCGAGTGCAGTGCGGGCGAGAACGCCCACCTTTCCCCATGGAGCTGTGCCTGGTGTTTTTGGAGGAGCTGCTGCCAGGCTAGGTCCAATACGGCAGGACAAGCACAGACCTTGGGGGCGCAGGGGTGCCCCCTCCCCTGCACCTCCTGCTAGGAGCAGGTAAGGCTTCACCGCCCTGCAAACCAGCTCAACGTGAAGGGGAGCTGTTGGCAGCAGGCAACCCCTGGGCTGGGATCAGAGGAACAGGTTTCTCCCCAGGGTGGAAGCAGAAGCCACGGGCAAGGGAGGGCCCCGGCTGTGTGCCTGCAGGGAAGCTGGGCCGTGTGGTGCGGCTGCACTTCTGAGCTCAGCCCAAGAGCGTAGCCAGCAGGCCACGAGAAGGTCGAGGGAAGCAGTTACTCCCCTCAGTTCATCGCTCCTGTGACCACGTTTGCATTTTGGGGTCCCCCCAGTACAAGAGAGACTGGAGAGAGGCCAGAGGAAAGCCCCGGAGATGGTCAGGGCGCTGGAGCACATAACGTAAGAGTATGGCATGAAGCAGACATGTAGTGCGTGCTGGTATGGGGACAGGTCAGCCTTGTGGAGGGATTTAAAAAAGAAGAGAAATACCTCCATGACGCTGACCTTCTGCAGAAAAATGGTGATATCAAACCCTTCAGCAGAAGCCTTGTGAGCCCAAGGAGATGTTCTGTGTCCAGTTTTGGACATTAGTATTCAGAATAGAGCAGTGAAAATCATGAGACAAGTAGAAAGCAGGACCTGTGGAAACAAGTAGAAAGTGGAGCTTGTTTAGTTGTGAAAATAGCAAAACTTGCAGACGAAAGACACTTGCTAAGAAGTAGGGAATAGGCAATTCTTCCTGCATACTTTGACTACAACAAAAAGTCACACTTCAACTGCAGCAAGGAAGACTTCAGTTCAACAGCAAGGTTAAAAAAAAAAACTTCTGAAGAAAGTAGAAGAGATAACAAAGCATTTAGATAGACTGCTGAGAGAGCTTGTGGGTATTTCTGAAAGCAGGTTAGATTAAACATTATTCAGGAATAGTTTAGAGCTGGCTGATCCTAGCCTTGGGCAAGGGCAGGACTCAACGGCCTCTCACAGGCCTTTCTTTTCTCTAAATGTAGGATAATAGTGTTGATGCAATTCTACAACACAAAAAGTAGGTGTTAAGCATCCCTCCATTCCTCTCAACAGAACTTTTCTGCTGTGAAAAATGTCCCTTTAAACCAAAAAATTCTGAATGACTAATTCTGAGTCAGTCCAGTTTCATATTTTTGTGAGTGCTGCCTCCCTAAATCAGTTGCTTGGATATTGAAAGTTCAGATTGATCCTCTGAGGTTTATTAAGGCCTTTTCAGGTGGAGAAAACAAACCAGCTCATATTATGTGCTTGAGCAAGACCATAGCTTTCTGTGTGTTTGTTTAGTGCTCATCATAGACATAGGTTCTTTGTGTCAACTGTAATAACATACTAAATACAGCCACAAATTTCTGCAGGCTTGTTCATTTCTTATGCCATTTAACATAACCTTTGGGGGCTGGTTGTGAGCAATCAAGGGAGGTTTGGAAGTGTATTTCCCTGCCCCCAGTTAGTAAGACTTGTGGATATCTCCAGTTCATACCCATGCCTCCAGTTAGCAAATCCTAAGAGCTGGATTGTCCATGTAGGTTTTGGGGATACTGGTGTACTGGGCATGTTTGAAAAAGGGCTATCACAGCCCCAACCATGGAAAGTTGTGAGGCTGGTGGAAGGCGTGAATCTGTGCCCCAGTGTATCTCTTGGGCAAGTAGACATCAGTCTCCAGAGGCAGGAGGACAAACTTCAACTTGCACAGCTCTCCTTGGAGTGGGAGACCAGCAAAGCATATGCCAAAGACGCTAGTGCCTCAAAAGCACATGATGGTGGGTATTGTCCAGTGAACAGCCCCACAGGAACTGAAGCTAAGGGAATTCCTATGGATTTGTGTCTGGTGATTTCTGGTATCTAATGGACATCTTCCTTGCGAGCTGAACCTTTAGAAAGTCTGACTGTCTCTCTCATGAGACAAGTCTATGTTGTGCCCATTTTCTCAAACAGGGTTTTTAGAAGACGTCTCTTTTCCCCAGCTCTCAGTTTTCACGGGGTGAGTACGAACTTTGACCATCCTGTTAAATTTGGTTGAGATGGGCCAGCGAATTCCAATACATAAAAGAGAGAAATGTGGAGATGTACACAGACAGCATGATCACAAAAGCTAAAAATTCAGTTAGCCAGGCTCAAAATTCAGTGAATTTTAAGTGAGAAAAAAAACCTGTCACCCCCTTGATGGCGTAGGGAAGAGGATAAGAAAGAGAAAAATTAGCTCAAAGGAGATGGCCGTAGATACATGTTCCCTCAAAGTATGCTTCTGTATGTGCTAACACTTAAATAAAATGGTGATAAGACATTTGTTAAATAGCCCAGATTCACTGAGCTTGAAACAGAAAAAGGAGTTACTGAAGTTTCAGTAAACACACAGGAGACCTAGAGCTCATGATATACTATGAAAGGTTTGTTTGTTTGGTCTAACTTACATCTTCAAACCTTTCATTTTATGTAGAAGGAGATATAGCATGAATTACTTTTTTAACACAGCAAAGAGTCTTTAAAGGTTACTATTTCTCTGTAGTCCATTCAGCATATTCAGAATGCAAATTAGTTCTACATCAGAGCGCTTGTGTGAGGCTTTTCATTATAGGGGGACATGCAAAGCACTCAAAAAAACCTTAATTTTAGATAAAGGTGGATCAAAAAGTGGATAGATCTCTTTATTTGTATTTTTAAGAGTCTTTTAAAATACTTTTTCCTGTCAGGCATGAATAGGAAAATGGATCTATTTCTAGGTATTTGGAGACCCCTTTGAAGCAGCGAGCAAAGGAATGCTTAATCCTTTGAAAGTATCTATTATTGAAACTATCAATTATTTTAACATCTTTTCAAAGGCAAAAGAGGATCCTCACCAGACCTGCTTTGTGCCCTGTTTTTCTTGTTCTGACAGATTGTCTATCTGTACGGTAATGAGCAGACAGTCAGACTGGCTTAATACTTAGCACAGGACACTTTTCATCTTCCAAATGTCTTGTGAACATCAAGCGAGCATATAAGCTTATGTTTCTCTAGTGATTAAATGTGTAGTTGAATATGAGCAACAGCTCATGTCTCTCTGTAAAATCTTGTGGGGGTCATTATAAAGTGGTGTTAAGATTAAAACCTTCAAATATTAAGTAGGCCAAAATTAGACTTTTTAGATAAACAGAACTCACACCCATTGGACTCCTAGTGATTAGTAGCATTGTCTGCTGAAGGTTTAGTATTACTAAGGTCTGGTCTTGTAATTTTAACTCTGGTTTTTGTTGAAGTCCAAGACCGCAGCAGTGAATTCTGAACAAGTGATTGTTTTGTTATTTGCAATATACAGAGGTTGACTAGAGCTTTTGGGTCTCTTCTAGTTTTTCTTGTTTTCACTTCCATTTTCCTATCACTTTCAGTACGTCAACTGAGTTGAAAATCTACCTAGAGCATATGCTTGTCCATGACGAGTGGCATGGAATATACCATGAAAACTTTATATCTTATTGGTTTACTGTGAGGACAGTGTATTGGGCAGGCGCTTATTCTCTAAAAAGCTCCAATTTATCAGGGAATATGTAAAAGCTGTGGTGCCAGAAAGGGTGAAGAAGAAATGGAGCAGTTAATTGTTCAGGTCTTGATATCAGTCACTGCCAGATGCTTATTTAATAAGACTTGAACCATGATGTGTCCTGTGGTCAGAAAAATGAAATCGAATGAGGAAAATAACTTGGAAAAGTCAAGGAGCTGGAGGATTTCTAAGGATGAGTGACACTGCTACACATGTTCATACTGTAGATACATGTTCAATATTTACAAATATGCAATGAAGTGCAGAGGAATATAAAACTGAATATAAACTTCTCTAATTATCCGATATTTGGTTTATATACCCTTTTCTGTTGTCTTCTTATTTGCCATCTTGTTTTGCTTTTTCATCCACCTTCTCCTCCAGTGTTCCATTTCTAATGTTCCTGAGAACTTTTTTTAACATTCAGTGCATTAATCTGTGTCTGGTTTTGACTCTTTAGAGGTATTTATAATGCACACACCAAAAAAAAATCTTAAACTGTGACAACTCAGACTGTTTTTTTGGTAGGCATATTTTTAAAGACCTAGAAATTGGCAACATATTTTAAATACTGGTTCCCCTTCCTTTCTTTCCTACTCCCCAAATTTGTGGGATTTTTTTGTTTTTTTTCAGAAAAAAATCTTATTCTTTTAAATAATTGTGTAGAATTGATCCCTTTTATGGATTTCAGTAAAAATTCTGTTAGCTATCCTCTGTTTTAAAATCAGAAATAGATTATAAGATGGTGAAATATTCTGAAGTTGGTGAATCATTACAACAGCCCTGTAATTGCATTTATTATTAATGCTTTTCATTAGTAAATTCCTTGAGTTCACACTGGGCATTTCATCCACATGGCTTATGGTATCATATAATAAAATATCCATTACATCTTAAAATACAGAAAACAAATGAGTCCTCAGACTTGTCTAGAGGTGTGAAAGAGGAACTGAGGCAAGGGCTGCTTACAAAACAGGAGCAGCGAGCCAGCGGCAGGAGCAGTGGGAAGAATGATTCCGAGGCCTGGCTTCTCCCTTTGCGTTTCAGCCATCTGAATGTGTTGTGCAATTTTGAAAGAGCTCTATCTACATCTTGTTGAGCCATAAGCATTGTTTATTACAGCACAGCTATTTAATAGAGGGTTTTCTGGCATATTGTTGGCACCGTGTGAGCAATTTGCTCTTCTCAGATTAAGGGAGGAAGGAAAAGTGATTGAGCAAAACATGAAAGGAAGATTAGGAAAAGAGCAAAGCAAGAACTGCATGCAAAGTGTACTGAGACTGCAAGACTGAGAAGACCGAATAAGCTGATCACCAAACTGGTATAAAAGAAATAAGTGAAATACAACTCATCCATCATGTAACAAAACTGTACATGGCACAAAGGTGAGAGGTCTCCTGCTAAACTTTTTCTGTTCCTCAATCTGTATTTGCCCCTCAAGTTACATCCAGAAGCAATGTAAATTCACTGATCTTCTTTACTTCTACACCATACTCAAGGATTTCCTTCCCCAAAGCTAAGACAGTGAACAAGATGAAGTACCATTTATGTTACAGTTTATGAGCAGCGTTATCAGAGGTGTCCCCAGAGCCCAACACTTCTTCCGTGTGGGCTGTTAATTAGGGAGCAAAAGGCTCCATTTCCAAACACCTCTGAACGGACACGTGCCTGGTGACTGGGCTACTACTGACCTCCCTAGGAATCAGACCAGGCTTCTCCCCTCTCTCCTGCTTTTCCAGGGCCTCTAGGGTAAGCCTCTGACTCCAGCAAATGCAGGTGGTTCCCACAGCAGCTGGTGGCGGTGTGTGTACTGACAGCATGTCCGTCAGAGAGAGAGCAGCTCCCTCAGCCCCGGAGGGAACCCGAGACCACAGGAGAACAGAAAAACGGTGAATTTCTGTTTTCATCAGACCCATAATGATGGGGTTGGAGAGACTCGTGCCAACATGGTGCTGTGGTGTGAACTGTAAAACGCTTCTCCCTTTGCTCAGCTCCTAGCAGAGCTGATTGCCATAAGCTGGAGCGCTTCGTGCAGCTCTACATTTGGCAGCAGCACTTGAACATGCACCTGAACTCCTTTCTGAGTTCAAGCCTGGGATACAGCTCTGCTTTGGCACTACTCTCTCACCCCTTTGGGTAGAGAAACATCCACTGTGGTACTGACATCCAATACCACTAACCTATGACTAGACTAGACTAGACTAGCCAGAAATAAAGCCAGCAGAATGAATTGTGTCAGCTATACTGGATGTGTGGTTTTTTTCATTTAATAGCACAGAAAAAAAGTAGTTCACAAGACCTTATTATTTTTAACCCACCTTTTTACCCACCTTGGCACTGAAAATCTGAATGGCTTCCAGTTAGGCACTAATCTGCTGGAGCTGGAGCAAAAATCAACATCTACCATTTTGGTGAAGTAAAATACTGTTTGTAATGAATGGTTTCTGCTCAGGGCATGATCTATATTCTTACTAATAAACAGGAGTTTATTGATCCAAGTAAGTAAAAGAGAAGGACAAGCTACATATTAGATATTGCACCTCCTTGATGGCTGGCTTAAATTTCTGTCCACAGCGCTTCCTTGCAGTCTCAAGACTTTTTATGAGTAATAACCTGGATGATAGCAAGCAGCCAAGCATTAACACCTGAAGGCAGGATATATATGTAGTTGCTTTTTGTTTGTTCTAGGTTCGGGGCTTCTGTTTCTATTTTCAGTGCAGCATGTCGGAGTATCTTGCTTCTGATGCTGGAGTTTAAGCAGAGAAGATAACACAGCCTTTGACCTGCTTTCCTCTTTGGAATCTGGTTTTGCATCTATTCATGAGGGTGGAGAAATTTCACTGTAGCTAATGGCGTTACCCCACTGCAAGTGAGGGTAGAACTGTTTATCAGCTCCTTCTCCTTGGAAGCAAGGCCCTTTGGTCTGATGAAATAGTAACAACATTTCTCAAGCATGTGTTGGTTCCTCTCAAGGGCTTGGAAGAAATGTCCCTCAGGAACAGGGCCATCTTTTACTGAACCTGACAGTTTCTTTCACTTGCTGGACTTGCAAATATTAGGCTGCACCCTACTTATCCAGTCCAGTTACTTGCGGATAAGAGCACTGCACATGGAGCAGCACCCTGCTGTGCTATGCATTGCATGGACAGCAAACAAAAAGGCCGTGCTGCAAAGAGCTTACACTTGAAGGAGCTGCCAGTTGTTCTTGCTTTATTGGGACAGATACCTGCTCTTTTGGACCTTGCTGTCAGTTTTAGTTTCTTTATTTTTATTCTCAGTACCTCGTATTTGATAGATTTTTTTCTGTCAGAATTCTAAAGAAAATGAGTATTCTTGAATGAATGGTCAGCCCATTAGGCTGAGCGTATTCTACCAAAGAGGTGGTCATGGGAATGGGAAGGGGTTATCCCTTTGCTTTGGAAACTATGACATGTTCAGCTAGCCATCTCAGTTTTGGATAGCTTGAAAAATATAAAGTATTTTCATCACCTTTTTAGTTGCCACCTTCTTCCATGTCACGCCTGGAAACCGTGACATCCACCACCATTTATTTGATTTAATACTCTGCAAACTGAGGGTACTAGAAAGGATGAAGGCTTGATCTGAGAGCTATTCTCAGATGTTTTCTGAGCATCACTCACAGCAGCTCTCTTTGGCCATGTGCACATCCATAAATATGCATAAACAATGCTATTTAAACTGAAGAGGGGTGCAGCAATCATTCCAGCATACTGCTTATGCCCAGTTCTGGAAGCTTCAGGTGTGGGGCAGTAGCATCTACAAGCACCAGAGCTGCTCCTGCAGCTTAGTCGGTGCCTCTGGTGGGTAGACTCGGAGACCTGTCCCACCCATTGTAACAGCATCCAAACTGCGTGACTCCACTCTGTAGATGGACAGTCTTGGCCACAGCACTACTGAGTTACAAGCACTTCCTCTCCGTACATGCTAGAGTACTTATATGTGTCTGACCCTGGAATTGAAAAGCCAGTAAATCTGAACAGTGGCAGAACAAAGGAAAAACTTTATTTTCCCAGAAATCCTCTCCTACCTGCTCCCTGCCTGTCTGAGAGCTCAGAGGACTTCACAGACAAGATCTCAAGGGGAAGAAAAAGGCCATCAAATTGTGCTAATCCATTTAAATCTGACCTTCCTTTTTCCTCAATGAAAATTCTTTAGCATGAATTGTTTTAATAGAGCCATTTCTTATCACTTATTTCCGCTCAATTCCTTTCCCTATCCTCCACACAAAATACCACTAACCCCTTGCTTCAAGTGGAAAATCTTTTTACAATAAATCAACAATATATGAGGTACAAAGTAATCTATTTGGTCATCAACCTTGGCTCAAAATTGTAAATATTTTTCTCTTGGAATCTAGCTTCCTCCTTTTGGGTTGAAATAATCCAATATGTCATTCATTCCCATTGAAGGATCACTTGGATACAAGCAAGCATAAAGCTGTTGATGACTCAGTGGATGAATAAGTTCATGAGACTTGAAATGAAACACTTTCATTATACTGACAGTAATTTCATCTGACCATATGAACTGGCTGCAGTGTAATGAGGAATTGGGAGAGTAACACAAGATTCCACCTGACAGGAATGTAACATGAGATCTGTTTAAAACGAAAAATTGTGCCATCATCCCAAACTGTCTTGATTTCAAATGCAAATTAAACTCCAAAAACGCAAAAGGCCAAAGGGTAGACAGAAAAAGGAAATTCTTTCTGTGTTCTTCAGAGTGCACATCATCAAGGCAAATAATTTATTTTTCAGAAAAGTCTATAGTTCTTGTGACTTATAAACCAGACACCTAAAGGGGTGGAAATCACCATATAACAGAGGGACTGTGACATACTGTTGGTCTGAAAAGTTCCTGGCCTATAACAGATTACATTGTATGTGTTAGATTGACCACAGGGAAAACTGAGTCCTGACAGTAAATATCCTGAAAAGGCATATTAATGTACAGTAATGGAATTAGAAAATAGCCTCTTTTTTTCTTCTATTGCGTCTTGAATAATTATCTGCACAAAATATCTATTAAGTGTCTTTTTAGAAGGTATAAATGAAGGTAGATCATTCGATCATTCCTTATATAGCAGCTTAAACTAAACTGTCTGAAGGTTAATTAGGCACATGCCTGAAGAGAAAACGATACAAAAGGTTCCCAGACATGTTGCAATAGTGAAACATGTTTTAATACAGTGACTATTAATTTATTCTTTTGGCTTTTTAGGAGAACTAGAGGAGATGTTCAGTGAATTCTTACCTTCTTTTATTGCATTTTGTTGAAGGAAAACAAGGAAGAGAACCTGCATCGCGCTTCCAGCCACTCGTTCTTGGATCACCAGCAGGAGTGGCATGAAGGCACCTACCTGAACCCCTCTCCTGTGAAGTGCTAGAGCAGAAGTGAAGGAAGGACAGTCATTTCATCCCATGGCAAGTCCTTGAGGTTTCTGAAGTTTGTCTTTGTCTTTTGTGGGAACAAATTACAAAACAGCCCCTTTCAAATGCCTTTGTGAAAGAGAGCTGCGTTGAAATGCCTCGTTTGAGATGAAAGACCTCAGGGATGCAATTGAGGGGTTTCATTCTGGTCACAAGTGAAAAGGTTGAAGTGTTCATGTTCCTCTGAGATGTTTCAGCTTTGATGTAGGGGGATATTTGACTAAATATCACTCTGAAAATGTTCCAACCAGCTCTATTTGTTTTTGGTACCTTTGTGCTAGTAGGAGAGGAACTTAAGTAGAGAGAGCTGATAGATGAAGAGTTATGAAAGACCTGGAAAGGGAACTCAAACACCTAATGAGGTGTTAGCTCTGTACAGTATCCAGCCTAATTAAATTGAGACTTAGGTGTCTAAAGCCTAAGGCCCAGACAGTAATCCAGTCTGTCTGCTTACTGCACTGTAAGGTGCCTATACTGGGCTTGAAAGTCTCCTGGGCACTTTTTGTAGTCACCTCTTCATGCTTAGAAACACCTGTTAGACAAGAGACAGGTCTCTCTCCCTCCCCAAAGCTGTCACAGCTCAGGCAGGCAGGTATCTGAATTTCCTGACTGCTCTGAGGTGGCCTGAGGACCTGGACATGGTTGGGGCTGATTCCCTCCCTCTCACAGGCTAGTGTGGTGGAGGAACAGGACAACCCGCTCCCATGTACGTGCCAGACTTCTGGGTTCTGCTGCAGTCCTTGTACTGCATTCCTGTGTGCAGTGACCCATAGAAGGAAGTTTGAATGCTCTCCCCCCAATTCTCTCAGGCCCAGGGTTAGAGAGCTGTCTTTGGTGTAGGAAGCTTGAATGCAATCTTCTCTGGGCTAAGAAGGGGTTAGAAATCATGTTTCTTGCCTTTGTAAGTGTCCTAATCATGATGGAAACACCTAACACTTCCCAACAGTGTTGGTGAGTGGTGGAGAGATCCACTTGCAGTGAAAAGGAGCACTTGGGTGCATGAGATGCCTTCTTGCACATCTCTGGAGACCATATTGGGAATTTACGCAGTTAGGGCAGGTGGACTGAACAGTGCCCTGCCGAGGCATCTAAAGCACGTGGAATTTTGGCAAGGCAGTGTGTAAAATGAGTGCTGAAGACAGGTCAGTGTTACAGCTCTGTTTCTATATTCTCTGGCTTCTGGTGTTAGTGGTGGTAAGATCCGGTTTTTAGTACGCTGTTGCCTTGCAAATATGTTGATGCATTTTGGTAACTGTACAATTGTACATGATATGATGTGCAGTGCGAGTGACATCCCATCCTGCTGCAGGTGGTGAATGTGGAAAGCAGTGATTGTTTGAAAAGTTATCTGTATTTATATTGATTAAATCGTTTTTATATTATACAGATAAGTGGAATGGAGAAAGTAGAGTCTCACAGAAGTGGAGTTAAAAATCAAATGAAGTTCTGAGAATTTTCATCATCTGATCTAGTGCAATAATAATACCTGTTCAATGATAGTACACAAATAAGTGCCAAAGCTGGGAAAGTTTGGAAAGTCCTGGCTTTGTTCTCCCAGGTATAGCAACCTGGATCAAAAGTGTCTCTCTGAATCACCTTTGCAGGCACTGATAGGATCGGAAAAGTAGGAACCCAGAAATAAGCTTAAGTTGTTGCACCATACACACACAAAATGAGGCACATGGGTGCGTATGCCAGTGTCTATGGTGCATTCTCCTCCACAGAGTCCAGAAAAATCTTCCTTTTTCGTCACATGGACTAACACGTATAAAAGTTCAATTACTCTTGGAGATTCACATATAATAAACCGGGAAATGAGAAACTGTTCTTCAGAAAGAATTACACATAGAGATGGAATTTGTGGCTCTTGCAGAACATCACGAAATCATTCAATTTTGTCCTAGATCTTATCTTAGAAAGATGGCTTTGTGCCAAAGCTACTGAACAAATATTTATGATAACTCAGTTCCAGCTCTACCTCCCCCCCCCCCCAACACACTCTTTATTACATCTTTGGCTAAATTGCTTTCTTCTGTATCCCATTGCTCATCTGTAGAATAAGTGCTGTATGTCTTTTTCCTCCTAGAATGTGCCTCGGCTCTGGTACTGCCTCTTACGCTGGGTATGGAGGAAGCAATCTTGTTTAGTGCCTCTGAGCTTCCACAATATGCAATTACCAATGTTAATGTCTCCAAATTGAGGGAATGATTGGATCCAGCAGACTGCTTTGTTGTTTGCGTGTTGTATAATCACCAGCATTCATTACAAACAGGTATGTCTAATTTTTCCAGCTCTCAGCAAGCTGACTACAATGATGATATTATGGGTTGGGTTAAGCTTACTGGAACTGCCGAGTGAAATGGTTCACTTTCTGTTATGAGTAGATGCAGCAAACACAGAGCTAGGCAGATAAGAAAACAGCAAGGAAAAAGGACTCTCTCTTGAAAATGTGAACTGTGGGCTTGAACGGCTCACAGATGAGTTGAAAATATGGCACTTTAGAAGGATTTCCCAGCGTACTGGTTAGCTATGGGCATGCAATCTTGCCTCACTAAGCAAAAGGAAAACAGAAGCTGAGAGAGTGCAGAAAAGAGCAAAATCAGAACTGTACTGCAAATATGCTGTAAGAAAACATATGCAAGAGAGAAAGCTTTTAAGCAGAGTTTTTCCTGGAAACCAGCTTAGAGCAAGCAGCAAAGAAACATCTGCTGTACCCAGAAATATCGGTGTTCGCTAGCTGGTATGAACGTGCAGGACTGTATCAAAGACTCAGTCCTCAGTTGAAGTGCTCTAGCAGTTGTATTTCATGAGGAAAAGTGTTCCTGGTGCTCGCACACGCTGCTGTGTACTCTGCGGTGTACAGGAGGCTGATGCTACTCTGACAGTCTGCTGCTGAGATTGCTGCAAACAAGTTTACAATCAGTAAGAAAAAGTACCTAATAAGGAGACTTTTTAAGAAAACATACCCCCTCCCCCACACACCCAGGGGTGTATGTACAGATGCTAATATTTAGACGAGAGGAACCTCCCTGTTCAGTAGGATACCTGGCCTTTGCGTCTCCTTTCCCTTCCTTTTTATGCCCTGCCTTGGCCCAAATGTTATGAGCTGCACGATGTGCTTGCAAGGACAAAATCACAGGCTGCACTTTCGGGCACGCAGGCAAATTACCCAGCTCCAGAAGAGCCTGCCCACGGTCACAGCCTGCCGGGTCACAAAGAAGCCGCCGTTGCGGTGCAGTGGGGGCCCTGCAGGCGCAGGGAGGGAAGTCGCTGGCGGGCCTCTTGGGTGCGGCGTGCGGGACGGGGCCCGAGGCGGCTGGGAAAGGCGCCGGGCACAAGTGCGCCTTTGTCCGCCGCGGGGGCAGGAGGGCAGCTCGGTGCGCAGCGGGCCGCGGCCGGGGCTGCCGGGTGGCAGGCAGAGCCTCCGCAGCGCCTGCCCGGCACTGAGCTGCAGGCATTACCAAGCACAGGGAGAAAAAAAAAATTGAGAAGCTCTATTGAAACAAATTCCCCGGGAAAATGGGCAAAAACAGGAACTGTCACTTTTTTTTGGGGGGGGGGGGAAGCCAAGGAAATGTTTTCCTTGATCTCAAGAGGAACAGGAGAAAGCAGAAAGTGTTCATTCCTCATTCACACGTTGGGAGCGGTTCAGCTAGGGAGGAGGTAAATCTGTGCTCTGCGCAAGTTTTATATGGGTTAGTGTGCCAAGAGAAATTGCAAGGCGTCGCAGAAGGGTAGTTAGGAGAAATGTAATACTTCTGTTAATAAAGGCAGATGTTACTCTTGTGTTACTGTGGGGAATTCTTAGCCACTGCTAATTTTGCAGCTCAGAGAAAAATAACATTCAGCCAGCTAAAGTATACTGGCAATATGCAGAAAGGTAATCTTAGCTTCACAATTACTCATTTGAAATGTGCTTAAGCACTTCACAGAGTAGACACTAATCTTGACAGGTGAACATGTTAAATAAGCAGCTTCTTTTTCACACACTTCCTAAATTCGACATATGAAAGATGATACCACATACTAAGGACTGAGCTTTAGGAAATAGCATAAAACTTTTGGTCGCCCACTGGCGACATATAGCAGCCATCCGAAAGCAGTAGAGAGTACAAATTTCAAAGTTTCCTTGGCTACAAACAGAATAAATAGATGTGTGGAGTTTGAAGAGATATTCGGTGTGGGACTTAGTTTGCCTCACTAACGGGTTAGATCACTGCAGCCTGTTTTCAAGACGCTTGTCCAGGCATGGGGCAGGTTACGTGGAGAAAAACGACCCAGATTGCCCTACGTCAACACTACCAAGGCCATTACCAAGGCTGCTGAGACAGGTGTTTGACAGTGTCAGAACTGGTATTTCCCATGCGACTTTAATTCTGCCCTTTCTTTGTGTTTCTGCATGCCATTAGTGCTAAAAAGCCCTGGCCCCACCACCGTGTTATAAACTCTTTCCCCTTAAGCCCAGTGACTATCTTTAAATCTGAGCAAGACTGGCTGGTTTACACTCTGGAGCCAGCTCCTGGTCTCAGCTGCAATGAAGCAAGCCCAGGAAGCATTTACCAAACCGCCCTGGATTTGCTCCTACAGAAGTAAAAGGAGGGGTGGAAAGAAGAGGGGAGGTGGAAAGAGTCAAATAAACATATACCCGGGGGGGCGGGGGGGGGGGGGGGCGCGGGATTTAAAAAAAGGTATAAGAACATGCACAGACAAACCTTTTTTTAATACTTAGTGTTTTGTTTAAATTCCTTGATTTTTTTGTTGGTGCACTCTTTGCCTCTTATTTTTTAGTCTATTATAATCAGAGCTGGTTGTGTAAGGTTTTCAGGACTCTGTGACACAGGCTGTGCTTGAGAAGATGACCGAATATTTTACCCTGTGCTGCTGTATATTTTGCTTCTCTGCGTATACTTTGCTCTGTGGATAGTAGTTAAAATTCTAGTGGGCTGCCCTCCTATTAAAATACCTTTAATGTTTTATTGGGATACCTCCCACTTGAAAATGGTTCAGCGCATAAAGGTGCTTTGCTCATTTAAGAAAAAATTAAACTATATTTCTGATGCAGAGGCGAGACTGTTAAGGCGGCTTGCCCGTAGATTGCTCTTTATGCAAATAGTGCCTTGGGAACAGGCAGATGAAAGTATTTCAAGGCAGGATGGCAATGCAAATATTCATCTACCTGTCTGGGAGGGCTCTGCTGCAAAAGGGGAGAGGAGCTCTGTGGGGAAACAAGCTCTCCTGCACATCGCTGACTTATTTCTTTCTGTCTGAAAGTTCACTGTCTGCCCTAGAAAATAATTAGTCATTTAAAATAAGGAAGGAGAGGCAAGTTTGCTGCTTCTGAGCACTTCTGAGCTTAAAAAATTGATTCAAAACTTTGAGTTGCTGTCTCAGTAAAGAAAGAGAGAGGAAGAGAAGAAATAAAACTACAAAGGATGATGTGAACTAAAAAGCAGGAGAAATCTGAATGTCAAGAAAACACGTCTACATGGGCTGGTTGTCTTGGATGCCCAGAGCAGCGTTTTCTGTCACTAGAAAAACATATGGCAGAGCTGCTCAATGAGAAGAGTATTTTCCAAGCCAGCCTAAGTGAAAAGAAAGCTCCACTTTGGTGAAGAGAGAACAATTCATCCCAACTGGGAGCAGTGAGGAGGACAGAGCTCAATTCCAAAGTTTCTGATTAAACTTTTTTCTCCAAATCAGCCTGACCTGGGTTTGCTTGGCCCTCACCTTAACAGTTGTTGACTGTCTGCAAAAATCTTTCCTGAAGTTTTTCTGCTTGTTTTATTAAAGCATAACGCGAATAAATGCTTTGTGTCTCCAAAGTGCTGCACACGTGTAATGCTGATACCAGTGCGCAACTGCTGACAGAATTGGGCTACTCCTGCCATGGGCACCCCCAGTGCTGCGGCTCTCCCCCAGCTCCCCAGGCTCCTTCCAGGACTCAGGGCACGGAGCTGCTTTTCTTGGGAGGCAGCTTGGCGCCGGCACGTTTGTCCTCACCCGCTGTCCTCCTCAGAGGGAGATGGAGCCGGTTCCATTACTAGCAATTGCCAAAGAGTTCAGAGAAAAGACGAGCCATTTAAAACCAAAGACCACCTGAAAACTCTGAAGAAACTGAAAGATTTGTTGGGGGAAAAGCAGTTAGGTCCAGCTCTGCTTTCTGCATCACAGGACTCATTCAGCACCAGGTTTCATGACACAATTCAGTGTTTTCTGTTTATGCTCCATGGAGATGCCTGCAAGGGGATGACTGAGCAAGCTGGTGAACCAGGGCTGAATTCAGGCTGGCAAAGGAGGGGATGGCACCTCGTGAGATCTGTGGATAATTCCAATATGTGGATATGCAGGAAAACCTTGCTGTAGCCAGCAGTACCACGGTGTGAATTTTCTGTGTGCCGTCCTTATGCAGCGTTTTCTTTGCTGCTGAATTAGTCTTCACACAACTCCCTGCTGTCCTGATTACCAGCGTACCCCCAGAGTGCCCTGGGAGATTAAGGGAGGCACTGCAAAACGCCCACCACTTGAGACACAACAGGTATTACAAAGAGCTAATGAGATTTTTTTTCATTGGAAAGAAAATCCTTTCACTGCCCCATCGAAATGGCTAATACCTTTTATTCAACCTTTTTTTTGCAAGGAGTAGAATGTTGACAGCATCGCTTCAGAATATATTATCTCAAACGGTGTCTGTAAACCAGACCCCTGCCACTACTATTTCAAAATGTCTGCAGCAATAAATATCTTGCCAGCTAAATAATTAAAATATTATTGCTACTTCTCTCGAGAGCTTACTTAACAGCCTGCTGCAAAATGGAGTAAACTTGCAATCGCAGTGCTGTGGTACAGAACCTGCTATGTTTACCTAATTTAATCAAAATGTCTGGAGTGTCCAGACTGAAAACAGTCGGTGTCTGAAGGACAAAATGCCTTTTGCCATTGTGCAATGACTCTTACTGGAATCTCTTTAAGCACTGCTGAAAGAGAGCAGACATTCACCACTTCCAATCCCCCTCTCTCCCCTCCATCCAGTGAAGGAGAGTCCATTTCCTCCATTGATTCAATTAAGGATTGAAAATGCAATTTGAAAAGGAAGAGTGGAACTGAAGATTTATTTTCATATGCAAAAATCTGGGATTTCGTTTGTTGTTGTTTTTTTTTTTCTTGTGTCTGGATGAGGAGGGTCCTCTGAAGGGTAATGGCTACTTGGGGCAAAATTTGTCAGATGTGCACTGTCCATTTCCTCCCAAGCTAGAGAACTGATAAAGGCAGGCAGGGAGTATGATGCCCTCAGTGCTGTGAAAGAGTAAAAGTAATTATACCTAGAATGAAAACGATGGAAGTCCCAAACTGAAATAGGCCTCTGTATTTTCTTCAAAGCACTATTCAGAGAAGTCTGTGGAAAAAATAAGAGAGAAGGGACTACTGCTTATACTTACAATTGAACTCCACTCTTCAGTGCCCATCTTCTCCCCAAATTAAATTTTAAAGGAAGAAAAAGGGGGCAGGTGACAAAAATCATGGTATTATGGAAGTATGGCATACTGTATTAATTATATAATAAATAATGCATGGTCAGATCTGACCTGTTGAGAAAAGTGAAAGGAAGAAGTTATCAGCACAGCCCCAAAGGAAGCATCTTCAAACAAAAATTTTTAGGCCTTGCTGGAAGGTGTATTTTAGCCAAACAGAAGTTAATGCACTCAATAGGGAAGTCTCAGAATGTAAGTACTTGGGCTGGTAATACTCTGTAGGCCAAATAAGTGACTGCGTCATTCCTTCCCAGCCTTAACATGTCAAGAGGTCAGTTCTTTCATAATCAGAACCAAAGGCAACGAGATGGTGGTTGGTAACTCGCTGTAGTCACGAGGCGGGGAAATAATTCCAAGCCAGCACTAAGGAGGTAGAAAAGAGATCCAGGCGTCTGGCTGGGATGGGCAGACACACTGGTCAGCCTGCTGTTTTGGTGGCATATGAAGTTGCAGCTGTGACTTGCACACTACTTGTCAAAAGCTGTCAAAACTTCTGCAATCCTAGTTCAGCCTCGTATTAGCAGTGTTTCAGAGGGGCTTTCAGGTAGGAAAAAAATATCCCAAATAAATACAAATTCATTGGTGTAGCCAGCAGACACTGCATGCTTAACATGACCTTCTTTCCCTGTGTTGTGTTTGTTTTTTAAGTCCTAATAGCCCAGCAAATAAGCCATACTATTTTCTTACATGTTAGTGACTTCTCCAAATAAGAATAGGTGAAAAGATGAGGCAGTACCTACAGGTCCATCCTGCTAGATCTAGGGGTGCCAAACATCACCGTCAGCATAGATTAGGACAAGGGCTTCTGCACTGGGAATATACAAGCACTCTTGGCTGTCAATATAAAACTAAACACAGTTAAGTTTCTGCCTTTGAGAAGGGCAAGAAGCACATCCTGAAAGGCAGCGATAGAAACCTATTGTTAAAGTTTTGGGGGTTGGGGTTTTTTTTGCTAGTATTGCACAAGAAAATTACCAGAGCAAATTTCTTTCTGATCTCCTTCTTAAAACTCGTTGTGTTGACAACGCTTTTTTCTTTTTCTCAGTACCTACATGGGTAGCCAGAATGAGACTTCATGTGCAGGATGGTTACAAAAATGACTCCAAAGATGTCATACCAAGACACTCCAGAGGTGTCATACTCCAAAAGTATCCTGTAGGCCACAGGAAGAGAAGGTAATGCCTACACCTTCTTTGCGCCTGGCTCATATGTCAGTGATCAAGGAAGCCTGGGACAATGTTTCTTATCAGGTTTCTGTAATATGATGCACACCCAGATAAGCTGGTGACTCATTTTTGTGTCCACGTCTGTTGTGAGAAAGTAAGTGGGGAAGTCTGGGCGAGAACCAGTGGGGTTTCTATGCTCTTCTTTGCTAAGGCTAGAGGCTAACCAGAGAAGACCGTGATGGCTACAGGGAGGTAGTGATGCAAGACAGAGAGCAGTTAAAGGAATATCTGTAAGCAGTAGTTCCACAATGTGCATTATCCTAGAGCGGGTATCTGAGAAGGGCTACTTATTTACGAAGTGCAGCCTTCTAGGTGTCTTGAAAGAGAAGATCAGAGGATTAGGGATGTTGCTGAAGGCAAATGTGGAGTTCAGGTGGGGATGTGTAGATATTCTAAAGAAAAAGGAAGAGGCAGCTGCACAGACTGCTCAAAATTCGCCCAGTAAGAGTACCTAGAGCATAAAGTACTTAATAAGGAGGGTGACCACCTAAGAAAGAGGAAGATAGCACCTTGAGGAGTAGATTGAACTTGAAATGTAGACAGTCACAAAAACAAAGAAGAGGAGGTGGTGGAGGAGGAGGGAAGAGATGATGAAAAGATCTGGAGATCAAAGCTGGGGAGAGATCAAAGAAAACCTAGGGAGGCAGGGTGACCTCCATACAGGAGAAAGAAAAGAGGGCAGGAGACAGGGGTTTCACACCTCCATGAAGGAAAGGTGGGTCTGAACAACTAGTAACAAACTTGCTATGCTCCCTGTCTCAAGATGGGTGTAAAGCTTGCAGGACAAAGATGCATAACACCTAGCACAAAGCTGCAGACCTAAAAGAAAAGAGAGGGGAAGGAAATGGGGGAGCGAAGGAATGACACTATTAGATTCCTACAGCTCATGGATGGCTATGCCTTTTTGGAGAATGTGCTTAAAATAGCAGAGACTTGGAATTCCCATCAAAGGCCCAAAGCTACCTAGCGTTTATGAAGAGAAAAAAGCTAAGAAGGAAGGGTTCCAGATGGAGCTGAACATCTCTCAAAAAATACCCAAGCCCATAGGCAGAAGGTGGAGAGCTTTCACAGACACAGCAGTGTCTGCTCAGCAAAGAGAAGTTACATTTTGCAAGTTGAAAAGTGCAGTTATGAATTAAGACTTGCTGGACATCAAGCCAAAACTCGCAAAGGATATTAAAAATAAACTGTGGAGGATTCTACAGCTCATGCAAATAGAGAGAAAAGAAGAGGTAAAGCTTTCACCTTGGCATAAAATTAAGAATATACTAATGAAACTTTGTAATGTTGTCAAGTGTGGAAATTCTGATAATATGAAGGAGAATGAGAATATCATTCAGAAATTTTAATTTAAAAATAGAAATAGAAATGCAATGAAATTTAATTGAATGAAGTCAAATTCAAGAATGTTATGACCACTAACAACAATTTATATTATAGAGTAGGGCTGCACAAGATGAGAGGAAGAGCAAGATGCCTGTTGATTGCCTCTGTAGCACAGTCATGAGAGAAAGAAGACAGGCATCCCAAATTTGTCAGGGAAAGTTTTTCCCTTCCATGTTGAAAATAGGAGTATTGTTGTAGAAAGTACTTGCAAAGCCACTTTTGTATAGTTTCCGAAGTTCTGGCTGCTCAGAAGCATGAATTCAAGTGGAACAGTTGCCAAAAAGAGCTAAGAGATCAGCTAGAAGCTCTTGGCTAACATGAAAGGAGATCAGAAGAGCCTAATGAAACAGTGGTGGGGATGACTTTGAGTGCACACTCTAAATCTTAGTGGGAAGGAGACCGAGGGCAATGCTAAAATAGCAATTGGAGGAGTAAACAAATCACAAATAAATTTGTTTATTTATAATCAGTAAGTCATTTCTGATTATAAAAACAATAACATTTTTAACACTTATTCAGTGAACAGACGAAGAATGGGATTAAAAGTTCCCAACAATCTGAAGAGGGAAGTTCTGGGATGACTTTTCAATAGGAGCAGTGGGGACAAACTGGAATTAGTTCTGAAGTGGAGCTTAAACATCTTACGAAAGGATATTACATGGTCTCATTTCCTGTGGCAGTTGGGAACTGGATTTAATAGCGGTCTTCTGTTCCTAGGAAATAGATACAAGAGAGGCAGAGGGAAGCAGAATGCAGAGGTTGAAGCACATTCAGGAACTGGTAATCTTGAGGTTAGATATGGGACCAAGGTATAAAAGGTACTAGTCCTTTTCCTTTTCCCCAACTGAGGGTGTGGTCTAGGGCCCAGACTGAAGTGTATGTCTACAGACTGCAGAGAAAAATACAGAAAAGGAGTATTTGCTAGATGAGAATTTTTTTCTGTTTTAGTGCTCGGGAAGCAGTCTTGAATGTGCTGATGGAGGATTTTCTTGGTACCTGATTTTCCCCTTTCATTGCCCTGTGACTACAAAAAGGCTTTCAAGTTGATGACTAGTCCACGTTTTGGTAGCTTGTTATCTCTGCAGAACAACAAATATTGCATCTTGGAGCAGCCTCTGCAAGAGGCGGGCAAAAGACCCCAAGTGGTAATTCTCTTGAATTCCAAACAGCTGTCAGATTTGACCCTGTTTACTTATTAACCAGTTGTTTTATTCACTGCAGAGTGTGAAGAACGACTGTTCTTCACTTGACAGCATGTATTCCTGTGCAAACAAAATTTTTAACTTGTTTTATTTGCCCCAGAGAAATGAGAATGTTTGAGTTTACTCAAACAGGAAAAAAACCTAAACTCATCAGATACACTCTTTGCAGTGAATTGGTTAAAGCACATATGACACTTGTCTTTCTGCCTGTGGTCGTTCAGCCTATCTGCTTCACCAAGCTGAGCACATCCATGACAGTCTGAACTGATTTTATGTCAGATGTAAGTTGGGGTGATAAATTTTCTTTTGGCAATAGACAGAAGATAACTTGTGTTTTTGAGGTGTATCTGCCTTGAGGTGTTGTGTACTGGTGAATGGTATTAGGAAAGCAAAACTGCTGTTGCTGCCCCTCCATTTTATTTTATTCGCCTTTGGAAGTAGATTGAGTTGAAGAGCTGGTGCAATAGGGATTGAGGCGAGTGTTACCTTGGGTTTTCTGGGATTGCCTTCATGGGCCTCACACTTTTTCACGTGCACTTGAGAGAGAAGTTTGTCACCTGCTGTTTTTATTGCTACCATTGCTGGGGCAGTGAGACCTAACCCTGTCCCAGCACCCCTCAGTGCTGCCTGCTCCAAAACACAGGGCAGGAAGGTCTTAGATCTTTGGACTAGCAGGAATGGATGGGGGATTACCTGGGCACCAGTCAGTCAGCCTCATAGACGATGGTTTCAGCACGTCAGCAGTCAATGTGAGTGTTCAGCAGTCTCTGGGGGAAAGGAGGGCTTGACAAAGAAGGAAGGGCTTTATAAGGAGCTGCACCTAATATGAAAGCCAGCAGGATAGAAAAATCTAAGAAAGTCTTGGTTTGAAATTTTAAAGGTGGATAAGGGTGGTATTGGAAATGCAAGTCAAAGTCTCAGTAAGAGGAACAGGAGAGACTTCAGCTGGGCTACTGCACTGACTCAGATGTTCATGGCTGACCTGATAGAGAAAGGGGACCCTGTTGAGAAGTGGGGAGTGTGTGCATGTGCATGCAAGTGTGCGGAGGGGGTTGTTTAAAGGGAAGAAGCCACAAATTGCTCAAAGCAACACACAGGTCACATGATGTTTTCAGAAGCATCTTGAGTCCTTATGAACAGAGCAAAATTGCTTTGGTCAGGATGAGAGATAAAGTCTTCTAGTACCTGACATGCAAGCGTGAGGGCCTGGGTGGGAGTTCTGGTGCACAGAAAGGGGGCTGTACCTTGGGGACTCTGGGAGAGGCAGCATGGTTCGCAGATGGTGGGGTGATCTCTGCTGACTGGGAGATACAGCGACAAGGAGGGGCTGGAGGAGTTCAGGAGGTCTGTATTTTGCCATGTGCTGAGTTTCATCCCTGTGCTGTACGTGGCAGTGCTCTTGAAACTCTCTGTTTCCTGTAATTCTGTATCAGGAAAAGTCAGGAAGCACTCAGTTTTTTACTTTTGCATATGAAAGGTCCATTTGTTACTGCAATTATGAGATCACTGTCTCCTGCTTTATCATAATCCTATTGCCTCCTCAAAATGGTGTTTTGGTGCTGGCCAGAAAGGCTATTGCAGTGCTTGAAAACACCTAGTAGAACTGCAAGGTTTGCAAACTCATAAATAACAGGTTTGTTAGTGTAATTTCTTCCTTCTTTCACTTGAAACATGAACTTGAACTCTTCACTGTGTTCATAACAACACCGATATCAAATTCAGATATGTTAGATTACATGGGAGACACTGTTAACAACTGTGGCTCGTCTCAATTTATTTCAGTCTGTCCCTCTCTGTTATCCCAAGGAACAGGTGGATAAGGGAGAAGTGGAATAACTTGGGTAAAGCAAAATCAAGGATAATGCAAAACTTACATATATTAAGCTAGAAGAAAGTATTTGCTAGGCTCCTGCTGGCTAGGTTCCTGCTCCTTAGATTCATGTTTTGCTTACCTGAATTAGATGAAATTAGGTGCTAAAAATTGCTTCTACTCTGGAACAACTGTTTGGGGCATCCTAGGAATGCTGGATCCCACCTTATGTTTGTACTGCACTTTGCTGCAGCTCTGTCACCATCTGATTAAAGCCTCTAGAATATAGTGTGATAGAGCTGACCGCTGTGGTGTGAGACTCTTGCAGTATGCTTCTGTCCTAGAGAGGAGGCTGTACGGATATGAAAGAAACTCTCCCCTCCCATAACGTACCCTGTGTTCCTCAGGTGTAAAGGTAAAATATTTCCATTTAGAAAATGCAACTTTGCAATTCAAATGGATTTCTTGGATTTCTACAACCAAAGAACAACTTTCTGACAGTTCTGCAGGGATTTAATTTGATTTTGCTGTTGGCTTCACTGCAGTATTCCTATGGCATGCAGCTCTGATTGGCAAAAATGTAGAAACATCAAGAATGAAACCTCTTTTTCCCGAAACCCAACAGTCCAATGAGTGCCGTGTAATCAAATGATATTTAGAAAGACTTAGGTGGAAAGGACAGCCTAGCTGAATGCCTGCCACATTTGCAATCTATGTTTCAGGCCACGTGAAAAAAATTTGAAAAAAAATCAAGACTGCATATTTAGTTTCTTTCTTCTGGTAGAAAATTTGTAGGTGCCAGCTTTTAACATAGACAATGGGGACATTGTTGATACATGCTGAAAGACCAGAACTTTATTTATGCTGTTTCTTGTTTTCTTAATGCCTAGTATTTATGAGGATCAATTGCAACATGTTTTGGACAATTAACTCATAAATAATCAGAACTGTGCTTTCAGATATTACCAAGCATCTGCATACAAACATAATTTGCAGCTGACTGACTACTGCCACTTCCCAAACAATGGAACGGCTTCCTATAACAACAAAAAGAAAATAAATCTGCTGCCTAATAAAATGTTTTTTGTTAAAATTACAAGTGTGAAAATTAGAGATGTAGACATGGGCTCATTTAGGAACATATAGACATTTCCGGCAGTTTAGTAAGTGATGCAATGTTTACTCTTTCAATAAACTATTTTAAACTGGTTGTAAAACTATAGTTGTAATTCACATGAACTGCAGGAAAAATCAGAAAAACAGAGCAAAATTCAGATTAAACTTCAATGAGCACAGCCTCTTCCCAAAGATTTTTGATTCTGTTTTGCTCAGAGAAGGTAGAATTCTGGATTTACAGCAGAAAAAATGATCAGTGGGATGGTATGAAACTGACTTTCCTACTGTTTTTCTTACTCTTGCTGAAGCAATTTTCTTGGTCCCATTTTCTTGGGAGATATTTGTTGCCATGAGTAGCTGCTTTTTTTCCTCTGAATTTGGACTGTGATGTCAAAATGAGTCTTCTTGTCTTACCAAACATGGCTCCATTGGGAAGAGATTGCACCATCCAGTTGCATGGATTGCTCTGACTCTGCTAATTCCTGTGCTCAAAAATTTAAGTGTTTGTCTTTTAATAACTCACAGCTCCCTCAAATAGTTTCAGACACTCCATAAAGGTGTATATAAAAGGGCTAGATTCTTTGTGAAAATCAAAAACCACACAATTTTCCATTTCAGGTGGATGAAAGAGGTACTAATAATAGAGTAACTAGAGGTTCCCTGGTTAAAAAATGGTTAGAAGTGGCCTTCTGGCCATGTCTGCAGCTCACCACCTCAATGAGTGCCACAGCAATAAAAGTCTGTAATTCTGGAGTGCCTTATTTTTCCACAAAACCAAAAGAATAGGGCATCTCTTCCCATGTAACATCAGGAAAAGGAAGTGGCTCTGCCCCCTTTAAATGAGGCAAGCCAAGATACTTCAGGCCCTCTACCAAAAATATATTCCTTCTGCAGCGCTATTCCCTGGATGAACCTTCAGCAGGAGGAGTGTGAACCTTTGGAGTGGGGCTATCACAGGTTGACAGCCGCAGTAGCGCCGATGCGTGCTTGCTATGGGGCCGGCCACCCCACTGCTTCCATGCAGCTCTTGGAGCAGCAAAGAAGAGGGAACTCTATGAAGGGAATAGCCTGGGAAAGAAGTGGAATTGGGCAGCCTGGATCTCACCTTCTTGCTCTGATGTAAGCAATTCCATATTTCCAAAGAGATATGAGGAACTTCTCCAATTCCTTTACCTTGCAACTTATGAGATCTTCCAAAACAGAAAAAACTGTAAACGGGAAATTAAAATAGAAGACTAGGAGAACTATATGTTTTCATGCTGACTCCAAAGACAACCTATGGATAGGAGTTATACATACATACATATACCTATATACACACACACACAGGTGCGTGTGAAGGTATGTTTGTTTAAAACAAGATCCAGTCTTAGAATTCTATAATATTGAAATTCCATACTTGCAAATTTTAAATTAGTTTAGAAAAATAAAATAAAGCACTTTAATGCTTCTTACTGCTGCTCCCAGCTCTGTACTGTAAAGGCATTGTCTAATACATAAGCCAAATTACACACCCAAAAAACAGAGCAACACCACTGTGAGGGGTTGGCTGGTCCAGATGCAGCTATCTGCTCTAGAGTTTACAGGTTTTCTGTGAAATTAGCTTTGCAAAAAAGGTAAACATCCCACAAAAGATACAGAAGAGAGGAGGGTAACCTGGGAGTTTGTCTACTCCAGGGGAGTGGAGCAGAAAACATACAGGAGGGCCTGATTCTTCCCCTCACTAGTGGATGCAAACTAGACTTTTTTTCTTACTAGAGGGCTCAAATTGTACTTTTCAATAATTTGCAGCAGTTCATGAGGTTAGCTGAGGCAAAGCCATCCGAATTCCCAGGCTACACCACCTCTTTAATATGAGGGTTTTCAGTTGTGCCTACTGCATTTTGTGGCACGTACCTGACACGACTGCTTCATGCTGTGGTTGTACCTTGCACAACACAGGTAGGAGAAATGATATGACAGTTTTGAGATCACTGCAACACTTAACTTCAAGTGATTTGCAACTACACCTATTGAGGCCGGCAAATGCCACGTCCCTCTAAATGCTATGGGCCAAAAGCAGCAGATGTTATGTATGGCTAAATGATATTAGCATGATCTTCTTGGCTTGCCATGCTGATCACAGTGGTTCACTCTCACACGGTACCAAACGCAGAGCTGTTGTTGTCCCTTCTAAGGCCTCTTCATGACTTAGGCTGTTTCTAAACTGGGAAGCTGACTGGGACAGCTACTCCAGTCAAACTCTCAGCATGGCCTGCTAACCCCAAATAGAAGCAAATTTTTTTAATCATTAAAAAAGTTGCTTTTTAGAAAGGCACTAATTACAAAATAGCAAAATAGCTGAGGTTGGAAGGCGCCTCTGGAGATCATCTGGTCCAACCCCCTGCTCAAGCAGGGTCAGCTAGAGTAGGTTGCCCAAGACACTGTCTACTCAGGCTTGAATACCTCCAGGGATGGAGACTCCACCACCTCTCTGGGCATCCTGTTCCAGTGTTCAGTCACTCTCACAGTGAAAACGCATTTTTTGTGTTCAAGTGGAACATCCTGTGTTTCAGTTTGTGCCCATTGCCTCTCGTCCTGTCACTGGGTACCACCGAGAGGAGTCTGGCCCCCAAATATTTTGGAATAAAGTGGATGTTTTGTTCAAGAATCTTCTGTCCAGACAAATCCTTGTCACACAGCTTCAGCTAGTGCTCCCAGTTTTCCTCTGCTAATCCGTCTCTCCTCCGTGCTTTTGACTCCTGGGTATTCAAGGACCTGTTTACAACCCAGCGTTTCTAGGCAAGGGCAACGCTGGCCCATGCCCTGATCCAGCCTCCTCCAGGCATGGTCATGTTACCATGCCCCAGCTGCTCTGGGGTAGCAGGCTTTTTTGCTATGGTTTACTCTCTTGCGGAGGGGTAAGCTAGCTTTGCCCATGCAAAAGATAAGAGCCCGTGTGTGGGCAGCCACACAGCTATTGCGGGGCAGCCGTCAGGCAGTAACTTGCTTCTCCACCAGAAACAGGATGGTTGCTGAGCCTTCCCTGCACCTAGACTAGGGCTTGTGAGTGAAAATGGGGGCAGGAGTTAGAGATTTGGGAAATAGGGGGTGCTAGGTGAGAAGGGTAGAGCACACAAAGAAGGATCCGGATTTCGGTTGGGACTGTGGCACTAAGACTGTGCAGGACTGTGGGGATCTTGGGGGAGATCGAGAAAGGGGTGTGTGTGAAAAGATGGTGTGTTGGTTTGGATAAACCCACACAGTGCAGAGAGACTGCAAGAGAGCAGAGGGCAGGCAAACTTCTTATTCTTCAGAATAATTTACAGCCCTGTTCAGGCTCTCCTGCTGCCTAAGGCCAGCACTGCTCCTATAGCTCCTCCAGCCGTAACTGCCTCGTGCTCCCTTGCATCCATCCACCGGAGCTGCAGCAGTGGGGTTAATCACCCTCTCAAGGCAATTGATGGTCTGAAGAAGCCTTCCCCATCCTTTGGCAGCTCATGCTACCTGTTTCCCATCAAAAATGGGAAAACGTTAGAGCCTTCATGTGTTTGTAGGGACAGATGCATGTTTATACCCTTTCTACTGCTGGCCATTAGAGCGGGAGCTTCCCGGGGCTGAAATGGTCTGCCCTCTGCCCACCTGGACTGCACAGTGCCTGGGGAATAAGGTCCCAACTTTATTTTTGAGGCCTTTGTTAGAGTATAACTCTTTTTTTCAACTGCTTGTGGTTGCTGGGAAATCACAGTCCCTGTTATAATCAGCAGGAGCTGCAGATACTCGGTACTTGTCTGGGTTGCCTTGCGGGGTGAGGCGCCAAACTTGGGAACATCTAACGGAGCCAGGCTCCCTCGTCTCCCTTTATAGTCCATGGAGAGAAACGGGACATTCATCACACAGGTATCTGAGACAGCACAGTTCCTCTGACCTGTTTGTCTCCAGTGGCTTAGATTTAGATACATTTTGATATGCATCTTTTATCTCACACTTATTTATGCGTTAGATAAAACTTTAACTTCACACGTTCTGCTGTGGCAGAAATGGTCAGCGCGTTTCAGCTGCTAAGTGATTTAAAATACAGCCACTAATGATTCAAACTCCTCCAGAGTTCATGGATTTAGCAAAATCTATTTTTAATCTTTCATCAGTTTGATAAACTGCCTGTGTGAGGAAGGCCAGCCTTGTAGTCAGGTACCCAGCTGCATGTCGCATTAAGCTGGTTCTATTATTTACTCTACTGACCACAGAAAAGATGTGGTAACCTGTGCTTTGGCTTCCCCAGGTGCACGGCAATGTGCCAGTTCTTTTAGAGTGTAGGAGCTGACTTTTTTGATGATACTACTTGAGGGTTTTGTGGGTTTGGTTCGCCATACCTTTTTCTAACTGTTCTGAAAAGCTCCAGTGAATTTCCATGCAGAATACAAGAGCTGGGATCTCCTCAGCAAACTCCATCTCTCCCCAGGAAATACTCTCCATGGATCCTGCCTTCTTCAGGCAGGAGAGACAATAGATTGACTTGGAAGTGTCTGAATGTTGATCAGGTATTCTGAAATCATTAAATAAAATGGAATGGTGCTTTCAGTGGTATTATTAGCAAGATGAATATAATTTAAGGCTGTAGGAGAGTGCTTTGTTTCCTACCTTTAGCAATAAACTGAAAATAAAATGTAAATGTCAAGCGCTAATGTGGCAGTGTGCTTAGCAACCAGATTCTCAAATGTTATGAAAATGCCAACTGCAGTAAGTCAGAGCCGTGTGTTTGTGTTTGTGCGTTCGCATCTGTAAATAATCTTTCCCTTCCTAGGACCTAACTGTTGGCAAAGGTTATTTTGCTCCTTTTTACTTCTCCACTTGAGTGATAATTAGCTTAATGAAATTAAAAGATAGTGGAGAGCCAATATATCTTTGATAGAAAGAAAGGTCTGAAATCTCCAGGTACAATAATACCCCTTTATATTAGCCTGGCAATCAAAGAGGTATTAGACTGGATAGAAATGTAACACACTTTTCAGAAGCTTCACAATGCTTAATTTGGTATGAAGAGTAGGTGTCTGATAAGCATGACATTATAAGAGGTGCCCTCAGGCTTTGAGATAAAAGTCATCTATGTTTATGGGGATTTAGATAAAAAAGGTATGTAAAGGGACAACCTCCCACCTTAGGATGTGTATGAGCTCTTCATTTCCATTGGAAAGTCTTAAGCAACAAGGAGAAAGTATTCTCAGGCTTTGGAAAAAGCTTATTTGCCCTATTAGGAAGAAATAAAGAAATGATTTCACAGGCTATTCAAGGTATAGTATGGACTCACTGAAAAGAATTTCCCCGTCTTAGTTTTTTCCTGATTACACCATATTACATTTCTTTCTTTTCTCAAATATTTGTAGAATGTTACCAGTTCTTGCTCATATGCCCCTAAGGTTTTTTCTTGCCTTTTCAGTTCAATCAGTCCATCTAGGGCGTTATGCATTTTTGTTGCTTTTCCCTGAACTCGCTGTATTTTATCAATACCTTTTTGGCAATAAGTTACCAGATCTCACTGTGCTACCTGAGGAGTGATCTCATGAGAGCAGTAACCATTACTCCTAGCTCTGGAGCAGAAGTATCATTGCATTTTATAAAGCAAAGAGATGTTTTTTTCCCTTGAAGACATTTCTAGCAGCCTGCAAGCACTGAAGAACGGAGCTGCTCTGCAAAGCAGCTCTCCTTGTGGCATCAGTGGTGCATGGCTTTTATCCATGAGCATGCAGCTGTATGTGGTGTAGGAAACTGCAAACATCGCCGGGCATCGTTAGGAGAAATGGGCTCCGAGATCTTCCCAGATAGCATGTAGATTTTTGGAAAGTGCTTTATGCATGTAACACTGATGGAGCCCTTGCCACTGCACAGAGCTCCCCAGTACAGCCAGTCGCTGGTCTGAAGGGTTTTGCAGTCTTTAGGACCTTCTTTAGTGAAGCAGCTCTTTGTAACTGTTGGATTTACTAAATTTTCCTCAGCGTGCTGTCCCTCACCCTGCTACTTCTTCCACACTGATTTTTTCACATGCAGTAGGCTTTGCTCACCTGCCAGCTGTAATCCTGGCTCCTACTGTCCTGGCTGCCTTGGCTCTCAGTGGCAGTGCTGTTTGTCTCCTTCCTGTGTCTGTCCCCCTATCTGAAGAGAAAGGCTATGAGTCCAAGCAATATTTGGTGTTGTTATTTGTCTCTTTAATCATCAAAATAAAAGAAAAGAAAAGCTCTTGCTGACTTCACTGAAGACTGAATTTCATGATATTTTTGGGGTGGGATTCATGTTTTTTAATAGAAAATATATGATCAGAAACATTGCATCATCTGCATTTTCTGTACATTCAGTTGGATCCAAAGCAAGCTTGTCTTGAAAGTATATTTGTCATCAATTTACCTAAAAGGGAGGCTGAGACCATGAATATCTAATGTCTTTCTTAATCTTTCATTTGCACCGTGTCTGTGCTCAAGGGCTGTACTGTTTGGTAATTACTAGATCTAGGCAGGAGCTTCATTATGAAGTTGATTGGAATTTAAAAAAATCCCTTTTCTGTGGAAAAAAGATTCCGAGAGCAATCAACATAGAACAAAAATGAAGCTGTTCTGATTTTGATGGTTGTCTTAAAAATTTTGAACCTTTGAATTTTAAAAGCTTGAACAAGCTCTCCAAATCTTTTTGCAATGGAAAACGAGAGCTGTGTTCTAAAGGCGTAAACAGAGAACTGGATAAAAAAACCTGAACAGATGCTACTTCCAAAGACTGCATTTACATTCTAACATTTGCTCAAAAAGATTCTCCCTCTCCCTTTAAAAACATTTTCTGAAGGAAAGTCCCTTGCAAAGCAAGTGGCTGCTGTTGGGCCGCTCACTTTTTCCTCCTGTGTTTTGTTTGCTTAGGTCCTCTAAGACACCCTGGGCTGCAGAGTCCGCTAGAAATCTGATGTGCGTGGGCTGCTATATGACATATAGCAAACGTACTTTTTTGTGTTACTTTCATGGAACCACAGATGGGATTTTGTGGGCTGAAAACCAGTCGCACAGCTGGCTTCAGGCTATGTGAACGGCACACTCGGGGCTCGGGTAGCGGCAGGCGCTTTGGCATGCTCCTCACTGAAGAAGCAGTGTGTTGCCTTGCTTGCTAGAAACTAGAGAGGGATTGGTTTATGATCAATGCTACTACTAAAAATATCAGACCTTCAGAGAAAAAGTGGTTTTTGAAATCTAATAAATTTCTTCCACTGAGTTAATGAAGGGAAAGTAACTGTAGCCCTCCTCTTTCACTGTCATTGCTGTTTAATCACACACATTAATTGAAGACTATGACGAAATTCTGCTTTCCTGTGTTGTGACTTCCACTTGAGTTTTTCATATCAACATAATGACCTGAATCTGGATCAGTTTTAGTTACAGAGGTCTGAAAATAGCACATAGCTATATATATTATATATACATATATGAATATCCAAGCAAAAAGTGATCTGTCAGCAGAGCCTGAAAAACTCCTTTCATGCAAAGCTTTTGCAAAACACTAGTTCTGGTTCGGGCAACTGATGAGCTCTATGAACAAAGACACTACATGAACACAGCACCATATTGCATTTGTCAAATGCGTAGTTATGTTATTGTTCATTGTTCACGTGCATCATATCAAATGGATGTGTGCAGCAGCTGTTCTGGTTGAAGGCCTATGTTTTCCGATTTCTGGAGGTTTCATCTGCATAACTGTATACTGTTATTAGCATGCTTTTAGGGTCTCCTAAGAATTGGCACCTGGTCCAGGGTTCAGTTCTACACAGTGTAACAGTACTCCGCTGCCTTATGTTAACCAGATTTTTGGCCCTATTGATACTGACCCAAATCAGATTCTGGTCTGAGTCATGAAGATGCAATTCCATTATCTCCACAGAGTTATGTCGGGCACAGAACTGGATCCGTAGCCCATATAGTTTTATTCTGTGGAGTTGCTTAGTTAAATATCAGCAGGGCATAGATAACTGCATAGTCTCTAATTTGCTGAGAACTTGGATTTGAGGAAGAAAAGGAAGCTAAATATGGAGCCTGGAAAATTTTACACAGACATCAAGTTTGGGGAAGAAGTTAAAGCATCAGAAGATCTGGACAGCTTGTTAAGAGAAAATCCTCGGGGCCTGAACACTGCTGCTTCTTGCAACAATCTAAATTACTTTCGCTGTCATTTTTGCTGCTTTATGCCACTTGCATGCAACTGATAGCGCCTATGTGCATACTACAAGTATAAATGGAGTAGGCAAAAATGTGAGTCTGCTTGCTTTCTTCACTCCCTGCAAAGAGACAATCCAAGCCATCGCTTGCTTCCTGGTGATTTGAAAGCCCAAATAGCACATTTTTACACTATGTGTGTGTGTGTGTATTTGTTGGATGTTTATGAAACTATATTTTAAGGATTCCTGACTAACTGTCATTCTGTCAAAAATCTCTGTGGCTTTGGTTGTTTTCTCTCTGAATATAGGAAGACTTGTTTAGGGATTAGATTCAGCATCACAGCCTGGGGAATTTTTTTTTTAATGTACTTGTTGGCTCACATTTCAGAGCCTTGCTTTTTTGGGTTTTTTTTAAAGAATATTTGAAGCAAATTCAACAGATACCATACTTCTCAGTGGCAACAAATGAGTTCAGAGCAGTTGGTTCCTGTCATTAATTTTAGCTTGTAATACTTTTTCTAAAACCTTTTTTTTCTGCTCTGTAAATTGCAATTACTCTGCTGGTTGGGAACAAACATTGTCTACCCCAATTCTTTTGTATGGTTTTGCATAGACTTAATTTAACATATTGATCTCATCTGACTCCAGGCTAGAAGCAGAGCATCTCACATGTTCTCACATTTTAAAATTGGTTCTGCCAAATTCCTGTGATTAATTTGTCAAGAGAATTTAACTTTAAGAAATAGGGAAACTATGAGAGGGTTTGTCTTAATGAAGTTGTGCTCCATTCTCTCCATGGAGTACTCCTCCATGACTGATAGGTTGTATCTTAACTAGTTAAACAAAGCACTGTGATGGAAAAAGAGACTTTAGAGAGAAATAATCTCTTAAGGTATGCAGTGTAACAGAATTAGCTCTCTTCTCTAGAAGGCTGAGCATATGAATATACACATATACTGTTTTTTCATTTGTCTTATCACAATGTTTTGCACAGAACACTTCAACTGTCACTTAATCAGTTCCATGTAGAATCTTTTAGGAAGATTAATAGATTTACAAAGTTCCTAAGAGGTTGTAGATGCATTGCTAATCACAAAGCTTGGAGACTGGCAGCAGTTAGCCTTTAAAAACCCATTCTAACAATTTAATGAGATTGCAAACATAGTTCACAGGAGTTTTCTCTCTTTTGCATGGACGGGGGGAGGAGGGAATGAAAACGTTTTCCACCAAAAGCTCTGCGAACCACTGCTCACAGTGTGCATGGTATGTGGGCTGCATCTAGGATGTCAAATCCAGTGTCTGGCCTTTCAGTCTTTTTAATGGATTGGAGTATGTATAAGGGGTGCAGTGAACTCAGGACCGGTAATGGACAAGAACAAATGGTAAGTTACAGAATGTTTTCCAGCCTGTTTTGTGAACTCTTTGACAAAAAGCTATCAGCAATATGAAGTAAAAACCTGTTTGATTAAATGCTGAAAAATGTCACTTTCTTCTACTGGTCCTTTTGATAGCAGTCATATCTCTAGCCAGTTGTGTTAGTGGGCTCCTTTGCCGGTGGCCACCTCACAGGTAGGCAGGTAGGCTCCCAGGGAAGCAGGGAGAGAGGGAGTTTTTAGATTCCGGCTGGAGGTGCTCCTGAAGACAAAGACCAAGTTCTCTGACTTAAAAAGAGCTGGGATTTAGTATAGAAAGTCAAATATTTATCAAACACCAAAAAGCCTGTGCATTCGTCTACTCTGATCTTCCCGCTAGCATCAGCCCTGGACTTCTCCTAGTTCCCATTTGAAGTCAAGCATTTTTAGAGGAAAATAGTTGCATCTTGATTTAAAAAAAAAAACTTTGAGTGATAGACAGGCTACCAGAAAGCCTCTTCCAGTATCTAAGAGCATGAACAATTAAAGTCTTGCACCTTTTTATTTTTAGCCTACATTTGTTTACCCTAAGGTTCCTCCCACAATTATACCTCCTGTTACTTGGCTTTCTATCTAGACTCTTCTTCTGTATATAGATAAATGTATATTATATAGATAAGTAGCAAGGCGAGATTTGAGCAAGACACACAACTCCTGATACCTGTGTTTAAAGCTTATTTTCCAGTCTTTCAGTTGTTCTTATGACTCTCCTCTAAATGTTTTCTTGTCTATTAACCTCTATTAACCTCTTTCCACAATTGTGAGCATGAGAATTAGTCAAGGATAATAGGAGAATAGCAGTCCCATCCCACAGAAAATATGGAGGCAAAATAACCTCCTTGCTGCTGCCCTGTATTCCTCTGTTGCTCAGTGTGGGATTATGCTATCTGTTTCAGTTGGTTGCTCTGGAGATCCTGTACAGTTGATGATCCACAGCGATGCCCAGTTTCTCATCAAAGCAGCTCTTTCCTGGAAAACAGGCTCTCAGCCTGCGAGTCTGGTCTGCAGCCTTTCTTTCTAGATGACTGATTTCACATTTTTGCTTCTTTATGCTCAGTTTTGCAAGTATCTCTAGTGTTGTACCCTGGGGACCTCCCTTCTCAAATGCTTCCATTCCCTATTCTTTGGATCATTTGCGTATTTGGATCAGTATAAGTTTTTATACCTCAATTTCACAGATAAAAACATTGCAGAATGAATGTGAATGCCTGCGGGAATCTGTTAGAAACCCACCTGTTTGGTTATGATTTCCTGCTTATAGGACCTGTACTTGTCATTTTGAATCTGGTATTCAGTGTTGATTCTTCTTTCCTCTAATTTTTAACAGTCAAACTTGTAATATCACAAAAAGGTCATCAAATTTGCTGGACAAAATTCATTTTCTGTAACTGTGTTAACTGGCATTAGTTATCTGCTCTACTTTTTAATCCTATTAACTGTTTCCCCTATTACCTATTCAACTACTTTGACTGGGATTGCTGCCCAGATGATGGTTCAATATTTATTTATTTTAACTTTCTTTAAAAAGCATTGGCACAATATTAGGTTTCTTCTCACCCTTTGGAACTTCTCTAATATTCAATGAGTTATTGAAAATTGGCATATTGTCTGATCTGTAGAACTCCTTGACCAACTCTTTTTGATCTTTAGATGCAATTTTTCAGGATTAGATGATTTTAAAGTTTTTATTTTGTTTAGATTTAACTCTTCAACACCATTCTCAGTTATGTTTCAAATGAAAAGCTTCTTAGCAGCCTGTGATTTAACTATACCATCTGGGTTTTTTTGCTAATTGAAACTTAGCAAGGAGCTTTTGGACAGTAACTTAGTAAAGAAAAGATGCAGAAAGTTTCTAGAACCAAGTTAGAAAACTGAGTAGTAAGTCAAATAAAGTTATCTAATTGGAAGCCCTAAACAGAACATTTGGCTAATCCCACTGAGGAATAATCAATCTCCAGAAGCCCTGCACTGCCAGAGTCACCTGATAGAAATCTGCTCGTATGTCCTTGAAGAGACTTAAACATAGCCTCATATTTCAGAAATGCCTTCACCAGGCTTACTGGAAATACAAAATACCAAATTGGTTAATGACAAAGGTAATTTAAGGCAGACAGATGCTTTGCTGTAACATAGCATTTCCAATGTGAGAGAGACAGAAGTGCCAGCAGAAGGGAACAGTGCAGAAGGTTGCACTTGATTTAAAAAAGATCGTGCCCTGCCTTGGAGGGCAGCATGGTCCAGAGATTGCTCTCCAGGAGCGAATGGACAAGCAGAAGATTCAGGAGATACTCTGGCCTCACGGCTAGCTTCCCACAGAGAAGGAGGAGTCACAAATAACCAGGGTTGAAACAAAAGGTGAATGACTCTATTGTCAGCACTGGCAAGCCCTGAGGGTGCATCTGAGCCTGCATTTTTTTGGATTAGTAGGATAGGAACTGCTACAAAGCCACGGGGGCAAATGAGCGTATCTAAAAGTGAAATCATCTGGCAAAGGACTTACCTAGATGGGAAATTCACTCATTGTAACTTTGGTGAATAATTACCCCTCTCCACCAGAGCCAGACTAGCCCCCACATAGATGCTCTGCTCCAGGACAAAAGAGACTCTGTTTCGAGACCGTTTCTGCGTGGGGACAGTGTCGAAAGCTCTCCTGCTGCAGAAGCTCAGGTTGGCCTCACCTCTCAGGGTGCCTGCAGGAGCAGAGCTGGGCCTTCCCAGGACCACCCCACAGTGGTGCTGGCAGTGCTGAAGTCATCGGGGAACTGACACTGGAGGAGTGCTTGGGTTTATTTTGCTGGTGGCTTTCAAGGCTGGGAAAGCCTCTTAAGAGAGAATGTGAGAGCCTCATAAGCCGATTTCTCCCTCTGAAGAAATCTTAGTGGGTTTCCCCACCTTTCCCCCTCTACCAGAGTGTTCCCACTGATCCTCCATCTCTCTAAGCCAAGCAGCTGTACGGCTACCTACAGTAAATGAAAGCGGCTATTAAAAAGCCTGGCAGTGATATCTGTTTTTGTGTTTCGGTGAGAAACAGGTGGAGATAAAGCCTCCAACTCAGACAAGCCGGCCCGGATGAGCGCAGTGGGTTCCCGGGCTGGGTGGTTCCCCGGGCTGGGTGGGTCCCCTCCCGTCCACAACTGTGTGGAGAAGGAAAAGAAATAGAAATGTCCGCAAGCGCAGGAAAACGAGGGCAGGAGCCACTCCAGGGTGCTGCATGGGACCTGTCACCCCGGGGTGCTCTCAGGGGCCCCTCCGGAGAGTTTGCCTCCCTCTGCTGCGGTGACCGAAGGGGAAACACGTCACACCGCCAGGCTCTTTCCCGAGCCCTCTGACATGCTGCTCTTGCCACAGCAAGCGGCAGGCCAGGTGTGTGGTGCAGAGGGGTAAGGAGGTGGCGAGGCAGCAAGGCAGAGCATCCTTTATGGCCGTGCAGCATTACCTCAGCTTCCTCCCCCGGGTCAGACAATGAAGGAAAGGATTTGCTAAAGGCCTTGTTGGCCAGTGCTTCTGTGTTTTCTACCCAGTAACAACACATCAGTGGAATAAAACCCCTGCAGCCTGAGGTAAATTCATTGGTTTTATTTTTTTATATAAAAGGCCTGGTTTTACAGACAAATCAATCTTAGAAAATAAAGAAACTAGGCTCAGTCAGCCCTTTCCTCCTCTTGCCCAGATAACTTTTGCACAGGTTGACCAATCTCATCCATGTCTGACAGAGAGGCAGGAGGTATTAAGCTGACTGACTTTATCAAAAGAGACGTTGTGAAGAGGTGAGGCACCACCCCAGCCTTGGCAGAGACAGCAGCAGGTGCTCAACCCTTACTAGCCATCAGAGAACCCAGAGTGACTCTTTCCTTCAGGACACAAGCCATAGGAAATCCAATTTCAATGGCTCTGCCACACTTGTACAACTACTGCCTTTTTCTTTGTTTGTATGATTCACGTCGCTGCAATTCCTAATGAGAAACATGCGTAATGGAGTCATTTCCTGCTGGTCACCATTATTTTGTGCTATTACTTGGCCCCAAAAGAAATCTACGTTGACCCTTTTTTAATAAAGCAAGACTTTGATGTGATGTTCAATGGTGTTCACATAGACTATAAAACCTGGGCATGTACTGACTGGTAGATGGTAGAAATCCAATATTTAGATTTGCATCCCCCCAAAAAAGAAGGGAAGAGAAAGCTAGGTGCTCAGATCAAAGGTATCACAGTGCCCAACACCCTCATGAAGATCCCTCACCCTCAGGGTGATTCTTCAGGAAAAGGTTTATCCAGGTTTAATTTTCCCCTTCTATAGAAACTCTAATTTGTAAAACATCTCGACAGAGCTGTAAAAGTCCTGTGGACAAACACCAGCTACCCTTTGCCCAGGTGCCTTGTCAAAACACTGGAGGGCTCATGTAGGTGCCGTTTTAGAAAGGCGCTGTGTTGGTGTGAACAACCTACATTGCTCGCCTGCCATCTCCCTCCAGCTGAGGAGGAAAGGGGGGATGAGGCTCTCCGAAGGCACTGTGTGCTTCTCAGGATGGACCTGGCCTGGCTGCGGTCCTGCACCCACCCCACCAGCTGCAGATGCTGCTGTGCCAGAGGAGCATCGCTTCAGTTGCACTGCCTTCGTCTAACCTCCATCATGGCCAATGCTTGTATGCAAATGGCTAAGGTAGTTAAGCAAAAGCACCATTAAAAGTGTTTTCTTGCTCTTTCTATAACTTATTTAAAGGAAACTGACATTTCTTTTTATCTGGGTGTAGCAGATTCACTTTAACCCTGAGGTACATTGCTTCCAATTTACTAAAACTTCTGTGTATGCCTAATGCATTCTTTCAAGGGTAACTTTTTCAAAGTGTACATGTCAGTCCGGTTACCATCAAAGCAATAAAATCCAGTGTTTCAGTTTTCCTATTTAGGTTTTATTAAGTCATTAATTGTGCTGGTGCCAGCAGGGTATCCTTGCAGATTTAAAGAACAAAGGCAGTTATTTTGTAATATGCACATTCCAGGACATTTAAATTATTGACCAAGTATGTAAATAATTGATGGCTCACAAACGTATCAGTGTAAGAGCCCTGGAAAGCATTACATTCATTTGCCAGGGAGATGGTGGGGTCAGGACTTCTGTAAAGAATAATGATTCATTCTTTGCTTCCTGACTTGAATGTCATTATCCTGCTCAGCCGCACGAACAACACATTTAGACCTGAACCAAGGAATAAACCCTTGACACATGCACTAAGCATGAGGAACATTGTGTAAAGGTGCCTTCTAGTCATAACACATAAGTCTGTTTTCATCTACCATCCTGGCCCCAAACTAAACCGGCCATGGAAGTGAGGAAACCCTGTGGATTTCTCAAAGAAGAAAAGTAGGAGTTGGAAAAAAACCCCATTTGTATATAGCAAGGAAAACAGAGCACTACATGTGACCACCTTGCCGACACTGCTCCCATCCATCCCGCGGGCCCACACAGCTCTGCCCGGTGGCGCAGAAACCAGTGGCATTCACAAAATCCGAAAATAGCAGTGGTGGGAGCTGCGGCAGGGAGTTGGCTGCATGCCAGCAGCGTGCAGGGTGATCCTTCTTGAAGGTCTCAGGGGAGACTGTGAGCAAGGTAGCGTTAATGAACTATGAATCCACAGCACGGTAACTCAGCGAAAGTGTTTGTTGCACAGTTTAGCAACAAGCAAGTATTTATGAAGTGCGCTAGCAGGATGGAGTATCCAAAAACATACATGTCACTGGAGGGGTAAAAATCTGCTCTGCCTGGCTTCTGAAGTGGGAAATTCATCTGCTTTACTAATGACTCTTAGCTGCTGTTGTAGCTGTGATTCCAGTTTTGTCCACTTAAGTCATGAAACATATTTTAATTCGGTTTAGACCATCAAACTTTGAGGCTGGTGCTTTTCTTCACCTGGCTTTTGCCACAGGCTTGCTGGCTCTTTTTCCATAAACGAGGTTTAGCCCAATGCCTAAGACATGGGACACGTGAGAGGGAATAGGTGACCAAGAAGCAGAGGTGCTAGAGGATGACTAAAGGTGACCTGAACTCACATGGAAAGTGGAGTGCTCTAGTAAAGAGGCGAGGAAAGGCCAGTGGGAAGCCTGTAAGAGAGAACATCAAACTAGGCTAGAAAGCTTTCATTAGAAGGAAGATACATTTCCTTCCCTGTCAAATAGCCAAAAGGAGTGATTTAAAGGTCAGAAACAGCATGGGGAGGTGAATTCCAAAGAAAGAGCTTAAGGCTCTTGTGGAAGAAGACAGTATCTGCAGAGAACAATAACCAGGAGCTGCCTACGAGGAAGTGTGGTCTGGAGGCTGTTCAGTGCTTGCTCCCAGCAGAGGAGTATGGCCATCCCTCTCCCTCTTTGGTCGTATTTTCTGAGCAATAGTTGTTCTCTTAATTCTCTCCAAATTACCTCCCTCTTTTCTTTTAAGTGCAGCACCCCAAAATGGACATGATGTAGTACCTTGGGGCTGAAAAGAGTGGGATTGTTCCTCCAGTCTCTCACAAACAGTATCCCTCTGACTGTGACCCAGGCTTATACACCTTTATGCTACTGATGCATAAGTGAGTGTGGACCCATTTTAACCAGGTCTTTTGCCAGTCAGGTGCTCCTCATTTTGTACTGGATTTTTTTTTCCTTCTGCACCGTAGCACTAGCACTTGTCTTTACAGAATTTCTTCATAATAATTTTATACCCTCCCTCCAAATTATTACTGATCACTTTCAGTTCTGACCCTGTCTTCCAAAGCATTCACAACTTCTAGTTTGGTGTCATCCCCATCATTTCCCCATCTTTTAGTTGTTAATGAAAATATTCAGTGAAAGAGAACAGATACCACCAGGACTGCACTTGATAGTCTCCCAATCTGACAGTGACTCATCAGTAACTACTGTGCTAAAAGCAGTTTTTCAACTCCTTGTACCCATATACCCACATCTAATGCTAGACCGAGTTTCTAAAGCTTGTTTATGAGAACGTAATGTGAGATGGTTCTACAGTTTTAAGTCAGGTCTGTTGCTTCCCCTTAGTCCACAAGGACGTTAGACTAGTATGACAGAAATTCATTACAAAACCAGACCATTTGGGCTCTTTGTTTAATTCCTTTGTTATCTCCTAGGTACACACAGATCAATTGTTCTGCTCTCTTTCTGGGATCCAGGTCAGTCTGTTCTGTAATTCCCAAGTCCTCCTTTGAATTTGCCTTCTTCAGACCTCTTCCGTATTCAAAATACTTTGTAGTGGTTCAAAGCTTTCATTGACATGTCGTTGTATAATAAAACACACACACACGCACCCACCTGACTTGGGGCATGGTGTGACATCTCTGATTCTTGTGAAAGTCTCAACAATTGTCAAACCTTTCCCAACTTTGGGAAGGTCAGTGATTGCTTGGAGCAAGTAATCCAGTTATAGATGAGAAATAACCTCTGGCAGACAGATGTGAGAAAGAGGGAGAGGAGAACAAGGCCTCTTAATGACAGCAGTGTTTTTGATTAGCTTAGGTTATCATGCTATGTAGGAAAGCCATTAAAGAAAACCCAGCTTTTTTTGAGAAGGTGGGTCTTCTTTGCCAAGAACTGTTTGTACATACAAAATGAGAAGTATGATTTAAACCTTCCTTTCCAGAGATTTTCAGTTCTGGAGGATCTTGAATCTCTCTGTTCTTCAGTGGCTTATTTTCTCAGTCCTGGTTACGGATGATGTCTAGAAATCCTCAAAGTCAAGGAATGTAACTGTGTTTGGGTTCCCTCAGGGAGGCCAATTCCTCCTAGAAGTAGTGTTTCAGCTGGGAGCAGACATTACTGAAGAGAACTGCAAGTGTATCAGAGGTGAAGGTAATAACGTATTTAACCTCTTTAGAGAAACTGAAGTAATAAACAAATTTGCAGCCAGCTAGCTCTGCCATACTTCTGAAGAGCTTTTCTTAATCTGAAGTGCTCTAATACATATATAATAAATATTTTCAGAAAAAAGGAAAATAGATGTCACCAAATGTGTGTCTGAATGTTAACTTGTTAAGTCTAAGCTAGTTGCCCTAGGCTTTATATACATCAGTGGAGAGAAATAGGCCCCTCTAGAAGGTAATTCATCAGACCTACTTTAGTTACATCTCTAGATGAGTCATTTTCTTGAGGTACCTGTTGCTGTCTATTGAGCATAAGTGGAGCTCAGGATTTGGATTACTTTATGATGTTCTTGTTAGATGAGATGAATGCCAACCAGTGTAAGCTGTTCATCAAGAATGTCTCAACTTCTTTTAAGAAAATACTTAAGAGTTTTGGGGTTATTTCAGTCTTTGCTTGAAAAATTACAGTACCAGCATTAATAGAAGAGCCATAGAAAGCCAAGTTAGTACACTCTAGCTAGAGGCTGTTGAGCCTAGAAGGCCTCAGGAATATTCAAATTTCATTCTTCTGAAAGGCCAACTAATTACCATCATCAATTTTAATGCTACAAAGCGTTGAGCAAATGTAAAAGCATTCAAAGTTTAGCCATTTGTGCTTTGCATTCAGTGCAGAAGCAGCTGAACATTTGTTTGCCTAATCTTTTATGCCCATTTTATTGTCATATGTTGTTTGACATTCAGGAAATAACACACTGTTTTAATCAACAGTGCAGGATTGCATTAAAACTTGATGGCCCATGGCTTAATGGCAAAACTAAGCAATTAAAGCTGTGGCGTAAGTAATACTTGGAGGCAAGTTCTAGTAAGATCTGTTCTGCAAACAAGGGAACTTCCAGGACTTATCAACCCAAGCACAGAGGCAGAGGGGCTGGTTGCGTTGTTTTCTTTAGTCTTGAGCTGTGTAGTAAGCCCACCAGTAACTGGACCTCCAAATAGTCATGGATAACATCGCACAGTGCTGCAGGTACAGCCCATGGTGATGACAGCAGTGAGACCGTTGCCTAACTCACAAGACACAACACCTGTTTGGCCCATGGGCCTGTAATTGGAATAAACAACACTGAGGGGACCAATATTGCTAAATATCTAAGCTGCTTCCATTGCAAGCAGAAGAGGAAAACTCTGCTCTGAACAGCCTAACAACAGACTGATAGGTATCTTGTGTCTCTGAGGACTTAGTGGGAGGATTTTGATTACACCTGAGAAGAAAATCCGCATTGAAATAGCCTAGTGTGAGATAGGTTTCCTTTTGTGTTCTGAACCTCTTCTTCTCTCACTGTTATAGGTTATCTAATACATCGAGGTGAAAGCTGTCTTCAACTTTACCTTCACTGTCATGTCTGATATCAAGCATGTTTTAGACTACTTATATTTATATTTTATATTCTATATGCCAGCATATAGAATAAAGTGAAAAAAACATTCTGGTACCTTAAATGGACACTATCTTCCTGGAAATGTGTGTGATCCTCACACTCATACAGTACAGGTCTCTTGGGTTTGCCTGTTGATATGTAGTGGTTAGAAAAGGGATCCTCTTGAGAAGGAAAGCAGTTGTGCCGTTTTCACTCAGCTTTTCATAATTCTATCTTTCAGGTTTGGAAATGTTTGAAAAAACAAGCTTTGAAAAAAACAAAGTCCTTTGATGGAGTCTGGTTGTGAGATGACACAAAGATAGCTCTCTGAGGACAGTGCGTGATAGAGCTATGAAATTTGGCCGGCTCTTAAAAAGAGCAGGGAGAAGTGAGGCTAGATCAGCAATGTGCTGAACGATGCCTAGCACATCTCTGGGGCTACATTTCCACCAGCAAATTGAACAGCACACTTAGAGACCTTCCTTTGTGAAACATTATCATGTTACTTAACAGAAAAGCTCTCTATGTAATGTTTTTAATCCCTCTATAGAATTCCATATATATTCATATTGCTTCTGAAAAAAGGCTTTTAAAGACTGTAAAGATAAGGCATGCTACTGCTTTGTAGCACAGCGGCTGTAGCATGTTCTTGAACCCACTTGTTCTGCCCCTTCATAAGGCACTTCCTCAGGGCCGTCCCTGAAGGAGCTCACTCATTTCTCTTAGTTAGCAAAATGATTTGGACTGGGGAACAGATCACAGGGTATGAGAATTAAGAAAAAAAAATCCGAATTAAAGCGTGCTCTTGTTCATATCTTTCTTCCAGCCATATCTTCCTGACGTAGATGGAACTAAATTTTTGGTTTTCTAAAAGGAATACTGTGACGGCGTTTGCAGTACAAGTGCAAAAGGAAAGCTGTGATCCATACCCCTTTTGTTGTTCACTGTAGAATGACTAGGGGCAGAGGAGCAGATATTTATCACTGCACCCAGATCTGACCCTACTTATATTACTTATATTACTTATGACTCTACTTATATTGGGAATTAGAGAAACATCCTTAAAGTCTTCTTTGAGATATTGTTCTTAGTCTAGGGATAAATTAAGTGAATTTAGTTCTTACATGGTACTTCTCAGCCGTCTTGTGAAAAAAGCATTTTTCTATATTACACTATAATAAATATTACAAGTAGCAACAACAGTCTGGTCATTCTTCCCATTTCATCTCTTCGTGGGATTTTGTCCTCTGCCTGTCTGGCTATTTCTGCTGGCTAATAAATAGGGAAGGAAGAACCATGTCTCTGATGTTTATGGCCTCTCTCTTAGAGGCTCAGCCCTGATCAGCAGGTCCTAGTATATCTGAAGAAAGAAACTTTAATCATCATTTGCCTCCTATCTGAACTAGAGATACTCCATAGTCAGTCTTTAATTTCTGTATTTCATATCAGATGGACAGAAGAGAGACTAGCTGGTGTGATAAAGTAATTATATATTGAAATTTAAAGCACAAAGATTCTTCACGTTGTCACTCTGTAACAGCAGAGATGAGAAGATGGCCATGACAAAGCCAACATTCACCTGGATAGAAAGATTGCCTTGGCCACGGTAGTGTTCATGTGTTATATTGTTCCTTGTACAGAAAACTCATCCAGGAAAGAAACAAATGAATTAGAAAACAAAAATAAATGCATTTACCTAGCAACTAACTGGATGTATTCCAGTACTTGCTGAACCCCTGTGGAGCAATTCATATCGCTTTGTACGGGAATCTATCTAAAGACATTTTCAACGGTAGATGCGTTGTTTGTGAGACTCAAACTGGTGAACCATATCATGCTCTGTTCCTGGAGACCTTTCTGCTTCTGAGATCAAAAGAAAAATTAATGTGTTTTATTATTTTCCTGTCCCTTTTATACGCTGGTATGTCTTTGCTCAAATAATTTAGATGCTTCTCAGGTGAAGCTGGCAAATGCTTCAGAGTGGGAGAAACTATTTACTTGTGTGTGCAGGTTTGTTACCAGGATATATTCCAGAAAATAACCCTGCTAATTATCATCTGAGATAAGGTCCACATAGTCTGGCTTAAGTTAATCATAAGCTGGATTCTACTGAGTTGATTTCTGCATTTCACAATACCATCAAAAAAACAAAAAAAAAACCAAAAAAACCAAACCAACAGCCAAATAGAAAACACTTTTGTAGTTCAGACCAAAGTTTTGATGGGAAACAATTAAAGGTCTCTGTACTGAGAAGGGCTGTAGTGCCAACTGCTTCTGTGAATGTAGGACTGCAGTCAGGCTTTGCCCAATGATCTCAGAAGGCTGCTTTGTAACAGCCTGGTAGCATTGATTTTTGCTTTGAAACATTTTAGATGTCCATCCTGGTAAGTAAGTAGATTCCAAGAAAGGAAAAAAAAAAAAAACAAACCTCACAGTAGTAATTGTAGAGTTATTCAAGCAAAATGGGAAAAACACACTGAAAGCATAGCTAGAAAAATATTGAATGATCTAATTGAGAGAGCATGAGTGAGCAGTAAAGCTGATGTAACAAAAATGATGGGAATAGACATGTCTGAAAATACTTGAAATTTATGACATTCTCACCCTTTTTTTATACTCTAAAGCATCATAATTTACATTCCAAACAGTCTGGCAGGTTTAAATTTTAAATGGAGCTGGCTCAGAATTATGAATAAGGCCATTAAGTATTGCCTTAATAACCTTTTATTGCACAGAACAACTTTTATAATTGCAGAGGGGAAAAGAACCTCAAGCATTTGCATGTGAGCAATTGATGGGCAATTTACAATGTTTGTTTTCTATTTTCCAGGGAGAAATGAAAGGGCTCTAATTTTGCTGTTGACATTTGTTTCTCTAATGGGATTTTCTGAATCCAGTCCCATTGATCGAGAGTGTTGTACAGAGCTTAAAAAGTAGCCAGCCAGGTTGAACCTTGTAGGAAGAAGATCACAGAAATTCTGGGGCAAGAAGCATAGTTTTAGTTTGGGCAAAGGAGGCTGTGTGCACTTTTTGCTGCTCTGTAGGGCTGCCAGCTCCACTGGTCTTACTGGTATTGCATGTTGTGCTTCATTCTAACATTGCAATAACCCACCCACAAAGCCTGAATACCAGATATTTCTGGGCATTAGGAAATGAGAAATAGGCCTGAGAGAGAGTTCTGGAGAAAATATGGCTGCAATTTCTGACTTTTACATGGGGAAATAAAGAGTCCCACTGCCATCAGCCGCTGTTGAATCAGAGTCATCACTACGCAGAACGGGAGGTACTGTTTGATTGGCATCATCTTGGCATTGGAGAGAGGGAAGTTTAAAAGTGGCTGCAATGAGGATTAAAGGAAAAGATAAATTTTAGGGAGGAAGAAAGCACATTTTGTGTTCTTTATTATTATTCTAATTATTCTAATAATAATTATTATGATTACAGGATTACTGTGTAAGAGAATTACTTTAAAAATACATGCTTGTAATTAGTATTTCTTGCCAGTGTGAGATTTTCTTTCTTCCTTAAGGCCCTAAATCAGGAAACAAATAGCTAACTTTAATCACATGAACAGTTCTATAAAGACCCATCTTCCTTGATGGGGAGCAGTAACCCTGTCATTAAAAATCATCCAGATTATCAAAAACAAATGCATAATTCAAGGATTGATTGGAATGAATCAGGAATGCCTTTGACCTGAGTTGTGCTGGAAATCTGATTTGATCCTTATAATGGTCCCTACCGGCTTTAAAATCTCTTGATGGATTTCACTTTCCTCTCCAGGCTCCTTCGGGTTAAGGCTAAGTTGTGCTTTACTGGTGCTGCCCATGTGTCTTTGTGGATAAATATTATGGGTTTTATTAGCCTAGCGGCTTTCACAAGCACTAAATGGTTCTTAATGTTTTAATTGACTTTGGCCAACAAATAAGAAAGCAGAAAAGAAACTAGAAGCATCAGGCAAAGTAAGACAGAGGTACCAGTGTTCAGATTCCCCTAAGGCCGATGGATTTCTTAGAAACAATACTCGAATAGCTTGAAACAGTGCCGTTTGGAGGTGGCAAAAGGTGAAGAGCATCTAATGAAAAGCAGCTATGTTGATAGAAATGATATTTGGAAAGGCACAGAGCAGAAACTTCACATTCTTCTGAAATGTGCAAGTGTCAGGGACTCAGGAGTTTAGTCTGTCCACAGTGCTCTCCAAAGAAGCTCAGCAATGAAGTAAGTGTGATGTATGACCTATGGTTTATAGCCTCATCGGCATTTGGAGGAAGGTTATAAATATGACACCAATTTTTGAAGGCGTTTCAGAGGAGACCTGGTAAACTACAGATAAATAGACCTGCTGTGCCTGTAGCAAGCAAAACAGTAGAAACAGCATAAAAGAAAAGAATTAGTGTACACATGTGTAAATATGATGTATAGGGGAAGAGTAAACACTGCAAAAGCTGATTCCTCATAAACACAGAGCTTTTCTTCTGAAGAGGTCGACAAGCACACTGATATAGGAGATCCAGTTTAGATTGCCAAAGAGGCATGTAACAAGGATCTTAAAGAAACAAAGCTGCTATGGATATTAATTCTCATAGATCTATAACCAGCTAAATGAAGAGGGAAGAGAAATTAGGAGTCATGGCCTGTTTTCACAGTGGAGGAACACCAGCCAGCAGAGGCTTATGTGACTTAGTGCTGGCGAGGGGTGGGATTCAATAATGTCAGTAAAGGGGCTGAACAAGCAAAGTGACCAAACAAGCAGCCAGGTAAAGGTACGGCCTAAATACGAAGGATGTCCTAATACTGGGTGATAAAGCAGCAGGTGAAGTTCAACACAGGTAAACGTAAAGTGAGGGCAAAAAGCCAGTTTTAACTTTACAGTGATGGACTCCGAGCGGCCCTTTTCCATGGAGAAATGAGGCATTGGGGTAATCATAGCCAGTGCTAGGAAACCTGGGAGGGGGGCACTAAGCCCCTTATGCTGTGGTATAGCACTGTAGTGCTCCAGCATCATGAAAAGGTATAACAGAAGCAGAAAAAGCAGAGAAGAGGGAGTGAAGGTGTGAAACCAAAGGGGGAATAACCAAATAGATGAGGACTCTTCAGCCTGGAAACGAGGCAACTCAGGGAGGGTCTGACAGAGATCTATACTATCGCTAGTGGTTATAAAGAAGAGGGTAAAGGAAAAACTCTTTTCTGTAACTTGCAATGCAATAAATAGGAGTCCTCAAAGGATATTAGTGTGTGGCATATTCCAAACAAATGGAACAAGTCACTTTAAAGAAACATGCAGATATGCTGGGGAACCTCTGATACAGGACGCTGCGGAAGTTGGAAGTTTACATCTGCACTTTAGATACGTAAAAATAGTGAGCGTGGTTTGCCTCTGGTTCTCATCGGAGATTCGACCTGATGGGAAACAAACCTGGGACGAGAGTGAGCGCATCCAGACCATGTGACCTCTAGTTAGGACTTGCTGGGACTGGCGTCACCATAACAGACCTTATACCATATGCAGTTAAAAAGGTAATTCCTCTGTGATTGCTGTGGCATTCTATTTGACAGGTACTGCATAGCATGTCTCTAGCACTGATGTTTTAATATATTCACTTTGGTAAGTGAACTGTCCATCAGCTTTCACAGACTGAAGCAAAAAAAAAAAAAAATCTCACCTTTTTTTCTCCTTGCTAAAGCAAAGAGGTTATAGCATATAAATTCTGATGATAAACCACTTCTGGAAAAGTGTGCAAGAAGATAAGATGTGAAGCTGAGTAAAGAAACAGAATTTTAATGGCTTTTGTTTTGCCTCTTGCAAATCTGTGGTGAAATGCCTTTTAGTGTATAAAATAAAATAATAAGATACGGTAGTGCTTTAACAAGATAACCTCAGACATGCGTTCTACACTAAAGCAGTTCTGAGCTACAGCAACAAATACTTGAGCTAGCCTTGATATTTAAGTGCTGTCCCCTTACATTTCTGAATACTTCTGGTGGAGCAGCCTGCAGCAGCTGAAGGAAATTGTTTTGCAGTTTTCTAGCCTGAATATGAATTTCACCAAATGCTTTAATGGAAGTGTATTCTTTGATTCCTTGTCTTCAACTCTATAATCTGCATAGGCAATGGAAAACAGCACTGGAGAAACTCAGGTGCTTTTTTCCTTCCATTCTTTGTAACGTTTTCTGACTTTTGTTTGTCATTAGCTGCTATTATTATGAAGCATGCTTCCACCTAAAAAGGACGACAGATGATGAAGTGGTGACAGCTATAACTAAAAGTCAGATATCTTAGAGCATACACTTACGTTAGACCAGCTAAGTGAGATACCGATAACCATCTAAGTACAACTGCACGAAGTTCAGCCAGGACTGGTTTAGCCTGTGCTTGTAGGTGACTCCTGCACACATCAGCTACACCAAGCTGCACTCTACACCCATACTGCTTCTAGTACCTAAATCACCTCATTTAAAGCTTCCTTGGGTATCGCTGTTTCTTGGAAGACCAACTCATAGCTGTAATCTCAGCTGAAAATACATAACTGGAAGTAAAACCATGTCCCTGGGGAATTCTGTAGCCTTTCTCCTTCAGTGAACTCATATACAGCCAAACTTTGCTGCAGGAATAGCACCCTGGGATTAAAATCCTGGTTCACTGATAGGACCATAATTTCACTGGCTTTGGCAGACAGACCACATGTGTTATGTGAACAGCTGCTACAGAGAGAAAAAGGAGGACGCTTGGTGCTGTAAGGCATGACTGGGTATTGAGAAGGTGCTCATCTTTCTGCTGGAGCGATAACAGAGAAGCAGCCCTGGCTAGGCTTTGAGAACATTTTTTATTGTATAAACAAAATAGCTTTCCCTGTGAATGTTTGCACAACTTCCAGCAGTCCAGGAAGACTGCAGAAAACAACTAAGAATATGGGGTTTGAAGTTTAATACAGAGGTGTTAGCTGCAAATGATAGGCATAGTGCCTTCCCTCCCTTTATCCCCCTACCAGTCTTAGTAATAAATAAGTTCACAAACTGAGCCCTGAAATATTTTCCTGTTGTTCAGCTCCTCTTTGTTCACAGCAGTGCTACTCTGTACACCTCACTCCATGTTGTCCCATGAAAGCTGAAGACTTTTTTCAACAAAATATGCTAAAACAAATAGACAATACATCACGGGCCTTAAAAAATGTAATAGGAACATTAACGGAAGCAAATTGCTTCTCATCACTTACCATCACTTCCTTTGATCTAAATCACATCTTAAGAACACACCATTCATGTTGCTGTTTTTTCAGTGCAGCATTAGCAGATATCGCCAGAATAAATGTCTTGACAGGCAGTTTTCATAACTTTTTTTTCCTCCTGCTTCATGTGGTAACTCACTATAGAAATGTCAGTTTTCCCCACACATAGTGCCTTATATTTAGAATGCACTATGTGTTAACTGATTTTAAAATTGTTGGTGCAAACTATCTGGTATCTCTCTGATAACTCCTGCCAAATATCATATTAATGCACTTCTCAATTATCGACAAGCAGTTCTCTTCTATCCTCAAGAGTGACTGCTCAGCTGTATCACTTCCAATGTATTTTTGTTTGTTAAGGCTTGCACTTAAATGTGAATGCAGAAGTACATGAAAAAATATGAGGAAACTGATGTATAGTGTCAGAATTTCCACAAATTTAAATAGTTTCAGTTTTTATACTTCAGGTAAGAGAATGGAACATGGAGCTAATTAAAGTAATCACAAAAAAATTCTGAAGAATTTCAGAGAGGCATCTAAAGTTTTAAAACTATATTTTCTTGAAAGTCAATGTGAATTCTAACTTTTAATGACTTTGCATTTTGTGACTTTGCTTTTGAGCACTTCTGTTTCTCCATCAACACCCAGAAGTCTTTGTAAGAAAGGAGAAACAGAGAAACTGTCTCCGCAATCAGATCTCTGCTTTCTAATAATGAATTGCCTCTGGGTCCATGAATTGCATTAACAGAAGTTTGTAAGGCTTTCTTGAATCTGAAAATGACACTACTTACTAAATTATTTTCTTATTAAAATGAAACTTAAAAAAGATCTAGGTGAATATTTATGATGAAGCTCGCAGTGAAGTTGGGGAAATACTTTTGCATGAAAGGAAGTTCATAAGATGACCATGTAGGTCAAAGTAAAACTAACAAGGAACCTGAAGAATGGTCATGCAGCCACAGTCCCCACTGATGCGAGTGGACCAGCTGCTGTGCTCATCCAGACATCTGTCAATAGACACATTGCAGGGCAAGTGATTAGGAAACTATCCAAAAGTGATGTCCTCTGGTATGACTGCCACAATCTCCCTTAAAAAAAAGCACTTGAGGGCAGATTCTTTGATAATCATCAAGGCAACTATAGTAGATGCTATATTAATGGGTATTATTCTTTCTACAGAGGTGAAGGAGTCAGGGGTTTGGGAGACACATTGTCAAAGCTACCCCCTGAATAAACTGCAGATTAGCATGATTTAAGATCAAGGGGAAGACCTGAGAAAAGAATTTCATGGGAACTCCAAGAAAGAAGCTGACAATTGAAAAGAAAAGAAAACAGGCTCAAGAAGGACCTTGAAGGATGAAGGAAAACTGCAAATATTCATATTCAGCTCGTCAGATAGATACAGAGAGATTACTTAAGTGGATTAAACTTGGGTTTCTTTCATTTCTGTCTTTAAAAACCTTTTGAACTGCCTTATTATGTTTGGCCTCTGCAAATAAACATAAAAGCAAATGAAAGTATTTATCCTGGCTTGTGCTGAGTGATATTTGGGGTTTTAGTTAACATAAGGTTATTCTATGGATATGATGATCATCTCTGGGCCACACACAGGGACCCTGGCACTTCAGTGCTTTTCCTCAGAACATCCAAACTGGAATGAGGTGCATTCATTGAAGATGTGGCCAAGCCTGTGTGAAAGTTGGTTGCATGGGGTTTGGGTGAAAGATGTCTCTTCAGACAGCAATGTCAGCTTGGAAAGCTCTTTGCCTTGTGGTGAGACAAAGACAACCTGCTGAGCCTCAGGCAAATCCATAATCATGACTTGCAAATTATAACCAATGTGCTGTAAATAACAAGTTGGAAAGCCTGTCTTGGAGTAAGACATAACCTGGTATCTCAGTAGTTGCTCTAAATCAAAATGTTTGTTACCATGAATAGTCCTTATTATAATAACTGCATTTCCATCTAATAACTGCATTTCCATCATACGTAGAATAAAACAGAAAAGTGATTTGTTAATGGGTCTTGGGTACATGTAGAAAAATCCAAATCACTTTGAATAACTAATGTAACACCTTAACGTACATAGACCTAAATCTAAATATTTCTCAACTCTGTGATATGGTAGATGACCTGGTAGATGTTTCACAGCAACTCTGGCTGAGGACCAGGTCCCATAGAGTATTCAGGCTGTGTTTGCAGAAGGGAATCAGGAGCTCCCTCTGCACCCGGGACCTTTGTCAGTCATTTGTGTTCAAGGCTTTCTCCTCTCCTCGCTTCCCCTTCGCCTGTCACTGATCCATACAGGAACAGCTCTGGCTCTCTCCTCACCTGTTGGCGACTGCAACTGTACCACACTCGGGGACCTGGCCCCCTTCAGCATAACCTGTGCTCCAGGTAGAGACACACATTTTTATCCCCCTTTTGTTTCTGTTTATTTGCTTCTACAAAGTGTGCAACTCTGGATTTTGTAAACAGATGCTTTTATTTGCTTTCAGTTTAACCTTGCTTGTCTTAGAGTGGTTTTAAGGTAATTACTGAACTCTTATAATCCTTCTGGCTATTTTAAAAAACAAATACTGGCTGCTTTTCAGGTTGACTAGTCCTGTACTATGTTCCACAGGTTGCCTGAATTTAAGGAGATTGTGTCTCTACCCAGCTATGGAGGCTAGTGTGAGAGCTGGTCTTCCAGGTACTGGGAGGAAGAAATGTCCTCCACTTACCACTGTTAACCAGGAAAGCTCTCTCGCAGGTAGCAAACAAGGAGAAGCCCACCTCATCTCCAAAGTCACGTTAAACTTATTAGTAGGTTTATTTCTCTTCTCAAGTGAATGTCCTGTGTGTTTTGAATACAGGACAACAGTTCCCTCAATAGGAATGGGCTATTGCTGTGGTTTGTAAGAAGTATAGGCACAGTTTCATTCTTTCAGTTCATCATTTCTTCACTTAATCCATCTAAACTGGGAAAAAGAGAAGTGAAGGCTGTGGTAGGAAGGCAGAAATGAGACAAATACAGCTTTAAGCTAGCTGATGGTGTATATCTAGTAGTATAGCTGTGGCAGCATGGCATTGACAGGCATATATCCCTGGCCTGAGGAGGGTTTGCAGTCCAGGCTGTGCTCAGTATGACTGCAGGCATTCTTCATGTAGCACCAGAGCCTGGGCACATCTACTCCAGCTAACTGTCATGGCGTCTTAGCACTCATTTAATGGGTAGCGTTTTGAAATATTTGCATGGAGCTAATTCTGCTTCCTGGAAAGCAAATGGAGTGTGAATTTTGGCTCCAATGACAGGCAGCCACACACCCACCTTAAATATTCAGGATGGTGTTAGGGCTTGGATTATCATATATGACCATTTTAATGCTGTATTTGGTGTGGGGAGGATTTTTTATGATAGCTAAGTAAGCAAAAGGCTGTAGGTAGGGAATGGTAGGGCACTAAAGACTAAGTAAAAGCACAGCTGGTTAGCTTAATTTTTATTCACAGAAAGACTAAACGCATGTGATAGTATGATACAATTAAAATATCACAACATTACATAAATATATTGCAGTAAATCAATCTCCTGCTTAGTTCATAGCAGATGAATGGGCACCAGCTTTAGATGTAGAAACCATTCTCTATTGCAGTTGCACATCCCTTAATCAGATGCTGTGGAAGGAGGAGAGGTAAATGCTCCCTCCGTACACTATATTGAATCTCATTATTTAACCAGCCATGCCTGGGAAAGGATGAACATTTTAAAAAATGCTTCCCTCTTTCTAAGTATCAGCTGAGAAGCCCTAATCCTAGTGTTGCAGATAGCTCTTTCCAGCTAAGTAATTAAGGGTAGCATGTAAGAAGTATGAATTACTTGCAGCAGGTGACTAAACCCTAGTAAGGAGTAGATGAGCAATTTAGTTCCCAGAAGCCAGACTATTGCCTCTGGAGCACTCCACAAAGGCAACTTTATGAACCATAGCCACTCCTGGTAGCGTAGCGGTGGTCACCTGTTAGCGGTGATCTATGTTTTCTTCTTTTGGTTCTTATGGAATGGGAGGAAAGAAACCCTAAGCTGGGTGCACATATGATAGAAATTGTCACTGCTGTGTTGATTCTCAGCATAGCTAGGCCAGTCTTTGCTGCCTGACCAACAGACCTAAACTGCTTTTGGAATTATTACAAACATCTAATTAGAGTGGATTTTCCTGTACCATTGATAGATTTAATTCTGAAAAGAAGATAATAAAAAAAATTCCTTGGAATAGATAGAAAATATCCTGTGTTATGTCATACCCTTGAAAATCCTTTTCATGAAGCTATAAATCATGATGCCATAAAAGCAGTATGTGTATGGAAATTTGATGGTTACTCAAGATCTTGATATTGCAGGTTAAAAAGGAAGTGTAGAGGATTTACTAAATATGACTAAATGTAAATGTCTACATGTGAGCTACTCACCTTCAGCTCTTTTTATAGTTGACAGATACATTGTCAAAGATGAATAAGATGCATGTCATCTTAGAGTAAATTCCTAAATTTAACTCAGAGGAACTGCTCCTTGAAAGCACCTATTTCCCTCCATCAGATATAAAGCACTCCCAGTGTGTCTACACATCCACAGAATAATTAGCTAATGTAAAATGTAACCCATCGTGAGTAACACAACTGGCTGGGAGTCCATATGGCTGGAGACACTTGGTCACTGCCTAAAATGGTACTGCTACTGAGCTGACCTGTGATACTGTCTTGCACTGCAAAAGCAAGAGAAGCAAAATCAGCTTATAAAACCCTGCAACACTCCAGTTTCCTCAAATACTAAGTCAAAGTCAACTATGTGTAAGTGCGAAAGACTCTTCTAGCAGGAAGCTGTGTCAAGCTTTTTGGCTTGGACATGACTTCTGTTTCTTCATCATCCTCTCAAAAAGTCCAAGTTATTTTTTCACAAAATCTCATGTAGAACATGCCTTTTTCTAACCAAAGATACAGCTAGGTATTTCAAATCCTATATTAACCACCTCAGTTTTTGGTGTATGCATTGGTGAATGCTTTGTTTGACACAAGGCTTGTCCTGGAAATGAGGTAATGGTTCATATTTTGGTTTTGTTCTGGATATTTTGTTTGGCTATTGTTGAGCCCAGGTTTGGAGTCATGGTTGGATCTGAGACCAGAGGGGCTGAAGAATTTACTTGATCAGTGGATCCTGCAAGGGCTGAACTTCAAAGTTTTGGTTCCAATAGGCTAGAATGGCTAAGGCTACTTTTGCAGATGGTTGCTGAGATATGGTTTAATCTTAGTGTTTGGATTACAGAGAAGAGAATTTTAAGAGTTAGGTTTATTGATGGCATCAGAAAAGCTTGTGGTGTAAGTGAATACTAGTGGGAAGGCAATTAAGTAATTGCCTCTGGAGGGCAAAACTGTTGCTATGCGTATGGTTAGAGTAGCTGTTCAAGACAACAGCAACTAATGTAGTCAACTTTCTGCATGGTCCTGCAACAGCCATATGGTTGGAATGATGCCTGCAATCAGCACAGGCAAAAGGCATATGTTTGACTTGTTCTGCAATAAATAGCAATATCTGACTACGTTAGCGCTAGTATTGGGTTTGAGGCTTTTAAATATGAACTAGTGAACACTCAGCCTATTGCTCATCCTGCAAGACTCACTGGCTGATGGCTGAAGCTGATGCTGAGATAGAATCACAGATTTATGTTTTGCTTTGGTGCATGTGGGAATGTGTTGGCTACCATAATCTAGACCAATACACCTTCATAATCCAGGGTTACTTTCACTCCATGGCTCTGGGCATCTGGGACTAAATAGTTTGTTTCTATTGGTGGGCTTTACAGGCCTGCAGGGATGCCCCCAGGGTTGGTTCTAGGAGGCAACAAATGTTAAAATAATCTTCTGGAGATGTTAGCAGTCACTGAGCTGTATTTAATGCCAAAGGTGGACCTGAGTGCAGGATTCAGATTTGGGAAAATGAATGATGAAGAGCTAATTTTATTACTGGGTCTTGCCAGGTACTCATGTTTAGAAATGAGGAATGAAAAGACAGATTAATAATTTAGAGTGTGCTGTAGGGTAGGGTTTACTTGCAGCATAGTTAAGGCTGAGCTTTGGCTTCATTTACTGCTCAGATGAGTCAGAGCCAGATATTTCTGGATGGCAGAAATGGCTTAGCTTTTTTCTCAGGGAGGGGGAGCTCCAAGGGCAGTTTCAGTGGTTATAGCTCAATTTGGAGTCAAGAGCTGGGATGAACTGCTAGGCTTTTAGCTACAGCACAGGTGTTGCCCTTGCTCAGGGTACAGGCTGGTTTTGCAAGAGGGGATTATTTTGTACCTTTCTGTGGCCTGTAGGTAAGGCTGGGGTTATGGCTACAGGGCCTGATGGATTGTCGATGTCTACACAGTGGTCTGGGGTCAGGGTTGGTGGCCAGAGGGGAAATAGCTCACTCCTTTTTCTAGCTGTGATAGGTATCTTGGGACTACAACTATGCCTAGACATCAGGTTAGCACTACAGACAGCAGGGCCAGACAAGCAAGGTTTAATGGCGCAATACAGAAGGTGCTGTGGGCTAAGGGAAGGGCTTGGGCCAGGAGGCAAGAATATTTTGTACTTCTTTGCAGCCGGTTTAGGGGTTTCAAAGATACCATCAAACTTGAGGTTGGAAACAACAGAGCCTGAAATACTAGTTTTACCATTTGGTTTCTTAAAGGTGCTATGGTCTAGGAATCAGGCAGGTGTAGATTTTATAACTCATAATCTGGTCTATAACTATACCAGCTGGAGTTTTGGTGTTTTGAGCTCTGTGCCCTTAACGGCTCATTTTATTGCAACATCACAGAGACTCTGCCTAGGATGAAGGGCTTTGCAAGAAGTGGAGAATGCTCTCCATATTACTTCAGCCTTCTCCGTAAGTATTTTGGGGTTCTCTAATTAAACTTGGAATTAGAATAAGTGCTAAGATGGGGGAAATTGCGGGTGCGGGGATGACATTCATGCTCTTTTAAAGGCCTCAGGGTTGTAATTAAATCTAAGGTTAGAGTTTATTTTTTGGATAGTTGAGCTGTAAGACGCGACAGGCTTTTTATGTTGGGAAGAATAGAGTAGTAGAAAGGGAAAAGGATTTTTTTTTTCAGTTAGTTATTTTCCAGGTGAACACTGGAGAAGTATTCTGGCTTGACAGGGGACAGGGGCTAGGGCTGTTTACAGATGGTAGAGACTGAAGAGCTGTGTTTAGTGCTGGCCTGAGGAAAGCACTCTGTGCTAAGATGGGTGCTGGAGTGAGACCAAGAACTCATACATATGTTTTTCCAGCCTAAATGTATTGTCATGCCTAAAACTCAACAGGGTTTAGTGTTAAGACTACAGACTTCACAAGGTGAAAAATGTGGTGTAGTGCTAGATCCTGCCAGTCCCCCCAGGTTAGGAAGGGTGCTAGTGCTAGTGGGAGAACATGCATGTATATTATGTAGATAAATTACACACGTGTGCACACACATGCACACATATACACATTATGCACATATATATGTGTGTGCGTGTGTGTGTCTCATGTAATGTATTTACTTATTTTCTACGTAAGGGCTGATATTGTAGATTTATTAACAGCAGGACCTGAGGAGATATATTCATTGCTATGGCCTTGAAGACTTGATCACCTATAATGAAGACTATTGCCAGAAGGGAAGAATGGCTTACAGTTTGCTCTTGTCCAGCTAGGCCTCTCTGTGTTAAGACTAAAGCCCAATTCTATAGTTGGAGATAAGGTTAAAATTTTAGTGAATGGGACTACCCTAACCCAAAGTCTTGTCAGTGTGTCTTCTAAAACACTCTGATCTGGAATGAATAGTAGAGAAGAATTGCTTCCCAGCCACTGCTGTCTGTTAGCCACATGCTAACCACACTCCTAATGCCAGTCATACCAAGAGGCACCTACCAGTAGCAGAAATATTCATAAGAAATTTGCCTCCTTTTGGCACCAGTCCTCATCCTCATCTGTTAGGCTTGACAAGATCCAAATATAAACTAAGTCCTTCAGTCTCTGCGCTCTGCAACCCATCCCTAACCATCACCATAACCACAGACCTAGCCACAGGCTTAATAATAATAAAGAGCTTACCCAGACAAGGAGACAGAGCACGCCTCCCTATTTGTAGCAGTCCAGTCCACAGGCATGTCAGGATCTGGATAGCAAACTAGCTCTTCAGTTGAATCTTGGCTTGATTATAGCCCAGGGCTACCTCTTTCCTTTAGTTCTCCCTCTCCTCTTTTTTTTTGAAGTAAAAAAGAAATCATTCTCTCACACAGCCCCACAACTCATCCTTTGTCAGTGAACTTTGCATCAATAAATTGAGATCTTCAGCCCCTTTTCTGTAACCCTAACCCCTCTTCAGTCTTAATCTTAGGTGTAAACAGTTGTCCAAGAGACACCAGGGTTGCTGCCCAGCTTCGAGTTTGGTCTTTGGTCAAAGACACCATGGGGTAGAATGATGGGCTTAATCCTGCAAATATGGCAGCTACTCCAGGAAAACACCCCAAATGATCTGACTCCAGACCTCCTGGATTTCCTTCTGTTTCAAGAAGACAATGTGGACAGTGACCTCCTGAGAGTCTTTGGGACCGTGGCTGCCTTGCTGATGGCCAGCTGGAGAATCTGGGCCCATGAAAGGAGCCTGGGCAGGTGGGTGGGATCACATTTTCCTTGACACAGGGCTTGATCAGCAAAGTGTTCAAAACTTTTGCAAAGGGCACGAGCAAGGCTCCTGGCTGGTGTTACAGCTTCATCATTGCCTAATAGAAGTTTGAGACCTGTGTCTGTGCTATTGAGATTGGCTATTTCTCCACAAAACCTCCTAACACCTGGCTTACTGTCCGTCAAGCAGACAGGGTAGGCAAATCCACTCTCAGGAATGTTGCAATAAAGGTCTCTGAGGCTACAGCCCAAACTCTTCATTTTGGGTGGTGAGAGTAGGAAATGGATATGAAATCATCCAGGCCTTTGCTCTCTCCTTGGGAAGAATAGCTAAGTCCTTGGGAAGCCTAGGTGCTATTCGCAGGATGCAGTCTCACACAGCTCCTGGCGCCGGCAGGCACAGCTGCATGAGCCTCCGTGCCTGCTGCAATCTCATTGGCTCATGAGCTGGGTCAGCCAGCAGAGGGGAGAGCCGCCAGCTCTTCAAGCAGGGGGGCAAGCGATTCCCTACAGTGGCGGGATGGCTGTTGTGGTTTACCGTCATACTTCAAAGCGCAAATATGGGGACAGAGTCAGCAGTCAGCTAAGGTTTAACTTAACTATCAACAGCTATAGGATATATTTGATTAAGTCTGCATATATTATAAATAAGCAAAGATGTAGTTAAGTGGGAACTGATCAGACTTTACACATCACCAGAGGGGATCCCACATTCTTGTGTTGCTTCTCAGGTCCTGGCAATGCTCTTCGATGTTGTTGGGTCCTGACTCTCTCTTTTTTTTTTTTTTTTTTTTTCCCTTTTCTTTCTTCTGTCCCCCTTCCCCATCAATCACTCTTTACATGCTCCTATGTGCTATGCAAAACTGATCTTTTCCATCCAGTGACAGGTTTTAATCACATCTGCTATAGACAGCTCTCTCACTTTGCACTTATTTTTACTTGTTATGGTCTTCAAACTGCCTCAGTCCAGTTTATGTTCTTACAGAGCTAGGTTAAATACAAGCAAGGCATTTTCTGTTACAAGGTCAGCTTCTTCTCAGGTCCTTGCATACCAACTTATCTGGCCAGGTTGTTTGGGAACCGCAATGCTATCTGAATAACAATGCCTCCCATTGCAGCTTGTGATGTGCTGCACAAACCTTCTTAGGGATCTCTATGTACAGACTGTTCTGCAGATCTTGGTGCATTAACAGGACAGAGTTACAGACCCATATGTCCCCATGAAGGGTGGGAGGACACTTGGCACACACCTGGAAGGCACCTTTCAAGTTTGTTTTGTCTGAAAGGAGTCTATTTGCATGCACCAAAGCTGCTGTGCAGTACAGCATAGTGCATAGTAAGTAGGAATGATTAGAGGATTAACTTCAAAAGCACGTTAGAGCTCTAAATTAAAAAGCTATTGTAGATCTACTCAATAATATCCAACTCCAGTACCCCCACCTGGACCAATGGGAATATACACCAGTCTTCATGCTGATAATGCTGCTGTTTCAGGCCAGCAGGCAATAAACCTAGCTCCTTTGCTTTCCAGACTCCACATTTGAACCTTTTCTGACTCATTAGCAAGAGGGGAGCAGCAGGCCTCTCGCCCCTTTTGTGAACAGCAACTGTTTTTTTCTGCTTCTCATCCTAGCTGTCCCTTCCCCTTCTGTCCAAAACCCAATCCATTACCTAAACCCACAGGAAAATGAACCCTACTCACACCTGAAATAAGCTTTACCTCTCAGGCACCAGCTCTTACCTTGAGTTTTTCAGGATCTCACTGTAAACCAGAACTCAGGACCCTCCTGCTAGTAACCCTAATCCCAGCTCAACCAAGAAGCTAAACACGAGCCTTCTGCCCCACAGGCAATGCATATCACTCTCTCCTTACCATAAACCAGACTCTTCAGTCTATGCTTTCCTAAATACTAACTCTGATCCCAGCACAAGCAATAATCCTGTTAGCCCAACCTGACCTACTGCTGGCTTTGTGCTGCATAACAGTGAATCTTTTTGGAGCCTGGTCCCTAATTTATTTAAAAATGCACTGTAGCTCATTGTATTCAGTGACATTTCTTTTCTCATCTGTTGCCAATTTTCTTATTGATGCTAATGAGCAAATAAAAAGCACTTGTGGTCTGGGTAATGGTTATAACAGGGACTAAAGTGTTAGGGTGCTTTGTCATGCAAGGTCAATAAAGACAGTATGGGGGGGGGGGAAATTAGGTGTGAAAATAGGGCTGAATGGTTCACCTTTGATGCTGGGTTGCACATGTGTCTCTGGGCTGTGGATGGCATTAAGGGTATTGTGAGATTGGGGTTTGGAGTTAGGCCACCAGCTTGCAGAGAAATAATATGAATGTCTATGCCACGGTGGTGCCACAAGCAAAATGCAGGTTCTGATGGTCCTATTTCCATAAGGGCTGTAGAGAGTTAAGGTACAAATCCCTCCTTCATCGTTCCTGTTAATTTAACCGAGGGCCTGAAACACGCATACTATGCTAATGGACCTGAGCGAGCATAAGAGATTCTGCTTAGAGCTGCTGCAGCTTCTGGCTTACCCTAAAAAACAACAGCACCTGAATTTTTCTTGATCTGGCAAGGGACTGACTTCGCTGAGCCGAAAGGCCCGCGGATAAATGGGGGCCCCGTGGCAAAGATGAAGTGGCATTTGCAGTAGCGGAAGTCTTAAAAATGGTCCATGTCTCTGCTGGGATTATTTGTAAAAAAACCCAAATATATATATATACACATGAGCATATTAACAAGATACCCTTAAAAGCTGAATGTAAGACTGTTCAAACATGCCATACCGGCAAGCCTAGCAAATGAATTCACTGATTATATATGGTGAACAGCGATTTATTTGCTGCGGTTCACAATGTGGGCCTGTGTGATGGCTGAATTCAGTGGTGGGCCTGGAGGGAAACTCCCCCTTGCCGGCAGCGTTTGCTTTTGCTGCGTGATGACGAAATCAAGGGCTTAGAAGGCCTCTTCCGTTCACGTTTTTTATAAGCACGCTTTGGACGGCGTCAGCTGCCGAGGAGCGGGGCCGGGCTGTGTGGCCGTCCCGGCCGCGTGCAGGCGGTGCGGTTGCGCTTCAGCCCGAGACGTTACGTACAGCGTCTAATCCCGTAAGCCGTAAAATCTCACGTGAATGGGGCCATTGATGCAGCCCGCAGGTAAGGGCTGCTCGTGTGAATGCCCGCTTGAAGGACTGAGACCTCTAATTTCAGTCGGTAGGAAACATTTTCCAGTTGTGTTTTGTGTAAAAACACCTGAAAATCGGGTCCTAGTAACATTTCTGGCAGGCGCGTCGCTGTGGTGTAAAAGGTATTGCTGACATTTAGCGGGCTGCTGTGATGGTTAGAAACGATGGACTGATCGAGGAGCTGGCCAGGCTCCCATCCAAGCCAAGGGGTTGCCGTGGGAGCAGAAGTGTCTTCTAGAAATTGGAAATGCTGAACCCAGGGGTGGAAATAGAAGACAGAAACAATCCCTGTGCACCCTGTGAAGCAAAGTGAAGCCGACCTTCTCATTTTAGTTGTATACCCAAAGGGAAAGAAGGTGGGAGGCAGGAAAAAGGGGAAAGACTGTAGCTAATAAGGTTGTCTGTTAACGACGTGAGTCATTCCTCCAGCGTCTGCAAAGAAGCAGTTAATTTATCTGCCAAGAATAAATTAACACTGTAACTGCTTTGCCAGTCTAATTACCTTGCAGGCTAAAAGGAAATGAAGGTTTGTTGTTCCCTAATAGCTTTTTCTTCAATGAACTGTTGCAAACACTTAAACTAAAAATAATAGAGATGAGGGGGTGGGTGGAGTGAGGGCTGTATTTTTGTGTAAGTAGCAGTGTTCGTTCATTCTTCAGGGAAATCAGAGGGAGGAAAGTTTTATCCTCCAAGCTAAACAAATACATGAGATATATGTGGCGGACGACTGTCTCAAGATAAAACACTTGGAGAGGGAGTCTTTTTCCTTGCCAAGCCTGCTCCATTCTGTACAAGGAAGATTCTATTTTCCTGAACATTTTAAATGAATATGAACTATTGATCACTCAGGTCAACAGTCACAACTCTTTTTTTACCATTTAATATCCTTCTCTGTGCAAGGCATAAATGTAGCAGTAACTTACTTCATGGAATCATTTGAACTCATATTCCAAAATAGCACTAAATTTTTAGTCATTAAACACTTTTTTCTAGGGCAGCTAATGAAAAGGACATGAAAAATAATATAGTCTTGGGAAAGTGTGTTTGAAATATCCAGATATCCAGGAGTCAAATTCTTTGTCTATTTGCTTTTCTTGGAAAGTTTCAAATGATGCCTCAAGTGTGGTCATGGCCACTAGCTATGGAAATGTCACTGCCTCTAGAATATGCAACCTGGTTTGAGGAAAGTTCAGAGGTGGTTGGTTATCACACAGTATTTTACTATTGTAGGTTTCTGTAGGCAGAGTCAAACTCTTTACGTTCATTACAAACAGCTACAAACACTCTGCAGGCAAGTATCATGGGATTTCATGTTTTCTGCTGAACACCTCACAGAATTAAAACGTCACAGAATTAAAATGTTACAATGCACATAAAGGAGAGATAAGCTTATTTAGAGACAATAGTTGAAGAAGAAAGAGTTGAGAAATTCACACTGGGAATATTTGTACCTGCAACTCCCCACTCAGAGCTAGTATTTACTGTGAACAGGCTTTCAGAGACTGCCTAATGTGACAGTTGGTTGGATTAAGTGCCAATTACTCATTACTTAGTCACCGAAATGTCTGACAGTACATCAGTTTCTTAGTAATTGTGCAGCTGGTTGGAAAAAAAATCAATAGGACACCTACTCATCAGAATTTATTGATTTTTGTCAAAATGAAAATGTTGTGTGGCAATGGATCTGATTCAATGGAGGCCATAAGCAGACTTCTTCTCCCAGAACCGGCTGCGTTTGGTGAGGGAGGTGGTAGCAGCTCCTCTGCCATGGGCTGCCTCCCCAGCTGATCTCCTGGCCCAGCACTCTCCACTTTCCTTCCTGCATTGAAGGGGTGGCTGGGGACCATGGGCTTGATTGTTTGAATTTGGCTTAAATGACAGAGGGAGCACTCAGGTGAGTGAGCTCTGCGAGAGAGTAACCTCCTCCTCCTGTACATGCTGGCCTGCATGTGCGTGACATTTTGGACTCCCGTGAGCTGGGCTTCCTCTCCTCCCTCCCTTGTCTCAGATGACTTGTTTTCTGGGCTCCTCTGGCATGTGCCTGGTGGTAGGACTCAGAGGTCTGCAAGCTTTACAGCTCTGCCAGGCCAGGCAGATGGTTTTTGGTGGTATTTTGTGGAGATATTTACTATCTCTTTGATATTGGTGGAGACTTTTGAATTCTGATGAGAAACAAACCATTTTGAAAGGCTGAAGTTCTCTGAACAGTGGATTTTTCATCTCTTAGGATAGTACTAAGTGTTTCAGAATTTAGAAGTCATTATTTGGCTTTAAGTAAATGAAAAGATGATAGGCTTAAAAATGCCAAATACTGAGACAGAAAGGTGCAAAATGGGCAATTCTAATAACAGATGCCGGGCTTCTGAGACTGAAAGGGCTGTGAAATGAGTTTGGAAGCTCTCTTCAGGGAGAAATAACTTCAGCAGCCTTTTGAAAATCTCTGGCAGGCATTTAAAGTGGCCTCAGTTACCATCCTTCTTCCCTTGTTACATCTCTGATGTAGAAATAGTAGGGTAGAAGGAGGTCAAGTATGTAGTAGTCTTCACAAATCTTGGGTGAAGAACTTGCACTGAAGGGAAGGATTGGGTGGAAGTTACAGGAGACTAGTCTGCATTGAAATAGCTGGAAATATGTTATGGTGCTTCTCTGAATTGCTTTCTTACTGAAGAGCCTGTTTGAAACATGGAGTCTTCCTCTGTTACTGGAGTAAGGCAATGAGTTCCCCAACTAAGGGCATATAGGGTGGGGAGAAGTGGTTGCTTGGGAAAGCTGCCCAGCTTCTTGTCTGACTGGGAGGTATATGGTTTCTATGTGAAAACAGAAGTATATTAAATAAGGTATTAATACATATAAGGTATTTTATAGACCTTAAATGCTTGTCAGAAAAGGAATAAGGCCAACAGAAGATGAATTTATCCTCAAGTCTTTCATTGGTGGCGCTACTTCAGAAGGTTAGATATTCAGCTTTTGTAAATCAGATTTAACTGACTTGAAACTTTGAGTTTCAGGGTAAAAGTATCTGAATCCTGTTTACTTAAAAAAGGAAAAGCCTGCATAAATGAATCTTTATTTAAGACTGCGTGCTTTCAATCTGTGTTTAAAAACAACACTAAATGTTGAGATCTAGGGAAAAAAGTTAGTCCAGTTGTATATTTTGGCTAAATTAATGGTTTTAAGTATGTTTTGCTTTGATGAAATTATCTTTCCAATTCTTGATTTTATGTTTCTATTGAATATATTTCTATACACTTTCTAAAACAATGACTGTTAATTTTGAATCATCTTACCAGGACAGAGTAAAAAAACACAGGAAAAATAAGCTTTTCTTGATGAAGAATTTTTTTTGTTGGATTTTTTCTGTAAGAAAAGCAAAATTATCTAAGCAAAGAGGGGATAAAAACTTTGCTTTATAGTTAGAATTTCAGTGACAATGTTCTCGTGCATTGGTCTTGTTTCCTGACAAATCCTTGATTGGTTAGATATGACCCAAAGTATCTCCTGTTCATTCTGAGTATGCTAAAGATCTTTATAATCACTCCTAATACAGGAGGTGGGGGGGTGCAAGTGCTTGAGAATTAAATAGTAGCAGAGTATGATTGATTATATATTTATTTTTACTGTCTTTTTGCTTATAATGTCTTTTTCTTTTAGAATAGCTTTTCTTATGTGCCAAGATGCCAGGAAGATGATTGTATAGTAGTTATAAATCTTATTTGAAATCTAGAAAAGATGATGAACAGGTAACATCAAATATATCTCAACTTTCTGTGTACCCTCCCAGTTACTGAGGACTTCCGCACAAGGTTAGATTTCTTTATACTTCAAAGATATATTAGTGTTTTAACATTTTTAACCTTGTTATTTGTCTCTAGTATAGGAGCAGGTGTTCAGTAGCTCAGACAACACATGAACATTTTGAGGAAGCATTAGACCATTCTACCTATCTGTGGAGCTGCTTCTTGTGTGTCTTCAGGACCTTTTTTCTCAACAGATGGGAATATTCAGACACATGAGTGTAGCAGAAGAACCTCAGAACTGACTGCTTCGTAAACCTGAAAACCAGAGTTTCTTGGTCAAATGCTTTGCAGAATAGGCAGGCATGAAAAAACGTATATATATTTTCTAATTACTAGAGTCAGAAGAGCACTGGATACATATGCTGGGTTTATAAAGTAGTACACTTATGAGGGGAATCGTCGATGAAATTTTGGATGCTGGTACAAATACTTTTCTCAGCTGCAACTTCACATGGGGTAATATGAAGACACAGGCCTGCCTGAGGACAGTGACTGACATATTGGTCTCGTTAGACTTGATATAGAAGCAAAAAGCCTCAGGCAAATCATAACCTTGATGGCCATAAGAAGGTCTAGTGCTGAAACTAGAAAAACTATATCAGAAATAAAGTCCATACACCTTTTGGAAATGCTTGCATTGGCATGAGTGTTTATTCAGTTATAAAAAGTCTCTGACTTAGTAAAACATCCACTCTTTAGGCAGGGTTAGAACTCATATAAAGGTTGCTCTGGGACTTAAAATCTATTAAGAAGACTTGTGAATGATTACTTGCAGTAAATGATACTGACCTTCCCTTGTAAGGCCTGAAGTACATCCGTCTAATGTTTCTAATAACAAGTTGTATAAAATAAATCTGAATACTTCTTTTACATTCAAATGTCCATAAGGTTCTGAGAAATAAATTATTGGATCAAGACTTCATTGGATTAATATAATCCCATATATGCTTTAGAATCTGCATGGTTTATAATAAGATCTCCGTTGCTTTTGCAAAAAAGCACTACAGAAAAGAAAAAAAATGACAATAATGTCTTTTGGAAGACTTGAAATAATCTGAAGTCGTGATTTCTCGTGACCTCTAGAAATAGATTGATTCGTCTTCTCTTGGCTCCTTTCTTCTTGTAGCATTGTTGCCTTTGTAGCCCACAGAGCTGATGTCGCTGTGTGAAGATGGGTGTGGGGTGCCTGGTTAGTGCATGTGCATCTTGAGCCCAGGGCACAGCTGGCAGTTGTCCTGCTCTGCTCTGCTCTCTCCCTGCACTGCAACAGCTGGGCTGGAAAGGCTCAGAAATACTTGGGAGAGGGCACTGCCACAGCTAGCCAGACTTGGAGTATGTGGCACCTTCTCTGTAATACACACACGCGCACACACACACGCACACGCGCACACACACACACACACACACTGAAAGAAAACCTGGCAGAAAAACAGACTGTGGTGCTGACTTCTGATATTATTGAGCTGCACATAGAATGATACAAGACAGAGAGGTCCTCAATGCAGTGAGCAGGGGGAGGTCCCTTCACATGAGTGGTAGGTCACAGATCTACAGGCAGGGTATATGTACACCGCTGGTGGGCAAGAAGGCTGCCCAACCCCTGTTGCACATGGCTGAAAAGAGCTCGGTGAGGTGAGGGTTTGCAGAGTTCATTAGGACTAATCTGGGCTCAGTGGGAGAAGGTGCTTCCCTATGTAGTGAGAGCATGTGCCCAGACGCTCTTTATTTTCAGGGTCGTCCCTTATTCCATTTGTTTGTGGCATAAGTGAGAATAGGCCAAATCAGTCAGTTAAACTCCAGCTAAAGAATAATATAAATATGGGGTAAGCACCTGTCTTGAGAGTAACGGTCTTCACTGAAAGTGTTTGTCTTCAGAATGAGGAGCTCTAGTCCTTGGATATAAACAAGGAAACCTGTCTTCGAAAAAAAGGGTTATTAAAACTGTAGCTGAGGATGATGGACTTCACCGATGAAATTATTATATTACCTATGCATCAGGTGTTGTACCTGTACCATGGTTAAAGAAATGTCCTCTAAGAAAGAAAACTTCTGGAAAGTTACTCTAGTGACTTTGTAAACAGCAACTGTAATATGCTTTAGTGCAACAGTCAGCTAAGTATTTCATGAAACATGTTGTACCAGAGCATGATAGTGTGCCAATTCACTCTGGCAAGGCATGGAAACTTCTATGCCTTAGTCATAATAAGGCTCTCTGGAAATGTTCACCTTGCAGCCTATAAATAGAGGAAGCCTCCAGCCCGTAAAGAGTTACTATGTCACTGGCACTTTTCTGAGTTCCTAGGGAAGTTGTAAAACGAAGGTTTCAGAACTTCGTCATGGAACTGGAAAGAGAAATACGTTACTATAGCGCTCAGGACAAGAACTGAGTGAGAGTTTAGGAAAGGTCTGAAGGAATGGACACCTTCAGAAGAACTGGAGCAGAGGTGCTTGCATGTTGTCCGAAGACTCCTAATTGAAGACTGAAGAGCCTGGCTGGCCAAAGGTCTCAGAATGATAGGGAAGGGTTTCCCTTCTCCTGTGACTTTCCTTTCTGTGACTTTCTTTCACAGAAAGTCACAGAAAGCAGGCTGGGTTCCTCTCCTTGTTGCGACATTAAGTCCTTTGAATCTGAACAAACAACAGTATATGTTGCATAGGATTAGAAATTTCATTAATTTTGTACTGAAATATGTTTTAAATTGAGTTTTGTGTCCAAAATAGCTGTAGCCTATGTAAAAGACTAGATTCTGCTTAAATGCTCGAGCTTCCAGGATTTAAAGGTTATTTAACCCTATTTATCATGACTTGCATATCAGCTAAATGGAGTACATCTCTGGAGTGCAGGCTGATTGTGGAACAAGATTAGTTTGAAATATTAGTGATATGTCCTTGGTTTGACTCCATCTCTGTGGACCATGACCATGAGTATGACAGTAACATTCCCCCAAGAAGTCTATCATGTAGGGGAACATAGTCTGCATTGTCTTCATGGGTGGATAAATTGCTTTACATGTACCAGTTCAGATGCAGGGGTATAAGGCTTATCAGCTCATACAGAAAATACTTGTTTGTGCTGATGGGATGTTGCCAGATGTAAGAAAACAGGAAAATGGAGCAGATCAGAAAAAATAATACAGCTTCTCAAAGCAAAGCTCAATGGGTTTTTATAGAGAACAACAAAAATGTGCTCTGCAAAAGCAATGGATGCGATAGTACTCTCTGCAGCCGTTCATATAAATCTCTTGATTATGACAGCAAATGCAATAATGTTGTTTTCCACTCATTGCTGTAGCAACCCATCTTTTTAGAGCAAGAGCTTCATTTACTGCCAATAACATGATCTTCTTTCAATGTAGAAAACAATTAAAGATTGTGGCCACTGATGCTTCAAACCCTGGAAATATCCAGATGTTTCCAATGTTTATTGCTGTGTAGTTAAAGAATAATCTGTTCTCTCCTTGAATATTTTCAAGACCTGAATGAAACAGCATTATGAATATGTGAAATGTAAAAAAAAAAAAAAAAAAAAAAAAAAAGCACTGCAAACAGATGGCTTGGACTTCACTGACGTACCATTGCTTGCAGCTGCTACAGCTAAAGTTAATATTTAGAAAGCACCATTCCGTCTGCAAATTAAAAAAAAATCAGAGTGAATGCATGCTTCCAGCTACTTGCCTATATCATATACAGCTTAAGTCAGGGAGAAATTTACTCCTGAAGTTGTTATAGCAAAACCTTTTTGATTGCTTTTCTGCAGGTCCTAAGAAAAAATTTGAGAATCATTCTGTCAGCTCGTAGTGCATGGAAATGTTGATGTGCACCCTAGTAAGATATTTCTCTCCAACCTGCGGTGAAAAGAATCTTGAAATGTTTTACAGCTCCTAGAAGTTATTTTGTGTATTAGGTAAGGCTATGTAATTAAAGTTTGTTTATTAACAATGATGAGGAGACACTCTCAGTGATTACATAATGCTTCTCTTTAACAGCTTACTAAATGTTTTATGATAGCTTTAAAATTAAAATAATTACATCTTGAGTGTGATAAATTGTAAGAATTTCTTTAAGTACATTAGATCATAAAAAAACTCATAATAAGTATTTTGGTTATAAGTGTATCCATTCAAGAAACAATTCATTGGCCAGCAAGGTATAAACACATTTTAGGTAGTAGTCTCTGCTACCTCTGAAATGCCTGACTTCCCTCTGATTTCAGAAAATAACTGTCTTAGTTTGATTCAATCACTTTTTTGTGAAAACAGTGTAGACTGCAGGAAACTCTACTGCTTAATAATGCTTACAAACATGACAGGAGGTTGGACGTTGTTTGTGTGAGGACTGTTATGCACTGAGAGACTGAGGAGTGCGTGTTTACATGCTGCAGGAATATTGATTTAGGAAATAGGAAAATTAGACTATCTGTAAACCTCATTTTCTTGGTTATTTAATAAAGTCTATAAATCCTATGTTCGTATCTATCCTCATGTAGTAGCTGAAAGAATGTTTCCCTTGGGTAACCTAACTTGGACAGACCGCGGATAAATAACAACTCTGCCGAGGCTAACTTTGAACTAATTTCTTTTGTATGTGTAAGGAATGGATATTTTTTCTAAAGGCAAGAAAAAAAAAACATTAAAATGGATAAATATTACCTTAATACATGATTTTTTTTGCGAGCTTAAACTGTACACTTGCCAGAAAGCTATTCGATCTGTTGAGAAATGTTTTCCTAAAAACTCTCTTAAAAATGAAACTTTGTTCATGAAAGACTTTTGCAAAGAGGAATGAATGGTTTATTCTGTCTGGGGTGGATATGACAAGAAGTGTCTCGTGTTACAACAAGGTTAGGCAACGGGAGAGCTTTCCGGTGGTAAAGGTAGTGAAGTAGTGGAGCAGATTACCTGTGGAGTCTGTCACAGTTTCAGGACTTCCTGCTGTGTAGAGCAAATTAGACAAATATCAGGCAGGATTGAAATACATATGCTTGGTTTTACTCCGGAGGAGGTCTAGAAAGTTATTTCCTAGGATGCTTTTAGCTTTGTTTTTATAACTTCTTTTTTTTTTCCCCTCTCTCTCTCCTTCAGTGGTTACTCTTTAGTTCTTTTCAGAAAAGACCATCATCCTGTACTGTTGGCCTTTATAGAAATCCCTGAAAAGGCTGTGCCACTTTGGTGATAGCCTTGAGGTTTCTCTGTCTCTAGTGAGGAGGGCTGAACCACAAGCTGAAGCACCTCAGGGAGCCAGTGCTCGCTGTGGCCTTTGCATGTAGACCGGCTTTCCTCCGCCCCTTGGACCGAGCGTGGAAATCACAGGAGGTGGGCTTTCCTCCGCGGCCTCCTGCAGAGCACTACAGCAACCCGAAATGGGGCCTCTACCCTCTGGAAGGGAATTAGGCAACCACGAGTGGCTTATATGCAGGCAAAGCAGATGTAGGAAACAAACCAGCCTTTATTGGTCATCTGGATTACTGATGGGTCCAAATGGCCAGGACAAATTCAACCACCTCTTAAATATCAAGAGAAATATGTATGCCACAGAGGTAAGTGGAGTCTCACATGTCCTTCTTAAAGCAACCTGTCTTCATATGATTTTCATTTCAAGCAGGGTGGGGGGTTCATGGTTGAAAGTGAATGTCTCCTGTTGAGTTTTTCACTGTCTTTGGCGAGGTGCCTTTCTTAGGGTTGCTGCCTCTTGTCTCAGGATCCAATTTTAATGCATTTGCTCCTCCTTTTCAAGCGATGTGCAAAAAAGATGCGGTAACTGGGACAAGCACATTAATTAAAAACGCGTTCTGAAGCATTTTTGTGTTCTCCATCAAGAACTTCTGTGCTTAGCGCTTCACCAAGTACCATATAGCTTTAGTGAAGTGTCCTATCAGGTTCTCTTTAGCTTATCATTTGCTGGACACTTCAAATTGTTAGTCCCTATAAATGCATAAGAGAATGTGTCCTGCTCATTAGCTAAGGCCAAATTTTGGCAAAGAGGGTGCAGTTGGGTATCCAGGTTGGTCGCATTCATATAGCTTGCTGTACTTTTGAATCTCTATGCAGGCAGATACACTTGCTATCTGGCTGATAGATCTCCATTTTGAATTACTGCATTTGATAACTGCTTCCAAAGTATTCTGAATCCTTATTCATGTTCTCCTGATTGATTTCATACCATTTCCTCAAGAGACTAATATAACTCTGAATTCCACTAGGCCTTTCAATGCATTTGTGGCCCTTCGAAAACTGATTCATCCCCAAATTTTGTAAGCGTACTCACCCCTTCCACCATTTCAGTTGCTCATGTCTGTATTGGCCATGTCTTTCCATAAAATTATTCTCTATGGGCCTCCAAATTTATTTTTATATATTATATTGTATATTACATTGTATATTCCAGTATCTCTTCAGATTTTGGAATTGAGTGGCCTGTAACTCTCTCAGGTCACACCTGGTAGCTTTCTTGGCAATCCAGTAACTCACTTGCTCTCCATGGGTTTTCTAAAGGTTTTGAGATTGCTTCATGCTTATCTAAACATTGATATCTTGATGTTCCTCATACTTCGTTTTGCTGCTTGGTGCTATCTTGTTGCTTTTCATGTTGCTTTTAACAAGCGATAACTTCCCATGTAAAGTAAAAGACAATCTTGCAGTTCATTCCCAATGACACTACTAAACTTGCAAATACAGAAAAACAACAATCTCTTTGAAAAATGCCAGCATAAGTGAGAATGAATGAAAGTTTCCTAACTGATTTAAAAATGGTTAATTTAAAATTGATTTATAATGGTTTGCTTCATTTCTAACTGAATGTAGGCAGTACCTTTCTAATGAGACAAAATATGCATATTAGTATAAAAGTTAATAAATATATTAAAGGTGTTTAGGGATTTATTGGCCACCCAGTCTGACTTTTCATTGTAGGCTCAAAATGAATAATGAAATAAATATTTTAAACAGTGTTACAGCTATAGGACTATTGATGTTTTCAGTGGAGGGATGAAATGGATAAAGGGAGTACAAGTTGCTTATGCCTTCAGACTGGCTGCAGGCCTTGGCGTGGGTAATGCAAGGCCTTTGGCCACTGCTGCCAATGCAGTCTTAGTGGGAGATTCTACTGAAGCAGCAATTCAATTCAGTTTGGATGTATATTATATTTTCTCTCCCTCCTGAACATCCCCACTGGAATCTGGCACTGCATCTGCGAGAGGACAGACTCCATCCGAAGGACTCAAGATGCATATGGGGATGAATCAGATAAAATATAGAAAGCAGAAACAATTCAATGAAAATTACTTATTTGAACCACAGCCACATCAAGCCTTTCCCCTTCTTACAGGCAGCTGTAAATCTCTAAAACTTAAACTATCCATCCTGAGTTTTGCCAAGAAGTTACAGAAAACTTCCTAATCAGCATTTTTCCCAGTGCTTTTTGCAAGGCCTGGTATTATAAGTCATCTTTATTTAAATCTGGAATACTGCCAAAAATGGGACTGAAGGATTGGACCTCAGTCATTTCAGGAGGCGAGGTCTGATTCTTGCCCAATGGCAAGGAAAGACTTCAAAAAGCAAAAATTGCTTGCAATGACTAGGTAATTCCTTTTGATTGCAGACCTCACATTTGAGGATATGGAGGCTGCTTGCTTTTAGTGCCTCCAGGAGTACGAACTATCCCAGTGGTGCAGAGACTAGATGAAGATGGGGCTGCACTTGCCTCCTCAGCATTAATCCAAAGCATTGGCTGCCCTTTAAGTGAGGGGATAAAGCCTGACTGAAGCAGACAGCAGAGCCCGGCCGCTCCTGCTCCTCTGCTCTACCATCTCCTGCAGGTGCACCGGGATCCTTTGGTCGCCTTGACATCAAAGGGAGCTTTGGAAAAGTCTGTCTAGGACTTTCTAAAGTCCTGACCGGTGGTCTTTGCAGGTCATAGTAGCTAAGATGGATAACCGAGGATTATTCTGGTTTATCTTCTTTGATCGATACATTTGCATCAAAGAGATTTCTGGTGTCAGAAAGTAGGAACCTGGGCACAGTAAAGCACCATGTTCATTAATCTAAATGAGCCGTGTAACCAGAATACAACAGCACGGTGTGTTTGGGATATGTGAGACCTCAGAAACAAAGATGAACGGTGTTGAAAAAGGACCTAATTGTTGTGCAGTACGAGTCCAACAGCTCTGCAGCTTTTTGAAGGTTATATTTTTAAGCCCTGCTATTTTACGAGTGATGCTCAGGCACGGCGAAAGGGGCCAGGATGTGAAAAGAACAAACAGTTCAATGTCAGAGGAAAATCATGTGGCTGCAAGTCAGCCTGCTTGCTGGCTGAACTGAAAGTGCAACCAGGTTACAGCTGGAAATTCCCAATCGGGACATTACCTTGGAAGCTGTTTTGTGCAGAAAATAGGAGGGGGGGGGGAACAGAGCCACCCATTAAAGCAGGGAGGCTCCTGTTTTCTCAAGAGGATTTCGAGATGAGCTTTTGGAGTCCAGGTGAAGCAGCAAAGGCTACCTTGAGATTTTGCTGTAGTCCTCTGAAAAACTTGATTTCTAGCCAGCAATTGACCACTTTGCGCTCTGGCACGCTCCTCAAGCCAGGCTCTTGGTTTCATCTCGGAGCAGCTTCTCCCTCGTTCGGCCCCACAGTCTCCCTGGCCGTGTCCTCACCCTGCAGCAGCCTCCTGGGCCACCACCAGCCCTTGGGGACACGTGCAGCAGGGCCCTGTCTCCTGGGCTCAGCGGTGGTCGAGCTTGCTGCAGGAGTCTGGTTCATATGGGCAAAAGCAGGTAGAAGGCGGCCAAAAAAGACTAGGGCTTTTTTTGTTTTGTTTTTAATAGTATTAGTTCCACTCTTCTTGCTTATTTCTGGCAAAGATACCCCCTGCGCTCTCTTTAGCGGAGGATTGATGATATGTAGCAGTCCCTGTTTGACTTTACACCCGCTGCTCTGGAGGCGGCAGGATTCACTCCTGCTTTCGCTCCCTCTTTAACAGTTAATGATCTGGAAAAAGAAATGAGGGGTAAGGTGACATTGCGGAGCACTGCAGCTCCTGGCGGAGACAGGGTCCCTGCAGGAGCTCGTGCCCCAGCGAGCAGCCCCACGAGCCGGGGGAGGCTTCTCTCGCCCTGGGGCTGCCTTGCGAGGGGTTTGCGCTGCCCCTCAGGCCTTGGCAAGATGAATCATCTCTAAGGAGACCTCGGAGGGACCGAACAAGCCAGCGAGGCACGTCGGGAATGGAGTTCAGATGTGTCAAATGTGGGGAGAGAGGCAAAGGGTAGTTGAACCACGGGTATTGCAAACATAAGACTGCAAGAACAGCTATGCCAAAGTCCATGTAGCCCAACATCCTGCTGCTGGCAGGTGGCAGTGGAGAGCGAGTCACTGGGAAAGGCAAAATTGACATTGCTGTACGCTAGCCCTCCTTCTCATACAAATTCCAGAATATCCACCCAGAAGGTCCTGAGCGAGGGCTGATATCTTTGGTTTAGTTCTGGACAAACTTTTCTTCTGGGAACTTGTCCCACTGCAGTAATGGGTTGGTAAAACCACAGTGCACCATTAGGAGCGCTCTTCCATCTGCCACTGCATGTTCAGAAAAGAAAGTAAAGGCCATTAAATACCATAACTGCCCTCTGAGGAGGCACCAAGAACACTCATACTAGCAAGATGTTGTCTGCTTGGCAGCACTGCTTGAGTTTGCTCTAGCCTGGCCTTTCAACACATTTAGTAGCAGTGGCCAGAGCATCAGTATATACATTCCTCTGTAAGCAGGGTTCACAATTCCTCTTTTTGCTGTAACAAATAATTAAAACCAAAATAAAAATGTTTTCAGTCCTCTTGGCATGCTGAATATTTTTGCGCTCATACATCCGTATGTGGCACAATGCGTGTGCATACACATACGTGTGCATGGGGTGTGCCCTCACCTTGCCGGGAAGAGCTTGGTGGCCCTCCAGAGCAGCAGAGAGGTTGCTTTTCAGCAGGATTTTGGGCGCAGGGTGGTCTGGGAGCCACTCTCCTGGCAGCCCATGGCATGCTGGAGAGTGGGGACTGCCACATGTCCTGGCTGGCACAAGGTGCAGGCTTTAAACCCTGCACTCAGGAGGCGCCATGCAGCAAGCCAGTGACTGCATGGAGGTTTGCAGCAGTTCAACTAAGGCCTAAGCTGTGGAGTGGATTTTACTGTTCTAGTAATGCCATTTACAGCATGATCTATTTTCACGTTGCTATTCCTTTGGCAAAATCCCTAATGTAAATACAGCTGCACTGGCAAAATTTTTTGTATTAGTAGGACTTGATCTGATGAGAGACTTGATAGCAACCTGTTGGTAAGCTGCGCCGTGCCCCTGTAAGCTGTTTTTTCACAGGAAGACGCTTTTGGTATGGCTCCCTCTGGAAGGAATTCCCCTGAAGAGGATTCAAAGTCTTAGACATTTTTTGCAGTCATAAGAAACAACAGTAACGGCAGCAAAGACGAGCAGGGGCTGCCCAGCCTGCTTTCACTGGTGGATGCCTCTGCAGGTCTCTGCAGTCCTTCCTGCATATGCTTTAGCATTTCTTGCCTCGCAGAACTGTCTCTTTGTTCGCTCCTAAAGTAAGGCTTCCCATGAGCAGTGTCTTTGCATGTGCTGGCCTGGTCTCAAGGGTGCAAGAATGTCAGAGGGGACAAAGATTTTGAAGAGGAAAAGAGCAGAGGCTGATGACTGAGGAGCAGCCCCTGTGTGGGAGGCCACAGAGGTGATGCTTCCAGGGAACGGCCTCCTTCTACAGGTGGCACGAGCAAAGTGGGGCATTAAATATTTGTAGGATAAAAAGAAAGCAGCAAATGGTGATTGCTGAACTTGCCACAGTATCTAACAGTCATCAGTAATGTGTTAATTCAAACAAAATTAAGGTTTGCTTGACGTAGTTGCTTGATGATCTTGCTACATACGGAGAGTCAAAGCTACTACAGCACTTGTAGGAAGTGCTGTCATAAACAGACTGGTCAGTTGAAGTTAGGTCAAGTTGTTCAAACTCAGGAGCCTAAAACTGAGTTCCTAACTGCAAGATTTAGCATGTAATAAGGGATCTGAATTCTAAAATAATGTTGAGTAGCTAGTAACTCCTAATGAATCTATTTAATTACTTCTTTTTCACTTTTATACATCTATATTGTCAACTTTCTGGAAGGTTAAAGGCTTTATTTCTTCTTCAATCCAACTAAATGCGCAGTATTGATTTAAAATTAAATAAGCATTAATCCCTTTGGTCATTGTCGCTTCAAAACTCAGAGTGGCAGTGTTACTAGGAGAAGATGAACAACCCATTTTGCTGGCTTTTAAGCTGTACAGCAGCAAAGCTCAAATTCTTGATGCTGCACTGCAAAAGGATATGCTAATTCAAGTGCATCAGGTGCAGGGTCACAGTCAGCAGAAATTTGCAGTGTGCTGTGGGCAGTCAGGGTGCTTGTCCATTTGCCAAGGGGATATGATATTTTGCAAAGCAGTGGGGCTTTGGGACTTTAATCTGGAGATAACCAGAAGATATCTGCAGGGTATTTTCCATTAGACCTTCTCTGTCTGCTCCTGCAGCCAAACCATACAAATATGCCGTCTATGCAAATACTTCTGTTTTGGTCTCAATCCCATTTTTGTTCTCAGTTTCTTTTTGCAAAAAAGCAGTTCTACTGCATTTTTTCAGCAGGATGATCAAAATGCTGGTCCGTCAGCTTGGGATGTGTAAAACTGTAGATGGCTCAGGTGCTTCACTTTAGAAAGGTGAAACCATAGCAATTCAGGCTTCTCAGTTTTCCTGCGCCCCATCATGTGAGACACTTAGGTCAGGTTATTTGAGCTCGAAGGGCGAAACACTAGCACAACCGATGGCATGAGGGAGAGCGAGGTGAGGACTGCCCAGGTGCAAGGACGCACGCTGGTATGTCTGTCCCCCCGCACCCCAGCGAGGGACCTGTGCCTCAGCAAGTAGCAAAGCTGCAGTGAGGCTGGAGTCTGCATCCAGCCCCTGCAGCCATGAAGCAAAAAGAGGCTGTAGCATAGCCCTGCTAATGGGAGTGGTATACATAGATATATGTATATATGTATGCACTGGAAAGCGAATATAAATCTCAAGCCATTGAGCAAGTCTGATGCACTGAACATGAAGCCTGACGGGCCTGAGAGATGCAGTAAAAGCTGTCATGTCAGACTTGGGAAAGAAACTTCCTTACGGCATGTGTGGTACTTGCTAAGCTACAGGCTCTTTGCTTGCCAAGCAGAGTAATTCAAGCCAAATAAACATGATCCCAACTCTGGGACAGCATCCATGGAGGCTACTGTTGACTAGCTTATTCCTCCTGAGCTGTGCTAGCCGCTTTCCTCATGTGAGCATTACCCGGTAACTTTGGCAAAGGATGCGGGAAAGGCAGCCTGATCAGAGCAGCTCTCTCAAAGCCAGTAAAGCTTTAGGAAAGAAATCACCCTGCTTGTGGGCTGGCCCGAAATGTGTTGATGTATTTAAAAAAATAAAAATAAACCACACCAAATAAATTGATAAAACCATTCCCAGCTCAGCTTGGCTTTAAATCAGGTTTTAAAATCTTTTAAGTTTATCCTGTCGCATATTACTAGCCTGTGACTTTCCAAACAAGTCCAGGTTCTCTGTCTCAGTTCCTGCACTGCATGCAAAAGCATAGGCTTTTCCATTTAAATGTGAAGTTGACCATTTCTTTCGCTGATAGACCACTTTACATACGACAAGTACGCGCAGGTCCTTGGGGACAAGCGGGCTCTGCATGTTGCCCGAGGCTCCTGGTTGCTGTGACATGAGGCCAGGGCAGGCTGGAAAGTCCAGGCAGCCTCTTTGAAAATTGATGAGTTTCTGCATGGTTGCGAACAATACGTTTGTATGCTGGCTTTTCCGATGCTTCCGCTATATTCAGTATTTTATGCTGTGTCTGGGTTTCATGCTACACAAGAGGTCCATGTCCCAATTCATCACTGTGCCATAGGAATTGTCAGGGAGGGAGCTGGAGGGTTTTGACCACTGACTAGGAAGGAACTGGCATATAGAGAACAGTAAATTATCTTAATGGTTTTGGCAAAATGATGAGTGATAAAACAGCTAACAACATCATTATTCAAATGAGTATCTGCAGTTACAAGACCGAGCAACCCTTTGAAATGCATGAGGCAGTTCACACTCGAACACCATTGATTTAGTCTGGCTGCCAACCTGTGGAATTAATGCTGTAGCAATTTGCATTTGTTTTATGTTTTCAGAAGGGTTTTCATAGCTGTAGATCTGGAGACATAGATCTGAAAAACAAAAACCAAGCCCTTAAATTCTGGAGCGGCAGCCTCTCCCGAGGCATAGGCTGAATGAGGATTTGGGGATCCCAAGCTCCATGGGGTATCGCTCAAAGAGTACAAAGTCCTAAATGTCATTCAGACATGCTTGTTAAGGCAGCCTGTACTTTTGTTCTGGGTGGCTATTTTCTAGTTCGGGGTTTTTCTTTTTCTTTCTTCCAACTGACTTGTGGAGAAGAAGTATTTCAGAGGACCCTCTTTGCAGTGCTCCCGACTTTGAACTCAATAAACTTTCTCCAGGCTTTTGAAAGAATAAGGAGGCCATTAACTGTGAGTTTTGTATTGGGCTAAACAAACTGAGTAACAAGTGGTTACAGAGAATGCAAAAAACATCTCCTAAGCATGAAAATGCTTCAGATGTGGGGGGGGAAAAGCCTCTACTTTTAAAGTGGCTGTGTAGACAATAGTCCCTTTATGACACTCCATTGAAAAGCTGCTCATTTGGTCTCCCAAGATGATGTAAAATCTCTCAGCGCAAAATGATGAGCCATTAAGAAATTTGGATTAGGAAGAAATAATTTCTCTTCTGAGAGTAAGGGAATACTGCAGCTGAGATTTTTATTCTATGAAGATGTATAAAGGGCTAGAACCAGAATGTTGTGCTGCTCTATGGGCAAGATGACAATATCTGCAAGTGGCAAATACATTAAATAAATAGGTAGAAGTGCAATTACTTTGAATAAATTACTTTTTTTCCTTTCTTTCTCTCTTTTTCTCACTTTCTTTCATTATTGCTGTAAAGTACTAATTACGCTGCAATTTGTGTTACAATCTGTAAGAATAATTGGTCCTGCTTTAGAGCACATCCTTTAAAAGAATCGTTTTGTGAGACATTGACAAAAGATTGCAAAAGTTGTTCAATGTCCAATGCATCTCTGGTAAGACGATTCAAGAGATTTCGCTGATTTCAAGAGATATGCGCCACGTGGAAGTCGACCAGACCTCTGGGGTTTTGATTATCAGTGCAGGATGACCATCCCGAGGAAATTTGTGTAATACTAAAAATCAAAGGGCAGAACTGCAGACATTAATGCCTGAATTTATGCACAGTTGAACTTTATTTAACCCTTTGCTGACTTCTGTTATATTTTTAATGTCACGTGTTTAATGTCACATAAACCAATGAAAGATGATAGCAACAGCAGGGCTGCAGAAACATAAAGAATGATTTTTTGCTTTAGAGGTTCACTCCTGTCTCTATCTCCTGTGAGATGGAAAATTATTCATGTGGCAAAGCTCTTGTTTTTCTTAAGAGAGGGAGAGGCAAAGGAGCATAGCTCTAACCAGAGTCACTACAAAAACCACTTTTGCACACCAAAGGAAGTTTGCCCTTATGAATTCATGTAGGGAAGGGGAAGCATCTATAAAACGGCTTCAAACCGAGATATTTCAACCAGTGTCAGCTGTGTCTTGGATGTAATATTAGGATGGGGTTTTTAACGTATCTCCTGACTTTTCCCGAGTGCGAGAAAGGAGGTGCGTGTTCCCTGAGGGTTTCTAGAAAAGCTGGCAGATCCCGAGCAGACTGGGGGAAATATTCTGCTGCTTTTTCTCTTTGCGGTGAGGGGGTCTACAGCTGTGGCCACAGGGCCTCTGACAGCTCTGGCATTTGAAAAAATTGAAAGGGGAAACAAAATCAGGGCCCTGTTAGCCCAAGCCCATGCAATGGTGAATAAAAATAATCCAAATGCCCAAGGACATGAAGAGGAGAAATTATTTAGCTGCCTAAACCAATGCAAGGATCCTAGATAATAAACAGAAGAATGGGAATTGCTCATTTATGAGCATAAATTCAATAGAGATGGCATTGCTGAAACTCAATGGGAAATTTCTTGTGACTGAAATCTTTAAATCACTGGTTATAACCCATTTAGAAAGGTTTAGTGGGCAGAAGGAGATGAGAAATGGCACCCTGTGACAAGGGAAAGGTATGATTTATTTGCTAGGGAGAAATGACAAAGAAATGATCTCAAGGATTGATTTCCTACCACAAAAAGCACAAAATGGAGTATCAGTTGCTGTCTGTGACAGAGCAGTAGCTTATATGGAGGAACAGATGATTGGCTCCTTGAGCTACTATCTATAATGTATAGGAGGAAAAGAAAGCTGCCTTTTCATGGGAGACTTTAATCCAAATGACATATGCTGGAAGTCTCATGCTGCCAGGACTGAAGCATCTTTAGAATCACGAAATAACATTCTTAATTTTCTTACTCAAAAAGTATTGCACCAGACACCAGGGAAACTCTCGGCTGACTTTTGCCTCAACAGAGGGAGGAATTGCAATACTAAAAATCAGTGGTATAATAAATAAAAATGTCTGTAACTTGATTCCATTTGTTGAAGACAAACAGCATGCAAAGCAGTAGCATATATATCAGTGCTTTAACTGATGTAATTGCACAAAGCTGAAAACAGTTCTGCACTAAGTCAGTTGGGGGAAAGAAAAATGTAAATGATAATTGAAAAATGTCTAAGAATATCTTACAGGGTGCTTAATAAGCCATAACTGGGGGGGAAAAAAAAGACTACAGTAGCTTTAACAAAAGTAACAACATCCTGGCTGAGAGGGAAATGAAACTAACTATTAAAACTCCTCTCTGTGAATATATAATAAATAGAAGAATGGGGAAGGTGGTAGTAAAAGCTATAAATCAGAAACTGTTAACTGGAAAAGCTGATATGGATATTTCCGTAATATAAGATATTAAACACTTGAGATAAGGAAAGATATTAAACACTCGAGCCCTGGACTTTCTTATGAATCAAACTCAACCTTCCCTTCCCAGCCTAACCATGCTCTTTGTTCCCTGTCTGTGCCACTGGTGCAATGCAAGCATCGTCAGTAATAGCGGAGAAAGGATTCAAAAGCACTTACAAATACAAGGCAGAAATGTTATAGCCCTGTGATATGACTATAAACTATCTTCCATTCCAATAATAATTTGGGAGAATGCTAAATAGCAGTGCAACATTTGAAAATGTGTAACTGCTACCCAGAAAACTGAACAGGGCTGAGAGGCTTTTGTGACCCTTAGTGTGTTCAGTGGAGAAGTACCAAGGAAGGAAAGAAGGAAGCTAATGTGTTCATGTTTAAATGGACACACCTAATTATAAACCTGTTGGGCCTTGGTGCCAGGAAAAATGTTGGAAACTGTGATGTGGGGACTGAACTGATAACGACTTAAAGATAATATAATTAGTGCCAACAAAGCCATAGAAAAATGCTTACTGCCAAACTAACTGGAGGGCTTTGTAATCTCATTATAAAAGGTGGCTGATAAAAATAATGTTGCTATAATATAATCAGACTTGTTGAGGGATTTTTTTTTTCTTGGATGCTACTTGACTTTGGACTGGAAATGAGAGTGATATGAAATCAGCACAACACACTCAACTGAGTATGACTGGCTGGTGTGCTTCAGCGGAATAGGCAGCAAGAATTATTTATCAGCGGGTGATGCTAATGCAGTCCCTAAGCACTGGCCTTATCCTTCTGAACATCTTCATCAGGCTCCTGGAAGGCAGCTTCAAGTCTGGTGGCTGATTAGGCTTTTATGGGGTTCAGCTAGGAGGACTGGTTGCTGTTACAAAGGGATTTGGATCACTTGGCAAGGAGGGGTGCAAAAAACCAGTTGTTTTTGTCTGTTTCCTTTTTAATCCAAATAAACATAGGTAGAAATTCATCCTGGGGAACTTTGGTGTCTACAGGTTATGGGGCTACACATGGGCTGGTCACCCCGGACTGCCTTCACAGCAAATAGAGAGGCATCTCTTGCACACCTTCATCACATCTGAAATAGGTGGAAGTCCACTCTCATTGGTTGTTCTTGCTTTCCATTTACTGTAAAGGGGAGTTCTAGCTTAGACTTAGCTTAGATGTAAATGACTTGCCTTTAAGTATCTAAACATAGGTGACATGAATCCCACTCTTGCAGTCATTACAGCTGAACATCAAAGCCTGTCCCTAGGTACAGTAATTTGACCATTTTCTATCATTTTCTATCTCATTGCAAGGGACAGGAATAGAGGGCTTTGGCTGAACAAACTCAGGCATCACAGAGAGAGGTGTAAAGGTGAGGCAGATTTAGGGTAGAAATGAAGCCAGATCTGTAACAGAAAGGCAATAACCATGGGAATAGGAAATCGGGTTTCAGGGAGGGTCTCATTTGCCATTTTTAAACTCAGGAGGGAACTATTGTATCTCTTTTGGCAAAGCATTCAGATAGGTGTCATACTGAGAAGTGCCATGGTCTTTATTATTACGGATGAGACAACACTGGCTGGTCATATAAAGCTTTCTGCCCTTCTAACCCAAGAATCACTGAGAAAACAAAGATATTAAGATCCTTACGTGCTTGCAGTTGGTGCTGTTTATAGTGCATGTATGTAAGTGAATCGACACTTTATTAAATACCTGGAAGGAGACAGAATTGTCCTTGTAGGGTAAAAAATGATCAGATATGCCAGTAAGCTCTGCTTCCTCCTCGTAGGAGAGGATGGGGAACTCATGAATAGAGATGAGCTCCCGAATCAGGGTACCAGATTCAGTCTTTGGTTCCGACACAGACTTTGTAGTTAACCTGGAGTAAATCGCGTATCTACTCTTAAAAATTCTGCCATGAGTACAGAGCTAAGTCCTTCTGAAAAAGGACACTTTGAAAATGATATCTTTGATTTCTGTTCTTCCTCTGTAGAGAAAAACAGTATCCTCTACCTATCGGTAAAGATTAATGTATGGAAAACTGGAGATAGCCAGATGTTGTAAAAGTGATATACAGGTGCACCTGACAGTGTTAGCTAGACATATCCAAAGGCTATTCACAAATGATGAAACTCATTTTCAAATTTCATGCTCTTGTCCTGAGAATTCTAAGTTATGCAATATTATTTCTTGCCAATGCTCCTTAATGGTAATCACAGACAAAGGTTAGTGCTTGCAGGAGGTCTTAGAAAAGGACTTAAAAATAGAATAGATCAACACAATAATTAAATTGTATTGTCCTCCCATCTCCCACTGATTCACTGTGCTAACTGATATTTAAGGCTATGACAGCAGTCTCCGAGACTGTGAGAACCGGAGTTTGAGATGAGTTAGATTCTCATAGCTTAAATAAGATTGAACTGTGTTCTACAATGGCTTCAAACTGTTCTGAACTCATTAGCACACTTGCTCTAATAATACTAGACAACATGGAAATGTGACTTTTTTTTAATGAGTTTGCTCATGAAAGCCACAGGTGATGGTTTAGTGACTGCCTGCGCTTTCAGACACAGGAGGAGGAGAGGAGAATTTTGTTAGGCAAACAGGTAACTTACTAGGGCCTACTGACTGTGAGACATTGCTTTTTGCCAGCAGGACAACCATTCTATTTACAGAAAGTAGAACCAGTTTTCTTCTCACCTTTGAAAGATTTCCTCCATCATCTTCCTCTGTCAATAAATTCTATGTTTATTAGCACAGTTCATTAGGAAATCTTATTTTTAAATGACGTGAATTTAGTGGGAGGGAAGAGTGTCAGACTGGCAGAGCAGGAGTCAGAAGTGGTCTATTTGTAAAGAGCAAATGTTGCACAGACCTGAGCAATCTTTCCATGAAATTCCTTTACGCTATAACTCAGGGTCCTAGGGTCTCACTTTTAAGGAAGAAAAGGAAATAATTTTATCCTTGATATCTTCATTGTTTTTCATTCAGGTGCTGGTTCAGTTCAGATTCAGCTGAACTCTGTAGCCTTTTCACCAATTTTAACGCATGTTAAATCAGGCTTTCACTGGGATGATAGAACGGGGCAACACGACCCGCTTTCATCAAGCTGTTTGCAAGCATAGCTGTGCTTGAAGAATAAATTCATTTGAATTTGAGGCTGTCTTGCCTACAAAAATAATTTTCTCCTTTGGTGTTCTGTTTGGTTTGCCATCATTTTCCAGTGTGCTACAGGTACAAAAAATACTCTTGGGTGCCTACAATGCCTTACTATATATTTTAGGGGCAAAACAAAAGGAAATTTTTTGTCCCAGAGTAGTGGGTTCACTTCATTCCTCCTTCTAGGCGAGATGCTAGGAGGAGTAATCTGCTCCCGCTTCAGCTGCAGACCACTGCAGCCCCTGCCCTGGCTGTGTCAGGAGACCCCAGAACTGCTGCCGGGCTGCCTTCAAGGAACAAAGTCTAATTGCAATCATGTGTGGCAGAACTGGCTACAACATAAAGTGCGTGTTCCTTGGCTTTTTTTCTGGTTGCAGAAATGTCATTTGACACAGTCTTGAAGAGCATCGAGGAAGATCTCTGCTTACCTCTTTTCCTCCTGGCATTACTTTCCGGTGGCTATTTAGCATGTGTAGTTTTCCACAGCAGCCACTTTGGGTATTTGCTCTTGTCGCAGCCTGGACACTTCTGTGGGCAGTTACCAGGCTTTTGTGAGTGATTCTGTCAACTGAATGCCGTAAACCAAACAGACTTGCACAGAACTGGTCGTTTTTTCCTCCCTGAGGATGCATAGGCACATTTCCCGGGGCAGACCTAATGTGTTGGCATGTGTTATATCCTTGATTGCAGAGCCAGTGTTTCACACTAAATAGAAAAGCCCTAGTGGTTTTTATATGTTCCTCACACTCAGTGTATGCGTGCTGGTGTGGGTGCTTTGAATCTTGTGATCAATTCAAGATTCAAGATTACGATGGGAAACAAAGAAATCCAAATTCAGCTCTGAGTCCTTGGAAGCTAGGAAGTCTATTAACTCTAATCATCATTACGCTCAAAAACAGCAAGTACAGATCTACAAAAGCAGTCTGAGAGATGCCCCCCTCCTAAACTTGGTATTAGCCCTGTTACTGGTCAGCACTCCTGGAGAAGCAGCCCACTTGCCTTTGTTTCTGCCCCGAGCCAGCCTTTGCCCTGGTGAGGTGCACAGCCTGCTCAGAGATAGCTTTTCCTCTTAAATGTCTTCTCTGATCTACTGTTGTGTGGACAAGCTGATGAAGTCCAGCACCTTCTCAGGCTTACTCTTTAGCACAGGCAGGCAAATTAGTGTCCTTGGGAACGGGTGGATCGAAGCAGAGCTGGTGTCTCTCTCAGAGTCTTTTTGAGGTACTTCATGCTCCCTCCGAGGCAGGCAGTATCTGCAGTGTGCATAGTCAGCACAGGGCACAGATCCAAAGAAGAACCAAAACGGAAGACCCAAAATGAAGTGTAGTTCACCACTCAGTGCAACACCACAGACATATCCCTCTGTCACATTCCTGATTGGGGTTGTAATAGAAGATTTGCTGCTTGTCTGTTTAAATATCGTGAAATTAAATGTTTTCTTCTATAAAACAAATTACATCATTTTACATGATGTAAAAAAGACCACAGCACAAACTTTTTGCAACACAACTGTGCTTTTCCCCTCTTTTTTTTTGAGTTAATAACTGCCAAAGTGCTATGACTATAGTATCTTTTTGAAGTAGTAACATCTTCTGTATTTAAGTGATGCCATTTTCATTGTGACTCTTCCTCTGTGGTAGACCTGAATTTAAGCATTAAACAACATACTACACTTTCTGTATAAAGTGAGAAGGTAGCATAATGGTCCCTCCTTGTAGCCCTAGTTGCAGTGATCACCTGAAGATTTCCCTGTGCAATTTTGGATGAACATTAGCTGAAGTACAAGACCTGGTTTAGCCTCAATATAAGCTGCTCCAATCCTCTATTGCTATTAGCAGTTGGTCTTAGTGACAAGGCTGGATTTTGCCTATTGAAGGTCTGGTTTTAGAGATTCAGTGCGTTCCCATTGTTAGCAATTGAGAATAGATCATTCCAGCTCTTATGTTGCCAGTGCTGTATATACAAAAGCAAAAAAGCAGTTCTTTTTCACAAAAGCTTATTATCTTGGGGTTTGGAGTTTTGTTGTTGTTATGGGGGTTGGAACACAACAGATGCAAGCTCTTTCCAGGGGCAGGTTCTCTTCTTGATATTCTTGAACAGTGTTGATCACAACGGGGCTCTGTTTGGTTTTAGCCTTCAAAAAACAAGCCATAATTTTATAGAGTATGGACAAAAACTTTTTTTTTAAAGCAAGGGGTTGCAGCTGCTCAGGCTATATCTAGCTGTCATTAGGTGGTGCATTGTCAGGATTCATCAGGGCACAGGGACACCTACAGAGGGCACACAGAAGAAGCTGTTTTTTATTGTCTTCTAAGTCCATTGGCAACAATGGCTTGGAAAATTATTGCAATGAAGTTACAGTGATAAGTAAAAGTTATTTGAAGGACACATTCTTTGTTTCTGATTACATGAACCAGGGAGGTACTGTCAAAACAGTGGAGAATTGGACTCTACAGGAAAAACTGGAAAACACTGATAATTTGAATAGCAGCAAGGAGATGAAGTTTGTACTTCTATACAGTGCAGGGTCACTAACCCAGAGGCTTAATAATGAGCTTTCAGCTCATACCACAAATGCTTATCTATTGACACCAGTGGAGACAGAGAAAGCCCTGAGTGTACTGGTTAACCATAAATTGGCTTTGAGCTACTGGTGTGGTATAATGTGGCTATGTGCAATTCCAGAGGGTTCTGGGGAGGACTTTTTCAAGAGAGATGGGGAAATACTAATGTGGTCACACCTGTAAGACTGCACCTGGAATTGTCTTCACAGTACTAGTAACCCACGTCAGAAGACAGATGAATTCAGCTGGAGCGGGTGCAGAAGATGGCTATCGAGATTAGCAGTGGGCAGTCTATTATATGGGAGTAAACTGGAAGAATTTAACTTACTCATCCTAGTACAGTAAAGGTTAAGAAAGAATGTGACTGTGCTCTAAAAATACAATAGTGAATTAAACACATGGAGTGAGAAGGCATAGCTAAACAAAAGAAAAATATTGCCTGGAGCAATTACGTGTACTTAGCTTGGCTGTGATCAAAATTTCTAACGAAAGGTTCTGGAATACTAACAGGAGAAAGAAATCAAAATACTCTTTAGACCTATCTTGATAAACTTATGAAGCTGATTGCGTGGAATAGTTACCTATAAAGAGAACTGTGGACCACGAGGTCCCTTTCGCAGTGTGGTCCTAGGCTTCCTGAAGTGTATTGTTAATAGTGTGTTTTCATTCTCATTTTTGTTAAGCAGATAGTATGTATCTCTGTCCCAGGTAGTAGCACTTTGGACTAAAAGCTTGCAAGTTCAAGCCTTAAACACTCTGGTGTTGGACTAAATTGAGCAGACTATAGGTACTCTAGGCAGGGATATACAATTCAAAAAGGTAAGTGAGCCTTTGAGGATTTCAACAGCATAAAGTTGGGGCACCTCCTTCACCTTTGCCTCTGCTTCCTCATCCCCCTGTCTTTCATCTCTTCAGTCTTCCTACCCTAGATCTTCAGCTTCTTGAATGAGTTACCAGCTTCTATGACACTTAATACTTCCCCTCTTCCATGTGTTTTCCAACTCCTAGTGTTTCAGAGTCTGCCTAAACAACCTTTCTGTGCTTCTCTGTTCTCTTCTCAAGCTGAAAAGTCTCATCTTGGGTGGCATGATAAACTGCCTAGCGCCTATCATGAATATACTGCAGTGTAGGCGCTTGTCTCCCCATTGGGATGAGTGTTGGCAGACAGCACTTGTAACAGCAACCTGTCAATCATATGCCAAGATCAGTGTGGCAAGGCAGGCCAAATAAATTCTTTCACCAGCCAACAAACTGACGTACTAGTACAGGCCCTTCAGCTAAAACAAATTTCAGTTCCCAGTGCTTTGAAGTGCATTTGTGATTGGGCCACAACATTTCCTTCCAACTCTTGACAGTACTTCCACCATTATTGTAAGGGCATCATACCACAGGCTAAGCTATAAAACTGCACACAGGAATAGGCAAAGCCCCCTGGCAGGGTTCATGCTTGTTTCTCTGAATGCCCTATGCTTCTGAGTTAAAGAATCCTTTTATCAGTGTTCAACAATAAGCATGAGAAGATGCCCATGCTGGCTGGGAGAAAAGCTTCTTCTTTTAAAAAGAAAAAACAAGGTAATAGAAAAGGTTAGCTTGGAATCCTTTAATTGCATCTGGGCATCAATCAACGAACAGTGTAGTAAACTAATTAAGATAATTGTGAGTGTTTCTTGTTTCCTGTCTTTTTCTAACATTTATGAAATTGGATACCTTCCTCTTTATTTTTTATACTGAAAACAACAAACGTACTTAAGCTGCTTTTTTTTTTTTTTTTTTTGCATTTTTTCTGCCCTCTCTTGTGGCATTATGGTTATAATATATTATATATTGTATAACACTACCAGTCTCTTACATTTGTAGACACGCAGTGCACACCTTTTCATTTTCTCGTTGCCCATATCCTGTAAGTACATGAGTCCGAAGTTACTGTTCGTACAGGGAATAGCAGTGTGAGAGGCAGAGTCCAAGGGGAAGCCCTTGGGACAGCCCCGGCAGGGTATGCTGCAAAGCACATTCCCATTGCAACTTTCCAGAACAGATTAGTTCCTAGGTGAACTATAAAAGCAATGGAAAAGTGACTAGCACTAAGTCAAGGGAAAAAAAACAATGAAGTCACAGTAACTATTGAGTGCGTGCACCTGAGAAAATGAGAAACATGTGAATAGCAAAATATCTGCAGTTATGTTAAAACAAGTTTGCTTTGAATTTGTCCTTACTGTGAAAGTTCATTAAGGGTGAGGGGAAAACACATGAATGGAAACTGCAGGAACATACACATCAGATCGTCGTTGTATTTTAAGATGTCTCACAGTGTAAGTTCTTAACAATTTTCTTCTCAAGACAACTTCTCTGCTATGTAATATCCTTACTATTTCCGAGTCCCTGGAGAAAAACATCTCCCACTCCCAAACGTTTAAGCAGATTGCTCATTTGTTAAAGCTCTAGCTTTTGTTTCCTTCAGGAAGCACTGGAATTATCCTTTGGCTGCAAATCTTTTGCAGGGCTCACTGTGTGGTAAGGTTACGCCTAGCCACCTGCTGTGGCTGTGCTACAATGCCATAAAGGTTTCAACTCTATTATATCAGTGAATTGTTTTTTCAAGACAGCTGTACAAAATGTTTGTATAGGCAGATTTCTTTTCCCCAGACCTTCCTGTGTTCTGAAATTCCTCTACTCCTGTAACAAGCGATTTTGAGTTTTTCACTGAACTATAATAAAAATGTTACTGTTTGCAACTCCAGAGCCATGGTTAGGTGCTGGCAGCAGCTGCATAAAGCTCTGCTCAGCAGCACTGCTCACAACCATTATAGCATCTAGCACTAAGCCTGGGTATTAAGCTACTTCAGACCCTGTTAAAATGCAAGCTCAACTACTTTGCGATGGTTTTCTAATAAGTCACCAAGTATCTTAGATAGCACCTAAAACAAACCTGAGGCATTGTTACTTCTATCCTGAGGCTGCCAAACTATGCTGTTTCCTAAGCTCTCACTTCCAGTTTGGTGGAATTTCAGTATTAGATAGGGGACTGCAGCAAGAGCATCTGGTATGGGGTCCCCCAAAAGGCAAGGGGGCAGAAGGCTTGTTGGGGCTGCCTGGAATCTAGTAGCCCAGAAATTTAAGCATCCACTGGAGTTCTGTTTTTCAAGTCCTTACAGCTCTAATTTTAAGACAGGTCTCAATCATTAACAAAGTTTTAAATGACACACTATTCAGAGTTGTAGGACAGACATCTGTCTCGTTTGTACCTTCTCTACTGCATACCTCATTGTGTAAATAATTATTCAGGTGTCTTCACTTTGAAAGCTACCAACAGAAGAAACATCTCAGAACACCAAGAAGATACTGGAGACTGGATTCAGATCCCTGCTTTAAAACAAAGGAAGTGCAGGTGGGGAAACAGTTTCCCTTTTTCTGATATAAACTTCAATCTTTTGCACTTCTGCAATTGTGGAAAATGGAAACAACAACATTCACAGCAGCTTGCTAGTTGTTCAGTAGGTCTTCCAGTCCATTAACACTATAGTCTGAAAATTGGTTTCAAGTTACTATTGTACTGAATAACTGTCCATCAAAGAGTAGTTGGTATAACTCTTCTGGAGAGCTAAACTGCAGAAAATAATTTATTTAGTAAGTATTCATTTTAAGTGCCGATTACAGAGAGCAGCGATGAAGGAAGAAAAAAACACACAGATACACACACACAGACTACTCGAGGACTAGAGGACATCTTCCTCCAGAAGAAATCTGGAATTAATCCTTCTTGCAATGGACGTAATCTGCAAGATTTGTACACCCGGGAGTCATTTCACCTCCTGCATAGTTTTGCTTGAGGAAAGCACTTTTAATGAACTTCCATATGTTATTTTCTCATTTCCTTTTGCATTTACCTGTTGGTGAATGGCTCCTTGATACCTTTGTTCCTTTACAGCTTGGCAGGTTGTTTTGATTACAAAAGTCTATGTTCCAGAAGGAAACCAAGCCCATTGGCAACCATGCAGTTTTCACACAAAAGTTCAGGTTAGTTCTTTAATGGGCCAGATACCTTAGACGCCCTCTAAAGATAGAAAAAGCAGCAGCGCCACAGGCACAAGATGTGTAATTTGAATCTAAGGAAAACAGTGTCAGTTATAAATGGTTCTTAATAACACAAACATGTTTGCTCAGTGATTCACTTCAGCTTAATTACACAGTAACAAGCTGTTATGATTCCATCCTACGTTACTGCATATGGTCTTCTTAAGCTACATTATTATTTCTGCGGAACAGAATTAACTGCAAAACTACATTTTTAGACAATCCCCTCAGCTTTCTTGCTTTAGTTGACTAGCAAGATTTGTGTTACAAAAAAGAAACAGATTTCTGATGCTGAAAGACACTGCAGTCATGCCTCTTCACTTCTTCTAACTGGATCATTGGAAATTTTACTTGTTTTTCAAACCATTTGGCTACAGTGAGAAGCTGCTTCTCCTGGAATGAACGTCCAATGAACTGAAGCCCAACTGGCAAGCCTCTCTTTGAAAGAGCTGTAGGAATACTTATGGCCGGCAGTCCTGAAAGAAAAGAAGTTACATATGCAAAGGTTTACTATTAAACAAATTCCATCGAAATCATTTTTGTAACAATCCTAAGAGAACCAGAACAGAAATTATGTAGAGAAAAAAGACCAGTTAAAACCATGTAAGCCAATGAACTGAAGATACTATCAGGTAATCACAAGGAAATGAATTAGAGAGATTTAAGGAGACAGCATCTTCTCAAATGGGAATTGATCTTCCTCAGAAAGAGATTTCAGCTTCCCAAACCTGAAAGGATTCATCTTATCTGCAGCACCAACTCAGCTCCAAGGAGCCCTATTTTAAATCTGACTTTACATTTTAAAGCATTTTATAAATGAACTACCCTTCCAGCCTCACCTGCTTATCACTGTATGGTTTACAACATAGAGTTGATATATCTTGATACAAAAAGAGGTTAAATGACTGAAGGGAAGAGACATTTAAACTGACTAGTTAGGGAAAAAGTACATGAATTCCTGTCCCTACTCACCAGCCATGTTTGCAGCCTGTGTTAGGATATCATCTTGTGCACTGCGGGTCCTGTTGTCTTCTTTGATGAATTCCACATATGGTACTGCATCGCTCAGAGTGGTAGGAGTGAGCAAAATATCAACACCACTTCCAAAAACCTTCACAAAGTCATCAGCAATGAGGCGTCTGACTTTCTGTGCCTTGATAAAGTAATTCTCATAGTTTCTAGAAAGAAATACGGAGCAGAGGGTTGAATGCTGTAATTCTGAAAATACAGAGCTTAACTTCTTAGTGACCTTAGAAAAGATAAGCTCATTATTCCTCCCGGTTAAAAGATTAATACATGCATTTGAGTTTTTGATATACCACAAGTTTAGTCATCAAATGTGATGCTTATGCTCTCATAGCCATTAAGTGGTCAAAGACAGACGATTGCCAAATTTTTCTTCCTCATGTAAATAAGTAAGCTTAGTCCATCGAGTTCTAAGCTCTATACAATTCTGAAGCAGAAACAAATTGGTTGGCTTTGTGTTAATCATTCCTTTCAATTTCACATGCAAAACATCTCTGAATTTAGGGATTTCACTGTACATTTAAAAGTTCAGTTTCAAGAACAATGGCCAGCTAAAACAATAACTACTCTAAAAATAGGGGTATTAACAACTGTATCCTAAGATAGTAGGAAAGTCTGCCAGAGTGTGTGTAGATAAAACATCTGGAATTGCTCCAGATCCAATCCCTCACCAGAATAATTTAAAAATTTAAGTTTCTAGAAAACAAATGAAAATGTCTGTAAAAAATAAGAGACAGCAGATTCTAGTTATCGAGTTATATTATGGAAATCAGCCATCTTTGAGTCATTTCTGAAATCATGCTAGCTGTTAATCTAAGGAAACAATAAAAGGAATAAAAAAGACCTCAAATAAAATATTAAGCTGGAAAGACTATTTTGGGTTAAAAAAATGAGAAATATTGTTAAACACATACTCTCCATTAATTGCAACATGCTGTCATTTCATGAATCAAACACCTAGTTATTTTACACATTTCAAAAGCTAGATAAAAATACTCTGTAAAATGCAATGTTTGCAAGAGAGACAGACATTTGCCTCTGCTATTTATTCTAAGAATGCTTTCTGAATCCTCCTTTCTGTTCTTCAGAAACAATTTACTGTTGACAGGAATAGGACTCCTTCTGTTCAATCTTCATGGAAGCCAATTTTGCATTCCTTCACTGAAAAGTAAGCTACATGAATTTTAAAGCATTCACTCCAGGCTTAGGAAAACTGATCTGGACAGTTGTAACCAGAAGGAGCACACTTAGCAGGAATGCCAGCATTCCATAAAAGCTGGTTGTTACATACTGACTGACAACATTCCTGTCTCTGAGAGCAACTAAAAGTCACATCTCATGAATATTCTTGCTGACAGAGCTCTTTCTGCGGTGCATTTGCTTTGAGACTGATTATACAATTAATTTTTCCGTTTTATAAAGAAATTAAGGCAGAGAAAATAAGAGTTCCTATGAACATAATTTTAAATTAGGACTGCTAGATAAGGAATGAATTAAAAAAAAAAAAAAAAATCAAACTCTGAACCATGCACCAGTTTCCCTGCATGAGTTTAATAAACACCTGGCTTCTATAAAATGTTAGTTCAGTACCTTTGGCAGTGCCTGCCCTTCCCTGCATACTGAGACAGAGAGTTACAGTTAATTGTCACATCTTCTCACTTTCTCCAGAAGACCTCAGTAGAATGTACCAGAAGCTTTTCTGTGCAACTTTAATGAGATTAATAGCTACAGAACTTTTAACACTACAACAGTGACAGCTTCAGGATGACTTCAATGACATACTCTAGGATAGATTTTTCCATAATTTAACAGGTGCCAATACTATTCCGATGGGGGCGGTAAAATTACTACATTGTTTTACTTAATTAGTTCAAAATGCTTGCTGGTAGGACTAAAAGATAATATTTTTCACTCATTATTAACAGTTAGCTAGGTATTATATAGCTAAAGCAATAATAATGATACAGATAGCTACTAGCGTAGGAACAGATTTTTCTTTTCAAGTCATGATAGCCAATTTCATTACAATTTATGTAACAAATTGTTACTGTGGTAAATTTGAACTTTAAGATGTGTTCTGCTTACTGTTTCAACAAAAAGTAGTTTCCTGATAGAATTCTTCCTCTTACAACATCATTAAAACCTTCTCGTCGTGTTGCAGCATACATACTTTCTGTGGACTTGTTCATGTCAGCACGATGGCCTGAAAAGAAAGAAAAAGCCAATCTGGAAATTAATGTTTTTTGTGATCTTTAAGATTTATCAACATAAAATAATGGTACATATAGTAACATCATTTACTGCAGTCTGACATGCTACTATTTTCGAAAAACAACAAAGCATTTTCACATTTTATTATAGTGATATTAAACAGTTTTTAACCCCAGACACTCGTGTGTCCACAAGTGAAATACTTCTATTCACCCTTACTGATAACTGCAGCTGAGAAAGCTACTATATTTAATCTCTGTTTTTCAATAAAATGTGCCTTCCCTCTCCCAAAATGAACACATGTAAATACTTCAATAACTGTGGTGACTTAGCATTGAGTTTATCTTGAGCAAAGATAAACAACAGAATTGCATAATGTAGGTCTGTACTCTTTAAAGGAGGTACTTAACCAGTATTTTTCCCTCAGGCTTAAAAGCAGATTTGTGAAAATAAATAACTAATTCATATGAAGCCTGATACTAAGCCTGTTAACATCTCTGAAGTATATGAATGGGTTTTCTATGATACCTTAAATCTTTTCAATAACTTTAAGCACACCAAAAGACATAGGACTGAAAAAAGTACTGCTGTATTGATGCAATTCCACTTGCTGCAGTAAAGCAGTGCTGTAATGCAGATTTTGGACGATCATTTTATTCTGTGCTTCAGATGTATGAAAAGACTTGGAACGTCATTTAAAACCTTGGTTTTGCTTATTGGCTTTTTGGGATTGCTGCAGTATCAAATTTGCAGTATCAGATTAGGACAGAACAGACTCCAAAGGGGTAGGAGTATGCTACAAATATCATAAAAGCCCAAGTTCAAAATGAGTGCAATATCATCTGTCAAAGCTTTTAAATGACATGCATCTCTTCTATATCAAACTACTAAAGGAAAAAAACAAAGACAAGTTGCCAACTCTTTATAATGCTGTTTTATTTAATGTTCTCTGGAATATTAGTACTTTCTTTAACTTCAGAAATAGGATTTTGTTTACCACTATTACCACCACATATATGTGAACAAATAATAGACATGCATTTGACAAAGTAAAGCAGTAATCCATTAAACCCTATCTTTCTTGAGCTAGTCATACGATGCAAGCACAAATAAGTTATTTTAAGGTTAGCTCATTCCTTTGCCCATGGATTATGAATTGTTCTTTAGTTCATATTTGTATATTACACATTTGTTAAAAATAATATAGGGTGGAAAAAAAAATCATACACAAGATATGCTTTACCCAAAAAAGGCACTGAATCCACCATTTACACTGGTTGAAGTGTTTCAGTTCACAACACAGACCCAATAAGAAGGTTAGCTTGGTTAGGCTGGTTTTTTTTTTCTGACTAGCCCTGATAAAGCACAATAAGGCACTAGCTATACAGTAATTTAGCAGCTAAAAAGAAAAAACAACAAAGAAAAAAACTATGCAACACTATGGGCAGTACCATCACATATCTGAATTCAATACCATTTGCTATTCTATCAAATATATTCCAAATACTCCATAAAAACTAAAGAATACTAAAGAATATACAGTACTTCATAGTTTTACTAATTCATAATTACAAAAAAAATAGAAAATGTATTCATTCCCTTAGCCTAAAAGGTATCTGGGTTTCACAACAGCGAGAATACCTTTAGGTCAACTCAGTCGAAAGATTTACTCCAGCTTTATTTGAACAAGGTTTTTACTCTACTGCAACTTAGAGAAACATCACCAAAGATTCAACTATGAAATGCATACACATTGCAACCGATATTTTTAATGCACTCAGCAATGTTTCTATTGTTTGAGAACAAAAAAAAATTTCAAAGGCCTTACCATATTCCAGTCCATCAAACCTGGCCATATTTGATGCTACTTCTGCTGTGCACAGCACGTGATAGCAGACAATTGAGTAACGTGTATGTGGTAAACTCACTTCAATTACTTTAGCACCTGCATCCTTAAAAAGGTCAGCAGCCTTTGACCACAGTGCCAGAATTTCACTAGAAAGCCCTGGTGCATGGTATTCCTTAAAGAAAAACAAGGAGAATGATTTTATACACTGGTTTACTTTCAACGGCAGTCAACAAGCAAATGCTATGTGCTAAAAATACTTCAAAACTATCCCCTCGCCACTGAATGATTTTAAGAAATTATAGCCTTCTGTATCTACTATACGTTATAGAATCAAGTGGTATAAATTAACAGGATTCAGTCTTTCAAAGAGTATTATGTTCATTTCAATAGGATCAACCTCTGTAATGGAAGCAAGGGAATTTCACCAGTGATTTCTGGATGAGAAGTTCCTCTGTTACCCACTTGTTCATCCATTTATGGAGACTGTACTGCACTGTTCTGTAGTTCATGGGCAGCATCTCTTCACATTTAAACCCTAATATTAGGGCTAATGTAAATATGGGAGGTAGAAAGAAATTATGCCTACAACACATCAGTGGCAACTGGCATGCATTAGTCAAAAAACAAAACAACCCACCAAAGAATTATAATAAGGGGGCTGGGATATGACTTAGACTAAATTAGCTACGCTCCTGTTTAAGAGCTAAGTTATTCTATTAAATTCACTACTCTTGAAGATGCTTGCTTCATTTCTAAAACCCACAAGGTCAAAATACTGTCTGATTTCTGAATAGCAACTACCCATGCTTAAGATTATACATGTACCTGTTTAGGATAACATGTAACAGCAGAAAACAACTGTTCAAGGAATATGGATAATTAACCAAAACCACTACATTAGATTTACCAAAATCTAAACAGTAGGCAGCTAACTAATTTTCCAGTCATATGATTTTGACAAGAATGACAAAGCATTTTGGATGAAGCACTGGTACATGCTCCCTCTGGATCACCTGTGGAGGCAACAAAGCACATACTTCTCTTTTCCAGCAGCTGCTCATACTGCCTTCCCTAATTTAAATCACGAGAGACTGGGAGGTGACGGACAGGATATAAAAATATTTTTTATTTAGGTAGGAGTCTTATTTGTTGTTCCTGCCCATCCAATCAAATATTGACAGAATTAAAATGTTACCTTAGGAATTCCTATACAGAGCTTTCTGACATCTATCAAGTTGGGTAGTTCAAACGGCTTAAAGGTGTCCTGAATCGTGGTAGAGTCTTTAGGATCATGTCCAGCAAGTGAACCTGAAATATGAAATGACATGTGAATAGGAAAAAAAAAAATGTACAGTGAATAATCTAAATTCAATTTGTTTCGAGACATGCTGTAAACAAAGACATGTAGTATACAAAGACATATATAACAGAAATACCTAACACAACTGCTGCATCATCCACACATCTGGTTAAGATTCCTGGCACATCCATGGAATTCACTAAAGGAATGAGACCATGGCGAGAAATCAGTCCGTATGTTGGCTTTAAACCTACTACTCCACAATGAGCAGCAGGGTTTCTGGTAGATCCTCCTGTGTCTGACCCTAAAGCTCTATGGTTTCAAAAGAATTACCATTAGTAAAATAATTCAGAACACTTTCAAAGAATAAAAATGCATGGCTTTATGATATATAGTTTTAAAAACATGTGAATTCTTCCAGATTAGAAGTCATAATCACACAGCCTGAATTTCAGTTTGCTCTCTACATCCACTAGTTTTTATCCATTCTCAGTATCCGTTCTTAGGGCCTCTGAATTAGTCATCAGAAGAGCCCAGTTCTCTCCACCAAGCAGGGACACACAGGTAGAATACAGGCCCTCTGAATATGGTCCTAAATATCTACTTCTGGCATCTCTGCTGGTCCGCTCCATTTCTGTGTTCTCTGAAAGACATGCCTCATGTGACTTAGTGTATGATTTTCAGACATTCAGATCTCATTTATTCTGTCAGCAATAGACTATGAAGCAGCACTTCCCAGTATACAAAGAAATAATGATAAAGTATGCATTTTTCCCCCAGAAAAAGGGAGCACATCCCATCAAAGCAAAGGATGTTTTTCCTGTTTTCCAAGCCTACAAAGCACAGCATCAGAATTTGCACTTTATGGTAGCATAAGTGGGATTTTAGAACACAATTTATTATTATTATTTTTACAAGTTGACTCATTTTATTGTTCTTTTGTAAGTGAAGCCTTGTTCCTTTTAAATTGAAATTTTTATTTCAGGAATTGTAATGGAACAGGCAAGTCGCACTGAAGTGACACCTGTTGTTCTTTTCTTGTTTTTAATTATTTTAGCTCAAAAAATTTTTTTTAAATAAAACTGTTTTCATCAAAATCTTGAACAAATACAAAATAAACTTAGGAAAGAGGCATATTTTTTATTGACATGGGCATGTGACTTTTCCCATAGGCACTCATTTGTGAAATGGCTGAACCAATTCAACTGACTTTGCTGAAATGGAATTTTCTCAAAGCTTTTACGTTGATGCAAAACATCTTCATTTTTGTAACACTTCTGTACATCCAAATCTCAAATTGAAAAAAGAAAGATTGGCAGCATTCCTGATGCTTGAAAGAAACTAATAGTGAATACGTGATGGATTATAGGCAATAAAATAGCTGGAAGAAAAATCTCCCTGATCTGACAAAGTGCTAAGCAGTGCAGGTTGGAAGGTAAGCACGCCCAGAAACATCAGAGATGGTGCCAGACCATCTCAGGATTAGGCCATTCTGGCTCAGGACAAGGACCAGCAGTCCTTGGGAGAGGCTGCACTGCGTTCAGTAAACAGTAACAAACAATTAAAAGCACAATTGAAATAATCTTATATATACTGAGCTCCACTACGTAGCTCTAAAAACCACAAAAATAGAAAAGTGTAAAGTTTTAAGGGTCAGATTTTTCTTAATATATTTGAATGGGAAGACAGTATAAGCAACTGATTTCTTAAATAAAGGATTGCTATTCCATGCAAATAATAATTATTAAAAAAAAATGCCAGCTTGTTCTTTTTTTTTTTTTTAAACTCTCTTTGATTTCTTTTTTTTTTTTTTTAAAGATAGTTATCTAGGGTATCTGTGTAGCTGGCTTCCTTTGGGTAAGTCAGGGATCTGAAAGCTTTCAGTTCCCAAATCTCACGCATCTGTATTATTACACAACCCTGCTATAAAAACAAAGAATGGGAGGAGAGCTTACTACACAGTTATCAGTTCAGGGATCTTGTCATTTTCTGAATTATATTTTAGTGTGTGCACCTGTAATACACTTATCTGGGTGGAGAATGTGTCACAAATCCCATGCTGTTTTTAACATAGTATGTGAGAATAACAATAAAATGTCATTTCTTTACTGCCATTAGTATTTTATTGCATGCAGTACAAAGTGGTCGCATCAGCATGCTGTATAACACTTAAAATTAATAAGCTTAAATTTACCTGCATGGAATCATTTTGGCTACATGTTATGCTGGGAATAAATTAGAGATGCTAAAACAAATTCTTGTGTACCAGTGCAAATAATCCTCACATTTCAAACAAGATAAACATTGAAACTACCTTATTAAAAGATTATAAAATTAAAGCCTTGCAACATATTTTGAGAAATTTAATTAAAAACAATTCTAAAAAGCCTCTTACGCAAAACACGTGAAAGATGATACAGCAGCAGCACTGCCTCCTGAACTTCCTCCTGTTATTACCCAGTCAGACTCTTCATTCTCAGAACTGGATTTTGGCGGAGCTTTTTCTTTGTACTGTCTTGAATAACTCCAGGGGTTTCTGACTGGTCCAAATATCCCATCCGTACTCCCAGATCTAAGATATTCAGATAGGATAAATACAAACAAAAGTGACAGATGACACACTCCATTGAAAGAGTTTATCCATTTCTTCATCCTTCACCTTAGCAAATTCAATTTCAACATGGAAAGACAGGGGTATGTATATCCTTGCACAATCAACTCCAACAACATTACACAGAATTGCAAAGTTTTAGATCTTCACCCCTGACACAGTACTTTGACAGAAACATGAACTCATACCTCACTCTGACATGTGCCAATGCCACTAAAACTAACGTAACAACACAACATAAAACTGATTATGAGCCACATAACAGTAAAGCTGCACATCTGCTACAAAACAAAGGTCTTCTAGTTTCCTAACCCTGCGTTTGGAAAAGACAAAAAAATATGACCACAGCTGTGGAAAACTGTGCTGGTAGAGGTAAGAAAAAGCCCTGCAATAGCAGGAACGAGCACTGCTCTGCAAATAAAATGCTATTACTCCCTCCGTAGCCTTCTCCCAAGGCCAGAGTTTCTTGATTTAGATTGCTAGACTGGCTTCTCAGGGTTCAGTTGCAGTTAGCCTACACCAGTCTAAGTGTGGGCTGCTAACAGAAGCAGGAGTGGGGGTTTCCACCTTTCTCCCAACCTCTGCTTCATGTTCTTCCTGATTTTAGGGTACTCGCGTTACTAGCCAAACCATCTGACACAACAGGCGGTTGACACAGCAGGTAACTAACCTTACCAAGACCTGACTTTTGAGCTGGATCAGCTCCCTGATCAAGCTCGTGGGGAGGCCATGCTGGTTCTAGCACAAGTGAGACCATGCAAACACACAGTCCAGCGATGAGGCCGGGGTGGGACAATCCTTTTCAGCAGAACCTTGAGCTTCGATGAGCTCAGACCAGCTATATCACTGTGTAATCAGTTGGTTTTTTTCTGTGCTTTTTCCCTGCCCTTCTTTTGTGGAGTTTATTTTTGACAAAGAGATGACTTTATCCAAAACAATGCAGCCAGATTACATCCATGCAAATTGTCTGAATTTCCAATCAGTTCTGTCTTTAGTTTAGATAAAACAAAATACAACACTTATTACTTCTCATGGGTAACTAAATTCCCAGGCAATTCTTTCCAGATCCAGCAGTGTCCCATCCCTAACTGTCCATCACTGCTCCCTGCCATAACTTGCTGCCCTCACCGATTTGCTGGAGAATCAATTTGTGAAAACATTTCCCAACTTGGTCCTGACAAAAGCCAACAACATCAGCTTAGGCAATTTAAACTGTTACTGTGGATTAGCCTGCTGCAGCAATTCAGGGAGAACTTGTACAAATAACGGCAGCGGATGACTGGCAGAGGCAGTAACTATCATCAGGGGCATGATAAGGTCAGAAATCACTAGCGAGCAGAGAGAAGGCAACAAACAACTGGGGTAGTAACCAATTCTACTAACACAGCTGGACTTAAAAAAGCCTTCTTGCCCTCTGCAAGGGCTGTGCTGCTTCCTCCCCCTCAAGCACAGCTCTGGTCAAACACTATTTTCATAAAAATCAGCATTTATATGATTTACACAACCATATAAATGTTCAGGGAAAAATTCATGCAACTTTGGATGCTCCTTGAGGATAAGTATTCACTTTTCTAAACTCACACAAAGAGGATTTAAGGATTACAGATAGATCAGAACTGGTGGTTTATATTCTATTTAAACTGCAATCACATTTTAAAAATAAGAAACATCACTCACCCCATTGCAAATTCATCTAGGTTTGTTTTTCCTAAAAGGACAGCTCCCTGATCCAATAATTTCTGAACTACTGTAGCATTGTAAGGAGAAATATAACCTGAAAACAATCAGAACAGTTAAGAGACTGGTTGGTGAGATATGGATGATTTTCAGAATCCTTGCAACCTCCTCCGAACACTCCAAACTTGTCATTATTTTTGCCTAAGAATTGTCACTTCGTGGTGCTAAAATTTTGCTTCATGATAACACTATTAATTATCAAAATTTACCAAAAGTAAAACAAATATTGTTCTATTCACGATGTTTTTCTTCTTCCACAATTTATAATCCAGTAATTCTGAACTGTACAATTCTGAACTGTAGAACTAAGACTTCACACAAACAACTTACCATAAGAGTACCAAATTACTGGAATCAGCCAATTTGCAGTAACTGTCTCAAATATATACTCTTACCCCACAGGAAGTGAGAAGAAATGAGAAATAGCTCTTTACAGAAAATTGCTAAGCTGTGTTGAACTATATGCCGTTATCATGAGATAAAGGAGCATACAGCTAGCCACAAGCTGAAATACTAAGCGGCTATCCTGCAATCAAGCGTGTGATCCCTTAGACCTTATATAAACTAGGATGAGAAACATATCACTTGCAAGAGGTGCTGGGTGGCAACCAACTCCTTTTGTGAATACTGACAGGGATTTCTCTACTCACACCCTCAATTGGAACTGGCAAAAAACAAAACGCCACTCCTAATACTGTCAGCCACACTACTACAATCAGTCACAATGGGTCTGAAAATATGCGCAAGGAAAAGCATCTGAGGTAATATGATGCGTTTTTAAAGGAAGAAGTCTTTTTTTGCTGTTGTTTCTTCTGTTATAAAAACACAGTCATCAGATTAACTCAATAAATTAGCAGAATCCTATCCTTCCTCTAAGTTTTACAGCTTTACTTTGTACATATGGCAGAATAAAACTGATACAAGAAATGCTTTCTCCTTAAGGGAAAATTAAGGAGTCTATTTGTGTCTTTTTTTTTCTTCAAATGCTTCTACTAAGAAAACATTCTAATTTCTTGAAAATCTTCGTGGACTGTTAACTGAAACAACGAGCTTATGAAATTTGAACAAATTTAAAAAAAAAAAAGCCTTCCAGATTATGTTTGTATATCACGGAAGGTATAGAAAACTTGTAATGACTACTCTCTTACAGCGATACGAATAAACTATTTAAGTTAGAATTATCAACAGAACAAAAAAAGGCTATCTTTGCATTTGGCTAGACAAGACAACAGCAAAAAGTGCTGACAGCTCTCCTATAAATCTAAAAGTAACATGAAGCGAAATGTGAACTAGAGAGCTGTTACCTTTCAGTAGATTGGCTACAATAAACATTGCATTGTTAACAGCAATGTAACTGTGTAAATAAACAAGAAAACGTGTTTACATAAGAAAAAGATGCACCAGTAACACCAAAAGAGCTTGGCAGAGGAAAGCAGAAAAAGACTGAAATGACTTCAGTTCATTTTTTGAAGATACTTGGATTTCTGGAAGACTCTGCTCCATAATTCCTTTAAAGAAGGGAGTTAGGGCTTTGAAATGAGATCTGACTTTACTTAAAAAGCTCTACTGTACCTTTTAGCATGTTTGATGCACATGTTGTCTCAATGCCAGCTGTATTAAAGTTGTCTTTTACTGCAAAAGGAATTCCGTCTAGAACACCCAGCGGTTGACCTGGATGAGGTATTATTACAAAGACAACAGGGATTAAATCAAAGTGTACTGTCTTTTTATCAATTACATCTTATTTTATAAGTCACTTCATTTTTTTCTGGAAGCAAGAATTCTATCCACATCACATGGGATGGCCATCTGCTACATTTTCAAGAACTGTCTTCTGTTTTAACTCTAGCATTATGTCTGCCCAGACCAGATTTATCTCTGCAGAGCCCAGTTCTGCAAATGCTCCTAAGCCTGCAATACAGGCAGCTGCTTTCAGACAGGTTAGCAATCCCAAAGGAGTGCTTACTTCTTCAAATGTGGCCACATAATGCTTATTTCAGCCTTAGGTACTGCCTAAATCTACTCCATCCCTAAGCTGGCAGTCATAAATTCTGCCTATCTGACATATACAGTAGATATAATCTTAAAAAATGACAGTAACAGAGAAAGTCTTCCATACGTGACTGATTATTCACCATCCCCCATCCCCCCCCAAAAAAGTACCTATGTCAGGAAGCAAAACACTCCGTTTGGCAATTTTCTTAATCTGTCAGAGGTTAGCAAGCATCACCCAGAAAGGAAAAAAAAGTACCCCATCAGGCGAAAATTTCCCTTCTCTGTCATTTAGGAAATGCAAAGGAAAAGGAAGAAGGAAAGTTCGTCAGTGAGGACACAGCAACCTCTACCTGCTGTAGACAACACGATTTAATGCTGTTCTGTTCACCAGCAAATAACTGAAGATTATCAGAGTTGCTCTATTTTTTTTTTTTTAATTTAAAACTTGACATGCACAGGAGCAAATCTGACTGTGTTGCCTGATGGGCCAGCAAAGACCACCACATCTGCTTGCTTGTGGCAATCGCTACTAACTCAAACCCAACTTGTGAGGGGAAAGCAGAGGCAGCCAAGTTGCAGCAGCATTCAGTGGGTATGGAGCTTATTTAATCTGTAGTCTGCTGCTGAAATATGCTAACTGGCTTTGACCCAGTCCTGCCCTCGACCACCGAACTGCATGTGCTCCGGCTAACGCACATAAACCCATGGGGCTCGTACCTACAACCCCATCCGCCGACTGCCAAAGGAGTAACGCGTGCACCTGCTGTAAAAATAAGAGGTACTTCACTGAACAAACAGAGCTCCTCCACAGCAGGTTTTGAAGGGCTGATACCAACACAAGTAAGCTAACGTACCTCTCCTGTATCTTTTCTCTGACTCTTCAGCCTGCTTTAAGGCGGTCCCTTCCGCGACGGTAATGTAAGCGTTAAGGAAGCCGGTGCTTTTGATGAGCGAGAGGCACCGCTGGCACAGCTCCGTCGCGCTCACGCGTCCTTCCTTCAGCGCCGCCGACACCTGCAACCGTGCGTCCCGCCGTCAGCGCCCCGCGGCTGAGGCGCCATCTTGGGGCACGGCCCCCCTCCCCGCACGGAGCCGGGCCCCGCGCCGGTCAGCCCGGTCACCGGCCGCGGCTCCGCCTCTCCGCGCGCCGGCGGCTACCAGGGCGGGCTCGGTGCCGCTACTCACCTCTCGGAGGGAGGCGCGCAACATGACGGCCTGCTCCCCGCCGCCTCACGACTCCTCCACCGGCGCGGCGCGACAGCGAGCGCCTGGGCGCCGCCATCTTGCCGCAACATCGAGCGGCGCCATTGGCCCGGCGGCGTAGAAGCCGGCCGCCCATTGGCCGCGGGGGTCGCCCTGCGGAGGGGCCGGCGTACGGCAGAGCGGGGCTGAGCCCGCGCCCGCCCGGGGCAGCTGCCCGCGGCGGTGCGTGAGGGGAGCGGCGGGAAGGCGGTGAGGCCGCGCCGGGCCGCCGCGGCCATGCTGGCGCGGGGGGCCGCGGTGAGGGGAGGCGGCCTGCTGCGGCGGGCAGGGGCGCCGGGCCGCGGGCTGCGCACCTCGCCGGCGGCGCGGGGCGGCATGCCGTCCTGGGTCATTGACCGGTACGGGCGCAACGAGGTGCTGCGCTTCGCCAGGAACATGGCGCTGCCTGCCATCCGCTTCCCCAACGAGGTGGTGATTAAAGTGCACGCCGCCAGCCTGAACCCCATAGACCTTAGCATGAGAAGTAAGTGCCGCTGCCCGGCTATCCGTCGCCTTTGAGGGAGTACCAAAAAGGGCCGGGGCGATCGCACCGCCGCTTTGCCCTGCCCGTGCGGTTTTAAAATCCCGAGTGCGGACTTCAGCCCGCTACGCGCTGCGCCAGTCCCCAGCCAGCCTTGCCGCCCTGGGACGTGCTTCGCCGTGGGAAGCCTTCTTGGTGGAAAACCCCCCTTTAAATCCTTAGGGAAGAACTGTAATTCAGGCCTAAGAAAGCCGTTGCCTTTCTGAAGGCAAAAGGGTGGGTGTGGGGGGCAAGCTGTTAACCCAGGTAACTGGTTGGTGTCCTCTACAGGCTTGAGACAAGTCAGTTTCCTTTATGTGTTAGCAGTGCAGTCATAGTGGGATTTATTTCTTGGCCTTCTCCCCCTTCCCTGCCATCTGGGTGCTAGCAGTCAGTATCCTCTTCAGCAAGAGACTAGTGCTTCAAAGGAGAAAGGTTTCCCCTGAGAGATACTGAATTTTCCCATCTCTTGAAAATCGGTGGGGCTGAAGCTCAAGGTCACCTCAAACTCGGCCTGTACAAGCCAATCCAAACTGCAGTGTTCATTGTCATGTCCCATCCCTTGCCTCTTCCTGAGATGGCAACTGAGTAGCTGTTGTCACCTGGCCCTGCAAATACCGTAACTTTGATTGACTCTTTGTATTTCACATATTTAATCAAGATTTGTTCCCAGTTTCAAGTTTTGAAATATAAGAAGGCAGTTGTGGTGGTTGAAGATCTTGCATTTCATGTTGAGAAGTGACCTGGCTTATCAAATTATATTCATTAGCCCATGTGGAGATACCTGCATGAAGCCTACTGTCAAAGCTGTAGTTTGTATTTTGGGTCTCTAATAAATTAATTTTAAAAAAGCCTTTTTAATTATATACAATTGTGGGTTTGTTTATGCAGGGTTTCCTTATATGAGGATTCTGGTTGAATGACCCACTTGAGCTACCGGTCACAAATTGTGTTTTGTCTCAGTGAAAGATTATTTGGAAGAAACTGTCTTTTCATCCAGCTTTCAAGGTGTCTCCCTTTGTGTCTTTACATACCTTTTAGCATAATGAGGCAAGTAGACTCCCTCAAACATTTGAAAAGCCATACATGTCTGAATACAGGTTTGTAAGGCTGAGCAGAATTGCTATGTGCATAATCCTAGGAGTTCACAGCATTTAGGTATTGCTTCTTAAATAGAAGTTAAGGTTTCTCATCTTAGAAAATGTTCTGTAATTTTTACCATGATATTTATGTTACTGTGCTTATGGTATCTTATATGAAAAGGGGAAAGGAAAACTCGGAGTTCTTTTGGAATTCTGCAGTGTTGGACAATGCAGCATTTCCCGCAGGCTTCTTAAAATAACAGTGTTACTGCATATTAGATGTTTTTATAACAAAAAGCCATTTCATATAGACGCTAATAAGATCATGGTATAATCTGCTAAATTGTTTTAGAGTGATTTGTATTCTTACACATACTGTATGTTATATAAGGGAGGAAAGAAGAAATAGGCTAGAGTTAAAATTTGCTTTTTATTTGTAAAATCTGTAAAAATACAAAACATTCCACATTTTTGGCATGTTTAAGTTACTGTAGAAATGAAGAATATTTTGAAAACGATACATTAGGTACGGACAAGGCTTTCTAATTGGAATTGTCCAGTTAATAAATGAAAACTCAATAAGACATGTTATGATTAATTTCATGTTTTGTAGGTGGTTATGGTGCCACTGCATTAAATATGAAGCGAGATCCCCTGAAACTGAATAGCGAGGAGAATGAATTTCCACTAACGCTTGGTCGAGATGTCTCCGGTGTAGTTATGGAATGCGGACTAAGTGTGTCTTATTTCAAACCTGGAGATGAGGTGATATAAATAATTTCTTTTTTTCTAAAAGAGCATAGTTAAAATATAACATGAACTGTTCAGGTTTCGTTTGCCTCTTAAGATTTTTTTTTCCCCATGATTCTCCATACACTTTTGAGTATCATGCAGAGACTCTGTGGGATGCTTTCTTCCCTATCTTCTTTCTCTAAAAAAAAATCACCTTTTCCCAAACTTTCTTCTACAATTTGCTTCATTTTTTATTTTTTGGTCCATTTCAGTGGCAGAAAGAGAGGAATTTATTTATTTGTAACTATGCGAACTCAAGATGCTGCTTCATTTTGACTGAAGATAAAATTCTAAGAAGAAGAAGAAGGATTGCTTCCCCCCCCTTTGAGTGAGTTAGTTAGTAATAGTAAGAACTCTAGCATAGCCAGAGAATGACTTCTCAACTCCTACATAAATCCTGGTATGGTTTGCTTTCAACTTCTTAGTGTCAGTATAGCAAATTTTGTTTCTGTCTCCTGCCCCCCCCTTCCCCCCCCCCCCCCAATCTGGGCTTTACCTCTGTGAAAGTAATTTGATTTTTTAAGGAATATATATATACTATGCACAGTGTGGTACGGCTTACTTACGCAGCTCAGCACTCCTTCATTTAGTTACTCTTCTCATGCTTTTTGTTTGAAGACTAAGGTAAACTGGTATCTGATAAGCAATAGTGAAGGCATTTTGCAAACTGGGAGAAGATTTCTTTCGTAAGGAAAGCTTCTTTCTGTAGATACAATATTATGTAAAGTAGCAAAAATTAATAGTTGTTTTCCCTTTGTTTTTAGGTATGGGCAGCAATTCCTCCATGGAAACAAGGCACTTTGTCTGAGTTTGTTGTAGCTAGTGGAAATGAGGTAAACCTTCAAAAATGTGGCCAAGAGACAAAGCTTAGACTTCTTCATGCTGGCATTATTTTTTTCTTCAGTGTCTAAATAGCTGACTGTTTCTTAATGCTTAAACTGATTTACAGTCTTTTGCTAATTATGGATAATCAAGATAGTTGAAAATGTGGAATACATGATCTGCCATTTGGTAAAGCTTGTTTAAGTATTTCAGTGGTACATAGGATCTGCTCTGTGACTTGGATACAATTGGTCTTATTTCAGGTGTCTTTTAAGCCCAAGTGTCTCAGTCATACAGAAGCAGCCTCCTTACCGTATGTAGGTCTCACCGCATGGTCTGCAATTAACAAAGTTGGAGGACTGAACCAGAAAAATTGTGGTGGGAAAAGGTAAGTAACTAGTTCTGGAGCTAAAGCTTAGTGTTTCATTTTTATATGAATTAGCAACTTACAAGACACATTTTAACAGTGATGAAGACTGAAATACCTTAACATTCACAAAGGTCAGGTGGCCTGAAGGTGCTAGGTTCAGTCTACACAACTACCGAGAGAGGCTCCTTCAGAGGGAGATTCAGACCAGGAGCCTGACTGAAGTGTTCCTGATAACTTGCTGATGAGCAAGCTTCCTCTGCTGATTATATAGAGAATTTAAGGATGGTGTTTCTAGGAATTTATAGGGACTTTACCTTGCTGTGAGCTAGGCCAGTTGTCCACATATATCCTCTCTGAGTTATCTTGGCAACTCACAAAAGTTCTCTCATCCGCAGAAATGTGGTTCACTCGGTTGCTCCGTTCCTGCATACTCTGGGCCATTTGGATCAGACCCATCCTGCACACTTTTAAGAAAAAGAAGGTGACTGGGTCTCATTTGGCCTGTGTGCCAGAACTTTGATGGGGTCAGAAAGGCAAAAGAGAAGGGGAGAACATTCAAGGCTAGCAGCAAAAGCAAATAGAAAAAGTGGCTTTATTATCAGCCTGTTAATCTGATAGTGGGGGCGGGGGGGACAGAAGAGGAAAAAAATGTATTGAAAGATTGGAGCGGATACCATTTTTCACCCGATAATTGAAATTTGCAGTTATTATGGCCTTTAGATGTTTGTGTAAATATATAGCAAAGTGCTCAGAATGGAAAGAATGGCAAAGGTAAAAATACTGGAATTGAAAAATAATCATTAAAACTACTATGCTGCACCAGAAGTTTAGATCATAAAATAAGGTTGGGCACTAGGAATCCTCCTGTCTGACTTTTTATCTTGGGGCTGGTGTTGTAATGCAACACATTGCAAAGGACACTAGATTTATTGAAAGTCTTCATCCACATCTTTAAAAGATACTTAAGTGGATGGTTGTTGGTATGTCACAGTAAATTTCATCATGAAAATATAAAGCAAATGTTTGTTCTAAAGATGTTTTGAGAAAATGAATTGCAAGGTGTCTTTGAAGTTAATATGCATCTAGTGATAAAATGCTAGATTTACCATCTCTTTTTTTATTTCTTCAGTATTCAGACTGTGTTTTGCTATCTTAACTTGCCCATATAAATATAGTTAACCTAAAGATATATTGATAGGCTAACATTTTTTTGAAGTGAAAACCTTTACAATGTTCACATAAGTGTTTAGATTTTTAAAAGTGAAATGTAAACTGCATTTGCATTTAACATTTACTTTTATGTTCCCAACAGATATTTAGTTACTCTAGCAACAAAAAAATTTTCACATATTTAAAAAGTTATGATGCTTACTTTCTTGAAGGTTTAGGTTTCAAAACCAATAGAGAATGGCTTAGGTGGAGGTGCTTTTTTCAAGAAAAAAAGATCTTGTAGAAAATGGGGAAAAAAATATATATATTAATGCTTTAGATATATATATATATGTAATGTACTAAAGCAACCCTGCAAAAGTATATTTTATGAACCTTACATTACTCCTTCAAGACAGTAATTCATAGGACAAGAATGTACATAGTATTTTTTAAATTTCTTGAAATAATTTAACGTGTGATTGGTAAGAAGGTACCCACATATGTGATTTAAGTTGGTCTTTTTGTCTCTTGTAGGTGTATGTATATAGCTATGTAGAAGGGTGTATATACACACATGAGTGTGTCTTATTTTGAAAGAGCATCTGTATTCCTTGATGAAAACTACTTCACTGATACTTTATTGCAGTGTTAAGACATCTTAGAAACAGCAAGATTTTTCATTGGTGTGTATTGTTTTCTTTGCCTCTTTAAGGTGGAAGGGTGGGCTAGCCAGAAATATTCTCCATTAGTCCAACTTCTAACTGTATTATGATCTGACGAGAGTGTCTACTGCATTTGCACATACTTTCACAAATACTGTTTTAACAAGTTTCATGACCCCCTAGTTACCTGAAGCGTGCTCATATTGTTCATGATGTCTCCTACTTCACTACAGCTCTAGTAATTTCTTAACTTTTATCCTATATTACTGTAATTTATGTCAATATTCTTGCACAAGCTAAAAGTGAATGTGCTTGTTCTTCAAAATGTTCATAATGATCCTATTGTTCAGAAGTTCTCTGTAGAGAACACTTGGAGGACTTCTAATACTTGTGAGGGTCCTCTTTCAGTAGAAGGATATACTCCTTCAATGATAGCTGTGTTAAACGTCAGGTTTTCTGCGGTCATAAAAAGCATGATTAAAAAATCTGACAATTTGTAAAGTTCTTGAAAACTTTTACATTAACACTAAGTAAAAAACTTTATTTTTTATATAAAAATATTGAGTCAATATTTCATACATCTAAGAATACCAGGAGGAAATATAGTTGGATTCTGTTACTGTAAGCTATTAAACTTCTCCTCTTGGTTTATGTTGTTAAAATGAAAATTTGAATGATACAATACCCCAAGAAAATATTTTCAAAAAGTCTATGCTTTATTTCATTATTTTATCTGTCGAGAAGTAAAAAGTGAGTGTAGGGTATAGCACTTCTATGATAGGGTAAACACTTCTTGATAAAACAAGAATAAATCCCAAGAAGACATTGTAATGTAATCAAGTGGGATTTGGCAAGTACATCTCTTGCTGTGAAACATTTGCTTTATTTATACACATGTAGCTACACCACTGAAAATTCTATGTTGTGTATAGACTATAGAAAATTCTAGCCTTCATTCCTGTGCTCCCACGTTCTTGTGTCTTGCTTGTTGGGCACAGCTGAAACAGGCCCTGGTTTTCTGGTGCTAGTTTCTGGCCATGCCATAGTTCAGAGCAGGGTACGGGGAGAAGTGCTAAGCTCTCAGATCCCATGGTATACTCATCAGAAGAGATCTGCTGATCTTGTGGTCATTTGAACCGCTATAGCATCATATGGGATTTAGTGAATGCTGAGGATGGAAAGGTTCAGTTAAATATTGGTAGATACTTACTTGAATTATGTGCCTCCATCAGAAGGGAGCAAAGTTTAGGGTAAGTGAGATGAACGTGTTTTTGTTCTTCTGGTAGAATTTTTTCTCTTGGATCTCTGGCCAGGTGAAATACCTCGTTAGTTTGTTCCTGGGTCCTGGTCCCCTTGTGCACTTTTGTGTTAGTTTACTCCTGAGTTCACCTTTGCAGTGACGCGGGTAGTTCCTCTGAGATCATTTTCTCCTGCCTATGTTCTCCCTAGGCAGTGCAAACAAAACTGTGCCTGATTTGGCACTTTGCACCCTCTATGTTCCTTCAATACCATTCTAACAGGTCCTGCACCTTCAAACACTTCCCGGCTTCCTTATGTTATGCCAAACAGCGTGCGTGCATTGTGCCCCCAGTGTTATAAAAACACTGGTCTGTGGAGCTGTGGCCCACAAACCTCCTGTAATTACAAGGACTTTGAGCTGAAAAAAACAGGAGCAGCCAAGCAAATGTGTAACAGCCAAGTAAATGTGTAGCAGCCGCAGCAGCACTGGAGGCAGCCCAGGGCAGGTGCTGTGCAGCGTGGATGAGGGCAGTCTCTTACGGATGAGCTGGAAGCATTGTGGGCATGAGTCGAGTCATGGGTCACTTGGCCTGGAAGGTGGCAGATTGCTCCGTGGCGTAGCTGCCTTTAGAGTGTAAACATAGCTTGTGTCTGAAGCAAAGAGCTTTTCTCAACTCACATTATATGGAGAAAGTTTTAATAAGAAGTAGTTTTGGTAGAAAATAGCCCACATAGCATAGGAACAAAAGGAACCCAGAGCATATTTCTCCCTCAGGAATCTCAAGGGCTTTTATTGAGGAAGGGGCAATAAAAAGCAGCCCTAACGAAGCAGCTCCATGAAACCAAAAATGTTACATAAATTGTTGAGCAAAATGCACATTTTCAAATTACAGCTTTCTCCAAAATTTAAGCAAGGAGGAAAATTGGAAAGACTTTTACAAGGAATTTGTCTTTTTTGTACTAATGAAATGTAATGGAATTTGTCATTTTGAAAGGATTTAGTTGTGACTGTCCTTTGTAAGGATAAAGATGGGCTCAACCCAGTATTGTGAGCGTAGGATACTGCTTTTTGTAGGATAATAAAATTAAATAAACATGTTGCTTTGGGCATCTTTTGTTAGAAGCATAGTTCTGAGCATAAGTACATTTTGGCAGACTGAACAGTGGCAGGCATTGGAATTTCAAATCCTTAATCTGAATTTTGCTGTTTAAATCAGTGAAATAGGAGGGAACAGAATCTGATCAGTTACAAAAGAGGAAACATTTTAAAATGGGTACTGTGACCAAAGCCAAGTCTCTTAAGTTACTTCAAAGAGTTTTTGTAAACTGAGACACAAGGCGGTACAGTACAGTTTTGCGTTCTAAAAGCAATTTCCTTCAACATCCCTCACAGTGAGACTTAAAACAGGAACACCGCCTGGTTTTGAAGATACTGAAGATTCTGAGAAACATGATGCCCCACAGTCCTATGCCAAGACTTCATCTTGGATGTTCCTTTTTGACCTGGAATTAGCAAATGGGTCCAAACTTGTCAGATTGTTTGTAGCTTCAGTTGGAAGGCTTTCTTACTACTTTCGTTCTTGATGTTTAGCTATTTAATAAAAATACCGGGATGAAATTTTTGAACAGTAGTTGGACTGCTGGAGGTAAAGTTCTCACACCACTGAAGTTGTATTTGTTTTTGTGAAATTAGGATAGTGTGTTTGGTAAGTCACTGTGAGTTGTTTATTTCACACAATTAGAAGGAACTCACTAATGGTTTGGTAATGGACTGCTTTATTTTCTTGCTTGTTTACTGATTCACACAACCTGGCATTTTACAGGGTCTTTTTGAAATCTGTGAAACGAGCAAAATTCTACTGGCTTTCTTCTAAAGAAAGGGACAGTTATACCTTATTTTAATAAAACTTAAACTTATTTATGGTGAGGCTTCTTCCTTATGTTTTTGTCTTTCTTTTAGATAAATATAGCATGATATGGGAAAATTATTTGTTCAATGTATTCTGAAGTTCCTGGTCTCTATAAATACGGTGATACTAAACCACTTTTTCTGTTAGATAACACCAGTTTATGTAAAACATTGGTGAACCTGATTTTTCCTCTAGGAAATATGACAGGGCAATGCCAGTGGAATCTGGTGGGCAGAGACACTCTTACCTGATTTTGTCCCAACCTAAGCAATTCTGCTTGGGAAGGTATGGACTCCTGACAGGGCTTTTTGGTGATAAATGTTACTGCCTGACAGCTCCACGGGCTGGATTTAGTGGAAAGCACGTAGGAGGAAGTCTCTTTGGTTGGGCTGAGATAATGGCCTTGGCACAGGAAACGGGTTGAGCAATGTTACGTTGTGTTACCAAGTATGTGAAGAGTTCACCACTAAGTCATTTTGAATGACAAGTACAATCTCTTGCTTAAAGTAATTTGATGTCTGAGATTTATAAAAAGCATTAGAATATATAATGGAATTGTTTTACTATTCAGTTTATTTAAAGAACTATTTAATACATTTTAATTTTCTCTTACAGACTATTAATATTAGGAGCTTCAGGAGGAGTTGGTACGTTTGCTGTACAGGTAATATACTGCAGAATGCCCAGGATGTGCCTTCAAATTATTCAGCATGAACAAAATTTGACAGACAGGAACGAAGGGAAAGGATACTTAAATAGCAAGCTAATGAATAATCTGCCAGAGCTCCAAAAGTAAAATATTTTGAGTTTGTTCCTTTCCATCTTTACGTTTTACTAGCTTAAGGTAGGAAGCAGGGAATTTCAAAGAAGGGTGTTGTAAGCATAGGTAGCAAAAGATCACATTTCAGTGTTTGGGTGCAGGAAATTTGTAACTTGTGTATCTTGAAATATGCAGCCTGTTTTCGTTATCTTTCAGTCCCCTTTCAGCTCAGCTCCATAAATCTGGAAGGAACTTGGTGTGCAAGTAGAAAATTTGATGGAAAAAAATAGATGATTGCAGTTGCAATTTTCTTTCATATGTGAATATTCCTAGCTGTTGGTGGTGCTCAAAGGATATAAGATGCACAAGTGTAGTGTGTATAATCTGTAGATTAATTTTCCTTGGCTGTCCTTCCCCCCACTGCCCTTTTGTCTTCCTTCATTCTAGTAGCTCTAAACTTTGGAGAGTCAACATGTTCTTTTGTTAATCCATTAATTGTGGAACATCCTCTTTTCCTGTCTTCATTTAATTTGAGGATTTGGATGTTCATGTCATCTCATGCTACAACATCTTTCTCTTCAGAATATGAAAAAATGTACAAGTCAGATGATTGCATCACTGTTTTCCATCTTACTGGACTATAGACATAATGATTTTAAGAGGGCCACAGGAGAATTTTTAGTGATATGCAGTTTGCCTGAGCAATGATAAAGCAGGTGGCTAAATGAGATCAATAAAAAGGCTGAGCCAGCTACTGACTAATTGTGATTTCTACCTGCAGTTAACCTGAGCAAGCCAAATTAATCTAGAGTAAATGTCAAAAAAGATTATTGTGAAGGAAACATGAGATTACAGAAGAGAAAAACAGTTAGCAAGAATCCTTTACTTTGCTGTAGCTTTGTGTACTAGAAGATAACCTGACATCCTCCCTATGGTGAATCAGAGATGATTTTCTTCTTTTTCTTATTCCTTTTATTAATAATTAAGTTATTTACAGTGAAATACTTAATGAGCTGATAGGAATTAAAAATGTTTTAATGTGTAGAATGGTTAAATCTGGTGACTGTTTTGTAGATTGTCAGCTAACCAAGAATTACTGTCCAAGCTACCAAATTCAGAAAGCAAACTGAGACTTTTATTTGAAATTCTATTTATCCTGAGAACTGGTATCTATAAGTGTCATTTAAAAAAGCATTACACACACCAACTTCTCCTCTCCCCTCCGCCCAAACCCCACCCCTTAAATACTGATAGGCTAGCCATGGTTTGTTTGTGGGATGTGTGACATCTTGTATTGGAACACAGTTTTCCCACTCCCTACTAAAGGTGCTTATTTATTATATAAATATAATGAGATTTTGGCTTTTTAAGGTGTTCAGTTTTACTAACTTTTAAACCTTGGGCTTGTTTTGCTTTTTGTGCTTCTATTTAGCTAGGGAAGGCCTGGGGTGCTCATGTGACAGCAGTTTGTTCTAGTGATGCCAGCACTCTGATGAAAGAGCTTGGAGCAGATGATGTGATTGATTACAAATCTGGAAATTTGGAAGAACAGCTTAAAATATTACCCTTGTAAGTGTTTGTGTTGCTCAGTACTGAGATGAAGGAGTTGGCAGTCAGTCCTTTTGGCTTTTGATTATCTGACTCCAGTCAGACTCTCTGTTTTCTGTTTTTCCCCATTTTAAAGCCTTACTTTCTAAAGCAAGTTCATCCAATACTTTTTGAATGTAATTTGCCAAGTGAGTATCCCAAGCAGAGATTTCATTGAAAGGTTGTCAGTTAATTAGGTTTGTGGAAGCAAGCTCACACTTTTACATGCGGTTCTTCAATGACTGTGGTTTGAACAGTTCTGTCAGCTTCCGTCCAAGGATCTTAGAGTACTTGTAAAGCATGAATTAATTAAAATAAATCTCAGGAATCCTATGTGAGGTTAGTAAAATTGATCTCTTAGCTGCTTCAGGACACAATTCTTCCTTCTAAGTGGCTTGCCCAAGATCCTTTAGCTAGCGTGCAACACAGCTGGGAGTAGATTTCTCCTCAGTGACACTGAGTACAGCTGCCTCAGATAAATAATCATATTTATCTTGTCATAGCAGTTAGGTTAAAAGTAGCTTGAGGAGTCTCTCTGGAACTGAAATTCTTTTTACTTCTGTGATCTTTCCGTATGTTTAGACTTGGTCTACTGTGACTTACATTTGCATATAATATTTAGGGTTTTTTTAGCTAGCTTGAGTTAGCTTTTCGAGAGACAAAAAAAGACACTGTCCAATTTAATAAAAGAATCTTACTGATGCTGTGCTAAGCAGGCATGCCCTTTAACTACAGTGTGATTGTTAGCTGACCTGAGATCAATTGTGAGGGTATTGGCTGTGTCTGTAAGGGCAGGCTATGCAGCAATTAACTTACCAATTTGCGAGCAGTGCTAAACTTGCCTTTGTGCTAGTCAACATCTTAAATGATAAACACCCATTTTAGCAAGTGCTAGTTTGTAGGAGCTATCACAGCACTGTCTTAGGGTGCAGTTTTATGATATAGCTAATCAGTCTGTCAGGTAGCTGCTACTGAGAAGAATGGACCTACTTCCCTCTCCTTCTCAGTTGTGCTGACTCTCTTCAGACCCCATGCAGAGCTAGCTTTTTCTGGACCATTAGTTTTCACTATTTTAACTTCTCTTTTGGTGGCAGCTAGCTGTTAGGTTGACTGAACTGTAACAGGAAATCACACCCTTGGAAGAGCGACAGGGAAACTATCTTCCGAGAGATAAGAACTCTTTGACATAATTTGCATTATTTTCCCTGTTATTTGTAGGTTATTTAGATGAGACATATGTATATATTGCTGTCTGGAGCTTGCCGGCAATTTACAGATGTTTGAGAATGAACTGTGCATCTAACAATAGATGCATAGCTCTCAGTTGCCCTGTTCAGCCTGGGCAGATTCACATGCTGGGACAATGAAAATGAATGCTAAAGCTGCTGCTTATTGCCAGAGGCTGTACAGATCCAGTCCGTGGAGAGAAGGTTTTGAACCCTTTGCATTATTAGGTTCTACTTTGCATAGGTAGATGAGGAGAAAAGAGCTGTCAGAACAGGTAAAAGACCCCCCCCAAAAATAGATCAAAAAAGACCTTTGAAAGTGAAAGTGGAAGCTTAGGTTATGGAAAAGTTGGGATAGGTAGGGGTTGGTAGGATAGTTTGGTAAGTTTGAGCTCTGGGACTGACTTTCATGTGAACAAAACATGAATAGGAGATGTTCCTAATCAGAGCATGAGTCCTGAGTACTTTTTACATGCATATAGTGTATTGTTAAAATGTCTAGGACTGGATCTCAAGACAGTCCCACTAGCCTCAGTGGGAGCGATGAGGAGATGGAGCTCTGGAAGTCATTAAACAAATCAGAGAATGTACTTGTGCATCTAAGAGTCTGCTTTTTGGAGTTTAAGAGCAGCTTAAGTGACTTAAGTAGCCTGTGTTTGCCATGCAGTGGATGAGCAATAACCTGTTAATTTAACTGCTTTTGTACAGTGAGGCTGGGGTTTAGTTGAAGGTCTTCAGACTTTCTTTCTACTTTCTTGCAGGCAGATTATTTTAATGCATTGCAGTGACAAGTAGAAATGTAAACTACAGCCAGTTTCTAAAATAGATTAGCTTAATGATGATCTGTTTTTCCCATATAAGTGATTTTAAGCCTGTTCTTTACATGTCTGCAGATTTGATTTCATCCTAGATAATGTTGGTGGAGCCACTGAGAAGTGGGCTCTAGATCTCCTGAAGAAATGGTCAGGAGCAACATATGTTACATTAGTAACACCTTTCTTAATCAACATGGACAGACTTGGAGTGGCTGATGGCATGCTACAAACAGGAGTCACTATTGGTTCCAAAACTTTAAAGGTATTTGACAAAATCCTGTATACTTTACTTTTATGCAGTACCCTTGTGGCTTCCTTTGTGGCTTGGATGCTGGTCATGTGTTTCGTCTAGAGGCTTCTGTCTTACTTTCCTCCTATGTCATTAAGCATACTTCAGATGCATTTTTATTCTTTCCTTCTTTCTTGCACAGAGAAAGGTATTTTGGGGTGGTGGTGATTAGTATATGTGATGGTTTGGGGTGCTTTGAAGTTTTGATTCCTCATTGTGCTTTTCATTGTGGCCTTTTCCATATGGCATCCTTGTGAGTCTTGCTGACAGCTAGTGTTTTATAGTAAACAGAGCAAATCCCTGCCTCATTGAAGTCAGCGTAATTTCTCTACTTGCTTCAGGCTGGTCAGGGTTTCTTTCAAAACACTGTTCCATGACTGATTCTCTTCATCTTATTCCAGCACCAGAGAGTAATAAAAGTGGCTGAGGGTGGCTAAAAAGCCTTTCATCTCTTTTGTGTTCATGTGTCTGGATGGTGATACTGATTTTTCTAGTTCTCCTAAGTGGATTTTTGAACCATTCTCCCAGTGGCTAGAGCAGTGAGGCTTTTTAGAACTTTTCTCTGTCATCTTTCAACATGTGTACTTGCTCTCCAAGAGCGGTTGCTAGGATATTCCTGTGATGGCATGGTGGAGTGAGATTTGAGTCCCACACTAATATTTTCAAACGAAAGCTCAGAAAGAAAAGCCTGGAAATAAATAATGTAATTGTATTTCTCAGTGCAATGGTTTGCATGTTTCCATGATGAGAAGCATTGTATGCCATGTATTAAATGTCAGTTGTGTTTGAAAAATCAAGGCTCTTATTGCTATAATGACTTTCTCAGAGGAGGTGCTCTTGACTTGTCCTTGTGAGATCTTCCTAAAATGCTTTTCACATGACCTTACAACTGTCATCAGATGGTGATGACTGGCAGATGTGATGGTGGAAAATGTAATCACTGACACTCAGGTGTAAAATTCTAAATGTCACATTGCTGGGTTTATTCAGCCCTCTCTGTGAATGTGTATAAACATGTGGCTTTGCACCATTTCTCTCTTATGTAAGAAATAACGCTATTTCTAGCTGCAGAGACAAGGTTGTTGTTTTTCTCAAATAGCTGACTTGTGCAATTAGGCACAAAATTCACCCTGATCCTATTGTGGTAATACAGCACCCCTGTCTGTACATTTAATCCACATGCTTAGGTGACATTTTTTTTGGACACTAGCGAATAATTTCCATGTTTTTTGTTTAAATACTTCTCTGGTGTTTCTGTCATTACTTTTAGTTCCCATTTCAGTTTCCTCTCGTAACTTTTTAAAATATTTGTGATCTCTTTCTTGCAGCATCTATGTAAAGGAGTCCATTATCGGTGGGCATTTTTTATGCCCAGTGGCCCATGTTTGGATGAAATAGCAGAACTGGTTAATTCTGGAAAGGTATGTCAGTAACAGTTACTTGAGGTTTTTGTGCTCGAAGATGTGCTGCTTTGACTTAAAAATGTTATAATTCACAATTAAGGAATAAAGTGTTACGAGATTCACAATGAGGAAAAAGAGTTAGGAATTGTCTTGCTCCAGTTTTGTCATTTCACTCTAGAAGTTTTGGCCTTTTACATGGAAAATAGGTGTTGGTAGTCCATAAAACCATTCTGCCTTCTCCCTCTCTGCCTCTCTACTTCTTTTTAAAAACCAAGCTGACTAAGTTATGAAGAAAAAATGGCCAGTGCTTGTTTTTTGTACCAATGAGAATCATTTGGCATCAGTTCTGATGTTGAAAATGATGTGTTTTTAGAGGCTTTGTATGGTTCATTTGGTCAGAGTGAACATGACCGTGTATTTTTCCTGCATATGCAAAATTCCCTAGTTTGGATGATCAAGAGGCCTGTGCATAATGTACACAGAAGTAGGATATTCAGGTTATTGCAGGTCACAGATGATCTGCATTGGCAGAGTGGTGAAGGGAATCTTGCATTTCATTATTTCACTGCTTGGGAGTATAAAGTTTGTGCTAATTTAGCACATATAGGTGACTTGAAATATTATGAGCATTTGTAAGCTTTTGGGAAGCTCTGAGTAGTGGACTTTGGGGGAAAGTCATGGAGTGGCAAGTGTATTACTGCTTTTCTGAACTCTTCAGGTTTGAGCTTGTTATAAAATGACTGTGAGAGTGTGCAATTGGTTGCTGCTTTAGTGGAGTATGTGGTGCTGTAGGTCCTGGCAATGTTCTCTTTTGGAAGATTTCATATTGGCAAAATCCCCAGAGTAGAGAATATGGACAATTGCTGTTAATCTTTCTTTGTTCTGCCTAAGTAGAGGAGGAAGCAGAGTTTGCCCTGACTGCTGCTAATTCTAGCATGTGAGTTGTCAGGCCTTCTTGTGCTCAATATCTCTATGTGCTTAGAAAAGTGTAGATTACTCAAAGACAGTTTGAGTGTTCATCTCCTTTTTCTCTGTGCACCATGTTCCACAGTTTGGAGAAAAGTAAATAAATTTCTGTCATGCTTAAGGCCTGATTACTTGTATTTGTCTCCTCAGTGCTGCTGACCAGAGTAAATTTCTTTCCAAATTCAGCCATTCCTACCCCGCCTTGTCACCTTGGTGCTGCTCACACAACCAATGGAAAGTCTGTGTTACCCCCAAAGTTACCTGCTCATAAACAGAGATTGTAGCAGCAAATAAGCTGTGGTGAAGTGTTCCTGGCTACAGCTTTACACCACTCTGCTTGGCATTATCTGTGGTCTAGAAAGAAACCCTAGAAAATGTTTCTTGTCCTGTGATCTCATCCAGTCACACCTTACTAAATTACAACTGACTAAGAAACAGAAATGTCCTTGTCTCCGTGCTTACCATTTGTCCTGATTCTTAGTCAGTCACAACTTGTTTTGTGTTCTGCTCCTACTTTGTATGCAAAACAGAAATGCAAAATATGCCCATGAAAGCTTCTTGGGAAACAGCTGTTTATGCAATAGAGATAGAGCCTAACTGGTATTCATCTGCCCAGTAATCTGGACAGGTGAATTCTAATGCCATTTAAAATGTACATCATTCATATATGTATGTCCTGATCTACCTTTTGTTGTAAGATGATCGTGAGGATAAAGATGTTTGCTTAGTCTTTTATTCCATGTCTGCAAAAACAGGTCATAATGCCAGACTGTTTATCTGCATAGTCATTATTCTAGCAGTATTTTATGCTATTCTGTAAAATGCTGTAAACACCTATGCTATCAAAGGTATCATAGAAAGACCCAGATGTGACCCATTCATTTAGATGAATGTTAACAGAGTAAGACTTTTATTGTCTAGACACAGGCGTTCTCTTAAATGGACAGATCATACATTCAGGACAGTGGGTATTTGGAAAAAGGACAGGGGAGAACTACTGGAGGAGGTCCATCATTATTTTCCATGAGTGATGAATAATTATTGATGTTTGAATTAGAGTGAAGCTAGAAGACTTGGGGAAGCTAGCAAAGTGTGCTTATGTGGTTGAACTTCTTAGTTTTCAGTGAATACAGTTTTGAGTAATTCAGATTTAGTTATTTTAAAATTTCAATGAATTGTCTGTTCTTCTGTTACATCTTAATTTGTGTGAGATGTGAATATGAGAGCAATTGAGGAGCTCCTGAAAAAGAGAGAGAGGCTTTTTTCAGGAAAGTCATGAGGGGAGATTCTCAGCTGTGATCAGTGGAACTTACTTTAAATGAGGGCAATTTAAAAGAGCTAATGGTTTAAAGAGATGCTGTTACATAAAGTGAAGCTTTGAAGAGCATACTTGTGAAGCAGATACAGATTATATTGATTTGTCAGTGTTTTTTTTTTTTCTTCTAGTCCTTTTTTATAAACACAGATCTTTCATTCTGGTGTGTTCCAAAATCTTCCTTTGCGAAAGCAATAATGGTGGATGATGAATAAGCAAAAAGAGCATTTTGTTTAAAGATGCTTGGTTTTCACACAGATGAGCTTTGCAGCAAGGAAATTTGTTTTTTAAACAGATTCCTTTTTATGAAGGACAGTCCTTTTTAATGGGTAGGAGAAGGAAGGGATTTGAGGAGCTGGTATGGCAAGGAAGGAGAATCATTTTCCTTTTGTAACTTCCTGCACATTAATGCAATTCTGGGGATTGTAAAAATAATGCTGTTCCCACCCCCGCCCCCTGCTGTGAGTGGTTTTCTCTGTCTTGCTGTTGAGCATCTTGCTAAGAGATTACTGTGAGACTGAAGGGCTTAGAGTCTGCTGGAACAGCAGTGGGCAGGGAGAAAAACAAATATTTCCTTGTCACATCTTAGAGATACTGGTTGTTTTCTAATAACCATGTCCCTGCTGCAGGTTGCACTCTACCAGTTAATTATTAGCCTATAAGATTCAGCTTAGCTTGGGCTCCATCAAATCGGCTGATGAAGCATGTGTCAGAAGCCAGGGACCTCTTTCCATGGCAGATATGCCTTATGAATTATAAGATTCTGATCTAAAGACAACTAAAATCATTAGAGCCCTTGGTTCAGGACATAAATTTGTGGGCAAACTGTTGGCTGAAGCATCATCACTGGTCTCTGCTGCCAGGTTAAGCCAAAAGGCTCGTCAGAGACTAGGTTGATGTATTTGTGATTAGTGTTGTGGACCTAACACTGACAGTCTTAGTTTTTTTTGCTGCTTGCTTACTGCTTAACTTTTTGTTTCTTACTAATGATATGCTGTTTGGTCCTTGGTGGAAAATATATCAAGTTCATATATACTGTGTAGGTTTGTAGAAAACCTGTGACTTGTAATTGAGCGCTTTGCCTATTATGAAGCTTAGTGGAGGAAGGCAGGCTGAAGAAACTCATTCGGGTAGTAAAGGGGAGCACTAAGTCCGTCCTTTGTTCCTGCTGGACTGTGTTAGGGTGTGGGTTAATGTGCAGCCCAACAGAAGTTTGAAATTCTCATTTTAATTCAGTGCCTTATTCGCTCTCCTTCGGGGCAAAGTTGCATCGGATGGAGTGCCGGGTGAAAGCTGATTTCACAGAAGGAGGGCTAAGGCAAGGACTGGAGTCTGTGATCATGAAATGAATACATCATTCTCTCTATTGTGTTTCCTTTCTAGGTAAATGTTACAGCACATATATACGAGAAACAATTGCATGCCTTTATTAGTGTAATTTTTTTTTTTTTAGTACCAATTTTACTTTTTGCTGAGGACACTAGATGCTTTGCACTTAGAGGCCTACTTTTGTGGATAGGAAGACAGGGCATGCTTACTTTCTTTGGCTCTGTTGCTGTCTTTCTGTACGAGCATAACTTTTTTGTGCTCTGATTTCTCTATCTGTTAATGAAGGCTAATGCCATTTATCCATCTTTGGATGATGTTCTCTGAGATTTCCTGTTAAAATACAGAATGTAACTGTTTTTTATGGCTAGTCTTTACTATTCAGAAAGCAAGTAACACAAATTAATATGGTCATCCATTTTGACATTGCTTGGGATTTGAGTTGTTTGGATGGCCATGATTTAAAATGACTTACCTTTGTTTTGCTAGCATAGGTTATGACAGCTTCTTGACTGTATGTTTGGACCTGTGTGTACTGATTTGCTTTCCCCTTATCTTGTTACAGTTCTGCAAGTAACATTTTCCTTGGCCTTTGGTGCCCAATTGTTGCACATTTCTCTGATCTGTGTAGTATGAATGTCAAACAGCTAATGTAACATAGTGAGCCCTTGAATATTCTGCAAATCTGGCATCTGTGGATGTGGCCCTCCCTGCAGAAATTGCAGTCGTTGTCCCTATGGCTGTGCCTTTGCTAGTTCTTAAAAATCTAAGGTGCCTGTTTTAATCTCCCTGCCTATAAAAGGAATAAGGATTCCAGACTTAGATGCCTGTCTAAGATCAGTCACGCTCCCCGCTCCCCTTAGTCCCTTGCCCTGGTTTAGATGGCTGTACTTCTCATACGAAATTGAAAAGCTTGCACCTCCTTGATTCCCCGCCCCTCCCCCTTTTTTTTCCTCTTTCAGTTTTGTGCTTTCTTGTTGCAGTGCTTTTGCTTGCCAGGTTGGTTGGCTAAAGCCCAGAGATGTTGATCAAAGAGAGGTTGCCAAAGAGACTGTTCAGCCCTATGTCTTCTAAAAGGAGCCTCTATCTGCATCTCATTATGGCCACCAAAAACATACTGTGATTTTTATTAAAACACATCTGCTCCACTTCTTTCAAATGGTGTAGCTTGCTCATGATCTTAATGAAAGTGCTGTGTGATTACATTATAAAATGCCTGTGAAGAAGATTCATGGAAATCTTGCATACTGCGGAGAGGTAGGGTTTTGTTTGAATATGCAAGTTCCCATAAACCACGATGAGGTCTGGAAAAATTTCAGCAGATATCAGGTATTTAATCAAATGTATTGCCTCAGCTTGATGTTACTGCATATTCTGTGGAAAGTCAGTACTAGTGTTCTGAGCTCTAGTCTCCTAGCATAAGTGAGAACTACATCCAAACAGTTACAACACAACAGTGAAGTGTGGGGTCAAAATGAAACAGCTCATCGGAGTTTAAGTTGCTGAGACCTGGGGTGGGAGATATGGGTCACACAGGAAATTTTTTTTATTGGGGGGAAAATATCAGTAAACTTAGGAAGAAGGAAAGCATATTTATGGAGTATAACTATCCTAAAGACCATTCTTTCTTGTTTATATGGTGGTGTTGCCCCAGTTAGGTTTAACTACCAGCTCCAGCATAAGTAGCAGGACAGCTGCCATGAACACGACTGCTGGAGGATTCCAGAAGAGGTGGTTGCTCTTTCCTCTGGTTAATAGTCTTTTAGCATGGTTCAGCAGGTTAACTAAATCCAGAACTTTCTTCCCCACTTCAATGGATTTAAGCTTGACTAGCCTGGTACATACTACACTTCTGGGCTGGTTCCAGTTTCTTGCTACTCTTCGCTGTGCTGTCAGTGCTGTTGTGCCAGGGACAATTAATGAAGTAGAAATTTTTAAGCCCCCTATGCCCTCTGAACCATAGCCTGCCTAACTGGGATTTGCCTTTTGAAGTTTTAATAATTGTGGATGATACCCATATGTTACTGTGGACTGTTGTTGCATGCTTGATATTAAAGAATGCATCATGGCTTAAAAAAAATGAACAAACAAACAAAACCTGGTAATACAGTTGTTTGTAGGAGGACTGGGGGAACAGATCCTAGGACTCTTGCCTTCCATTCTGGTGTCTTAACCACTGCATCATTCCCCTTACCTGTGTATTTGATTGCTTTTACTTATTAGGCACTTCTAGAATAATAGTTACTTGAGTTCTGGACCAGAAATACCAAGTACCTGAACTCCTTGATGTGTTTTTGGAAAAATGTGCATATTCTCTGAAATATAAATTCATCTAAAAATAGTACCCTGCAGTTGCAAAACTACGCATAGACCATGTGACCAGAGCCAGCCATTCCAGAGGACAGGAACTTTAATCTTTGTCTTCCACGAGTGTCGACTCTAAAATCTATTGATGGCAATATGAAGCACACCACACGTTGTTGCATATTATTTTATGGGAAAAGAAGGATGAAGAAAGGGGTGGGATTAAGACCTGAGGAATATGGGACTTGAATGCAGCAGGAAGGGAGATGCTCAGCTAAAGGAGAGAAATGATGGGAACAGCAGTGTCCCAAAGGTGAGCATTTTTTCCATGAGATGACTATAAAGTGCTGTACAAATAACTAAATGTTTAGTTACAGGAAAGAGGCTGTTCTTTGTAACAGTTGCTGTGCAAACCTCTCATTGTTATCAAAGGGAGACTCATTGAAGGTCAGAGTTTCAAGTTCTGCATTTGTACCGTGGCTCATACAGCACAGTTGGGCATGGTGCTTGGTCACTTCTGGAGGAGGAGAGCCTTTATCTTCTACTTGGCTAGTCAAAATGGCAGGCTAGTCTTTTCCATTAAATAAAGGCCTCAAAAGGATTTTGAGATCTGTCAGAGCACATTTCAGCTCTCACTGTGTGAACACGCCAGTATCCTTTTCCAAAGCGTGCATGCGAGTGATGACCAGACTTATGGCCAAGACATAACTAGCACATGTACTGGGAGGCAGCAGCTAGGAGGGAGGCACTCTGCAAAGCATGGCTGCCCTGCAGTTTTGACACAGCTATCCTTTACAAACACAGAGAAGAGCCAATGCACTGTCATTGCCCTTGGAGCAAGGGGACTTGTTTCTAGTCTTTCTTGAGTTAAGCTTTCTGTGACTTGTGAATTTGGGTCTTCTCTCTTCTCACAAGAATGTTGAGGCTCTAGCTCTCCCTACAGTGGCCAGAAACAGCTCTGAACTAACTGGAACAACTTGCTAATATGAGGGTTGTCATCATTCCCTTCATGTTTTTTCTCTCCCTTCCCCTCCTAATAAATTCAAACCAGGACCTTGCTGGCACAGAAATGGAAGCCTCCAAGGGAGGGTTTGAATTTGCCAGGTAGTGGGAGAAGTGCGTTCCTGCTGACCAGCCTACTCCTGCCTGCTTCCGTTCACAGCCTGCTGCATTCAGAGCAGGACTGGCTGTGGATATCACTTCAGTGCTTTCTGTAGTATAGCCTTAATCAGCATCAGCAATTACTCTTTTTATTTTTCCAAACACATGAGTTCATTTTGAGAGACCTGAGATTCATTTCTATAGTATGTTCTACGTTGGAGAGAATGAAGAGGAAGAAACTATCTTTCGGCCCCAGTCTGTTTTCAGATAAACATTTCAATGCGGGTGTGTATAATCCTTTCTCTCCCAGACTTTAGTTTAATCCCTTTTCCCTGAACAAATAGGTGTCCTCTGGCAAGGAACTGATGTGTGGCTGTAAATAGGCAGTGTTTTTATTATCCAGTTAATCTCCATTTATTATCACACATTCAACAAACAGCAGACGCTCCCCTACTTGTTTGTCTGTTCACAGGAAGAAATTTTACCTTAGTCAGTGGATTATGGCAAAGGCTGAGTGAATCACTGTGCTTCAACATGGTCAGCCCTTTCAGGGTTATTCAAACAATGGGACTGATCAGCCAGCTAGATAAAATGTTTAATGCTCTAGATTGTCAGGATCATCAATTCAGTATTCATGTCTCTATAGTATTGCCTAAAGCCAGTGTTAAAATGGAACTAGAGGTTACATCAATGTAGCAGATGAGCTTTGAGTGTTTGGTGGTTGCAATACACATGGTGTTTTGAACTGTTAGACTGAATTCAGGCTTCATCTGAATCCCTGTGTCACCGCTTTTCAAATGTGATGCTTTGAACTTTACGTAATAGGCTGAGGACGTAATATGTGTAGTTCTGTCAGTGTTATACGCTGCAGCCTGCGATAAATGACTGAAGGTAGCAGGATATTGAAGTGTAATAGTCTTCTTGTTCACCTTTTCTCAATTACTGCACATCTGAAATTACCTTCTGCCTTTGCCTGGAATCCCTTGTGCTTCCCAATCCCAGGCTGCTGAACTGCTTTCTTCCCCTAACACTTCCCCTCCCCTCCCAGCCTCTTACCCTGCTAGGGTCATCTGTGTCCATGTTCCAGCAGGCTGAGTTTCTGTATTCCTGTTTTCCCAACTGAAGCAAAGATTTGTATGCAACTGCCATTAACAATAACTACTTGCACAAGTACTACACATGTGCTTGGTTCAACAAGGTTACTGAATTTTCTTGTTTTTCCCAAGCTTCTGCTATTAAAGCAGTGGATGATCTTCCTGAAAAGTCACTGCTGATCAGCAGCACGTTCCATGTGCTGTTAGTCACAGCAGCTGCAGTTTACTCAAATGCTCAGTTTACCCAAAGACATTACCTCATTCAGTGCTTTTGTTGCCCTGGGTGCTGGCCAGACATGATTATTTTCCTTGAACTTGGCCATTTCTGCCCCATGTTTCTTCCCAATTGAGCAGCAGAAGTGTTACACAGCATCTTTCTGATACTTGTTACTCGCTTTGCTAGAGGTCTATCTGTATAGATTGTCCTGGCTGAACAAGGGGGAGAAAATACCCAGCCTAATGCCCTGAAGCATGGCATCTTTGAGGTACTTGGTGAATATTTATTTGCACAATTGCTTTTGTAGTGAATCAGATGCTAATACTTACTTTTTCTTTGAAGGGGTTCACTCAGGTCTGCTTTTGTGTAATGTAAAACTTCATACTACTGCTAGGCTTGCCTTGACAGAATAAAAAGCAAAATCCTAGTGACAAGATTAGGAGATTCTGCAGTGTAATAGTCTGATTATTGATGATGTCTTGTATTATCACATAACCAAAAATAGCAATTATTCTAGTGCAATGACTGGGCTTTAAGATAGGGTACTGCATATGAACAACAGGAAAATGAACAAAGATGAGAAAATGAACAAAGATGAGAAAATGTGTCCACATGAGCATTGGTGGTCATTAGATTGCATTTGTTGAGCTGCTGTGGCAGGTGTTAGGTTGTCACAGTCCTGACTGGAGAATGTACGTATATGAAAAACCTTTCCTTGGTAGTGCTGCGCATTCACCTTCTAAGCAGCATGTCTGAAAACATAGCCCTGTCTTCTGGTAAAAGTAAAGCTTTTAAAAGATGACACTGTCACTGAAGTTGGCAAATTAGTCAACTCCTTACTGTTATTTTATTCCTTTTCTATTTAAAGCAATGCATGTCCTAGCAGGAGAGGGCAGTTACCAATTCTGAAGTATTCCTCAAGATAGTGTGTGCTAGCGTTGGGGAGAGGCAGATGGACAGACCCTGAAGATATTTTCAGTAACACAATTAACATGGACTTTTTCCAGCAGAATAAATAGGGTGTTTGGGTCTTTGTTATTTAAATTCTGATCACTGTAGGAGCTAGCTGCAAACTCATCTAGTGTTAATGTTTTTCACTGATAAGAGCATTAGGATCAGTCCAGTGATGCAAGAGCATGCATCAAACTGATGTTAGGGGCTCTATGGTAGAAGACCCACCTCAGGGTAGGGCTTTTGGAGGAGCTGAGCATACAGATCTTTTGGCCTCCAGAAGGATGTCTCAACACTTCGTGCTAGAGAAGGTGACTTCTCTTGGACTAGCAGTGACAAGTATTTTTCAGAGGCAGATGGGTTGTTTTTTTCTGTCTCCATAGGTGTACTATGTTGTCTAACAGAAAATGCTGGTAGGGTTTTCTGGCTCCTGAGTTAGCGATGGGAACAGTGAATATGGTAAATATTCACAGTGAATATCACCTTCATTATTAGAGATGACACTGAAGCAATCCAGAAGGCCACTCTACAAAATTAATGTCAAAATACCAATTGATGCAAGCTGGGCTTAATGATCTGTGTATATTGGAATACACTGTGGCTGAGTTTTCAAGTGTGTCTGAATGATTCAGCAACAAATGCTAGTGGCTTTTTGTACTTCTGTTGTAGCCAAGTCTTCTAAAGGCACTGAGACACATACTGATGCAGAGGGACCCTAGATTCATAGGTATCTTTAAAATATCTGACCCTTTGAAAATTCTTGTGTAACGTGAAAACCAGTTTGGAAATACGACAAAAAAATGCTCACCTTTTTTCTTCAGGACATCATTTTGGATACCATCAAGTTGAACCACAGAGTCTGTCAGCTTTTAACAGACTTGCAGGTTTACAACCTTGCATGGTGACTATGTTGTTAGGGTTCCAGGTTAGGGCTCTTAACTGTGCTAGAAGAGATTTTTCAAAACTTGGGCAGACAGCAGCAGAAAGCTTTCTCCTGCATTGCATGCAGAGCTGTCCTAGGAAAAAGTTAAAAGCTAAGACTACATCAAGTTTGGCAACCCCTGCCTTAAAGGCTATAAAACCCTCTCCCTTTCTTTATGCAGTTTTGAAGTGTGAAGGTGATATGAGTGCTCATGGTCTGCTAGATCATTTTATTCCTAATGTAGTGACACTTCTTCTTTATTCTGTAGATCCAACCAGTTATCGATCAAGTATTCTCTTTTTCTGAAGTTCCAAAGGCCTTTCTGAAATTGGAAGGAGGACATGCACGTGGAAAAACAGTGATCAATGTCATTAATAAAAAATAAAGGTAGCTCTAATCATTGTTCTGCCTGCAGTCTGTCCTTAACTAGTAAATGACATTTGAACATGAATTGGTATATAGAAAGTATTATTTCTTAAAGAGCTCAGAAAAAGGATGCATCATTAAAAAAAAAATCTGTTTTAGAAAAGCCTCTTTGATTCCTTCCTACTTCACTTGTAAATAAGTCTGTGGAACACACAAACAGTACTGTCCTTTCAGGGATTTCTAAATAAAAAAAGATGTTCAAAATGAAAATTGAAGTCTTGCAGGACACACTTGCTCTTGGGGGTAAAAGGAACAGTTGGCAGCACTTTTAGTTTGTAGAGCTGTGGAGACTTTCTAGATATGGTTTGGCTAAGAACCAGAATGGTGTGTAGATAACCACCAAGTACAGTATTGCTAGTACTGAATAATAAATAGTAGTCAACAATTTTTAAATGAGATTCACAGTAGTGGTTAAATGTTACAGCTGAGAGCTCTTTACCTTTAAGTGTGTGTACAGTGCCTGACATAGTAATGTAATAAATCCTTATTGATACAATCATATGAAGGTGAGCAAGCTGTATCAGTAGGTATGTTTTTTAATCATTTTGAGTTTCCTTAAAAAGGAGCTGTTTTCATTCCTTCAGGTTATTTGAGAGAAAGCTATTGGAGTGAGGAGGAAAAAAAGTGAACTCTCTGCAGAAGTACACTTGTATCTAATTGTCCATGTGAAACTTGTGCTGTCCTTTCTTCCTTGGCCTTCCATATTGTTTACCTTTATTAATGTATAGTGTTTGACTCAGCCTACTTTATCTTCAGAACCTGTACACTTCACCTGTATTAGGTACAGTTGGATTGCTGTCTCAAGACCGTAATTTAAGCTTGATACGCTTTCACCAAATCTCTCTTAGCGTAACTGATCCAAGTAGACATATGAAACAACATCAGTCTGTAACGGATAATTATTCTAGTGGCCAAACTCATGGTACAGATCCAGCTGACTAGAGGGTTCATGTAGGTGGGTCAGAGGTGCTTTTGTCAGTGATCAGGAGCCCCTGCTCCTTCCATGCCCCCCATCACTGCTGGTGTTACCATGCTGGAGGGGTGTTTGTTTTTTAACTATTCATTTTGCCAGAGATAGGATACAGAATGACTTCGCCTGCAGTTATGCAAGTAGGTGAAAGGAGAGTGGTAACCTAGTAATCCAGAACTGCGCATTTTACTTTGGTGCAGCTATGGTGGTGGAAAAAAACACCATGTAGTGCTCCTGTGGCCACAGCCATGCGACCTGGTGGCCCCATGAACGCAGTATATATTCCTCAGAGGCTGCAGGTACTCCACACTTGTTCATCCCTTATTAACATTATGGACAGAATAGGGCACAAGGGAAGTAACTGAAATGTCAGTTTTCTACCTTTAAAAATAATCAAAAGTTACCTACCCTAAATTTATTTGTGAAATGCCATATTATATTTAGCAAGAGCACATCAATATGACAAAGTACCACAGTTTGGAACCAATAACAGCACATTTTCCATAAAGAACTAAAAGCAGCACCTTTCAGAGCAACAAAACTTGAGTACTTCTGTACAAAAGGAGGAATGTTAGTAAGGCACTTCCTCTCAGGTGGTAACAATAAAAGCACCAGTATCCTTTGAGGCAACATAATAGTAATGCAAATGTTACTTTTAAACAGATCACTATGCAAGACAAAGGATGCTCCTAGGAGCAAGTTGTAGTAACACTGGTCTAAGCCAGAACAAAACACAGCAGCATAGTACAAGAGTTGTTCATATTTTACTTTTCTGTCAACATTATTAAAGAAAACTAACAAATACAGTTTCAACACAGGGCAACAGAAGAACCTCCTACACTCATTTAATAGGTCTGACTTGTCACAAGCTCTTTCCTAAACTGGTACCACTTACTTCGAACAGGCACTGCCCTTGTGACTGGGTACGTATCCAAGCTTGGCTATGCCACTAACTACAGCAGTCTGACATTTTCTTCCCAACAGCAACTGGGAGGCAGCAGCCCACCACAGACGCTGCTCTCCAACACCACCTGAAATACTTGGAGTAGGGCATGCTCCACAGTAAGCTAGAGCATAAATAAGCCAGCAGAGGCCAAACAGCAGCATCTGAAAAGTCTAGTAACCACTGCACTTTTTCTATCATTTACAGTGATACTTTCCTTAAGAATTCTTGTTTTCTGTATGGTAAATGATTTTTAAGCTTAGGAAGACTGTACTTAAATTGTTTTAAAGGGTAAAAATCTGTCTTGGCAAACGAGTGAAATACTTGTAATTCAAAAAATTAGGCAGCCTAGAAAATGGGCAAGTTCTTCATATTCTGATGCATCCTTTAGCCAGCCCTCTCTTTTTGTTGACAAACTTCCTCTCTCTACATGACAAAAATCTAGATTTTTTTCTTAATTTAGGACTACTACTGTAGCATACTAACTATATTTGAAACCACATATTAAACATTCTCTGGATATGCTCTGTGCTAGCAGTCTTTAAACTTTCAGTAAACATAACTTTGTTCCAGTGAAACAAATATATTAATTTTCAGTAGTGACTATTCCTCTATACTACAGCCCATAGATTCATGTTGCTATACCCCCATACACACTGCACTCCTGTCCTTTATAAAATAAGCTTTAACTACTTTTTAGCCCTTTTCTCAGTTAAAAAAAATTTAAAATAATTTAAAATTATGGTTACGAACTGTTCTGGATTAAGTGCTCACTGACATGATTATAACTCCATGTGGTCTCTCCCACCTTTAGTTCTTTCATGTAGCCTGAGGGACACTGCCATTCTTTATATCACAGTGGTTTGTGAAGATAAAAAAAAAAGATTGAGAGATACTCAAGTTTTTATAGGGATAATAATCTTAACTGGAGAGACATAAAATCATTCTGTTGCTTGTTCTTCTTAATATTGCAAAGAAAAGACAAAAGTCTCATTGTTGATCTCGTATCCTTCAATGATGGCAGTGCCAATTCTAGCATCCAGCATAGTGGCCAATTCAAACGTTGTCTTGGCTTGTTTGGATTTATGCAACCAGTGGTTCCCAACACTGCGTTAACCTTTCTTCACTGACTGTGTTGACAACAACATGGTCGTGATCATACTGCATGCCCCCTGGAAAGAAAAATTCAAAGAGCATTCATAATCTTTGAAATGAGAGACAGACTGGACTCTAGGCTTCAGGCCCATCCTAAGTGCTGATGTAGACAGTTCCTCCTCTTCCCGACAAACTCGTTTTCATCACTGCCTGCTTTTGGAGTTTGTTTTGGAACAGAGAGCCTTGTCTGTTCCCTTCCACCCCCTTCAGTAGTTCAGCACCTCACCCTTTCCAGCCTGGAGGGGAAGGGGAGGAAATCCTCTAACATAGTCACGTCTAGCTCCTGTTAAGACTGTCAACTCCCAAAGTCAAATTTAGCTCCTCAATTTCTCCTCAGTGGTTATCAGTTAAGTCACTTTGCTCTAAAGATGTTTACACTATGAAGTAAGTCTTGCTGTTAACAGACAATACTACCGTGACAACACCAAAGAAAAATTAAAACAAGGCAAGGGATGAGGTCTGGTACTCATTTAGTCTAAATCATCATAATCCTGTATCCACCAGCTGCATCACTATTTGCTGTACACAGAATATCAGCCAGCGTTCAGTAGCTTTAACTGGTAGCTGAACATACCCCTATATCCCTTTCTTTGGATGGGCTTAATTTACTCATGTTACTCAGAATGCCAAATATATTCTCACAGAAGAACACCATTAGAGTTCTGAATTGAATCACCCACAGGCAAAGAAACATTGAGCCAGAACTGAGAGCCAAACCTGATGCTTTCTTCTCAGATCTAATACCTGTGGCAGAAACACAACATGCACATCTTTCATCTCGTACACCGGGTCTGCAACAGCAGGCAGTATTCCCACTGCAAGTACCTGCCTGAGCCAACCATTTGTCCACAGCCCTGGGATACTTCTGCAGACCCTCTCCAAATGAGCGATAACAGCAGGCCTGGCAGTTGAAAGCCATGCATCAAGCTATCAGCATAACCAATACAGACTCCAGCAGATCCAAGAAAGAAATATGCTGGGTACTTGCTAGCAGCTCCTTTACTTTTGTATTAAGGGAACGCCAGCTCAGGCATCGTCCCACTGATCTCCACTTCAGAAATTTGGGACAGGCTTTCTGGTGCCACAGTCCCAAATCTGAGAGGTCTTTAAGAAGGTTAACATCACCACAATTTCTCTCCTCTCCATCACCAGGCAATTTTTAAAAAGCAGTACAGATACATAGCAGAAATATTTGCAAAATTCTCCACAAAGAACAAAAAGGGAAAAACTAATCGAATATTCCCAGAAGAAAAAACCTTTTTACCAGCAGCTACAGGGCGTAACATTAGATACATAGCTCAGTTATCACCGCTATGGCAAAAATATTTTGTAAGCAGTATCTAATAGAATGTAAACATGTAAAAACAGGAAAAAAAATTCCTTTCAGTGGAACAAGAGACTAAATTTACATCCATAAATAAAGAGTGGTACAAGGGACAAGCCACTGTACTAGGCCAGTATATCCACAAGATGGAACTGTCAGCGCACAGTTGAGTAACTGCATTCGCTTGCTGAAGAACTCACTAAGGCTGAGTTTGTGGTCAAGAATGGATTGACAGAATTGACTGGAGCAGAAAATGTTCCTATTAGACTTTCTCAAATAAAAGCTAAATGTATGTACTCTTTCAGATTTACAGCACAGAATTTTTTTTTAAACAAAGAATGCATAATCATTTCAGTTTGTATTTGTAACTGAATCTATACTTTCCTCGCCAGACCTACTGATTGTGAAGTTTTTCAAATATAAATGCAGAATACATAATGTGCTTTTAACATGATTAACTGAAGACAAGCCAGCATATTTCTGCCTTTTCTGTGCAACTCGGAACTCGGTTTAGAAAAAAGTATGCGCAGAGTCACTGTGCAACGACCTTGTGTAAAGACGCTCCTTTGAACTGCACTCTTTTTGATAAGTTTAAATTAATTACTACATGCTTTATATGGCAGTGAAGAGAATTTATGAGTATTTACACCAGTGTTATATCACAGTCAGACATTATATAACCCTTTTCTCACAATTCTGCTAGTCCTGTCCTTTTAATTACAAAGTGCTGACTGTTGACTCTGAGAATTCTGTATTTTTAGTAATTGCTGTGATTAATGTCACAGTATGAATTCAAAATTAATTTTAAAATCACTAAAAATGTAACAGCTATGGGAAATGATTACTTCTCTCCCCCAATACAAACATAATGTAAAAACATCTAATCATGTTAATTCTGCTGACCATTCCATTTGATGCTTTATTGGCCCTATGAAACTATAAAAGCAAAGATAGTTCAAGAACAGTATCATATGAAGCAAACTGCTGTGACAAAAGCTACTGTAAGATGTGCATCAAGTACACACAGATCTCAGGCTGCTATAACAGAATCTCACATTCAGAATACAAACAAAATACCCCTTGCATCTAATCACATCAGCGTACCTGATGTGAAAGTAAAGCCTGCCCTTGCTTTCCTAATATCCTTTGGCTATTACATCTAAAACTATCATATAAGAAAATGTGCACTATACAAATTAAAGCTAATGAGAAGCTATGTTTTTTTCTTGCTTCAGCATTTTAAAATAATTATATTCACATCACCCCATGCCAAGTAAAATTGACAGCTGAGGGTATCTACACTGAGCAGACACTGGGAATACAAGATAAGCAAGTACTGTGAGTTACTAACCTCTACGTAGGAAAAAATGAAATGAAGTCCTAAGGCCTGTATATTTCAAAAGGTCAGGCTAGATAATCTTTTTTGAGTCTAGATTAAAGTAACTATAACATCATGCTTATCTTACAAGCATGCTTAGTACCTATCCCACCATATACACCATGTAATTAAGACAGTGTAATAAGATAATACATTTGCTTACCTTTGATATCCAAAACCAGTTTTGGTTTCATCTTGCTGTAGATCCTGCCATCAGGACTAATGCGCCAATATTGTTTGTCTTCATTCCGCTCAAATGAAAGACCCAGTTTAGAGCCAGGAGTTATAAGATTTCCAACAATTGTCAAGCAGCAATCCTCTGCCATCTATATCATCAGAAAGGCAACAGCAGTTATTCAAAAGGCCTTATTTCTAATATCTCCTTGTTTTTATCTCGAGAGATGTAAGTTGATGAGAACTGGACCTAGGAACTACTTCTTTCCCCTTAAGGAATGTATTTTTCCTCTCTAAACTCGATTTATTTTTCTTTTGTTCCTGTTTCTGCTGACACTCTCCACTACATAAGAACATTAAAACAACCACGCTATATCCGTATAGCAGTATGTTCCTGGTATACTCTCTCAGCCTACAGCAGTTTCCAGCCCAGGGACTTTTCCATGCACAGCTGCTATCTTAGAGTTTAACAGCTTGATGGATACTATCCCATATGTGAAATTGTTAGTCACTCACCCACTAAGACCAGTGTAACCTTTCCACACATGCACCAGACTGTGGAAAGTAGTTCCACATCTTAACTACACATCGTACAAAGAAATACCATTTATTTGATATACAACTACTAGCTTTATTTGAGGCTCTCCTTCCTCCTCAACCTTCCCCCCTTTAAGGGGACAATCTTCTCCATACTAAATATGTGTTTATTCCCTGCTATCTTATCATCCCTCAAACTGCCCCTTGCAAGCTAAAGAGAACTTGCTATATATAGTTGCTCCTTGCATGGAGGCCTGTCACCTCCTCCAGTCATCCTTTTTTGTCCTTTAATTTTTTCTAGTTCTGCAATAACCCTTTTCAGATAGATAAAGGACATAACTGCATACTGTATAATATATAAATTCCACAGTGACACATAACAACATTTTCTTCTTTGTTCTATATTCTTTTCCTAGTCATGTGTATTACTTGAATTCAAACTCTGCAAACATCTTTATGGTTAAAAAAGAGGACTCAAAATCAGACTTATTTGAAAAGAATATTAAAGCTGTATTACTTGCAAATTACATAGAATTATTTTGTATTAACAGTGATTTTTCAGTATTAAAGATCACCATAAGCTTCTTGTAGCTACTGAATTGACTTTAGTGGCTGTTTAAATACCAATCCACCACTGTTGATATGGCCCTAAATTATTAAATACAATTTTGAAAAAGTAGTACTTCTTGCTGTCATAACCTAGAACTGAAATACAAGCCGTGAAATAAGCCAATTTAGTTCTGTAGTTCTGAAATTCTCATCGTACCTAATTTTTTCTCTACTGGGACTTGAAAGCTCACACATTAGGTCCACTAGGTCACTACTGCCCCCATCTCTGAGAAATTCATCAAGACAGAGGTTACCCAAGTTCCTATCTGCTGTTCGTGTCTGCCATTCACGCCTGCTTCTGACAAGTGATAGGAATGACTTTCATATCCTGCTCACTGGCCATCCCAGCTACCAAAAAAAGTCCTTCCTGAAAATCTCAGGCACACCTACACATACAGTGACTAAGAGCCGATAAGATGACCTAAATTGACAGGGACAAAGGCACAAGTTCTTCCAGTGAAGTTTTTCTGCCTGTGTGCATGCATACACCCACTCATGAGCTTAATTTTTTTTCTAAAATGTGGTGTAAGCATTTATGTCAGAGGTCCGTAAGAGTTCAGTCATCTGTGACCAACGTTGCTGTCCTGCACTCAGTACTAAGCTACCTGGCTGCTATACAGCACAAGCTATGCATTTTTCTGTTTGCAAAGAAAAATTATATTTCATAAAATACATGGAAGGTAAAAAAAAAAAAAAAACGAAGAGCATTTACCCAAAGCCATATAATACCACACCGTCCTAATATGAATCCTTCAGTGAAAAGTTTGAGAGGCACTGTCATGAGAAAAGTCTTTTGTATGTGATATTAAAGCTGTTTGCTTAGCTGGCATCATTTTACTGTCCACATAAATCCCCTTTACTACCGCATCTGTCCCGTAAACATGTCCAAACAATGCCTTAGCTTATTAACAGGGAGATTCTTCCCTTCAGGACAGATGACATGGTTACAAATGGCTCCTTTGAAGTTAAACAATCCTATAGAAAGAGTTCACATGATTCTTTGCACTCAAGCTGTTTAACTGTATTAAAGTTAACTTCATTTTCTTTGGCCTGCATCCCTACCTAAGACTGATGTACATGCTTAAACATTATGAACTGTGCATACCTGTGCACACCTCGATGACACTTTGCACATGACTAGTTTTATAGACTGTGAGAAACGTAGAACCTCATTTAGAAACATGCAAGCGGGTGTAGAAAAGGGATGAATTTGACCAATATAGGGATAACCAGCACAAAATTTTTTAGAATTACATCTTTCAGCTTGCCTGACTGCAGGTGAGGGTATCACCTGCACCATGCAATCATCTAACTGCCCCAAATAATACAGGTATGGGTAGCTCAAAAGATTATCAGGAAGGTCTGCATTTTAAAAGGTTTCCCCTGCTGTAACACTTTAGTGGTATTTTCGCTATGGAGACAAGGGGCATGGAAGTGGAGGGAGCACATGAAAAGCAAGATTATGATCTTCTGGTACTTACGGTATTTATTCTTTAGGAAAAAGTAAATTATAACTAAAATCTCTGAGAAATTCAATGACATCAGAAAGGGATATGATACAAATAGTTTATACCAGCCAAAAAACAAAGAGTTCAATGCAAAAAAAAAAAATCTACAAAAAATCATATTTTAGCTGAAATGGACTAAATCTAGAAAATAAAGTAAGATGATATAGTAGAAATTAAATTCAGACAGCCTGAGCATTAAAGGGAAAAGAGAAAATTCACACTGAATTTGAGCCTCACCCGGCATCTTATGAATCCATCCTGATAAACCCAGATTTGATCATCTGAGTCAGTATCTTCTGCAATTTGTATTCTCAGAAGATTTAAGTTGTCTAGATTTCCATCAGCTGACATGAATTTTCCAGTTTCCTTGTTTCGAAGCCTGAAGTACACACGTTTCTACAAAAACAACAGAACTCTTTAACACCAGTCTCTTTAGTGCAGAACACATCCTGCTGTGGTTAACTTCAGGGCAATCACTGCTCAGTACTGAATTTGGTGCCTGCCTCTTTCTTTCAAATGGCTTAAATTTTCTGTTTGGGAATTTAATTCTGAAGTCTATAAACACCTAGAAGAGCCAAGCTTTGAGAATCCTCCATTCTGCATGGAGAGTTCTAGGCCTGTCTATGCACAGAAATCAGTGCACAGTCAAAAAAAAAAAAAAAAAAAAAAAAAAAAAAAAAAAAAAAAGCTATGAATTTTGAATTTATAGCATCACTAACTGTGCTCTGTGTTAACTCGCCATATAAAGGCTCCTAGCCTTCATTAAGGGTGTATTTGTGCAGTGCTGCTTATTTCAGTAACACAAAGTATTTCACTGCACATTCATGTGCATTAACATTTCTATTTAGGCAAGATCTCAGCCAGGACAGTCAAAATGTGTTATTTTTAATTCTCCTTGAGGCTATACAAAGGCAACTCTATGACAGCAAAGAAATGAATTTCTTACAGGTACAAGGAATCTGTGAATTACAAGAAGTTGTTTCCTCAATAAAATATGGCTCAACAAGAACCTCAAGTGTTAGAGCATAGAGAATGGCTGCAGCACATGGACCAAATCAGATGGTCCCCATTTAGAGAAGAAAATGGAAAACATCATGAGAATAATTTTTACACTAGATTTGCAAATTATTTGTTATGTAATAAAAAGGGAAGGATTTTTTTTTCAAAACAAAACACAAAAACACTACTAATTGAAGTATCTAATTTTGTTGGTGAATTTTCTTGTTGTTCCAAAAATAACTTAAGATAGTACAGACAGCATGCCAGTGACCAGTTTGGTAGCTAATTATAAAACAGCTTAAAATATTTTCCATATAATAGTTATAGCCATTAAAATAATTTAGCCAATCCTTATATGGCATCTTCTATACTTTAAAGTGTACTCAATGGACAGTTTAAGCTGAATTACGTAGCCACGTAGCACAATCAATTAGTTTTTATTGAAAACAGAACTGTAGAGCAGTTTCTTTACAAAAGTGCCATTTCTGAAGCCTGTATATGCAACAGATCATACGCTGTTTTTGACTGTATGATAACATTCCCTCATCCCATTACTGAATACAAATTAGGATCTGACAATCTTATAGCAGAGCCTGCTCACCTGAAGCAATGGTCGCAGAGAACCTATCAGACAGTAGCCACTCAGTTTATACCAATCTGGAATTTCGTTTGGTGATAACATCATCTGACGCCCCCTGTAATTACTATGTTCATATATTATCCATCTGGGGAAAAACAACGGCAACAAAAAAGCTTTTGCCATCAAATCCTGCTTCTGAATCAATAAACAGGAAATAATAACAGGAATTTGGGTTTTTTTAATATATATATACACACACACACAATATATATAATGTATAAATCCATATAATATATAAATATTATATATAAAATATATAAACATACATAATATAAACAAGAATCAGTAACAGAATTTGTTACACAAAAAAAGTAGTGTTTACTGTAGGAAAGTCAATGTCCCATAGGACTGGGATTTTTTTTTTAACAGGTCTTCAAAGTAATAAAATCATCTGATTTAGAGCAACTGCATTAAGAAGAGAACCCCGGAGTTCACATTTTGACATCCTGTTATTTAAAAATTACAAGCTGAATGAAACAAAGCATTTTTTTCTCTTAAAGGGGTACCTAACTTTTAAATATCACCTGGTTTCAGGACGTACAGTGACTCCTCAAGGAACGTATATGTACATGCTTTATATATACAGTATATGCTACATTGCTGTATATGCAAAACCAGTAGTTCTGTAGACCTTAATTTGGATGAGCCCAGTCTGCATGGGAAAGAAGCACTAAGGAAGCAGAGTGCTTGTGACAAGCACATACTGGAACTGCAACAGGGTGAAATGCTCTGGGATCTTTTGCTACAGGTTTTAATCTCAGAACACCTCTCTTCTTTCCAAATACTTGAAAATCAGGGGAAGGGGAGAGAAATAGGATAGGGACAGAAAATTTCTGTTTGGCTTTCCCTCATACGTGTGTCCAAGCATCCTAAGAATCACATATTGAGAGCAACCTGTCAGAACCTGTCTCCTGCATCTCTACTAATACCACAGACAGTGAAATACAACTGGACTTTGAAATAGGCTGCTATCCAGAGTTGTCTAGTTTACTCACACTTACAGAAATTATGGCACACTGATTTACTGGGACTATCCAGTAGCCCTAAGTTTTCAGTACATGAACATTGCATATGCACATTTAGCTGTCACCTTATTTCCTCTGACAGATTCTTCAGTAGACTTGTATGTTATATCCAGAAGAAGCACACTCACCTTAATTTTGGAGCTCCTTCATGGCCCGTCCCCATCTATACCCAAATAGGGGCTTAAGAGAATTATGTATGATTATCTTTTAGTAAGGGAGGACAGAAGACCAAAACCCTTTCAAAAAGGAAAACAGTAGGGGTAACAGACGCTGTGAAGCTTGCGGTCTGCGAGAGAACTAGTTCAGCATCTGATACTGCAATAATGAAAACAGAATTTCCATATCATACTCTGCATGTTGCCAGTGACCAACCAGAAAATACATATACATTCACTGGGCAGGAAACGCACACAATTCACAGTTCCATTACCTGAATGGTAACCATGTCCTTGGCAAAGAAACAACCTGATCTTTGACTTCACGTTTTTTCTCCTTATGGAAAGTAAGAATCAATTATACTGCAGTTATGTTGAAAGATACCAAAATCTCAAGAATACACAGCATGCATCTTCTGCACAGCTCTTCTCATGACGTTTATGTTTCAAACTTCAACACAATGCACTAAGGAAACTCCTTCACCAATTTTTCCAGATAGAGAAAATGGTATGTCCTTAGGATTTGGTATTAGCTATCCACTTGAGGGCAGTAGTAAGCAACCCAACAGCATCTCACACACGCTTTGGAAATTTACCTTGCCAAAAAAAAATTCTTAAATGCAGAACAATTACATGGATCTATCATTAAAAAAAAGAAAAAGACTCTTCAAGTTTAAAAATCTGAATGTGTACTTGAGGGAAGCAGCTTAGAGGCAGAGGTTAACACCAGCAAAAACGCAATAAAACAAATTTAACAGATCTGCTGAAATACTGGAAGAGGCTAACACAGTTGTTTTCAAATTGCTTCAGACAGTTTTTAAACTTCATCATGAGCTATTTTTCACATCATCTTTCACATCATCTTTACATGAGTAAAACTGGAGATACAGCTTCTTAAAATAGCTTAAGAATTAGCTGATAACCAAATATATATCAAGAGTCTGACTTGATTCCTGAAATGAAAAGGGAGTACTACTACCAAAGCTAAAAAGGTCCAAATGACTTGGTTGTACCACTGTGTTCAAAACATGCAGCTGAAGTAATAACTATGAAGGCTTATTAAAATGTTTTGAACTCATGACACAAGATATGGATCATACATTGCATGATTTGTTATGATTGAAACCTCAAACAAGAGCATGAAAGTTGGTTTTAAGGATGCTGTGCAAGCTGGCTTTTATGATGCTACGGAATGAGGGAAGGGGTCAGTCCCCTTAACCAGTTTCATATAAATTAATTTCAACTTCCTAGTCAGTGGTGACATGCTGTAGAAACAGAATCTGTGAAAGTGCATTAATGCACTGCACACATTGCAGTATTACAGTTTTATGCTCCTTGTTTTCTGATATCTGTCATTTTTCTGTTGAATAACTATACAACTCCAAAGAATCAAAAAATTATTTTCAACTTACATGCCACCAAGGACTTGGACTGAAGCTATTCGAGGGTTGTATCCCAGGAACTGGAGATTTAAGATTTCTGTACTGAATTCAATTTTCTTTCCGTGGAAACCCACCTTTTCAAAAAGAGCTATACGTGGCTCAGACAGCTCCTGCAAAAGGAAAGTAAGCGCTTTTACAGGACATTAAAACTCCAGATGTGACTGTGAACATCGTTACTCCACACAGCCCTTTTATTTCACACAGTTTGCTGCTTGATTGTTTAAGATCAAAGACCCTGAATAAAGTTTTTCCTCTGCAACAAGTTATTACTAAAGAAAGACAAGTTAAAAAGTTATAATATAAAACCTTATATAAAACACACAGTGGGTCTTTTTGCATGCAACATAAACCCTTATCGTAAAGTGCACACAAATGTCTCTGTGGTTGATTTTCACATAATCACTTAATTATACTTTAAAGCACATTTTAATTAATGCCATATCCCCCTTCCATTGCATTAAACCCCATTTCACTATAGGAATTCTTCTCCTCAGAGCTGAACATGCTGTAATGTAATACTGATTTCTACAGCCTCAAATGATGACATACTTGTCTCATTTTTAACTCTTCCAGTGGGTTATGAAAGTACCAATCTCTCACTAGATCAAAAGCCACAAGATTTGGTTTTTTGAGGTCAAATTCATGACTGGAGCAAAAACTGTAGCACCACAGTCCTCCAAATTGCTCTGGGGAGATGATTCATCTGTCCCTCTGTCAAAACACTTATGCTTTCAAAGGGGTTCTGCCCACATGAAACTCGCTGCATCACTGAATACACTTTAAATGCCTTCTGGATAATGAACCTTGGGTTCTTTTCTGTGTGGCAGGGTATCTGTAGTGGATCAGGAACAACTCGCAATTAAGGTCCTCATTTGGAAGTTGGGAGGTAAGAGTTTGAAATCCCTCAGGATAAGATAATTAAATTTGAGTTCCCTGGTGTCATAATTTATACTCATAGACAGAAATGACCCTGCCACTCTCCTTCTCATAAGCCTTCCCGTCATGACTAAAGCTGATGCTATGGCCAGAAGAGCTGCTTCCTGCTGGCATATGCTAGGGCATACTCCAAACACACCAGACTGGATCGGGAACTCTGGACACGAAAGGAAGTCTAGACAGACTCATAGCTGGCCTCAGGCACGAATCAGGCCACACCAAGGCACAGGTGGTTCACTACACATGTAGCAGCAGATATATATATTTCAATGTGCATTTATTTAAAAAATCTAGATGCTTACCAATTCTAGACAGTGCTTAAATTGCTCTTTAATCTTCCTTTAGATGTTTAAGACCCCAGATGAACATTACATTAGCATCACCATTATCTCAACAGCCATCCAGGTTATCACATGGCAACTGAGCTATGCTTCCTGTTTGCCTGCACACTGTTAGGCTGTGGAAAATGCAGGGCTAGTCCTTTTACCTTACCCAAAAATCAGAGTAGACTAATGCCCACAACAAAAGGTTAACACCAAGTCAGTCTGCCAGGCCTCATCATGGGTTAGGAGCCCAACATGAAGAGTTACACTGTGATTATGTTCTGGTGTCTCTGAACTCTGAGCCCTTTTACAGATCTGCACCTGTGTTCTGTGATAGAGAGCTGGTCAGAGAGCAACCCTCGAGCCACATGCAATGTTTCAGAAATAATCTATTTAGAAAGAAAACAGAGCAACAGAAAAGAAAATCCTCCAGCTTTCAACCACGCCTTCTACTCTGGGCGTTTTCAGATTCAGCAGCAACACTGTTACATAAAACATTCCCCACAGCAAGAAGCACAAGGTCAACTAAAAGTTCTATAACTTGCGTTCTTCCCATGTACTGCACTGCACGAAGCTGGTTGCCATGTATATCTACGTTTAGCTATTTCACAGAGTTACTTGCTAAAAAAATTATTTTCAGCATGACTGTTTAAGTATAAACCACACACAGAGCTGTCTTTATAATACATTCAGAGAAGAGAACATGTAGCAAGTCTAAGATGGAAAATGGTATTTTCTGTCTGCAACATAATTATTTGGAACGTGCAGAACAAGCACCATCCAGCAAAGATATGGTGATATAAATAAATAAAAACCTTGAGCTTAGGAACAAAAGTCCTTTTAACTTCCAAGCATCTGGTGTCCCCTTTTCTTTGTGTGTGTATTTCCTTAGAAATGAATCTCTGAAAAGGAGTTAAACTAGGTAAGTATAGTAGCTTGAAATATTAAAATAGAAAAGGTGCTTTGTGTATAGAAACACCGTGGAAAATCATGGGGAGGTGTTGAGACTGGCACTGCCAAAAAACAAAAATAAATTTGTGAGGTGAAACTGGTATCTGGAATAATAAACTCAAGCTTTTGTAAAATTAGGAAAAATGAACTGTATAACATGATCTAACTTCTTATTCTCTGCACAGCTGTCTGCTAATAAACAAACCTGTATACAGAGTGACCCACTTTCCTCTTTCCTTCAAGTAGAAAGCCTCTGAAGAAGAAAGCAGCAGTATATGATTTGTAGATAGACACAGCCCTCCTCTACTATCTAACTGTGATAAATCATACGGCTAGGATAAGTTTCGTAAGCTTTAAGAACTTCAAGAAGCAAAGAATTGCCATTTGGCAATTTTAACATGACATGTTTTAACATGACATCCTCTTTCATGAAGAAATTTTCCAAGAGTAAGTTGATCCTTCCAGAATGAAACAAGCATTTTAAACCCTTGAACTTGAGATTTAAAACGTACAAAAAGCCTATTTTACTTCATGTATGCGATCATCCATTAAGCTTGGCTAGAACCACTTCCAGTGTTTTTAATAGGACCTGTCTACCAGACAGCATAGCAGTTCCAAAGACAGACATACTGCAGATGTTTGTTTACATCATACATCAAAATGCTCCAGAGACATGAAAGACGATGACACATTTTATTTCTCCTTAGTCAACGGCTACATCGCTGATGAGCTACCCAAATTACAGCGGAGCACAATAAAATTGCTAAATACAAAGACAGTCAACAGTTTACTCTTCCATTTTTAAAATAAATACCATCTCTTCATTTTAGTTGCAGTAGATTCCTAAATACTTGACTACATTTTGTTAATAATTACTTTGATCTTAAAAGGTACTTGCAGATTTCACAACTGATCTATCATAATGATTGATTATAGGCTTGAACAAACTCATTCTTGACTGCTGATGAGTTACAACATATGTAAATGTTGTTTGGGTTTGTATCTGCCACACATAATAACAGCCAAATTTTTCCAAATGGCATTAGGTGTTGTTTTACTTTATCTAGAAGGGTGCATGATTCTGTGATGAACACAAATTACATTTCCCTGATGATAGCAATAGTATTCTATAATTACATGTATTTCATGCAAGGCTGCATAGTCGTAGTCTGCTTTTTTAGCATGCATAAAGAGCAAAGACAGCAGTACAAATGTTTCTTCACATGGTCCTACTGATATTTCTCAACCTACTCTAACTGATCTCTATGGGGAAATAACAAGTCTGACACATACTTGACTCCTTTTACAGAAGTCCTTTTGCAGGTTGTCATTATAAACAGTGATGCCACGCAGCTGCTTCTGTGAAGTCCTCTCCTTTGCAAGAACAGCAGAGGCCAAAAACACTGACTGTGGACAGGACATTTGATTGCTACTGAATTGAAAACAAGTGTTGCTTTATTGTTTGTGCCTCCCTATCATTTTTATTGTTGCAAAAATGGGGAGATCAGAGACATCGGTGTACTTATCTGCTTTACTTACAATATTTACAATCCGTAAAGATTTTAGAACTGCTTGGGGTGAACATCCCATTGCTGTCAGATCAGGATAGATTCCTTCTTCTAACACATACTGGTTACCAGAGAATTCTTCCTGGTCATACACTATGCAGCTGCAGGAAGAAAAACAAGTTGCTTCTTAAGAATTCTGTGCAACTACAGTGATACTAGTGTTTCTTAGTCTTTAGCTAATGACAAAAACATTATCTACAATTTTTTTTGTCCTGACAAGCTAAAATGATGTGTAAACTGCAAAGCATTATCATTTTTCTTTTCTCTAAGTCCCCGCCTGTGAAACCATTTCAAATGTTAGAAAGGTGGTTGCTTTTTAAATAACAAGTTCAGTAAAAGTCTTTTTATGTCGTATGAATACTGCAAAATCACTTACCTGCCATCTAAAATTTTTGAAGACTTCGCAGCAAATGAATCAATACATTTTGTATTTTTTTCAAATATTTGGCAGTTACCCTTGAAATCAGGCTCTGAAAATAACTGGACCTTTAGAAAGTTATAAACATATCATTTAAAAACAATTAATTCCTCAACCTTCAGCAACATGACTCTATCATCACTTCTGTTACTAAATTAAAATCTACTTAAAATCTAGACTCCCTCAGCTGCATATAATTTTAAATACCTCATCAATGTTGTAATCCCTTTTCAAGACAGCAACGTATCAATACCAAAAATTACTTTTAACTATAAATCATTCAATAACATACAAAATAGTTAAAAATCACTGACAAACAAGAATAGCTCCTTGGACTGTCAGAAAAGATTTTTAAATCCCCACAGAATGGCCAGAATTGGCACGTCATTAATAAAAGGGCCATAAACTGTGCATTTAATTTCCAAAATACGTTCTCTTTCCACTAAATGAAAACCACTTATTTCTCAGAACCTAAGTGGTACACAATCTTGGCAAAGGACTCGGACAGCATGCTAACAGGCGTGGTATAGGGCCCATCTACCCTGGGAATATATGTGTCCCGTTTAAACTACAGTTACAGCCATGTCAGTTCGTTCTTTACTCTGAGGATGCGACAGGATAAGTCATTTGGTGTTTTTTGTCCTTGTTTTAAAAAGAAAACATTCTAAACAGCAAACTTGCTAATTTGGTTAGAGGATAATTAACCCTGATCACATGGAAGTCATTCACATTATCGCATGCCTACCAGCTTTATTCACTCTTAACAGAGACACGAGTGCAGGCATGTACAGCGTTCTCCAAAGAGAACATGCTGATGGGGGATGCATTTTGTTGACTGCGAGACATTTACTTCTTTGTTTCCTTAGGATAAGCTCTTAATAGGCAACATAATATATAGATGTAAATAATTTTTCATGCATATAGCAGAAAATAAGCAGCCTTGAGATTTTTATTCCCCATAGTTTATACATATCCCTGTACAGTAGATTTCAGTGAGGCATGCTACTAATTAAGAATGCAAATTAAGACAGCCAAGACTTTTCTCCCAGGTTCTTAGTTCCATGACATAGTCACCATTTTGACTGAAACGAAAATAAAATGTCGTAGAGACACAAACATGAAAAGGCTCAGAATTACAAAAGGATGAAAAAAGCCCCCACATCAATCTTATTGTCAAAACTACGTATTTGTACTTGTACATAAACATGGTCCAACATAAAAACACACTAACTCAGTGGACAGACAAGTTGTCTCTGCCATTTCCTTCTCTAGTGGCAAAGGTGTCATTAACTTTTAAGCATGACAACTCAGAAAACAGTATTTATGAGTGAACTAGATTCTTTTCGAGTGCAACCATCACTAGCAGCGCTGTTAACCAAAAAACTAGGTTCAAAAAGGGCTGTCACAATTGCACCATGTACAACAACACCTAACTTGCAGGGCCCTTGCCTCTGGGGAGACTCCAGATGCCTGTGCCTTGTACCTTAAGTCTGGCATAGATGGGAGCGGGCTCCACAGAGCTGCACAAGCAGCTCACTTGCCAAGCCAAAGCACTGCCTGGGCATACAGGACATTCTGAAAACAGCTCTACATTAAATCCCACCTTTCCTGGACCTTAATGTGCCTTACCTATAAGATTCAGAAAGCAGCCTTCCTTCACTTACGGTTCTCACGCTTTATCTGACTGGTCAATCATCTGTGCAAATACCTGGGTGTTTCAGTGGACAAAAAGCTGATCCCATTTCTTTATTTACACATGTTAAACAGACACCATACAGTACATTTCATACATTTAGAGAAGTGTCTTACCTTAACTTTACCCCTTTCGCTTCCAACAATATCCTACAAAAGTTTGGAGAATGAAAAGAATGATGTTAAGAAGTGCTAAAATAACAAAGAAGCATACAAAAGCTTACCGTCTGAAGAGTGTGTGTACAATGAATTTAAGAAAAAAAAATGGCCACAAATACTTCAGAGAAATGTGCAAAACAAGTGTAAAATAAACTCCTTACCACAACAATAGGTTGAACTGAAGATATTTTACAATTCTTGCCCCCCCATGCCTCAATGCTGGGATATAGCCCTTTATCCAGTATGTACTGCTCCCCTGTAAACTCAGGATTCTCATAAGCCACCCACCTAAGAGAGAGAGAGAGAAAGGGGTCACAATACTTCTTCCAGAACAAAAGTATATGCTCATTATTGCCTTAATGCTAACAACAGATCACATAGTTTTATTTTTTTTCCTCTCTAGTACCATCACTCAAACTGTGATGCTATTAAAACTCTAAGCAAACAAAACTATGCATCTCTCTATACACTATAACTATATATTCCAAAACCTACTATAACTTTAAAACAAAATATTACATTCAGCCTACTATTATGTCAGTATGAATGCGAGTGAACTAGCTAAAGCAGACCAGAAGTTCTGAACTACTAGGTATTTAAAAAGCCCTCTCCCATCAGAAAACTTGAGACTCTTCACAATTCTATTATTTTATCTAGATCAAGTTATTTTCTAGAAAAACAAAGATATCAGAATATCACTGGTTTGGATGCAATTAACTGTCAGTCATCTGCATCATAAAGATAGCTACAAGCAACATTAAAAATCAGTATTACCAAAGCTCTGTTGTGTTTAAGCAAACATATATTCCATAAAAGTTTGTAACAAAAGGCCTTTATGCTAATGAAAGCACAGACTGTTCCCTGCTAGGAATCACAGACATCAGCAACAGGAACTTCCTTAGAAGTTAAACATTAAAACCATCACAAAATCTGACCAGATTAACGTATTTAAGTTCAAAGCAATTATTATGACTACTCAGCCTGACCTCATGCCTGACAGAGGCACAGATTCTCAGATTTCTTCATCAAACCCCTAACTTTTCACTCAGTCAGAATACATTTTTCTGCAAAGACACTGAACTTCAAGATAAAACAGTTCAAACATTAGAAAAGCTACCAAATACGACATATATCTCTCCAGTGTTTAATTACCCTTGCAGCACTTCATTTCTAGTCGGAGGTTACGGAAGCGTATCTGCCACCAGCCAGTCTTGCTAGGCACAGCCTACTACATTTAAGAAACCTTCTATCATGTGGCTCTTCTAATCCAGTCTCCACACCGTAAGTCTGGATAAAGCATTCCCGCATCAGTGTTAACTTTGTTTTTGTTATAAGCTCCCTAAATCCTTTAGTCTTGCAGTGCTAGGCTTTCCTGACTTTCTGATAATTAAATTCTGTCTCTTTTTAAACTCTTTCCTCTCCTCCATTCCCCCCTCCCCCTTTTTTTTTTTTTTTGAGTGCTGGCATTAGAACTGGCACACTATCGACGGCATTTCATTCGTTATATTTATGCAGAGATCAGAATATCTTCCTGGTTCTGCAAGATAATCTACTCATAGTCAACCAGCTTTAATTTTACCCAGTACACTACACATAATGAGTGTACGCTATGTTATGCCAAAACCCACTTACTGCCAAGTCTCCTCACAGAATTTCAACACTAACGAAGAAACTCGCACCATAATGCAGTGAAATTATATTGAATTTTTAAATTCACAGCAGCGGCTAACGCTCACCATCTGACTTCACTATAAAATGATATTTCTGTGTTGAGCAATTAGATTCTATTAAGCTGCAGTTTTAGTCGAAGTACAAATGCCAGAGTTTCTGCGAATGTAAAAAGTGGATAACTTCAAACTGAAATGAAGTTACATCAGCATGTGTGTGCTGGGAGTGTGAGCTTCATATTATTTGTCCATGGCAAGCACTCACATAGTGATTCACGTTCATCACTGTTCTCTTGGTTTGCCTCAGATATAATCAATTATTCTAGATAGTTATGCACTAATTACTCAAGGTATATTTCAAGACACACTCCTAAATCATCTCATACTGATTTATCAAAGAGACATTGGTATGTACAATAAATTAGGCAGAAAGTTCAAATGTCTCAGGTGTGTTTATACCTGTATGCCACTTGCATCAAAAGCTGTGAAAATGAGGTTTCCTTAACCAGTTTCTGAGGCGGATGTTCATTAACTTTTTCCCTGCACAAATACTAGGATATGACTATCACACATACTTGGAGCTTGACTGACATCTATGAAAACAGATGTTTCTGATATTAAGCAAATGATAAAACGCACCAGATACCTCCTAAGCATCTCTTGATAGCATTTATTACTTTTCCTCCCCTCTAACAAGCCCAAATACAGAAGTAGTTAATGTATCTCACTTTTGACACACACATACGTTGAAATCAATGGCATCTACAGTACCACTCTCCCATGCAAGTCAGCCCATGTGGTTAGAGGTTTGCTAGCGCCAGGGCTCACTGGTGAAATACCCACGCTTTTTCACTACATCTGAAAAGACGCACAAGCTGCTGAGAGCAGTAATAACAACGACAGGAACAGGCAGCCTAATTCAGGAGCAGCTGAAGCTCAGTCAGACCTCAGGAACACCCTCAATAATCCAATTTTGAACCAGCAGAAAGGCCAGAAGAGCAAGGCAAAGCCTCTGTCTAAAAGAAAGTGCCACATTCTTGCTTGCCAAGCACCGGAAGAAGAGCAGTATGCCCCTGCAGCATGGCAACAACCACTCTGCTTCAGAGGTAGCGAGTTTGCTTAATGCCATAGTTTTGTAAACCCTAGCTAAGAAACTGCCTTAGCTAGGCTGAGCAACAGCTTCACCCCAGGTCGCTGCCAGAAGGCAATGGAGACCTCGCTCCACGGCACCATCCAGGCTACTGGAAGCAGAGATGTGGCCAGGAGCGTCATCTACAAACTAGAAGTACTGTTGCACTCACAGTATCTTTCCTAAAAGCCTTGCATATGCAGTATCTAGGAAGGCAACCCAAAATAAGGTCTGGAAGAATAGCCATGAAAAAATCAGTGACTCATGACTTGCTGAAAAACAGCTTTGTCCCTGGTTAGCTCAGGATTCACCTTACTTTAGCTTTCAAAATGCTGGCCTTTCTCATCATGTAGGTGCTTTCTAACATCAGCTGAGAGGAGTAATCCCCCCCTTTTAGTGCTGCTGAGATGCTGATCTTATGGCAGGACAGATTAACCTCCTAGAAGGGCCTACTTTGCGCTCTCAAGGTATAGAAGATACGGTAACACCTTCGTTAAACCAAATGGCATAGCTGTAAGAAGTAGGTTTTCAGGCACAGAAGTGCTCTTTTAGCTCTGAAATAGAATCCACGATCTTCAAAGCTTAAATACTACTCCGAGACAACAGGTTTCAATTGGACTATATACGCTAATCAGCTAGACCGTGTGGGGCCAGGGAGGGAAGCAGGGAGATAACCGGCACTTGCAGATTTGTAGCATGATGAACAGGGAGGAAGAAGTGATCAAATTCTGTTCATGGGAAAGAGAGAAAACAGGTTCTCTATCACACGAAGGTTTACAGGAATGGCAACAAGATGATAACGTAGCATAAAGATCCTTTTGTGCCCATGATCCCATGCACCTCTGAATTTTAATTTTCTGATTCTTTTAAAGGTTCTCTTGAACATTAGTGCTGACATCAGAGATGGAGGAAAGAGGAGGCTTTGTCTGCAATGTTCTCCCACCTGTTCCTAAGGGCTCCTACCCTTTCCAGCTCCCAGCGGAGGTTTGTTCTTGTATGTAGCATCTCTTCAGTTTCACCCATATTACCTTCCCGAATGCATCTGGTACACTAGAATACATTACATTCTGGCTCCTGTATAAGAACTGCTCATCACCTATTGATCTTCTCACAATATCACTATATATACACACTAGAGGCAGCCAAATCTGCACTGTAGGCTAATTATTTGAAAATTCAAGGAAAAACAGTATGAATTACAGGGCTACAGTAAAACAAACAGCTATGTAGAAAATAAATCTGGAGAAGTTCTTTCACCAAGCTGAAAAAGGATTGACAAAAAGACGTTCAGTATTATTGGCACAAGTTTAGCACAACTGAAATGTTGAAACTGAAAATACAGATAAAGAAAAGACATTTCAAAACATGCAATGCCTATGATTTTGATCACTATTAAATATAAGCATGAAGAGCTACTAAGCAAACAGGAAATGATAAATTGTACAACACAGTTGCTTTCAGTACTTGCTTAAACTTGTAAAGGGTGTTACCTGTTGCTACTTAATACTTCCATTTTCTGCCATTTACAATACTGCCAATTTGGAAGTAAAGATGAAAATTATATTTAAGAAAGGCAGGCCTCTCATTTTCAAAGAGTCTGCATTGCTTTCCTCCCCCCTACTCCCCCCGCAATATGGTAGAAAAATAATTATAGCCTGGATTTTGGGCTTGGCTATTTCTGAAGAATGCGAAGAGCAAAGCATTTACCCATTTTTTGTAAAAGAAGGCAACCCTCGCCACCTTTAGCTATATTTTTCAAGATCTATTTACACTGGATTTAGCAAAGGCATTAAAGTATTGCTTGGAAACGTTCCTCAGAAGAATAATAACTGAAAATTTTATGCAGCTAGCTCTCAATTACCCACAAATGGACTACTCATTCCCCAAATGCAGAGCTGGGCTGTCTTCAGCACAGAATTTAAGAGACACAGTTTAGCTCAGAACTTGTTCAGGGATATCTGTGGTCTAGAATAGCAGCCTTTCTTTTGATACATCCTTTATATTGCACAGAAGCAAATTAATTACATGAGAAATACAGCTCATATGTTACCAGTTATTTCTACAACTGCTTACCCCAGACGCCAGTACTTAAAGAAATGTTATGAAAGGTTCAGGGATTCTTCACATTTTAATTTTTTTTAAATTAAGTATTTTCAGTATGATACGAGGAATTAACATCTTTAAAAAACTAGAAGGCAAAGTTAAAGGGGCAGTGGCAGAGCCTGTGGGACAAGGGCTTTGTTTTTAATAATTTCTACCCACCTTTACCGTAAGAGTGTTAGAGAAAAGTCACTCAATTATTAAAACACACAGACTAGAGCAGGATTCCTATCTCAGCTGCAACAGTCACATTTACTGGAACAGCTACACAGTGGGTGTGATAGGTAGCCCACAATCTGCTTCCCAACCTTAGGATGCGACTCTTTCCCATGCACCTCCCTTGTGCATCGGAGAAGACTAAGAGGGCACAGCAGCTACAAAGGGCACCAGGCTGGTAGGGACGGGGGAGAAGAGCTGTCACAGCACATTCAAATACAATTAAAGGCACTCCTTAGGAATGCACTGTGAGCTTGATTCTGCAGTCTTTATCCAGACAAAACTTGCACAGATATCACACAGATAACACACAGGAAAGATTTTGGGTGTGGTTAGGTAGGGCAGCACTTTCAGCGAGTTACCTGCCTACCAGGTAGTGAGAGAAACTACGTCTTGCACTTTCAATTCTACTACTTCAAGTAATTTTGTATACTTGGGGCCATGATAGCCAATATTTCCAAAATATTTTGATACAGGCCACAATGCCATGAAACTTGATCTGTAACCGATGTGCAGAACAAATCGAACATCTAAATCTACCAGCTTACCAACTGCATGTGACAACACACGTGACAAAACTTTGATTGACCACTCTCATTTATGGGATTTTTTTTTTTACAATGGGAACCCCATTGGAAAAAAAAAAAAAAAGTATTACTATTAAACTATTAACCTATGGAATTCACTGTAAAAGTAATGTTACCTTTTGGAACAATTCAATTAAGGACATGAATAGTGAAAAAACACTGTGAAAAAACACTGTCCAAAAGGTGAGCTAAGAACACATGCCGATTTACTGCCTTAAATTCTGTTTAGCATCAGAATTTACTAGTAAGCATAAGAAGCATTATCGCCATTTTACAGGCACACAACTGAGCAAAAGGGCTAACGATTTTGTCTCTGATCAAACACAAGACGCCTCAGTCAAAACTGGAAACTAGTTCCATAACAATTTTGCTGTTAAGATGTTTAAAAAAAGAGAGAGAGAAAAGAAAAGAAAACTGAGCAATAAAAGCATGCCATTTTTACCTCTCTGATGACATGTCAACTCATATACTTTCATACTTTGTAAATCAATTAGCCAGCACTTCCTGGGAACATCTGATCTCATTATGAGAAGAAAACCGATTTACTGCACATATTCACAAAAACAATGAGCTGTACTTTGCACACTGTGCAGTCAAGGGCGGAAAATTTTATCTGAAGACTTTCCACATAGATATTAGAAGTCAGAGAGCAGGAAAAATTGCAAGGAAAAAAAGAGCAGGAAAACATTTGCAAAAACTACTATATTCTAAAAATCATAACAGCAAGTTTAAAATTAAATAGCAGTTAAAAATATCACTTACACTCCACTTAGCACATTTATAGACTGTGTCCTCAGCCCGTATCCAGTGTCTTTCAAATTGGAAATAATTCCTAACACATTAATATTGGAACCCTTTGATCCAAAGTCTTTTTCACTGTACATTATCATATGGGAATTTGTGAAGTCCTGTTAAAACAAAGAGAAGCAACATAAGGAAAATGTAACATGATGTCTCAGTGTGCTCAGAAGATACCTACTACATGTTCTTGGAACTTACACCAGTAACAGGCCGCAGTGATTGCAGTTCTTCATCATAACCACCCCAGTCCATCCAATCCTGATAAGATCCCTCTTCCAGCAAGTACTGATGGCCTTCAAACCTGGGCTTCTCATAAGCAACCCACCTAAACAACAACAACAGAGCCTCTGTGTGAAAATGGACACCTGCTGATATGGAGCATACACAGATGGGTCAAATTTGTTCTTTCTTCACACCACTTTTTTTCTAAATACAGGAATCTCCTAAAGACTTTTCCCATTGATGTTAAATTAACTACATATATTTTCAAGTCTAATAAAATCTTTGCTAATTTTACCAGAAGTAAGCAAAGTAAAGACAGCTGCATTGTGATGACTACTCTGGTTTGACACAGTGTGGTGAGGTGGAGAGAGGGCATGAAAAACAGAAAACCTTTCCTAGTTTGTTATGTATGGATGCAAGACTTCAAGTGAATTTGAGAAGCCTTCTGTACTTCTCTAACCAAAGCCAGATGAAATTCGGTGACCATTCTATGCCTTGCGTTTAAAAGAACTACGTTAACTAGGGAACCAGCACTAAGCCAAGCGAGAGGGGCGTTAGCCAAGTTAGGTAGCTGTAGAGGCTTGGCAGCCTTTCTATCCCTCCATCCAGTATTGTGAAACCACGATGATACTGAGTATTGTCCAGAATGCAGCCTTTGCTGTGAATATGTGTTGATTTAACCCAGACATGTATCTAAAATCAAAAACTAGGAAGATGTGGATAATAACTGGGCACTGAAATTTATTCACTACAATTTCCAACCTGCAGAGTTACTGTATCTACTGAAGGACAAATATTACTGATGTTTTCCCATACTTACACTCCTCCCAAGACTTTCATGGATCCCACTGATGCAAGCGGAAGCACTGTCTTCTCTTTCAATTCTTTGTCATTGAGCATAAATATTTCTGATTCTATCTCCACATGCCTCCCTTCAAAGAAAGGCTTCTCATAAATGATTACCTGTGGCAGAAATGAAGTAAAATAAAAGGTTGTAGATGGCATGATAAACACACCCTGACAGCAGCCAGTTTCTTTTGCATGGGCACATAAAGAAGCCAAGATTATGAAACTAACTAGTGAGATCTCTCTACTTTCTTCAAGAGGTTACAGATACAACATGAGGACTTGAATATCACTACCCATCTGCACTACCCAGACGGCTGTTAATACTGTCATATGCACATGTGATTGATGCACAGGTATGCCAGAAATTGCAGTCGCATGGTGCAATCACATACTGGAGGATCGGGCACTAAATTATCAGTAGGCTGGATACCACCATGATAAATATGTCTACCCACGTGTAGTTCATGTGTCATAAAGTGGACAATCAAATAAACAGATTTTTACCTTTGGCTCTCTAGTGAATTCGACTTTGCGACCACCCTATTAAGAAAAAAAAAAAAAAAAAAAAAAAGAGAGAGAGAGAGAGAGAGATAAAAAGTAAGTTGTCTGTACTAACTGTAGGTAGTTATAAACTCTTTACAACAGCCAGAATTCTTTAAGATGAAGCATTCTTCAAAGAGTGCAAGAGAAAAATAAGATTAAAAACAGAAATGGATATAATCAAATTTAGGAAGTCAAAGAGTTTTTAAAAAAAAAACAAATTTTGGAGTTTATAAAGACTTACACTTTTGTGAGCCTGGAAAAATCTAGCAAACTTATTTTTAATGCATAAATGCAAGTCAGGTAACTGTAAGTAATAACAGTATTTTACCATTTTCAAGGGCCTCATAGACCTAATGTAGGCTTCCTTCTTCTCCCAGAAGGCTAAATTAGGATATTCACCAGGCTCCAACATTAAAGGGATTCCCTGGAAACCAGGTTCTTCATAAATTAGCCATCTAAAGCGGAGAGGAGTGGAAAGTAAAGAGTTAAAAAGAAAAAAAAAAGAATAAAGAACATGACAATATGCTTACTTTAGGAAGGACATCACTGCACCCTTAAGAAAATTGTTTGTCCTTATCCGAATTCCCAGCTATAAGCTGGTATTCCGATATACTTCCGTGCTTGTGCACAAAGCACCAACAATGCATGTATTTTGCTTCAACGGCGCTAGAAAGATTTCAGTGCAGTGAATCAGGCAGTTAAGGATTTGACCATGTCTTATCTGGGGCAACAGACATTTTAGATTGATGATTCAAGACTTAAGATTATTACATACTATTTTTAGAATAGCTTTAAAATGCACAGAACCAATTTTCTAGAAGTTGAACGATCTCTTCTAACCTAGACTTGGATTTGTTCCAAACTGTGTTCACTACAGAATTATAAACTTGCATTAAGTAACATGTAAAAACTCCACCAGCTCCTTGGAAATCTGCTTCCTTATGGCTTGCACCTGCTAACAGTCTGCTTTGAAAGTCATCATTTTCAAAATTCCTGATTGGGAGAGCAACAGCAGATTTTCAAAGCTTTTTCAAAAAAATCGTAAGCAGTAATCACTTATTAGAAACAAAGAAACATACTGCTGATCTCTGCATAGAAGGTGGCAACTGATTTCTTCCAGTTAAATTTAAAATTCAGACTAAGCAGGAACACTTTGTGCAGCCAACCCTTTGATTATGTAAAGACCATAATGTACAAATCGGGTGATATTAAAAAGATGTTAAAATAATCCACCACTTTAACATGCTTAAAAGGCAGATTCTTAGCTGATGGAAACTGGTACAAGTTGACATAGCTTTGTTGACAACATAAAACTTCAGGAAACAAATAAAGAGCTCTTCTTTTATTGCTATCTAAAGCCAACCATTCCATATACTGCTATACTGCTGATTCCATGTAGTTACACTGCTAAACACGCTATGAGGGACTCCAGGCTTGGTGAGATTAAAGCAGTGACCCCACATAGTAAGCCCTCAACTTCTCTGCCAGAATTTAAACACATGGGAGACCCAGGAGAGAGCACAATCAGACGATAATGGTGCACTGCCTCATGCTTGTTGGTAGCTTTTAATAAACAAGAATTAAGCGCACACACTGGGAAACCTTAAGAAGATACTGCTACACCCACATAGCAGAGTGACTCAGAATCAAAGCCAACCATCAGCTGCCAGTAATGTGAACTATGCAGTACTTGTAAATTAAAGAAGGAAAGAAAAAAACCCGCAACATAGAAAAAACACAGCAGCAACTCTTACTTAACTTCTCGTGCATGCAGTTGGCAGAAACTGCTTCTTTCTACACAGGACTCATGAACTGATATCTGAAAAAGATTATTTTCCAGCCATCTATTTTGCTTCCTGATGCAAACAACACAGTCTGCCTTCCATTAAGGGATCCACATGCAACATTGAATAAATTTGGACTGCAAGAATTTTCTCAGATTTAGTGCAAAAAATACTCTCACACTGATGCAAAATAAGGACCAGTCTGAAGTCTGATGGATGTGCAAAGGCCCTGACTCCTTTCCCAAAGATCTGTTATTTCACTATTCACAAGAATGCTTCTAAGTGAGGAACAGAAATAAAGTTTATTAATTGACTTCATCCAGATTTACTCAGCATCCAAATAACATCTCTGATTTCGTTATTGCTAGCAAACACAAGTTATGTTGAACACACAGTTCCACAGAAAAAAGCTTCTGTCAGAGAAATAACTACTTGGGCAACATCTTAAAGTTTTCCTATATACCTGAATGCTGCTTTTTTTTTTTCCCCTTCAAATCAAGGCATAAAGATTTAATTAGATAAAATATCCTTTATCTAGGAACTAAAATGCCCCCTTCATCAGTTTATCTGAATGTATCTTTGCAGTGGTTTACAATACTTATTGACAGATTGACAGAAGTGTTAGAACACTCGATATGAGCAGTATCACACATGCAAAAGATGTGAGCAACAGCACACATTAATCAGAACCAAATGGTAGACAGGCATACAGTACTAGTGTCCAACACGACACAGGCAGCAGGTAACAACCAATATCTGTAAGCCTTGAAAATGTTCTGCAGAATCTAAGATCATTGCAGGTGGCTTCACTTTCGTACCTTCTCTGGAAGCAGTCACCCTCTTCTGCACACTTTTCCCAGTGCCACTTTGAGGCATATTTTCAGTATTGATCTACAGGTTGGCTTATTAAGTCATTGAAATTATTATTTGTGTAATATCTGTGTTGCTCCTTTGAGGTCTCCTTTTTCACTAAAGCTTGCTTAATTCATGACATACAGTAAGTCCCTAATTTATAGGGCTTGATATTTTCAGGTAACATAACATACATGTCCTAAACATCACCATTAAAAAAACACCAATTAAAATTGATTTTCCAAGTCCACACATAACAGTAAATTGTATACAATAATACAAGATCTTTAAAATTTTCTTCTTTAACTATGGTGATTTCAGGTTTACAGAAGAAAGCAAGTAGAAAATGTAGTCTTATCACTATGTTTCACCACCCCACTCTCACTTTTGATGATAAGTTTGCCTGAATGAGAAAGAGCAGCAGAGAAAAATTCATTCCTTTACTACAAAAGCACCAGGGTTACTCTGGCTTTCCCCCTTACAAACAGAAGAAAAACTGCTTCCAACACAAAACATTTTAGGAGATCAGCCTCTCTAAGGATGGAGCATTGCAATGATGTCCTAATGCTACCATCAACAAACACTACCAAAATATATGACTAGAGTAAACATACTCTTCCTGCTTGCATGTCTGATAGGTGTAACCAGTGGTTTAAAACAAATTCCTTTCATAGCAGCACACGTTCGCACAGAACTATGCACTTACATGCCCCAGTGCACTTTCATAGAACAGGTCTTCTGAGTAGTGCCAAACACGCCTGTTTCCTCGGTGTCGTCAAAAAAGGAAGTCACGATTCCCAGCCCTTCAGGTTCTGTATACAAATCAATTCGGCAAACCCTGTAATCCTGAAAAATGAGGATGGCCATAATCACTTCATCCATGCTGTGAGTTCTGTAACGACTGTGGTTAACTAAATCAGTTTTGAAACTTCTATTTATTTGAAATCATCTCCCCTGTTGTCAATTACTGCTATATTAGATACCTTTAATGAAAACATAACTAAGCCAGCTGTTTGCCTGTCTCTGTATAGACAGAGACAGCAGTCAGTCAATCTCTAACCGACATTTACATCATTTACTTTCTGCCATGTAGGCAGGAATGCATCTTCTTTCACCACTTAACATCAAGCAGGCCATTCTTGAAAAGAACTGTAATTTAAACAACAATTGTAGTTACAAGCAATATATTCCTCCTTTTCCTTTCCCAGTCCAGTATCTTTATAGCTCACGCTTATTTTGACAACCTGCAAAGCTAACTACTTAAAAGTAGGTTAAAAGTACATATAGAAAAACATATGTGCAAGCACACTGTTCCACAGTGTGTGCTAAATCCCCATTTTGCGCATACAGGGGTATTTTCTGAGTATCAAACAAGGTTTGTTTGTTATGCTGAAGTTTGCACAGGTGTAAATTGTGTATATACAAAAAGCACATCTGTTTTTGAAAATACGACCCTATGGACTTACTGATGGCTTTCTGGGATTTTGAGAGATTTACCAAGTTACAAAACATCCACTGTATATTAAATTTCAATAGCATTTTGAAGGTTATTCTGATGAAAAACACTAAGTTTTCTTTCTGTCCTCGCTTTCCAGTGGATGTTACTGGAATTCCTATTGTGATCAAGTATCATCCATTTTGTTATTAAATCAGAAATTCAACCTGGAAGACTGTTTCATTCATTTGTATCTCATGTTATACTTGTGCCTTAGTACACCAACAACTACTTCTGTCAATACAAAACATCACCAAACAGTAAGACCTACACCAGATTTTCTTTTATTATATTACTTGCCTTAACAACATGTCTTATTGAACCAATCACTGCAGGCTTTAGAGATCTGCATTCATATTGCTCTTCAGAAGTACCTGCACCCCATATATCAGTGAGTTGCAGCTCTCCTTCTTCCAGAGGAATAGAGGGGCCTTCAAAATTTGGTTTCTCGTAAAGTATCCAGCTTAAAATAAGAGAGTCTTGTTTTTAATGGTACTTTATCAGATATGATTTGTAAAAACCATGCTCCCCTTTAAGAAATCTTTTCACAAGAAGTATTATTTCAGAATTCCCTCCCCCCAGTACAGCTTATTCACCCAACACTGCTGATGCAAGTCATTTCTGACGCATGTGATATTTTCTGGAGTGATAAAAGCAAAGATGCCTGCCGCTGACTTTCTGATTTCATCAAAAAGTCCTCCACCCATTTAAACTGATGGTTTGGGACAGGAGAAATAGTATTTATAAATACTATACTTTTGCATGAGATAGTAATCAGAACCAATTAATCAGTCAGAATATGTTGACACTGCAGACTGCTGCACTGTGTATAAACACAAGCTACTTGGGTCCTGGGAACAGCAGCAGGAAGTCCCACAGGGCCTGGTATGGATGTAAGGCTGCTCAAAAGACAAGCACAACTTTATTGCTACCTGCAGGTGTGATAGTATAACTAGATGAAAACTATATCCATCTGCAAATACAAAACCCTCCCCTGGAGCTCTCAGTGGAAGGGAAACAGTCCCCCAGTGCAACTGAAAACCACACTGGAAAAGAAAGAAGAAAGACCTGGCTCGCAGGGATCAAAAGATCTTCATTCCAGTTTTCTGAAGCTAAACAGTTATCAATGTGTTTCCCAGTATCTCCTGCTACAGCTAGTCCTTGCGTCTCCAGCTTGCTATCAGATTTTTTGAGAACCTGCTATTTGCCTGTATTAGAGCCTGATACTTGGCCACAACTTGACTTGCCATGCTAACCACAGTAATAATGGCTGTTCTGTTCATGCTACAAAGAAGGCACAAGAAAAAATTGTTCAGACAATCTAGCTTTTGGAGAAAAATCGAAAATTCCTTCTGGATTCACCAGAGAAACACTCAGTTATCCTTATGGCACCATTTCATACCTTTGGACACAGAATACACGGAATTCACCTTCTGCACCCAGATTAAAAGAGCCAAACCCCTGTCACTCCTGGCTTCAAAATCCCTCACTAGCCCCCTCTTAGTCCAATTACAACACTACCCAAAAACCCATAAAGAGGAGAGGAGTCAAAGGGCAGCACACGTGGAGAGAATCTGTCATCTCTCCCCTGTGCCTGCTGAAGTGTTGCACCACTGGATACCAGACTGCCACATTCACTCCAATTTTGCAGCAAAGTAGGTTAGCTAGTACAAGACTTCCTACTACGGGAGGTAAAATGCCGCATTTCTAGCTCAAAGGTATCTACATTACATTGCCTTTTGCAAAGCAGACCTACATGTCGATTCTGTTCCAAGGGATTTTTAGTCTTGCTAGGACAGGCCTAACAATACAGAGTAAAAATGTATCTCTTACCATCCTCTGATGACTTTAACTAGAATTGCTGGTGACAGAACCCAAGAACTGCAATCCAGTACATCATGGAAAACTTCAATACCATTCTCTTGATTGTCAGATTCACTGTATATCACCAGCTGTATTAGAAATAAATAAATAGTGTGTATGTATGTATATATATACACACACAAACACACATACACATATTTATGTAGATAGAAAGATATAAATTCTATCTTGCTATGCTTCTCAATATAATGAGAAACAGTAAAAATCAGAAAACTCATCTTACCTTGCCAGGTCTGGGATTGATTTTATTTTTTCCATTTCTTGAAAATGCCTAATAGACAGTGGGGAGAGAAAAGTCACAAATACAAAACAAACCAAAAACCCACTCAATTAAGATGCTCAGTTATAAAGTAAGTTAGTGAAAGAAAATTAAAATTAGTTTGAATAGCAAAAACTTGAGAACACTTCATCTATATCTACTTCCCGCTTCTGTTCTGTTTTCCTTCTGAAGAGCAGTATTTTCTCATGAATATACAAATTTACACTTTTTTAAAATAAACACGTGATTATTGTCTCACTAAAGCCAAGTGGTCTCAGACTTGGAATGCTTTAGAATCCTTTTGATCAGCTTCCCAGATATTCCAGGAATTTCAGACATCCTTGGAGAAAGCTTAGAAAATTGATATTATGAAGGCACATGCTCTACAGTCTTAAAGATATTAAAGAAAGTTTAAGTGTCTGGTATCCATAAAGCACAAAATTATTTTTCAAGGAATATATGAAAAGAGTGGAGGAGATATGATGGCATATGAACTAACTAGCATAATCAATTCTCTTTTGAACACCTTGTAACAAGGTATGCATTCTTCAGAAAGTATGAGGCTCTGTGCAATAAATGAAAGACTGAAGATGGCAAGAACAAAAAAAAAAAAATTTCAGGTATACAAAATCAAATGCAATAGTTTTAAGTCAGTGGTGAATTTTATGATATAGAATACGCAGGAAAAGTTGTGGTTGTATCCTGTAATCTTAAAACAGATTTTAAAAGGGTTGCAATTATGTGTTTGGTTTCCTAGCAAGGCCAAAAGCCCTCATTCTGGAGCAGGGTCCCATTACACTAAGTACTATGCAAGTGCAAAACACAAAACAGATCCTGCCCCAAACATCTCACAGTCCAAGATAGCCAGCAACATGTGCAAGGAACTGATGAGAATATATTACTCAGCAGCCAGGACAGCCAGTGGTCTCAGGACAGAGTTCTTAACCACCATGAGGTTTTTGCAGGCATCATCAAAACAAGTTGAGCCTTGACTGGTTTTTTGGCCTCTGCTTCAATTCCAGTCAGAACCTGCTCCGTGTTTGAAGGAACGTCACAGCCATTGTTTTAGGCTGCCTTTATTCTTTTCCTTTGCATGGCCTATTAAGTTTTTCATCATCACCATCTTAGTCAGCAGAGGATGCACAGCAGGTACATATCACACAAACATTTTCAGGTCCTCTCTAACTTGAGCAAGACACTTCAAGGTCAGCAACAGTGCTGCAAAAGTCCTGGACCCTATGGAACCTAACTGGGCTTTCCATGAGAGCAAACGCTTATGTGCCTGTATATCCCCTACCACCTTAGCCCCCCATAATCTACTGAAATATAGAAACCCACTCAGGGGCAACAGCATAAGTGGCAAAAAAATCAGCATGGGTATTAGTCATTTAGCTTCAAACCCAGGTTTTGAAATCCAAGCTGGACCTTCCAGAGTAAGAACTCATTTTTAACTGGCAGCGTAAGTGTGCACCGCTGCAAAATAAAAACTAATTTTCACTCCCACGCTAATTAAAAAACTTCTCATGAGAGAAAAATCTCCATCCTCAAAACTGCAAGGTAGCATGGATGACTCCTTTCTGTAAGGTGAAGGAGAAAGCAGTTATTTCTACTACTTCCTTCTGCCCCACCGTTTAGTACAACAGGAACAGCAGATAATCATTTACTTTTGAAAAGTACTTCAAGCTTCTCATATCCTCCTCCAATTCCACAGATCACATTAACAGCTATTAAATTTTTGATATTACAGTTCTTCCTGTGGTTCAGAGATCTTCTGATGATACTTTGCCTCTTGGGTAACAGTACAGACCCTCATCCACAGAAATAACTGATACTACAAAGTATTTGTTCTTGATTCTGAAAATAGAACATATGAAGCTCTCCTGCATTAGTGCACAGTCGCCTCTGAGGGAGCAAGTAGGTGTGCCTTCAGTCACAATGAACAGATGCTCAAAAATAGATAAAGGGACATCCCGCCAAGGTGGCGGCACTTTCAGCCATTACTATTACCCAATTTTTAAAGCATTCTTAAAGATATGTATTTTCTATCAAATGCATGGAAATACTGGGAGCAGAATTGCAAGGCTGAACAAGTTTTCCCCCTTACCCATTTAACAGTGCAGTGTGTTCTGGAAAAGCAGAGGCATTAATATCAAGAAAAAAAGCAGGCGCAAGTTTCCTGAAGTTCACAGAAAGTATTTTCCTGATTTACAGTAAATACGGCAGTAGTATGAGCTTTGTTTCAAAACAGAAAAATTCAAGCCTGAAGACATATTCAAAAATACAGTCTATCAATTCATATTTATGAAGAGGCTCAGAATAAGAGCACCATACAGAAACATAATCATGTTAATAGATGCCAGACATGCATCTCATTTCCATGTGTAGCCAACATCAGACAAAACTTATACTCACTATTTGTAATCTGTGCATGTCCCACTATGACGGGAAACAAAGCAAAACAATATATACATATTGTCTATAGTGAAAGTAAAAGCTGAATAAATTTCCAGACTTTAAACAACAAAATACTTACATCCACATCTAATAAGCCAGTGGGGACATTTGAGTCATATCTGCCTGTCCCTAACCAGTTGGAGAAACTTTTCTCAGGGTTTCCATAGTTACACATTTGTAAACTTAGATCTTTTTTTGCACTATCTGCTTGCATGTACTTCTCCACATGACTTGGAAACTTCATATCTGAAAGAGACTGAATTGCAAAAATCACAGTTAACAGTCATTCAGCAGCTAAACAAAATTTTACACTGTTACATTTCTTGAATGGTCTTTATTACCTCAGATTTTTGAGACATATTGAATGGTCCAGAAGCATCCTGCTGTAGAGGCATCCCTGCAGAATCGGCTGTCGTGTTATTTACTGATGTCACAGAAGGAATAAAACACTTTTCTTTAGATGTAGATGACAACAAGCTTGAGAAAAGTGAGCTTTTTTCAAGCCGGGATCTCTTAACTTCACCATCTGTACTATCATTACTCTCTTTTCCATTTAGTTCCTGAGCAAAGGCAGTTTCCTCTCTACTACATGATTGCAGGGACTTGAATATTATGCTTTGCTCTGTTGATGCACGCTTGGGTCTGACTCTGGCTATCGTTTCCAAGCTTTGCATTTTAAATTGCTGGGCTGGTAAAAGATCCTGTGCTTTCTCCCTCTTCAGTCCCAAACCAAAAGTAAATACACTAGGATCAAATACTTTCTCTAAATTGTCTTCATGAATTGGAGGCATTGCAAAGTGGGGTACTGGTGATTTGGGAAGCTTTGACCTTTTCTTCTTTTGTGGTAAACACACTGAGCTGTCCAAGTTTTTTATTGTTTCAGCAAACTTCTTCATGTCAGATGGGGAATCAAAAATGCTATCATCTTCAGCAGAACCATTACAAGTTTTGCTTGGACTCTTTTGTGCGTTGATATCGTGCTCTGGCACCAATATATTATCTGAACTATTTTCATGATACTGCAGGGCTGGCAAGCTTGAATCTCCCGGCTTTGCCTTTTTATCTCCGTTTTCCATCTTCTGAAATTCTGACTCTCTAGAAAAGTGATTAGCTTGTACAGGATATTTGTCATCACTGCAAGGTGATAAAACCTCTGTGTTTGAGAGCACCTCTTCTTCATTTCTGGAAAATTCTGAGCTTGTGTTGTTACTTTGGTGGCAAGTATCTTGAGTATTTTCACTCTTATTGGGTGAGTGCAAAGACAGTTTAAGGGGTAAACTTTCTTTTTTAGCTGTGGCTAATTCTGGATCAGGTTGCTTCAGAGAGATACCACTACCATCAATTCTGCTATTTTGATTAAAAAGGGATATTGCAGCTTTTACTTTAAGTTCTGTTGCCTTCCCAATATCCTCATAAGATGTGGACCCTTCTTCATTTTTGCTTTTTAATTCTGCAGTGCTATCTTTGTCTGTCGTGCCATTTTCAAATAACCTCTGACGACTGCTTTGCTTATTTAACGTTTTATCAGGCTGTTCAGTTTCCTTAGGTTGTTTTCCAAATTTCAGCTTTGCTCTGCCAACAAATGTGCTTGGTACAGTACTATTTTTTGAAGCAGGGATTTCAGCAGGCCTCTGGCTCTGGTTGCCACATTTACTTTCAAACAAGGAAATTTTGTTGGCAATGCTGCTGTTAGTTTTATTAACTGGTTTTTCAAGAGAATCCTGCTCACTTTCTAAACTGTCTTGATTTGTAGGTGCTTTAAAATTCAGCTCCACATTCTTCGGTTTGGCTGGACTACAGGAGGCAAAGTGATAAAGAGTTACAGCTTTTATTAATCTTGAAAATACTTGCAACATCTTTTAAACAATAAAATGTAGTATTATAATGAAAAATTTCCAGAATTATATTCAGTTTAAATTTCAGTATTTTGAGAAGAATTAAAAAAGGCTTAGCTGTATGACTGAGAAAAAAATTAGACACTAAATAAGAATACACTTCACAAACACATATGTAATTCTGTAACGCTCAGTAAAACAAAAAACACAGCAGCCTACAGCATCTACAAATGAGGCAGAGAACTTAACTACTTATGACTGACAGACATTAAAATTTAATAGTAAATAGACAGAATGAATTATATACATGCAATTCCCCACAGAGTTTAGGAAACAAATCCCAATTCATTAAGGTGATAATGACTGGGTTAACATTTGAATATACCTTTGCAACAAGTTTTGAAGACATCTGCCCTAATTCTTTGTAGCTCTTATACTGCAGAAGCAGCCTGAAATCAAGTGAAAGACCTCTCTGGATTCATTAGTGCTGGTGGAGAATGTTACTGCCCCCAGTCCACTGCAGCTGCTCAACACCATTTGACTAAGAGAACGCTGCATGTGAGGACTCTTCTACTTCCTTCAGGCAAAATCACTTAGTTTAAATTGTGTAAACTAACCCTGCTGATTTTACAAGAATTGAATTGAGGAATATTTACAGCAACTTCTCCATCAGATTGGAGAGAGTGTGTACTATAGGCAGAAGGGTGATGCTGTGCAGCTATGTTTTAAACCTCTTTCATCTGAATAGCTAGACCCAGGAAAAAAATAAATAAATCTGTCCATGTCACTTAATACTACAGGAACAGTATGAACAGCTATGAAAAAGCAGGGCAGGTGTCTTCAAAATTTGTTAGTCAGCTATAAGGAGTGTTAAGCAGCCCACTAGCACTGAGTCAGACTTGGTCTCCAAAGAGGAATCTGGATGCATTCAATAGTGAGAAACTGCATTGTGTAAAATCTATGATGGTGGAAGATAAAAAGAAACCAACTTGTGGCAGTCTCCAAAGTTTCATATGCCCTATCAATCAATGGTTGTCAAGTGCTTTATTCTTTGTTACTTACACATATCGTGTTCGCTGAGCAGCCACACAGCTCTTTAGTCCAAGAAGTGTGAGGTACAAGTGAGTTAACATGAACAATCTAAAAGGAGAGACCACTCCTTTCCCCTCTTCCTCCCAAAACCCAGCCCAAGTAAGAAAGTAAACCCTAACAAGACAAGACTTTCCACCGCACAAGCTTCTTTTCTTGAGAAAAGCATGAGGAACAAACCTACTGAAACAGTAGAAGGAACCCCAAATCAGTTATCTAAGAACCAGTACAGAAAATAACAGTGCTGCAATCATCACATCTTTTAGGAGAAGACCATCTGACTGCTCACTTTAACGACTCGCCTACTCAAATACGTATAAACAACTCTGGCCACACTTCAAATAGGGACTAATGAAAACTTGGGAAATTTAAGTCTAAAATTAGGAAAAAAGTCTCCTTAATATACAGTGCCAGTATGTGCAAGAGGGGAGAGGTGAGGAGGGAACTATCACACAGCAGAAGATTCATGATATTTAGACACTACTTTTCATTTGCAGTATGCCTGTTTGTCCTAAATTTTTTAAAGTTAAATTATTCTAGGATTTTCTCTTTCTTGAAGATGAATTTAAGTCAGAAGGGACCTCTGAAGGTTATCTAGTTCAACTCCCTGCTCAAAGCCGGGCTAGATGCAAAGTTAGATAAAGTTGCCGAAGGCCTTGTCCAACTAAGTTCTGAATATCTCTGAAGATGGAGATTTCACAGCCTTACTGAGAAAGCACTGGAACAGGTTAACTACTCTTTGTGAATTATTTTTTCCTTGAAACTTCACTGTTGCAATCTGCAAGCCCCTGTCCCTTCACTGCTCACTTTGGAGAATAATCTGGCCGTTATAATTTCTCTTTAGGTAGTAGATGATTATTAGATCTACCCATATCCTTCTCTTCTCCCAGCTGAACAAATCAGCTCCCTCAGCTGCACCTCATACATCATATGCTCCAGCTCCACTACCCATCTTAACAGCCCACTGCTGAACTCATTCCAGTTTGCGAACATCTCTCTTGTACCAAGAGAGGAGAGCTGGAAAGGGACAGAGAGGCACAACCAGACACAGTACCCAAATATAGTCTCACCAGCACCAAATACTGAGGCACAATCACCTCCTTTGACCTGCTGGCTGTGCTCCTGCTAATGTAGCCCAGTACAGACTTAAGCTTCATTTGCTGCAAAGATGCACTACTAACACATGTTCAACTTGCTGTCCACCAGGACTCTTCATGTCTTTCTCTGCAGAGGAAAAAAGCACTTATCCTTTCCTTCTACCAGGATTTTCTAGAGGTATCACTAAAGGCCTAGTCATCATTACTGACTCATTTCCATACCTTCATTTTGTCAGTCTGTAACTTGCACTACTATGGGCATTTCAAAGTAACAGAACAGATCTTCTAATAAAATCCTCCCATTCCTGTAAGCCTTGACACACAAGCAGGTTAACGATGAACACTGATGTTTATCAGCCACACCTAAAACCTGTTTAAATGAACAGTTAACACCTGAAAGGTATAGTTTCAGGCTTTGGAAATTTAGCCCTCCTCTACCTATATTTTACACTCTGTAGTATTTCTGTGCAACAGTGGCAGCAACAGCAGAGACAAGCAGCTGAGACTGAAGAGCAATAGAAATCTTTGTTTTGGAGCTCCATCCCCTACAGCTGGCCTCCTGTAACTAATCCTTTCATTACATTTTTTTTCCTCCACACTGAGAGACATCAATTTTAAATGCAGCTAAAAGATATGTCTTATTAGAAGTACTGTGTTTTCATACTTGTTAAGGGGAGAAGAGAGGGAGGAAAGGTGCTGTTTTAGGATCCTTTAAGTCTCCCCCCCGTTGTATGGGAGAAAACACTGGAAGATGGATTCACCTAAGAGTATAGACACTTTCCCACAGTCTAGTATGGCTGATCACTACCATCCACTGCTGACCTGCAAACTAGTTGCTAGCAGGAAGAAGCAGGCACAAGAGAGATACTGATATCCTTCTCTTCAGACTACACCAGACAACTAATTGGCAGAAGGAAGCAGTTAAATCTCTCCCACTATAGCTGTAAATGGATGGTGACTCACATAGTTGAAGTGTACTGTCCAAATGGCCATGTCAAGCATGTAAGATTGATGGCAAAGCACCAGACTGAGGCAAGCAAAGCAAAATGACTTGTTAACAGGGCAGGATAATTAAACAAGTGGCATAAATGCAAAGGCAACTACAAAACCACGTCTGAACATCAAATACGACAACTGAAGCCAAGATTTCCGCTAAGAACATCAAAGCAACTACTGCCTGAGGTTTTGTGTGCTGATTAAGATGTACCATCAGCCTAAGTTGTTTCAAGCCTGATAAATTCCCCTTTGAAAAGTTACAAGTATCCTGTGACTCCCAAGTTCTGCAGCGCACTAACATAAAAGGGAGAAAAGACAGCAAATGCTATTCATTCCTTGAAAAGAACAGCCAAAAACGACTTCTTTTGAAAATGTTTCTAAAGAAACTTGATTCACAGAATTAGTAAAATATCATTATAACAGACATTACATTTTTAAAAAAAAAATAAAAACTACTTTGATTATTTCAAATCCATTTCATAGTAGGCAAGGGGGGGGGTCAGTGAGTAAATCAGTATTTTTCAAACTTGAAGCATCTTAAAAAAAAACTTTTTAACTCTTAAAAATGAAAACATTATGTGTTCCGTAGTTCAAAACAGCACGAAGAGAACAAAAACTCACTTTCTTCTAGCAATGGCGTTGTCAAATTTTTCTTTTCCCATTTCACAGCAGTTTAATCCACATCCAGGTTTACAGTCCACATGTTCTCACAAGCAACCACAAATTATACCTGGTAGTCTGACTATATGAGTTTGCCTGGCTAAAGAAACCGTGTGCCGCTGTCCAATGATATCTAATAGATGGATCAGTAATCTTGTACGCAACACAGCAGTCCCCACCCAGGGCTAAAGTTCCTACTTTACGGATAAGGTCAAGACACAGTGTCACACACCCCACAAAACGAGGTGAAAATGCACAGACTGTTTATTCACCAAAGTGGAATCTGTTAGAAAGTACCTGTCTGTCAAGAGTACATCAGAAGATAATTTACCCTATAACAAGCCAAGTAGGTGCCTACAAAAACTAAACCCGGATACATCAGCATTTACAACTTCGTCGTCACCAGTGATAGCAGCATAAAGACAAAAACGTGAACACAACTTTTTTGTAAAGATACCAAACTTCAGAGTTTAAGATTTGTGATCTATATTGCCTAATAACAAAACATCATCATGTACAAAAAAATTCATGATTTAACTTTCCAAACTGGGCATTCTTATTTCAATTAAAAAGGGACAAATCAGATGCAGTTTATCACAAATGGTGCAAATGCCTGACGTTATTCACATGCATAAGAATCTACTTGCCGGATCCTGCGCATACTTATGAAACCAACTATATGTATTCAAATTTCTCAAGTGAGATTTACCATATCATTTGAAGTATCGAATAAATTCTACATTGAATCCCAAGTTTCTTCATAAAATAATAGCTGAGCAGAGCTTCTGTTTCTTAAAAGAGTAACTTGAGCACATTCCTTATTCAAGGATTTTAACATACAGAATCTTCGACCAGATCCTCAGTCGGCAACAGCCAACAAAACTACATTAAGGTCAATGAGAGCCATGCTAACCAGAGCAGTAGTTGGAAACAGTGACTATAGAGCAATTTTTATGCAATTACATTATTCCATATAATGGAACTGACATATAAAGAAACTGTCTATCCATAAAAAAATTGTAAAAAAGATTCATTTTATAAAACATTTATATTATAACAGTTCTTAAGTGGTAACTGTTTCTATGATCCAAAAAAAAAAGAAAAAAATGCAGTTTTTAATTGAAAATAATCCATATAGATACATACCTAGTGCTCCTATATGATACTAAACACAGATGCAGGCAAAATTACAGCTACAGGGACAAAGTAAAGCATTGTTTATGTTACTTACAGGCTAATCTTTGTTGTGACTGTTCTGGAAGCATCCAAACTTTTCAGCTTTGAGCTGTCGAAATCAGAATTTGTCAGTCTTTCAGCTGACAGAGACATGTCTCCATTTTTAATCCCATCAGTACGCACGAAAGCTCTTACATCAGAGCCATTGCTATGTTTTATTGTCTTGGACTCGCTTCTTCCATCAACAAATACCAAGGCAGTGTTTTCTGTCTTATCAGCCAAGGAAGCTTTGGGAGACTCCAAACCATCTTCCCCAAAAGCCACCGGTATAGTTCCCTTTTCCACTGAAGTTCTTTTTGTCATTGGGTTACTCTCTGTTGGTGCTAAAAGTTGCCTTTTTGAGGAGTAATCTTTTATCTGACTCTTCAAACCAGTAGGTGAAACGGGGACAGCATCCAACTGATTCTTTTTATACGATCTTCTCCTTGCTGGGGTCGTGTTTGATGTCTGCTGCTTGCCTTTGTCAGCTTCATTTTTAGATGCCCCTTTTTGAGCAGATCCAGCTTTTAGGTCCTGATTATTACCTGAGGAAGAGGGATTCCTTTCAGAAGCCTGTTGAGGAGACTTCATTTTTCTTTCCGAGTTCATTATCTTGTCTGAAAACACATCAGAATGGACATCGTCCTCAAAAACTGCATCTTCTTTTGCAGCATTCTCAGTCTGATTTCTCTCTCCATTTGGGATGTCACTAGATGACTGAGATTTTCTTCTTTTTCCAGACCTTTTATTGGCAGATTTTTTATCCATTGTGTCTGAGTCACCACAATTTTCTTCCGATAAAACAGTCACAGGTTCATTAAGAAGTTCATCTGTTTTTCTAAGATAGATATCAACTGTTAACACTCTAGCAGAAGGTGTGTGCTCACTTGCTGTGAATTCCAGACTGTATGGCAAATGCTTTGGCTTTGCATGCCCAGGCTCCTCAGGGACCCATGTATTCACTAGCTGCTTGTGATTTAAGATACTCTTTTCTAAGTCTTCACTAGGTAAGTTCCTCAAGCTCTTTATGAAGTTTGGAGTTGTGGAATTATTTATATCTGTGACCAGCTCTTCTTCCAGTTCCACTGTTTCCACATTCAGGCTACTCTCAAAGAATGTGTTTTTAATGGCTTCACTGCTGCTGCTCCAGTCTGGTGACCACTCACTGTCAGACGAGACTCCTTTACCACTCCATTCTGAAACAGTGTCGTGATACACAGGCGCTATTTCCCCACTGAAATTATATTCCTGCGTTTCGGAAGCAGCATTCAGGCTTCTCCCTCGCTGTACTTGAGGAGCTTCGGGTCCTTCTTTTATATGCTTACAGTATATCGCTTGTGCTTTGTGAGGAGAAACTGACCTCTCCCTTTTCCAATTCGAGGTGTGTTCTAGTGAGCTTTTGACATTTTTCCTTTTCCCAGTGCTAAACAAATTTCCGAGCCTTTCCAAAACTGGTTTCTTTTTATTCTCTTCTCTGGAAGACTCCGGAAATTGTGAGGTGGACTACAAAAACAAACAAATAGTTGATTAACATCAAAAGTGTTTCTTCGATAGGTATGTTTGTATTAATACTACCTATAAACTAAAAGGACGTGGAAAAGAAGAACAAGGCAGCTTACTGAAAAAAACTAGTTTTAAAAAAGAACAAGGAAAACAAAGCAATCCTGCAAAACAAGGAAAACCCCAAGATTCTTCTGGGTGGGTTTGCCTATATTCATTCACAAAACGCTCATTTTGCCTTACAGTATTGGTATGATATGTCCCGATCTCAAACTTTTGCACAAATATTTAAAGTTCTCCAAAATAAGAGGTGGGAGCATTCCAAAATTTACAGGATTAGAGACATATACTGCCAGATCGAAACTTTCTGTGCCAAAAATGAATGGGGGTGGAAAGGGGCTAACTGTTCATTTCCATGTTGGCTTAGTTTTGACACTTGCGCTGAGAGAGAGTAGTTTCATAAGAGTAAGTTGTATACAATTTATACACTTTTTCTATTAACCAAGTCCAATAGCTATTTGTTTTTGTGCTGGAAAGCCTGAAACTATAGAAGCCAGCACATCATTCAGTGACCATTACTGGGTCAAATGCTGCCCTGGATTACACTTTGTGAAGTTTTGCCTTACAACTTCTAATTAACATGGTAAACAGGAAACACGCAACAGCATCACCAGGCTCACATGCATATTTACAATTTAATGTATTAGCACTTTTTAAATACTGGCACAATGAATACATGTTTTGGAGAAGTCTGTTTCAAAACACCCCCTGCAAGTATTTCCTACTCCAGCAAATTATCCCTCCTCAAGTTGATGCTGTTCTCCAAGCTAGGGCGAAAACAGCCCATTTTGTTGCGCTTTCCGAAATTCCCCCTCGCAGCGCCCGAGCGCTCGCCGGGCCGCGCCGAGCCGCCCGCGGGGCCCCGCGCACCCGCCGCGGCCAGGGCCGGGCAGAGCCCCCCGGCGCTCCGTCGGCCGCGGCTCCTCCACGCGGGAACGGTGCCGAGCGGGGGCCGTCAGGCACCGGGTGCCCCGCGGACCCCGGCTGCTGTCCCGCCGCCCTCTCGCTCCCTCCCCCCCCCGCGCGTTACCGGCCCCGGAGGACGATGCCCCGCGAAGCCGCCGCCGCCGCCCTTCCCTTTCCCGGAGAGAAGGCGCGACGGACTTTACCCCGCCGCCCAGCTCTGCCCCGGCCGCGCCGCGCCGCATCCTCGCCCGGCTCCGCAGGTGCGGGCGCAGCGCGCACGGCCTCCCCCCCTCCTGCCCCCTGCGCCGAGCCGCTCCCAGCGCAGCCCGCGGGCAGCCGCCCTCGCCCGGCGCGGGCACCCCGACACTCACCGCCCGGCGCGGCGGCCCCTGCGCGGAGCTGCCCCGCGCACCGCGCCGCGCGGCTCCCTCGGCGCCAGCTGTCTGCGCGCTCCGCCTCAGCTCGCCCGCGCGCCGCGGCCCGCCCCGAGCCGCCGCCCCCGCCGCGGGCAGCGGCTCTACCTGGCGCAGGGGACGGCGCTGAGGGAGGGGAGGCGCAGGCGGCCCCCAGCGGGGGCGAGCGGGCAGAAAGCGCGGGCAAGGCGGGCGCCTTCGGCCCGGGGGGCGCGGGCCGGGCGAGGCCTCCGCGGAGGCGGCGGAAGGGGGTGGGTGCCCCGTCCCGTACGTGCCCGAGCAGCCTGCACCGCGGCGGCAGCGTACCTTCCTCGTTATTGAGGGCAAAACGCCGCCCCGAGCAAAACCGACAAACTTTTGATGCTGAGGGAAAAATGCCAAGGGTTTAGCACAGGCAGTCACGCCGCTTCGCCTCCGCGGCAGAGGGGCTGAGCTGCTCCAGCTACCGAGCCGCGCTTCCCAGGCAGCCCTGCATGAATCAGGCGCCCGGGATTAGAGCAGAGCCCGCGCTTGCTTCTCCCCACAACCGGGGAAGCGCTTTCCCAGTTATTCCCAACGGCCGTGCGAGGATCAGCCCTCATTAACCACCGCGCCGCCGGCGGGCTCGGTCCTGCCGCCCGCTGGGGCTGCGGAGCAAAGGGGCGACGGCCCAGCGACGTCGCCGCCGGCCCCGGCTCCCTGCGGCCCCAGGCCCGGCCCCGCCGCCGGCCCCGGGAGGAGGCGTCGCTCTGCCTAGCTCGCTTGCAGCACCTGCCCGGGCAGGCGTGCCGGGGCCGGCAGCGCCTAGTGGCGACAGCTCTTGTGAGAGATCTACGTCAAAGGCCCGCGGGGCGATGAACCGGCGTTTTCCACCTCGCAACCGCCCGCCACCTGAGCGTGCCCCTGCGCGGCGCCGGCCCCGGGGCGCCCGCCGCCGCCATGTCAGGGTTGGCGGCCCAGACAGCACAAGACCCGCTCCACTGCCTAATGGTGCCAGTGCTCTCTGCTGGTGCTCAATTAGTATTTAATGTTTAATGACTGCTAAAGTAGCCCTCTTCTAATTAACGCTTAATTACTTATATGGGGTGGAACAGCTTCAACAGGAAGGACCAAGGCAGTTGCTTTGTGGTGCTTCTGAGGGCCTGGTGTGGGGGTAGGAGACATGTCAGGTCAAGTGCCCTGTGGCTGGTAGCACAGCATGGCCTAGTGCCTGCCTGGCCCACTGGCTGTTGTAGGGAACAGGGGCACCTTCTTATACGGTCACCTCCACCTCCAGGTGAAAAAGTAGTGAGTTAGTGGCTTCAATGACAGACCAGCATGCAGCCTCTGACTGAAATTCCCCAAATGTGAGTTGTGAAATGTGGCTTTGGTACCAGGAGAGACCCGCAGAGCCTGTTTACTGCTAGCAAAACAGTGCATAACATCGAGGCTTGCCCAAGCACACGAAAAGCATGATGAATCAGAAATAAGGAAATCTGTGTGCATAGTTAGCATTATCACACCGCAACCAAACAAAAATCTACTGGTACCTTAGTTTTTGCCTAGCTGCATTGAATGTGCCATTTATACAACTAGTAAGCAAATGTACCACTAAATAAATCCAGTCTCTGCAGCTGCAGTGATCTCCCCCGGTAGCTCTCGGGCAAGTTGATGATCCCAACCCTGAGTCTCAGGATGTTTGTTTGTTTGTTTTTACAGATAGTGAAATAATCTGCAAATGAGAATTTTTAATGTCTGTGGTTTCCCTCACTTCACTGTCTTCTTTCAACCAGTAGAACCAAAACATTCAATTAAAAAACAGTGAGGTCTATATAGAGTTCATACAGCTCAGACAGTTAAAGTGCTTTTATGAAAACAAAAACAACTATGAATTTCCTTATCTGATACAGAAATCATGAGTAATGTGGCCCAATTACTGTCTAACTTCTTGATTCTATGTATGTATTACCCATATTAACTAACTATAGCGAAAGTGTAAGGAGCTAGTAATGAACATTGTTAGCTAGAAAAAAGCAAAAATACAAAATGTTCAGAAAATTTAAATGTTCAGAAACATTTAAAGCAGGCCAATAAGTAATGAGTAAAACTAATTTCTCTGGTAAGTCACAATAACTGCAAATGTGAGGAGAATGTTCTATATTTGTCATGCTAAAAACTGGTAAAATACCAAAATAGGAGAAATTTAACATAATTATGGTGTCAATCTGCATATTAATATTTGGATGAATAACAGCTGTCACTCCTCTAAATTACTTGGTATTGCATTATCAACCTGGCAGTCATTATTACACTTGCAATCAAGCTTTGGGGTTATGCTTGCAAAAAATACTTGATAATGTGGATCTGGATTTTTCTCTTCCCAGCCACTAATTTTCATAAAGTCCATGGGAACTTAATTATCTTTGAGATATCTCCCCCTTTTAAACTGTCCAACAAGTTCAAAAGGTGTTAGATGGAAGGGAGGAGGGACAGCCAGCCAGGCCAGTTATAAGCCTTATTTCCTCAGGGAACCAGGCTAAAAATTTTTGCTTGATCTTGAAATAGGTGCCCTGTGTAATCTATTTTGAAGTAATTTCTTCATACAAAGTGGCTTAATTATATGCAGCTCTTTCAGAACACATAAAAGGCCTGGTACTTGCCCTGAAGAGCCTGTATTTTAACTGAGATAAATGTAGATGAGCCAGTATTGCAAGTGCAAGAGGGAAGAAACCAGGGTTCTTAAAAGACTAGAACATGGGCTCCGCCTGACAGACCACAGCATAAAAATGTTTGATTTTCAGAGGGCAAGAAGTGCAGACCAGGCTTCTTCAACAGGTTTCAGCTCGAGCGTTCTTAACACTGTGGCATTAGCCATTTCAGAAATCCCTGATCAAAGGCTTTGGCAGTGTCAACAAAAAACAGGACTTGTCTATCCATTCCTTGGATATAATAGAGGAAGCTGTTTCAAGTACACTGAGTCTTTAAAGTGGCGTTCTAATCTGAAAACAAAACACAATCTTTTTAACCAAGAAATGTAAATCTCATTTGTATTTATATTCATACCTGTTTGTGCTAGCATCAAAATATTTCCTGTTTTTGGCTTTTTTTTCATTAGCTAATATAAATGGTTATAGCCAAACCCCTAATTTTACAAAGTAATTAAATATGTGCTTTGCTGGTCTCCAGCAATTTGTTGAATCAGAACTTAAGGCTGTGTCTTGAGGGATCAGCTGGATGTTATTTTGTTAGAATAGTTCATCTGAGTCAATTGAACATGATTGAAGACACTTCTTTGGGCACACACCATGGAAAAAAATAGTATTTTTACTAGTCTTCTATTAGTTACTCTGTGGTAACTAATATATGACAATATCTAGTATGGACAGTTGTACAGTAATTTAAATATTTACCTGCTAGCCCATGTTCACTTCAGGGGAAAAAGAGCTACAACCAATATTTAGTGAAGCTTAAGTCTGACATTTATTGTTCACTAAAATGCTATACATAACTGGATTTCAAGTTACATGGAAATGTATGAAACCCCTGTATGTTGAGCAATCTAATAGTGTAGGAGCCCTTTAAATTCATACCAAAATGCCAGGAACTTATGATATCTTTAAATCACAGTATCGTAATTCTAACAGTTGTGAGAAATAGAAAGCCTCAGAGTTCTTGCAGTCATGTGATATCCCCAAAAGTGCATTAGCCAAAAACATTTAAATGAATAAAATGCTACTCTTTAGGCTCTAGCATTCTGCACAGTGAGACTCATATATTCAATGCTAGCAATGCCAGGTTTTGTTAAGCTGAAAATTTTGCTGGAGTACTGCTGGCATAGTGTGCTGTAAAAATATTAGTAAGAAAACTAAAAGAAAGGATGTACAAATAAAAGAGAGAAGTCTGAATGGTAGAAGACTTACTCAAGTCCCTGCTTCCAGTCAAGCAGAGAGAAGATTTCATACGGCTCTCCCACTTCCCAGGTGAGTGCCCTAACTACCAGCAAAGAGAGAGATGGAGTTGTAGGTGGAAATGAGCACCATGTTCTAGTTTGGTGATCAGTTTTCTACATATCTTAGTACTGCTCTTGCTTGTGTTCCTTTTTAAAAAGCCCAGGGGAAAAAATTACACTAAACACAACATTTGACCTGAAACATTTCCTGGGTTTTTTTGTGATTCACTGAGGAAAGAAATCCATTGCATATCAATTTAACCTAAATGATTCCTGCTCCCACCATTTACCTTACCAGCAGATTATTTGAATTACTTCAGTTCACTATAGTAATTTCTCTTTGTATATGCTGACCCTCATACAACCACAGAAGAGGGGTTAGTGTTACAAAAAATAAGAATACATTATTCTAACCCACCCACTGCCTTCCTCTAAATAGCCAAAGTTTGGTACATGCACATTAAATGTTTTTAGCATTTTTTTTAAACGGACTAGATTCAGGTTAACAGTCTCGTTTTCAGAGGCAGAGAAAGAAATACGCTTTAACGGTTCCACCTTCATATGGCATTTACTCCCTCTTCTGACCGTTTGACTAATACTCTTACATAGGATATAAACAGCAATTCATGGATTTTAAACGACTTCACCTGTACTTGAGCTCTGTATACAGGGAATGTAGTTAAACAGATTGGGAAACTTACTTATAACCAAGGAGCTATAAATATGAGACTCTATTGAGTGAAGTGAAATGAACATAAGTTTTCCAAGTAGACATATTTTTTTCACAAACCATTTAGATTTTCTATTTTCCACTAAGTTAAGATGTTTTAGCAAAGCAGTTTATGTCTTCAAAAGAACAGGACCTTTCTGCTTCCCACCTAATTTTTTTAGTGTAACACTGAATTTTTACTTCAAATGTAAGCATTGAAAGCCGACCATTTGCAACAGCATATAGAATAGTGAGAATACTGAAGCTACACGCTTAACTAATCTTTTGGAAGAAAATATTCAGCTCAACAAGCATAGATGTAAGTATAAATCCCTTATCATTTCCTAAGTGCCAAGCAGAGAGAGTTAGATCATTGGATGTATCCAAAAAACTCACAAGCTTGAAAGAAGCAAATCATGCAAAATCAAATAAATAGAAATATTTCTAAAAAGCTCAGGACAGGCAAAGAAGCGTAAATAAAAACTGAACAGAGCTTTACATGAATATTTAGGAAAGGAGGTTGATAAAAAAGAACAGGCATGGCAGAAAAGACATGCCTACTTCCATCTCCTCTTCCCCAGAGCTAGTTATTTCCATATACTAAAATCTTTACCCCCCCCTTCTGTCAACAACAGCATCCATCATTTAAAGAGACATTCTGTAAAACTAACGAAGATCAAAATGACTTAATGATCTTAAAAAACATAATCATGTATTAACCCAAAGATTTCTGGTGGGGTTTTAAGGAAGAAAAGAGTACTGTTTGTCTTACCATGATGAGGATAATTCTTTTTGCTGTTTACAGAAGAATAAACAAACTATAGTGTGTGAGATGCAGTCTTGTGTGTCATTAACCAAACCCCTTTTCTTAGCAATCCTCCCACGCTTTAACCCCTTCTTTCTTCTTGCACTTGCAATACTCAGTTAGAAACAGGCAAAAAAGGAAGTAGTATCTGAAAGGAGGCTTTCCGACTGATAAGTCATTTGGCAGACAAATTTTAATTCTGGAAGGGACTCAATTAGAGGATAGGGGAAGGAGCTGCAGGGGGGTGGCAGCAAGTCCTTCAGTATGCTTCTCACCAGAAAGGACAGAACCTGTTGTAAAGAACTAAGAAGTTAGTGTTGGGCAAATGCCTTACATGCATTAGTTAACATGCAATACTGGAACATAGATATGCAACAGTAGGAAAAAAATACCACACACGTTGGTTCTCAGAAACTTGATTAATGTTTTCTGATCTGCATTTAAGATGGCTAAAGAAAAAAAAAATCACTTGTCTCTTTACTCAACAGGAGATTGATTTATACATACATCCTTGATTATCCAGCTTCCTGAGTTGGTATATTAAATCTGTATTTTTCCAGGGTCTCATGGAAAAGTGATACGAAAAAGGAATTAAAAAAAGCAAACACAAGCAGCACCAAAATTAGGAGAAAGAATCATTCAACATTAAAGTACTGAGAGAATGTTTAAACTCTCCTGAACTTGGATGACTTCCAGAAATAAAATTATTTGAGAAAAATAGCATTAACATAAATTATTGTACTAGTAACTCTGTGTTTCAATGTAAGAGAATGTGAGAAAGTTTGGTATTAGTTAACCTCACATCTTCATTTTCAGATTTTCTAGCCTTGTTTCTAGTCAGAGCCATTACCATTAGGTAATCAGTGCAAATATTCAGAGAGACATCACCTCTTTAGAGCTAAACAGTGAAAATAAACATTTATTATCTGTGTTTTATCCTGAGAGACAGGAACGTGAAAGTACTTGTTCTGTTGAGCAATAGAGGATAAATGGCACAAACATTGTGGAGGGGAAAAGAGAGGGGCTTGGAAATCTCTTAGGTCTCCCTAACCAGAAGACATAACTAATAAATAGAAGCCATTTCTTTTTCAATTGTGACTGCAACTCAGAGTAATAAAGAATCTGGTACACAAATGTGTTTACATTTACTATTTGTTTTGTGAGAGGGTACAGTATCCTGTCACAAACTCGAAAAAGGGTATGTTGGTACATACAGATTTAATAGAATTTGTCTGATTTAGACCTACAGCTCACCATGACACTTCCAAATTCCTTTTAGATTAAGTATTCTTTTATAATTACTGAAGATAGAAAATAGTTGTCTTTTGCTGCAAATCTAAATGTGTCTGTACCACAGAGTAAGCTATAAATCTGTGAAAATCATCTCATTCTTAGGCACCATCAACGCTGCTCCTGATCTGTCAGCTTGCTTTCACAGAAAATGATTACGGTCAGTAGGAACTCTGTAGCCCTGAAACTGTACGACATTTGAACAAGTCTTGCAACATTTCAGAGCATGTGCAAGAAATCGCATAAGAGCATCAGTTTATTACCAAAGCAACTCCAAATCAATTTACTAAGACAAAAACTGCAGAGTTGTCACTAATACTACTGGCTTACACTCAACAAAAACAAAAACCACTGGATAGGTCAGCTAAAAATGCACAAGTGACAATTTATTATGTTTTCCATTCTGCATGGTTCCAATCTAAGAAAAAACATTTTTAGAAGCAATTTGGATTTACTTCTTTATGAAGCACTCAGATAAAGCAAAACTGATATATATTCCCTTAACAGAAGTTATGCACACTGAGAACTCTTGAAATCAGACTGTGGAAATTGTATCCATTTTCTCAGGACTGTTTATGCATTTTTACATTATATGATTATTGGACAAAGAGGAAATAATCCTAAGGAGCCACATATGTTAGCCTTTGCCAAACATTGCACTGATGTGGCTACACTGTGTTGGCTAACTTAACTGAGTTAGCTGCTCCTTGGGCTAGCTTGTGTCTCTCTGCATGATACCGCATGTAGCTTGAGAGCAAGGCAGGATTTCACTCCTGCGCTCAATTCTTACTAGCTAGCTCTAAGTGCTCAAGAGATGAAGGATTGAAATTGTCTCACTCTTTCCTTACACTTTACAGGAAACCTAGGTCCTTAACTGGAGTTTTAAGTCAGTTTAGGGAAAATATGCCTAGGAGTAAGTCTAACTAGCTAAAGCATTTAAGTGCTTTAGTCCTTCACTGGCTCTAGCTCTAGGTACCTCAAGTTAACTTATGATGTCATTTGAAATTTAGAAAATAGGATTTTCACTGGGTGAAACAGATCATCTGAAGCAAGGAAAACTGAAAGTCCTCTTTCTAGCAAAACAAGGATTTTCCCCAGCTCAGGCACAGTGGAAGATAAACCTATCATAGGCATACAGGGCAAGAGACAGAAAGCCATCCTTCTAAGCACTACTTTGTTACTGCAAGAAAATGCAGTAAAACTGCAAAAGAATAAAGACATTAAACAAGCTGCAAATTGGATTGCTGATCTGACCAAACCCAAATTTCATAAACCTAAGAACACAGTGAGCTGCATATATGACATATTTGCTTTGGAATGTAGATGCCATGGTCCCAAAATGGGGAAGAAAATGAATAGATCTTTATGAGTTTGAAAACCTTTCAGTAGAATAAAAAATGACTTTAATCAAAATGTATTTACATATGAAATTAACAGAATCTCTCTTCTCCACAGAAGTTATCATTAAATAGATAAAATCCACACAATTTAGCTTTTATTACAAATTATCTTAGAATAACGTTTGCTATCTTTAAACACACGGAACTCCTTTCAGTTGAGGTATGTCTCAAGTCAATCCCCCCAATATTAAGGCGGCCAACATAGCTGCTTTGGAAAATTTGGTCTTGATAGTCTCTGTGCTTAAAGAGCCCTTCTGTGTGTATAATAAGTGTTTACACCCCTTGATAACTTCTTTGATGTACAGATTTTTCATCATGTACAGATGAAGAGTATTAAGTACAAGGAACCATTATTACTAAAATACCTTATCCTGACTTTCTAAAAATGGCTGGACATCTCATCTTATATTTGAATTACAATGTTATAATTTAGTATTTACTCTAAATAACAGTGTTCACCTGAGGCTCCCAGAGTTCCCTCAAACTAATTATTACAATAATTGTTACAGAGAATTGCCTTATTATTAATTAGAATAAACTTTATATTTATAAAACCAGTACAGAGAAGATAGAAGTGACTCAGGACCCAGTGGTTCCCTGCAGTACAGTGGGCAAAAATTAAATCAAGTGGAATACTCCTGCAGACTCTTTGCTCTTAATCCCATGATTACATCAGTATTGCCTACTATTCACCATTAAGCAAAAGAAACTTCTAAGAGAAACTGTTTTAATGAAATGCCTTTATATTCTTAGGTGTGTTTATTTTAGGCTCTAAACAGACGTAATTAGTATATAAAACATTAGAATAAATAATACATGCCTGTCCAAAAAACAGATATGTTATTACTTCTGATGCAAAATGAAGATACATGTTTTCCTGCTATTACAGCTATATTATTACAGACACGTTACATTTTCCTACTGTGCACACAAACTACTGAATATTTTCTGCTACAGAAATATAATTACAAAGCATTTAAATCTCACTAGTATTACTGGTGGGTAATTGAATGAAAGTTTGAATTCCTAGCTGGTATTCTAAAAAAATTTCTTTTAAGTATCACCTGTAAAATTATATATTTTGTTGATGAAGAATAATGTAACAGGGAATTGGATGAAGCTGTTCACAAATGCCAGCATTTCCAGGAAATGCCAAGAAATACACAGGATTATTGGTTCCACACTTGAATTTCTGAACAAGACATTAGTTTGGGCATAGGCCAATCCTACGTACTCTAGGGCTGGAACTGGTGTCTGTGGTTTAGAGCAAGAGACATTACAAAGGTAATTTTAAAATTAACCCTTAAAAGCAGCACGATGAAGCAAATACTGTTTTAACTACCACAGTTCTAGTGCTTGGCTCAAACTACTTCTTAGATCTTTTCTAAATAAAATCTGGTAAACACACTGCTCCTCTGGCAACTCTTGGGGACCCCGTTGTACAAGCCCGCTCTGTTGTTTCTCAGCATTTGGGAAAGTAGGAGGGTCCTGGTACAGCCCCAGTGGAAGCTGGTAGACTTGAGGGCTTCCTGTGCGTGGATGGAAGGTGTCCCCTCCCCGGTTTCTGCCCTACCACTGTCTTCCTCCACCTTCTCGGCACCTGGTGGGCAGGCAGTGGGAAGGCAAATCTGTGCTACTCTGTTTCCCTTTAGCTGCTTCACCTCTTCCTCTGCAAGTGGCACCAGCGTTTGTCTCTGCTGCGATTCAGGCTTTCCCAGCTGGCCACATGATGAACCTGACAAGTCTCCTTGGTTCCTCAGCTGTCCACAACGCTCTGAACAGCAGTCAGCAACAAGCTGGATGAGCTTCTGTTTTGCTGGGCAGCTGCTTAGAAAAAAAACAGGAATGCTCCAGGCACTCAAACTGTCTATGCTTTTCTGCTGTTTGGAAAGTAATTTTTTTAGTTCCAAGAGTGAGAAATTTATGTGCTAAAAATTAAAGTTTGTATGCCAAAGAAAAAACATACCTTCAGCATTCCCAGAAGCAAAACAAACAATCAGAACTCTTTTGGAGAAGAGGGGAGGGGAATGTTCAGAATTACCAGATAAGCCTTCAGAAATCACTAGTTTCTCTAGAACAAATGCAAAAAGTAAACAGACTTTGATGTTCTTTTTATCTTATTTCTGGTTTCTAAACATTTACAGTTTAGTTTGTTCAGATTTTTCAGACTTCTCAACAGCTAGATTTTTCAATTTTTTTATCCCATTCTATCCCTATTTTCCTCCCAGACAGTGATTCACTATATTCTAGTAAATATAGCTTAAAACCACCCTAAAAATCAAACTGTAAAATGGCAAGAAGAAAAATGAGGGGGATTGTAAAAATGAGAGGGGAAAAGAGGTTATATTTTTATTTGTATGTCCTAAGGTATAATGTAGAGGAAAGTATGATGCCATGTTCCGTTATAAAAAGAAATATATGTAGACCAAAACATACTCTATTTAAATCTTTGGATATTGTTTGAAACCACAACTAACTCAAAATTTATCTGTTGAAATGGTACTTCATGCGATTTTGAAAATTACTGAACAGAACTAGTTTGTAAGATTGGAGGAAAAAAGTCCTTTCTTTTAGAATCTCTAAATCTTACTCAAATAATAGTTCAGGCAATTCTTTAATAAAAGTGGGTCGTGCTCTGCTTATCTTGAGCTATGGCAGATTGAGTGCTTTTTTGAAGGGATAAGAGAAGGAGTGTTCCACTTTATTAATTGTAGTTCAGTTCTCAAGAGAATAAAAACATAAAGATGAAATTTTTCAGGACTGCCCTTTGGAAACCCAGTATTATACGGTAGCTGGAACTACAGAGTGGTAAGTTACACATACATGTGTACACACACACACATTCCTTATTGTCATATACATTATTTAGTGTATAAAGTAACAAAAGCCTGGTCAGGAGGAGTAAACTATTACTAAAAGCTTCATGTTGCAATTTTCTCAGATCTGAGGGTGCACAGGTGTACTGTGTGTATGCTGAGCCACCTGGTCACATAGCCTGGCAAAACAGAAATATGGTTACACCCAAAGAGAGAGCACAGCTAGCTGCCAAAGTCCTGAAAACCATTCCAACACACTGCCAAAGTGTGGAAGCGGTACAAGAAAAGCATGATGTAAAGCAGCCTTCAGCTCTCCACAGATCACTGCACAGTATCCTAGCATGGAGGCAGAAGAAAACCCCTAGTGATTCAAACAGTCACTTCACAGGATGGTACCTATCAAGGGGAAGAACAGGGAGGAGTATGCCCTTTGGGAAGAAAGCAGAAAAGTTCCTGGTGTCATCCTAAGAAAGAGTCACACAGCAGCATGAGCAACACACTAGTGAAATGTTGCAATGTTATATGGCTAGGTGTTAGGCATGATGATACACAAAGGTGGGACAGATAAAGGATGGCCACTGATAACACTGGGCTGCCTGGTGCACGCTCCCATGTCACCATTGCCAGACTCTTTATGTATTGTCCATGTTTGATCATTGACAACAGACTTCCTTAATGCTTTGCAATGCATCTATGGTCCATTGCGTTGCCCAGGCTGCTTGGTTCTGATGGAGTTCCATGCTGAGTACGTGGCTGTCTGCATCAGCTCACACTTCCGTGGCACGATATTTTATTTTGTCATTGCTTAGGGCATAGACTGCAGATTATTCAGTAATCCAAGCCTGGAGACCCAAGCACCACCACACACCAAGGACAATTGCTCGTGCGAGTGCCTTCTAAGCAGTCGCTAGTCATCTCAAACAGAAACATGCTTTCTCCCATCGCATCTTCTAAATTTGTTCAGAGACTTACATAAAAATGTAAATTACTAGGAAACTTTTGGAGCATGCAGTAACAGATGAAATTCAACTCCAAACATAGCTCAGCACAAAGATTATGCAGGATGCAAGTCTAATATAAAGTAGGATGTAAGCTTTTTATAATTATCCTGCACCAAGGTAGGTATATTGAACTGTTTGGAAGGAGAGCATTCATAGTGACCTCCGTCTTAAGTTGCCAGCCAAGAGTAAATAAATGTAAGCTGTCTGATAAATGGTACTTTTTTTAAAAAAAAGCCTACCTGTAAAAAAACCCAGTCTCCATAATAAAGTTTGTGAGTACCTGAAAGATGTCAGTCAGAATAAGAATTTACTGACATTCCTATTTTGCTTTCAAATTTATTTATGTACAAAAAGGGGGGGGGGTGAATCTTTTTAACTCATTTAGTGCATCCATTCCCATCTCAAATGCCAAAGTCTCAGAATACAGGACTGACTTCTCTCATACCCATATCCCAGAAACCATGTTCCTTCTATAAAAATGCTACGTAACTCCATGACTGTCTTTCCTCCTGTCTTTTACACTACTACTTTTCCTCCAAGGCCCATGTTAGCTGTCAGCTGCAGTCTTGTACACGTGCAATCAACCACAGCTTAAATACTCTTGTGCTACAGCTCAGAAGTAAACTCCTCACCAGACGGCAGCAGAAATACAAGAGAGGAAGGTGTTTTCAAGGTCTCTGTGAATCAGCCGCAGGAACTGGACACGACCTAAACACGTTATTTTTAGGAAATAAAAGAATTGGTGTCTCCAACCAGGTTGGAAGTAACAAAACAAAAAAACTTTTTAAATTAACACAGAAATAAATTTGTGGTTCAAATGGGGATAAGAGGAGTAATGAGCTGGGAATATGGAAAAAAGTGGGACGACAAGGAAATTGCAATGATGCCATCAGCCTAGTCAGCAGAACAGTATTTTATTAAGCAGAGAAGTAATTTTGTTGAGCAATACTTGGAGAGGTTCTGTTGCGGAGAGCTGAGAACCTTCTCTTGTGCTGTAATTAGCCATAAATTTCATGACTTGTGGAAGACAAAACGATGAACAAGTCTTTAGTGAGCAGTGTTACAAAGCCAAATCATAATAAACAGATAATTTCCCGGTGCACCTGGTATCCAAGCTTTGTGACATTTGGAATTCTCAGAATTTTGGTCTCTGCCCACACAGGAAGTGAAACTGTGCATTTCTAACTGGCTGCACGATTTTCTGACTTCATTATTAACAAATGTGGTTGAATTGCGGGCACATAGCATTTTCTTCCACAAAAGAATCATAGTTTTGTATCCATAGCACCTCTGCTGCAGTGTGTGTCCTGGGACATCTAGGCAGAGCGACACTTAACTAAAGGCGTATAGCACTATGGTTACTCTTAACTCAGTAATTCTTAACTGTGGTGGGCCTCAAACAGATCACTACTCTGTTAGAAAGAAAATTCTAGCATGCATGGCTTAAATTTCTGGGGATGCCATTACCAGAATCGTAGCTTCATTTAACCAGAGACATAAAATAAATTAAACTTACAGTAAAACCCAGAGGAAGCATAAGCCTATGGCAATGGCTTTCTTGACATCAGGTAACTGAGAACACTTAAATGACAGAAACAGCTTATTTTCTCTTCTGAATACTCCTGCTTTAATTTTGGTTTTGGTAGCTTTCCTATCTGCTATGAATTTAATCTGCAAAAAAGTAATTGTGCTTTCTTTGTTTTTTTGGCTTGCTTTGGTACCCATGTCCCTTCTCCCTCCTCATATAATTTCTCTTATCTAGGTCTTGACAAAGCTCAGAGAAGATAAAGCAATGGAAGTGCAGTTAAGGCAGCCAAAAACCAAAAGTGCTTGATGTACACAATTCGTATCATGTTTATCTTTTTTTTTTTCCTTTAAAGCAGACATGATATCTGAGTTCTGTCAGCTGGAGTAGCATTGCCCATGTTAACTTACAACGGCTGGCTCTCCCACTGCCCCATGCAGCATCCCAACAGGGCCCACTGGTACCCATGCACTATTAAAAGTCAGTTGCTTCAGTAGGGGTTTTGCAACTTCTGTAGTTTTCAGTGTCAAAGCTAAGAAATATTTATATTAAAAGACAGCATCCTAAGTTATTCAAACTGAAAGAATTAACAAATATGTGCTTTAATCTTTGACTGTTCATACTGTTCCTTAGAAAGAACGGGCCTCCATGTGGATTCTTTATAGCAGGTGGCTTTACATAATGACTGCAGATATTTGGGCCAGTTTTGCTTTGTCTGAGAAATACCTGTTATCTCCATCATTCTGAAGCATCCCTTTCTGGCAAATATACTTACGGCATTCAACATGGCTATGATTTCTCTGTAGACTGTGCTCTTTATTTGCTGAAGGAAAGCACCTCAACAGAAGGTATCTTTGAGTTATTCCCCCTGCAATCCTCATTTACTTTGCGGGGCTTAGCATTTTACCAGATTATTTCAGTTTACTGATTTATGACACTACTTACTTACCAACCACTGTGTTTAAAAGTAATTTAAAATACAGAGGCTTCTTAGAGCAGATGTGTTTGTGATAGACATAACTGTGACCTAATTGGTCAGCTTTTAACTGTTCTGTATTTTCTGGCTTACATGATGATTTCAGTACTATTTTCATTCTGTTTGCTCCTTATTGGTGCCATGGCTTTTATTTTTTTTTTTAATATGAATTGTATGTTTATCAGGTAAATCATTCTGAAAGAGTATTTCAGGATTAATCATCTCCAACTATTGCAAAACATAGCATGACTCAGAGTTAAGCATCCTATAAAAACTTCAGAAGTTTAAAGAACAGACAGAGCAAATTAAATATTTGCTAAGTGTAGTATAAATCCTTTGTCCATGTAAGAAATGCTGGCATAGCTAAGACAAAATGAGACATTCTATTTCCCTTCCCACATCTCTCCACCCTACTCAGCTGGTTTGGTTTGAAAATTTGATTACTTTTATTTTTATTTTTCATGAATTTCAAAGTAAACACTTTAGTGTTCTTCTCCTATTAATATCACTTTCTTGCTCAAACCACAGTGTGGTTGCAGCCTAAAAATAGAAACAAATTGCTTAGAGAGAATGAAAGAAAAAACCCAACTCACATAAAGTATTATAACTTTCTCATGTTTTCTTAGACATTTTTAACCACAATAAGGAATTACTGTGTTGGCCAGCCAGCAAAATAACATCCTCTTAAAATCCATATTAGAAATTGCACAGATGATAAATAATGTAGAATTCTCATGTGATCCATGCTTCATCACATTTGATCTTTTTCCATTCTCTCCATATACCCTTCTCCTCAATTCATACCAATACATCAGGATAGCAGTCCCAAACCTACGGCTTATGGAAAACATCCCCCATATTTTCTTAAAGCCATATATATATATAAAAATATATACATACCTGTGTGTGTGTATATATACACACATACATATATATAAAATTCCTATATATATCCTATATATAAGAATCTCTCTCTCACTTTTCCTATATTTTTGGTCAACCTAAACCAAAGAAATATATTTCTCCAAGTTTCCCCTAAATTAATGCGTTAGAGACACACGAACATAGAGAAGACTGTCATAGGCAGATCTGGCTATTTAATTTGAAGAGGTTAAAAGTTAAGCTTTAAAATTTAAGGCATGGGTGGCTACTCTTTCCTCTGCAGGGATGACAGCACTGGAGCCATGTGATTAGAAAGTAGGCCTGTCAGAGTGAACATAAGCATGACTAATCAAAGAGGGAGTAAATAAATTCCAGCTCTCTGTTGAGGAATATTTTGGGGGAATTACCAAGAGATTTTGAACCTATCTGCCCAGTAACACAGGGGAATTCATAACAGAATAAAAGGAAAATGATTCAGCCTGTTAGACCCAAGAAGGCAGTAGAAAGCATTATTATTATTTCAGGGGGACCAGACACACCTGGGGGAAGAGGGTGATGGGGTGATGAACAGGATATGTGGAAGCCCCATATGGTAGTGCTGGCTTGTCTGCACTGGAGGTGAGAACTAGTGAGGCTTACAGCCCAAATTTGGTGACCCTTGCTGTCTTTTCCACACTATGAATGACAATAATTTTAGCAGGTAAGGATGCAGGTAAAATGTCATATAATTTCCCCTTCCCTTTTCCCCTTCAGTCTTTGCACAAAGCAGGTTAGCGCTTTCCTGATTTTTTTTTTTTCAATTTACACCTGAGAAAAAATATACCAGTGTATATTCTTGGCCCCTGCATGACTTACTTTGTAGCACTTTGGCTATTTTTGGTTTTGTTTGGCTTTTTGATTACAAGCAGAAGGATGCCTTTTCTTCTCTTGGATTCAAGTTTTGGGAGGAGATGGGTTAACCACTGCAAGGTCTTGTCTATTGAAAATTATGGTGAACCTGAAGGCAAAGGCTTGTTCTCCTCAGGGCAGGCTCCTCTCACCTATCCACAACTGATAATTTTATTGTCTGTCACTCTGGAAAAGGGCTTACCTGCTGTCTCAGTTACTGGAAGTTTACTAAATGAGAGTATAAAATACTTAGTCTCCACAGTTTAAAACATCAGTCTAGAAGGTACCTCTGAAACCTTGTGGGATCACAGACAGACTTTGGGGTTTGTTATTTCTTGAGAAAATAAAGCACTGTAAGGAGAAACAGTGTGAGGAGCTGGGCTAGATGTCTTGCTACACATTTGTCTGAGCAAGGCAGAGATGAAATTAAAGAAGCAGATGAGGAATCTTAAACTGAAAAAAACCCTGGACTTTGACCAGCTGTCATCTTGAAAGATGAGTTAAAGAGCAGGAGGCATTTGCAATCTGCATATCTGCTGCCTCAGGAATATGGCAAAGGCAGTGATAGAATAAAGTCATTTAATCCAGTAATTTGACACAGAATCAAAATGGGCTTCCACAGCCACACCTGATGTTAGAAGTGCTCCACCCTGTTTCCGTAGGCAAATATTCATGTCATAGGGCTGAATCGCTGTGTGAAAGGCAGTGGCTCTGTTCAGGTAGCAAGTAGGTGTGAGAACGCTTATCTAGGTGGAGAATCCTGAGAAACCTTTAGACAGATACCTGGTTATAGGTCTGAAAAAATGACTAATCAACACCTGAATATAAAGAGAAGAGGAAAGATTAGCAATAGAGCAAATAAATGTGACTGTTAAAAAAATATTTAGACCCAAGTTCTTTGCTGGAATTCTAAAGTTTAGAGGTTTTGTGTTTATTATTCATAGTGAACAGGAAGTGTATAAATAATGAAGGATTAAGAAAACTCTTTTCATGTCTAATTCACTCCATTCACTATCAGCTGAAGTCAGTGTAAACTTAAAACTGTTCTCTACAGCAATAAATGCTTATCAGTTAAACTACCTGTACTGAAACATACCATCTTAAGGCCCAGTTGTCTGTAGCTACACAGTACCTAAGGCCATATGAGTTAGTCATGTTACAGGCAGGACTTCTTCTCAATTGGTATTGGCATCCATTTTGTCCCTATTGAAATTGTATGACTGCAAAATACACATTTATCTGTGATTTGGTCCTCAAATGGATTTGGTTTTTTTATTTGAAGCGAACTGAATGAATCCAACGGTCAGGAAGATGTTTCCTCATTCATAGTACGAACGCTGGCCATATCAGTTTTGAAGAAAGATGGCCATAGATATCTACCTCATGTAGCCTAGGCTATGTGACAGCTCAAATAATCTTAAATGTGGATCTGCATACACATTCTAGGTATAAATAGGAATCTATTCAAGTTAATTTTGCCTTGATTTGTGGACAAACTCAAAGACAACAAATACTCTTCTGATGTAGCTCCCCTGAGCAAAAGCAGGTTGTGCAAATGTTACCAAAGGCAGAATGCATTACTTGTTACTCAGGAAAAGGCGTATTTAGGAATCTAAAAATAGAGTATTTTGCAGAACTGACATCTAGGAATGATTCTGCTTGGTTAGTATTAAACAGTGTGTTACCAAACTTCTATTTGCCAAAATAACAAAAGGTAAACTCCTAAATTTCATTTCTATTAAAAAAATGTTTTGCATATTGAATAGAAAAAGACCATACAAGTCAAGAAAATGAAAGCATCTGTTACATATTTGTAATTTCTGTGATTTATTAATTTGTGATAGATCTAGTTACCTGCATGATTTAATAAGTATATGTTATTTATGTATTTGAAAAGAGCATTTAAAAAGCTCATCTTGTTCATTGTTATATAGCTGACATTTTCAGCTGTTCAAGTCAGAAGTTGCAAATAAATCAAAGTGATACTTTGCAAACTGTCTTCCACAGGGAAAAAAATGGAAATCTTTGTATACAATTTGAAATACATCTGAATCAGCATCACAGGTACTTGATGAGAGCACAATACTGGTATAGAAAGATGTAGCTTATTTCTAAAGCATTGATGTAGTGAGAGGAGATGTTTTACCCCTACAATTTGGGCAATGCAGCATTTAATCATAGATCAACACTGTCAAATGAGGGATTTTTAACATTTTTTTATTTCCTCCTGTTTTACCACCACTATTTTTGAAAGCCAAGGCCCCCCCCCCCCCCCCCAAATGAAACAAAGTTGTATTGTATATCAAGAATAGTTGCTCTGAAGTACAGGAATAGGCAAGATGAAGATTTTTTAAACATCCCTGGAAGAAGATGAAAGGGGAAAACAGAGAGTATATTATGATAGAAGTTTATTATACACTAGTTAATTGGATGGGGAGAAGACTGTTTTTTGATCAAGCAAGAGAAGCATCCAGAAGGACAGAACCCAACAGCTTTAATTACTTCTTGGAATTATTTTTTTTTCTGTTGGAAAAGAAATGCAGGACAGAGACAGTCCAACAAGTTCTTGGAATATGCTGGGGACAGCTTTTTCTTCAGAAGGTGAAGAAAACTATTAAGGGAGTGGCTATTTTAAATCTCCTGCTGACTAGTAGGCATGAACTGGCTGAGAGTGGAAGGGAATTTAGGTGAAAGTGAACTCTGTCACTGATCACTATTACAAAAAAAGGAAAGGGAAAGCAGCAAAATAAAAATGCTGGGTTTTTTTAGAAAACCAAACCAAATGCTAACAAGCTCCAGGGACTGATAAGCGAGGTTTCTGAAGAAGACTGTTTAATTAATAAAAGAAAGCAGGAGGGGTTGTCTCTTTTAGGCATTGCTACAGTCAGCTCTTAATTATCTGAGGTAAAGAGAATAAACTAAATTAGGCAAAAACAGAGGATAAAACAAATTAGGCTGTGTAAATTAGGCTGCAAGACTCTAGTTAGTACATTCACCTTTGAACAGCTTATGAACAGATTTCCGTAGAGAGGACAGACAGGAGCCTGGAGGAAACAGTGTATGTTCTGTGTCATGCACAGTTTGCTACTCCTTTCCCACAAGAAATGCTGAGGGAAGTCAGAGCTTCGTTAAATCTCAATCCCCATAATCCATCCATCAGCAGCAGGTGACTCTTCACAGTAGCAAATTATCCCAATACGTAAGAATCTGCTTAATTCTCTCTCTCTCTCTCTCTCTCTCTCACACACACACATGCTCATTCGTATGAAAAATTATTTTCCTTGATTTTTATGATTTATCTCACAATTAGACCTTTGAGTTACGCAGCAAAGTATGAAATGATGCGACCTGCTCTGATACTCCTTTAGACACTTCAGTTGAAGTATTTTTAATGTTTTTAGTAAAACTTGATTGGTTCCACGTTACAGGAATGACATGATGGTTTAAATTAGATAAAACTATGAACAACTTATTCCAAAAGAGGAACAAAATGTCAAGATGGAGCTTATTACATAACCAATGAATTCTGCCATTTTTAATATTCCCCAGCAAAGCATTTGGATGTTTGAGTTTTCGATAAGATGTCCTTGCAAGGAGGACCAGGTCCCTCAAAGACAGTGACAGAGTGAACAGCAATTTGATCTACTGCAAAGCTAAGTCCCCAGCTGGCTTCAAAAGCACTAAAAATTTTATCCCATGACAGTACTGCATCACTTTGGTGTTTCGTAACTGTGAAGAACTGAGCTTTGTTCATAGGCATGTTTCTACAATATCGACTGAGCTAAGAAGCTGAATGGGATCACAAGGGATGTTTGGGGTTTATATTACTTATGTTTTCAGCTAAAGACTGAAGGCTTTAGATCCAAAGACTTCATATAGAAATTAGTAGGTGCGATTTGCTGGCTAGACCAGACTAGACAATGGATACATTTGTTTTACAGCCCTCATCAAATATATTCAGATGAATATTAGTTCCACAACCAAGAAGAAAAGCAGCTTTTTCAATTACTGGCCTACTGTGTACTTCTGTTAATGTAAAAAAAAATGTATTTCTCCATGGAAAAAGAAAGATTAAAATAAATTAAGACGTGAATGGCATTGCACAACCTTGTCTGCAATCTGAAACAAAGTTCTCACATTAGAACAGAAGTAATTAGCATTTTCCCTAGCTTGCTTCCATGCAATAATGCTGCTGCCAAGCAAATGAGTAACACTATATGAGGTAAATGAACATTAGAAAACAAATGCATAGCCACTTCTCCTCTGGAATAAAACTTAACATAGAAAACAGTACGGGGTAAGTGAGAAGCTTGTAGAAGTGTAAATACTGTTTATTTTATTTTTTTGGCTTATATATATTTTATGAACAAAAGGAAAAAGCCATATGGTTTGTGAATGCAAGTGGAAGATCTCTTTGAGCCATTTCCTTTGTTGGCAGCTCATGCCATATTCATTATGTACCTTCTTTACTTCCGTATATGACAATCACTTGAAAATTTTCCAATACTTCAAACACAGGTCTTTTAAAATAAGATTACGATTATACCTAGTGTTAAATTCTGTTTTTAGAAGTCATCGTCTTTATGATATACATATATATGTGTACATGCATATATATAATGTATACATGCATATTTAATTTTCTCTTACCTTTCTCAGTGCTGCTGGTAATGAGGCAGTAGACATTGATATTGCTGGAAGAACATAAGAGTCTGCACAGATTACTGATGGTATTTGGCTATCTTGAACAGCATAGCGTCTGCCTGATATATCGTAGTACCTGAAAGGAGAATAAACATTGTTCAGTTAATACATCCTAGTGAAATAAACTCTGAGCTAATACCCACCATATTTCCTGAGAAAATACACACACCAAGCCATTTACTCCTGTCGTAGTGGTTCCAGGCCTCCAATACTTCTGAAGTTTATAGGTTTTTTTAGCTAATCTATTCCCTGCTCTTATTTAGACAATAACTCTTCCCAGCTTCTTTAGCTATCTGAAATTCTAACTTGCCAGCTTTTTCCTGATAACAAAACATCTGAAACCGAATACAATATTCAGCAGGATAACCACATCAGAGCCAGAAGGCAGAAAAATTACTCTTAGTATCTTACGACACTCCACCTTTACCGACACAGCAGATTGCAACATAGGGGATTTACAATTCCATGTTACATCACACGTTCTGCTCACCTTCCTCCTGGAAGCTGTCACAAAAAAGAATCAGTGGAATTAACATGACAAAAATTCATTTCTTGGGGAATATATTGTCACGATGACAATGTATACAATCTTTAACGCAACACATTGATTTTTAGCAAGTCACAGTAAAGCTCAGTGGACCTAATTTTGCTTAGTCAATTTCAAAGAATCCAAAGAATTTGGAAAATGTCATTTAGTCCCTCCTAGGAGAGAAATAAAATACTAAAAATCAACATCAACCATCCTATTCCTTAGAATCCTTCATGAGATACAATAGTATAAAACGGATTTCATTTCACTGTCTGAAAAATCAAAAGAGCAAGAATACAGAATTCTCTAAAGATGAAGTTTCATGAAGAAGGTTGATAAAAAATGACATTTTTTATATTTAGTCCTTCGGATATTCAACAATTTGTTTAAATCCAGCTTTTTTTAATTCAAGTATTTTAATGTTTTTATTTCAAAACTGAACTATATTTTTCATAGAATTATAGGGCAATTCAGTTTGGAAGGAACCCCAGGAGGTCTCTAATCTAATCCTCTGCCCAAAACAGGGTGAGCTATGGGATCAGACCAGGTTGCTGATATATTTGTCCAGTCAGGTCTTGAAAACCTCTAAGGACAGAGACCGCACAACCTCTCTGGGCAATGGCGAAAAAGTTTCTCCTTATGTCCAGTCCGAGGTTTCAATTTTTGCCTGTTGCCTCTTGTCCTCCCGCCATGCAGCACTGAAAAGCCTGGGCTCCATCTTCTTGGTGACCCCCCTGTAGGTGCTGGGGGAACCTGCCTCTTCCCCAGGCTGGCCAAGCGCTGTTCCCTTGGCCTCTCCTCACAGGGCACGTGCTCCAGCCCCTGACTGACTGTCCTGGTGGCCCTACACTGAACTCAATCCAGTTTGAAAGACAGAGATTTTTAGGGATAAAATGCACTGCTCTCAGTGGCCAATTATCTTCTCTAAGCCATAGATGACTTAAAGTTGTCCATCCTGATTTTCATTTTCTGCCTGTTGTCTATAAGGCCTCTGCCAATGGAGATTGCTTTGGGGTGGTTCCACATTGTGTGGGAAAGAACCCAAAAGCCGCATCAAGCAATTAGTCATCTCATGCTGAAGGATTCTGTCATATCCTGCTCTGTCTGACGTATACACTGGAGGCCTCTGTAAGACTCCTCAAGAGAGCAACAATATATGGAGGACAATCAACTCCGTGACCAAGTGATTTTATCAGTGCAGTGGGACAAGTGACATAGGATCAGCAGGAGGCTGGGAAGGCTTGCTGCAAAAGTCCCGGGAAGAAGGAGACAATCATGGCACACTGCAGGAAGCAGATGAAAGAGCGGCCAAGGGTTGAGGTGCCACTAACAGTCTGAGAGGCCCGTGTTTGCAATGGCACTATTCGTCTGGTGCCAAGCTTCTTCTGCACTGCCAGATCGGCGGCACTATAGCCAGGAAGCAGTTCTGAGTATGGTGAAGCACCACTGTTTCCCTTGACACCTTTTTTTTAAAATGATGCAATTTCAAGCCAAAAACTGGAGCTGACAAAAGAAGCATGAAAAGTTTCAAGCCAAAGATGACGCGCTGGTGAACACCCAGCAGCGCACTCCAGATTTCCAAGTGGGAAAGAAGATGCCCTCTTTCTGACATGATTTAAAATTATATGAGAAAGGGTCTCTCCTCGCAACAAGCTACCAATCGTTGAGATCACCAGTCTCCCAAAAGCTTTCAATTATGATCCCAGGCAGTTTTCCAGGAAAACGCTGCAGTACATGTCCTGCCTCAAGGCACGGGCATGCAAGCAGCTACCACAGGGCAAGCCAGGGTGTGAACTCCTGGCGTGGCAGTGACTTTGCGGCAACTGCCCGAGTCCAGCCTCCCATTGCCGTGTAGCTGCAAAGCAGCTCTCCCCGAATCGCAGCGGAGCAATTCACCGTGGGGCAAGGGCACGCGGATGGACAGTTAGCGCAGAGCGGCTGACGCACTGCAAACCCACACCCTCGCTTTCCTCACCTGAACCTGTTTGTGTAAGCACAGCCACTCTTTCCCAGCCCCAAAGGCCCCGGGGAAGACGGTGTTTGCAACAAGTCGGGAAAGTGATGAAACCCTCCCAGATATTTTGCAAGGCTCCTCTCCTGTCTGAGGCACTTGGAGAGGATGGAGGTAAGAATTTTTAAATCAGGAAAAACAGCGGGTTGAATATTTAGGATAGACTGAGTAGTTAGTTTATTGTTTGTTGCATGTTTGGCTAGTACATAGTATGACCAATTATGCCAAAAACACTCAGAATGTATTTCCTGGTCTACAGCAGTGAGTGTCTGGCATGTTTTCATATAACTAATGAAGATAATAACTAATTCTACAGTGAAGCAAAGGAAGAGCAGGCAGAAGGCCTGAAAATTACCAAGCTTTAGAATAGAGTGAAGCACTAAAAAGAGGGAGGAGAAGCTTTGCAGGTAAATAGTCTGCTGTTTGCCAGTACAGAGACAGTAAAACTACTGACTGGAAAAGTAATCGTAAACCTTTAGATAGAAATTAAAATGAGAAATGATCTCTTCATGGTGCAGACCACACACCATAGCCCCACCACTCTTTTCCATCTATGCATAACTCCCTAGTAGTGTACCAAATGCTATTTTATTAAAAAAAAGCAACAACGAAATATTAAGACAATTACAAATCATTTTGAAGGGAATTAATCTGAAGACAAAAATACATGAAGACACTAAAGTAGGACCAAAAACCTAGCAATTCACAAAAAAAATGAAAAAGAAGGAAAGCGGATATTGCCATGTATCTAAAATTAATAGTGCTTACTAAACTGGCAGTGTTACAATTTGACAGCCATGGCTTTCCTCATAATCCATCTTATTCAGCCCTCAAATCCATCTACACTCTGCTATTTTTTAAAGCAGTCTTCAAGCTGTGCCCACTAGATCATTCTTGCATATTAATTCCTGGTTTTAGTCAACACTTTCATGGGGGATGAGATCATGTCTCAAAAAAAGAGCAAGCATGTGTGAACAAGAGCAACTTGATTAAAACAGAAAGATATTTTGTCTCTTCAGATCCTCTGCCCACCTTGCCCCCTTCCCCCCCAGTGCCGTATCAGCATTTAAATTTTTCTCTGGGACCAATAAGTATTCAGCAAAGTGTCTGTGCTGAAGACTTACTGCAAAACCCAGAACGACATTAGGAGCAATGAGGTGGCTTTCCCCCTGGTCACCCACCATCCAGGTGCTGTTGACTATGATGGGTGCATCTACACTGCCACATAATTTAGTTCTTGCTCCATTCCCCAGTCCTGGTGCCCCTGTCACCTGTGGTGCACATGGATCACTTTGCTCCTGGAACCTCCTCTGGAGGAAACCAGCCTGCCAAAACCCAGGCGTGACTTTGTGGATGGACCATTCTGTGGATGGACCATTCTGTGGATGGCTCCATTTGGATAGCAAGGACGAGGCAACGCCAGTGTGGCTCCTCCTGCCCGGCACCCATCCAGATGGCCGTTGCCCTCGGACACTCCCCATTCGCCCCACGCTGCACCCCACAGCATGCAGCGTACCTTTGGCATCATGCTGCAAAAACAACCGTCTTGCAGGCAGCAAATCAGCCCTCGCATTACTTCAGACACTTTGAACCGAAGCCACGCAAATATAATTATGGTCTTAGAGCCACAGGGACATCAGACCCAGGTCAAGTGCTGTGCAGAGCAAACATAGCCAGTTCACTCTAGAGGCAGGTAATCGTGGGACGTGTGCATGCATATATAAGGATCGCTCCCTGGGGCAGATCCTTTAGCAGTGTAGACTCCATTTTAAAGGAGTCTTTTTATTGCACGTTATTTGGGTTGCTGTAGTTGTAGTTTTAATATAGTCTGAGCATTTCAAACAGCTTGCTCTGGGCTGAAGTTTTCCATATGAAGCTGCTGCTTGTTATTCCTTCTGCCATCTTTTCCACAAAACCAGTATGTGGACTTCCTGAACCGTCTGCAGCAAGTTCCTGGATTTACATCGTCTCCTTCCAGTCCCTCGCCATTACTGAATCCCTGGTTATGGCTTTTCCTTTTCCCTCCATTACAGCGTTGTTCATACTGCAGCCGACTTTGGCTCCTGTACGAAGTGGCTTGTTACCCTGAGATAACTTAACACCTCTTGTACCTACCTACCTATGCAGCGTCTGAAGTAGCTAAAAGTTGGAGCATGCCCGTGGGCTGAAAGGATGTGCGCTTGAGACACAGCTGCTGTATGACTTTATGCCAGGCTGCACGGAGGTAATTTCTAAAGGAAAACTGAGCAGCTCAAATTATCCCGTCCCCTGAAGCATGACCTGACCAAGCCACGGGAAGGCATGCACACTCTCGTATCAGAGCCCTGCCATCTAATGGCCACATTTCAGATTCACAAGCGAATCACCTTTTATTTATTCTCTGTCTCCACCTTTCTTGATCCTAGAGATAGAAAAGTTTTACTGTTTAAACTACCTTAGGTCACATCTCCTTGCCATGGCAGATTTATTCCTGCTGGATTATTTAGGAATGTTTTGTCATCCATCTTAATAACAGGGTTAACACCTGACCTAAAAGTACCCTTTGTTATAGTTACTCCATTCTGTCTTACTGTGACAGCCTAAATAATTCCTTTCTTTGTTCAGCAAATTCACACAATTTAAATATTTGCAGACTTTAGCTATATCTCTCACTTGGTCATTATTTAGCATAATCTTTCCTTTCATAAACTTAATTCCCATGTTCTCCTCTGCAACTGCTTCCTTCTGACAACATCTCTCTAGCGAAGCTGGGTCCAGAATTGGATGCAATGTTCCGGTCCTAACGATAACAAAAATCACAAAGAAGAGGTATACTGCCTCTTTGCTTTCCTCCACGATACATTTACACATGCAGACTAAGACCGCACAGAGCTTTTTCTGAAGCACTGTAACTCCACAAACTTGTCATACTTGTTGTCCACTGCCATACCTACAGGTATTTGTTTTTTCAGTCTTACTGCTTTCCCAGTACAATATATTAATTTCAGGTTATTAAATATATTTGTTTGTATTTGGCAGTTTGCTGAAGCTCTGAGCAACTGCTCAGGAGTTGGAATGGTTTCAAGCTTCTGGCTTTCTTGTGCTTCAAACAGCATGCAGTTGGAAATAGTACACTCATTAGTCCTTCAAAACATGTTTTCCCGAATTCTAACACGGATACGCAGTGTTGCTGTGTGACTCATTTTTTAGTACAGTGATTTCAAGCAGCTTCTGGTTTCTAATTCCAAGCAACCCCTTTCTGTTTTACAAAATCAAAAAAGACCACTTGTCACAGAAATTTTTGCACCACCTTTACCACCACCTTTGACTGGAGATAAACCCAATACAGGCACTTCAAACTGAGAATAGGTGCATTCAAATCTGGAAACTTTGTGTATACAGCTTTTAGGTGCAACAGAAATGCAGCCATTATATAGATAGTTAAAATCTTCACAAACAGTAGTGTAGAGCTTGATCTTCTTCAGGCCTATGCCAGGTGCTCATCACTGTTTCACTCTTTTGTCTCCTAACGATCTAACCTGAGGAACTTAGTCACTATAATAGATGTAATGTTGTAGCTTGCTGGCATCATAAATGTCTTCCCACCAACTCCACTTTCTTCCCTTTTCATGTCTACTACACAGATTATCATTCTATATTCATATTACAATTAGGAGATTTATGACAAATGTCAGTTTACACCGACCAGAGAAAATCGCCTTTCTTTAGTTGCACTTCTAGCTCTTGTCTGCACAGAAAGAAAAAAACCCACAATCTAAAAACAACAGCAAAAAATAACACTGGTTTTGGTAAAAAAACACTTGAACACACTAATACACTTTCTAAAACCTGATGTCAAAGGAGGACCGTATTTTATAATTTTATTACTTGGAAATGGTTTGAATTAACTTAAGTTCTTTATCCTTTAATTGGAAGACCACTTAGCAAACTTTGTCGGCTACTACATTTCAAGAGGCTGCCACCCCCTTTAGTTACGTGGTGATTGCGACCTCTGCAAAAAAAAAAAAAAAAAAAAAAAAAATCATTTCCAAGAAATTACTAAAATATTAAGCGCCAGACACCCTGCTTGAGCTCTCACTTCCCTTTTCCATCAAGTGAAGAGCCAGAAAGACTCGCTATAGCCGTGCGGCCACTGGGTGGCACCTGCAGACACCTCGCCCTGCGCTGACCTCTCCGCGACGCTGTGTGCAGTGTATCGCGCTGGGCACACAGCTACACAGGGGTATGTTCTTACTAAATACTGGCTTTGCAAAACATCCCGGAAATCTTCCAATGTAATTTTGCTGCTGTAATTTGGGGGAGAAATGAAGTTAAATTAAATGCGTATAAAATGAAATGTGTATAAAAGAGCCTCAGGGTGGCAACCTGATTCTTTGAGCAGTCGATAGGTACAAGTACAGAGAATTTTTGAGAGCATCTCACATGTAAGTGACAGACCTGACAGAGAAGATATACAATGAACTTTTATACTGTGCATTAATTAAACAGAGCAGTCATGCTGGACATTACGGTAGCATCCAAAGACCGCCAAGCAAGGTCAGATTCCAGTTTTGCTGGGCAATGAACAAATACACACTACTACCATCCTCACCCCCGAGATCATTTGTAACTATGCTCCACTAATGTATCTCACTTTATTCTTACTAGTGTAAAGCTAATCTTGATATTTATACCCTGGCCTAGCTTTAAAGCACTGTATAAACAATAATCATCACATTCACTTGTCTAACAAAGTTAGTATCTCATTTTATATAGTAAGAAGCTCAAAGAACAAGGTGAAGCAGTTTGACTAAGGAGACAGAAAGCCAGCATCACTCATTTCTTTAAACACATGATGCCTTTCTTCTTTTGTTCGTATTGACTCACCAGGAGAACAGAAATATCACCTTATCGCATAATTTTGCTGCTTTCTGTGACTCCATCAAGAGATACAGAAAGCTATTTACAAATTCAGGGATATGAAAATGCTTCTGAACATACAGACTCACTACTGCACCATTTTTTCCCCTGGTCTTTTATGTGCATATTAGCATTTTGTTCAAACTGATAGTTGGAAAAATTCAGCAGAAGTTTGTACTCTTTGCTCTTTAAAGTTTGCTGTGTGCAATAATCTACCTTAGACTAAAGTCCCCCTTTGAAGAAGTCCAATTTAGCTAGGCATCGCCAAATACAGGGCAATTCCAGCAGCAAAGAGAAAAAGCCTTTAATCCTTAACAACAAGGCTCGCACCACTGCGCGGAGGAGGGAGGAAGGGGCCGAACGACTTAGGTGCGTGCAGATGTGCGAGAGTCGGCTGGTGCTGCGTAAAGCCTTCTCCTCGATTTATCTGTTTATCACAATCTTCCTAAACCGCACCCTGCAATTACAGTAGAGGCACTCTCCTAAACGGAGTTGGTTTCTTGAGCCAAATCAGCACACAATCGAGAACAAAGACAACCAGCCAGCGGGGTACCAGCCGTTTTACATTCGCATCTGTTATGCTAAGGCTCACTGAAATGAGGGCTTTTGGCAAGAAAGTACTGAGCTGCCTTCTTCTCAGAAAATAACAGTGGCTTATATTTAATGGGGATTTGTGATTGCGTTAATATAATCTATTCTTTTCTGAATATCAGCAGTCTAAACATTTAGGAAATCGAAAAAATAATTCCAAGCATGCCACAGAAAAACAATTTTTTTTTTTAAGAAGTGGCACCATAAATAGAGGCACCAGTTGTTAATGTAGCCATGGAAATTTAGCTTTGAAAAGCGGCCATTACGCTTTTACTGAGCTTTAAGTAGAAAAAAAGAACAATTCATTGCAATGGTTGAGCAACTGTTTTTTGATGCCGGGAATGGAAAGTTGAATTAAAATGATGTATTCAGTTAGAAGTAATAGGCAAACATTAAAATAGATAAGTATGCTCATGTAATGTGAGATGTCTTGTTGTTTTCAGACTTAATAATGGACTGTGTAATTTTAGGTTTCAAATAATGATAATTTTGTTGCAAAATATACTAATATGGACTGTCTTATTCACCTAAAAACATGTTTCTGCAGAGATTTTCATAAAAATCCTAGTATTTTACAATTTTGGTTTGCGAAACCACTAATTACTCTCATTCAAATTGTCTGCACATTTCTATACTGAACAACTGAGTGAAGTTCGAATTGTGTCTTAAAGTAATAGGACGACAATACTCAATAACAATTTATGAATGTGTTCAAGGGGCTAGATTTGTGACTTCCATGTCTTTGAGCAAACAATCTTAATATTATATGTGTATTTAGAGTTATGTCTATAAAAATAATTGTAAAATGCCTTAACAAAGAAATATTTTAAGTCACAACTTTTAAAAATCTATTTTCATACTTCCCATAGTTTTTCAAGTCATGAGTCCAGCAGAAAAATTAGTTTGGGGAAACTATTAAGCCTTTAAACAGGAGAACAATGGAGAAGGTGACAAGGCTGTTCACAAGCAATAAATAACCAGTTGTGGTCATAGGCGAGGCATAAGGAGTGGTTTTGTCCCAGACTCCAGCACAGCACCGAAACGAGATGCCATCCATTTCACAGTACATCCTCTAGCCCTACAGATTATCATCAGCGCTCTTCGTTCTTGAATTCTTCTGAGAGCAATGAATACTGATATTTAAATTTACACATCAAAATAAATACATGGATGTGGATGGGCTTTCTTTATACTTCCACACCAGACAGGCTTTCTGCCAACCCAGACGGACATCATAGCATCGATTCACATTCAAAAGTGTTTCTTTGAAGCCATCCTGGCTTTTTAGCAAAGACAAACTTACAGAGCAAGTAACAGCAGATGTCAGGATTCCTCCTGGGTATGAGCTTGCTGCAAGGCAGCCTACCCAGATCTCTGCGTCTACTGCTACAGAGCCAGAAGGTCACAGACTTTCACAGCCTCTTCCGCTTCATCTTTCGAGGAACGGGAAGTTGTCTTCTGAAAGCATTTTTGCAACTTGTCAAATCCATTTACCACCCCCCCTCTTTCACCTCTTTCTCTTCTCCACAGTAATCAAAAGTGATCTTTCAGGCAATGAGGGAAGGTAAAAGAAAGAATATGAAAAACAGAAGAAAGTGGAAAATGAGAAATGAGAATGAGAGGATCCTGGGAAAGAAGATGTAGACAAACTAGAGAGAAATATTTATTTAAACAGCACACTGATGGCCCATTTTATGTTGTGTAACATTTTGTTATTTAAAATAATTAACATTTTGCTACAATTTTTTTACACTTACTTCCACATTGCTTATTAACAGCTCTCTTCTGGATTACTACACTACAAGGCCTTCAACTATTGGTTATGAACAGCTCATCTTCCAGCCCCAACGCTTGTTCATCCTAGGATGCTTAAATACCTCCTGAGCAGGAAACACCTTCAAGTTAATTATATTAAATGTCTGGGATGGAGCCTGCCAAGCGGTTCTGAACACAAGAAAGCAGGCAGAGACTCCTTGTAATGAATAAAAACAATGTGCTCTTATAATGAGCTCTTATAATTATCTCAGGAAAAAAATCTGAAGAAAAAACTAAGACAGTAAGCTTTTAACTTTGAGGAAGCTGATTAAGACAACCTTTTTATTCCTGCCTCTTATACTGACCTCTAACCATGCTTATGAAAGAAATATCTGTATCTTGTCTCTTCGATTTAACAAACAGGCAGAGCAGAGGTAGCTATCTCAATGCACTTCCAGTTTTGAGTGAAAACATGTTTGATTTTTCCACCAAAATGTTAACTTTCAACCACACCTACTCTTCTGATTGGGTCAAATCCATCATTACTGGAAGCTCCCTCTCTACATGACAAGCAAATGTAGATATCGCCCTGCTTAACTTTGATTAGAGTTCAGCTACAAAATTACAAGATTACTACAGTTGTGTTTGAAGCTGCATTAAGAAGAAAAACTTAAGGGAGTGAACTTGCTCTTACTAGCCTGTAGCTATATCATTGCGTAGCTCTAAGCTGTCTACATGCCTTGGTCTGTACCTAGCAGGAGTAAACTCTATGGCGTTTGCTGAAGGAAGTCATTTGCATGTCTCAGTAAGTGACGTGCTTCGGTTCTCTGTCATCAAGAAATGAATTATTCTGGCATGGGCCGAAGTGACAATCAATGATTGTGACACTCCATGTACTTTCGGTATGCAAGTTCCTGAAAGCCTCTAGTCATAAAAAGATCATGTGGCCATTTAAAAGCAAATAAAGGCACTGCATGGCAAGATTTTGGGTGTTCCTTTGGAAATAAAGTATTTTCTACCATCCTATTAGCTCAGTAAGTTAGGTAGCTCAGTTTGGACCTAGGTCGTAGGCAGCACAAGATGTCTAGTTGACAGCTGAGTACAGACAGTAATTAAGTAAACATCTCAAATCACACAAAATAATTTTACGACAATTTCAATCACATTTTAATTTTAAAATAGTGCATACATTAAACTTTATCTTAAAGCATCATTTGGAACAGATACATTATGAGTCTTAGACTTTATACATGAAATATAAGTCGCCCTGGAGCCAGTTCAAAGACTGACTTAAGTCATCTAGAATGTCCTATTTACAATAGCTTCCTACAGAGTCATCTGCCACCAGCTCTGTAGTTACCTGCTAAAACCTTCCACTCTAATTTCTGTATTTGCCTACTTTCAACCCTGTAAGAGCTAGAACCAGTTTAACAAGGCATTTATCTTGTCATTTGTGACCCAGGTGGGGCAGCTCAGAAAGTCCTCAGCTTAGTCCTCAGAAAGGACTAAGAAATTAGAATCTCCCACAGATAAGTCCTCAGGATTTTGAGGCAAAACATTTTTGGTGCTGGGTTTTAGACTGAAGAGTACTTTGTCTTAATGATTTTTTCAAAGTGTAACATAACCCCTCCTTCCTGGAAAAACCTTCTCCCAAAAGAAGAAGCTATAGATCCTTTTTTAAAACCCTAAGCAATCAATCTCCAAAAGACAGCAAGAACAAGTACTAAACTAATCAATATTCTGTTAATTGGTTATGCAAGGGGGAAAAAAGTGGACATGTTTTTATTTTATTACATACACAAAGAAACAAATGACAATTTCAAAATCTTTGGAATCAGTCTCCAAACTCAGACCTTCAAGTGTTCTGAATGTCTGTTCTAGGCATTATATCTAAGCTGCTATGTATAGGAGAATATACATTTTAAAAGAGAGTTATCCTGGCAGCAGAACTTTAGGGCTGCACAGTTTCTCCCTGAAAAGACAGAGACTTTGAAATCTCTGTCAAGAGATACTTTATTATCTATCATACAGAACTTCATTTTTGTCTTTCTTCATATGAGATAATACTTATTATTTCACAATAAGTGGAGAGGAGGAGACATCTAAAGATGACAATTAATTGCTACATATTTAAAGTTTATTTTCAAAGTAGATCATTTTGTCTAAATTTTGTAAGCTGATAAATTATAGATTTCAAAATAAAATTATATGATTTTGCTGAAGCATCATAAACAGATAATCCTTCTAAAAGACTTGATTTGAGCTATGTTTCCATCAAAAAGTAGCACTGTAGCCTGGTCTGTGTGTCTCCTATTATAGATCTTACACGTAAAGAAGTAAAAGAAACATATCATTTTCTATTATTGTTTCCATTAATTAATAGGAAAAACCAGTAGCTATAGAAACAAGACAGTGAAGTCTTGGTTTCACTAATTAAAGCTAGTCCAACATCATCTTAGTAACTCAGTCTCACTAACAAGTGCAATAGACATTTTTAGGAACTTAAGAACAACAATAGCTGGCCCTGTAAGTAGGACCCTATTGTTCCCAGTGCACGATCTCTGGGCTAAGCTCTAGTTGTACAAACTGTACTTACACAAGCATGCCTAATACTCTCCACCGTGACAGATGTGCCACACGAGCTAATGACAATGGAGGTAATAAACATTTTTACTTATCAAGCTTTACAAATTTCAGCACAAAAATCTAGAATTAACAGCTTTCATTTTACAACTCTTTCAAGAAAAGTTTACTTATCACATAGGCCTGAATAATTTAAGCATTACCCCAAATACCTTTTATTTTCCCAGTATCAATGTTCAATCAGAAGTCACATAATATGCTAACATGCAGTATCAGTCTCCTAATATAAAAGGTGAAAAAGTAGCATAGGCAAACACCTGTACATGTCAACTGGCATAATACAAGTTAATAAAAGCACTTAGCGTCAGTGATGCAGAAGAAAAGATGGGAGCCCTCAACTAAAGATAAATACAGGAAGAAAAACAAATTGATTTTATTTTACCCTTTGTGTTGTTTTTAGTCTAATGCTATGTCTTCAGTCATTTTCTTTCAATGCTTTACTACATAAATATTCAAGAGTTGGCTCAAAAAGTGGTTTTGCTACAGAAACCTGGGCAGACACTTCGAAAAATACTTTTGTTAAAAAGGCTCTGCCAGTGCCTAGTAAAAAGGCATCCAGTTTTTATCAAAGAAAAGCTTCAGTTCACCTTTGTTTTTATAAGCTGTGTATAGTGGTATTTCTGTGCCTCAGTCTGTACACAAGTATAAGAAAACAAACAAGCATGAGAAGACCTGACCCATAGACCTGACCCATAGACCACAATAACAGAAGGTGCAGGATGACTGAATAGTTGTGTTTGACAGCTAACTTTTGAAACGAGAACTGCCTCTCCTCCTCAAACCTCACCTTCATTATTAAACTGTAATTTGGTCTAGATTAAAGGACAGTGGAGCAGCATAAAAGCAGGGGTGGAGAGCTAACCAAAATTAGCGCATTTGTGAAGGGACTGAGAAAGACAAGATTTTGCTGGCAGATGAAAATAGAGTGTTCAGATATATGAAATACATGGAAATCATTGTGGAAGAAGTGAAACACTTCTGCAAGTATGAAAGATGAGAAAGGTACTTTAAGAAAGGAAAAATAAAAAAAGGCGAGAATGAAGAATGAATAGAAGAGGTCTCTTCGAATCATTTTTTTAACTGTGTATTTCTTAGTCTTGGAGGAATTGGAGAATAGTTTTAGGAAAAATGAATTTCTTTAAACTTTAAAAAAACTGCCTGTACTGATTCCAGCTTTTGCAATTTGTTATTTTCAGTTGCATATATGCTAAGTAGGCTCCAAATAAAAACTCAGACCCAAATATTAAGCAATGAAGTCTAATCAGTAGGTAAACAGTAGTAAAAACAAGAAAAAGAGGGTATAACAGGTAAAATCTAGTACTGTTTGCACTGTAATTGCACTGAGAATCTCCAGAGTCTCGCTGTGGCAGGTCATGTCCCAAAAAGCGGGTATGTCCAATAAGTGGGAAGGGAGGAGACAATTATGGTGAAACATTTGCAATTATCATAACAGTTTCAGACCAGGAGGTGCTTTATCAGATATTTCAGCACAAAGACCCAACGTATGATGGGAAGATCTGTGGTGGGAGGTGTTGACAGTAGGTGTGAACATCAAAGCCAACTAATAGCATGGGAGCAAGCTCTAAGGAATTATATGGAATCGCAGAATCACAAAATGGCTGAGGTTGGAAGGGACCTCTGGAGATCATGTAGTCTAACCCCCATGCTCAAGCAGAGTCACCTAGAGGACATTGCCCAGGATTGTGTCCAGTCAGGTTTGAATATCAACAAGGATGGAGACCCATAACCTCTCTGGGCAACCTGTTCCAGTGTTTAACCCCCCCTCACAGTGAAGAAGTGTGTTCTTGTGTTCAAGTGGAACTGCCTGTGTTTCCGCTTGTGCCCGTTGCCTTTCATCCTGTCACTGGGCACCACTAAGAGTCTGGCCCTGTCCTCTTTACACCCTCCCTTCAGATACTTACACACATTGATAAGATCCTCTCTCAGTCTTCTCTTCTTCAGGCTGAACAGGCCCAGCTCTCTTGGTCTTTCCTCATATGAGAGATGCTCCAGTCCATTAATCATCTTAGTAGCCCTTTGCTGGACTTTCTCCAGTAGCTCCACACCAGCTCACGTCTTGGGGAGCCCAGCACTGGACACAGTACTCCAGATGCAGCCTCACCAGGGCTGAGCAGAGGGGGAGGATCACCTACCTCGACCTGCTGGCAACACTCTTCTCAATGCACCCCAGGCTACCATTGACTTTTTTGGCCACAAGGGCACATTGCTGGCTAATGGTCAACTTACTGTCCACCAGCACTCCCAGATCCTTCTCCAGAGAGCTGCTTTCAGGTCAGCCCGTAGCCTGTACTGGTGCCTGGGGTTATTCCTCCCTAAGTGCAGGACTCTGCACTTCCCTTTATTGAACTTCATGAAGTTCCTCTCTGCCCATCTCTCCAGCCCGTCAAGGCCCCTCTGAATGGTAGCGCAGCCCCTTGGTTTATTAGCCATTCCTCCCAGTTTTGTATCATCAGCAGACTCGCTGAGGAGGTACTCTGTCCCTTCATCCAGGTCATTGATGAATAAGTTGAACACATATACAACATTCTGTGGTCTTGCAAATCAAGATCACAGGATGTCCGTAACACTCACCCAAACTTGATGGCATTTCTAGTAACCTCCAGGAAAACAGATGTATCAATCACAGCACTTCATTACTAGCTAAGTAATGACGCAGGACAACAGGGAATGTTACTTCATGGTAAAGCATGTCCAGTTCTTTGTTTGAACACAGTTATGTGGATTAACAAACAAGAACAGATTAAGTTCACCATGCAGTTTTCAGAAATTTGAGTTTACAGATACAAGGAACAAAGGAAAATTACACAAGAAAAAGTCACAGGGAGTGAATAATTAATATCAGATGAGCAAAACTGTATTTCATTAAAATATTTAAAAGACTATATTCAATTTACTTCATAAATAAGAAGCAGGGGGAGGGTGGCAGAAATTTCCTCTGGACAGTTATGAAACAAAATAAGTACTGGGCAATAATACTTACTATGCAAGTAAGCCTGTCTCTGCTATGCAAGTAAGCCCTTATTATGCACAGTAAGCTCCGAAGTCCACAATTTATTTTTCCTTATTATAAGCTTACTAACTACAAATGTTCTAATTTGTAAAAATTACCCAGGATTTTTCTAAGCCTAACCTGCAGCATTTGACTCCAGGTTCACCCCAGGCAGTTTATTTGAAGAGTTGTCAAAATGCAATGTCATGTCTTCTTCCCTGTTTTTTTAAAAATCAACCCTAAATTTCCTTGAGTAATTTGGTGATTCTGTCATTAATGATTCTGTATGGGTTTTAAACATATATAAAACAACACAGTCTGTCACAGTTAAAAAGGAGAGGTTAATATGTCTTCAGCTTTTATTTGATAACTTGGGCTGTTTCATAGAGACTTTTCTGATCTCCACTCACAGAAATTCTATTTTTATCAGTCTTCCAGACTATGTATGCATGTAAATCTCATCACGTCTGACTATCGTGATTCTTTCACTGACCTTTCAGTAAGACAGCCCACAAACTGACATAATACTTCACATGACAACAAATCACTAACTGTGGATGAGCACCTAAAAGTGCAATCCCTTCTGTGGGGCTAGGATGCCATCACAGCAACTCCTCAGAAGACTCCTTACATTCAGAGGCCTATTTGTGAAATGTATACTTTTTGGTTAACATGCATAAAATTACATCGATCTGTTTTCAATTTATTGCCCCATCATGTTGCACTATTTCTTTCACGTAAAGCAAAAAGGATGTTTAAATTCAATCCTGTGTGATTCTTCCATACAGAAAAAAAAGAAGATACCATAGTTAAACCAGTATGAGCTATATTCATGCTCCAATACAAGTGCACACACCACATGTACTTGAACTTGATGTCCTTTTTTGCAGTAGTACCTATTCATTTGACATTCTTTCTATCTACCTTAATATTCTTTGCACCAAGGTCATAAAGCGCAGAGCATGCAGCCAAATTTCAGTTTCCTCAAAAGTATGAAATTCCATATCACTTTATCTGTAGAAGGAGAGGCTGCAGAAGGTGCTTATGGATAATGTATCTTCAAGGAAGCTAAATAATATATGCTTAAAAAATTCCTTTCCTCTATTAGTGATTGTCCATAGGCACACTCCAACATGAATAATTCAGTCAGCTCACAGGTAGGAACTAGGAGAAGAGAGACTTGAAGAACAGTTTTGCTGAATATACCATCAAATCTGGAGGCTCTGAGAAACCACATAATATTTTATGAATGTGCGATTGTAAAACTCACTTTGGAACTCTAAAAATCTAAGCTAAATACATTTTTTGACTGGACGTCATGCTGCAGGTGCTACTTCAGGAATCCTGGCAGCCTCTGTCATTTTGGCAAATCCAGAATTTGTTGGTTTATAGGCAAAGAGACTTTTCCCAAGGCTGTTTGTTGAACTTCCAACAATATTGGCTGGCTTTTTGATGTGGTGATATGTTGCCACCTCTACCACGTCTTAGACCTTGGCTCTCTGAAATCTACTCACTTTTAGGGCACTCATCTATAGACAGTCACTTCACCTTGAGAGGAGGAGCCGGGAACAGGATCTGTGAACTGTATAATTAATTGTCTTAGGAACATCTTCTTTTCCTGGGGACCGCTTCTGGGTGGATTCAGGGCATTTGTGGGGGGGACAGTGTTGCCCAGTCACAGAATAGTTGGGGTTGGAGATCATCTGGTCCAACCCCCCTGCTCAAGCAGGGTCATCTAGAGCAGTTTGCCCAGGACTGTGTCCAGTCAGGTTTTGTGTATCTCTGGACAAGCTATTCCAGTGTTCGACCACTCTCACAGTGAAGAAGTATTTTCTTGTGTTTAAGTGGAATTTCCTGTGTTTCTCCTTGTGCCCATTGCTTCTCATCCTGTCACCACGCACCATAGAGAGGAGTCTGGCCCTCTTGACACCTTCCCTCAGGTATTTATACACATTGATAAGATCCCCCCTGAGCCTTCTCTTCTCCAGGCTGAACAGTCCCAGCTCTCTCAGTCTCCCCTCATACGAGAGATGGTCCAGTCCCTGCATCATCTTTGTGGCCCTTTGCTGCACTCATTCCAGTAAATCCATGTCTTTCTTGTACTGGGAGCCCAGGATTGGACACAGTATTCCAGATGTGGCAGAATGAGGGACCCTTCAGCCATCAGTCTGTCTCAAGAATTACCTTTTCTTTCCAGGACCCACTGACATCGGCAAAGACAGAGAATATTTACAGCCAGAGAATTGGAAACCAGGGGTCATATGGCAGCCTTCATCATCTGTCCAAAAATGAAGCTCTGACCTTCCTGTGGGAACACACAGAAGATAGATTCCCATCTGGGTAAATCCTGTTCTCCAGTATTGACAGGAAGGATCTGACTGGACATTGCAAGGTCTATCTGGACTACATCAGAGACAAAGTCCCAGGCTAATTATATATGCTTGGGAAAACAGGATAAGAAACAGGATTGTTGCAGAACAATCCTTACCCAACACATCCTCCTAGAACCCAGCAAATGATGAGGAGTCATAGAGAAAGGGAACACCCTTCCTCCAGAGTGCCTTGAGCCTCGGTGCCAACGGCAGCAGGGACATCATGGGAACCGTATACCCTCAGCAAGCCAATTTTAAGTTCCTGGAGCATTAGTCAGTGTTACCTGCTGCTCAGATGCCTTGAAATATCCTGGGTTCTTTGTCAGACTCTACCCTGGCATCTGGTATGTGCTAACACTGGTGCTGAATTTCAAGCTGCTAAGAAGTATCCGATAACACGGTACCATGCTGAGGAGCAGTGTCAGAACCATTTCTTCATTATCATTTGCCTGTGATCAGCCCTGGGAGAGAAGCAGAAGTCACCAGCAGTACCACAGCACCAGTTTCTCACCCAGTGCCTTAGAGGCAGGTCACTGACATCAGAAGTTGCATGAGCATTGCTGGAAAATATTCACACTTCCAGTTGGGGGAGATGCTTGCTACTCCTCCAGATGCCCCTGATCACTGCTGTATTTGTTCATGCTTCCATCTTCAGCTCTGAAATCTATGACAAAGGACCTAAACCAATGTGCCTAGGCTGATAAAAACTACCGAAATTTAAAGATAAAAGCTTCCTAACAAGAAGCTTGCACTAAGGCTGAGAAGTGGCTGACACATATGAAGACATCTAACCCTTTTATTCCCCTCTGATACGAAGCACAAGTTGCAGCAGCAGAACCTGAGCCCCCTTCAGATACCACTAAATCCAAAAATCTCTATGTTTGGGCATGCTCACATTCTCTCTCATTCACACCTGAACACCTGTGAGGGCAACTGCTCAGAAGAGAATGCCCCTGCAGACAAAAATGGCCAATTTAGAATACATATGCAGAGAAATAGAAATTTCTACCAGACCCTTTTTCTGAGGAGCTGCTCATGGTGATTGTTTACTTCTTTTAGGCTGATGTCTAACGTCTCCTGTAAAAACCGGACCCTAAAGTTCAGCAGACAGAATAATCAAAATATTCTCCAAAGTTTCAGTGTTCACAGGCTAAAGTTACAAGGAAAGCAGAGGCAAGCAGGGGCAATCCAGGGAAGATGTAAGAATTGCTAAATCAAATAAGTCCGTTGACATTCCAATATCCACTTAGCTAGTCTTTAAGTTCCTGACAGTCAACATCCTTTATTTCACAGCTGCTTTCCCTGACACTCTTTACATTAAAAAATAAAGTTTAGGATTAAGAAATAATTCAGTGTGGTTTATAAGTGGTTCAGTTTATGAGTGGGCATTCAGACCATCAAAAAGTGAAGGCTCTATTAAAGCCAAGTGATACACTAACACAATACTACAATTTAATAAGAGACATGAACATGTCCACAGAGTTCAAATGGAGGGCTGGAAGCTGTGCTGCATCAGAAATGTGAAAAACATATGACTGAAGAGATAAAGCAATTGCAGGTGTTCTTCCTACAGACTAAGATGCTCTATGGAGAAGGTTTCAAAACTTTCTCCAAAGGTAGAAGTGACTCAATCACCAGAAATGACAAATCCTTCCCCCACCCCCCAAAAAACCTAAACAACAAAATCTACCCTTGAAGAATCACACTGTGATTACTTTTGAAAGTAAAAAAGTAAGCACGTGAATTTCAAATAGACCACGACCTGCTAATTGCCAGCACATGGCCGGTCACACCTGCTTCATTAGATGACGTGGACATCTAATTTGTAATAAACAGCAAAATTTATTTATAAACATCTGCAAGTGTCATGGACATCCTGCTAGTAAGAAAACACAGCAAACCAAAATGAACACATTAGAATGAAAACAGGTATTAAGCTGTAGAGAAAAGAAACAAGTCTACCCTAGGCACCTAGACTGCAATATAGGCTGTAAAATGGAAAGTAGCCTGGAAGCGGACAAAAACATTTTCAAAATTACAAGAGAAACAGATTATCTGGTGAACAGCCTGGGAATTACATCAAGAAGAAGAAGTGTTAAAAAACAAGCAGTATTACTAATGAAAGAAAAATCTGTCTTAGTTACAGAGAGGCACAACTGAAAAAACTATGCTAAACTTGAACAACTCTTCTATGAAACAAAGTCAGAACTGATAATTTTGACTGTGCAAAGAAATGAATACCTGGTCGTAATTCATTGTTTTGGCAATTGTCCCAGGATAATGATGGGAGGGTTCAACTTCAACTTAAAAAGCATATTCAACCCATGATTGAAAGAAAAGAAATTCCATGGACTATAATAAAGAACAGCAGGAACATCTTATGAACCACAAACGAATTATCAAAATATGGAGTCTTTAGAGCACAAAGGACTTGCTTGAAGATGGATGCAAGAAAAGCACTACTTTTGCAGACAACAGCATGGGGGGGAAAAAATCACTGTTGAGCAGAAGTACGCCAAGGAAATACACCAAAGTTTGACAAATAACTCTGATCATAGAAGAGATTAGGCATGTCCAAACAGGTATACAGAGGTTTACCATATTTTTTTAAAAAAAGAACTGTGGAGTTAGGCAAGTTAGTCTCTTACAACTGCAGTGATAGTAAGGAATCACCCTGATCATGTTTAGTAAAATCACAAAAAATGAAAACAATTGCAAAGCAAATAACTGATAAAGAAACTTAGGAAGACAAAGTGGACAAAGAAAAGAGATGGCTAGCAGCAAGAAGTGATTTAGAAACTTTTCCAACAAAGCAGTGGAAAAAAACCCTCATGGACTAATTGTATTTCATACTGTATAAAAGAAACTCACAAGAATATTAAAATATTAATTCCCATCACAAAAATCTGATTAAAACAGATGATACTGTAATATCATCAAAAATACTCTTCTATGCAATAATTCAGATTGCTAGAGCTTATTTAGACACAGAATGTGATAGTTAAAAGCTGCCAGACTTGCGCCAGGCGCATCTGGTTCAACTCCTTCCCAACAGTTGCACCAAGCAGCTGTGAAGCAGGCAGTCATCACTTGAATACCTCAGTGTAGGCACTGAGCTATGATTATTCCCTCTAATGCTGCCCCACAGGTTTAACAGCTAATGGGACATTCTTCCAGCGCGAGCAGCCTGCCTGGCTTCTGACAGCCTCACACACTGCTTCCCAGCAGAGTGTTGCACAGTGGAAACAAAAATATACGTTCAGTTTAAAGGGGAGTCATTTAGGATGCAGATCACTTATTCAGGGCTAAATTACTACTCGTTTCACATATTAGTAAACATTTATAATTGAGGACACTTTTTGCTTTGTTTCAAATCTTAAGTATTACTCTCACATTGTATTTAGCATTACAGAAAAACAGGACATTTTGCATAACAAAAAGACAGTGTTTGTCATCTGACGAGATTTATTTCAACCAAAGCAGTTACATTATGAAGGAAGTGCTGTTTTTTCACTTTTTTATGATTTATCAGACATCCTTAGCACCACAGGCACACATGTAAAAGTTGCTCAGGATAAGACTTCTATTGTCTTGAGCTTGAGTTATAAATGTTCGATATTCTCTAAACTATGCTTTGATCCAAACATAGTATGTTTGCACTAATAAATACTACTTGAAAGTCAAGATGAGAAGTCAGATGTCTTGCCAGAAAATCCTGCATTTAATCTACAGATTTTTTTTCCCAGTATATTACTTGTAAGGATCTAGTAGAGAGTACTGCCTTCTCTCTATCATTTTTTTTCCATTCTTAGTGAACTATAGTGAAAACATGACTTCTCCCCCACATAATTTGGCTTACTCATACATTTAGCTAGTATAAAATACTAAAAATCCTGTGTTAAAACTACCATCTCTACCTTACTTCGAAGGATGTATAAGGTGCAGATTTCTACCTGTCCCAGGTAAGGAAGATACCATCTAGGTCTTGTTAAAGAACTGGTTAGTTCAATTAGCAGTCGCTCCAAGCCACAGATGCATGGCAGAAGATAGTGCAAACAACAAGACAGACTCACATGAATAATAGTACTATTAAGACTGCCTTTGGATTTCTACTCTGCCAACACATGGAGGAGCAGAGAGGAATGACACCTACATAATTCAGATTTATCAGAATTTCAGAGGCAAAAATTTTCCTGAAGACATCAGCAGGTTTGATCCCAAATACAGGAGATAAGAGCCTCACTGAAGTATTGACTATTCTCAGCTTCTGTCAAATGTGTGACAAGAATAGCTATCAAGCTGTTCATCGGAAACCATGCAGGCAATTTCATGTGAAAAGACTTCTCATTTGAAGGATTATCATCTGTATTGTGTTTAAAGTACGGCCCTGTGGACCTTCTATAGGCCTCTCAGCCTCTTTTCTTTTTTTTTTCTTCCTCATCTCATACACACCCTTAAATTATACAAGGTTTATGAACCCTGATGAATTCCATGCTCAAGTTTCAAATAATATGTGTTCATTTAGACCCTTTGAAAGGTGCCAACCTTTTTTGTCTTTTGTGCTGTTATTCACTATTCGCATATAGAAGCCGTGGTCCGAATCAGACTCCATTATTCTAGACACCTGATAAAACACACAACCTGAACAACCGCAGCTTGGGAGAGGTTACTACATAAACTAACAAGACAGACAAAAGGCGTGAGAAAAACATTTATTATCTGAACTGAAGTCAAACAGGCTTGCCTCCCATTGAGTAAGTTAAAGAATCCAGCCTCAAATCATAAGAGTCTCATGAAGTTAACTCAGGATATGCCTATATAGTGGGGTCAGACAGATTTGCAATCTGCCCAAGGATATGACAGCCAGGTAAAAAGCAGCTCTGGTTTGCGAGTCATATAATGAATGACATTTGCATGGTGCCATGTCCAGACAGTTGTCCGTTCAGTCTGAATATACGAGCTTATTCTCAGTGCTGTAAAAATCAGTCAATCAATTAATCAATCACTAACCTGCCTCTCAACAGAAGGTACCAGTGCAAGCACAGAGCTATACTAACACATCTGCATCGCTTCCGAACAGAAGGTATCTTGCCCTTAGACAACTTCTAATGCAGGAAGACTGAACATGCTTAAACCAGGACCTGTACCTCTTCTCACGGCCCAGTCTGTACAGGTAGGAATACTGAGCTAGCACCAAAGGTAACATGATGGCTGCTGGTTCAGCGGTTCCACTGAATAATTTACAGCATTACTCTTAAACGTATTTAGAGAAAAAAAGCTCCATAATTTCTTGCTCTCCATCAAGTACTCCAATATTTTTCAAACAGAAAAAGCTTAACACTGATAGGTAGGTTTCCTTTCATTTCCATTCCTGTTTTCTCCCCTATTGCTTCAGCTATTGCATATAGCTATGGAAGGCCACAAAGATGCTTCAACAGTGGATAACAGATAAATTCCAACAAGTACTGAGTGGCATCCTATCACACACCATGCACTATGAATTATTTGTACTTTACCTTCAACAAGTAGTCAGGGTGAATCATCAAAACATCCTACTTCATAGGTAGAGATGACTCTACAACACACACTCCTCTTTACTAGTAATCATATAGCTTTGGTTTTATGCCAAATGTGCTTATACTGTTCCAAAATTCTAAATATACATCTTGTCACAGAAATTACATGTTACTCATTAAATGATTCATGAATGGCATAGTATTCCCAGCCAAGTGTAGGAAAACACTTCTGCATTGCTATTCACAGAGTACCTCATTGGCTGCTGTGGAATGTCCACCATGAAGTCCCAAATGACAGTCTCAAGGAATTAAAATGATGGAAACCAAAACAAACGAACAACTCCGTAAATCCTTCTGGAAGACAAAGAGGAAAAAAATAGACCCTTCCCCCAAAATCCACATGTTCATGATGTCACTTAGAATGAGCTTGTACACCTCGATGCCGAGTCTCTGCAAGTTCACAGTTTTTATATTGTTCTGCTCCCAGACATTACCAGCAATGTGCCCTTGCAGTAACGAAGGCTAACCACATACTGTGTTGCATCTGTAAGAGCATGGCCAGTACACTGGAAAAAGTGATTCCTCCTCTCTGCTTGGCACATGCAAGACCACATCTAGGGTGCTGTGTCCACTTTCAGACCTCCAGTAAAAGAGAAATGTAGATAAAATGGAGTGAGTACAGGGGATGGCCACCAAGATGCTTAGGGGCTGGGGCATGAGGTACAAGGAGCCCCTGAAAGAGCAGGGTTTGTTCGGCCCCGAGAAGAAAAGGTGAAGGGGACATCTTATTGCTGTCTACAGCTACATAATGGGAGCCAAACTCTCCCTTGAGGTACACAGGGATAGAGCAAGAGGTAATGGACACAAGCTGCAGCCCAAGAAGTTCTGTTCAGACACAAGGAAAAATTTTCACAATCTGCACAGAGAGGTTATGGAGTCTCCAATTTTGCAGATATTCAAAACGTGACTAGACAAAGCCCTAAGCAACCTGCTGTAACTTCACAGCTGGATCTAACTTTGAAGCTGGCTCTGCTTTGAGTGGAGAGTTGGACAAGACGACCTCCAGAGGCTCCTTCCAACCTAAATTATTCTGAATCTGTTGTGTATTTATCATATAATGAGGAAAGTGTTCTGCTAGTTTCCTGCCAGGAAACAACCATATGACCACCTCACTTCCTCTGGAGCACCCTCTCCTCACAGGTAACACAAAAGCTTCCACTGATATTACAGGTTCTCACCTGCTTTCATCATCGTTAATCAGAAGTCATCTCTGACTTTGCATGAGAGCTGAGAGCAGAAGACTGTGTTGTGGCACCTGCTCCAGACCACAGAAGAAGGGACAGATGGAAAATAATGGTTTCCACTGGGCGGTGAATCTTAAACCTTTTCTGCTCAGCTATCTATAACCTGATCAAGGTCTATTGGCTTATGCAGAGATCCTCATTGGTTCAAATGGAACTGGATATCATTCCTAACATGCAACCTTGACTCCACCACAGTACTACAGCTGTGACAACAGCAACAGTCCAAAATACTCAAGAGAGAAAACATAACAGTAGCTTAGAAAGATGAAACAGCAACTATAGAGAAGTTGCTTGAAGGATACACTAAGGCCTCTCTGCTTTGAGCTCTCTAAGTACTCGCTAAGTTAGTTTAACGGTAGGAGGAACACTATCAATCTGCAGAAATAGACCCAGGAGAGGAAACCCTGTAAATATATGAACACAGACCGTATACAAAAGCCACGTTACTTGAAGGAAGCATTTTTTTTTTTTTTAATAGAGGGGGCACAGTTTTAAACCACACACTTACCAGAGGATACTACTGTAATTAATGTAAGGGAACCCTATGGAAGAAAAAAAGAATTCTTTTGTCAAAATAGCAATTGTGCTGATGGTGTTGGGCCTCAGCTGAAACAGAGGATTTGGGGAATTCATCAGACATGTCTGTTTTACATTTTTTTATAGTTCAGAACATTCTTTTAAAATTTAGCTTGGTTAATTTTATAACTGTAAATTCTAGATGAAGAAAGGATTCACTTACCAAAACAAGTACTATGTTATCTAACTTCACTTTCATTTCAGAATTTCCAAGTACAGTCCCAAATGAGGATAAAGAAAAATAATAGGACTTTTGCACACTTGGGAAAGACATGGATAAGACAATAATTTCTTTTCTTTAAATGAATTAATAATATTTTTTGCAGAGAGCACTAAAGGAAAGGAATAATTCCATATTGATCAATCTTTGCTGATTTTTCCCTTCTTATCTTGAAGGAGCATTGAATGATGAAATATTTGATGATAGATTGTTAGCTCACAGTATGTGGCTGCATGAACAAACATGCAGGAGAAAGAAAATTGTACAGTAGAAAGTTTGCTAGGTGTAAGAAGTCACTAATATAAAAATACTGTACACAAAGATACTAGCTACTTTATTTGCATGCAAACCATTGATTTCCGAAATGTCTGTTTTGAAAACTGAAGATGAGAAGGAATTCTTTCCTTGCACAGGAACCTCCAATTATAGAACAGCTCCTCATGTTTTTATTGTATTTTAAAATACAAGCTGTTAAAGGAAGAACTGCCTACTTTTAACAGTTTCCCATATTTCCTATTATAAGATTCCCTTTTTGGCAGCTTTTAACTTTACTAAACATTGTCATTTTGGCTAAAATTCTGCAAATCAGACCCTAGGTCAGGTAGTCTCCTTTTTCCTCTGTCCTGCTTCTCCTGTTCTCTCTTAACTTCTTGTTCCCGCAGTGAAAAAGAAAAATGAGTAATCACCCAAGAAAGCTTTGTTTTCCTGTGACTTGTCCAGCTTTACTTAGCAAGCTCAGCAGAAGTAGGGATCAACCCCAACTCCCTAAACATGAGAACTCCTAACCACAATCAACTGAACAAGACTGAAATGCTGTGGAAAAAAAGTCTTTAAGAGTAGATTGCTTGTGAACAAAGAAGGTGCCTTAAAGTTGCACAGGAAAAATCAGAACAGAGATTTTCAAATTCAGACTGTTTGACTCGGCACTAATCTCCATGTGGAGATACCACTCTGTGGACTCCCTGTATAAGGCAACATGGGGGCAACTCAGCTGTCCACATTCAGATGCTGGAGCTGTCACCTTCAGGAGCCTTTCACGGTCAATGAGGAAAACCAGGCACTTCTAAGGTGCAATTCATTTAGCCTGTTTTAGACGCTCACCTTAGGATGAGATGAATGGCATGCCAGACATGCCTATTTGCCCTCCTTGATTACAAGGGGAGGAGCTAGTTCAGACGTAGATATCTGAAATTAGAGGATGTGGACCCGCCTTATATTTGTATGTGAAGCAGTCAAAATAATTATATTCACCATTCCAATAACAGGTACTATTTCTGTTTACCCATGGTATTTAAGATCACCAAAAATGAGGCAAAGTGTCATTTTAAGAAAATCACAGGGGTTCCATACAGAACTATTTATTCTGTCTAAATAAACTATTTTATATTTTATTCATATTCATATTTATTTCATAATGATTTCTATTTTATTTATATTATATAATTTTCTTTGTGCAAAGGCACCGTTTACCACCATGTGGAAATATCTACAACAGTCTTACTGTTTTTCCTCTTAATTTACTATCTCCGCAGCCTTAATTAAGAGCGGACGTGAAGAAAACAAAGTAATCACCTTCTTCAGGTCTTCTCTTGTGTGCCAAAAAGCTTGTTTAATTTTTCCAATTATGCCAACTGATCTACAGATATTACTGCTATATACAAACATCATCCTGCTTACATCTTCAGGCCATCACAAGTACAATAAAGTATCACTCTTCTGTATTCTTGATGCAAGCAGGAAACCACTAGAAAATGAAGATTAAATTGCTTGATGGAAATCTCAACAAGGTGAATAGGGAGGGACAGAGAGACAGCACTGTGACAAATAGAAAAGGGACCGTGACAAATAGAAAAAGAGGAGAGGAGATAGCAGTGTTGAGAAAGAATAAAGTGAAATCTACTTCTCTCACTTTTAGATAGATGGTACTCACTGAATAGGTATGCATTCAATATTTAATATTGGTTTAATGCTTAATGCATTATTAAGTGCCAGCTGTATGTATCTGCATTCAACACAGGCATTTGCTCTGTGAACTTTCCTGGGTAGTTTTCACAATGGTATTTTTGCTCTTATTACAATTAGAGCACCTTCGTATTTTTATTTATCTCAGCGTTCAAGGTTTGGACCTGGAATACACATGAAAACCAGAGGTATCAAAACTGGCACCTAGTTTGAGATATCTAGAACCTGATTTCTCAGAATACGCTTTATCTATTCAGGACAGTGCTCCTACCACCTCTGTGGTACTCAGCACTCCTATGAATCTGATTCACCTGAATGAGGTAGGGTACACCCTCCCCCCAAAATAAACACAAAGCAAAGGCAGAAGCACCCCAAAACTACGGATAATTCTTCGATTTGTGAATGGCGTGAGTCTGTTGACTCATTTTATTTTCTGATTTTAAGATCAGTTTTTCTATATTTAAGGAAAAACACAAGAAAAAGCAAAGTCAGCAACTCTTTTGAAACACAGAAGTTAGGAATGAGATCCCACTCTTCTCTACCAGGATCTAATCTTTCACTGACATCTAAGCAAGCCAGTCAAGAAAGCACTATCGGTCTTACTGGTTCAGATTTATTTATTTTTTTTAATGACAAACTGAAAAGGACAGCATTTCTCTTTACACTGGTGTTTTTGGAGCCACCAAAACTGCTAAATCTGAAGCACAGAAACAGAGGCCTATATCAAACTTATTCAAGAACGACTTATTACTACTCTCATGGCACAGATGTCATTACATAGGTTTTCAGAAGATGGTATTTTTCACTTCTTATGAATGCAAACAAACAAATGAATGTTTAAGCATTCCACCCTTCTTATCTTAGTCTCTTTCTAAAAATCGATTTGTTTAATAAGCCCTGATTTCTTTATTAGGTAACAATATTGATAAAAAAATTGAACAAAAATGCTTTGCATGTAATTATTTGATCATGATAGTTTAACAGAACTTCATTCTTTTATAAAATAAAATTAAACTGATAAATCTTTATTCCTAAGGCATTCTGCTTACAAAGAACCCAGAATTATTCTGCACTTTTTTTCATTTCCACCTCCCACAAAGTAAATGCAAGCAGCTACACTTCTAGACATCTGTATTCAATCCTGCAAAGAACGCAGGTGAACAATTCAATTTCTTCTTTCAACCAGACAATGCACAAATGTAAATTTACCCACATCCTGAAAGTACAGAATCCCAAAACAGCTGGGGTTAGAAGGTACCTTTGGAGAGCTTCTGGTCCAACCCCCTGCTCAGGGCATGGTCACCTAGAGCAGGTTGCCCAGGACCATGTCCAGTCAGATTTTGAGTATCTCTGAGGACGGAGACTCCACCACCTCTCTGGACAACTTGCTACAGTATTTAACCACCCTCACAGTGAAGAAGTGTTTTCTTGTGTTCAAGTGGAACTGCCTGTGTTTCTGCTTGGGCCCCGTTGCCTCTTGTCCTGTCACTGGGCACTGCTGAGAAGAGTCTGGCCTTGTCCTCTTTACACCTTCCCTTCAGATATTTATAAACATTGATAAGATCGCCCAATTCAGTGTACTGATTCAGTATGCTGAATTGAGGATTCCAATTTTACTATTTAATGCATCTGCATGTATGACAGTTTTGTACCTCTTCTTCTTCTCGTTAAACAATCAGGCTACTAATGCTCTGTTACTTTTTTAGGTTTTTTTAATGTGGTGAAATGTTTGTTCTTAATCTTTCATCAAAACATAATGGCTGTGAAGCATGATTCCCACACCTCTTCTGATAGAGAAGTCAGAGTAACTCAGAAAACATGGAAGTAGGGAAGAGGCATCAGATTTTGTCTCACCACTCCTTCTCCTTTCAAAACACAAAATTTCTTCATATATCTCCTGAATGTGTGTGTTCCTCTCTGAGATAAGGTCTAACTACAGTCTACCTATCCTTGGATGTAGGCTAATATCAAGTTTCCCTTTGCTCATTTTTATGGTATTACTGAACCCTAATTAATTTTTGTCTCCATGCCAGATTGCTGTAGAGTAACAGTCACATAGGTTTCTTTGTCTTTAAGAATTCAGTATGTCGACAAAGATGAATTCAGCTAAACTTAATCAGGGAGAGGAAAGTAATACAAACAAGGCGGTGTATTGCTGGTAGTAGCAGTCCTAGCACTCTCAATACCAAGAGTGATGCTTATCAGTGAAATGAGGAAGTAATAAGCAGCAAAAATGTCTCTTTTTTTTTTTTTGATGCTGATTACATTGACACATTCTGGGCAACAATCTAGCCAACTCATTTGTGCCTTAGCCAACTCATAACTGGACTGTAGTAACTTGCCCGGTCCTGAGCATTAAGTACCCAAAGCTCCCAATTCATAGTGCAGCATGGTGTGGGAAAAACTGCTAAATGCTCACACCCCAAAGATATACAATTTCCTTTGTTGCCCTGCAGTCAGCTTCCTGCTTCAAAGTTGAAATCAAAGTCATCATCTTCATTTTTAAAGCTGCCAATGGGTGGAGATTACTCAATGTCCATGACCTGACAACTCTGTAGGGCTGGAACTTCCAGGGGACCATTTAAAATTTGGTATCTTAGTATGGTGCAATTTTCTAAGAAACTTTTTTGCATTTTTTTCTTTCACTGCAGCTTCTTCTGTTTAAATTCTCCAGTTTGTCTCTCTTATCTCTGGGAAAGAGACTCTAGGAGCTTTTGCTGGAGAAAGAGTCCAGCGGAGTTCATCTGGCTTTCCTGATTTAATTTCGGACACTCAAGAGCAAAGGGAGTACAACACAAACACTTCGCTGAGGGACAAGAGTGCACACCTGCAGCCTCAAGTTTAAAGGAGTTGTATTGCTTGTTTGGTATTTTAGACAAAAATGGTGAGACTTTTTTTATGCTGTGTTTGCCACTGCTCTTCAAGATAAATAATCTAACAGTGATGAAAAGTATTGCCTACCTGAAAAAAAAATAGCATAAGAACAGCAAAACAGCTCCTGAGATACTTTGTTTTTAAACTGGACTGTCGTTTAAACAGGTGTCTTCAAGAAGCCAACGTTCATACAAGCTGCGTGCCAAACTATGTCTCTCTCATAGCAAAATGTGGCTATTTGTTAAGCACCTCAAATTTTGAAAATCATTACTGTTTAAAGTATACTTTTTTTTGGTCTATGCAGCATTCTTCTATTCATGCCTAATGGTCCATTATTTAGCCTACTAAAAATAAAATACTTCAAACAATGTATTTTGAGAAACAATACCATAACCTTCAACATATAAAAATTGCACTGATTTTTTTAGGCTGTGCACTAAAGGCTTTGTTCATTCCATTAAAAAAAAACAAACAAGGATGGTAGGAAGCTACACAAACAAGAACATTCGTGCTGTCTTAAGATGACCAATTGCAGTTAATGATGTTAACATAAATGCGTATTTCTAGTGCTGAAGGCAAAAGCTCTGTATCAGTATTAGAAAGTTTAGTTTCCTGAACAGAAAGCAAAAAACCCTGGATTTTCAAACAATAGTTACAAACCTATCATTTCAGAAGCCTTGCAGTTACTAGATTTCACTTATATTTTATGTACAGAACTTGGTAACATTGTGCAGCAAAAACATCCTCCAATTATTTTAACACCAAGACCCAAATCCCATTCCGTGTTTCTGCTTTGGTTTGGCACAGGAGACATAGCAAGGTATCTGGAAGAAAAAGGAACTAGCAAGTAGAGGAAGAACTTATCCCCCTTTTCTCAGCATTCGTTGAGCCCATTGAGAATACTCCTTTCAGTTTTAGGTCTCCTCAATAGAAAACAGATGTTGATAAACTGGGGTGACCAAGCTGGTCAGGGGCAGAGGCTCAGTCAGTCTGGGGGAGAGATGCTTGAGGGGGGCTCACAGCAGCCCCCCGGCACCTATGGGAGGGTGACCAAGAAGAGCCGAGAGGTTCTCAGCAGTGCATGGCAGGAGGAGAAGACTGCATAAACTGAAACAAGAGGTGGTCTGACTTCATACAAGGAGAAACTTTCTCACAAGGGGATGGTCAGGCAGGGAGCAAGTTGCTCAGTGCAGTCTCCATTCCTGGAAGTTTTTAAAACCCAACTCAATAAAGCCTGAGCGACCTGGTGAGATCTCAGAGCTGACCCTGCTTTGAGCATGAAGTTGGACTAGAGCCCAGCTGGGGTCCCTTCCAGCCTGAATTACACTATGATCCTATGATGATTACAGAGCACTGTGCTTTTTGTTTTATCTGTTTTCTGGAAGGCAGAAAAGGGGAAGCAGTTTCTGTTCCTGGTGGAGGTCACCTGCAGCACTACCCTGAGCTTGCCTACTCAGTAGTATTTGCCTACTCATACACCATTTCCTGGTTCAATAGTTCTGAAAAGTAGATTTCATATTACTTTTCCTACTCCTGTGTAAACATGAACTAACATGGGTTTCTATATGAGATGTTGCTGTTAAAAGTTTTCAATAATGTATTTCGGTACCAAACACAAGCTTCATTAGACTGTAGTTTAGTAAAGTATGCCCTGTATAACTGTCATACAGGTGCACCCCTACCAAACACACAGATTTCTCAATCTGAACCAAACAACGAAGAGATCCATGATGCACAACAGGTGTTTTTAAATCTGGATAGCACTGACACCTTCTCATTGCCTGGGTCTCAGACCTGAGCAGTGTTATGTGAACCAATCCTTGCTGTAGCCTCACGTTTGCCATGCCCTGCCGTGAACTACCTGGATGTGGAAGGGCTCTGCCACCCAGACACCTGCAGCCAGCCTCCCCGAGCCTCCCCATGCTGGAAGCAGCGCTGAGGCAGTACCTGCGTCCTGGAGAAGAGTATTACAGGCCAGCGTGCATTAGATGGGCATTACTCACGGGGAACTTTGCCTCACACTGGGGAGCAACAGATGGGGAAGGCGCTGCAGCAAAGTGACACTGAGACCTCTGCCCTTCTTTCCCACACCCCGAAAAGCGAGCGCAGAGCAAGTCCGCTGCCGCGGAAGAGCAAAGGCTATTTATTAACAGACGCCAGCGACACTTTGGGAGCGCGTCTGGGGCCGGGAAGCCCCCCTGCTCGGGGCGCGGGGTCCCTGCTGCTCGTGCCCTTCGCACCGCCGCCGCGGAGCCCCGCCGGCAGCCCCGCCGGGCCCCCCGGGCCCTGCGCCGCCGGCACCGGCCGCGGCCCCGCTCCCTCCCGCCGTCGGGGCTGGTCTTACCGCAGCGCGGGGCCGACCGAAGCGGCGGGCGGCGGGGGCCAGGCGGCGCCGCCCCCCCGAGGCTGCTGCTCCTTCTTGCCGGGGCGCCAGCGGGGCCGCTTGGGCGCGGCGCCGGGCGGCGGGCGGCGGCGGGCGGCGGCGGCGCCCTCTGGCTCCGAGCCGTCCGACTCGCTGCGGCCGAAGAGCCGCTCGAAGCGGCCGCGCCGCGCCCGGGCCATGCCGGGCTGGGCGCCGCGGCGATGGGCGGCGGGCGGCGGCGGCGGCGGGGCCCGGCAGCAGCGCGGGCAGCGCGGCAGGAGCTGCTCGCAGCGCGGCGCGGGCGGCGGCCTCCGAGGCTCCGCGGGCGCGGAGGGTGCGGGCGCCTCCCGCCCCGGTGTGTACGCGCGTAGCGAGGCGATGCTCTCCCTGCCCATCGCCGCCGCGTCGGTCCCTCCCCGCGCGGGGAGCAGCGCCGGGGCAGGCTCCCCCGCCGCGCACGGGAAGGGAGCGGCTCGCGTGCTCGCCGTGCCCAGGGTGCAAATTAGGGGCCCATTAGCCTGTTGTTGTTCTGTGACAACCCGCGGGTTGTGCAAGCCGCGGGGAGGGCCGGCGTGCCCGCCCGCGCCGGGCGCCGGGCGGCCGTCGGGGGGCTCCCGGGGCGCGCGGAGACGCGGCAGCGCTGCTTTCCGCCGCGGTTCCGTCGTCGGCTGGTCGCCCCCCTCCTGCAGGTGGCTTGGCCGTGCTGGTGGCGCCGGGTTTCTGACCTAACGGGAACGGGAACGGGAACGGTCACGTCAGGCCTTGCAGCGACAGCCCCGACCTGATGTTCCCGCACCCCGCAGCGCCGGGAGCGATCTGCCCTCGCATGACCCCAAATGCGAGGTCTCTCCACGCCTGTATGGAGGAGACTGGGGGTTTTGTGGTCGGGGATGCCATCCATCCTGCGCTGTGATCCAACAGGCATGCGTTTGTCTGGCGTAACCAGGGCACTCTAAAAATTTTTGTTTTTTTTTTTTTTTCATTTGTTCTGATCTTGCGTGCTACTGGTGGGACACGGAGGGCATAACTCTCTGCTAAAACCTCTAAAGCGAGATAATAACGATGTTAAAAGTCTGCGTGCTGGAAAAAACTTGAAATTCACTGTTAAGAAATGGCCATAATCAGCCTATAATCGATAAATACACTACGTAAACTGAGATGGACATAAATTAATGCTGAGGTTTTTACAGCAGAGGGACAAGGATGTGAAAACAAGGCATGGGAAGACAAAATACAGAAGAGGTTTGGCTCAGCAGCTCAACCCTACCTGTACTACTGTTTTACCGAAAGCAATTTGTAGGTCTGTTTTGGGTCTACAAATTCAGATTCAGTTATTTTCCTGAGTTGTATTGAATTTATTTGGCTAGTGATTAACTAAACAGACTAACCTACAAATAAAGTGATTTTTCCCAAAATTAAAATAGACGATGTGTGCTATATAATACATGTCATATGACAAAATTGGACAGAACAGAAAAGGTAGATGGTTGTGCCCTCAGGAAACCCACAAAGGATGAACTATCCATTCCAATGGAGCAATTTATATAGGCATGAAGATCACAGATCACAGTTGAGGTAGGAAGGGACCTCTGGGATTGTCAAGTCCAACCCCCATGCTCAAAGCAGGGTCAGCGAGAGCAGCATGCTTAGGACAGTGTCCAGCTGGGTTTTGAATATCTCCTAGGATGGAGACAGACCTGATGACAGGTAACATACTGTCCTTGGTGGATGGCTGGGAACACAGCGGGAGATCTTGTTTCTTATACCCAGACAGGACTTTTGGACACTGACTCAACACTAAAAGATCCTAAAAGCTATGTCCCTGCTCTTAAAATAATCCTTCTTTCCGTTTCCTTGACTAGAGATCCACACCTGGCATAACCATGGCATTTTATGACATTCTCCTGTGCACCATTCGAGGAGCCAGATAAAAATATTGCTAAATATTCATACCATATTTCCATTTAGGCTCCAGTTACAATCAGAGTCTTATTGTGCCAGAGCAAAGGGGTACAAATTAAATGTGTTGATGGGCCATTTAAGCTAAAAAGCACCAGGGAGAAAAAAGTCTGGACCACTGTAATCTCAGTTTGTCCTCTGTTGCAGGACCCCAACCTGCTCCACTAGGAGAGGGAAGACTTACCATGACCTGCTCTGGTAGCCAGCCTGCAGATGTGTATGTGCTGATCACCCTGCTAGCCAGGGAGCCCAGCTGGTTGGCCCCCAGGACAGGCAGTGTCCACCTAATGGTGGGCCGCAGTCGTTGACCACTCAGACCTTGGCAGGTTGAACACCAAGCGTATGCGTTGCAGTCCTGCGCTACTTCATCCCACAACAGACAAAAAGATCTATATGGCCTGAAAACCTACAGTGTAAATCACAGAGCAGGAAAAAAGAGGAATACAAAGCATGCATTTCTTTAAAATTTTTCAGATATCTCAGAGTGGTCTGCAGCAACATTAGCCTCATGTTGTTCCCACCCTAGAAAATTCTCAGAGCTAAATATCTCTCTGGAGTGACAATTAAAAATAACAAATAAGCCTGCAACATTAACTTTGAGGTATCCAGCATTTGTGCTTCAGTGCTAACATAAACTATAGTATCCTAATACATGAAAATAGGTGAAGGGGATTTGACTGATAATATTTGTTCAAACTTTAGCCAAAAGTAAAGTCTGGGTGTTAAATAAGGCGTTATCAAAACAACATGTGATCTCAATCCAAACAGATCTGCGGAGGCTCAGTACTTGTAGTTGTACTTGTTCCTAGGCTTATTTTGAAGATGTGGACCTTGTCTTTTGAGGAGGGCACTTTTAAGACCATTAGATAACACAGAAATTCATTAGCATTAGCCAGTCATTTAGGAAACTTTAAATGATGGTCATGTTTATGTCAGCAGTCCTGACACATGTGACAGAACAAGTCAGTCTAGCTTTTATCTGAACCAAATTAGTTTTGCAACAGTTCATAGTAATTCATATCATAGAAAAATATTATGCAACAAGTGATCCTTCTCCTGTTTGGTTTCATTCCAGCATGATGAAAAAGAAGATGATTGGATGTTCCCAAATTTCTAGATTTAACTCAGTCATTTTCAATATTATCCAACTAACTTGTCTGCACATTATGTGTGAGATTTAACACCAAAAAAAGCATAATTATTTTAGAGTTATGATGAGATTCAGACAAATACAGGCTCAAAAGCTCCAAAATTGTCACAGAAACTAAATAACACCACGGTGAGCATTTTTTATTCAAATTGTTCTTCCTCCCTTTTTAATATTTCAAAACAGAAACACTCTTCTAACACAAAACTGTTCCAATATAACACTAACTTGAGGAAAAACATTCTAGAGTTCATAAGCAATTTATTAAAAGAGCACCAGTTTGTTTGTAAAATGTACATTTAAGATACTAATAGGAATGGGTTATCACCAACTTTGTCACCAGGTATTTTATTCTCTTCCAGTACAATCGAAGTTTGAAAATTTTTCCAAAATCAGTACATGAAAGCTTGCATTTAAGATTCAGATAATCCACTGCCAGAATATATGAAGAATGCCTTTGAATTTCCACACTTTGAAGCCAGTGATGAAAGAACAATAAAGTACACAGGGGCCAGAATCCTGCCTGTGTCCCACATTAAACACGTAAGCCCCAAACTGTGGTCCTGAAATCCCACATTCATTTGACACCTAGCCCTAAGGGCACCTAAATTCCAGAGGTGCCTCCCTGTTTGTCTTGAAAGTGCCCCAGGTACTTAGGGATTCACCTCTTCACATGCCCAGAACTGCCTCAGTCTTGTCAGGACCGAGAGTTTGGTGCCTGGTTCTTGCCTAAGCCTGACAAGGAGCTGAAAACAAGGTATTCCTTGACCTCAATCTCCATAGGGCTCCCTGTGGTCGGCATCGTGAGGTCTTGTTTAACAGACATCGTAAAATCAGGGTTGGTGCAAAATGCAATGATGGCCACTATTCTTTTCCAAGACTTCACTGGCTATTTAGCATCTGATGAAGAAACAGTCACCTTAATTCAGGAATATCCTACTTTAGAAGGGAACATTCAGCCTCACAGTCCTGTTACCACAAGTGTTTTCTTTCTGACCCAATGTGGTTAGAGATTTAAATGGCTACACTGAAAAAGAGAAAGAGTGAGTCCTGCTCCATGCCCTGGAAGAAAAGGCATAGTTACATATCATTAGTATTCTCAGATATGGCAGGATGTGGATGATCATTTCTGGTGATTAAAGAAAGCCTGGAATCAAAAATGGAAAATGCAACTGAATATTGTGACCAGGGAAAGCCAAGGCTAGGAACTAGAATAGCTCAGCAACAAACCAAGCCAGAACTGCAGAAGCCAACAGACCTGTAAAACAAACAACAGGACAGAACCCATAAATGTCAGCAAGTCCACATCACAGGGAAGGGCTTTGGGAAAATTGCTAGCAGGGATTGAATGAGACAAGGACTAGGGAATCTGGAAGCAAAACCCAGGAATTACAGCTTCAACTAAGAAGTAAATTTGAGAGCTGAGAAGAATTTGTGGGATCGCCTTACATGCCTGGTAGGTGGGGCAAAACAGCAATCAAGCTCCAAGGGCAATCCTCAGTTAGTCAACGCTATTACGTGCCAGTTCCCATGACTTTTCATGGTCTGTCTGATGGCCACACAGCTGGGTGGCCTAGGTGGGCATGCTGGTGAGCACTCCAAACTCCAGGCCTGATGCAGACAGAGCTACCTCCATCTCTGAGGGAAGTTCTGGAGTGGGGATGGATTCACATAACCTCATGCCCTAATTTTCTTGTTACTTGTACACACCACATGATGATATTAGGCAGTCCTTCAGCTTCCTGTGCTGGTTGTTTCATATCTCATTTTGAGGCATCCAGTACCTTTCATGGTCCCACTTGGGACCTTTGGCATTTAATTACATCTGGGAGCTGGTATCAGTTGTAAGCATACAATGTCCATCTCTTAGGTGCCAATTATTAATTAGATCTACCCCAAAACTCCTGTCACCCTCAACAGGGTCAAGTTCTCACCCATTTTATTCATCAATTCTTCAGACGGTTTGGCTTCATTTATAATCTAGTTATTTATGGATAGTTCTACTGAACCCATTGATGCTCAAAGAAAGAACTTTGTTCCTTGAAATGTGTGGTTGATAGCAGACAGCAGTGGATAGAATTTGCAAGGCAAAATCAGCATATTCAAATGGTTTGTTATTCCACTTTGGTGCTGTAAAATGCACGTGGTTTATCTGAGCCTTTTAGTTACATACATATTCACATGGATGGAAAGCATCATATAGCCCCTTTGTACCCACACACCTCTCACCAGCTACTCAAACAAAAGACCTACAACCCATCTTTGGCCCTCTAAAGAGACTTTTATATTCAAATCCTACCACCCAAGGGAAGAAAACTAAATAAGTCATCATGTAGTTCATGGAGTTGCATAGCTTCGGTGCTTACCCTTAAAAATGCCCTACAAGGTGGGCAAGGTGTAGCACGAGATCTTTAAGTATAACATGGAGTTTCACAGTGCCATTCACAGCCATGCTGATTTTTTAATGTAGAAGTTAGCGACTTCTCCATTAATTACTACCACTGCATAACACTGCATCATGATCCTAACAGTGAGTACTCTATTTGATTTTAATGCAAACGAGGTGCAGCCCATGGGTCCAGGCAGGCTGCCAAATAGGTTTCAGTTATGCAATGTCTGTACAGTACATTACTTTTATTCTTGCTTATACAACCCAGGTATTAGTTTTTATTCCTTCTCCAATCAGTTCACAGAAAAAAATGTCCCACAAAAAGTTTCTTTCGGCAGTTTCCTTCTATGCCACCTGCTAGGTATTTCTCTCTTTCTGCTAATGATGAGCCAGTGTTATTTTTCTCTTACTGATAACTACATTTCATTGAAGTGCAGAGTGTCAGTAAAAAGCCAAGAGGACACACATATCCCACTTCAGTCTTACCCTAAGTATTCAAGTAGTGTGTTCTTCTGTCCCCCTTCCCCACCAGTAAAGGATTAATTTGTCCTCTGTACGTTTTTCAACCCCCACTTTCTTCAAAGCTTTCAATCTTTTGATTGCCGGTTTGCATAAAGAGTTTACATAAAGATTCTGTGCCTGGTCTCAGGCTGCACACTAAAATCTGTGAAAGCCTATCTAATCATATGCTGTGTTTTTCAGACTAGCCCCCTTAATGTCAGCATTGATTCACTATGGTGTTTTTTTGGTATCTTTCTTTTTTTTCCTCCCAGAAACTATAATGGGGAAAGATTAAATAGCTGTAAGAAAATAAACTCTATAACTAGACTGAAACAACTGCTGTGGATGTTATTCAGAGGAAAGAACATTTCACATTGTGTTAAATTGTATATTTATTTCTCACCTCAGTGATTCTATAAACTGCTAGAGACAAAACGGGAGCTGGGAGATGCTGCTCCTCAAGGGAGCAGGATGCTATTGATCGGCAGTGTCTTGTCACTCCCGGCTCCTCTCAAATTTGATTAAAAAAGAAAAAGTTAACTCTACCGTTCTGTTTTTCTTTCTAAGTATTGGTGCTGTAGTCATGTAATTTAAAGATACGCTACTAAGACTGTAAATCAATTCAATTAGAAAATACCAAAATTAACATAATAATGAGAAATTAAGAGTATAATATTGGCAAATTGTTAATTTAGTGCATAATATCAAGATGTGCTCATGTTTTCCTGAGTAGGTATAGCTTTGCTGAAATGTATCCATTTTCAGGTTATTATTTTATGTTTTTGTTTCTCATTTTCCATTCTCTTTTCTCACTCATTAGTTTTTATACTACTGCTACAGTATTATGGTTGCCCAAAAGCTAGGCTATAACCTGTATTCTTATTTTGCATCCTGATCCAAATATTTTAAAAGACTTTCTGGGTTGGCAAGTTTCCAAATTCATTTCAACCTAGAAAATAATTTTTAATTTAAGTTTGAGTAAACCAACAATGCTGTTTCATCAAATTCTTACAGAAATCTACCAACCAGCATGACTTGAGTTAGAATATGATATTTCTCTTTTATTTCTTTTTTAAGAAGTGAGGCAGAAGCTACCATGAAATTAAAAATAGATTATTTCTATATAGATTCCAAGTATATTACTTTACTAGTAGCCTTGGAAATTATATACATAACTATTGGTTATTTATTATTATTTATTATGACTGATAGATGAGCTGGGAAATGTACAAGCATGCAGGAAGGTAGGTCTCTATCTTCAGCAATTTACAGTCTAAAAACAAAGTGCTAAAGACTGAAGCATAAGCACAGCTGATTAAATAGTTAAGGGATATGAGTGTTCTATGACAAATCCAAGAGCTATCCAGTCTTCTGTAACCTAATTAGGTGCTGCAGAATCTGCAATTAATTATTAAGCAGACCAGAAGGTAATTTAAAGTGTAACTGTTCCTATTACCTGCAGATAATACAGGAAAATTAGTATGAAATTGAAACTGTCTTTCTGTTCATAGCTATGTTTACCAGTCACTTCTTCCTCCTATTTCTTGTGTATTGAAAAGCTCTTTCATCTGCATAGAAGACCCCATGAAATCAATCAGCCATCAGCTCTGTACTCTTCTCAGATCAATCTAAAGCTTGCATTTTCCCATTAAAAGTTTTCAAAAAGAGAATGTGTTGAAACAGCCTGATGAAGCAAACCTGCTACTGTCAATAAACAATAATTAGGGAGTTATCTACTACCTGGTCTACAAAAAAGTAGATGAAGGAGAATGAGTAAGCTGAGATTTATTCAGACTTTATAACCATGCTCTTCCAGTAGCTTAGCAAGGAAACTAGCTAGTAATGGGTTGAGAAAAAAAAGTTCTGAGACAGAACAACAGAAAGAGTAAGAACAATTGCTCAATAATCAATGTGAAGTCAAACAAAAAATGGAGTTCCTCAAACATCTCTAATAAGATTTCTCTTATTTAAAATAATGAGCTGCAATAAGTAGCAAGACTGTAAAATTTATAGAGGACAGAAAATTATGGAGGATAGTTAAAATAAGAGAAGAGCATGGGGAATTCCGCCAGAAATACCAACTGGGCTGGAACCAGCACCGTAAAGAGGAAGTAATGGGTAACAGAGATTTGGGCTCCCTTCTCTAGGGGTCAGAGCACCTACCTGCAGGTCAGTCCTGCTGTCTCAGGAAGCCAGCTGCCTGGCCTTTGCCCAGGTGTGGGATCCTGCAGAAGGACTGATGAGGTCCTTGGACTACTACCTATTACTGCTCACCCCTGTGGGCATACGTGTTGCTGCCAAAAGAGACCTTGAGCATGTAGAAGATGACTGCTGTGCTCTAGGGGCTGTGGTGAAGGGGCCAAGGTGGTGTTTGTTCTTTTCAATCCTACCAGTCAAGAAGACAGGCTCAGCAGAAGAGGGTACATCCCACAGATCAAAACCTGGCTGTGTGACTGGTGTTACAGATCCGGCGTTTGGCTTCTAGGACTGTGGACCACCTTCTGGAAACAAGGACTGCTGGGGAGTGACAGCATCCACTTAACAAAGAGAGGCAAGAGCGTCTTTTCAACAGGCTTGCTAATCTATTGAAAAGGGCTTTAAAGCAGATTCTTTGGGAATGAAGATCAAAGCCTAAAGAGAAGTGAAGTAACAGGTTGAGTTTAAGATCCTAAAGAAGTGAGGACAGTACAATGCAGATTAAAGACCCTAGACTTCAGGAGAGTAGACTTCAGCTTGGTCAGGGAATTGGTAGGCAAGAATTCCTGGGGCGGCTGCCTTGAAAGGAAAAGAAGCCCATTAGACCTAATCTTCAAAGACAATGTCTTTGAAGCACAAGAATGGTCCATCCTGATGTAGAATGGTCCATCCTGATGTACGGGCAGATATGGCAGCAGGACAGGTTGGCTGTAAAGGGAACTTCAAGCTGAGTTCAAGCACAAAAAGGAAGTATACCCAAGGAAGAATATAGCAGCATCACCCAGGCATGCAAGGGTGGAATTAGCAAAGCCATGCTTGGCTGGAGTCAGAACCACTAGGAACGTGAAGGGCAACAAGAAGGGCTTCTTCAAGTACAGCAGCCTCAAAAGATGATGGAAAAGGTAAGCTCACAGCTAAATAGGGCAGGCAACGTAGTCAGAAAGGACCTAGTGACAAACTACATGGAAAAAGCTGAGGTAATTAATGCCTTCTTTGCTTTATTCCTTACTGGCATGGCCAGGTGTCTATGCCTAGTCTCAGATTTGGGGGAGAGAAGTACTACCCACGGTATAGGAGGATCAAGTCAGGGAGAATTTAAGTAATTATTCACATACACAAGTCAATGGGACCAGATGAAATGCATCCATCAGCCATTGTGAGGCTTCTCTCTATCTTCTTTGAAAGGCTGTGGCAACTGAGGGACCCTCAATTACTGATAAAGGGCAAATATTACATCCATCTTTTAAAAAGCCAAGACAGTCAGCCTCAGCTCAGCTTCTGGGAAAGTTATGGAGCAAGTCCTCCCCATTCCAGGCACAGGAAGGACAAAGAATGACTGGAATCACCCAGCACAGATTTGCCAAGGTCAAATCATGCTTGATCAAGCTGATTGCCTTCTATGATGAAATAGCTGGCTCTGTGGGTGAAAGGAGAATTGTAGATGTTTTCTACCTGCACTTCAACAGCCTTTCGACATGGTCTTTCATAGTCTACTGATAGCCAGACTGAGGAGATATGCATTGCATGGGTAGACTGCAAGGTGGGTGAAAAACTGGCTGGACTGCTGGGCTCAAAGGGCAGTGGTTAATGGTTCAAAGTCTAACTGGAGGAGGGCTAGCAGTGGCATTCCTCCACCATCAATACTAGGGCCAGTACTATTTAACATCTTTATTATCGACCTGGACAATGGGCTGGAACGCACACTCAGCAAGTTTTTGGATGATACCAAATGTGGAGAGTGGTTGATATGCTGGAGGGCTGGGCTGCCACTCTAAGGGATCTCAACAAACTGCACAAATGAGCCAGCAGAAAATTCATGGAGTTCAACAAAGACAAACGCAAACTCCTGCACCTGGGACAGAGCAACTCCACACAGCTGGGGACTGACTGGCTACAGGGACCTGTGTGTCAGCATGCTGAATATGAGTGAGTGGTGCATTCCTTCAACAGAGAAGGCTGAGCACATACTGGGCTGCAGTAGGCACAGTGCACCCAGCAGGTCGATGGAGGTGATCCTTTCCCTCTATTCAGCATTGGTGACACCACATCTGGAGTGCTGGGTCCAGTGCTGGGCCCCTAGTTACAAAGGAGATGCTGACAAACTGGACAGAGTCCATTGGAGACCATTAAGATGGCTGGGGGGACAGAAGCACATGATGTCATTCGTTACACATGACATCAGTTAACACACCGCTGATACAGACTGTTAGAATTATTTACTACATAATTTATTGAGCAACTGAGAAGATAACTGAAAACTGGGAATATTGTTTAATGACTAATCAAAAAGGGTAAACATTTCTAGAAGGTAGAAGGAAAGTATGAATTAAATAGCTATGACTATGGGAAAATGTTTCAGCAGTGTTGTTTAAATCTTTAGTCCAAATAAGATATTCTTCTTTAGGATGATCTTGCAGAGAGATTGTGGCTAGATATTGTATATGAGAGTGGACAGTAAACGTGCCTGATCACTGTTCCATATACTTGTGTGCATGCCCCATTAACAGCATTTCTTTCACTCCCTGATAGATCCTTTTTCTCCCCTGTTCTGCTTACTGATGCTTTATTCTAAATTTGTTGTAGAAACTAATCTGTAATATTCTGCACGGACTTTCTCTGCTGCTTCTCCTAACAGCTCAGAGCAACACAGAATATTTGCTACTTTTGGTCCTTATGATATTTGTCCTAACTGTATTTAAAGACAGTGTTTTAAAAACAGTGTTTCAAGAGAAGCCCTTATTTCCCCTGAATACCAAGAAGTAACCAACTAAAACTGACAAAATTACCTGGAAAAAATCTCCAGTGCTGGATTGGGCTTCTTAAACTTGATAGAGAAATAAACTACATCTACTGCCTATTCCCATAATCAATATATTTTCTGTCTCCTCAAACGCATTATATTCTGTCTTGAGCATCTTAGAACTTTCATCCTCCCAGATCTTCACTCACGACTCTACTGCCTGTGGAACCTGATAGACTTTAGGATTTTTACTGTCTTCCCTATTACCACTAACATCCACCCTTCTATTTTGCATGCATTGTATGTTCACTTTTTTCCTAACAAATCAGTGATTTAACAACTAGCTTATAAAACAAGTGTCATGTAAATACAGCAAAAACAGAAGAACTTGCATTCAACATTGATTTTAAATTCACTAAATTTTTTTTTGTAAATATAAAAGTCCTTACATCAATCATTAATAGAGAGACAAAGATATATTTGAGCTTCAGAACTGGAGTCTGTATTGCACTTTATTATTATGAAACTGTAATAATGAATTTGGAATCACTGAGAAAAAGCCTAGAATATTTCCAAACCTATTTACCTGTCATAGAAAACAAATATAAAACTGTATTAGTAGAGCATGAAAGGAGAAATATACCCAGGTAAGGAAAATTTTTTGCTTCCACAAACATACAAAACAAAATTATATATGTAAAACACTATGTGCCATCAGACATGGTACCTATAAATTGTAGTATTTCCAGACAGGTCTTGGATGAGTGAATCGGCTTCTCATGTAATTAATCAGCTTAGTTCCTCATTGTGAGTAGGCAACAAAGAACTATTAAGCTAGATATAAATAGCAATTTTATGAGTTTCATTTGACTCTTACTCACTCTTGCACATTAAAAGGCGTACATTAATGATTCTCACAATCTGGTTTTGTTTATATTCTCAAAAGACAATAGTTAAAAGATGAAAACATAGTATTTTTTGCTTTCTATTGATAATTGTTAGGGAAATGAAGGGAAAAGATGAATAGGGATTGCCGAGCAGTTCCTAACAAAGCAACACTGGAAAAAAGTAAAATTTCACTCATTTAAGTGAGTTTTGTCATTGATTTAATGGAGTCAGGATTTTACCCAAAGAGGAGCCTGGCCTGAGAAAAAGGATATTTTGTCTACTTGCCTTTTTTTTTAATATGTAGGAATGATCCTCACTTTGTGTTTTTGTAGGTGTCATAAAATATCAGATCTCTAAAAGAAGCCTTAAATTTGTCCCATGTGATTGAAGCAATTAATAACAATTACAGCAAAATATACAGGAAAATACCATTCCATTGTTTATTTCAGGAACTTTCCAGAAACCAAATGTTGTCTTATTTGCCAATATGGTCTAACTTTGTAGATAGCCCTGCTCTGAGCAGCGTTGTTGGTCCAGAGGTCAGGAAGGGACTCCAAAAGTCCCTTCCAACCTAACTTACACTGTGATTCTGTTTGCAACAGGTCATCTCCACTACCATCATATAAAAACGTAACTGTTCATGAATACGTATAGCATCTGTTCCATTTCTCGTATTTCTGTTAGAATTAATCCATCTTTAATTATAATCTTGTTCTTTACAAGCATCTTTACATTCCATATGTAGTGACCAACAGGTGTTTTGATTCAGGTGCCATTAGGTACTGACTCACAGTGAGTAGTCTGATGATGAAGTGTAAAATGTGGGGATACTGCTTGAAGATCTTTGGAACTGGAAATAGACTGAGCTATGGGAATCTCTTCCTCTTCTAATTCATACCAGTCCATTCTGCTGAGCAAAGATGCAACTCGGAGCATTTGATAACAATGTGAAAAATAATATGCCCAGGGAGGTAATTCCTTTATAATTGTATCTATTTTGACATTCCATCCTGTGCAATTTTCCCTCCCCTTTCGTCACCACAGTCTTAGTAGTCACACACGCCGCTCAGGGGTGCTGCCCAGTACACATGCCCAGGGCAAGTGCAACTTGCCTGTACTTAGAAGCGTAAGGGTATCTCCGTCACAATTTCTCACTACTGCTAGGAGGCAGCTGTTTTTGTAACCAGTTACTTAAGAGGCTAAAGCCCATGCAATAAGGCATGTACTATGTGCCCCTTTTTCCTATGATCTGGGGTAACCCATGCCAAATATGAAATTTACTCCAGGTTTATAGCTCGAGTTGCCATGTTTTTTAATTAATCCAGTCACATGTCTAAGACCTGGGGTGTCCAAGAACCCTTGGAGATCAGATATGAAAAGTTTGACAGTGTACATCCCAAATTGCAGAAGGCTGGAAACGGTTCATACCTAAAACTTTTCTTTGCAGGGTGTTAAAGAAAAACCTAATTTTTATGATCATTTATACTTAGAGTTATATTCAGAATAATATGTTTATCAAAACTAGGTTTTCATACCAAGTTTGCTTAAACTGGAAAAAAAAATCCTTCAGACTTCTCTAATCGTTCAGACTGGAGGCAAAAATACTAAAACTCTCCAAACCATCCAGCTGAGTCAGCAACGTCCATAAAAAGGCCGGATCTTGGCTAAAGTGTCCCCCCCGCAAAACGCTGACAGGAATTGCTCTTCCCCAGCCATCACCTTCGGGACGCCTTCGGCAGCAGCGGCCGCGGCGTGACACCTGGCGGCTGCGGGTCAGTATGGCAAGAGCATCACCCCGCCGCAGTCCACCGTGCGAGCGGGCCGCGCCCCCCGACCCCCCGCGCCCGAAAGGGCCTGTCCGGCGTGACCGAGCCGCCAGGGCCGGTTACCAAAACGCAGACGCGGGATTCCCAGTAAGCCGGCGCCGACAGGGCCAACACGAACCGCCACAGCCGTGTGAGGGCCCCCAGCCGCACCACGCCTGACCCCGGCACCCCGCCAGCCCAACCCCGCTTCACGCTGAGATGCGGTAAGAGGAGGCGGCGGCGATGGCCCAACCCCGCGAAGGGGAGCGCGCCGCTCCCAGCAGGGCCCGCGCGCGGCGCTCTTGCTAGGCGACGCCGGCGGCAACCAACCAGGAGCCGGCTGCACTCCGGCCCCGCCCCCAGCCTCGTTCCCGCCTAGAGGCGCCAGTCTCGCCCCGCCCGACTGCCCCGTGACGCCGCTTCGCCGTATCGATTTTGCGCTTCGTCATCCCTCCGCCCCGCTCCCCGCCGGTTCCGGGTTCCGGCGCCGCTTGGGGGCGGGGCAAAAGCTTGAGTTTCCTCCCGCTGAGCGCCGGGCGGAAGTGGGGATGGCTCGTGCGGCGGGGCGCCGGTGAGGCCGCACGGCGGAAGGCGCAGGCGCGCGCGGGGCGGGACTGGGGGCGGGCCGTGCCGTGCCGGCCGTGCCTCAGTTCCTGCCTGGCGCGCCCGCACGTTCCGGCGCGCAGGCAGGGGGCGCGGGGCGGCGGCGCAGGTAACAGCCGCCGGCGCGGGGGCTGCGACCGGCCGGCGGGGGCTGCCGGGGCCGGGCCTTGTCCCGCGGGCGCCGCGCGGTGCCGGCGGGGCGGGGCCGCCGCGCCCCGCCCCCCCTCCCTCCCCAGGCCTGTCCGTTGCCTGGGAGAGCACGCCGGGGCCGCGGCGTGCTGCTGACTCACCTCGGCGGCGGGAGGGCGCGGGGCTGCCGGGGCGGGTGGGGCGGGGGCCGCACCGTGCCCCCTTGGCGCCGGGTGGTGGCAGGAGAGCCGCTGGCCTCACGGGCCCCGCTGCGTGTCCTCCAGCCGCTCTGCCGCTGCTCGCCTGGACTCGGGGGTACCTGGGAACTGCGGAGGGAGCTGCGGCCTTTGCAAGGAGGGAGAAGAACGGGCCTTCTCGCCTCTGCGGTGAGGGCACGGTGCGGGCTTAGGAAATGCTTGTTTATTCGCTATCTGCTGTGCGCTTCTAGTTAGAAAAATGTTGACTTGCAGGCCTGTCTGCCCAGCTCGCCCCTTTTTCTCTGCCGAAATTAATGCATTTAAGGTCTTGCTAACACATTTTCGTTTCAGTGTTAGTATTTCCTGTGCTTACAGGAATATAATTATGAGGGAAATCTATAACCTGCTGCATTTTGTTTGTAATAGTGCTAACCTGTTTCTTTTTGGGGGGGATGGGGTATAGTTCTAGCTGAAGAAACACACTGATCTACATGTGCTTTGCTGTCCGTTGGAAGAATGACAGATGACAAAGATGTACTTCGAGATGTGTGGTTTGGACGAATACCAACCTGTTTCACTCTGTATCAGGATGAGATAACTGAAAGGGAAGCTGAACCTTATTATGTAAGTATAATGAAGGTAGCAATGGATAGTCCAGTCCCATTGTTATGTTTGTTTTCTGTCTGCTAATCATGCACATTGCTACTTGTCATGCAAATACTATTTTTTTTCTTTTTACTCCTGGTACCTTCTGGAAGTAAACTTGGTGATGATGCTATATGATTTGTTTCTCTTTACAGCAGCTTCAAAACTTGCAACTTGACCTTACTAGTGAAAGAAACTTAGCACAGATAATTAAGTTCTTAAGTTTTATGAAAAAGTTAACAAGTAATTACGTAAAAGAGGGAGACTCTGCATATACACGTTGTGAGCTTTGTGTGCTTGGACATTCGCAGGAAGATGGGAGAGAGAACTTACATTGCCTAACTACAGAAGTAGCTTCAGTTTGGGCTTTGTGCAGTGTTAAACACTAAAATCCATTGCCATGTGACCCCTCTTTGGTAAATGTGTTAGCACAGCACAGGAGTCATAGGTGTGTGTAACACAACACAGCGTTGAATAGGTATAGCAGAGCTCACTTAAAGTGAGCTTGCCTGTCTTTTTCAAAAGCGTAAGGACATCAGGACTAAGGAGCTCAGGTAAAGCATTGTATTAATTGTTTGCTACTGTAGTCAAGCCAGGTAGGTCTCTCCAGGGAGTTACACTAGAAATGGATACATGCAAGCTTCTCTGTGGTGTTTCCTGCAGATACTTGTATTTGGAGTAGAACTGTGATTAGGAACATCTAGACTGAGCTGCCTTCATGCTGAACCATCTGCTTTTTTCCGTCCTAAAATTGTTATGACTTATATTTAAAAATAGTGTACTACCGGTCTGTTGGTGCAAAGAAAAGTTAGAAATAACATTGGTAGCAAGTAGAGTACTCGTTGGTTGAGATTCATATAGGCTTAAAAAAACAGAATTGCAACAGAAGACTGTCTCAGAATGATACTCTACCCAAGGGACTGATTTCTGCTCTTTGAGTTTGCCCAACATTGAAAGGATTACTGTATAAAGATGTCTCTAATAATGAGCAGTATGAAGCCATTTCAGCTTGGGATACTCTGTTTCTTCATCCAGGATGCATTGAAGATGAGTCCAGTTCCTATTAAGTCTAGAGTTTTTGTATTTTATAATTAGTTTTGTGTGTGAGGTGATGTTTCATTCTGGAGGGAAAAAAAAGGCAGAGTGTTAGCTGGAGAGGTTTTCTTTTTGTGTAAGGAATGTATTGCAAACAATTCCTTAGACATTGGATGTCCTTGCATTTTGTTTAAAATCTGTGGATAACAGTCCTGGTTATTGTGATTAAATACTGTAACAATGCACAATATGCAAAAGGAGGTATTACAGCCCTAAACCAAGATTTCATGTATCTGAATCATGGCAATTTGTGCCCAACATATAAAAATACTGCTGTAGGGTAGCCAAAGGCTGACAGGATGCAGCCTCATTGGCCTGGATGGACTGTTTTAGGAGTCGGTAGCAAAAGTTTATGGAAAAGGTATCATTCTGGTGAACTCTAATAAAAGGAAGGTTCCTTGCCATGTGGCTAGAGAGTGGAAGAGCACTTAACTTGAGTTTTATAAATAGTTTTGCAACAATGGTGCATGTTTCTAATAGTCTAGAAGGTAAACTGTTATGTAGAATCTCATCTGTAATACAGAAGCCTCTGTAAAGGAGTTACCTTGAGTCTGCTGTCAGAAAGATCAGCTAGTCTAGCATACACTTAAATACACCAGGGCACAACCCCCCCCCCCCCAACCCTGATACTTTTTCAGTACCTCTGCTCTGGAAATGCTCAGTAATAGTGTTCAAAGATTACAGGGTTTTGGAGTAAAAATGTTTTGTCAGCTAGTATTTGACACTGAATGTGGACAGGTGGTGGAGGACAGATGTTAAACTAATAGGTAATAGAATTAAGGCATCTTTAAGGTATGCTTTTAACAGCCTCACTCAATTGATACACAAAAGTGTATTAAATTATTATTAGATTATTATATCTTTAGGATAATTATAATAAAGCTACAAAAGTGATGGAATTGGAGGCTTTCATTTCTCTCATGGAATGGGAAGCTTGTAGTAAAGTAGAAGAGATGGGAAGACCCAAGTAGAATTTACTATTCTGAAGACTTAAACTGCGAAATGATGTTTAGTGGTGATCAATGTAAGATTTGGTAGTGTTCTCAAAACCTAAGAACTGCTAAATATATTGCTTTGAGTAGACATAAATTAGGCATGCAATTTAAAAAGATGGGCAAAAAGTCAATGTTGACATCATGTTGGCAGGGTTTAAGTACTGGTCTAAACCTAAACGGATTGCCCATTAGGTAGGAGCACTGAGAATTCAGGAGAAAATGTGAATCTCTGAAAAACAGGCAGTCCCTGTTACCCTAACTAACTTTTGAGCTTTGTACTTTAAAGATGCCCATTGGGAATGTTGGCTGTGTTCTGTTCAGTGAAACACTGTTTAGCTACTGTCTGTGATCTTCGATTATGTTGAAGTAGAAACCAAATTTTCTTCCACACAACAAACCGAATCCAAATATTCTTCAAAGGAAGTTAGGCAGTTTAAAGGTGTATATCAAATATTGTTGCAATCCATCATGCTTTAATAATGGATTTATTGCTTCCCTTATAGCTGTGCCACAAATAGCATGGCTGAAAAATGACATTTGTAGCAGTTCAAATGGATCTCATATTAGAATATGTCACCATTAATTTAACTGCAAATATCACACAGAAATAATAAGCTTTTACAAAAATATTTCGCTTTGAGCAGTTACCTGGACTATGTCATCTCACAAATGGAAACTGTATAGAACTAGCTTTTTCTAGTTTATTAAAGTGTAAGATTTTACTGTCACTCAGTTGAGGTACCAAATGGAACTTGTGCTTGAGTGCATAAATTGCTTCGCTGAATTTAGATTGTCCACCTTTTAAAACTGAAGGCTGTGTTTTATTACCTTGCTGAATTAGACTCCTATGAAAGAAAAGGTAAACAATATGATGAAGGTAATAGGGGCAATAGATGGAAAAAGAAAACTGTATGGTGTGCAAAAGGTCAAGTGTTAACTGGCTTGATGATTATGATAGTGGTGAGTCTTGATCTTCTGCAATTTTATATATTAAAATTAGTTGTTTTACAGAAATATGCAAATTTGGTAACCTGATACAGCATTATGCAAAAGATGCATCCATTCTTTTTCATAAGAGGTTACTCTCTATTTACTCCCCTTACTTAATGTTTGTGAATTTGATTTTTTGTTGTTATTTGTTTTTTCAAACAAATTCCAACATTGTGGACAAAATACTATCTAACTTTTACATCAAAATGTGGTATAGTTGTTGTAGAGATTCTAGCAAAATGTTGTAACACAGTGATAGTTTTGTCAGGGAAAATCTGCCCTTACTTAGTCTGGATATCTGTACAATACATAATTCCCTTTAAGGTCTGCTATGATCTATATATTATAAAGAAAAAATCATAAACACCAACGAAGAATGGCTATGAGAAACACTAGGAAATGTTTCTCTTTCCCTAAATTTGAAAAATATAATTTATTTCTATTTATCCTTAGGCTCACCCATTTTATTAACATTTAGGAAATGAAAATGATTTTACAGGATGAATACAATTCATTTAAAATGTTTGCACCAGAGCTAAACCTTATTTTACAGGTGGGTTAATGTTTTTTTTTTCCTGGGATACTGAAAGGCATTGTTCATTGAAGCTTACAGACTGATTATCTTTTAAGTAAACATGCAATATGGCCATAGACTTAATGATTCATGCAGTCTGCTTAACCATTCTTATTGGTGTGAAACTTAAATCTTAAGCTATTTTTATTTTCCTTTTTTTTTTCCTTAGGTGGGAAGTATATTTTTGCAGTACTACTGTAGGAGTGTGAATGTTATCATAATTTCCTATGGAAATACTGATTAGCTTCTGTCACTTAAATGTTTTCCTTGATTGTTGCATATATTTTGATGTGATTTTTAAAAAATCTGTAAAACTAGCAACTTCAATCTTTTGACCCCCAAATTCTCATATATTTGTGCTTCATAGGAGTTTTTCTTAGGCACTTCTTTTTCATTCTTTCTGAACCACAGTGTCATTGTGCAAGCAGACAAAATTACTACATTCGCTTAACTATGTGCTTTTTTTGATTTGTTTGTTTGTTTTTAACCATGATATGAATAACACTTTCTGACAAGTTTGCTGAAGAAATGTTATTTGTCAAGTGTGTGTAACAGCTAATTAGCTAGCTAATGGGAGAAGTCTTAATGTTTTTCATTGTAATTGTATTCTGTTTTGTATAGTGCATGACATTGCCTTTGAGGAAAAAGATAATATACCAGAAAGCTTTAAGACGGTGTCTTGTTTCAATGAATAAAATATTAGGATTTTTCTTCCTGATTTTTGAGGGAGTTGAAATCAGTAGGTTGACAAAAGTTTAAATATTGGAGGAATCAGGGTAACCTTGACTAATGGGTTGAATTGACAAATACCATGCAAAGAAAATGGAAACTGCCAGCTGTGGGTATTGTGAAATGTATTTGGAAACTGAATGTGTAAGCAGTGGGCTTTCATTCAGTCTTCTTAAATTTCTAAAATATTACTTATTTTCCTTTTGAAGTAATAGTTAATATACATTCACTCATTATATTCAGTAAGAAGTTAGAACATATTCCTATCTGTTCACAAGAAAAAGTTTAAGAATTTCATTCTTTGACCTGCTTAAATACTGAAAGGTGGAAATTAAATTTAATTTCTCTGCCTTCCACTTCACTGAAAGAGTCAAGAACTTTTATTCTGACTGGTTTTTAGTTAGTGTACTGGATACTACTGTTATGCATCTTCCAACTGCATAATTTTATAGCCTTTCATTGGCCATTAATAAGTAAACTGTCTAAAAATGCCTTGCTTTACAATCAGCTTTCTTTTTTGTTAGCTTTTGATTATGAAAATGCATACTTGTTGCATATTTTTATTACTAAATTTTATTTATAATTAAATTTTTGTATAACTTTTTCAGTTACTTTTGCCTAGGATAAGCTACTTGACACTGGTGACAGACAAAGTGAAGAAACACTTTCAGAAGGTTATGAGGCAAGAGGAAATTAGTGAAATATGGTTTGAATATGAAGGTACACCATTGAAATGGTGAGTTAAATTAAGTTTGTACCTATGTTCAGAATAATGTAACATGTAAAGAGTAAATACATTTAGCACATTGTTGATACTTTTCCTAAACTAATAACTCTACTGAGTTTCAAAGATGGTAAAAAAAAGGAGGAAGGTAAGAAAAGCATGTTATTTAGGAAAAAACAGGAAAAGGTTTGTGTTGAACATTTGATGATTATTGTTGTACTTGCCGTATGTATAAGGCGGAAGTTGTGCTGCACCTATTGTTTTTATTCTAGGTATGATGATCCATGAGGTCTATACTAGGCCTATGTTTCTTTGAGACCAACCTAGTGTAATCCTTGAAAATATGTGACTTTTCTCAGAACAGCATGAAAACTAGCCCCCTGCTGCTGCACCCCTCCCCCACCCTCCACCCCCTCCCACACACCTAATTTCACAACTAGCTGGCTAAACCAGCTTTAGACATGTTATATGGAATTTAACAGTAATTGATTTCTTGGGATGCCATAATAACCTTGAGGTCATGACTGATACTGTCTAAATAAATAAAAAGCAACATACCAGGTTTGTCCCAGCAGGTTCATAATCTTATGTAGGTAATTGGAGATAATTACATAAGCTTTCACTTAAATTGTAACAAGAAAGGAAAGAAAGGCTTTTTAATTCAACTGAAAATGAATCTGTACTATCTGTATGTTTTCAGATGCCATGACATTTAAACTAGAATAACAATTTTTAGAAGTATTAGACACTAATTAAAAAGTTAATACAACTGAACTCAATTGATTGAATCATGATCTGTTACTTCAGGCTCTGATCCTTCAAATGCTCCAAGCATGTGCTTCCAGAAAACAGCTCCACTGATTTCAGTGGGATTGCTTTACTAAGGAAAACTCTATCTACAGACCTTTATTTTAGGAGAATGATAGTCGCCTAAACAGCTGAAGCTCATTCCAGGGAAGACGTAAATACCAGAACTGAGAATTAGACTGATCAAGCAGTTTGTAGAGAGAAAGAAGAGTAGAGCCTTAACATTCTTCCTAAGTGTAACTTCTGTGTTAAGAATCAAATGGAACTTCATTGTGTTTTTGATTATTTTAATTAGTTATTTAGTTTACACTGTATGGTTACATTTCTTACAATTTGTACTGTTTTGTATCTGCTTGGGATATAGCATATCTTTTTTTCAGGGCACCTATTTTATTTTCCAGTGAGACTCTGGAAAAATTCTGAAACAGTTTCAACTTCATGGTCTGTGGCATAACTGCTTCCAGGGAATGTAAAGGTACAGAAAAATGCTGAGAAGCGAACTCTTTCTGTTCCCCTTTTTTCTGCATTTCAGTTAAAACCTTGGGCACATGATCTTGTTCCATTTGTTTATGCAGTTAAGTGTTAAGCTGTTTCCCAGATTTGAGTTTGGAAAGGGTGTTTCCACCATCCCTTCTTTTTGCAACACCAAGGTTCTTGGAAAGGATGGCAGTGCCTGCTTTGCTGATGTAGGTTCTGAAAAGTCTTTGAAGTTAGTCAGTAGGCTTTCACCTCTTGGAGCAGTAGTTGATTGGTTCTTGGGGACTGGCAAAATCTGTAGCTTTTCATGGGGTTTTGAGATCAGCAGTAAAATATCTGGTTTCCTAAATTGTTCTGAGGCTTTTGACCTATTGGGGACTACCTTGTTTGTCCTGTGGCTCTAAGTAATTCAAGAATGTAATGCTTCAATGCTTGCTTTTTTTTTTTTCTTCCTTCCAACTCTGCCTCTGTGTTTTCATTAATGGACATAACTTTGCTTTTAATGTTTACTAATTTTCTGTAAATTCCGTGGGCCATGTGGGTTTGAAGTGAGCAATGGTCACTTCATTCCAGAATCAAAAGCACAATGTAATGGAATAAACATAAAGCAATTGCAGGACATCCTTAATAAACAAGACTGAAATAGTAGTCACATATATCCAAAATAATGTGGATTTTGGAGGTGTGCTGTTACAGTAAGCACATTTATCTTACCTGAAGTTGAGTAAGGCTCATTGGACCAGTGTTAACAGACAAACTTACAACCCTTCTTGCTTGTGCTTTGGCTGTGCTTTGCTAGTTTGCCCTCAGTGGAGACTTGAACAGTATCAGACAGTTGTTGAGCGTGACTTGTAAATGTGAAACCTTGTTTTTTGGTCGTTTTTCTTGAGTTTAATAGCCACAGCTCTCTTTTGCAATTGCCTACTGATTTGTTGTTTTCAATTTATTCTGGTAGAACAGCTTTTAAAGACGCTGTTATGTAGTAGTACAGCATTCTTCATGTTGCAGAGTGCCGCTTTTTTTGTGTAACGGTGTTTCTAGCTGATGACATCACAATGTTACAAAGTGTTGCTTTACCAACTTTTCCTAATTCTTCAGCTTCCTAATTTTATACGTCTTATGAAGACACAGGTCAATTCAGGTTGAAAGAAACCTTAGGAAGTTTCTAGTCCAATGTGCTGCTGAAGCAGGGTCAGCTATGAGAGCAGACCAGGTTGCTCAGGGCTTTATCCAGTCAAGTCTTAAACTTCCAAATACTTCTTAAGAGTTCACAACCTCTCTCATGCACACGTTTTTCCTTATGGCTCAGCCTAAACCTCTCATTTCAATTTTTGCCCATTGTCTCTTGTCCTACTGCCATGCACCACTGAAGAGCCTGGCTCCATCATCTTGGTGTGCTGGGGGGGCTGCTGTTAGGTCCCCCTGAAGCTGCCTTTTTCTCAGGCTGGCCAAGTCAGGTTCCCTCAGCCTCTCCTTGCAGCACACGTGCTCCAGCCCCTGCCTGTCCTGGTGGCCCTACACTGAACGCACTCCAGTTTGGCAGTGTCTGTCTTGTATTGGGGACACCAAAATGACACAGTACCTAAATGCACTCTCATGAGTGCTTAGTGGAGGGGGATAATCACTTCCCTCAATCAGTGGGCTGTGCTCCTGTTAATAGAGCCCTGAATGCTGTTGGCCTCTGCTGCCAAGGCCCCCAGCTGACTCATGCACAGCTCGCTGTGTGCTACAACCTGCAGAGCCTTTCTGCAGAGCTGCTCCCCAGCCAGGCAGTCCCCAGCCCATATCATTGCAGAGTGTTCTTGCTCCCCAGGTGCAGGACTTGGCATCTGTCCTTGTTAAACTTCATCAGGTTCCTCCAAGTGGCTCTCTCCAATGAAGCATCTGAGCCAGCTGAGCTTGAACCACATAGGGGCACCAGGAGGAAGCAGCAAGTGAAGTCCAGGGTTTGTACTCTGCTTCTTACCTTTCTCACTCTATTCAAGATCTTGAACTCTGCTATTTCATGGTCACTACAGCCAAAGCTGTCACTGATTATCACATCCCCAACTAGTTTCTCCTTGTTAGTGTGTAGTAGATCCAGCTGTGTGTCAATTTAGATTGGCCCTTTCAGTACATGTATCAAAAAATCTTGAATACTTGTGTCTTTCCATGTTGCTGTTCCAACAGGTGTCAGAGGTTAAAGGTCCCCATAAGAACTAGGGTCTGTGATGCAGAGATTTCTTGAGCTGTTTGAAGAAGACTTCATCCACCACTTCACTCTGGTTGGATGGTCAGTAACAAACTCCCACCATGATGTTGCCCTTCCTTACCTCTCTGATCCTGACCCACAGGCTCTTAACCAGCCTGTTGTCTGTCCCATAAAAGAGCTTCATGTATCTAAGCTACACCTTCACATAGAGGGAAAGCCCCTCGTTTCATCTTCCCAGCCTCTTTCCTGAACAGCTTGTGTGCATCCATTAGTGTTCCAGTTGTGCAAGCAGTCTCACCACGTCGGTTATTTCCAGTGTCACAGTTATGTAGCTGCATGCAGAGCTCTAGTTCCTCCTGCTTGTTTCCCAGGCTGTGTGCATTTATGTACTTATATTTGTGGTGGGCCCTTTTCTGCCCTGCTTTATTGTTTTGAGGTCTTCCTTCTAGCTGTTACCCTGTACCCCTTGCATTCTATCCATGTCCACTACTTTCTCACTTGACTGTGGGCTGTTATTCCCTCCCCTGTTGTTCTTAGTTTAAAGCTGTCCTCACCAGGTTGGCCAGCGTAAAGATGCTTTTACCCTACTTTGTTGGGGGGATCCTGTCTTGCCCTAGCAGTCCTTGCTCCTCAGGGAGGCTCGTATGGCTGTCCAGTTGTCATATCAGCTGTGCAAACAGTTTTTGACCTGCTGAATCATCCACTTCTCCCTGAGCCTTTCTCTTTCACTGGCAGGGTTGAGGAGATGCCACCTCAGCCCCCCATGCCCTTGCCTTTTGCCCCCAGAGCCATGGGATCAAGGTTCCCTCCAGCAGTATCATTGGTGCCTATGTGGTTGAGCAGGAGGGAGTAATAATGAGTGCCAGATGAGCCTTGGCAGTCTCTCTGCAACACCCTGGCAAGCAGCAAACCTCTCTAGATAGGTTGGTGCAATGGGAGGGACACCCATCACCTGTAGGAAGGAGTATCCTGCCACCATTACTGCTTCCTCTTGGTGTGGATGTGTGGTTCAGGCTATTCTGATGCTTTTTCAGAGCTGCTAGCTCCTTGCCTGCCACACTGACCTATTCTGCAGCTGCAGATCTGTGGGTGGAGAAGGAGCCTGCCTCTTGCTGCCTGAAGTCACAAGCCTCCAACCTTCCTCATCTTGTGAGTCTGTTTTCCCCTCCCAGTGAGTGTGGACTCTGGCTGCTCCCTTCACTTCTGTGCAGTTAGGGGTTCAGAATCTCATCTGCAAGGTCCATCTCAGACGACGCCATCAATCCCTGTCATCTTGCCTGACACTGTTCTGTCTGCTGACCTCCTCCTGCAGCTCCTTAACTTTGTGACCCAGCAGCACACACCTCCTTTAGGCAAGGACGTCGCCTTTATCTGCCCCACCCCCAGGGAGAGGTACCAGATGCTTCTGGTAGCCTGAGACCTGGAGAACTGCATCTTCCCTCTGGAGCTTGGTCTGTGTGGAGGCCTCTGATATGCTAGGGGTAGTTTCTCCAGTAAGTGCTGGGGATGGCGCCCTGCGGTTTGTTACCAGCATGGCTGAGCACTTACACAGTGCCTTCGGCAGAGGTTCTGGCCCCTTTCTGTGGGCTGTGCTCTAGGCCTGGCAGTTGTGTAGATCTTTCCCTAGCACCTACTGAATGGGTGCTTGACACTCCCTAAGCAGGAGTCAGCTGGAGACAAAAGGTCAAAGCACACTTTGATCAGGAATAGCTGTCAGAAGTTGTTTGAAACTGCTAGAGTTCTGTAGAAGGATTGTGAGAAAGCCAAGATTTATTTCTTACTGAATTCTAAAGGAAAAGGTGAGCATATTTTCTGATGCAGCTGAAATTTCCATCAATGAGACTTTTGCCACAGAAATATTTAAACAGCATATTTTGGACAGTTGATATATTTAGTACCCCAACAAGTTCTGAAGCATAGGAGAAGTTTTTCTATCCTGGATTTGTGAGTTCATGTGATACACATCCTACTGAATTACTCCAGGAAATGATTGTGTTATGAAAACAATCTACCACTAGCTTTCGGTATTTCTGTAGTATTGTTCTGGGTTCAGAAATAAATTATTAGAAAACTAGTAACAATTCATTTTCCTTGCTATCCATGTGTCACTTTAAGAAGTATTTTAAGTACTGAAGTGCTTAAAGTTGAGTTTTCCAGGAGCTCTCTGCACTTCTAAAATGCATTCTGTGTAATAATAAAAGCAGTATAAATCAACAGTGGCTGGAAGTCAAGGTGCTGTTATGCTTTTATAGGTTGAAGACTTTCCAGAACCAATTATTACCCTGGCAACTTGGGGAAGGGGAAAACTTGTGGTCTCTTAGGTCTTTTAGATGCTTTTCTCCTCTGATATTTTTACCCCCCCTCCCCCCCCCGAAGGAGAAAGTTTTACACAACCTGTCTGTCTTTGGCTCCAACTCCAGTTATATTCAGTTTGATTTTTGGCAATCAAACCATGTTTTTTCAGAACGATATCTTTTTAGGTCAGACATTTCCTATAGCTAGTTAATACTGTTGCCTGTTAGTTTTCTATTTTATTTAGTGCTGGAAAATGTTCAAAGACTGGTTCTTGGGTTTTTGAATTTCTTTAAATTCTCCTAGTTGCTGTAGGTTCCACAGGTGCTTGTGTATTTGTTTAATTACAATGAATATTTTTCAAGTAGGAGTTCAGAAACAGCATTGCAGCAGTACCACTAGAAGTGAGATCCTTAATACAGTAGTACTGGCTTGTAGCACAAGGTGCATATGCTCATAGGAATGGAGTGAAGGAATGTTGCTTTCTTCATTCCATCTTCTATAGATTGGCAAGTTCTTTTTTCCTGTCAGCTTCTCTCTTTGTGCCCCTCTTATTTACCTATCCTGGTTCAGAAACAAGGTTTTATATGAAAGAAGTACAAATAGTATCTTTGCTAGTATTCTGTGGAATCCTATTGTTTCCAGACTCCTGAAAAACAGATGCAGTTTATCTTAAACAACATTACTGGCATTACTTTTGGCTTCCGTTCATTCTAGATTAAATGCCAGTGTGTAAATTGGAATTTGAAGCAGGAAGTGTCTTACCTGTCAGGATTGCTTTACTCCTGTTGTAAACTTTACTTTTAACAGAGGGTCACATGTCTGAATAGAAAATTATTTCTCTCGTGGTCTGCTGTCATCATTAATGACATATGTTTTGCTGTGGAAGCTCACAGAGTGAATTTAGTGGTGGCCTCTTTAAAAGTATATATCAACACAAAGCATAAGACTCTTGCTGAACAATGCCTCAGTACATGAACTTAATTTTGTAATCTAAATTGTATAGGAAATACAGCAGAGGTAGCCAAAGAACTGAATTTTTGTAGCTATTTATATTGCTGTATAAATCAAAAGTAACTGAAAGTCATTTGTTGTGTTCCATGTTCATGATATAGCAATTTAATTTTCTAAGGAAATCTGCCTTCTGTTATTTAGCCTACCTGAAAAAGTACTCTTTGATGGAACTCTTTCTGAATCTCTGTTGAAGAACTCAAGACATGATTGGCAGTTAGTAATAAAAGAAATCTTAATGGTAAAAACTTCAGCATTAGCAGTGTATCCAGACACGCATTCTATATATCTTGTCCTCTTTGTGAGGAAAACAGTTCTAGATCCTTTCTTGCCTTTCTCCCCTGTCCTTGCTTTTTAAAAGTTATGATTGCAGAAGGTAAGTTCAAGGATTGTAGTGCTGTTTTTTGAAGTGTCTTTGTCTTAGCTTTTGGGTTAGCTCACCAGGAGAGGGTGCTAAAGCACTAGTTTGCATGAAAGTTTAGACGGCCAGGAAATTGGCTTGACAACATAGGTGCTTTTGGAGCAGTATTCTGTCCTCTCACAGTTACTGCTCTTCTGGACTTTTGAAGCTTATGTACTTGGCTCTGTGTACTGTGACCAGTTACCAGTTAAGTGGTGTGTGCTTATCTCTTTGTAGGATGATGAGCTAATAAGGCTCCTTTACTCTGTTAAAATTTTCAAAAGATAAGAGAATTGAGTTTTGCATGCTAAATACAAAAAAACCCCCTTATTTTATAAAATATTGTCACTGTCTGCTTGTGGAAAAATTACAGTAAGATCTTTAAGTGCCTGCAGAAGTTTTCTGTATGTAATAGGTATTGCTTATATTGCCGAAGCCATATTTTCTACTGAAGTTAAGAGACAAAGTTTCAAGGTAAAAGCAAATATTGAGAGGGAGCAGCTTCTTGGAATGTGTAACTCTGAATTCAGAGTGTTTCTGATGCAAAATTCCAGTTAATCTGTTTTTCTCCCCTTCCATTCTGCTTAACTTGATGGTAAGGATAAGGAGTTCAGCTTAGTTTGTCCTCTTTCAGCCCTCCTACAGATAAGTCACTTCTTGGTTCTGCTACTTATGCCCCACCCCTGATATCAGGCAGGTAGGATAGGGAAGAGACATTAAGGGTCAATGTGATACAAACCTGTGGCTCTTAAATTTCTGAACAAATCAAAGATACCAGTGTTTTGTGGAGCACAGCTTGGAGACCACTGGTCTAGGTACAGAATGTGTGAATTTCAGGCTTGAGTCTGCCAATAACTAAGTTAGGTATACCTGTCTGTATAATTTTTCTGAATATGCAATAATGAATGTTAAATGCGTGATGAAAAAGCTAATTTTTTTTTAATGCAGCTATGCTAACTATTATGTATAGAATTAAACATCCAGCTCTTGTGTTCTTTTAATCTTTTTTTTTCATTAGGCATTACCCAATTGGTTTGCTGTTTGATCTCCATGCATCAAATACAGCCCTTCCTTGGAGCATCACAGTGCATTTCAAGGTAAAATTGAAATATCCTTTTGGTTAAGAATAAGTGAACATAGGATTATATGAAATTTGGAAGCTAGGAAAAGGTTTCGTAATTATTCTTACCTCATAAACAGGTGGATGGTATGACTTTCTGAAGAGGAGAGTGTTTATTCTTCAGGAATCGTCTTAATTCTCTGTAAATCTCGCAGTTTTCTGTGAGATTGTATATGCTTTCAAATGACCTTTTAAAAATAAGTCTAATATAATCCAAAAATCCCAAACTGTTTTTTCAGGATAAGTTATGAAACTGTCAGTGCAGTTGAGTGGGTAAAAGTGAAAAACTTTCTATGGTATTTTTCATTCAGTCAACTTCAGATTCAGAAGTGCTCTTCCCTTTGGGCACGTTAGCATGGAAATGAAATATCACAGAAGTCCTTGAAGTCGGGGAATGCTGTTGTACTTTGAAGTTGCATTTCATATGGGTCCCCTTTAGAGAACTGAGTGAAATGAGTTTGGTCTTGTGATTGTTTAGTCACAGGGAAGACAGTATGCATTGTAAAAACCATTAGGTATAACTTGATAGCGCTACTGATCTTTGCTCAGAAAACTATTTGTGCAGGGTTAGCTCTGAGGCAGGATTCATTTATACTTTGAAATGAATTGTGAAGGTAGCCCAAGGTATGTTTGGAAATCAAAATCATAAGTAGAATTCATGGTTTTTAACTATGAAACTTTAATTTCTCCATTGTACTGTATAGATTTAAAGGAAACAATGCAATTGGAAAACGGAACCAAAGGAAGACACTAGGTTAGTAGGCAATCTTCAGTGTGTGAGATCAGAGATGAAATGAAAAGCATCCTGGGAGGCAGTTGTGTTCAGCATTCTCATTCAAACAATTCTCTCTTGAAGGTATTTTAGAAAAGATCTTGCTAATAGGAGTAGTCTGACTCCTTTTGGAAGTGTGCACTAAAATGGTCTTTACATTATGTACCTCCACATGTTGGGAGTTCTTAAAATTGATGAGTGAATACAGGGATGTTGTTGACATCTTTATAATTGCTGCACTTCTGTCTGATATATGTCAGAGAGGTGGGATGAAGAAACTTTCAAATTATTTTGAAGACGGTGCAGGGCATCTAGTTTCTTAGACTGATTTAATTGTTGCACATTCTGAGAGCTCTGGAATATTGGCAGTTACAATGTGTGGATGTTGTCATCTCAAGGTAAAGCCAGCTTGAGAAAAAAGTTGCAGCACCATAGTGCTTTTCAATTCGATGTAGTAATGTATGCTGACTCTAACATTCTTATATTGCTACTTGCCATGACATCAGCTGATTTAAGTTTGTCTCAAAGGTGTGCATTAAGATCAGAAGAAATAATTTACTGCTTAAGCAGTGTTATTTTAAAGGTTGACAAAATTTAGATCTCAAAAACATAACACCTTGGAAATGTTAATCCAGCATATTGGATTCCATCCTGCTTAATCTCATCTTCTGTTTTTGAGATAATTTAAAAGTTTATTTAAATAACCCCCTCATAATTTTTAAAGTGAAAACACAACTGAAATCTATTGAAGTATGTCAGAATGTTGGAGAGACTTTTGTGTGTTGTAATTCTCTGTAGCTGAGTAGTTTAGATATAGGAAGATTCTTTTTTTTTTTTCCATTTGTGTGTAATTCTTCAAAGGGAAGTAATTCTTATTTAGTTTAATTGAACAGTATTAGATTTTTTTGGGCTTTTAACTTGTCAAAACTTTTTATGAAAGTTTGCTGTCAGCAACAGGTAGCTCAAGAACATCAGTAGAGAGCATTGTTTTACTTATTTTCCTATTGATTTTCTTAGTCTAAAGCTGAAAATATGAAACTTTTTTTTTAGTCCTGTTCAGCACAGATTTGAGAGCTGAAAAAAAAAACCTTGTAATTTTCTTCATGTTGAGTATGCAGATGAAATAATAAACACAGTGTTTGCATCTGAGAAACAATTTACTCATTTATACTTGTGGTATGCAATAAAACAGCATTCATTGATAACTCTAGTAAAGTTAAAATACAGTTGCCTTAAATAGTTATAGAAGGATGAGCTTGAACAGAGTACTGAGGTCTGAGAATCATGAGAAGCAGTGGTCTGGGAAGTTGCTTTTGTAACCTGGGTGTAGCTTTATGGGGAAGGTGGAAAGTTTATCCCTTTGTATGAAATTAGTCTCATGCTGTCCTGCGGTGTGCTTGGCACTACTGATGTTCTCAGCATGCCAACCAACTTTCCAGATTTTGGGCAGCGGACAGGAGCTGAGGCACTGCTCTGGGGTTGCTAGTGCTGTAGGGGGAGAGTGAATCAGGTATAACACATTAAAGGCTAAAGCTCTTCCCCCACTGAAGCCCTTACCTTGTGTGCTCCTCCACACATCAGCTGGTGTAGCAGAGGAGGGGCTGCATCTGCTTTTGTGTAACATCAGCTGTCTTCTCTTCTTGGTTTTATTAACTCAATACAAGGTCAGATAGAGAGAAAAGGAAGTACTTTGCCATGCAGCAGATGGATAAATTGTGGAACTTGCTGGTGGGAGACATTGTGGAAGCCAGAAGTATAAATGAGTTTTAATCTTTTTTTTTCCCCAAAGAAAAGATCACTGTTGGTAACTAAATACAAATATGTGGATGCTCCCCCTGCCTTGGGAGCTCCCTAAGTGGTAGATTGCTGGGTGGAAAGGAGTATTGTGAAAGTGAGATTTATACTGCTCTCTGGCACATTCAGGCACACAGTACTGAACTTTAGTCTGATGTTTTTTACAGTATTGAACAATTAAGAATATGATCTTTCACAGACTATTTAAGACTTTGTCTCTGGTTGTGAAATACATGGAAGATGCTGTAAAATACTTTTTTATTTCTGGCTTCCATTCTTCTCCACCTGCCAAACCGGAGCTTTATTATTGTTCTGTTTCTGTACCCTGTCACTAGGAAAATGCATGATTCTGAACTCTATCTCAAAAGTCTGAAAGAATAGCTTGTTTAAAAATTAATACAAAATATTAATTTGAGAACTAAAAGCTTAACTGTTAAAAGCTGAGTTATGTTCTGCTAGAGGGCTTATATTCAGATGTTTTTGTGCATATGAATGGAAGCTTCAAATCTAAGTCCTGCTTTTGTCCTCGGCCGTGGAAGCTAAATTTCTTGCCTTATTTTAGCTGTGTAGAAATCAGGCATCTGAGATAATCAGGTATGCTCTTTTTGTAATTATTTGGGGGGCTGGGAGAAAGACAGAGCCTTCTGCCCAAAAACAGGGTCATGAATTGCCCTTTAGAGGTGCCCCTAATTCTCCATTGATTTGACGTAGCTTAGATTTGACATGAACGCCTTTCGTAACACAAATTGAGAGATGAGTTTTACATACACACAGCATTCTGTATGTGTTGATAGTAAAAGGAATTGCATGGAATAATGTCAGGTGGGAAATGGTATTTCTTTTTGCTGGCTATGTTGATGAGTGTAGTTTTTAATACTATGTTATTGGTGTAATTCTGTGTAGATGTAATGCAATTAGATTGTCTTAGTATAAACAGGTATTTTGTAAAATAGAACTGATAAATAAGTTTGGGTGGAATGGAGTTATAAAACCAGACTGAAGTTACATTATGTTTTTGGAACAGATTTATATGAAAGGTCATTCAGTGTTCCTGTCCCTGTAGGTGATACCTACCTCTTTACAACCAAGTTTATACTGCAAATGTCTACTGTTCTGTGCAAAACAAAACCAACACTACTTTAGCTTTCTTAGAAAAGTCTCAGGCAACCCATAATAGCTGCTCTTTGAAAGATACAGGACACAGAGGGTGAAAGACACCAAAAATAATGAACATATTTGAATTAAAGCTGTTTAAGCTTTCTGCATCTCATGTTTGTATAACCAGAGGTGGCTACAAGCTTGTTTACAATTGCCCCTTTTGTTAGGGAATATAATTGTAGATAATGTATTTACTTTTCATCACTATTTCCTGAATAGGCAACTCAAATTAAAAAAAAAAAAAGTCCATGTGATATATTTAAATGTAAACCCTGTTCTGGGACATAGTTTATATCATGGCATGTGGAATGCCATATTTTTTCACTGGTGGTTTCTTGAAGGTTGACTTGTTTTATATGCCTCTTGCAGACATAGCAGTGTTATTTACTAAGGTATCACTTTTGCGCCTGTGTTTTTCAGTTTCTACTCACAGTACTGAATAGAAATGTGTCAGTGTTTTTCCTGTAAAGAAAAAGTAGACAGCACTGAGATCTTAGGAATGTTTTTGTCCTCCACTGTGTCTTCCCTTAGAAGATGGGAAAATGAAACATCCCACACCTTTGTACTACTGTGGCTGGATTCCTTCCTCTAGCTTAGCTAGCTCTGAAAAAGTTTAAATATCTTAACATTATTCTGTGGACCATACTGTGCGAATTCTCTCAAACACATCCCTAAAGAGTGAAGTTTCCTGTTACTTGAAAGCTCATAGGATGAAAACCAGCATACAGATGCTTAACTGTAGAAAAGCACAATGTCCAAAAAAAAGACCATGAAGTTCAACGTGTAAATATGCCTGTGACAAACAGTTCTAGAAATTCTGTCATTTTCTCAGACTCCACTTAAACTTCAGATTAGAACTGTAAAAGTCAGTTTCTAGGTTCCTCTGTTACTTGGCACTAGGTAGACTCCACCGTTTCATCTTTTCTGAGGGATGACGATGTCTCCCTTTGAATTCTTGAATGTAAAGAACTTTTTAATCTGGAACTATGTTATTTCTGGCTGTTCTTTTCTTCTAGATGGGTTACCAGACTTTCCTTTTTTTTATTTGAGCAAATAAGTTAAACTTCTGAAAGTATTTTACAGGCTTTACAGATGTCAGCTGGCAACCAGCAGCCTTGCTAATGTGTTCTATGCATCTTAAAAGCAATTATGCTGGACACTCAGCTTTGCAAGGGGAGGCAGAGGATGAGCAAGCTCTGCTCTGGTAACAGAGCTTTTCTTTCTGTTCTTTCCTCTTTAATGTCTTCATATTTGGCTATCCTCATATGAGAAGCAGGTTTTATCTCTGTCTTCAGATTTCTAGTCCGCTGTACATCTTTTAGTCCTAAGTAGCAATAGCACTGTCTTTTAAGTCAGATACAAACTGTATATCTCTCCAGAAGGAAGGCATCCTCTTCCCTTTATGCTACTGTCTTTGAAAGATGCTCATGCTATTGATCCACAATTTCCAGAGTTTGGGTTCACTGTCATAAGGAGGAATCACTTTATGGAATTCCATTATTTAATATCTAGCTTTCTCTGGCAAATTAATGAAGAGGGAACTTTTGTTCTTGTCTTTCAGAATTTCTTTGGGGTGAGGCTGCCCCCAACCCCTTTCCGTATTGCCAGCTGTTAGTGTTTCTTGGATATTTTGAGTTCCCTTGCTTGGAAGCAGTCTTCACTATTCCTTCTGATTTGTGAGGAGGAGGGAAGGCATAGGTTTCTTCAGGCTTATGATGATCCTGCTAGGATATTATCTGTTAACTGTTGTAAAAGCTTTGGAAAAATTCCCCATTATATAGGTTGTTTGATGTACTTGTATGTCCAAGATGGTTTTGACAGTCCATACAAAAACTTGTTAAAAAGCTGATTTGTAATGGGTTAAGAGGAAAAGTCTGTATGTGGAACAACAGATGAGAAACAAACTGAAAATCAGTGATCAGCCCTTGTTATAGAGGGGAGCACTAACGGTGCCACTCTAGGTTGGTTTTAGGAGTTTGTGGTGTTCAGCATAGTCATAAGCAGCTGTGAAAACAGCATGAATAAGGAGGGGATAAAATGTGCTTTTATTTTTTTGACTTTTTTTTTTTAAGACTTTGAAAACTAAACTCAATGACTTTGTGAAACTGAATGCTTGTATTGTAAAATACCAAGTGGTACTAAGGGTTGATGAAATAAAACTTAGGGGAAGAACAAGCCTACCTGTAAGGCTACACAGTGATGAGCTTTCATTATGTAATTTCCAAAGCAATCTTTTTTTGTACATGAATAAGGTTTAGCACTATGGTTCCTTAATAAATGACTTAGCAAAGATAGTTGCCATTTACTGAGGTAACTTTTTTCCCCTGAAAAGTTGTGAAATGTGCATCTTTAACCTTTTAAGTGCAGTGCACCAACTCTAATGAGATAAAATGGATGAGGAATCAGGTCACACTGTGTGACCATAGGATGTGTATTAGATTAAAAGCCGGGGGGGGGAGGTGATAAGGATTTCTGGTATCTTTGAGGAAAGATGTTTGTAAATGGCATATATGCTATATTTCATAGTATATGTGGAAGATAATATTTGAAGGAAACATTTTTCAAAGGCATATATAGAAATGGGCACTAAATTTCCATTAAAGGAGTTAGGCAGTTATCACTTATTTCCTTCCCTTTTCCCCAGTTCACTGCCAGTGAACTCAACATGTGCATGAAGGCTTGCTGAAGTTATCTCTGTTTCCTGAATTTTGGATGTAAGGGCCTAAATGCATCCTTTGACATATTTAAATGTGTTTAATGAGGTGAGGTAGGATGACTTAGGTGAGGTAAGAGTAATTTCATTTTTACAGAAAGTTATTCAATGTTTATCTGAATGTTTATCTCTGAAACATTTTTTACTGCAAAAGCTTTATTTTCAACGCAGTAAGAGGATGGAGGGTGATACCTTTTTCATGAGGGGAAGAGTCCAATGTTCTTCTGTTGTCTAACTATAAACCAGATTAAAACTATTATCTGTTCTTGATCTTTGAAGGAGTGTGTTGTATTTATTTTCCTTGGTCTATGTTTCTTTTCTTTGTAGAATTTTCCAGAAAAGGATCTTCTGCATTGCCATTCTAAGGATGTGATTGAAGCTCATTTTATGGCTTGCATAAAAGAAGCAGATGCTTTAAAGCATAAAAGTCAAGTCATCAATGAGATGCAAAAAAAGGATCATAAGCAGCTGTGGATGGGGTTACAGAATGGTAAATACAGTGCATCAAATATTAATTATATTTAGATCTAGCATGTTAATAGCTAACTTTAAATATCAGTCATGGTACAGGATATAAAATACAGTTTTTCTGCTGAATTTTAAGTAATGTAGTGGAAAGTACATACTTGAAAAACTTGAATTGTATTTATTTTGCAATAATGCAATTGTAGCTTGAGATTCTTGTGGAACTGAATTGGTTTGTGATTCTGTTGTTTAAGAAAAAAAGACTAAATACTCTCTAGTATGCTTTTGTGCACCTGATGGTCGCTATATTGCAGACAGCTGTGGAGTGTAAGTGGTGTCAAGTATGAATCATCTTGGACTGTATAAGAAAAAAGGCTGGCTCCTCTAGTTTATGCTTTAAGGATTGTCACTGATAGACTGTATAGGTAAACTTATTTCCCTCACGCAAATTTAAAACTTTATTACTGCTATTACCATGGCTTTTGCAAAGATTTCTGCATAGGTAAAGCATTGACTGAAAAAGTATTTCTATAATAGCTGCTGACAGCAAAATAATTCAGAACAGCATGCTATAATTCTTCATCTTTCTTTGTGCAGATGGCATGAATCTATTGCAGTGTGAAATGCAGTGTTTTTGGATTTAGTGTCATCTTTATTGTGGTTCTTGGAGTAGGCCTTTAGAAATGTTGTCCTGTAAGATGAAGAGCTTAGCACCTTCACTTCATCTCTTCACATGCGTTTATAAGAAAAAAAATAAACTAAACACAAGAGAAGCTCTGAATGACAGAAGACTTGAGTCATATATTTGTTAGCTTTTGACAACTAGAAAGGCACCAAATTAGTTTGGGTTTAATTTTTTTTATGAGCATATGGATTTTTTTATTGCTTAATGGTTCTGCCTTCTATATTAAAGACACTTCTGCAGTAATTTTGAAGGTGCCGAGTGCTTATAAGGTGGTATAACCTCTTTTTACTCTGGTAGGTTTCTAACTCTCCTCCAATTAAATCAGTATTGGAAAGAAATCGGACGGTTATCTTAGTTTAACATTTGAGTGGTAAGATCTTGAAGGCTGCAGCTAATACATACAGACTTTATCTGGTAGGAAATAGCTCCTTATCTGATTTACTACAAAATATTTATTTTAACTGCTTGAGAGATTCTATTTTGTATAGATATTAGTCAGCAAACTGATAATATATTCACTTCTGTGAATTCTCAGTAAATGAAGATTCTGACCTGCTGGAAGTCAGAATCCTTGTAAAAATGGATGTTTCCCCAGAGCTTGCATTGTTACAAGTCAATTTAAATTGCATTTTTAAAAATTTGGTGAGAAAACCTTTTTCTGCTGCCATAGTATTTGTGTTAAAGGCAGTTTAGTTCAAGAGAAGCCGAATGCTTTGCCAACATAATTTCATTTTCTATTTAGAGAATGGTTAGCTTTACTGGGAAATGAAATCCTGTCACCTAACTCCGGTACTCAAATGCTCCTAATGGCGCATTTTATGCGCTGTTTTTATGAATGTTTTGTAAAGTTAATGCGAAAAGACCTCTGACATGAGAGAACTATATTTACGGCAGAACAGTTGACTACGCAAAGAAGTTGTATGAGCAAAGGTTCTTTACTGAACTAGAAAATATAGAAACTCCTAAGGAGAACTTCTATGTGAGGTAAGGGAACAGGTGCGCAATCTGTTCCGTACTCGTCTTAAGCTCTTCCAGTTGATCGTTTATCTAAGAGTATCTTCAGTTGTAGGCAAAACAGAATTGCACTGTTTTGCTTTATGATGTTAAGATCAGAGGTTGCCTAGCAAGGTTGATTTCTAAAAGGTTTCACTGTATTTAATGAGAAATGGCACCTGTGGAATCTGACACCTAAATGAGAAGTTTAAACAATCTTTTGAATACTTTCAAATGCTAATTTTAATTTCTCAGCTCTTCATAAAAGAGAAACAAGAAAAGCTTGTGAAACCAAGAAAACACTTTTTAAGTATGTTGTATCTTTCAGTGTGTTTTTATAGGCTTTCGTTTGAGATGTAATAATGTTAAAACTCTTTGTGAAACAGAATGAATGACCACAAAAAAAGAAAAGAAAGTAGCATTTGTGATAACTGTCTTGTAAGTAATGATACATCTGCAGGCTTTTTTTTTCTTTGAAACTTCAAGCAATTTTCTTCAGTTCTTAAATAGAGCAAGTGTTATTTTTATTTAATAATTGCGAACAATACTTACTGGACATGTTACTGTAGTATTAAACTTTGTTTCTGAAAAAAAATCCAGTTTTGCCTGTTTGGAGAAATTTAACTACCAAGTACAAATATAATTTGGGATAAATGTTTCTACTGAGCAGGAAATACTTGTTCAAGTAGCATGAGAAACTTGCTCTGTAGCTCTGATGCTTTTTAGGGGATGAGCTGTAGTAGTGAATCTGTAGCAAAACCTTCTGCTGGGAACAGCTGATCAGTATTCATAACAGCCTTTACATCCCTCCTCCCACCATTTTTGGTTTTGTGTTAATAGGCCACCAAATCAGGGAGGAAGATGTACTTCTCTATTGCTTGTGCTATGATATATCTATGCATATATATATGTGTGTGTGTGTGTGTGTATATATATATATATATATATATATATATATATATATATATATATATATATATATATATATATATATATATATATATATATATATATATTCTTTCCTTGTTCTTCAGGCTTCAGTTAGCCAATTTTTAGTCTCTAACATTGATAGCTCTTAACTAGAGCACTCCTTTTGGATAGGCGCCTCTGTGCTGCCCTAGTTTCGACCAGCACTGTGGATCTTTGAATGCGGAAGGGAAGAGAAGCCTTGTGCAAACACCAAAGGCAGAGGCTCTAGCTGTACTGGCCCTTGATCCTTTGTAATGATTGTTAAAATTCTTTCATCAGAATTGGTGGGAAATCTTACTCTTGTTCTCGCTATAGTAATGTTATGGCTGTTTTTATCATGGATAAAGAGAATTTTTAAGTGTATAGTATTTTCCTTGCCTTTTGTGTGGAAAAAAATATGGGCTTTCTGGTTTGAGACATGATGTGGGTGTACTGATTACTTAGAATCAAACAAATTAAAGCTTAACAGTTTTTAAAAGGGGAGGTGTATTTTTTTCATGGTTCAAAGACTTAATATTTATAACTTCAATAAATAATAGTTCTAATAAAGGGAGTTTTTTAGATTCAACACAGCTGCTTTTCATCAGATGTGGGGAGACATGAGGAACCATACCCTGATATTTTCACAGGCATCCTCGATAATTGGTGAAGACCCAGAGTTGGTATTTCTGATACATGAGTAGGGAAATAAACAATAAAAACTCATGACTTATAAAATATAATGAATGCATTATTATATTTTACTGTTACATATTATGTAGGAAGATTGTAATGCTTGTTCATACTGCAGAGCTTCCAAAAAATTAAATGGCCTTATTGAATTGCATTATTAAGGAAAAAATCCCACAAACATTCATAATATGCAATAATTAACCTTTTAATTCATGTAATTTTTCTTTTCATCTGTATGTCAGAATCAGTCCTGTATATTCTTGAATTTCTTCCTGAACCATATCTGAAACAATCTTGGGGTTTTGAGGGTCAGAAATCCTATTTTTCTGGGTTATGATATTCCTGTTTGTTACTCTTTGGGAGCTTAAACATTTTTAGTGTCATATATTATCGGCATCGTTTTGTGTTGTGTATGTATAGCCCAACCAGGTTTGTTAGGCCTATGTTTCTGCTATTTGTAGAGAACTGATAGTAGCAGTGCTGTTCTTCTCTTTACCTTGGTCCAGGATGATGAGCATGCTTCGGTAACTGTGAACAAATCTTTGTAATCTCAAATGTCAATGAGGTTGCATGTCATGTAACCTAAACGTCATTTGAAACTTAAATTGGGCAATATATACTTAGATATGTACTTACTTAAATAAGACAATGAATGAGCTATTACTTTTAAATTGCAAGGCCATCTCTTTTTCCCTTCCTTGTATCTCTACCAAAATGGTAGTATCTTTGCTTGTTCTACTCATAGTGATTTCATTAACTCGAAAGAATAAGCAATTCCTTTGAGCTTTGAAAATGAGCATATTGGTTAAAGAAGGATTAAAAAAACCCTGTTGCTATCTTCCTGGTTTGTGATTAAAAATTTCTGAAAATGCATCTAATTACTTGTAATTATTGTCCATACCTACTTATTCTGGAGTTGAGAGGGTGGCACATGCCACATGTTGGGGTCGCTGATCTTACGGATCTGGTGAATGTGGTATAGACAGATTCAAATGGCCCTGCTTGAATCCCACCCAGATCTGATTTGATGCTGAGCTGGGGCTAATTGATTTGACTAGATTCAGACAGGCTGGACCCGCAGAATGAATCAGATGTATTGGAATAGGCCTTCGCAGGTGTTTTGTCTTTCCTGCCGCAGGTAGTGGGTTATGGCATAGACTCCTGACTCAGTTCTGCAGCATGTGCTGGCTTATTACCCTTTCTGCATAAATGACTAAATTAATTGATGTACCCATATATTGATCCTGGTGCAATGTTATGACTGTAAATTGTATGAAATGAAACTGGCTTTTGCCTTACTACTTTTCTGTGCTTCCAAGGTGACTACTTGCATATTCATTCTCTGTAACATTGTAAAGATGGAGAACTGAAGGTGGCTTGAATTCCCTCCCTTTGCTTTCCCTGCTCTACTTTCAGTGAGGATCCAGAGCAGAGCTGCTATGTGTGTAAGGCCAGTGAGAATCCATGGGCCTCAAAAAGGAGGGAACAAACAGTGCTAAGCAGAAAATAGAGGAAAAGCAAAAGGCATCCCAGTACTCACAATGCTACCTTCATACTGAAGTCTCCACCATGAGATGAGGTACTAGTGCCTTCTCATGTCTTCATCATCTTGTGTTGAATGACTTCTTGTCTAATGAGAACCATTAAACTTGGAAGGAGGAAGCTCAGAAAGCTCTGCATCCTTGGTATGGGTAATCTGCCAGCTACGTAAACTGTTTATATATGTTGGAGAATTTTAATTTTTATTGCTATTATAGCTTCAAGAGCTTTGGGCTTTGTCCTCATTTTGACCCTCTTTCTCTTGGAATTTAACCATTTCTTCAGGATGTCATATTTTGGTGGCTCTATTTTCCTTATTTTCCACAGTTATGTGTATATGAGCATTTAAATGGTATGTCCCTGTTAGCAGGAAGGAGGAACCCACCTCTGCATCTCCATTGCTTTTCCCTCACCTCTAGATCAATTTAGCGTTCTGATGTTTATGACCCAATACACTTGCTTCATGTTTTTTGAATCTGCGGCCTACTTACTGCAATCTTCGTTCTTGCTGCTTCACTCCTCTGCTTTACTTGATTGGTCCTGCTCCTTGCAACAGTGTCCAAAGGGAGGAAGATGTTTTCTCTAAGTGTGTTGCCAGAGTAGTTTGGGCATGGCTGCTGAAATGCAGTGTTTTTCTAGTCCTCACAGCTGAGCTACCTATGGGATTTGTTGTATCATGTTCGTTCCCGGTGTTCTTGAGTACAGATTGCTACCTTCCAGGCTTCCCCTTGGAGCCAGTGAACTTCTCGTCCTCAAACCTTTAATTGAAAACATTGCTTAATGTAGCTCTGTGGACCAGCTGCAAATCACAGACTGTCCCCATGGATCACTGTCTATTTGGCACCAGTGAGCTCGGAAGCTTTCTTATTTGTTTACTGAATGTAATGAGGCCTTAATATTGATAAAGCACTGCTGTGTTTTGTGACAAGTCTTGAGTAGATAGTTTGCACCAGTGCTGTGATTCTCACTTCATTTCATTTGTTGTTATGTGATGAGGTCTTTTTCTGGAACTTTTACAGAGAAGATACTTGCAGTATGCTTTAAAAACTGGATGGTTTGAATAAGAAATAAAATAAGAAGAATTAAGTGAAAAAAGCTAATTCATCAGTCCTTGTTAGAGAGTTATGAATATAATGGTAGCATGTATTCTCTGTTGTAGCTACATACTTATATTTTCATCATTTGAATTGAAAATGTTACAAAAGGTGGTTAAAAATGTCCTTCCATTTTTAATAGCAAATGATAATGCCGATTCCTTATCTCCATGGCTCCTGTCTTCTGCGTTTTTTTCAAATATTTGATAGACGTGGATATAAATTGAGAGAATCTTTGCCTGTATTTCTCTAAATCTACCTTGCTTAGATGTAAGTGGTGCAGAAACTTTGCTTTTCACTGCCTCCTTGCTTTCTTCCTCCCCCTCCCCCTCCCCCCAAGCCATGTCATTTCCTGAGGTATGCTGAAGGAGGCATACGGTCTACGTAAACTATCTTTAAAAGGCAGAACTTTATTTTTTTAAATGAACTTTCCTTAGGGTTGTTTTTTGTTTTTTGTTTTTTTTTTTTATTTTGAAATGCCTCTATGTTGCTTTCTGCTAGTAAATGCCTGAACTTCTGTGACAGGTACACGATAATATTAAATTTCCTTAACTTTTAAGAACAGCTGTATTTTAGAAAGCGCATAATACAAAGAAAATAAAGTAGGTTAGAGGGTTAAACAGTGATATGCTGTCCTATTTTTCTGTATATAAACAAAAATAATCACAGGCAGACAAGGCATTAAAGCATTCAGTCTGTTTAGGTGTGGAGCTGAGCCCTAGAGAATGGGTGAAACTCTCAAGAGTCGTTTCCCTTTGACTTAACCAAGCAAGCTGTGACAAGCCCTGCTGCTCAGTCTTTTTTTATACAACCTGTGGGTTATGTGTGTGAAAAGTAAATTGCGCTATTTTGTTTGATAGTCGTCAGCGCTTTCTCTTTAGTTTAAGCCACAGTACCTGCTGAGATCTCCTGCTTTTAGGCTGTACAGAAAGCTTAATTTAAGTAGGAACTACTTTCACATACAACTAACAAAAAGAAATTATTCCATCTTGATGATTTTTCTTCTCCTGAACCTTTTCCAGCTAAACTGATTGATAAATTCAGGTACTATTTAGGAAATAGTGTATTTAAAGGGAAACTTCAGTATGTATGTTTAATAAAACGGTGAAAAGAATCACACAGATGTTGGTAACATATGGCATTCTTTGAGTGGTGTTACTTCAGTACCCATGGTGTGAAAAGTATTTTCCCATCTCTCTGTCCTTAGCTTCTGTCATTTACATTAGTAGAACAGTTACTAACCTCCTACCTCTCCACATCCAGTAGTTTACCTCTCGCCTGAAGACAGCCTGAAAAGACTGGTGAATTTGTCTGCCCTCTTTAATTGTAGCTTTATATGGTCTGTCACTTGTATGATCTGGCAAGATATGCAAGTAGCCTAAGTGTCTGAAGAGTATTTTTTTAACTGTGGATTGTGGCAACGTGTAAAACAACAACGCCTCTCAATTTAGTATTAAGAAAACCCATCATCAGCTTGCAGCTGTAGGTCACCATACAGTATGGTTCCAGATTATATGAATGATGTGATAGATCACACCCATAACAAGTTTATGTTAAAAGAAAAAATTGAGGGAGTGGTTGACACACTGGAAGGCAGGTCTGCCATTCAGAGGGACCTTGACAAGCTGGAGGAACAGGCTAGCGGGAGCCTCCCAAAGTTAACTGACACAAGTGCAAAGTCCTACACCAGGGACAGAAAAAACTCATACCTCAGTGCAGCCTATGGACAGACCGACTGGAAAGCAGCTTTGTGGAAGTGAGACTTGGTGGACAACAGGCTGAAAGAAAGTCAGCAGTGTGCTCTTGCAGAAATGAAGATTACACAGTGGCTGCTTTAACCATTACCTCTGCCAGAATATAGCCATCTGGTGAAGGGAAGTGACTATTCCCCTCTGCTCAGCACTGGTAACCTGCATTGGGGATGCTGTGTCTGCTTTGGGTTCCTAGGATGGAAGGAGTGTTGACAAAAAGAGGAGAGTCTAGTAGAAGGCTAGCAGGATGGTTAGAGGTTGGAGTATATGATATATGCAAAGAAGCTGTGGGAACCAAGTTTGTTAGCCTGAAGAGGCTAAAGATGAATCTAATAGCAGCTTTTCATTATCTGAAGCGGGGGGGGGATAGTAGGGGAGATGGACTCTCAGACGTGCCTCCATTGGCTGTGCAGGTTGGCAAGTACAAAGGGCAATAGTTACAAGTTGCAGCAAGAGGAATTCTGATGGGATGTAAAGTGGGGGGAAGTTTGCTGTGAAAGTGGCCAAGTGTGAGCTGGTTGTCCAGAGAGCTCTGTAGCGCTGGTGGCAGTCAAAACTTGACTGGACAGTGTGTTGAGCAAACTGATTTAGTTCTTTAGGCAGCTCTGTTTTGAGCAGGAGGTTTGCCTAGATGACCTCCAAAGGCCCTTTCGATCTAACTTTTTCTGTGATCCTAATATATCAGTAGAAGAGTCTTTGGTCTCCTAGTTAATGTTATGGTTGGTTCTACTCAAGGACTTCTAGCTGAGCATCATTTCTGTGGGTTGTATGGTTCTTGGACAGTGATGAACCACAGAGAATAGATGAAGTTGGTTTTTTTAACTCAAGAATTGGACACACTTCTATGGAAAATGTAAATTGATATAGCTTGCATTGAGTGAGAGGCTAAATTCAATTTCAAGCATTTTTAAAATTTGTACAACTATGGTTTTAAGAAGAAACCAGGAATTATATAGAAAAAAAAGCCCGTGAATATATGCTACTGAAGAAACAGGCATAGCCCTGAGGGTGTGTTTTTTGAGGTTTTTAAAAATTATTGGGAGACAAGCCTTGAATTAACATTTCCTTTTTGAATTTAAACAAAAATCTTTCCCTCATTCCTGCATTAATTCTTGCTGTTCTTTAAACCCTCTCCACAGCTTTCTTGAACTTTATCAAGTCCTGGAGTCAGTATTTTGTTAGCAGTTGCATTAGCATCAAATACAAACACAAAATAACTCCTTGCTACTAACATCTTCCTATTGATAAAGTTTAAAGATTGTTATCTCTTTGGGCCACTGTTTTACAGTGGGAACTCCATTTTAACTGAGCATATACCGTGGTCGTTGTGCCTTCTTGCAAGTCACTTCTAGATATAATTTCTCATGCAGTGAAAATTGATTTTATATATATATATATATATATTTTTTAATGCTGACTTAAAGCTATACTATGTTAAAATGCATGTTGTTTGCATGTGCTCAAGCCGTGCCCTTTACTCTGTGTCAGTGATGCATCTTGGTTACCATTTTTCTGAAGAGTCAGGTGGATGGGAGAGACCCATCCTTGCTATCAAGATCCCATGTGAAATTTCAAGTTGTTTACTTGAAGCATGGAAACAAATTTTAGGGAATGGCTATAATACTCTAACACAAATGAAACTAATTAATCTGATTGTCTGAAGAACATTACCCTAAGATATCGGCCTGAGAAAGAGGTCCAGCCTTGAAGATTTGTCTGGACTAATCTGTAGCTACAGCTACTTAACATTAATAGACACTAACTGTTGAACTTCTAGAAACAACAAAGATATTCCTAGCTATACCTAGAGCTGCTATCACCTTTTAAATGTAGCTACTATAAATTTGTTATTTGGATTTATTTCAATGACTGTTAAGCAATCTCCAGTCTTACCTAATGGATCCTTAGTCTTGCCAGTCTCAAGGAGTTGTCCTTTAACAGCCTTTTTGAGACTGTTTTAAAGGGGACTTTACATGCATGAACGACTTCAAGGATAGATTTATGAAGATGCATGATGTGGCTTGCTGAGTTTGTAAACTCATGTTTGAGGTTTGTTTAATCTGTTGATTAATCTGTATACTGTATATTTGCATGCAACATTATTATTATGGATGGCATTAAGTTTTTGTAGTCTTGCCACCTCTTTCTTAACACTTCTGTATATGCAAATACCTATTCTCAAAATTTCTTTTAGATTCTGTACATCTACATCTTTTGTTCTCTAATACTGCAGGCTAGTGTCTGGTGTTGAGACATGCAGTGACTGCATTCCTAACAAATGAATATTTATAAATAAAATATTTATCAATGGTTTAGCTGATGCATTTTCAGCTGGATCTATCTTCCATTATTTGACTGTTAACTTTCCAATCTCCGACATGAAACACAGAGAGAAGAATTTTGTATATCACTTTAGGCAAAGGTAGATAGCAGCTTTCCTCTCTTGTTTTAGAAATATGATTAGTAGAGTCATTTGACATTTTAATACTGTCACTAATTTCATTGCTCTGTTCAAATCTTACTGCCATTAGTTTAAATATTGTTATTCAGATGAGAACATCTGCCTTTTGCAACTACTGTTTTTTGCTAATATAGAAACTCTTTAACACGTTGGTCAAGCACTTTCATAAAAACAGGTTGGATCATGGAAAACAAAAGTAATCAGATTTGACTATTATGGGAGTCTAGATATCATGTAGGCTGCGTAACCTTTCTTTTTTTTGAGGGAGGGAGATGAGTGTGTAAAGTGTTTTTGTTGGTAAGTAGAGAACTCTTCCTTGTTTACTGGCTTGCCAAAAACTGAATTTTGTTTTGATTGTCAAACTTCCGGCCAGCAGCTGCTGCCGTTTGAGTCCTGTCTAGCAAAAGCGCTAATAAGCTCTTACTGCTTGCAGTGGGAGTAGTAGCTTCCTTAAGTCTGTTTCGTATAAATAGGAGGTACTGACATAAAAAATTGAAAATCAGAGAATGTTGAATCCTTTCACTCATATTTTCAAGTTGTGCTGTTTTTTTTTTTTTTTCCTAGCTTTGAATCTTAAGGGTTCTGCTAAAGCTGTCATTTTTGGATTGTCTGTTTTGGATCCTTAGTATCCTGGCATTCAGCCAATGCATCCAATGCATTCAACTGCATCAAGCAGTTGCTAGATCAGATGTGTATCAGTATGAAAACTGAGTAGCTTTTTCTTGCTGCTCTCTTTAAGATTGAATGATTAACTTTTTATCCCCAACGCATCTTCCTGTAGGAAAAAATATTGTACCCATAGGAAAATGTTTGGAACACAGTAATATAAGGTTATAAAGGCAGGTTAGCCTAGATGTTTTCAAACAGTGCTGTACACATACTGTAGGCATGTCTTAACATGTCTGGCTCCATTATGTCTAGCTAATTTACCAGGAAATTTTTCACTTTCCTAGATATCAGGTGGATTGACAAAACCTTTTCGATTGTAACAAGCTTGTCATTGGACTGTCACACTTTTATTGCTGTTATATTTAGAAGCTACAGAAATAATTAGAAGTGTAGAATTTTTGGTGGAATAAGAGATTGTCTTTAGTGTTATGTAAGTGTTCAGAGAAGAATTTGAGAAGTATAAACTTTTAAATTACTTGCCTTCTTAAATAAAATTACCAACAATTGGTTGGGGGAATAGAGGGGAGAAGTGTTAGTGAACATCCAAACTATTAATGCTTTTATGTTAGAGGAAGTAGATGGGAGGTTAAATAGTAGATAAGCCTCAATATAATGTAGGAAGTTATAGGAAAAAATGCCAATGTGTTAAATGCAAATACAGGTTTAAAAGAGTAGGCTGAAGAGGGAGAATCTGAATCTTTATGTTAAATGTAGCTGCGTGGTGGGGTTTTTTTGGTTTTTTTTGTTTGTTTGTTTTTTTTCCCCCCTCAAGGTTAGAATAGGAAAGGATAGCACTCCTGGGATGATCTGCCTAAGTAGTGGTAGTAGAGAACAGATTACTTAATTTTCTTCAAAATAATCTGTCTGGCCCCCATATTTACGTACAGAGCTTGAACTGCTATGATCAACTTTTAGGATCTTTTAACATCCCTAATTTTAGACAGATGTTTCTTGTGTTTATGCATTATCTTACACATGATTTCAGGGAGGTATGGTAGCCAGAATGAAAAATGGAAGTGAGCTGACTACGGATGGCCTGAGTCTAATTTTTTTGTCCTGCAAGGATTCACTTGTTTGCCATAGATGCCATAAGGAACCATACACTTCTTACCATAAGTCTGTTACTTGTTCAGAATTTCTTGTTCTGCTGATCCAAAACATGTTGCTCAACTCGGCTGGATTTTTGAAAACAATAAGCTGTCTACTCGACTTTCCTAGGTACAATAATTTGAGCATTAAACAAGTAAATGAAATTAACGTTTGTTTTATTTTTGTTCAGGTAGGGTGTCTCCAAGTACGTAGATTCTTTGTTTAAGAGTCCTCTGAAGCTCGCTAGCTTAAATAGGTCTTGATTGTTTAATTTTTGTATATCACCATAATTAATCATCTTGCCAACTGAGTTTACAGCAGAGGCAGAAGTAGTAATTGCACTATAAATAGATTAATGCCTACTCTATGATGCCTGTCCACACAATTTGTGGTGAAAGCGATAAGCCATTCTCTGAACACCCTCTCCAGATGTGAGGGAGGTATGCTAAACCTTTACCTTCCTGTTGATGAAGTACAGAGTTGAAGAAGAATATGCAGTCATCTTTTTGTCAGGCATTATAAAAGCAAGTATGTGACTCTGTAGGCTGGGCTTCCCGAAAGGGGGCTTGCTTGGGTGCAGTCAGCATGCAGAGCCCTTAGGGTCACTGGCCCCTGCTGCGGCTGCCCGCAGGAGAGATGCAGGCTAGCACCCTGCATCCAGGCAGTTCCTAGTCTCTGGCAGGTGCCTGTGTGGTGATGCTGACTGCGGTTCAGATAAGTACTTGTCAAGAACTGTTTGCTGCTAATCAGGAAACAAGGGTGTGGAAATACTTTTAGATAAGCATCAGGAAATGCTTCTACAGAGCGCCTGGCAGTAGTGTGCTTACTGTTTCTCGGAAATTCCTGCTTTGTCTCATATTTATTCAGGAAAAGCAACGTGTTTCAGACTCTGCAATATGTATTAGATTATGCCCTTAATCACTGACTGGCAACTGTGCTGTGTGCTTGAGTGAGTGGTGCAAATCTGAGGTTTTCTACAATTGCTTCATTTGTTATTAACCATATTGGAGGTTGAAAGAGCCTTTGTTCAGTGGGATAGACTTCTGAATTGGTTCATGGCGATTGAAGTCTCAAACAGTTATGTTCAGTCTTTTTGCGACTCAGGTGAACACTGTTCTGAGGAGAGAGATAATCTGAGACTGTGTACTCCTTTTGGAGGACCGTCCGTTGTATTTTGTGTCATGAAATGTTAGGGCCTGTAAGGAGATTTGTCCGTTGTTCTTCCTATTCTAAAGCTGCCTTCTCCAGGTTAGTGGTAGCTCTGTTCATCTTAATTCTTTGTATTCCTTTCTGTCATTTCTGGTAATGGTTTGCTTGCTTGATTTGAATAGTTGATATGCATCTATAAAGGCATGTACAGTGGTAGACCTAGACATATGCTGCTGTTAATGTGTTTTAATGTGTTTTAATCATAATACATTATTTGAATCTTCTAATGTCTGAGCAAGATAGAATTATGTGCTGTCTTGAGTTATTTTAATAAACCAAGTTACCTGGATAATATTAACAAAAATGTGTTTCAAACATAGGTTTTTATTTTCAGATTGTGCCATCAAACTGGCAGTACATTTTCTGATTTTATTGTATATCATTGCAGATTATCCTAAGACTTACATATTCAGATATAACCCTTCCCCCCAAGTTCTTGTAGTGCTTCTTAGTTTCTCTAGGCTTTGCACCTATTGTTCATCTACAGCTAAAAACAATTACATCTTTTTAACTAGATGTGAGACTGTATGTCAGTAGCAAGAAAGAGTGTATAAACAGGCACTGTTAATTCAGGTAGTGCAATCGGTAATGCACAGCACAGTATTTCTCTGGCAATGGAAGAAGCAATATGAATTTGAGTTGCTTTCTCTTTCAGTTCAATAAGTTACCATATCACTGTTTTCATAGCAGGATGCAGATGATTGCAGATCTCTTTTTAGCTAAAGTAGAATATATGATATTTATATTAACCAAATCCACTTTTACCTTCACAGATAAATTTGAGCAGTTTTGGGCCATAAATCGAAAACTCATGGAGTATCCTCCAGAAGATAGTGGATTTCGATACATCCCGTTTAGAATTTATCAGGTAGGAGAAAATGAAATAAAATTATATCAAACTCTTCTAAGATGTCATATCATAATCTCAATTATGTGGAATCATGCATTCTTTCTTTTGACATTATGGTAAAGCTTAGTTTGTATGCTCGTCTTTGGATGAATTAGTAAAAACAAGATGGACTGCATTTATTCTAATAGGTGCTTACCATTCATTGTGTGATAAGGGTGTAATACTCAAGAATGTGCAGAGGATGGTATAGATGATTTTTAAAAAAAAGGGAAATTCTCTTATTAAAAATAACTGCTACATGTGAAGACTGCTTTGAATGCAAAATGCCCTCTAAAAGGGCGAAGTCAAACGTTTTGGGAACAGCACTTTTTCCCTCAGTGCCTATGTAGGCTTCTTTTCTTGATGGCATTACAAGGCCCCATGAAAGTTATGGTTTAGGTCTTGTGTCTAACTCTTGCCTTTGTCTTGTAATCATCTACTTGTATTTTCTACATGTTTAGAAATTTTTCCAAGTTAAAAAAAAAAAAAAGTGCATATATGTCCATGACATGTTTTATGATATATTCTCAGTGTGAGCGTTTTTTCATTTACATGTTGGAAAAAGTTCTTACATAAGGTGAAGATGAAACAGTCTTTGTTTTCCAGATCTGTGGAGGTTGTTTTGGTCTGTGAAAGTTGTCTACAATAATCTTTCTGGCATTACTGGGACTGCGATAACTTCTGTAATGTGTCTAGTGGTCAAAGCTTAGCAACTAGTCAGTGAAATAAAATGTGTCTTGCAGTGTGTTTAAATAAAAAAATAATAATAATAATAACCCCCTAAATGTTGCATTTTCTTCAGGATATGTATTAATAAATGATGGCTGTCTGAGAATTCACAGAGTACCTGCAGTGTATGAACTGAAGTTATTGGGCTGCATATACTTATGCTAAAGAGATTTAGAAAACTCTCACAAATTGCACAGATTAATTACACATTTTTCTGGCTTCTATTGGTTGTTTTAAATGTAAAATAGTTTGTCCATTCTTTGCAACTTAAATTTTATTATAAATAATACGTTTGAAACTGAACTGGATTTACAGGATAGTTTTTGTAGACTTCCAAAATTAGTAAGTGACTAATGAAAATAGTTTAATTTTGCACTAATAGTTGCTTTTTATTTCAAATTCCTTAACCGTTTGGCTCACTTCTCTCAGGCCTTTTTCAGGGATTAGAACTACACTTGAGGATCATAGAAAGTGTAGAGAATTAGTTGTAACCTTCCTCAAATACCACACTAGCTTTAAATTTTTTTTTTTTGATTTAATATACCAATTGTCTACTTTTCCCAGCTGTTTTTTATTTGGAGAAAAATTCCTTGAGATACGTACAATTTTTTTCACATCCCCTCAATTTTTATAGCGTTAAGCTTGGGATGAAGTTTTGAATTAAGCGTAGCTAGAAGCTTATACAGAATTCATGTAGTCTGTCATTAATTGAGCAGAACTGCTCTGTCTTGCCTTTAAGGTTGAAATGTTTACACTTATATTTTGCACCTGTCACTATAGAAAAAGCCTTTTATTTGTAGTAATGAATAGTCTGATATTACTTTATAACAGGTTTTAATGACTCATTAAAATATGTAAACCTACATGATCTTGCTATGGGACTGAAGTAATTTTTCATGTTAGATATAAGACAGATTTACTGTCATAATGAAACCTTAGATTGAGAACGGAAGTCAGTTATTTTGTCAAAGATCATGGCAGATGGTAAGGTTTGTATGACTATCAAAAACTATATATCAGAGAAAGTAGTTCACTCACAGTAATCTATTTGGTCAGTAACTAAGTTATTTATTCTTTGGTAGCCTTTTTTTAAAAAAAATCTTTTAATAGTAACCACATAAATGGGCATGCTAAGTGGAGGTTTTGCTGGTTGAATAAGGTGGGGATCTTTGAGCCATGAGGGAAAGCTTCTGTAATATCACATGACTTCATGCTAGGAAAGTGGGTTTTTTTTATTTTTGGGGTTTTTTTTTTTTTTTTTTTTTTTTTTTTTTAAACCCAACCCGAGTTCAATAATATCTGTCCCCTTACATATGTTGGTAGTACTTGATGATAAACATCTTTGTGTCACCTTTTCTTTGGAAACCCTTGCCTGAGTGTAGTTTAAAGACCAAATACCTAATTAAGACTAGAAGGCCAAACACAAATGAAGATGATACTGAGGCAGTCCTTTAGAAGGCTGGTGAACATTATTTGCAGTAATACTGTTCTTAATAGTTGTAAATATTTTCAGTGATGTTGTTCCCTTTCAGAAGGTTGATGCAGGTGTTTCTAGCTTTTTTGTTTTTTTTTTTTTTTTTTTTGGTTTGTTGCTGTGTGCACTGATTACTGCTTGTCATAAAAGCTTGTGTATTTAGAGGAATTTTCAGAAAGTGTTAAGAATAGTGAGATTATACCTTGATTTCAAACAAAGAGTCCATTCTTCTGTTCTTAACATAAATCTACAGTACCTAGTGACAGACTTGCATATGCTGACATGACTGACTCAGAAGTATTCTTAAGATATCTTTAAATACACCACCCTCTTAAATTTAAGTTCCCTTTTTGGTGGCAGAATTGGGCTTTGTATTCTAATTGCTTGTATATCCATAGATAAGTAGCTGATGGCTAATTTAGCCTTGGTTTGTATTAAAGTAGGCATTGATTCCCTACATATTTTCACATAACCTTTTTGTAGATACTTAAAGATGCCTGGGTGGATAGCAGGAGCCTACTAGGCTGTTGCAGAATCATAGGGAGTGTATAAATGTCAGGGTTTTATAATGCTTCCTTTAAGAGCCACGATGTTCCCAGACTTAAAGCACCATTGCCTTCAGTGGGCAGTGTTCCTCGTCTTACTCTCTATACCTTCCATTACCCTGAAATATTAGAAGGAAATTCTGTGAAGGGAACTGCCTAGATTGCTTTTGTTCCTGTATGAGGTGAGTGAATTTCTTTTCCTTTAAAGAAATGTGCTAGATTATGGTAAAAGTGCATTAGATGTAGAATCAACTAAGAAAAATCAGTCTTAGCAGTGATGAGATCTGACTTTGGGGAAAGTTATTGCAGAAGAATGCATACAATAAAGTAAACTTGCGTGCTTTTCAATGAAGGCCTGATATTTTCAAAACTCAAAGGCTCTTTCATTTGTGAAGCTTGTCTATTAAAATACATTTCTAAAGAATAATATGAATCATACCTCGTGTGGTATCCAAATCTGATGGTATGTGGGGGAGAGAGATGGCAAAAATATGAACAGAGTACTTGGGTACGTCAGAACTAAACTAACCACAGGTAATTTTAAGCCTTTGTCCAGCACATCATTTTTTAAGTGTAGCAGCTAAGATTGGACTAGAATCTTAGCATCTACCGTAAGAAATGAAGAAAAAGACTGAGTGTCTCTAATGACCAGTTGAATTGCATTTTTAAAAGCTAGCTAGCTTCAGCTTTTAAAAGTTAGCTAAGAGATGCTGGAGTTTTTATTACAACTCTCATTGTCTAAGCTGTTTCTTATGGAGCTCACACCAGATGAAGTTCTGAGATAGGTGGAAACTTTTTCTACCAGAGGCAGTTTAAAAGTAGCGTTTATATTTTTGTGACACTTTTCCTTATTCACACATGGCTGGGGGGGGGGGGGGGGAGTGCCCACACGATCACTTCGCATTTATAAGTGGCTGTATCTTCAGTTGATAGTTGCATGAAAACTTTTTTGCTGTAGTAGTACTATTGCATAAAATGATTTTGCATTTGTTTAAGAGAGAAAGTAATAGTAGTGTACAAAGTATATTATGCACCTAAAAGGTGCTGCTTTTCTCTCACAGTACTAGAGCTAGTTTGGCTTGAGATATTTTTTTTTCCCCCATCAGACCAGTTGGTTTTGCGTTTTCTAATTGAACAAACTGTAGGCTGATAGATAACAGGAAGTTTTCATCAGACTGCAGTAGAGCCTCTAGCTCCAGGCATTGGAAGAGGGCATATTAGTCAAACGTTGGAGCAGCACTATCTGCTGTTTTGCACTACAGATGGGATCGCTCTCAGTCTCTCTTGTTGCTGTGCACATAGTTTGTGATGATCCCTGAGCTCTGATACTCTGCTCTGTCATGCCGGCTCCTTGTGTCCATCCCCCTTTCTCTCCCTCTCTCTCCATCTTTTTCTCCTTCCCAGCACCTCTGTCTGTCCATCCCTATATCTGTCTCCCTCCCTCCTGCTCACTCTGTCGCTCCCTGTCATGCTCTCCTCCTCCTTTCCTTTCCTTCCTCTGTCCCCTGCCAGCTCTCACTTTCTCCCACTTGCCCTCTCACTCTGTCTCTTGCTCGCTCTGTCTCACTCTGTCGCTTTCTGCCACGGATGTTTTCCTGTTGTGTGGGTATCATCCACGAAGGTGCAGGCCCTTGCAGTTCAGTATCTGCGTGGTCCCAGCGAGTCTGTGGGATGATATATTGGGATAGGCATTGCAGGAGTCAGCTGCTATCTCCGAAATGGCATGCCCATCATCTTTATGGGAACATGAATTGCATATGTTCGGTGACTTGGAGTCTGCCTTACCAGTATATAGGATTTAAAGTTGAAATAGCATTTCATTCTTGAAAGTAAAATTACGAAAGTATGAGAAAGAGAATGAATTAAGACTATTCTTGATAAGAAGTCTTCAGAGCTGTTCTAGAGTCTTGCTTGGCTTGAGGTAGGCTAGTTGTCTTTTTGCCAGCCCAAGAGAGGATCATCCAGGATTGTTTGCTTGCTTGTTCCTGTATTTGGGTATTGGACATGCCATGGTATTGGAATGAGGCTTTGCCTCCATTTTCTGAGAGTTTTGATTTAAGTTATTAATTTTATTGACTGATTACATAGTAGGCCTTGGCTTTGAAAAGATTTTTCCTAAGTCTCCTAAAATTTTGTAGCAAATCATACAATCACAAATTTCAGTGTACATCTGCTTTAGTAATGTGACTGAAATTTGCGGTATTTTGTAATATACTGGTTAAATTCAACACATTGCTCTTCATGTTGAAGTTGCAGTATTGAGGTGGCCTCCTGACTGGGGAGATCGGAGGAGGGAACCAAGTATTCCAAGACATTATTATTCTCTGGCTTAATAACTGACTTAGAAGCCCAAGCAGGGCCCTTTTCCAAGCAATGGAAATTTATTCATATCTCCATGCTAATTGGCAGAGCTCAGATAATCAGTTCGAAAGACCATTACAATTATGCGGGTCAGCACCACTGACCTATGTAATGATAAACATTCAAAAGCGAAATCAAAACAGATTTTTTGGAAGGACATTGGACCCATCTGTAAAGACTTCAAGTGATAATTTTATACTAGTAAGATCTTTTTTTTTCTTCTGCACAAAATGTCTCTTTGCATTTCAAGGTTGAGTTTGTCTGACTTCAACCCCAGTTCTTAGATTTTGTTTTGCCTTCTGCCACTTTAAAGCCTTCTGACTTTCTAACTTCTAAGTTCACGTACAAAGGTGATTTCAGCAACTTCAGTTTTCTTTGATAAACTGAATCAACTGAGCTCTTTAAGTGAGGCTTGCTTGCCTGTGCTAAAGTTATTTTGTAGTCTTCTTTTTAAATACTAGCTAATATTTTGATAATCCTTAAGGCTAGTATTAAAGTTTGGGAGGCCAAAAGTAAAGTTTGACTATACAAAATTTTAGATTAAAAATACTTGAAGTATCGGTAGGATAGAGTTAGCTATTTCTTGAAACTGCAAGTCTGAAAATCTTTGTCAGAAGTTGAAATTGCAATGGCTAGTCAACCAAAAGAGCAAGAAAATATAGCTGCTGTCGACCTGAAGAGGGCAACACAACACAGCAAGTTTCTGTCTCTAGTTGGCTAATGCAAAATGCTCTCGAGTAGATGTGTATGTAATCCTGTATTTAAATTTTTTTCTTGTTAAAAATGCCAATTTCATAAAGGACCTGCCAAAAATAAAGCAATTTATTTCTTAAAACTTTCTTTTAAAAAAAGCAAGCCTGAGAGAATAGAAGGACTCTCATCAAATTATGTTTAGATTGTCTGAAGCTATGCTCGACTCAATTTCTGTCCTAAAAAAAATTTAAAAATTAAATTGTGGTTCATAGTTAAATGGAGTATACAGAATGACTTAGTTCTCATAACCAACAGTTCACCACTGAAGAAAAAATAGCACACTTTCACCCATTTTAAATTCCTTCCAAAATCAAATCTCTATGAATAAAAAAGTATAAAAGCTTTGCTAGGCAAATATTTTTCCTAATGCCTCATTATTAAAAAAAAAAAAAAATCTTGTAGGGAGAATTTTGTATGGGCAGCAAGATCCGTAAATTACCATGAATACTTGTTTTCTGATCTTGATTGATGTTCAGTTCTGGGCTAAAAGTATTTACTTTTCATAGCCATTTAATGAATTGTCATGTTGAGCTGAAGGTCTCTCTCATCCCAGTTGAGGTTCCATAATTCTGTGAGCTCTTCTGGTTCACTGAAGTGCAAAGTGAAATGGGCCAGCTCAACCCCTCCACTGCTGAAGCTCATGGTTTTTGTGTTAAAGGGTGTTCATGCAGTCCTTATAAAAGACTTCAAAGAAACCATGTGCAAGATCAGCCTTGTGCCTTTAAGAATCACAGTACAGGATGGGGGCTTCACAGAGTTTAAAAGAAAAATTCTGAGATTATATACTGTATTTGTTGTCCGATATGTGACTAAAGTGTATGTAAATGTGGCTATTATCTGGAAACCTGTCCAATCTGACTAGTTGAAAGCTATTGTATGAGTTGCACAGAGCTCGAAGAGGCAGACTGAGAAGAGATGAGGCTATAAAGCCTTAATTCGGGTAGCTACTCTGAGCTGTGTTTGCACTGTTACCAAGCTGGATAGTTTTAAGATAGCTCAGGCTTGTCCATGTGAGCTACAGTAATACTTTTGAGTTGAACATAAGCATGGTTTGTATACAGAGAGTAGTTTTGCTCATATGAAAAAGTAGTTTGAGGTTCTGAATTATGTTGTAACTAGTTTAGACAGCTTAGGGATATACTGCATACTGCATATTGGGGAAAACTGTAGTACTTCATTTTTAAATCCTTTTTTTATCTTGTACTCTTTTGATACACCTACATTCTTTGAGGATCTAAAACAGTAGCATCTCAGTGAATAAAGTCACTTTGTGTAATCTGTTACATAGATTTTTTTTCTTTAAGTTAGCAAAACAGTCAAATTATGTGTTGAGTTGTCATGAAATAATTGACAGTTTGGTGAAAATAGTCAGCTATTCCTAATTTGAAAATGCACTACTTATGCACTCCCTAATCATAAATTTGTAGGTTGCTTTTTTAACAAAAATTTTTTTAAGACTGTTATCTTTGCTCTGAACTGGCTTATGCTAATAAACTCAAATAAATAAGTGTATGTAAATATTCATGCTACAAATTTGAATTTAAAACTTGAGGTTTAAATTTTTGTGGCTCCATTTCCCTAAGCTGTTTTATTAAAGTAGTACTCTCCTTTATTTATATACCATCCTAAATTTGTTATGAAAGTTAATATGTGCATTCAATCAAGTGTTAATTCTCAAGAATATGGATGTGTTGAAGATGGAATAAAGACAATAAATGAAGCAATAATTCAGTTGAATTAAGACTATTTATAGAGGTACTAGTGGATCTTGTCACTTAAATGCTATGTTTTAATATATTACTGCCTTTTCCTTTGATCATTAAATCTGATTATTTTACTTCTCTGTTTCGCTTGGTTTAGTCAACACCAACTGATTTGCCACTTTCGCTTTGTATTTAGTTATGTGGTCTGGTTCTTATTTGGTAGCAGGACGGATTTTTACTACCTGAAACTTGCAGTCCGTGACTATATTCCTTTATGATTGTGTGTCTTATATGAAGTAATAGCAAAAAAACATGGTGAATTGCTGTGCATTCAGAATAAGGGGAAGAGCAGGTATGGATTTTTTTCTTCAGAGGGTAAGAGATGCATTATCTTCAAGGGTTTCTTCTGTGGCTGTGCAGTATATACACTATATATTGCTTAGGAATTCAACTAAAGGCAAAGCCTAGCCTATTATGATGGAAGAAGCTAAAGTTCGTTGAGATTCAAGTCACAGCTGTACCTGTTTTGATTTGTCAGTGTTAGTATATCATCTTTCTTTTGCTTTACTTAAAAAATAAGTAAAAGAAGTAAATAGAACAGGTTAATTTTGGCACAAAATTCAGGATCAGGAAATACAGAGTGTTTAGTTTTTTGGAAAGTACCAAAATTTCTATCTGTACTTTCTAGAAGTCTGAAAATAAACTGTATACATATAGCTGGGGAATGAAACAAGCCTATGAGGAAGTGGGATATGACAACATGTTCTAGGAATACAGTATGCATTAACACACATAAGAAATGTCTAAAATTTTGCTATTCTTGACTGTAGGAATTTCTTCTAGTTACTCCTTATTGTGGAGAGTTAGTGGTTTTAATTCTGTAAGTGGATTGAAAGTGTTGTGCAGTACAATACTTCATGAAAACAATATAACATTTTTTAGATGTAAATCCATTTCTAAGGTTGTTTGCTTTGCAGCTAATTGGTACTCAATTGCTTGCTTTTATGTTAGGCTTAGTTCTGCATGTGTGCATAAAACACTGCAACTGTTAAAAGCAGTGTTCAGTTTTTGTCACTGATTCTTCAGATATCTTGATGTTTTACTAATTTTCCTTTTCTGGGAAGAAAAGTTAATGTGAGATCATACTTACATTGTAAAGGTCTCTGTCCTCTCATCACACAGCCATCTCTTGTAACTTCTTTGTCTGTTTCTTTTCCATTATTATTTCTAGCCTTATTGACTGTTGTTTCCTGGCTTTCCTATATGTCTCTCTCTGAGGTGTTGGCCTGCTTCTAGGAGCTGTACAATTCACTTAAGTAAGGCTAAATCGTGAAAACTCAGTTGTTTGGAGACTGTAGAGCTATACCTTCCCTGCGCAAACAAATCTTGTGGATCATTTGAAAGTCCAGCCTACAACCAGAGTGAGGGCCAACCATACTTTTTAGGTATCTTGAGATGAATGTGGCCATGAATACTTCTGGTAATATATACACTCCAGCTAAGAGTGACTCACAAGGTATAACAGGTCAGGTTGCTTTGGATACTGTTTGTTCCAACTTATACTTAAAAAGCTCTGATTTTGGGGGACATTCTGCTTCTTGCTTTGGATGCCCAAAACCTTATCGCTTTTTCTTAGACCCTTTTTGTAAAGCAGTTGGGCAATGAGACCTTTCAGAGCTTTGTTCCGTTTTTCTTATAACACCAATATTGGGTAGTTTTTATAATGTTAGAGCTTTATGCTTCCCCTAGCAAATGTAGCACAGGTGGAATCCAATAAAATACTTATTTGGCTAAGCAGGTTGAGTTTTTGTACTGTTACAGAACAAAGTCATTGACTCTAAGGTGTCTGTTCTATATTTTGGATTAGAGCATGTATACTATACTTATATAGGCTTTTAGCCCTCTCCAGCGAGGATCGCTAGTTGGATGTATCTGCTATACATGTGTAGATGAAGGGTTTTTCAGGATTTTTCATCTATTCTGCTACTGATCGAATTCTTAGAGATCTTGATTTCTCCCTCTGTCAGAGATCTGTTTCCTCTTCGGGAATTTGTTGAACAAATGAGTCTGTTCTTTGTGTCTTCATGAGGAAGCCCTTTAAAAGTTATGTTATTATCTATTACGAAAAGCTCCATGCAATTCTTTCAGCCAAAAGGGTTGGAGTATACAAGCTCTTACAACTGGTCCTTCTTATATCACTACTTGTAAGAACCGGGATGTGTTTTGGACAATCTTAAATGCTTGCTTAGGCTTTTCTCAGGTTGACATTCAAGATACTGTATTGCCAGAGTCTTGTTCATAACTGCATGTGTCCCAAACTAATGCTTTCCTGCATATTTTTGGTGTATTGCGTGCTTTGTCTTTTGACATTGACTGGGGAGGATGCCTTAGGAGGGTCCTTCATCTGTTCAGTAAAGAGTCCAAAGGGCTGGCCATCTGAACATGAGATTTTTCATTGCATATTCAGTTAAGAGTTTTGTCTGAGTTGGTCAAGAGACAATGAAGTATTGATTAGGGCTGAAAATCCTTCCATTCTAGAAATATTAGTGGCCATCTTGCAGACTTAAGGACCTACTCCACACTGTTAAGTATTGTGATCTACTGAAACCAGAATAACATGACTTTAGTGGAGGGTAGTACGTCAGCCTTCGCTTAACAAGGGACTTGGAGACCATCCTCCAAGTGATGATGTTCTGTAGGGAATAGTGATTGGAGTCACAATGTGAACAAGCACTTTAGGGGGTATTCTTTAACACACTTTAAAGAACAGATGCCGATACATTCTCAACCCACCATCCTACTGTTTTCCCCCAGGAACCTTAAAGAAATTGGTTAAGAACAACTGAGGAAACACTATACGCTGTCCTTCCATAGATGACTTGGCAGCTTGTTGAAGAAAGATTTCCTGTGGACATAAAATAGTCAAAGAAGATGAGTTACTATCCAGTAATCTGTATTTCCCAACAGCAATGGAATTTATGAACCAGCTGCAGCCTTGGTCAGAAACAACAGTGTGAAAATGCCTCAGTTTTGAGGGAATGTGGTCCTGTGGTCTTTTTATTTAATTTACCAGGCCTGCAACCCTTGCATGAAGTAAACATCAGATGTACCCAATGGAAGTGAGGTTCTACAGTATGAACTTACAAAACAGCAAACCCACTGCAGATGTGGAAAAAGTATGATCTCTGAACATCCCACAAGGGTCTCGATGTCTCCACTCACAAATGTGGAGGTTCACTTAGAAAAGTTTTAAATTCAAAGATACAGGGAGTTCAGAATCAACATGCTGGCATTCCAGAAAGCCATTTCAATGTTCTGTTAAGCCACAGAGATTTAAATTGTTCCTTAAGAACCATTATGAATTCTGTGGCAGGCTCCTACTGGATGCTACAAAACTAAAATCTAAGATTCTTTGAAGAATCTGAGAGAGGTTTGTGCCTTCCCCCCCTCGCCCCATGCCCTAACATGATGAGATGTGAGCATATTGGGCATGGACATAAAATCAGTGTGGACAGCATGATGCATCTTTGGAAACAGTTATAGAAAGGGGAACCATGTGTTCTATCGTGAGATGATATAAAGTTAACCCATTAAGTTTTGAATCACTTCTGTAAAAGATGTTTTCTAAATAAGCATATCTTTTTCAGATTAGTAAAACATGAGATAGGAGTTTAACAATGTTTTTCATGATTGTAATAACTGATGCTGTTGCTGTTACATAAAACTTTCTCTATAAAATTGTAAGGAAGTATGCTGCCGGTTTTAAATACCATGGAAAAGGGTGACTTTTATATGAATTTTTTTAAGCTGTGCAAGTTCTCTGTAATATATCTGGCAGAATCAACCTATATGGTTGCCATATTTCTTCTTTGGCTTATAATAATGCTAAATTATCATTATTTGTGTAGCAACATAGGATAAAACTGCAATCGCTTCATACAGTGCGCTCTGTACATGAAAGGTCGCAAGGAAGGCATCAGTTGTTGCCCATATATGATTAGGAGAATTGTTCTTAACCGTTTGTGACCAAAACCTAGTCAACATTATTGTCAAGACACAACCATAATAAGCCCTACTACGTTGAAAATAAAATTTTAGCTTTATTCCAGATGTGTTTGTAATTCTAGTTGTAGATTTAATTTGAGGCTCAGCTAAGATACCAGGTTTTTTGGGGTATAAGTATTACTTTACTTGCAACAATTTTTGATAAAACATTTGCCAAATAGCAGGCCATAACACATTAAAGCTTCCACCAAAGGAACACATTGTATAATTTCTACTGCTCTTTAAAATAGTGATCATTAGTGTTCAAAGACTAAAGGGTTTATAACTTGTGTAGTATATTTAAGAGTGCTTTAAGGGATATCAGAATTTTCATGTTAAATGAGGGTTGTGTGTGTATGAATATATATAGGTATACTATGCTATGATATGCACATATAGGTTTGTATATAAGTTTGTATTTCCTTGATCATTTAAAGTATGTGAGGATGAGAGAATAAATTTGTAGTAATTGGGATAGTCTTTTCTGCAGGAGAAAAGTGATCCGTTGTGTAAGTTTGTATGTCCTACATGGTATGAAATATTCTTTTAACAATATATATTACTTTCATAATTTCAAATCAAATCCTATGAGTAAGAATTTTATTTGTCAGAATTTTTAAAGATGCTTCTAAAGACACATTTGTCTTGACCATATGAGAGTGTACATATAGGCATTCATAGTAAAATAATCACTTAACAGGGGAAAAATTAATACTTTTTTTGCAAAAATTCAGCTAACTTTGTAATCTTAAGTAAAATAACATGAACATTCTGAACAGCTTATTTACTTAAATTTCTGTTTTTCTGGAAGTCAACTTTGTTGTTACCACAACAACTGTAAATTAAATTTTATAACCACAGCTTGGAGCAAGTCTGTGATGAGTAATACAGTTATTTTTAGGACAATGATCAGTTTCTTGCCGCACAGATAAAATACTGTATTAATGAGAAAAATTGATCCTGGACATTTTAATGAGGCATTGTTAAACTAGCATTCCCACATTTGTTTGTTTTTTTTTTTTTTTTTTAACTGGCTGACATATAACATTGTATTTCATCTCTTTCATATTGTAATTGCCATTACTGTCTGAAGATGCTTACTGTAATGCATTTATTTCATGTTTGGCTTCATCTAATTAATGACAAAACAAAATATTAAAACTTGCATATAATTTAACAAAGATGTAAGGTGACTAAAATAGTTTGCCTTCATTGGAAATCTCTGTGTGATAACACTTCCAGAGTCCATGGAAAATCTTTCTTCTGACTGTTCTAGAGATACCTTTGTATCAGAATTTTCATTTAATGGTCCTGCATCTTGCTTCTAGCAGGTAACTTGCTTTGAATTACTGTAATAAGTGTGTTTGTGGGAATTTAGATTTCTGTTTATTATGTTGAGATTTTTAGAAGCTGAAGCCAAAAATGTTTTCTTTGTGTGATAATAAATATAAATATTATAGGTAACTATGCCTGCCAAAACTATTTTTGAGACTTGTTTTCTAGACTGTCATAAAAGATGTGACAGGGAAAGTGAAACCTTTTTCCCAAATTGCTAGTTGATGAAGAAGTAAGAATAAAACAGGGGTGGGTGTGTGCGCATGTTTTTTTTTCCTTTTCTCCTGCAAAAGTTGAGCTCCTAGCTCAACTGCAGCTTATTAAGATAAGGCTTTCTTCTTTGTGTTGAAATGAATAAATGACCCTTTACTGAATTCTTTGGGAATCAGATATAGCTTTAATTTTATTAGCCCGTAGCAAGCATGGATTACTTTAACATAATAATTAAAAAAAACATCTGTAGATTTGAAAGCTGCTTACTAGGATGCACAGTGCTTGTACATAGGTATACTATACTATGATGTAGTAGTGAAAATGAAGTTACCTTAATCTTGCATTTTGGCATTTAAATATTGAATTTCAAGTTACAGTGTAACTTTCATCTGTAGCCTTAATAAAGGGTATTATTTCTTAACACATTTTGAAAGTTAAGCAAGTGTTTCAAGGTTATCCTGACTGAAGCGCTGAGTGATTGCTTATAAAACAGTTAATGAAGAAGTAAGGGTATAATCATTTTTGGAAATACTTTTTGAAGCAAAATACAGAAACTCCAGCTGACACAAGTCTTTCAGAATCTGTTTAATTAGAAGCATAAACTAGAAGGTATGCTGGGAAATAGAAGGGATTGTGAAAAGGGAAATATTTTAAGATTAAAACCACAAGGAAAAAAGAAGACCACAGGAGAACAAGTCAATTTAATAAATAATGTACTGTATCCTGTGTTTTTAATTTGAGGAAGATTCAAATAAAATTGCAAAGGGGGAGTTTGTAGTTCAGCATAGCAAGTTTGTGCCTAAAATAATCTTTCCTTCAATATGTACTTGCCTAGCCCTTTTTGTACGCTTCTATTAATTGAATGATGAAATAGGAATCACTCACAAGTACTGGTTAAGCATTACTGATATTTCTAGTTTACATGATCACCTTTATTTTGTTGTGGAAGAAATTAGGATGTGGGCATCACACTAATTATTGTGTTTTCCTAGCTTAAGGTGAGGTGATAGAGAACATTAAAATATGAAGGCTTCAAAATATTAAATACGTCATGTAAACATACGAAATATGAAGCAAAGTGTAAAAAAAAAAGTGCTATAGATATTGGCTTGTTGTTTAAATGTAAATATTTGGAGCATTTAATTTAATTTTTAGAAGTGATTTAATCTGAGTTACACTGGCCATTGTAAAGGTATTTGGTTTTTTCTTGGTTTAGCTTTGGTTTGTTTAAGCAGCAGCTTGAATGGAGATAGGAAGCTTAGTACAGCAACACCGAATGGAGGTGGGGAAGAACTAGAGGTCTAAGTTCACGCAAACAATTTTGCATGTAAGTCATCGTTCTTTTCTGCTAAGATCACCAGCTTACGCTGCCTACAGGCATCCCAACAGTGGAGAACAATAAACACGAGTTAGATTAAATCTGTCTGAGATTTGTTTACTGCATAGTCACCTATTTGTGTTTTCTGGATGATGCTAGTCAATGTCTGCCTTGCTGTTTAAATGTTCTACCTCTTCTAGGTCACTGGAGCTATTTGTTGCATATACTGTCTTTCTGGTTTCTCTTGGCTATCTGCTGTTAGCTGTTTATACATATAAAAGCTATCTTTGTGACATGGTATTTTTATTCATTGGTGTTTTTTTTCCAGAAGCCTGGCAGATGTTTCAATTGGCCTAATTATACAGGTATCAGGATGTATGATAGGAGCTTAAAAGCCTAGTAATCTTTCTTAATATGTGACTAGTTTCTGAATGAAAGTCAAAATACGCAGCTTTAGACAAGAAAAGGTGGGTTCAGTTCAGGAAGATGCCTAGGGCAAGCTCCTCAGAACTTGCTTTTTTTTCTCTGCGCACTCAGAAATAATTCTTTCCTGCTGTGACTGAAATTCTTTCTTACCTGAGCTTATTAGTGATTATCTGCAATTTTCATTTAGTCCTTCAGTCTGCTAACCTGACTAGTTTCCAGTAAGCAGCCTAAAAAAATACAAACACATGCCTTTATGCCTTTTCCACAATGAAATAATTAGTCATTTGGGTTTAATGTTAAATAAAAAGAAGCCAAAGATATATACCTGGGAATACCAGGAGAAAAACTGAGTTTCAGCACTAGTGAAAGAACAGTATTTCAGATGTGGCTTTGCAGTATCTTGCTCTCAGACAGGCACACACGTGGTATTGTGATGGTTCTGTGACTAAATATGTTAAGCAATTTGTCACCTTTTAATTAGTCACTTTTTCATTATGTATTAAGATTTCTAACTGCAAATATTTTTACAAAGCAGAAGACCTTTTTTAAAAAAAGTATGGAAAATAGATTTTTGACTGAATATTTAAATACAATTTATAAAATTTTCATTGACAGGGATTAGTTGATGTTCCTTTGTTTTCCCAGATATATATTAAAAAAAAAAACCCTACTTAAAGCATTATAAAAGCTCTTGCTTTTACTTTTAAGGCTTCTTGGTTGTGTTTATCATTTTATTTAAACAAATTTGGATTTGATTATATCAGATTTTTTAGTTTAAAGCATTTCTTTGCAAAGCAGTGCAGAATATGAACTTGGCAAGTTTGTGAAAGTATTATGAAATATGTAGGAAAGGCTAAAGTTTTATGGTTTTAGGTTGCCAGCTTATGCATGTGTGGGAATTACAGTTTTGTTTTTTTTTTTTTTTTTTTTTATTGTGTGGGCTCAATATATATGGTAACTTTTGTTTGAATACAGTTAGGGTAGCAGCAGAATATTTAGTCAGAAAAACCCAATTCCCTTCCTTTAGTTGGAAATACTGGTAACTGTGATTTTTCCATATTAAAACCCAGCAGTCCTTGGGTTATGTTTTTCATTTGAAGATGTATCCTGTATAAAACATCTGACTAATTAAATTGTGGATTTCTGGCGGCGTTTGATGTTGTGTTGAATCTGAAAAGGCTCAGGCGAGCCGAGTGCTCCTTTTGGCAGGATGGTTGTGAAGAAAGAGTTCTAATTGCTAACACAGTCTGTAACTATACTGCTTGTCTCTGATCTTCTGAGACTTTATAGTGCCTTAAAGGTCCTCCTATAACCCTAGCTCCCTTATAACTCTTTTCAGTGCTACTATACCTGAATACCTTATTTCAATCTATTTCTTCTCATTGCCGTGTACATGGTATAGAAGTACGGTTGTCAATCTTAGAGATGGGGTATAGAGACAGATGGGAGGCTGAATGACTTTCTTGCAGGATGTCTAGATAGATGAGACCATCTTCCAAGCTATTGTTAGTGAACCGTCCTTTCTTACCTTACTCTTTAGAGTTTCTTAAACTTACCTCTGACAAAAGCAAATGCAGAATAAACAAATGCAGCTATCAAGAGGCATCCGCTAAGCCCCAATGTCTGTAATTTTTTTCACTGTCACTTTCCTTTCCTGTATACTTCCTCTTTAACTATCACTTTTGTTGAAACTTGCATTAAAAAAAGCAAAGTCTTCATTTGTTCTGTAAAGCACGTGATTCGTGGTCCAATATAGATAGCATAGAAGAATGATACTTTATTACAACAAAGATTGTAAGGTCAGCATTCTAGAAAATATGTTAACTTCTAGGTGAATATTTATTTTCATAAAAATTCACTGATTTCTTTAACTTGAAGACATGATCACAGTAAAACGTGCTACAAATTTTGTGCCGGACACTTACTTGCAAATCATGTTAATATACTTGAAGGCATTTCCCTTACAGGTATATCACCAGCAACCACTGATCAGCTCTTACCTATAGTACCCTGCAGATGCATGCAGCAGTTTTTGAACAGCACATTGCTAAATTGGAGCCAGGCTGTAAAATAACAAAGAAATGCTGTATCCCACTGAAGCTATAAAAATTTTCATAGGAAAAAACAATGGATAATGTACAAATAAATGCTTATAAACCTGATTTAGATTATTTATAATCATTGTCAGTTAACACTTACACAGGAATGCCTTTGTGGGTTGAATTACAGATCGTACGGATTTGCATGATTGATTAAACAAATCTTGTACAAATACAGTGTTACATAAGTACTTGTACTGGCTATTACTTCATATGTTGTTAGAGTAAATACTAGAGTAGAAAGCCGTAGTAAGGTTAGGCCTGTATTACCAGCTACTACAGTTTGAAAGGGAACAGTGGCACTTTTTGAAATCAATTTATACTGCTATACTACTAAAATACTTAGAAAACTTATCTCATAAATATTTCTAGATTGTAGGATGGGACTTTTCTTTTGATTCTTTGTGTAAAGCATGCTGCGTGGGAGAGAAGAAATGTAAGCATGTTGGGGTAACACTCTTTCTGTAAAATTATATTTATGAACCACAGTCTTTGTATAAACAATTAACATGCAGTTATTTTTATCATTTTAACATTGATGGAAACCATTGATTTTTATTTACATTACCACATCTGTACTGCTCAACACTTAAAATATAAAATTGAATTCATTTTCTATAATGTTTCATGGTAACAGCTGAGGATGTTGCTTTGTAGCAGTCAGATATGTGGGAGAGTCTTCAGAAAATACATCTTTGAATTTTCCCTCTTGCTGTAACACAGCATTAAATTGTGGTAATTGGAAAAAAAGACTGATTGCAGTTCATTGCCTATAAAGAACAGAAAACTTGGAAATATGCACTTCGATAATTCTTATCTTAAAAGCGTATTGGTGATAACCACCTTTGCTGGGCTTCTTCCTTGGGCTCTGTTTCCACTGCTGTTACTTTAGCTGGCGAGCGCTTGCAAGCTGCGATTAGACTTGTGCGTGTGTGTGTGTGTGTGTGTTTTTTTTGGGTTGTGTGTGAGGGGTTTTTTTGTTTGTTTGTTTTTAAGATAAACTCAAAAATGGTAGGAAATTGGTTTTGTTGTAACAATGTTTTAGATTCTTTTTGTATGATGCTTTGAAGGAATGCTTTTTCACTAGAAGGTGAAAAAGTTCATTTCTCAAGTGTGCAGCTGTGGGAGGTGGATGCCCTGGCTGTGTGCCCGCCATCATTTATCACGTGTTCAGGCATTTCATTAGCACTGTCCATGTGTCCACACTCCCTTACTCTGAGGACACTGAGAATTGACCACACCAGCTGGTCAGTTCCTTCTGATCAGTCTTCATGAGAAAAACTGGAAAAAGATTTTTTTTACCTGATTTTGGAGACTGTTGGGAAGAAATAACAAGTGGGTGTGTATCAGCAGTTCTGCACTGTGCTCTGTGTTTATCCTTGGGTGCCCTGGAATTACTTTGAGGTAGCTTGTCACTAACCCCCTCCAGCCTTCATCAGGAGACAAAATACTTTTGATGTTGAGTATAATTTTTTTTTTTTAATTACTCTAATGGGACAGGAGCCACTTTCCAAGTGGTAGCTAGCTGAATTTGAAGTGGCATCGGCTGTTGACTTACTGCATGAGTTATGTTTTTCCTCATTAGGATAGTATTTGATAAAAGTATAATTTAGTGTAGCCTGATCAGCTGGAATGCAGGCTGCATCAGTTGCTTTCTGTAATTAGCTGCTAGTGAAAATTTTGTCAGCAACAAATTTGGGAGTGTTTGCATCTGAGGTTTTTAACTTACGTTTTCTAGCTCAGATGCCCAGCTTGAGAGGAGAGGTCAGGTTATTGAGGAAAAACTTTTCCTATCCTTTCAAGATCAGATGCTTGCTAACCACTGAGTTGCACGTATAGGTACTCAAAGGGGATTACCTTAACATAACCACCGTTCTTAGAGAACGATGTGTGTAGATCCCATCAGCTACTTCATTTCTCCTGCAACTTTGGGGGTTTTATTGCCTATGTTCTAGACAGTGACTGGTTACTTACAGCTGTTTTGCTTCTGTCTCCAAAAGAAATTGTGACAATGTGCAAGATCTCACAGGGCCCGTAGCTGAAATCATTCTGGATTGCTGTGCAGAGTACCTCTCTGCAGCAGAAGTGGGGCATACATGTTCTGTGCATCTCAGCAAATTTCTTAAATAGGCGAAAGGCTCTAGGTTGTCTGTCAGAGCACAACACTACTAAAATTTGTCTTTTGCTTGTTGGGGATGAAACAGTTTGAGTTCTTCAACAAATCTACTGGAAAAATTTCATCTAGCTCGAGCTGTAAAGATGCTTGTTTGCCATTCAGAGTGCTTAATGCATTTGTAAAAGGAGGAAAATAAAATATTCTGGAAGATACTGAATATTTGTTACAGTATTGTTTTGACTTGAGAAAACATTCAGGCGTATATTGAGTCTTAAGTATGAGCTCATGGCTTATTTACTTAATCTAAGAATATATTTAAATGTGTTGCTCAAGAGGATCCTATTACTGTAACAGAAGTTTAAAAAAAAAAACTTAACACTTGCATATCCATGACACTGTTTATAAATGATCTTTATGGTTTCTCAGAATGTCAATTTACTTTTAAATGTTAAAAAACAAACACACACTCCTCCCTGCATTTCACTATGCAAACAGAATGCACAAAAATGGGGAAAAAAAAGTAAGAAATGGAAATGCCTGGCACTGCTTTTGCTGCCACCTCTTGTTCTGCCTATCTGCTGCCTGTCGCAAATAGTGATACTAGATATTTGCTTGGTCTTTAAACTGCTAATTTTGCTATTTTACAGGCAACGACAGAGAGACCTTTTATACAGAAGCTATTTCGACCAATTGCTGCAGGAGGACAGCTGCATACTTTAGGAGATCTCCTAAAAGATGTGTGTCCTACTGCTATTACCCCTGAAGGTACTGTAAAGATAACTTTTGTCCAATAAAATTATTTTTCTTTCATATGGGGCTTTGTGGAGGCAGAAGTATGCCTCAGTACCGGAGGTACTGCTTTCTGGCCCTTCATTGTGCTTATATGTTATTGCAGTGTTCAGAGAGGACAAGATTCAGTCCTTAGGCACTCCTGAAAAATTCATCTCTGGAAGTTTTATTTTAAAACTCATGTACTCTGTTGCCATCGCACAGTTATTAATGAAAATATTCACATTTTATTTTCTGCAGTTTTAACAAGTAGTTTGGAGAAGTCAACAAAAATTATTTTAAAGTATCTTTAATTTTATATTACATAAAACTTTCATATGTGAAACTCTAAAATGGGTTGAAATTGAGATGTCTTCAGAAGATTTTTTTTTTCCTGTATATGTTGAACATTTAAGAATGTGTCAAAAAGAAAAGAGATTGTTACAAGTATGTAATAGTTCACATACAGTTATTAACAAGTGTTGCATGATAAAGTACCAATTTGTTCATGTAGCATCATATTTCATATAATAGTATTTGTTGATCAACACTTATTTGTATGGATAAGCATATCTGGGTTTTATCTTAGCCTCAAATATTACAGCTGTTGGAACTCTCCTTTGATTTACTTTTTTGGTGGAATAAATGCGAAAGTTACATACTCTGGCAAACAGAGATCAATATCATTTAATGTGAAATGTTTTTCATCTTGTCCTTGCTATTGTGCCTTACCAATATCTGTAAATGACTGGTGTTTTTTTTCAGTAAAAAAATATTTTAAGAAATGATATTCTAGAGGAGGTCTTGGCACAGATTTTATGGGTTTAGTATCATCACCTTTTGATAATAGAGCAGTAAATTTGAAATTGATGTAAAAAAAATCTGTAAAATGTGGTTTTATACAATCGTTGCATAGTTCAAAATCAGGTAGTAATACCTTAGAAAGTGACTTGTATCTCAAAATATTTTTCTTGCTATTTTTTAACCCCTGTTTAATACTTGTTAACACATGCAAACAGTAATTTCCAAAAAATAACAAAAAGGAAGGGGAAAAAATGGAATGTTGCTAGCTCTTTGTTCCTTTTTCCTAGAACAACTCCAAATTTTGGAGCATAATGTTACAAATAGAGATTTGAATGTTAGCACAAAGATTTAACAATTCCTTAACCATATTTAAGGGTTTAAGTTTCAGAATCCCACAGACACCAGTGAAAAGGGAATTTAAAAATATGGATTAGAAACAATGATGCATTTTGACTTGGAAGGCAGTCAGGAACACAGATTGAATGAAAGAAACCTGAAAACCATTAATGCAGATGTTATTCCAAGATATAATAGATGACAATTCTTAGATGGATTTACTAAGGCTGCAGGTGGGGAATGTATAATCTTAAAGTATAAATATTGCATCATGGAGTGCAAATTAATGATTTTTTTTTTCCAAAGTGTGGATGTAATGTGATTTTTGAGTACCAGTTACATGATAACTTTCACTAATAAGTCATCTTTTTAGTTGTTAACAAATGTGCCAAACTTTAATCTAAGGATAGAAATTTTCTGTGCTGATTGTTTGTTTCATTTTTGTTAAAGACTTTAAAAAAACATACTGTTCAGTCTTTTGGAGCAAAAACTGGTGATTACTTGAAGGAAAAGAAACCAGAATAGTTACTATTCCTATACTTAGGAGGAGAGGTTTGAAATTTGGCTGAAGGGTTGGTTTGTGTTGGAACATACCTATCTGTTCCTATATAAATCTGCTTAAATTTGCCTTAGTTTTGATCCTTAGGGTTCTACTGAGCAAACTGCAAACTTAGAATTTAGTAAATTTGATTCTTTGCACAGGTGTGAGCTATCTGGGATTCAGCAGAATTTTTCCTGCAGTGCAGCTTTGGATTGTTCTTCTTACGTTCTCAGTATTCTCTTCTAGTAGGTAACAGGAAGCTCAATGTCTTGTGTGAGCTAAATACAGAACATATCATATGAATTCTTGAGGAGGTATGGGGAGTATAATACAAGGACCCTGTGGAGGTGGGGGGGAAGACTGACTAGACAAGTAATTTGGAAGAAAATGACAGATCTGGGAGTTATTAAATGTGATGGAGAGTGACTATAAACAATGGGGAAGGATGAAAGAGGTTGGGGCAAAAGCCAAAAAGTGACATAATAGCTGTGAACACCTGGACAGAGAAAGTAGGATAGGAGTCAATAAAAGGCTGAAGGGGGGGAGAAGCATATGGCAAGCAAATCTATACTGAAAGGCATCCAAGAAAGAATGGGACTTGAAGTCCAGCTGGTGAAGTGATTGAGGTGGTCTAGAGACCAGTTTGGAGAAACAAATTTAAACAAAGGTTGAGGAGAAGAGTGGTTTGTGCTTGCAGAGGGTGCATAGATGGTCAGATGGAGCTGCAGATAGTCAGATGTGGGACTGGGGAAAATCCATTCAGGGCTTGCTGTATAAGGAGACAGGGATCTCAGACAGGGATACAAAGTGGAGAAACAAGTATGGCAACATGGAATGAAGAAAACACCTAGGAGACAGATTATAAAGAAACAGAACTAGCACAAAATGGAGGGATGAGGAGAAAGGGGTCAGCCTTACGGAAAATGATCCAAAAAAGTAGGTGCAATAAGAGCAGTGATTCCTAGTGCTGAGGAATGTGCACAGGTAAGGTCAATGCAAAGAAGAGGTGTGAAGGGCAACAGTGGTTTAGGCCTGACTACTTCACTCCATCCTACCCTGTTTAGTGGAGATGCAAGATAGCCAATTAGCGATGGAGGGGACTTAGGTGGTAAAGAGCAATCTGCTCATCTTAGCCCATTCAGAAAGGGTGGTTGGGGGAGGTCAAAAGAGAGGGGAAGAACAGAACAGACTGATTGATTTGAGTGATCTTTTCTGTCCAGTCAGCAGATACTTTTTCCCATACATGCTTCAATTCCATGTCATCTCTGTACCTCTTGACTTCTGATGCTCATCCTTGTAACTAACTTCAACTTCAATTTCATTCCAGTAATACACGTTCTCCAATGGCTGTCAACCCTGAGTGCTATTCATCCTCAGTAACATAAATCTTTCATCTTCCTTGAAGCTTTTTCAGCCTTGTTATTGCTTCTCTACATCCTGTCTGCACCCTTCTCCTATACCCTCAAGACTTATCACCACACAGTTCTTTTAGTATATCCCATGCAGTCTGTGCATCTTAAAATTAGAGCTGTTATTTAAAAAAAAAAAAAAAAAAAAAAAAAAATCATAGTGCCCTCTTTCATGCAGTATCTCCCCACTTTATAGGGATTTTTCTCCTGATACCATATCAGTCACCTTAAGTGTCTTCCCATTCTCAGAATGTACAAAGAACAGGCTTTGATTACTCTCTTGCTTGGCTTAATCCTCTCTCTCATTCACTATTCGAATGTAACAGATGCAACATATTAAGTGTTCATGCTCTAATACAGCTTTGAGGCATTAAAAAAAAAAAAAAAAAAACTCAAAAAAAATTAGCTCACCAGACTTTGGTAGTGCCACTTTTGAGGTTTGCCTATAGAAATGTTAGCAACCATAACTAGGACATACTTCTCCCTTTTCCAGCAGCTGGATTGGACTCCTGAGACTGCAGAACCTCAGCATTTTTGTGCTGCTAAAGTCTCCATGAAACCCACTCAATCAACCCATTTCCTCTCTGATGCTGGTCCACTGAGAGATTAACAAGCTACCGCTGTCAACAGATGCTCTATTAGCTCAACATGCAGAGGAGAGTGTGGAGCTAAGTGTTTCTACCCAGTTTATGGGCATATGAGAATTTAATTTGTTAGCATTTTTGTGAACCTGGGAAACCATGCACAGATGTTTTCCTTTTAATGCAGTTATTCATTTGAAGTTGAAATTTAGGAGGTATCAGAATGTGAAACTGCCTGTACAATCTTAATTTCCATGTGCCTCAGTGTCTGTGCCCTCTCCCCTTCTCCCTGCCCCACCATGAGACATTTGTTTTCCAGCACAGGCTAGGCATGTTTTAGTGTTAGGGCTATGTAGTGGAAAAAACATTGTCCTGATTGTTGAAATGATAGATGAGCGTAAATGATCAAATGAGCTTACTTCACACGTTGTGGTTAAGGCAGCTTTATATGGCTCTTGGGAATTGGATTCAGTTTTTTCTCCCCTAGAGAGGTCATATGTGATACTAGGCAAGCTGAGTGCTACAAAACCACCCATTTTAAGAAGATGGTCACTATGTTTTTCTGGTACTTCTAACCTGAGAGTGTTCTGCAGAACAGCTTGACTGGGATCAGTGAGAGCTCTGGAGCTTTGAATATATAAAATGCCAGATACTCTCAGAAGTCAGATTCTAGGTATTTCATTACTATTCTCCCCAACCCCTGAAAAAATTGATATATCTGGCTATAGCAGTAAATCCAGGCTGTGGACTTATTGTGTAGCCTGTAAAATGGTGATATTCCACAGGAAAATTTAGATGAAGCAGAGTTCCTGAAGGCAAAATAGCTTGTGGTCAGGATTATTTGAATTTCATGGTATACAAATTTGTCCTTGTGTCCCGTGGACCTAATTTTTCCATTTTCTGTTTTTTATTCTTGTGATAGTGCATGTTTTGACTTGATCTGCAATTTTAATTTATTCTGGTCAGGATGTTAAAATTACATTGTGACAAAATAACATGCATTTCCAAAAGGTATGTCAGAAAGTGATGACAAGTTCTTCTCCACATCTGGGTTTTTAGACTTTATTCAGTGTTATCAAAGTTCAGATTTACTTGATCTTTCTGAACAGAGAAAACACAGTAGCTCGTCAAAGGTATGCTTTAAGATATAGTAAGTATTGGTGAAGGAATTTTTCAACCTTTTTCACTCTTATTTCAGAAAGTACTTTGGATATTTTTCTAAGACTGTTTTTAACCTACTTCTCCATGAATTAGTGCATTGGTGACATTTAGCTGCATCTTTTTGTCAGTGCAACACAATCCCTTTGAGCTTCTTTTTCTTTCCATTTTCTTCCATCTGTTGTACTTTTTTTTTTTAACTTTTTTTTCCTCTGTGTATGGTTAGTTTTCTCTTTTCCAATGACTTTTCAACTGGAAGCTTCATGCTGATTGTGGTGATTGCCTGTCTTTGGTGACATCCGTAACCGAGCTTTGTGCCGTGGGAACACAGAGAATAGATGTTTTTCAGACTCAGCATTTGTAGTCATATTTGTGAGCTATTCCTGCTGCCAGATACTTAGGGACCACCGCAAGAAGAGGGAGGGAAGGGTTTCAAGAACCACCCACGGCGTGTATATGCCTTTGCTTTAGGAAGCATGGATGTAATTAAGTCTTGCTTAACTGTTGTGAGAAGAAAATGTTTCAATGAAAAAAAAATATATAAATGTTGATTGAATATATACACTGATTATCAACTGTTGAAAAACACAATGTTCTATTAAGAACGTTGTCAGAAGTAGAACAGGTTGCACAGATTTGCCTTCTGGTTACATTAAAACACTCATAGTGAAAATATGCCTTGTAAAATGTTGTGTCAATATTACTCTCAGCTATTACAAGCTGTGGGTAACTGTTTAGATACTACATTTTATTTAAATTAACTTATAAAACTATTTATTCAAGGCTTTCATTGTATGTTGAAGTGCTCTAAAATAGAAATACTTGAGCAATTATTATTCCCAAACCATACTTCCTTGTCTCTCGTCAAACTGATCCTCTATTCAGCTATGTATGTAGAGCCCCTAGTTAATGAATGCTGTACGGCAAACACCTGTCTCAGTTGCACAATAGTTTCATTTCTTTAAAACTGTTCCTCAGAGGAAAACTGATGGGCAAAAGTGAAGGGCTTTTTGTCCTGGACGTGGTTAGACCAGACGAAAGAATGTGTGGGTTTTCTTTTTTTTGCTCTTGTTTTTTTTTTCCCAGACTCAATCCTTTAACTCTTCAGAATACAAGGGGTGTTAGTCTGCTCTCTCTTTTTTTTGTTTGTTTTTTTTTTTTCCCCCCTCCTTCTCTCAATTACTGCAGGGGAAGTATTACAGAGAATATAGCTCTTTGGAAGTGATTTGTTAAAATGCATAAATTTGAGCAACTGACACATTTTTAGTAAGGATGAAAAGGTGTGAAGAAAAGTGATACTTTGAATTAGAACAAACACTAAGAAGCCTGTGCAGTTCTTGGAACCTTTGGGAATTGCATGAATTCTCTTGTTTGTAGGCTTCTCTCATTCTTCTGTTACCTGCAGTTTCTCTATGCTCTGAATCCTGGAATAGTGAAATCATGAGATTAGAGATGCACATTTTTGAGGTGCACAACAAACTCGCATCACTTTTATCTCTAGCAGGTAGAGGACAGGGAATATAGCTGGGCCCTATTTTTTCCGTCCGAGCATACTGGATCAAGCATTTTAACTCTCGACTTGGGAAGCCAGAATGTATTTACATCCTCAAGCAGATTAGCATACCTTCTCCCAACCTCCAGTCATCTTCAAATTTTTGTCTGGGGGTATAAATAAGCCACTTATTTCAACATAAAACTTGTAAGGCAAATCAAATGCAATTTATCTTGTCAAAAAATGACGTATTTTACATCACCTGAGTAATTTTTATGAGAGTTGTATAGGCAGCATGCCTAAGACATAAGAAATTATATTGCATGAGTGTTGAAATCAGTCTCCTAATAGTATGCTTTTAAGAACAAAATTTGGCAGTTTAATGATGGCTTCATCAGTACGAACAATTTCCACTCTGTTTAGAATAAAATAGAAAAATACTATGTTTTATTCTTCTGCTTACCATTCTCTGTGAAATCTGCCCGAATATTTCTTTACAGGCTGTTTCTACAGAGATTTTCAGATGAGCAAATAATTCTGAACACCTAGGAACTGGGGTCCAGGTTAGGGGATTGCCTTAAAGGACACCCCATTCCTCTAGGAAAACAAGCAGAGCTGCTACCTTTGAGAGCAAACATCTTAAAGTAATACAACGTTGAAAAAACCTTCCGAAAATACATTCTTGTCCTTTCATCTTACAATGTTTCCTACTGGAAGACTAGTTTAGAACAGATCTAAGATAACCCTCTCTAATTTTTTGTCTAAATGAGTATTTAAATAGTAAATGTGTTAAATAAGCTGTTTTCTCATTAGCCAAGTAGTTTTCCTTCTTCCTTGGTGTGTGTTTAGCTGATTCATAGGCAGCAGTTGTGGTTGCGTGGCAGCAGAAATAGTAAGACCAAGCCAGTCAGGTAGAAGGAGGTCTGGGAGTGGCAGCCCCCAGGTTGCCCAGGATTTGGCGCTGTGCCACACCACACCTTAACCTTCTTCTAGCAAGTTGTATTCTCTGAGACCCTTTCTCTATTACTGTTCTAGTTAGCATTTATCTTTCTTAAACTTGTATTACCAAAATGGTTCATCAGTTCTCCCTCGTACCTCTGTGCAGCAGCATTAACGTTCTGTTGATTCTGAAAACATCTTGCCTGAGGCATCCTAGGATTGCAGTTTGGTTTTTTTGATGTCCACGTTGTTTGGTGGCTCTCAGACATCTGATGACTGACTAATAAGGCTGGCTGTCTCTTTCTGCTGTTGCCAGCTGTTAAACTCTGTTTATACAAAAATGTTGACTTTCAGCACAAAGTGCATCATCTTGCATTTTATATCAATGCATTTAATTCAGTTTGTTTCAAAATGTTATTTTTTCTTTGTCACTCTGATTCTCCTCTATGTAGACAAAAATTTGGGAAACAACGAAGTTTTACTTATGTCTAATAATTTTTAAAGTTAGTATTCTCATACCCTAAACTAAACTGCTAACCACTACTTTCCCTCTTACATCCTACTGTAATCTCCCTTTAAAATGCCTCCTTATCTTTTTTTAGTTCTTGCAATAATAAATAGTAATTTATGAGTTACTTAGTGGTTCATAAAAGAAGTTAAAGAAAGATACCTCCTCAGCCTGAAATTTTACTTCAGGCATCCTCATGCTATGTATTATTCCATTTTTCATTTACTGAATTTCCTTAAATATTCTTTTCTTAAATTCATCTAAACCTTGCATTCTCTTGAGGTCAAATTTGTCAGTTCTGTAGTTGCTGCGAAAACACTTAAATTAAGGTAGTAACTTGCTGTTTATGCAGTACTTACTATTCCTGACCTCCTGGAGGTATTAGGAATCCTTCCTCTAATGTGTGCAATTGCATTTCAGGTTTCAGTCTTGTGAGGTAAAATTTTGCAAATCTTGCAATCTAAGCATATAAAACTGTTTTGTTTTCAGTTTTGGTAACTGCTTTTTTAAACTATGTTTCCAAGTAGTTATTCATACTGAAAACTGAGGCAAACTGGTCACTTAGGATGTGGGCTTTGTTTAATTATTTCTAATCTTGATCCCATCTTCTTGGAAGAGTGGCATTTTTTTTTTTTTCAGTTCTTTCTTTCAACTGATAGTAATCCTTATTTTTTCATGTCAGTGGTTCTAAGGCCCTTCTTTTTTTTTATCGTGTTCCTTCAAAACCTCTAGGCTAGTCATACCTAACTTTTGTTATAGTTTCTTGTTCTTTTAATATTTACTTTTGCATCCTTTACCTTTGGTTCTTCTACATTGTTGACCAAGCTCACCATGATGTGTGTAACTATTTCTATAGTTTTTCAAACCCTAGATGATTTCCTAAGAGAAATTGGTTGAGATCTTTAGTGGTATAGCTAGTCATTGTCACTGCTGCTTTAGTACTTTCTTCTTCCTCTCCATCCTTTCACCCTTTGGTGTTCCATGGTCTATACTTACACTTCAGTTTCCTTGAGTTTTCCAACAATTTTTGTAATATTAAGTATGAAAATCTAACATCAGAAGTATCTAAAATATTTACATATCTAGGGACTGTGAATCTCTATCAGCATTCTTCCCTGTTTCCTAATTTATATCTTAGTTTGTTGGGCTTCCCAAAAGACTAGTGTCCTGGTTACTGAGGGGGGTCCAGAATATGATTGTGGCAAGTGTTCCCCTTTAATCAACCCGTCTCCACTCCAAAAAATGTATAAAGATCCTTTTCAGCCTTCAGTCAAAATGTATTAGTTTTACATCTGATACACGGTGCACAATATCTTTTTGGATCTGAGGTTATGACAGATGTCTTGAAAGCTACTACTATGTAAGAAGTTTTGGTATATTATGGAGGAGCAGGCTGTGATGAGGTTTGGTATTGCCTGTGGTCTTTTACACTGCATGCTTATGGTTTGGTTTGCAGGTGAAGAAGAGATGTTAAAGACCATGTTGTTGCCTGCAAATATAGTATATGATCACACAGCAGACATGATAGAGCACATTACTTATGGGTGTCCTGTCCAAAACTGCCGAATGATAAAATGAATTGACTGCAACTGAAGGGAGATAGCACCATGGCTAATGAGTCTTTGTTCCTCTGCCAGCTAATAATTTTTATCTTACTGAAATTAGGTAGGCCAGGCTACCTTGCTTACAGCCACACTGTGATATATGAAAGATAAATAGTATTAAGTATTGTTGGCAGAGAAGTCTTGCTGCATTTCCCCATAGTTTTATGCACCTGATGATAGATGTTCCAGATGTTCCTGTTGCCAGTTAAGGGGCCTTTGTTTTCAGAAGTAATGATATGAGTGCTGAACTTCAGGGTTTAGCAAATTTGAAAAAGCGCATGTGAATAATTCACAGCAATCAAAAATTGTTTAATAAACATTTATGAGGTTCCTGTTATAGAACATCCTAATCTTCTGATGCTGGAAACAGTTCATTTAGAAATGGTGACTCATCTTGCTAGGAGAAGGGTATATACGCAGTATGATTTTACTTAACTACAGAGCAGTGAATGCAAGTGGAAACAGCACCGAGTTCAATAGAATGCTTTGAAGATAGAGGGTTAAAATGATGGAAAACATTGAATTAATCTGGGGGAGGGAAAGATGACTTCCCTATTCCACACCACAAATTTAAGGCATTGTGCATAATGCAAAGATAAAAATCGCATAATGCAGAAGGAAACTGTTTTCTTCCACTACTACCACGTCTAAACAATTCTGGGTATAAATTTAATTTGCCAGTGTTGTTGAAGTCTTCGTAAAACTTGTTTTGATTTTTGTGTCATGCTTCCTTGAAGACTCAAATGATAAACATTTGGACATAGTGACGCAAACAGTAGGCTATCAATCAATTCCAGTTTTCACAGCATTGTTGTTCATTCAGAAAAGCTGTGTGAACTGACCTCTTTCTACAGCAATGTCATTAGTTCCTTTAGAAATAAAGCAAGGATCAAAAAGACTTCCAGGATTTTTCCCTTAAGATTTGCTGTACTGAATGATATTGTAAAATTAGTGATCAACTGTTTTCAGTTAACTCTCAGCTTTTTTTAATGTATATTGTATGAGAGACTGCATATTAATTGTTTTTGTTCTCTTTCAGTTTTCTAAGCACTGACTTCCAGTAAATTATTCAAACAGAAAATAGAATTTAGATTATATTTGCCTGGTAAGGTCTTAATTTTGACACAAGTGACAAATGAGCAATAGAGGAGTTAAATATATGCCGTGTGCATGCCTTTGGATGAAAAGGAAATATAGCTGCCTTTGCTCTGTCTGAGCACAAAATTAGCTGGATCTTGGGTTTACCCTGAGTCCTGCACAGCAAGGAGAGCACAATAGCACCATCCCAGTCCTTGCTGCTCCTGTGGTGAACCAGGTTAGGAACCTTTTGCTCCCCTTGTCCAGGAAGTCTTAACTGCTTGTGCTCTTTGCAGGCTGGTCTGTGCTTTTCAGTGCTATGGTGGTGGAGGTGGCAGTGTTGGAATACTTTTCCAGGTCACCTAAATTTAGAAATATAACTAGGTCAGTCTTAAGCAGTTCAATGGCCGTTCTTTCTTCCCACATGGGTATGACGGTACCTGGAAGGGTTAGAGGCTTTGTAGTGTGCAGACACACTAAAAGATCTTTAAAAGCTCTTAAAATTTGATTACTGCTAGTAAAACTCACTTTCTCCTCACCAGTGGTGTAAATTCCAATCCACTTTCTTTTCTACTGTAAAAGTCATTTTGCAGGTCAGAACTGTAGACCACTACTTCAGCCATTCCACTCTCCTTGTGTCCTTGACTCAATGGTGCTCTCCAGGTTAGGGAAGGGTCGTCATGTATGTCTCCTTTCTGGTGTGGGTCATTATTTGTGCCTGTTATCTTTTCCCAGCCAGGCTATCTGCTTGTGTGGTATTTATGTAGCTGCTTATTAGCTATCTTCACTTCTTCTAACCAAGGTCTTTGAATGTTCAGAGATCTGCAGGAGGTTGTTCCTTGGTATTTTGCTCTCAAAAGAAAAAAAAAGAAAAGAAAGAAAAAAGTGGGGGTTTTGATCTTTGTGCATGGGAGTTCTCATGAAACAGCTAAGTATAACTTTGTTTTAAATTTTGCTCCACCTTTACCATAACCAACTGCACTAGGACTGTCTGCTGGGTAGCAGCTGTGAGCTCTCTCCTTCCAGCAAGTTTCCTCATATCATGAGAATAACGTGCATTTTCTGTGACTTAAAAGTGGCTTTTGGGTATGCACATGCAGGCATATTCTGAAGGGTAGGACCGTAGGAAGAGCAACTAGGGAAATATTCCTGTTTCTCAGACAAGCTTTTGGAAACTTGTTCAACTTCAGCTAAATTTATTCTGTCGGCCACCCAATAAGTTTTATTAGTATCAGACTCCAGACTATTCTGTTTAAATTTGTCAGAAGGCCAATGACTTTATTCAGGCGCAACAAGGTTTCCTAAGTCTATTACTAACAGTTAGTAGAATGAAATAGAGAGAGTAAAATCCTCCACAGAGCAAAATAACTTTTCCAAAATGTAGCTTATTCTGTTTGGAAATTACAAGCTGGAAGTTTTGAAATTCTCTGCGAAAAAGGGGTGGAATTTTCACCCGAGAGCAGTCCGCTTTGTGGGCTGCGGCAGAGGCGCGCTTCCTGGAAGTGTTGAGGTCCTAGCCCCAAATCCCTCATGAAGTGCTGCGGCTCTGAAAACCTAGGCAGTGAAGAAAAGATTGGGAACGTTACTAGGAAGCTAGGCAAGTTGTAATCTGCTATGCATATGACTTTCAGCAGGCAATCTGTTGGAATCAAAGCATCTCAACAAAATGTTTTGATTGTGGTGAATTGTCAGTTTTAAAAGGACAATTTTTTGTGTTTTAGGGGGAGGCCTCAGTTTTTTTATGCACTGTACAAACATTTCAGTACATTTCCACAGAATTTATGACTTGGACAAAAGATGAGTGGAGACAAAACGGAGGGAGAAAAATTAGAGGAACAGGTAGTGATGTGGCTTGCAGCTGATCACACTGAGGTCAGTAGGAAAGAGTTAAGAATAGGATTTTTTTCATATCCTGATCTAAATTGGCCTGTCTCACCCCAAGGGAATCGTAAAAGTTTTCGATGTCCCAGTCATACTGAGCAACTTTACAGGAAAAAGATGTTTCTTGGTTGCTCTCAGAAAGAAGTAGGTCAGCAACATCTAAAGTTGCACACAAAGTATACAGACTTGCATGATATTTTTTACATTTACTTCCACAGTAAATGTAAGAATGTTCCAAAACATTTTTTCAGTAGGAGTCATCACTTCCATAACATTGATAACTTTTCACCAATTATAGCATGAAAGGCAGCACGAATAATATAGTGTTACTGGAAGGGACTTTAGTGGGCCTACCAAAGCTTTCAGGAGACAGTAGTAAGCCTCTTAACGCTTGCAATGTGAATTTCTCAACCAAGATACTATAGTGCGCAACAGGATTTTGACAATATGGTATCAGTAGTTTTATTTAAATTAGTAAATAGAGGAGGTCTAGAACATGCTTTGTCTGTGCTGTGTGATTATTAGTAGTTCTTTGGTGTGATTTTGGTCTGGGTCAATGAATATTCTCCCAGAAAAATCTCGAGCAGTGTTCATGGGTTAACAGTCCCCAGACCACGTTCTCAGTAAGCAGTACAGGTGAGACCTTCCTGTTGTGGAGAAGGAGATAAATCAGCTGAATAGGCATGAGCTGTTCTGTGGCACTTGCCCTGAGGTCCAGAGAACGGGTTCTGGTCCATTTATGAGCTACATCTATACCTTTAAATGGAATATATGTACTGTACCCTTATGGGGACAGTAAAATTATTCCTGTCCTATCTTTTTCCCCTTTTGTAGTCTATTTTTATTCTGCCTCTGTGTGTATAGGTACAACCTGATTTTTCACAGGAAAGAAACATTTTACATGGCTAACAAGAAGAGAACCTGCAAAACTAAAGGTCCTAGGAAAAGTAATTAGAAAAGTAGCAGCATCATCAATAATGTAAAATAGACTAATCCAAGAATAAACACTGCATTTACTATGTCTTAGTCTCCTCTATTAGGTTCAGTAGCACTTGTTACTATTAACTGTCCCCCCTTTTTAAATACCTCATTTTAATCAGAGATATTAGTAACTTCACATTCAATGGATCAATTGTCCTATCTCATCAGGCATCAGTAGTGACTTGGAACATACATTTGTATGAAACTAAAGGTAAAACTTTTCCTTATATCAAAGCTGAAGTCTTCTGCCTTGGCTTGGCATGCTGACAGAGGTGCTGTAGTCGCTGAAGATGTCGGTATCCCTTGTGCGCCTTGCCCTTTTCCCCGATGTTATCGTGACCACACTTAAAATGGTGAAATGCTTTGGGAAACTTCAGTAAATCCAGGATCTTAGTGCAAACTGTTATTCCATGGCAATTTAAGCAAAGAAGCGAGATGATGTGTACCAGAGAGATAAATAGATCCTGTTCTGCCACTCCTGCTGGAGGATCAGTGTGCTGCAGTGGAAGGGTGGTTTGCAGTGCCAGTTTTCTTTAAAATCGTAAGCTGGTGCAGCAGAATCAGCTTTAACTCGTTTCAGACTTCTGGGCCTGTGATGTTTTGTGCACGTAGCTAATGATTCTTAGTAGTATTCCTAACTATTAACTTAAATTCTGATGGCAAATGCTATATGCATGTTATAAGTTTATACCTTTTTGCTGTGAAGTGGAGAAAATACTGTCTGAGCTCTAAAGAAAAAAATATATTTAGGTTATGATTCACCCTTTAAACTAAAGAGGATCTGATAATCTATCAACTTTGAAGTTAACTCTTCTGATATTTTGGAATGAAAAAAGTAAAATGAACTTTTAATGAAAATGTATTCGCAATCGTAGCTGTGAACAGGTAGTCATTCTGTGATTTAAAAAAAATACATACCATCCAGTGTAAAGAGCCCTTCAGATATTCTGTTACTCCTTCATTGGCCATTTCCTAAGCTTTTCAAGACTAAATTCTGTGAGTTTGCTATGGAGGAGGTCCCTAGATACTTTAATCTGCTAGCTGTTCAAAAAAACTTACAGTGCCTATACAGAAAAAGGTATTTCGTGTATGCCAACTATATTGCCTACTCATTAAAGAATTTATTTTTCAATGAGTAAGGGCCCAGAAGAAGCTAATGTAAGTATTTTAGCAACGGTTTGTATTTCTCTGATAAACAGCACTCCCCTTCTGTTTGTGATCACAGGATGAAAGCTCTCTAAGCTTGTATACGTACATTTTTACTGCTACATCATGTAGTGTACTCTTAAGATTGAGATCTCATTCCCCAGGAAGCATTTCTGTCTAAGATTAATTACCCTTTTAAAATCAGTGTTTGATGTATTCCTTTGGCTATATCCTGACTCGCTTTAACCCTCTTTGACCTGACCCCACAGACTATTACTGCCATGGCTGAAGCAGAAATCCTTCAGCATGATGTATGCAGTACAGACTTGAGCCTGTGGTTTTTCATGTCGATGGATTCAATTAGCTGGGTTTTTACTGATCAACCAAGCAGAGACATGTCAGACATGGAAGAAAACTGTCCAGACTTTTAGGTTAATTGGATAGCTCATCTCTATTTGTATGTTTACTTTGCTTGTAAAGTTGTTTACTTTGTTGAATATCATAATAATGTTGCTAGAAGTAATAAAAAAGGCAAACCAGTTTATTCTAAAAAAGGCAAACCAGTTTATTCTAAAAAAGGCAAACCAGTTTATTCTAAAAAAGGCAAACCAGTTTATTCTTCAGTTAAATAGGAAAAGGTACAAAACATAAAATAGCAACCGTTAGGCCTTTGATCTGTATCCATTTCCCTGACCCTTTTAAGGCAAAAGTTTTTAGACTGTAATTATGTCCAAGTGTCCTTTTCTGAGTTTGATTTATTAAACTGAGCAGAAAAACAAACAATTATCATTATGGCTTGATGAAAACAAGTAAACTTGCTCCTCTGTATTGTAGTTATTTTGCTGCAACAGTAATCCTACTTTGCTTTGCTGAAATCATCATGTGATTAGCTCAAAAAGTCCATTATAAAATATGGATGCCCATTAGAATTAAGAATATTTTGCAGGCATGATGTGAATTATAGTAACTTGAAAACGAAGCAAAATCGAGGTTGAAAGTTCAAGAATGCCAGTAAAAACATTTTTTAAAAATGTGTATGTTTACATAGGTGCATAGGAAATATATAGTATGATCGTATACAGAGTTTGATATTCAGTTGTTTGGGATAACCATATTATTGAAAACACTGACACTTAAAAAGTCCTTCCAAGCTGTTAGCAGTAAGAAGTCTCTTACAGCAAGTTGATTTGATTTATACTAATCTTTTTATAGAAAAATCTTTATCAAATATTTCAATTTTTCAAGAACCATATTGATTACATTTTAGCTCCCCAGCTGTATACAGAGATGGCCTTCATTTCTGGAGATCAGCTGTACAAAGTTTAGAGGGAAGGGAAACTTCAAATTTAATTAAGGGCATGGTACATGAAAGGGTTAATTCCTCGCAAGTCAACTTGTCTGCAGTTTGAAAAGCTCCACGGCTCCTAAAAGTGATTTAGCCCTCCCTCAACAATGGGAGAGGTAGCATGGATGAATTGGGCTCAATTTGTCACGCATTCAGGTGCTTATCTTTCAGTACACACCTTGCCATTCCTTGTATATTTAAATATATTGTGTGCTTGCCTGTTATATCGAACAGTAGCATGATTTACCTTGAACTTTGCCTTTGTTCACATGCACATAGCCAAAATAAATTTAACTTTTTTTATAAAAGTTTCAGTTTCTAACTGCAGTATTTTATGCAGGTCTGTTGCTGGTTCAGGGCTGAGGCTAAGCCACTGAGACTAAGGGAGGAATTCCCTTCTTAAGCAGAAGGGGGGATATAAGATTATTTTCTGTAGGAAATTTTTCTTTATAAAAAGTTGGGGGTTTTTTCTGCCTGAAATTTAGTTAGATGTTTGGGTAGCATCTCAGGCCCAGCAACTGTAAGGTCTTCTAAAACCTTTTTAACTGCTAAAATGTTAGCTGTCTAAGAAAAATATTTTAAAGTTCTATCATAAATTACTTTGGGATTATTTATATTGCAACAACCCCATTAAAAAGCTTTTAATAAACACACAGGAATAAAAGAAAATAAAACACTTTAAGCATAGTTAAGTAAAGCTTTCATTTTAATGTTCTAACTGCTTTTCCATTGAGTTGCATGGACTCTTCTATGGAAGGAAAAATCCCCTTAGTTGCCTTAGATGGTATTACTGTCAATATTAGCTTTTGGGGACTGCATGGAGAATAGTTTAAAAAAAAAAAAAAAAAAAGTCTGTTTGTACAACCTGGAGTTACTGCTGCTGAGGCCAAATTTACTTTCTCTATAAACTTTTTTAATGGGATAAAAACTTTTTCTAATTTGTTTACCTATTGTGTGGCTGCTATGAGATTATAAGCATAACCCAAGATCTCATAAACTGATCCAAAACCTCATAAACTTTTTGTGTGTGGTGACTGGTTTAATCGATGGTTTTTGTTATTTTTCACTAATATGGGTATCTAACATCAGGGTGGACTTGAGGTAGATGATGACAGGAAATTACAAGAGGAAAAATTTTATAGAGGAGGAGATGATGAATGGGGGGTGTTGACAATTATTTGATTTGTTCTGAATATTTAATCTTAACTAATGTGGATGATAATGCTGTACATTCATCGAGTTTCATTTTGCAGACCAAGAAAGCTAGGACCCTGCTACAGTATAATCCAGGAATCTATCTATGCTAAAAGCTATGATGGAGAAATTTCTTTCCCTCTCCTTTAGGTCACAAATGTCTAAAAGTAGGACGTGTTTATGCTAAGGGCCTTCAACACCAGAAGATTATGTAGAGATCAGCCAACTGGCCTGTGTCAAAGTGTGTGGAGAAACACAGCACCAGTTAAAGCATGGTGTCAAATCAATGAATATGGACTTCATGACAGTGGTGCAGTTGAGGTATACTCAATATTTTGCCTGGAGTTATACTTTTGTAGTCAAGCTCTTTGCAAAAACAGACTTCACTGAGGTTGACACAGATCTAGTCCTGTCATAGCCTTTTGGACTAAAAAGCAGCAGCTCTTACAAGGGGCTCTGGTAAGATGACATCAGGGTGCTATGAAGGTGAAGCTGAGAAAAAAGACACGAATGACCAAACACTCCAGGGTGGAGAGAGACTGATGTTCTGAACTGTTTATTTTGGAAAAGAATTTAAAAATTCAAAATAATGACTTAGAAAAAATTGGGTAAACAGTCTTGTTCTGTTATCCTACGAAGGGTCATTTGGTAAACCACTAAAATTTTGACATTCCTTTTAAAAGCAAAATTTTTTAAGAAAATGCAAAGTTGTAGATCTCTTTACCATGAGTTGACTTTGAGGCCAGGAACTTAACATAGATCTGGTTAACTGGTATGGCAGCAATGTGAGAACATGTCTCATTTTAACAACTGGCAGTAATATGAGAACAATTGCTCAAACGAAACTTCAGAGTTTTGTTTAAATATGTGTTCTCAGCTCTGGATATTCTTGATACGTACACAAATATCCCAGACTTCTTTGAACTATCTGACCATTCATTTATACCATTATTATTCGGCAGTTGGATTATATCGAGGAAGTGAAGTTCTGCCCTTCCAAGCCACATCTTACGGTGTGTTCGGAACAATGTTTATTCCACATACAGTATAATTTTGAAGAAAAAGACTTGGTTGGAAGAGTGCACTTAAGGTGTATTTCTGTGTGCGAGTTCTTCAGCTGAAGCAGCATCAGTGGCTTTCTCCATGTCTGGCAAGATGTGTAGGCAGGAATGAGCGAGCAGTCAATTCTTATGCCATCATGTTACACATTGGCTGCTAAGTTCTGGAGGTCAGAAGGAACCATTCCTTGTGGCTAGGCACAGTTGGCTTTGCAAAAATTGTGGCATTTTGTCACTCCTGGGCAGAGAATACTGAGCAGCATCCCTTGCTGATTGTGATCCAGCATATCATCTCTGTTTCTGTTTCCACTGACAGTTATTTCAAATTGGAGTAGGGAGTAAGGTTTATGCTAGTTTAGGTGAGATTAAAGTGAGATAGAAAATATATTGACTGCTATGGGAAATGAGTCACTTTTTGCAATGGAACCTGTGACTGTGTAGTGACCTTAAACTGTGAAGTTATCAATTTTTAAATGTAAAATGTTTATATTCAATAAGGAGAAACTTAAAAATATTAACTGTTTGAAATGCTTGTGCTGAATTTATTCAAACAAAGAGTAAACGATCATTTGGCCCTGAGATTAAGCCAAGCTCAACTTTTTTGTCTGATTCCCATAAAATTGCATGTCCCAGAATAAGTAGGTAAGATTTGTTTGAAAGAAAAGTTTATTTTTCTGTTTGAGATATTTATATTGAGGTCATCATTACTGTGGAATCTGAACATCCTGCCATATTTCTGTGCTTAGGTTGCTGTTGCATGTCATGCTCAAAATTGATTGCAGAAATGTTCCAGAATAATTTGAGTTCATAAATGGAGACAGCTGAAATAATGTTTTACCTTCTAATTAAAAATACATATATAAAGAAAGGTATTTAAGTAAAGCATGAATATTTCATTTATAAATGGATTGAACTCATTCTGTAGCTGGGTTTGCTGACTGAACTAAGTATCTTGCCATAAATTGAAAAAGATATGGTATCTGGCTATAGTGAATATTACAAAAGTAGTGTGAAAATGTTCATAATCACCCATTAGCTTAATCTTCTGAAGCTTATGGTTATTTTCTGAGCACAAGCTATTTTTGTAGCACATGCAGTGAAAATAATTGTGAGGCAAGTTTTGTTATAAATAGTATCTGATCGTTGTCAGTTTTAATTCCACGCATTGGGGTTGTTGTCCATTTTGAACAGGTTTCTGTTGAAGGGTTAATGCTCTTCATCAGTGTCTGTGCTAGTAGTTGAAACATCCCTGTATCAAATTGAAATGTTACTGACGAAATTGAGGTTTCAGATTTTTTTTTTTAAATGCAGCAAGACATTATAACTTGTTCTGCTTTGGAAATTTTCTTTTATTTTGCTTTTGAGAGATGTTGCTACTTAAAAGTACATGGAATGAAATAGGTTCTTCAAGTACTTGTTTATTCTTTTACTGGTGCACTTCAGTTCTTCAGATCATAAAGTTTTTCTGGGGCTGTCTCTTGTCAGTATATCCTAAAATGTCCGACTTGAGGTGTATGAAGAGGGGAGGGATAACAGCAACTACTTCTCAGTGTTTTTTACCACCTGTGATAAGTTAAAATGTACAGTATTTGAATTTCTTTGCTTGCTATGCAGTATAGTCTTTCGTAAATGATTGTGGATCGTTTAATATTCATATGCAATCATTCATATTAGACTAAAAGTCTAGCTTTCAGAAGAAAATTTTCATCTTTGTTTGTCAGGGACTTAGTCCAAGTTTTGATTTTAAACTTCAAAAAATCCTAAAGAGCTAGATGAAAGTCTTCCTGGTGAAGATGTCAGCATGTCTCTCTGGATGCTGAGCATGTACTGTCGAAGAGTGTGCTGGCTGCTTCAAAGTAACGGCTCCTAAATATCTGTTTTTCTGTCTGGCAACCTGAGGAGCAGCAGTGGGGGAAAGGGAAGCAGGCAAACCATATCCACAAAAGGAGGAGAACTCCCTTGTCACTCTGCCTCAAAAGGAGTTTTCTTACTGTGTGGTATAACATGTTGCCAGGAATACCTTTAGTATCATCTAATCCAGAAACAATTATGTGCTCTGAAGATAAGCAAGCAGATATTTATGGCCTGTTTCACAGCTGAAGGAGCTGGAGGCTAGTCTTGTTATATTATTCATACTGCTGCTACTGCATGGCACTTTCCTTGATTATGTTCCCTCCTCATACTTTTTTAGTATCCTTGTCCAGTATAGGCCTCTGGCTATATATCATGCAAGAAGCACATTATTTGATTTTCTAGTTTGGAGCACAGGTCTTATTTTCATTTTTTAAGGTTTTAAAGCCAATGTAGTAATCTGTGCTGCCCCACTAAATATGCAGTTCCCAATTTTGAGGAGGAGTTTCAAGCTCTGCCCTCTCACATGTCCTTAGCCTTCCTGAATAAGGAGCTGTAGTTTCTTCATCGCCTGTTTGGATGACTGCTGAGAGGTTCTAGCACTAGTTACGCAGAGGACTTGCATACTGAGGAGTCTGAGGCACTCCAGGGAAGTTTTTGCAAAATCCTGAATATCGGTGAAAGAATGTGAGCAAGCTAAATTGCCTTGACAGGTGCTTGCTGGAGGCCACAGACCAGGAGGGAGGCATCCCCTCCAAGTGTGATGGGATTGTACAGTGGTACATCGCAGGGAACGTAGGCTGGCTAGAGAGGCTGATCTGGCTGGGTGAAAGGGAACATATAGCTGCAGCATTGGTGAGCCTTGTGGTGCTAATCTGGGAGGGGAAAATGGCTGAAATACACACTTTTGCCAGAAGTCATTCTCTACCACTGTTCTGCTCCTAGACACTTGCATCTCTTAGAAAAATATCTTTTCCTTTCATCATCTTTTATTCTTTTATTCTAAATAAAAACATGATTCAATAAAAAAGTAAACAGATTGCATCATGGGTATGTATAACAATCTGAACTGATGCTGAATAAGCTAATTTAATTATGTTCTTTCCTAATTTTGAGTGGTTTACTTTGCAAACAATGATTTATATAGCTAAAAAATAGAAAAGCTGATCATGTGATAGCGTGACATTGCACATCTTCCCACCTTCTCAGAAGACTGTTTTTTCTCTTCTGTGTTCTTTCTTTGCATCTTGTGTGATGATTCTTAAATCTTGAGAGTTTTTGAAGGAAGCTTGGGATTTGCAAGAGCAAATATTGTAGTGGTTAGGGCATTCTCCTTAGAGATAGGAAAGTGGACTCAAGCTGCCTCAGGATGAAGGTGGCTTTGAGCCACTGTCTGAAGTACTCTTCTGACACACCGCAGCTACCATCTCTTTTTTTCCAGCAGATGCCCATCAGGAAAAGGGTCTCCTGTGCCAATACTTTCTATTGCCCGGATTAAGATGGTTTCCTTATCAGGAGCACTGGGGTACCTTTATAGATGACAGAGAAACATGTCTCCTTAAACCCTATGCTTCAGAGCCTGCCTGGTTCTCTCCATCTTCTGGATTTTGTGAAAGAAGGCTACAGTAAATACAGAATTGGTAGATAAGATCTCACTAGTCAAGCCTCAAGGGAAAAAGGAACCAAGAAGTGATGCCTTGTCAGAGACAATACAAAGGCACAAACAACCCTAATGCAGAGATGTAGACTTTAATTAAACCATAAACTCTTCATTGACCCCTGAGATTTACTCAGGTTGCTGAGGAACAGAATAAAAGATTTGTATGAGAAAGTGGGGACAAAATTGGGTGGGAACTGGGGATACCCAGATAATCTGCATTTCATTTTTAAACTAGAGGCATCAGATTAGTGTGTGTGTGTACATCTCCCCTCCAGCCACCCACCCCTAAAATACTTTGTCATATAGTGCAAGAAAAATCAAGGAAAGTGTTTATAAGCTTTTCCAGTAACAAAAAGCTGATACTGAAGTTCTAAAGTATTTCATCTATTTTTGTGTAAGTTTCCACTAAGAGCAGTCAGCTCTGTATAGGTAGCTAGCACAGTACTAATGCCATATGGTGTAATCTGAACCTAGACTAAACTGTTCATAAACACTGGTTAGTTAGCGAGGACATGAGTAATAGCCAACGTGCATTTGACATGAACAGACTGGTTTCAAATTAATCTTATTTGTGTTTTCAGTGGGCTGCAGGTATTGAAGATGGAAGAGAAATAGTAGATATTTATTGAATTTAGTAAAATATCTGGCACTACCATACATCACATACTTGAATGCTTGGATAAGAAACCATTCTTTTCCTTCTTTTTTTGAATTCTAGAGGTACAAAATTCCCCAGGTAGGTTCTACCTAGAGAGTGATTACCAATGGTTCACTGTTGAAAAAGAAAAAAGAATTGAAGAATCTGTCTTGACCAGACTTTTATCTATCATTCAACCCATTAATAAGAATGTTCTTATTAAATTCACAAATCACACAGCTATAGAAACAATCACAAGATATATTTAAGGACAGGATTAGAACATAAAATCTAGAGGAAGTGGGAAAACATAATAAGTTCTTCAGAAAAGAATTTGAGGGTTAATATGTCTAAATTATTGTATAAATTGTTTGATGCATGATCAAGTCATTTTGCAGTAGTATATCCTTTACATTGGCATGTAGAATGAAATTCTATGCTCCTGGGATTGTATTTAACTCTTGTTAAAGTTATTGTGTCCTTAAACTATGCAGGTTTTTTCCAGCAGGTTATGCAGTGGCAAAGTCCTTCTAGAAAGAATATCAGAGACTAATACTGTCTTTTCCACCTGTGCCAAATTTGTTGTTTCCAAAAATTAACTGATAACATGAAACGTAAATGACTGTCATCAACTTTGGCCAATTTGTGGAATACCATGGATGGACTTTATTTTGAAAACTGTTAAAATACATGCTTTTGTATATATAATATATATATAATAATTTTGGGAGAGTTAGTTGCTTTATTTAAAAAAAAAATTTAACTGTGGCCCAACTACTTTGCCAAACTTCGTTACTCAAAAGCATCTCCTTCTTTTGGATTTTATATTCTTGACAACCTTACTGGTAATGTTTCAGCCTGATAAAACCTGTGTTGTTTTGAAATACCAATAGTTTTTTTTCAAATGACAATGGCCCATTTTCTGATCTGTCTGCAGTAAAATGTTTATGCTTAATTCCATATGATAACATGCATACTGTGTTATTTATTGAATCAAGCTCTATATGTTTAATTAAGGATTGGTACAGAATAAGATACCATTATGTAGATAGCATGTAACTAATATATAATGCTATAATTGGGACAAACAGCTGTTTGCATCTTCAGTATGTTATTGCTAGCATAAAGTCAACAGAGGATTCAAGGACAACTGTTTCTAGTATAATTTAGCTTGTGCTGTCATAGATACACGTTTACAATGAAAACTTCTTCAGATAGCCGTCAAATCATATTGCTTACCGAACGTGAGTAAGATTTTATTTGTGTTGTAAAATAGGAATTATGTTGAAACTGAGAGAACAGAATGAAGGAGCCAGTAATGGTCCAGTCACTCCTCCGTCCTGCTCCCTTCTGTGCAGCTCTTGGGCAGCACAGTTATCTGGTGTGTTCTGTCCCTGCTTCTGGGGAGAGGGGAGAAAAGATGCCAGTTAGGGAAGGCAGTGATATTTCTGAGCACTGACTGTGGATTTCACTGTGGTAGGTTCATGTGCGAATGCCAGAGTATAATACTAAAACAGTAAAAGGTTACTGTCATTTTTTTTCCCCTAGTCATTATTTGGAGCATATTTCAAATGCTGTTCTCCTCTCAAGACTCTGAAATAAATTTTCATATTTTGTTTGCTTTTAAGTTCATTTTGTGATAGTTATTTCAGTTGGTTTGGCTGGTTTCCATCATTTGAACCAAAGGATCAAAGTATTTGCATCCTTTGGGACCAGTATAAATAAAAAGAATTGAAATATTCTTAGAATATATTCTTGTCATACTGGGAATCATTTACCAACATAGCTTTTCCACGAGATAAAACTAAGTGAGGAAAAAGTTGGTGCCAACTTAGCCTTTGAGTAATTCTCAGTAATATTGCTAGATATTTAAGTATGTAATTCATAGCAAAATAAGATCACTTCAGGAATAAACACATTTTGGTGATAGATATCATGATGTGTTCTGCTGAAAAAGCTGTATTACATGTAAAGTGTTAAATCTTACTCCTAAAGTTGTATTTTTTAGGAAGCTTAACATCTGAAGCAGGATCTGTACAAATCTCATATGGCTCTAACTGGGAGGGATGGATATGCCTTAACTGGGTTAACAGGAAGCTGTAGGAAAGTAGTAAAGAGCAGCGGCACTTTCATTAAGTTTCATTTTAACCAAATTTTTCTTGGAATTAATTTTAACTTAAGGTTTCTGTTTTAGATGATACAATTCTCAGCTTTCTCCATAGCAATGTTTCCTGCTTTTCATTTTGTTAAATGTTAAACTCTGTAACACCAATTATGTCTGCTGTAAGCTAACTGTATGTTTAATCTTTCTGTGAATTTTGAATGGTGCATTAGTGGTTTCTCTTTTTCTTTGAATTAGATGGAGAAAAGAAGACTCAAGTGATGATTCATGGAATTGAGCCTATGCTGGAAACACCAATACAGTGGCTAAGTGAACATATGAGCTATCCAGATAATTTTCTTCACATTAGTATCATTCCCCAGCCTACTGATTGACACTCAGCTATACTGGTATGAGGATCCTTCTCGAGCTCGAATTATAAGGGCATGTCAACTTTCTGCTTCTGTCAGCCTTGATGGAGGCAGCCTGACCAGAAAAAACAAAAAATGAAACAAAACAAGAAGTCCTCACTGCTGCAAGCCAAACAGGAAGAGAGATTCTATCAGCAGATAGGGGCAATTGGGCTGATCTTACTTTGCATCACCACTGCTTTTCTTCACTGCTGTAATTAAACTTCAGTTGTGATATGAAAGACTTTACAGGACTTCTGCAAGTCTGCTGTTTTCTTGTAAAATAGAATGAAGCTGAAACTGTCAGCCTGAAGAGCAAATGGAAATATGCCACTCGATTGTATTTCTGATTAACAAATAAACAGGGGTATTTCCTAAAGCGGTCGTGTTTCAACTTGGAGAGTGGAAACATTGGTTTAATTTTCTAGAAAGTTAGACTCTGAGAGATTCAGTTACCAATAGCTTTTTGTAAAAGATCAAATTACTGTAAACGCATCTTTCCTTAATGAGAATTTCGTGTTTACAGTATGTGTATTGGTATGCAAATGATCTTTTAACTTTGATAACAAGCAGTGAGAGATTTTAAAGTAAACCCATGAGCATGTTTTGTCATTTAAAAACATGCACAACTTAATAATTTACAAATACTTTTGATTTGTATGCAGTCACTTAATGTACCCCAGTATCTTTATTATTCAAACCAGTTTTCATAGAACAGCAATGATGTAGGATAATTTGTCTCAGGATTTGTCATGGCATTTCTTTGTGCTTATCTAAATTTTTTTTTTCTGTGAGAATATTTTCTTAAATCAGTTTAAAAAGTTTTTTTTTAAAAAAAAAGTAAATGGATGTTGCAAACTATTGTATCCTGCTCTTTATTCCCATAAACTAGAAAACAGTTGAATCATAGTATGATGAACAGATGTATTGCTTTTTAATTATTTTGAATTATGGAAAGCTAAAGTTTTTCCAAGCTAATACTACTTTACATCTGAATTTAGTTTTCTGCTGTAGTCCCTGGGTAATCAGTCTGAAATTTAAAAGCTTATAATCTGATTGCATAGATTTTTCCTCAATTTAGCAGATGTATTTTTAGGTTATTGGATTGCTTTGGTTTTTAAATGTTTGTTACCATTACAGCTGCTACTAGGATTCTGCCATTTTTTTCATGTTACGTTAAATTCATCACTGTGTGCCATATTGCTCTGTCTATAGTTCTTGGTTGTTTGTGGCACAAGAGTATGTTTACTATAAACATATCAAGTACACTTTCTGAAGAAAATATGACATTTTTCTTTGAAAAAGAGTAACTGTTGAAGTTCTTAGTGAATCGTAGTTTGCAAGTGTTCTGGCAGCTCCCACTGCTGCCGCTGCTCTGTTTTGTTTCCACACTGCCTTTATGGTAGGACATTTACCTATATCTGAAAAAGATGATGATGGAAAATCAACGCAAATCAATCAAAAACCTCTCTAAGGAGAAGAGGAAGGGATTTCTTTGGGCAAGGGTAGAACTGAGGCTAGAAAAACCCCAAGGGCACACAAACATCAATAGAAAAAAGTGTTTTAAATGTAAATGAGGAAATAGCTTTAAGGCAATGGAAGGAGAAGAGTAACAGTGAAACAAACACATGCTGTATTCTGCGGGTCATGGAGGATTTTTGAAATGAAACAAAACGTGTTGATCTGTGTTTATGAAGAATTGAAATATAATATTCTTATAGTGGGATGATTTGGTTGAATTATTCTAATTTTCAGCTCTGTTTGGAATTTTGTTAGTGTTGGATTGACATTTATAAACTTTTGTAGGCAGCCACATCTAAATATTCTGGAGAATTTCAACACACTGCCAGTGGTTAAAGCAAATATTTTGTAGAGCCTTCATATTAAAAAAAGGCCTTTTTGTAGGGATAATTTTCCATTATTCAGGATAAATATAAGAGGCAGTGCATTAAAAAAAAACAAAGCTATAAAGACTTTCTTTTGTTTTAAGGTAAAATGGAGTAAGTCACTGCCTATTTTAACATATTCTACACCAGCATTTTAAGTATACAGCTCTCTTCTCATGGCCTGTGTTTGCTAGTAAATCCAACTTTTAAGGCCTGGCATGAAACAAACAATAAAAAGCTTGGCTTTAAAACATACTCTTTCCTCTTATTTTAACTATTTAAACTTTATTAAAAAATGAAATAAAGATTGAGTCTGTCTTTATTTCCAGCTGAATAAGGATCTTTGTGTGATGGAGTGACAGAAGGAAAACATTTACTAATACTTAAGTAAATAAACTTTGTGTTTATTTACGTAAAGCTGGTAGAAGGATGGGTCTGAACAAAAGCACTACGTTATAAAAATGAGGTGATGTCTTTGCTTTATCTGATTTTAATCATGTGGTATCTTTCTACTTTATTTTCACTGTCTTACTGTGTGAATAATAATAGTAACAGAAGGTGCACTCTGGCATAATTACGTATTTCTCTTCAGTGTGAAATTCTATAACTTCTGAAAAAAGATTCAGTCAAAATTGGTCAAAGTCTCGCTAAATCAATTTCTCACTAGATTACTCGCTAAATTAATTTCAGTGTACTCACTAAATTAATTTCAATGCTAATGAAAAGTGCCAAATAAAAACACATTCCTGTAAGTTTAGAATTAAAATGTATCCAATGAACAAGGTAAAGCATAGTTAAAAAAAAAAGGGGGGGGGCAAAAACAGCTTGTTGCTGCATGTGCTGTCACTTTTGGGAATACGTATCGGTATGATCAGGAAAAGGATATGTACGGAGGTTTTTAGAATATCACATACAGAATGGATTTCCGAACTAAAGCAGGTAGGTGTCTGTTCTGTGTTAAACCTTCTGGTTTTGAGACAGTATTGGTGACATTTCAAAATGTCATACTAAACCTGAGTAATATCTCTTTAGAGATGTAAAAAGATGTGAAGTTTCAAATGCTCAGAAGTAGATTTCAGATTTCTGTAGTTTTAAGTCATACTGTCATGTTAGTCTGTTAAAGAAAAGTTTGAAATGATCACGAGATGTATGTTTTCTTTCCTTCCTTCCCCTTTCATGCCTGCAAGATTCAAGTAATTCAGTTATTTTAATTGTGAAATGAAACATCAATTTTTGTAAGCAGTAGATTAAAGAACACAGAATACAAGTTCTTTCAAATACAGCTATGCAAACAGGTAAATGAAGATTATTTTGTGTAGTTTAATTTTTTTTATATATATATATACATGAGTAGCTAGCAATTATATGAAGTTTAAAGGTATGTTTTTCCACTTTGTTTAAATAGTATATATATTGGATAAAAAGCACTCAGGGCAGAATGAGACGCAGTCAGATGCCATGCTAAACCTGGAGGTTGGAGGGGCTTGACTTTACTGCTCTCAAAGCTGCCAAAATGCGTCAGATTTTAGAACAGCACCTGCCTTTGAAGATGTTCAAAAGCCTTAATCCTTACATCACTTCCCTAATACAGGTCAACAGATGCAATAAAATGAATAAGCTTTGTGAACAAATGTATGGTCTAGTTACGAAGACACATTATATTCCCACCTTTAGTATTTATGATATTTCTGAGTTTATACAGTGGAAGGGGGAGAACTGAAGTGTGACATGTTTTGCATCTCCTAGAATTTGGAGGATCATTCACTAGACTTTGTGAAATATGTTTTTTGCAAGTTCACATGTGCATCTTAAAAGCTACTAGAAGTTAGGTCTTCCTTCAAAGAAAACTAGCTGTGCTGGAAAAAAAACAGTCAATAGCTTTGTTATCTAAATCCTCACCCCCACCCCTGTTAATTGCCCTTGTTGTATGCATGAGATAGTTTTATGAGAAATAGTGCATTTATGTTTACTGTGTAATTAATTATGGAAATGAAAACCTGATATAGGGCTTTTTTTTCCCTCCTTTTATTACTGACAAAGTTTCACCTGCTTTTGCTTGTGAAGCCTTCAGCTGGTGCCTGAAAGTGAGAAGCCCTAGTGAGAGCGCTCACCTACCTAACGCAGAATGGATGATGCCTTATTTCATTGCACATGTGTCACAGAAAACATGGGGTACACCGTGGTTCAACGAAAAGGATCCTGGAGCGAGAACAGGGGATGTGAATGGGATTCCCAGCTGTGAAGCTGTTCTTCACTCTTTTTCAAACTGTAGAGACTTTGTGGACTCTCTTGCGGGTTCTGCAAATGAAAAACAACATAGAGAAGCCAAGTGCTATTTTGCATTACGTTCTGCTCGCGTATAGTGACATTTTGCTGCTTACGGTCAGTAGCGTCCCAACTGCTGTTTAAGGAAAGACAATTCTTTTAACGTGGGAGCTAAACAAGAGGCACTTGTGTGTGTTCTCATCGCTGCAGAATTAAAGATTGGCATGGAAAGTGCTGGTCAGAAACATGCATCTGACATGCTATTCTAGCTTTAATTAAAATAACCTGCACTTCAGAGGTCTGATTTCCATCAGTCATATGTATACACATCCTCGCTGGATTTTTTTCCACAGTTCAAAATTAGCAAAGCAAGCTCATGTTCCGTCATTTTAAAGTTTATCCAAGCGCGTTCAAGACGAATCGGTGGCAGCGCTCAGGTTAGGGGAGTGGCCCTCAGGCTCTGAAGTGCTGCTCTGGCCCAGGAAGTTGTATGGCTTGTTCATTATTTCCACTGTGACAATTTTAGAATACTGGTTTTGTCCCTTACTTGCAAACTCATTGTTTTCTAAATTTACTTCCTCTCTTTTTTTTTAATCCGTGACCTCAGCTGAGTAGAGATCAGCTTGAGCCCGGTGTCTTGCTCTGAAGTTGTCGTCTTTTCCTCTTGTGCATTTGATAGCGATAACTGTAAAAGCAAACGTGACTAAAACCCTGATCTGCAGAGCACTCTGTGACTCTTCTTTTAAGCTTCTCCTTCTACATCTGAAGTGCAAGTTAGTTTTTGCTGGCTGTTACCACAAACTGGGTAGCCCTGTAGGAAAGCAGTGAGAGAGATGTGTAGAGGAGGGAACAGGGCAAGAAGGAAAAACAGTAAAGGTGGGGCTTGAGAGAAAAGCAGTTAGTGGGGAGGGGAATGACAGGGTTGGATTCTTTATCTCGCCACGATTTCATGTTCACTCAGTCTTAGAGCTTCCACCATGTGTTTTCCTTTCCTCCCTTTCCGTGAAAGTGGTGTGCTGGCTTTCATGTGCTAAGTGCAACATCTGACACCTCTGGTCTTTCGTAGTCCTGCTGTTCCCTGGAGCGAACAATATAATTAGGAGGGTATATTTAACCTAGTTATTTTAGTGTGTTGCTTAAGAAGGCCTTTATTTCAAAAAATATCATTTCAGGACTTCTTCCTCTGCAGCAGATCCTAGATCTGGGCCTTGAATATTCAACTACCAAGAGTCAGGAGGTACTGCACAAAACTTAGATGAGGTTTGCACAACCATTTTTTGTTATTGTTTCCTGATATGTTTTGTGGAAAACCGAATCACCGGCATTTCTTTTTTACTCAGGGAGCAGATGATGGATTCATTTGGGGAACTTTGTGTCACAGGAGTTAATTGTTTTGTGATTTTGAAGTCTCTCTTATACTTTTATGAATGTTTCATACATAATAGCAAAATAAAGTTTCAATGTATAATATCAAAACCAGTTTTGATCACAAACCATTTCTGTTTCATTTGCCAGTCAGAATAAGGTGACGTTTTATTGGGGTTGGTTGTAGAAAAAGATGTAAATGCTCATAATCAGACTGTAGGAAGAGGGCATGTTGCTTTTAATCACTAGCCTTTCTGCTCTCTGCAGTTTGCTACTTTTAAATAGGAAATTGCATAAGGACTTTTACCTTTCTACTGTGATAGGTTTTTGCTGAACCATTCAGGCAAGTTCACAGCCAATTTGGTGGATCTGCTCCCTTATCAAAACTGTCCAGTTTTGTTTTATTGCATATAAAACATAAGCGCACTTGTCATCTCTTGAGGAAATCACTGGGACGAGAGCCATTGTGGCAATAAAAAAAAATCAGCTTAATGTATTGCTCAAATGTCCTTCACTAAGAAATCCTAACGTCTGTTTTCAGTGAAGTTAGTGATGTCCTACTTCTGGTCGTGCATTCAATTATTTAAATGGTAAGAGGGCAAGATCCTAATATGTCTTCTTATGATTTCCTTGAAATATATTGTGGGTGTTTCTTTGTATGTCAATAAGAAGAACTACTTTTTCTTTTATCTCTTGCTGAAATGTGAATGCATCCATGGGTTCTGCTGAGGTTGCCTTCCTCTGGGAGATGTAGCAGGGAAGCAGATACCCTCTGGCCTCTGTGAAGTGGTTTGGGTTTGGTGTCTCTTGAAATGGGGTCGGGGAAAAAAACATTTCTATATCTGCAGCCTACCTACTTGCACCTCCCACCCCCAATCTAGATGTCACTGTTTTTCATAATATAGTCCTTTCTTTTTTGTTGCATGCCTTGATTGATGAGAAAAGTGAAGTATAGCTACTGGGTGTGAAGACTAATTCTTGAGCTATCATTTCAGGATTTTTGAAATTTAGGTCTTTCAAGTTTTTTGAACCACACCTCTGGCAGAGACTTGGTCTGAGTAATCACACAAGGTGCTAGCTAGATAACAGAGGTGTAAATTAAATTCACTTTAAAAATTGGCACTGAGATAAATTGAGGTATCTACAAAGGCTTTTACCTACTTCATTCACACTTCTTTTGCTGTCCTTGTGCAATCAGCTTTCTGTAAACTTTCAAAAAGAAAGACTAATCAAGATCATGTGATGGCATATCCAGGAGGCCCATAATAGCATTACACAATCCTCCTCCCTCTCCCGGCACCCGCATCAATCCTTGCTTGTGTTACTGTGTGCAATTAACAATGCTTCAAAACCACATGCAGCCTCTGTTCCCAAACATTTGATGCTATCAGGAGGCTTGAGAGTTCAAAAAATTTTTTTAAGGGAGTTTATTCATCACTGGAAAATGCTGAAATAATCAAAGCCTTCCAGTTTGCAGCATCAGCAGGTAACTCTTTGCTGTGAGATGTTGCCTGCCTAGGATAAAAACACATTCTTAATCTTAAATATGATACTTGATTAGCATGAACTGTAATGTGTTTAGGTGTTCTACTTTGATCCTAATGTTTTGTGAAGACACTGCATTGAAGTGGATGTGGATACAATTAAACAAGAGAGGAGATCCTTAACATCTTAAGGTACAGGCATGTGCCACAGTTGCCACATAATAAACAAGGGCGTTTGCTTTTCAGAGTGACCCATAGATAGCTAACTTTTACCTCCCGGTGTCCCAAGGTAGATAGGTTGCTTATGTCTCAGTAAGAGTAAGGTGCTTTCTCTAGCATAGACAAGGTAGTGAGAGTGTGAAAATGAGTAATTATTGTGGATACCTTTATCCTAGGGTAATGAATTTGAGTACCCACCCTCACGTTTAGTTTTCTTCTTAGGGACTTATTTATATCAAACGGCATTTGCATCATGTAGAAAGGGTATCAGTCTGTACTGGTGGAAGGATCTCCTTCTTCAGAAAAATAGCTGACTATCATTCTCATCCTGGTCTTTTGATTTCTGTCAGTAAAGCATTCCCCAACCTTTCAGTTCCCTGAATACATCCATGTTGTTTGCTTGCTCAGAACAGTCTGCAGCTTTATCTGTGTTCATTGCCTTGCAGAGATGGATATAAAGTTTGCTATTTAGTCCAAAAAAAAATCCTGCATCAACATATGAAGAATATCTCAAGAGTTCTTGGAACTAGAGCCAGAAGCCGAAAGCTAGAAGGAGCCAGCAACAACTCTTGTGATGTACCAGAATGGGAGGAGGCCAAATCCTGTACTTTCATTAGCTCTACAAGTTTCTTGATGCAGCAGAAAAGAAATATTTCTCAGCTGTAATTGTCTGGTGTTTGGGAAGGTGAGAAGATAACTAGGCATTTTACTGCTTCTTATCTTAATGTGAGCACATTCCACTTTGCAGGCAGAGTTCTCCAGTTTGTGCCATGAGATCTGTTGTCCTTTTACAGGGATGTGAAAGTTCTGCTTCCATGAGAACTTTTATTTCAATTTTATTGGGAGAATCAATTGGTAGAAGTGTAAGAATAAAGGATTTTGCCCATAAGCACCACTTATGGTGGAAAGTCTCAAAGCTGAAGCATTTGCTGTGTTTTCTAAAGATGGTCTGACAGTGCTAATAGAAGTCTTTGGGGTCCCCTCCCCCCCAAAAAAGATTGATTAATCTTGATTGATTTTGATCTTGATTCATTTGAAATATTTTGTTTGATAAAAGATGATGTGACTATAAGGAGAATACTTTATCCCCCGCTCAACTTTTGGAGATCAGTATTGTCCTAGAGAAGCCTAGTAGGTCTGGTGGTGGGTAAGTGAAATTCCAGTCTTTGATTATAGCCAATATCCTCTTGGAAAACTGGAATCAAATCCTTGAACTGGTATTTAAAAACAGGTTGGAAGCCAAGGGAGGGACCTGAGCCCAGGCGCATCTCTTATGCGACGTGCATGCTTTGGATACAGTGAGTTGCAACAACCTGGGCAGAAGTTTCAAATAATCTGGAAGCAAGAGGAGTATTTCAAGAGACTGGTCCAACCCAGTTTGGCAGGGTTATTATGGAAATTAAAAAGGGACCCCAAAACCTCACACCACTTTCATGAAAACAATGTCCTGGACCACTCTTCTAGAGCTGTATTGTTTTGCTTGTTTGCCACGCTTGAGAAGTGATGGAAGTCAGCTAAGGATGGCATTCCTCCTCTGATATCAGGCATCAGCTGCTCTCTCCTTTGGTCAGATGTAGCCACTGGAGATAAACAGGAATAAAGTGGATCCCTGTAAGCCACAAGGGGCCTTGGCAAGTGAAGCAGTGTTGAATCCTGCTGTGGAGGAGGAACTAGTCAGAATCGCTGTAATGTTTAACTATCCATTCATATGTCATGCAATGTGTTGGTACTATCTTGATAATGGTTTAGAGTTTGGGAAAGAAAGGTGCTATAATGTTTTGCACTGTAAAGGTTAAAACACTGTAGTTTAAAGGGTATTTGATATTAAGTTGGTAAGAGGGCATTTTGGTAAATGATGCACAACCTGTACAGTTTGTTTATGGGAAAGCTTAGGACAGCTCTTTCATATAGCATGATACTTGATTAAGTATTGTTGTAATTATCTCAACTGATATTCCTCTCAAACTGCTCAATAGGTAATTTTAATGGATGCTCTATGGAAAATCATTGCGATGGCAAGTACGGTATCTGCACATCTCGTTTGCTTACAGATGTTCCAAGCAATCAAGTATGACACTTTCCTGCAAATGAGGCAATTCCCGCTTGGTGCTTGGGCCTCTAAAGAAGAAAACTTTTGTATTCTAACATTAAAGACAGACACTTTTTTTTAATCACTTGCCAGAGCAGCTGAAAACAATTATTAATTAATAGGAAACATTGACTTTTAACTTTCCAAGCTCTCCAGAGAAATGACTGTGACAACTTGCATCTGGATTTATGGATTATTTGGATACAGTGAAAATAGGCATGATACTGCAAAGGTTGGTTGCTTTAAATTCATTTTAAGTGTACACATAGCACTCTTAAAATTAGTATGTTTATAAACAAAATTGGTTCAGTTGAATGCCTTTTGTTCTCTTTTGGCTTCATTTAAAGCAGCAACAAAAAGCTGTGCCTGTTTGTGTGTTTAACCAAAAATTTAAATGCAATTAATCTACCAAAAGAACACAAAAAATTTTTGAATAATAGAGATGCCCCTTTCACAGTGTCTTTGGTATTTAGCACTATGGTTTGGAGAGTAGAAGGCAACTTATTCATCCCTCAGAAATAAAATGTAAAAAATCTTTCAGTTGGCTTGTTTAATTTGAACCAATGCAATGCAGCACCATTTTCTTGACTGCTTTGATATGGCTGAGCTTAGTATATATAGTTAGGGGGAGGTGGTACTCTGGTTAGGCAGATCCTGGATCTCACTTTCTCTACTGGAAAATACTGTGTCTGGCAAATGCAGCTCCCAACAGATAAGAAGAGCGGAATGAATATTGCAGTCTGAGACAGAGCTGCTCCTCTTTGATCTGACTCAAAGAGGCTGATTATGTAAGGATTCATCACGCAGACTACTGATTCTGCCTCTTCTGTCAAACAAAATAACAGAATTCCTTGGACCATCGGGAAAGGATAACGTCCAAAAGATTTCTACAAGATCAGACCACAATAATTACTTCGTTATCATAATTGAGAGTCTCGAGACATCCCAATTATTGTAACAATAGGAGAATGGTTGCCTGACCTGTCTGCTTGTAGCCATCCACTTCTCATTTATTGAGAAATACATGGTGAATACTGTGACAAGGTGAGTAACTGCAGACGTGCAGTTGTGGCACAGACATATGGATGCACTGGCTTAAGGATGCACTGGCTTAAGGGTTAGAGGTAATGACACGAGGGGCAGTGGCAGTGCATTGGCGGAGTGACACCTCTCCTCTCATTGACAGTGACCAACAGTTGCTACATTGGTGACCAATTTCATTACCCATATGGGTTAAACTATGGCAACTGCAGACTTTAACTCTTGTTTGTACCTGCTGAAGTCCTTCAAGTACATCCTCAAATTACTTTTTACTACACGTGGTGGCTGTGTGCACAAACAATCTCATCATCTCAAAGCACTTATCTTTCTGCAAGTAGTTAGTGGGGGCTGTTAGCAGCTTTCCCCCAAAAGAAGTGGACAAAATTGACTGGTCTAATATCTTTTTTAAAGGCAGACCAAAAGGAAAAATTAATTTATGCAGTAGTCAGTATTTTGTGTTCTGTTCTCTTCCCACCTGTCCCTTGATATACTAACCAGTCTGGAGACCAGTAGCAGAAATCCACCCTGCTAGACATATCAGAACTGTGAATTGCAGTCGCAGCATCTTCAGAATATTGTGACCATTCATGAAAGCAAGCAGTAGGTCGCTTCTGGTTACTCACTAGTACATTAGATTTCTACTAGCAGAGCAGTTTTCAGGTTTCTAGGTTATGTGGTGGATGGAAATTATCGCTTTCAGTATGCTCTGGGGTATTGCTCTCTGAAGCAAGTAAAGGACAGTGTGGCTTCCCCTCTCCTGCCCACCAAGTCATAAGGTATGCCAAGGTGGGATGTCCAGAGGAGCCAGATTGATTCTTGAGTTATGTTTTGATGTTTTCCATTATTTCCACAGAAGCATTTGAGGGAGAAATTCCAGGGCTAGAGCTTTTAAGGGAAAGGTGAGAACCCATTTTATGCTGGCAGTTGTTCAGGATGAATTCAGAGTGCTGTTGCTTTTTGATCTCCTTGGTTTGGATTTTGCATGGACTGTGACAGTTCAGGGTTTGTCCAGACCCATGAGGTTCCTCTCTGCCTTTTATTCTTCTTGGGAACAGCGTTGGTTTGTGCCTCTTGGGCAATTTCCTTTCCAAAGGTTACACCTCAGTCCATATACCAGGCACAACTCCTTTGCAGCAGAAACATTTGCCAACTTCTGAGTTTCCTAAACACATCCTAGGATTACAGGGTCCTCAGAAATCTCTATGTGAGAAGTTATTTGGGTTTGGTTTATTCCTCTCCAGCTCTTTGGATCTGCTACCTCCATGGAAGTAATGGGATATCAGGAGGGGGAAAAAATCAATTAACACACAAGGAAACAATTAGATATGCTAACCTCAGAAGACAACTGCTGGTTATAGTATCCCTCTGTGCTGCCCTATTTTTGACTGCTGGTTTTTGTTACTATGGCAGAGTGAAATTTGACTATTTCACTGTTATCCTATGCTTCTGGGAAATGGGAACCAGCACATATTTAGGTATAAAATCCAGCATTAAACAAATGGTTTGCTCATTTTGTGTGGTTTTCCAGAAGGTAAAATGCATTGTGCAACTGCAGAGGGGCTCTGTGGTTGTCCTTTAAATCAACAAGCTATTTATTCTCATTTGGCCAACCTGCTTAAGATACAGCAGTGACCACTGAGTGTCCTTTAGGGCTTTAGCCTGTATTCGTGGAGCATTTAGTAAATGAAAGCTGAGGGTTTTGCCGTCCTTGTAAATAATGTTGCAAATTCCAATTCTAGAATAGGAAAAGTTCTCCTTATCTATACAGGTAGAGTTCAACAGATTCTGAATTTTGCAGTTTTCTAATGCCCTGCAGCATGAAAAATCATAGTACAAGCATCTAGGAAAGGCTCTTTCCAATCAAAACTCTTAAGCAATCTCACCAGTGAAGCGAAGGCACGCACCTATACTGAAGAGAGCGTTGGTTAGAAGCAGGAACTTTTTTACAGCGATGAATGAATGAAAAGATTTGGTCTAGCCGGGCTTTCTCCTCCTGTAGGATCAGCAGAATACGGTTTGCAGCACTACATTGAATTTTTCAGTTGTTATGAATCAGAACTAAAAGAAGCACTAATAAATATTTTTTTCTTTTTTCAAGAAGAAAGAAAGGCTGAAGAAGAAAATCAACGGAAAAGCATGCAGGAAGCTGTTGATACGGAAAATGTTAATACTATGCCAAGACACCCTTTCAATCAATTTTTTTCTTTAAGGTGTTGCTTTGCAAGGCTCTTGCCTATTAAGTGCTGATAAAAATGTTTTGCTGCTGCATTTGGAGGAAATACGGCTGGTGTAAGCTTTCTGTGTGAAAACCTGTAGAAGCTGACTTTAAATAGAGAAATGTCCATAAACCATAAACATGGCAGTGACTTCTGCTTCCACAGAAATGCCATAGCTATCGGGAATATGAACAAAGCTGTGAGCATTTCTTCTCTCAGATTTGCATAGGTGGAGATAAGTTGATTCAAAACAGAAGGATTTTGATGAACAGATGTTAGCTTCAGCCATAGCTGAGTAAAGAGGAAAAAACGTAGGTCATATCCACAGCAGTGGAAACTCAACAGCTTAATTATATGCTACAAATGGTCCTACTTCTTCAGTCAGCTAAGATGAAAAACTTCTACGTTAAGTGTTATTAGTACACATGAAACTACGCTCTGCGAGTCAATACCAACTGCTTCTGAAATCATGACAGAGACCCAAGCTATGCTGTAATTTGTTTTTCTGAATCCATGCATTTCAGGTTATGATTGAAACTTAACTGGGTCAAATGAAAAGGCTTGGGTTTGGTGAGTGAGTTGGTACACATTTTATGTACTTTTGTCACTGTTCTGCCTTTTCAGTGAAGAAATATTAAAATATTTGGATAAAGTGGGTTAGTGAAAGTAATGCAACAGCTTAGTATAACTTTCATGACGACTAAAGGATGGCTCAGCATCAATTACACATGATCAGTAATAAGAGTAAGCTAAAATTATGCACTGGCAGTGTTTAGGAGGAGACTTGAAGGATATGTGTAATGTATTTCCTTCACTCTAAAACCTGCAAGCAAGCTGACTACAGGAAAATCACTGTAATTTAGCTTTTGTTGGCAGTATCGGCAGTGGCATAAATACAAGACTTTGTACGTATCTCAGCCCAGCTCTGACATGGCAATAAATGAATACGGGAAAGTTTGTGCAGTTGTTTCTTCCTCTTTTCTTAAAGAATAAGAGGAATAGCTGGGCTTCTCCGGAGCCGCATGTGTGGAGGCACGTGGGAAAAGCTCTTAGTTCAAAGCGTCAGGCTGTGGGAAGGCAGCTCCCCTTACTCCTAGCCCCTGTCTTGGGTGAAAGCAGTGATTGCTGTTCTCCGGGTCATCCCTCTCCCTCATGTCCGACACGGATTTGTCTGGTCACCGGAAAATACCTGATACGGGTGGGCTTTGCTTCATGGTATCTTTGGGGCGGAATTTATTGATAGCTATCAACAATAAATAAAGAGTACTGCTGGTCCTGGTTTTACATTTTGGAAGACGGTACAAGGTAGCAAAGTTGTATGTTGTAAACATTTGGTTCCTGCTCCTGTGCGCTAAGGAGCTAAGGAAGTAATGATACGTTTTGCTGTTAAAAATGAGCATAAACAGACTCCAGTTCATCCCCTAGAGGGTCACTGACCATTTTTATGGCCCTTTTGGCCCCACACGTAAGGAAACAAAGAATGAGTCTAATCCGAAGATCCAAACATTTGAGACTCTGCCAGCAAGCACCTGCCAGCAGGGCTTTACCAGGTCTTTGACCTCCAAGCACAGATAAGCTGCTGTTGTGGGTCAGGAGTTTTAAAGCCGTTGGGCCGAAATCCAGCACGTTACATCCGAAGCTCTTTACCTTCTCCTCGGTTAGTAGGTGCTTGAACTGTTTGGCAAGGAGGCAGGGAGGTGTGCCAGGCCTGCAATGGGGCAAGGAGTTAAATTAACAGACCTCGCTTCCAACTAATCCAGGTCCTTGAAACTTTCTAAGTGGCTTTTTCAGAGTCGCCGAGGCTCCCTGTTATCATCTGCTGCGAGAGCAGGTGGATCAGGCCTGGAGATTTCCTGAGTGAAGAAGTTTGGTTTAGACTGTTACCACATTGAAATTATTAATTGAAAATTGCTAGAAAATTATCTCCATGGTTATATCTGAGGGGCAGAAGGCAGAGCACAGATAGCTGGACGGTGTTTCTCTCTTGGGCTGGAGCTCAGCATAGCGCTGTGACCTCTGCTGAATAAAATAGATCCTTGCAGGAGCTGCTGCCTGGTTCAGCTCATGTTTAGAGGAGGTAAAAACAAGGGAGAACTCATAGCCATCATTTAGCCTAATGTTTTTCTTTTCTCTTTCTGCAGTTGCTGCTGTAGGTCCTGGATGTGGGGAAATTGCTGCTGCAGCTCCCTGGAAGCACTGTACCGCTTTGGCTAGGGGTGCAGGAGCTGGTCCTCCCTGAGCACATGGCTCGGCTTACTGAGCCACCTGGTTGCTTTTGATATGTGCTTGGTTCATATCCCAGATACTTGCCAAGTATTTTTCAAAGGCATTCAGTACCTCCTGATGCTGAAGGATGTCACGTGTGGTAATGTGATGACCCGGTAACTCTAACATATGGCAAAGCTTTTTGGTGTAGCAATATTGCAGTGAATACCGCTTTTTAGCAACTGGGAAGAGGTTTGCTACTCAAAGGCCTGGTTAACACGATGACTGATGTGGTCAGCTGATCGGGTCACTTAAAAGCAATTACAACCAGCGCAGTGCTCACAAGGTGGATCCTCTGCTCCTTGTTGCAATCGAAACGAAGCTCATGATCATTTGCAGTAAATAACAGTTAAATGGAGCACCTCGGTACACCTAGTTGTTGCTTTAACAACTCACCTTTGGAAGGGCTTTCAGGTCCCTCCAATTTTACTTGCTCAAAGAGGAGTCACTTAAAAAAAAAAAAAAAAGAACAGACAGCAGGCCTCATGTAGGAAGCTTATTTTGCTTGAAGAGCATGCAAGGATTGCTATCAAATAATACTTTGAGTAGAAAAACTTTACTGGTGATTCTATTGCGAATTTTAAGGTATCAGAGCAGTGTTAAAATAGTATAAACTGAGTTGAGATAAAAAGATCTAAGAAATGGTGCTCAGGTTGCCTGAATCCTGTACAGTGTATGTTTAATAAATTTTCAGTTAATCATCCACTGATACGTATGATAAAAATAAATATGGCAATTGAACAGTGCAGTAATAAATACTGTTCCGAAAGAAAACCACATTGGGTAAATTAAAACAACTGCATTTCTAACTAATCTACGCAATGCATTTCATTTAAAAGGAGAATTTATAGTATTTGAAATATACTACCACATACTGAAACTTTTAGTGTAAACTGCCACTTTCTGACTATCACATATTGAAATACTTGTGGTGCATAGTGAAATTTATGTTACATAGTGTAAAATATATAGTGAAACCAAACTGATATATAATGAGACACACATGTGCCTGTAATGACTTATCAGTTCCATTATTTTCTAACTAACATTATTTTCATGATCAAGTTTTTCTGGGTCAGAGGAAGACAATGGTGAAGACCAGAACTGGCACTGTACGGGAAAGTGTAGACCCAAACTTGTGCAAAAAACCCCCCATCAAGCTGAGTGGGTTATCCGTTGTCCTTTATTGAGATAAATTCTAAATGTAAAGTCTGGTAATAGTTACAATATGTCTCTGCTTCTCTGCCAAAACTTCATTATGAACATCAACATCACCCTAGTCCAGGGAAATACCACTAGCCACAAGTGGAGAGGCCAAGCACCCAACGCTTAGCGGTTCTCCCCATGCGGGGCTGACCCCCGGGGAGGTGTGCCGGGGGAAGCCTGTGGGGCTGGAGGGCCCAGCACCCTGTGAGATGTCCCTGTGGCCATGTGGATGTCCTCTGAACGTGCCATGTGGAAGTGCCTGGTCTGGACAACCAGGCTGCAGCTGCAGCGTGCAAGTGGTCTCCAATCTTATCGATGGCTTGGGTCGAAGGTCTTATCTCCTGCACTTGCTGGCTCAGGAGTGAGTTTTGTCCCTTTCCTGGTGAACAGCAATCTTGCAGGTTCTCCTTGCCCCGTGTGAGCTAGTAGGACTTCTCCAGTCCTGTCCAGCGCTGTCCCACAGGGCTTGAACTGTGGACGAAGCACTGCTGCTAGAGTTGGCTGAAAAGAAACTCCAGTGCTGGCATCCCTCAACCATAAGAGGGGAAAATTAACAGCAAAGCTTGCATCTTCCTGACCAGTCCTACTCTGAGCTCCACTAGGCTGCTTGCTTTTATGAGTTATCTTTTGCCTGTTTTTGTGCCAGTATGCAAAAAGGCTTTAATACTCAGAAAGTGATAGCAGTAATGAAGCTTCCTCTTTGTGAGCTCCTTAACTGTCTCTACAGCACCCAAGTCAAGATGTTTGTCTCATCCTAGCCACTGCAATGCTGTTCCTTTACTAAATCAAAGCCATCTAGGCCATATTATAATTGAAAGACCTTCCTATTTTGTGGTCATTGTGCAATAAATGCTCGTCAAAGAGGGTTGAAGGTACAAGACAAAACACACCCTACGTTTGAGGGTAACGTATGTTAACCTTTCCACTTGGAATGCCTAATTGCTCAAATATTGCCAACATTGTTCAAACTGCCAGATATGTTAGGGAACAGGAAGAACTGGAGGGACAACTCTATATAAGGGGTATGACAAATTTACTGGGTAAATTGTATGGGAGTGCTTAACCCTTCTCTCTGTTCTGTTTTTTTAGAAGGACAACTGCCAAGTAGAATTGGTCATGACTAATACATGTGAGGAAACAGCACAGAGGTTTAACAGCAACAACCAGTTTAATTTTACTTGTTACCAATAAAAGCTAAGTTTCAAAAGGAGACAAAAGGTAAGTTTGCCATTTACTCTTTATGTTTTAAAAGCTGCAAGAGAGTGTGAGATGAGATTTGCTCCTCGTTACTAATTCTACCTCAGGAATGGTGGGAGGAGACAAAAACAATTTAATTTGTGTGTGCACCAGGACAAAAAGTCTGCAAAGCATTGGACTTGTCTTCTGTTTTCATTCTTCTCCATTCCTGCCTTTTTAAAAATAATTCCAGGGAGGTAAAGTAGCTATAAGCAGGATACAGCATATACATGCTGTTACACATATCAGTGCCCAAGCTGACCAAGATGTTATAGAAGTGATAAGGAAGAAACTGTCTTGAGGGAGAAAGAGAAATAAACAGGAAACAAATCTTAAGTATCTGAATATCGACTGTAACAAACAATGTATTAGGTGTGAATATTTTGCAGGTGGTACAATCATCTGGTACCTCTTTTTTGACCTATTTTATTACCTCCTATAAGTCAAAGGGTGAGACAATGGTGACAGTGAGTGCACGAGACAGTCCGTATTTAGGTAGTGTAGAAGATGCTCTGTCATCAGGGAAGTAGAGACCTTTCATAATGCTGAGAGGAAAATACATACAGTAATCACAGAATAATAGATTTTTAATCCTTGGTGGTTTCCTCATATGATACAAGCCAGTGCGCATCATGCACTCCTTTGAACCCTGCTGTAACTTCCGTGAACTAGACCATTTCCTTTTGAAAGATGCTCAACCTAGACTGAAAGGTCTACCAATTCCTTCAGCTCTGTGGCTACATTATTCTTCTACTCGACCAGAGTAGAGTAAAAGCACTGCATCTTTTCAAAAGCAGCATGCAGAATTATTGTCCCTTTGAGATAACTCTGGCAGACCACAGGCATGGATCGCTCAGGCTGAAACATCGTTCTCTTTAAGATGCTTTAGCATAAAACAGTCTTGACTTAAATATCCACCATGTGGACTGTAGACAAAGATAATTCAAAGTCAGGCCGCCAAGACGAGTCTGTTCTGTACTAAGCTAGATGAGTCCCTGTGAGGAGGCTGAAGGCAAATGTCTTTTGTGTACATTGGCAGCTTAAAAATTTTCTTAGCATCCGTGGGAAAGCTGCTGGTGATCATTTGTCAATATGCAGACACTTTTCTAGTACAAGCCTAAATATTTCCTTCCCCAGCTGCCTGTGCCCAGCCATGGTGATGATGAGAGTGCTAACAAGAGCATAAACTCCACACCAGTGGCATTTAGCTCCAGGGGGAAATATTAGCAAAGATATGTCAAAATAAGGAAAACCATAAAAAAGAAGGGAGTAATTTGGCAATATCAGCCCAGCAAAACATTGAGGATGAGCTTTGGCAGGGTTTCTGAGGAGCCACAACGCACTGTGGATGTTAGAGTTTGTCAAGTCATGGGTAAAATTTAATGTCTCAGAATAAATTGGAGAGAAGTCAGAGATGAGCAACTCTAGGCCTTTCAACGTGGGGGAGCTGAGCCTATCAAAATAGTTTCACTTTGCATCTTCAGGCTGCACAAAGAGCTTTCTTCCCTTTTTTTCTTTTTTCTTTTTCTTTTTCTCTTTTCTTTAAGTGTGTCATCTTCACCTTGCCGTAGTAGCATGGGCTCCTTTGCTTCACAGACGCTGGACTCTCTGAAGACAAGGACGTGCTTCACTGTTTCCCTCAGCTGGGTCTTGTTTGGAAGGATTCAGAGAAGTTGCCAGCAGCTTTGCCCGGGGCACAGGGCAGGGATGGCAGCCCCCGGGCAGGGGGCATGCAGCTGGGGTGGCACAGGGGCCGGGGGACACTGCCCTGAAGGGCCAGGAGCTGGGGAGGATGAGGATGGGAAAGGGTGACAGGGACTGCTGTGAAGAGCTGGGCAGAGAAATGGCCAGATGGGGCCTATCTGGGTACGGGACAGAAGCAGATATGTCTATCACTCCCCTGCCACAGCATGGGGCTGAGCCCAACATTTTGGAGTCCTGCCACATTCTTTCTTGTTGGCAAACATGAGGAAACCCAGCTATGAGGCGTGGGACTCGTTGGCCTTCGGCACCGGTCTGCGTGATGGGCAGCGAGCTGCTTCTGGTGTCAGTGCCACGGCAGCCGAACGGACCGGTTGATTCATGGAAAAGAGATAATCCTGTTACTGACATCTCCTGGGCCAGCTGCGTAGTGGCATTTATTTAATTGGAGAAATCTAGGAAGTCACTGGGAAAGCAGGGTAAAATAGCATAAAGGCTGCAGACTCAAAATTAAAAAAAAAAAAGCTAGAATTAAGGTTGACTCAGACCCCTCATGGATGTGTGTAATGATGTGGTCTTTACAGGATGTGTGTTACCTTTCCCCGTGACCTTTGCTATCTGAAACCAAAGAAGGCTCTACTTTGCAGAAGCCACATTTTGGTGGTTGCCGTTGCTGAAAGGGCCGGGGCAAGCGGAGGGGCGATCCTGGTGAGAGCGCCCGCGCCCTGGCTGCTGCCTGGCACAGCCAGCTTTTCCCCAGCTCCCATCAGTGACATTTCGTGTAACCCAGGGCAAGTCACGGGATTGCGTTTGGCTCCTTGGCGCGTGAGCCAGCGAAAGTAGCACTAACGTTTTGATCAGAACAGGATTTCCGTCAGCTCCAGGCAAACGTCCGGGCCGATACCCGGTTGTTTCCAAGCTCTGTGAAGTGAAGGCCTGCTCGTTTTCAGCACGCTTCTGGGGGCCCGGGTTTTTAATGGCGTGTAATATTTCTGGCAGCAGATGAGAGCTAATATATTGTGTTTAAATCTGGGATGAGTTGTTGACCAGCTGTGGTCTACGTGAAGAGCTATCAAATGCCTTTCTTTGGATAAAGCCAGCTCCGGCCTGGAACCCACATGTGGGTCAGAGGCAGAACCAAAGACCATGAAAAATACCCGTTTATGCTCACGAAACTGGAGCTCTCCGGCAGTATCTGTTTGGTGCCGTCGTCCTCTAAGTATTTAAAAATTTCAGAAAGTTCTGGGTGAGATGGCTCATTTTTCGGTGTACATGTCAGGCTGCCCTGGTGGGAGGTTTCTCTCCTCCTAGCTGCATCGAAGAGGTAAATTAGTTAAGCAGAGCCGCAAGTTATTTGCATGCAGCTGAGGCAGTGAATGTGTTATCTTAACAGCAGAAAAGGAAATGGTTCTCTATAGATTATTAGTTTCTGAAAAAGCAAAGGCATGGCTTTTGTTGCCCCCACACCGCGGGGCTGACTGTTGAGCAGATATGGATCAATACCCCCCTTTCCTCCTCACCCTCATGTTTTCACTTAGACTGAGGTGAAGAGGTTTCGCTTTAATTTATGTCATTCTTGTATTGCCAAATGGCATGCCAGAGCAACCGAACCAGGCGTGATCTGACTCTGTGTTGTGTGCTCTCACATGCAATCCCCTCGTGGGAAAATGCTGAGAGAAAATGGAAATTTAAGCTCTGCAGCTCACCACTGTGGTTTTTGGGTTTTTAATAGTGCTTCGTTTGTAAGCTCCTTGGGGCAGGGAGAGTTTTCGTTGTGTTTGGGGTAGTGGCAGCCCATAAATGAGGACTTCTAAATATCACAGTATTGCAGATAAGAATATAAGCAATGTGTTTTCTCTATGAACAACAAAAATGCATGCTGTTATATATCAGAGGATCTCAAAACGTGGTACAAAGATTAGTCTTATACCACAGCTTGCACAAGTCTTGTACCTATTCTACAAATGAGTCGGGTGGTGTATGGGAAGGTCAACTGACTTGTTCCAGACCTTGCTACCAGTTAATGAAGGTACCAAAACCAGAAGCTCGCAGCCTGGGCTCCTGTCTCTCTGTTCTTGCTGCAAAATTTCTCTCTGGCCTTGACATACTGAAATTTCTATTAAAAAAAAAAAAAAAACAGCTTTTAAATTTCTATTATTAGAGAAGCTTAAACTCAGATACGTTCCCTTGTGTAGCTGTACATCACCGAGTGTATATTGATATAAAACATTAAATTGAAAATGAATTTAAAAAATGAAATGAATTAAAAATGGCATCAACGGGTATTCCTGGGTTTAAATGCTCCAAATCTGAGGGAAACAAGCACCTGCAGCTAACCTCTGCGGCTGGGCCCACCTCTGACTGTGTTTTTGGAGCTTGACCCCCATGGGGTGGAGATGCTCCCTTCCTTGTGTTCATCACTCCTCCACACGGAGGGAGTTGACGTGCAGGTGGCCAGCAGCAAACACCTGCAATTTAGGATGCTCACGTTGAATGAGTCTCCGCTACCGGCCCGCAGGTATTTTGCAGGGGTGCATGCTGCTTTGGGAGAAAGGGTTTGGTGGCCTAGGAGGCCCTGCATAGACCTTCCTCCTGAATTCGGACAAGCAGCTGTGGTTGAGATTTTTGGAGGAAGCCAAAGACATCACTGCACCTTCAGCGCAACCTGCCCCCTCGGCCTGCAAGCTGCCCCCCCTTGGGGGTGCTCAAAATTGGACAGTCATCATCCCCTCCCCCCAGCTAGCAGAAGTGCTCGTGCTGCCTCGATGCTGCCCGAAGGAGCCCGGCACCCGCCGCACGCGCAGCGGAGCTCCACACCATCTCCCAGCTCGAGCGAGAAAAATGACTGTGCAGCAGCCACCGCAGTCATTCCTGCATGTTGCTCGTGTGTGGGGGGGGGATCAAAAACCTCAACGCAGTTCAGAGGGCGGGAGGAAATCTGCATATCGCTGCTGGCTGCTATGTAGGTCATAACTTCATTTGAGAGATAGTCAGATATTTCACGGAGAAGCCTGCTGGCGAGCCGCAATGCTCGGCCTCGGTGGGCACGGGAGGGCGCCAGGCGTCTCAGCAGCTCTGAGTTAAAATCCTGCAGAATGGCTGCGGAAGCCGGGGGTGGGCGACTTTCTGGGGGTCTTTGTCACTGGTGAGCCTAAATAAAGCTGGTGGGGGCTTTTGCTTCGGCAGCGCTGAAAGCAGTGTAGAGTCAGTGGGACTGCAGATGGCAGTAAGGGCTCCCAGCACAACTTGGAGAGGAGGCGTTTGCAAAGCAAAGGTGCAGTTTCTCCGGGCAAAAATGGTCTTTTTGCTGCAGCAGGAGGTGCAGGGAAGGGCAGCGGGCACCTCTTGGCCCCGGCGCGCCTGTGGGAATATTGCTCAACCAGGCATTTTTAGCAGTTAGACATACAGATGAGACTGATCGTTTGGAAATCAGCTGCACGGGTGAGCACAGGGGTCGCTGTTAAGCCCTTCAGTTTTTAGAGGGAAACTGGAGCAGCTTCCCAAGACACGCGGTGCCCTCTCGTAATCAGGGACGCACTTTTGCTCTGTGGCTTGAAGTGAGACGTGCTCAAAGCCCTGGCCGGGAAGGGGGACGAGCACGGGCCGTCTCCGGGCACCAGCTGAACATAAACGCTGCAGGTTAAAGCCAAAACTCACCCTGAAATATTCTAGGTAACCTCAGCAGAGAAGTGGTCTCCTGGCCCCAGTGGGGCCACATTTGCACCGTTCGCGGCAGCAGGCTGCTGCAGATGCCCAATAAAGCGAGGGGAGGCATCTTTGGGCATCGGCAAGTGTGGCAGCTGGGACCGGCAGATTTGCCCCCGAGCATGAGGCCTTTGGAGGATGAGATGCGGGGAGGAAACGAGCACTTTGCTTGGCACTTAGCTTTTCTGCGCTTAAAGAGATTTTGCTGGGTTCGCAGTGCCCGGAGGCTGGGCTCACCTCACTGCCATGCTGGCTCTACCCTGCGTCGATAAGGCGAGTGCAAACTGTCCCCGCAGCTCTCAAGAGAGGAATCAAACCGAAACTCGCCACTCAAAGTAGAAAACACATAACACCCACAGCTAAAGACATGCACAAATTGCTGCAATATAGGTTAGAAAAGAAGCCTCATTCTGCACCCTCTAGTTTTGTAAAAAAGCAAAAAAAAGACCAAAAAAGACCCAAAAAAAGTCCTCTCTGAATGACTATCAGCACCAGTGTGTGTTCCCTCCTAAACACTCAACCAACTAGTAACGGCTTGTTAAAAAGGCAAATTTTCACTTTTCATGTATCCTTGCTCCCTTTCGCACCTGGTTACAGTTTCTACAACATTTTTAACTTTTGTTTTTTTCATGATCAGTTGCAAGTAAAGTGAAACCTCCCCATGACGCCGCCCAGCCTTCTTAGTCGGGTCCCCGCCTCGGGACATGGCCCCAGTACAGCCAGAACCAGCAAAACCCTCCCCTGTTCCTGAAGGCCGCAACGCTGAGAACGATTGCTCCATGGTGGGGTTTTGAGGTCGAAAGCAACAGCAGCTCTTGTTTGTGTTGGTCTGTAAATAGGTGCCGAACCCATCCTAAAAAAAAAGCAAAGGTGCTGCCCTGATGCACGAGATACAGACTGAGGATGGGGAAAGCAAATGTGGCAGCAGGGGGAATCCTCATGCAGAAAGTTCTGCCGTAGAAAACCTGGAGAAAATCTGGGCACTGAGACTAGACCCCAAGAAATCCTATACAGGCATCTCACTACTGGGCTCTTCTCCCTGCCCAAAAGCTGCTTTCCGCTTTACTCATGTAAAATTCATCTGGTAAATGCATGAACATTGGGGTCTCCCCAACCCGAAGCTTGGTCTCATGCTGTGACAACCTGGTTCCTCCACATGGGCAAGCCAGGGAAGAGCTCTTCAGCCTTTTATTTTGCTGTGCATGGTTTCAGTATTGCCGGAATCGCTTCACTTCGCAGTGCGGCGTAGCCACTTTGGGGCTGGAATGCTGCAAGGAATCTCGCCAGGCCCTTGGATAAGGAAGTAATCAAGGACTTGCCTATTTGCAATTAATGGGGGGGGAAAAAAAGAGCCAAGGCCTTCATTAATCATTGCACAATAAGGAAGTCGTACTGGTCTGTCTCATTTCAATAGGGCTATTTGGTCACACCTCCCTAAGTGGTTTGGCATCCCAACCATCTCCCTGCACACACTGAGAGAGGAGGAGGGAAGTGCCACTGCACCCACATGGCACAAACCCACCTGGCCTTTGCCTCTTGGGGCAGGGAGAGCAGTGAGCACCCATCGCCCTTCTCCATGGGGTGCTGGGTCTCCCTTTTCCAGGAGGTGCTTTAGCTTCTCCCCAGCACTACCTGTCATCAGGGCAGATTTCTGCCCCAAACCTTGGCTCCAACATCTGCACATTGAAGAGGAGCAGAAGCCCACAGGTCCCATGGCCTGCATTTCGTCTGTGCCTGCTCCAGAGATTCCCTGCAGGCAAGGGGAGCAGGTCTCCTCCCAGCACCAGCACCAGCACCAGCACCAGCACCAGCACCAGCACCAGCACCAGCACCAGCCCCTGCCCCATGAGCCCAGGTCCTCACCACACAAGTTGGCTTCTACTGGAGGCTCAGGCAGCCCAGAGTTAAGGCCTGTAGCACCTGAGTGTGTTTAATCCCCAGAGCCAGAAAGCAGATTGGGAACAGATGTGGAGCCAGTGGGCACACCTGAGGTGCCAGGAAGCATGTTCAGGCGCTGGGCTTCGGCCAACACACTGGGTGGCACAATCTGCTCTGGATGAGGATGCTCTTGGGAGCCTGAGCTACGTCTCCAGTGTCTTTACTTGCATTCAGGCCCAGGTTGCAGAGCTGAACAGCCTGAGCTAGTCAAGCCCATGCTAACTGGGGGTGTCACCTAATCTCTCCTGTGCTGAGCTTCCCTGCATCCTTTGGCTGGTGCCAAATTGCAAGTTGTCACAGAGGCGGTGAAGCGGTTTGGTGTTGCGTGAGGTCAGCAGAGGTGGTGTCTGCTCACATATGTCTCCAAGCAATCAATCTCTGATGGGTTCAGAATACAACCCTGCAGCCAAAGCTTTAGCATGCACCCAGGCAGTGGGGACTAGGCTGGGGTTAGCAGGTCCCTTCCTCGTCCATTTCCATCCCCATGGCAAGTTGCTGAGAAATCTTCCCCAGCGCCTTTTAAAAGCAAGAGGAAGCAGATTTGTGCAACGTGTTAGGAAAATATTGAACCTTCAGCTGTAATCTGCAGTTTCTGCAGACAAGGCTTTGATGGATGTGGAAATGTGCTCTTTGCCAGCACCTTCATGTGCTGCTCAAGAGCAATGGGTCGGCCTGTTTGCAGGATGTCCCTTTTTCCACATCTTATGAAAAATTAAACACCACCTGTGTTTTCTGCAAAGTGATGAGCTTTTGACAAAAAGCCATTTTAACACCCCCCCCCCCCCCCCCCCAATCCAGGCAGGACTGGTTAGAGCTTGGTGGCTACTCTCCAGGATTTCCATATGTGCTTGGCATGTCCCAGTGGCCAACTGGCACTATGGGGGAGAAAAGAAAGGCATCAGAGCATGTTATCCAGCAGGAGAGCACTGGCATGGCCACTTAGAGGCCTGGTACCTCTTTAGAAGCAAGCAAAGAGAAGGCTTTTTCCCTTTTTTTTTTTTTTTTTTTTGCCTTTACCTTGGGGAATCAGCTGCCTCAGGCAGCTGGGTCCCAGTGGGCAACTTTTATTCTGGAAGATGCATGTGTTTTTTTCGCTAATACAGAGCCTGAACTCTCTATTTTGGTATCCCTCAAAGGGAACCACCAGGCAACCATCGCTCAACCTGCAGTGGCCTAATAACCTCCTGAGGCTCCTTAAGAGCCGGGGGGGGGGGAGGGGGGTTTGGGGGGGGGGGGGGGCTTTGGTGAAATGACCTGGACGATGTCAGTAGCTTTTTCTTAGGCTTCCACTGGGCTTCTGCTTTTCAGGTTCCCGCTGGGTGCCAGGCACATGCCTTGGCCCTGCCACAGCTGCAGCAGCTACCCACCTGCTTCCTGGCTACCTTTAATAATATCCAAAGCTGTTTTCCTCCTTGCAATACCTCTAAACAGCAGCAAAGGTTTGGGCCCCATCCCGCAACGAGCGCGGCTCCCAGCACTTGTTGGGCTGATGCCGCGTACTGGCAGCAACCAATCTAAGCATGAAGGGTTCATCCCTTGCCTCCGTGAGTCATGCAGGCTTTGCAGCCCTCCAGGCTGTGACTGCCAGTGCTGAGACTTAGGTCTCCTGGGAACTCGACTAAGAGACCAGCAAGTTACGATTCCGTAAGGACAGCCAGGACCAGCACCACCGGCCTTGCAGGAGTGCATCTCACTGAAGCAACCAAAAAACAAAAACAAAAACAAAAACAAACAAACAAACAAAAAAACCACCACAATTTTTCATGCTTGTAGTGGGTACTTCTTACATGGGTTGCAGTGTTGTTATTGTTGTCAGTGTGGAAACCCGCTGTATTTCTGGCCGCAATACACTCCCTTCAGTGACTTGTAACTGGCTTTGGCTTTGCCAGAAACAACTGAAACAGCTGCTGGGCTCAGCCTGGCGAGGCTGCGATCTGCAATGCGCATTGTCTTTTTATGTAATATGTTTTATTAAACATCTTCTAAAGCTTACAAGTGTCCCCAGGACATAACTCACTAGCGCAAAGTAATGCTCTGCCAAGTAATGAAGCATGATTTATGGTGGTAACGGTTATCCTATATTTTTTTAAAAAAATTATTACAGCAATAGCTCTGTCGAATATAGGAATATAACATGCTGCATTTGGCACGTTTATGACAACAGTGCTCTGGTTTTCTTAACTCCACAGTTCTGTCTTGGCAGTATTTCAAATTCTTGAGACAGATGTTTAAATGAACTTTAAGAAGACAGTGAAATACTTTAAAAACATCATACAGTGTTGAGTGTCTCAATATGAAGAGGAACATTATTTCTTTAACATTCAGGTAGGGAAGGACAGCACATGGCCTTTCTGGTTTAGATCTCATGGTGAATGATGGAAGTAGCAAATGTTGAATTAGCTTTCTGAGGCATCCCAGCACATTGCTGCTTTTTGGCTGAGGTTGTGGTGAGGGGAAAGGACACTTGACCTTTTTCTAGCCTTAGTTCATACTCACATCTCATTTGCGAGCGGTGAAAACAGATCCACATTTGTTTTGAATGCAGTTCCCACCATGTTGATACAGGACTAAGTGGTCTCACGCTGACATGGTGATTGTGTCATTGTGGTCCCAGTGGTTACAGTTTCAGGCCAGAAATGACAATCATTTGGAAAAATGTAAACGAGAGCCCTGGTTACATCGCTGAGCGGCAAAGAGCATTCACGTATTTCCATCGAAACACTGACAACCCTAAAAAGATGCTGTTTCTTTTTAAAGGTACTGACTAGAAATTGAGAGCACCTTCCTGAACAAAACGGGGAGCTTGGCCCTGGCATTGCTACTCCTAACTTTGAACCGCGGAAAATCGGCGCCCGCAAAGGCAGAAGTCAGCATTGCTCCAGAGACCACCGCTGGCAGTGCACGCGGGGGTTGCGGCGACGCCGGGAAGGTGCTCTGGGACCGCGCGGTGTGCCGCTGGCGTAGAGATATTGAAGACAAGCAAAGCATTAGTAAAGCAATGAACACTTATATTTAATTTACATTTGACAATTTGCACATAAATAATGATGTAAACCAATACGTAAACATATGATAGTTTGTTGTTCTAGCAAAGTAAAAAGCCTGTTAACTTTGGTCAGAGTCTTAAGAGAGACAAAAAAAAAAAAAAAAAAAAACCCAAAACACTGTTGATTGTTGCTACATTCACATGTAAAACTTCTAAGGGAAGGGGGAAACAGTAAAGAGAAGTAACAATTCTTAAAGCTGATGCATATAAATTCTTGTAAAATTTGTATCAAATACAAGAAAGCACTACAGGCAAATAATAGGAAAAGTGTGTGTCCAGTGACAGAGTAGTGATACTTTGGTTTATCCTACAGGTAAGTACTATACTTATGAACTATTGCTACATTTAAAAGATGTCAGCCTCACAATTTGCAGGAGTGGAAATGTAATGAACTGTAGTCCTTCAAAAGCTGTGTTGAGAGACTTTCTTAGATCTGAGGATTGTTTTTAACAGAAGGCATTAGAATGAAGTTTACAGACAAAAAAAAAATCACCAAATCCTGGACTGATGAAGTGGGCTATTCTTAACGTTATCATTTATAAGAATATAAACAGACAAGAAGATATACATGGAGGGAACGTGTAATAATGCTACTTACATTTACATGAGTTGACCATGCAACTCTTTAATGGCAGGGTAAAATGAAACTATGGGCTCACCCCAACTAACTTTAATGCTACCCTCCACTGTGTATTATACTTACACCACGCATGGGCGATATTTGGCTTCTTTTCAAGTTCCCTCAGTTAAGTTTTCTGGCTGTTTGTTCACTGACCACCCTCCTCCTTCCCCCCAGCATACATTGCTGGGGGGGGGGGGGGGGGGGCGCGAAGCCCCCAGTCCTGCAAACATGATAAAATTCCCACTCGATTGGTTGAGACTCCACACGCGCGTGGAGTGAGTCACATAAGGTGTTTGCAAGTTCAGGCTTCACACAGACAACGGTGCCACGTGTACTTGCAAGTGATAAATGCCTTAGCACAACCTTCTGGTTTTGAGGTCATTGGTAATATGCAAAAGTGGATAACATTTGATTTTCACACTTAGATGAAAAATAGGTTTTATTACATGGTTTGGCTCACAACTTAAGTGGTATAAATATATATACATATACATATATAGTATAGTGGTATAAATATATCTATAAATATACATGTATTCTTTGCTACACCTCAAATGTCACCACATCATCTTTGGGCTTAGCAAAACAAAAAGATAAAAGGACGTGCATTCTATTTTTCCCTGTGCACATTTTGGTTTCTTCTCTAAAGTAGCGAAGCATTTAGATAAAACAGCATTGTCTGCACCACTGGACACAAGCACTGAGGTAATTGTTGTTCAACAACTTTGCAATGCCCTTTTCATCTTTAATTAAATTAACCACAAAATGTACAAACACAAATACTGAGAAAAATCTGAGTCATAGAGAAGGAAGGGGAAAAAATGTATGTGCCAGAAAAGGACTTTGTTCCCCACTTCTACCCAGGCAAAGTGGGAGAGGAAAATACAAATAAAAACAAACCTCTCATTTCTCAGGGAATTTGACCATCCTTTTTATCCCTGGAAAGCTCTGGCAAAAAAAAAAAAAAAAGAAAAAAAAGGAAGAAAAAAAAGTCTGCCGAAGAACTTCTTTTAAGAGAATATTAAGAATATTTGTGTGTTTGTTTTTAGACTGCTTTTGGAAATAAAATAACATAAGTGATATTTTATCTTGGAAGAGCCACTTCAAGCTGATGCATTCCTTTGGTCATAAAGTTACATGACAACATGTGGGGCGATAGCTGTTTTCTGAAAACCTAATGTATTGTCCATGGCAAGTAGGTGTTTGCTGTGCCACATCTGTTCTGGGTAGAGCTGCAGGTAGAAGAATCTCTCTCCTATCCCTGGAGAGCCAGGGGTAGTAGTTTCTTCTCTGCTTGCTGCTACTTTTTTTTTTTTTTTTAATTTCCAATGGGGTGATTTGCACGTAAGAGTACACAGCATTTTTTTCAAACCAACTGATCTAGGATTCTGTATGTCAAATGTCCAACTTTGGCAATACAAAAACCCACATTTGTTTAAAAGACACTGGTACATAAAACACATTTACTGAAACCCCAATCTTAGGTTTTTAAAACAGATGTGCAGAAAAAAGTATCTACAAAGAATGGCCATAAAACAAACAAAAAAAAAACATTTAAACTAAAAATTACAATGAATTTTCCAGTCATTGTAAACATTTTTCTAATTATTGCTTTTAGAATGATAAATTGCATAATAAATTATGAAGTACTATCATTGAAAAAATAATTATGGATAGATGATTGTCTTTTAGTAACTGGCGAGGCAATGCACAGTCCTTTGCCTCTTTTTATGCCCTGAGAAAACGGTAACTTTGGAGTTCCTTCTTTCAGCTGGAGAGTGTAGGGAAATTACTGTAAGCCAAGATTGCTTTGCAGCACTGAAACTATGTACAAGCAACTGCTACAGGCACCCTGACTTGCCAAGTCATAAATAAAAAAAAATCACTTTGCCAAAAAGTCTTAAGGGTCCATTGGTTCAACTGTTTCTTGCTTGACCTTTACAGGTAACAGAGGTAGTGGGTGACCGTGAGGCAACTTCATAATTGACATATCTGAAGACTCGTAAAGGTTGCATCCTGAGGAGATAAGTCCATTTCCCAGGTTCCTCTGTAAAGATATTTTCAGATTAGCTCCTTCCATTTCCCTTCTGAGCATGGTCAGTATATCCTTCTCCACGATCGATGTTAAGTCGATATTGTCCTCCATCTCTTCCAGCTTGTCAGCATTGTCACTGATGTCAAACTTTTCTATCTCTTCATTGATTCGATTCAGGTCCTCCATGGAGAGGCCGGAGGCAGGGGCTACAGGGCAGTTGCCCTTCAGATGGACCTGGAGGCTGCAGAGGTGAATGTAACTCTTGTGGCAGTGGATGCATTTATGCGGACGTTCCCGGGTGTGGAGACGCTTGTGTAGCTTCAGGTGCACAAACTGGGTGAATTTGGCTGGGCACAGCTTGCACTGGTAAGGCTTCTCTCCAGAGTGGAGCCGCAGGTGGGTTTTGAGATTGCTGGTGCTGCTGAACCGCTTGTGACAAACCTAGTGCAGGGGGGTGGGAGAGAAACAGTGAATGAGTGGGAGGGGATTTTATGTTTTAAATCACAGACACCTAGGAGGAAACAGCACAATGAAGCAGCAGCTTTTTACATCTTTACACTTTCTCACAAGGGGAAAAAAAAATTCCCACGTCTTTTATTTAAATTTTGCTGAACAGCATTTAGAGTACGCCTGGTGTGGCAGAACTGTTTTGGACAGATGCTGCTCTAGCAGGCAAAAGGCAACCACGTTTTCTCACAGACACTGACCCACCAGGGCTGAAGACTGCCGCTATGCAGACTTGAATCTTGAGCAGCCACTGTTTTGTCACGCAACCTGCCGCACGTGCCATGCTGGGTGTGCGCACAGGGCAAGGAGGGCACAGGCCTTACAGTCCCTTTGGCCTCCGAGATAAGTTGTCCCTGCGGTGTGTTACATACCTGACACTCGTGGGGTTTTTCTCCTGTGTGTACCAGATAGTGCTTCTGGAGGTGCGCCAGCTGTGTGAAGCCTTTATTGCAAGTCTGGCATTTAAACGGTCTCTCTCCGCTGTGTACCCGGAGGTGGACCTATGGAGAAACAAAGCACTTAAACTTGCAGTCCCCAGTAACCATAATGAAAGCAATTCCAAACATTTCCTAAAATTAGCAGAAGCCATCCCACTGCCAAAATATACTACTATCCAGTTAATTAGCTGGTGCCAATTCTAAAACATTGTCTTTACAACCACGCTGTCTTGGGAAGGGATGTGGAATTAAGCCCAGACTGATAAAGAGCCTAACAAAGAAGGAAGGCCTGTCCCTACTTTTCCTAGAAAACCTATAGGAAGAAATCAGAGCCTTCCAGGAAGGCTCGTATGTCTTATTTTCCACTGCCTACCTTCAGATTGGAGAGCTGGCCAAAGGTCTTGGAGCAGACATTGCATTCATACTTGATCTTCCCGTTCTGCTTCTTCAGTGGGTACGGAAGGGTTTTGTAACCGGTCACATTCCTCTTACTTTTAATGAGATTCATGGCTTCTTCACCACCGGTGGCAGCCAGCACCACTGAGGTAGGTTTAGGTTGCATTATGTGTTCTGAACTGGCTGCTGTACCAGCGGTGGGCGACCCGCTGGTGGGGCTGCATGGCTTGTCCTTCATGCTGGCAGCAGCGCCCGTGATAGAGAAGGCACTGTTAGGTGCTGGTATGAGGAAGTCTCTTGGATGATCAGGCTGCAGCAATCGACGGCCTCCTTCACTGGGCAACGAACTGGGGAGCGTGGCTGGGTTCAACATGTGGTGGGAAAGGCTACCACCACTGAGCAGGTTGCCATAAAGAGGATACATCCTTGGGAAGAGACTGAAATTGTTGATGCCATTGATACTGTTCAAAGCACTCAGGTTATTACAGCTCATATTGAATGGAGGTAACAGGAATTTGGGGTAGTGGGGGTTATAGGATGGTAGAAAGGCAGATGGGAGATGGCTAGGGGGTGCGTATCCAGGATAAGACCCCAATCCTTCTGAGCTGTATGAGCCATTCAAGTAAGAGTATGACTCTCTGTGCTCTTGGGAAGTAGGTGCCAGAGGTGAAACTGTGACCCCTGGACTGCTATGAGGGCTTAAACTTTTTAAACTTTGGTCTGGGCTGCTCCTCCCAGAAGGACTTGGTGTAGTAGATGACTGGATGGGTGAGTGAGTAATGTAGCTGGGTCTGTCCATCCCATACGCTAAGGAAGCTTTCAGATAGTCTTCGGGAATGTGAGGTCGGATTGGATAGACAACTCGAGGGAAGAAACACCTCTCAGGGCTATAGTTCTTGCGCAAATCATCCAAGTCTTTTTCTGGAGTAACTGGTGAAGTGTTGGTCTGGAAGAAGTCTTTTTCTTTCGGAGGGTTGGATTCCATTTTCAGGATTTCTTTCACACTGTGCTCTTTCTTTGGAATGCTTTTCTGACAGAGCTCATCTTTATCAGCACTGTGCTGCTTTGGATTAACATGGGTTTGTGCTGAAATACAAAGACAAAGTAATGATTATTTAGATAAGCCACCACAATTATCTCTTTTCAAAACACAGTCTAACTCCTACAAGTTTACTGGGAAGGAAGGGCCAGTCTTCGAGGTGAACAATCACTTAACTCACCAAAAAAATAACTCCTGTGCAAAGAAATGCCTGCTGTTAATCAAAAGCATTGTTAATTCAAGGGACATCAGCCAGTACATACAGATCTGGATGATGATTCATTTGCAGAGTGATAGTCTCCACTTTGCAAACTGATTTCACCTTTCTTTCCCCTTAAATTTGACTAGATTCACTGTTGATTATCTATATAAGCTGTATATCTAATAAATGAGGTAACAAGCATTTGTTCGCAATACAAGTTTAAACAGAAAGCCTGTGCAGAACACAAGCTCCCAGAAATGTTCCTCATTGAAATAACAAGGCATGACAAATCAGCTTTTGCCAAACCACAGCAGTCACTTCACCAGCCAGTTCAATTACTTACAGTACCAAAAAAACCCATGGCTGGCTAGGATGAAAGCCTTCTTCAAAGAGAAGGTATTCTCCATCAGTAAACAGATCATTACTCATTAAATATACTGCTTAGGAACATCTACAACAAAGCAGACTATTTACTGCAGATTTCTGTGCCATTCAGTCTATGCGAAACTCCTCTGCTTACAGCTGTGCTTTATAAAAAAATATATGCTGAAGCAAACCAAAAGAAAGCAAGTCTAGCTGGCCCTAGCCTAAGTTGAAATGTACTTAAAAAAAAAAAAAGAAGAAGAAGAAATATGCATTTAGAAGCAAATACAAGCTAGCATCCATTTGGCTCAGTTCAGCACATACACTGTTTATTTGTATTCAAAGACTCTACCTTGTTATCTGGATATAATGTAATATAAACACTACTTTGAAAGATGTATACAATAGAAAAAGAATTCTGCTTTTATCTAATCTCCCAAAGTTAATAGTTATATAATCTTGGAATGATTACTGGTGAGATATTTTATTATAGGGGAAAAAGCTACAATAAGGTTTCGTATTTCTGGTTAGTTATGCGCAAGGTTTTCCATCAGGAGGTACAAGTCAACACTGATAGCTATGTGACTCGAAAGTATCGCAGTTTTTATCCAAATTTCTGCTTGGTGACTGACTGTTCTTACTTCACTAAGTGGGGCGAGAAACAGTTGTTTCTAATTTTTGGAGGACCAGCTAAACCCAGCGGGGAAGATGGAAACGGCCACTTTCATCACAGATTCTTTGCTTCGCTATTCACTACCCTCACGGAATCTATCGTTTGGCAACATTACCCTATAAGGCAAAGAAACAGCCATTTATTAAATGTATCCAAAAAAACAGCTGCTTTCAAAGCATGCTCCTACTTACAGCAACTCGCTCTTACAGTAGCATTTTTTTCCCAACAGCATTAGACTAGTAGCGAGCAAATTTAGTGATGTGGGCAGTTTGCATATTTTGAAGTTGCAATGAAGTGTGATTGAACACAGATACATTCAAGGAAAACATTTATGGTGAAATATATGGTGTAATATACATACAAGCATATACACACATAGGTGTGCAGATATACTTCAATATCTAGAAAAGCAATTGGGAAGCTAATTCAGAGCTGTCTCTCAAGATGAATTAATAATGTACCCTGTTATCCGGCATTAGAAATCATCTACTTTCCTTTGTATCCCCACCCAGATTTTAGGGTATAGAGCACCCAGGTCCTGCTAGGTCTGAGAAGCTCCACAAGTGTGGAAAGGAGAATATTATCTTTGTCTTGTTATCAGCCGCCTGTCACCGCCCCAGCGTCTCAGAGCAAACATTCCCAGTGCCACTATCAGCCGCGAGGCTGACCGGGAAGTATCGAAAGCTGGGCAGGGGAGCGAAGAGGGACCCGGGAGCCCCGGAACAGAAAAATATAAATAATTATCAGCTTATCAGGCCCGTATCAGCTTCTCAGTGGGGTCTGTCAAGCAGGAAGTTCAAATTGACACTTTTTTTTTTTAAAAAAACACCCTCCCCTCCCCCCACAAATAAATGACTCCGGGGGGAGGGGAGGAGGAAGAAGAAGTGCCAACCCCGCTGGAAAAGTGATACAGAAACTCCGGCTGCCTCTGCAGGAGGAACGGCTTTCGCTGTGACAAGGTTAAACATTTAGGGTGGGGAACGTACGTGCCTTATGTGCCGGAGCCAGCCCTTGAGTGACAGAAGGGAAGCTCACGTGGAGAGTAAAACTTTGTGTGCACAACAGCCTGACGTCCCCCCCTTGACAGACTAACGTTAATTGCTGTTTCCCTTCAGGGTTCCCAATAAAACCTTCCCTCCTATTAACTTCCATGTGTGGACAGAAATCACAGTATTTAAAGATTATTTTTCATGTCTAACCGTGACAGATCTCTTTAGTTTGCATGTTAGCTTTGTCCCATAAATCTCCACTTGACTTCTTCCCCTAATAACTGAGCACAGGGAACACTTGGGAACACCAGGCAGATCTAAATATATAAACAAGGGTGTCAACACCGTGTAAAAAAAGAGAAGGTAACGTCGGGGGCCAGGGACAGATTCTTATGTTTTATACCAAAGTGGATTTAAACCAGGGCTGGACCTGATTGAGAGGCTTATGACCCTTTTTGTTGCTCTTAAAGGAGCTATACTTCGAAGTTAAAGAGAGAGAGAGATTTCTTATAAATGGATTTTTTAACTTGTGATTTTAGATTTCAGTTCTTACTAGTCACAATGTCTGTCTCTCTCTTGAAATACGTTTCCCTCCCTCTCACTCCATATACATGCGTATACACATATAACAAATACAGACACTTCCAAGATCCGTGTAGTTTCTGTGGTCAAATAGACTCACAAAAAAGGGGTTCAAGACAAAACAAGAACAGTGCAACTGCATTTGTAAGTTACTGATCTAAGAAGGGAAAAAAACCCAGCCGTGCCTCTCTAGGAGCCTGATCCGCTTCTCCCCTAGGTCAAGAGATATGTGCTCAGATTTGAGATTAGTGAATGTGTGCAAGAAAAAAAAGGGACAAAACTCCTGCTACTTGCAAGTGTGAACAAAACCTGAGTGGAGGGGATGTCTGAAGTCACTCTTAAATAGAGATGTTCCAGTCACAAACTGCTGCATAGCTGTTGGTTTTGCTCTCGTTCTGATGCTTCTAGCTGTAGCCTGAGAAAGACTTTGCAAAAACAAAGATCTGTTTTTGTCTAAAAACTTGAAAAACGGTTGTAGGCAGGCAGTAATTTCAATAGTAATTTCAAGAGTGAAATGATACTCAACACTTCGAGTGGCAAAGCTTAATTATGCCGATTCACATTTTCGATCTAAATTAAGAACCTTCTTTGCTAGTAGAAAGAGAACCTAGAAGTTGTGAAGCAGGCAAAACAAAGAGTGTTTCCACTCAAAATGAGAATGGAGACCAACATCTAGAAGTATATAGTTTGATCATCTGTTTTCTAAATGTGTCCAAGACAGTGGGACATGACTTTGAAAACATTTTGCTCAAAGAAGGTCTTCAAAGGATCCGTCAAATAATCCTTAATATTAAGTCAAATTTAGCCCAAAATTCTGATTTTATGAAAACAACCTTTCGTATAATCTAAAAATCATTTTCCTGTGCCCTTTTGAAGATTCCAGTAGGCTTTTTTTTTTTTTTAAAGCAAATGCAGATGTTTCCTCTTAATCCAAATAGAAAAGCTTTTAAAATCAGAAAGTGAAACTGACCATAAACAAAAGGGAAAACGACTAGTATATTTTATCTAAGGACAAATTTATGGGGGCCAGCATAAAGGACAAAAAAACAAATCACATTTTTAAACCAAGCTTTTGAAGTTAATCTTGCTAGAATTTGAAAGATTTTTAAAAATACCTCATTAAAATTGTTTCTAAAACAAAAAATATCAGCAAATGTTTAAATATGCAAATTATCTGCCTCTAACGCTAACTTTTTTCTGAAGCTTGACCAGAATAAGACGTCACCTGCCTGTGCTTGACTGATGAGACAAACATGCCATGAATAGCCGGAAGTTGCATCACATGATTGCAATACGTGAACATTATTATCAGTCATGTCCTGAGTCAAGGCAATTGTATTTTGCTTTTTTTTTTTTTTTTTTTTTTTTAACTTTTACCCTCTCCACCCTCTCTCCCCAAATAATGGTGTTATGAAGAAACAGAAATGAAATGCTAGACTACATGGGGCCCCTAAGCAAACTTCCTGGGTCTGTCTGCTAGTCCCAAAGCCGAGAATATTAAAGACTAACAGACAATCTGGAGGCATGATTGCATGAGGTTAAGCATATTTTAACAAATTATTGAAAATTAATTTCTTGGCCAGCAGAAAGCAAAAATCCTGTGTCATCACGCTTAAAACCATTTACTGGACAACGGCACATCAACAGCCTCAAAGAGAAGGAAAATGGAATTATTTAAAATGAGAATCAGTTTCCTCTCCCAGTATTATGTGGAGTCTCGATTCTACAAACACTGTACAGCTCCTTGCAGGCACTTAAGCATGTGCTCAAAGCTCCCCTTGGAGCTCCTCATGGCCGTGAAGGTCATTGTGTGCTTCAGCATCTGAAGGACTGGGTCAAAGGGCCCAATTCAGTAAAACACGGAGGACATGGTTAAACCCGTAACTAAGTACATGCCTAATTGCTGCTTGAATCTGGATGCTTTCCTTCTGTGGCACAAATGAACTAATGCTAGAGAAGTTACCTTTAATTGGAAAGTTTGCTGTTACAGAGGCAAGTAGATGTTATACGTGGATATGTAAATGTATTTATGCTCTAAAGTGGTAGTTCTCATTTCTGAGGCCACTAATTACAGGAAATAAAGCCAGAGAAATTCTCTGATACATTTTCCCTGCAGGCTCATCCAGCTCAGGCGCGTACAGAAGAACATCTAGCGCTGAAGTTCAAGAGACTGATCCCCAAATCCCTGAGGTGCCTAGGGTAGCTGCCTATACTTTACTCAGTAGAATTCTGGCACCATCGGCAGTTCTTTGTCAGCGTGTGTCCCAGATGGCCTCTGCCGTGCCGGGGCTGGCAGTCGGTCCTGGTTCTCCCAAAGTCTCCGATGGGTGCCAGCACTCGCTGCACACCCAGCGGGACTGAGCCAACACAGTGAACTGTGGCTGTGGCCACGTCCGTGCAAAAGTGTGATGGTGCTGCTGCCCCACATTCATGCTGTGCCCAGCTGACTGCACATGTCCCACCAGGAGGGAGCCCGGATGCCAGTGACCCTCACTGTCTGGAGGGGTTGGACCCCAATTCTTCCTCCCTCTTCCTCAGAGCGTGCCAAACTCCCCAGCTAGCGACTGGGAGAGGCATACGATACTCTCTGCTGCTCCTCCTGTGGAAACTGTGCCCCTCTAAACACAGAAAATCAGCGATGCATTAGGCTGGAGAGGGCCTTACTGTCTAGCACGGAAGCTGGAGTGCTGATCTCTGTCTCAAAGACTGTTTTAAGATGCTTTGATGGGACAAAGCCCTAAGTCTGCAGCAGGGGCAGTTTTAACAATTCAGGGAAAAGTGTTCTGAATATTATTCACAGCTGAATGCAGTTTGAGGACACCTTGGTCAAGCTTGCCCTAGAAATAAAAGCTGGACAGGCAGCGGGATACTTGCTAGCTTGGGATTTAATTAGAAGTAGTAGCCTGGGAGGAAGGGGAAGGAGAAAGCTGAAGGCCTCTGCCAACCAAACAGTGCCAACACTCGCTTTAAACTCATTTGGTTCCAGTATTAATGCTGGCAAAAGAATACCCATTTGTGCTGCTGCTACAAGTCCTTCCATGAACGGGTGTCTTTGCAAGATCTCTGGAATATTTTCAGTACTTTTCAAGAAAGGGCACTGAAACTCAAAAACTCTCCAATCCTTACATTATATGAAGGTTTTCTGGCCTGACTGTAGGCCTCAGGCCTGAACGGATTTGTTACAAAGACAAGGGAAAAAATACCAAAAAAGTGAGAGCTGCTGCTGGCAGTGGAAGACAATTAAAAAGCCAGAGAACTTCTGCCCATTTTTCTATGCTGCTATTTTCTTGGTCTGCATGTTAATATAAAATATCTAAGCGGTTTACATGGAATAATTTTTAAAAAGTAGAAGGGATGCTTCAGTCTTTGTGTCTGGAAAAGACTGTTTTTTCTACTGTCAGGGCTGAAATACATAATTCTTGTAAGATCCAGTCTGTTTTAATCTATTTACTAAACCTCCTTTCACTAAAAAGGGATATGCTGCACATGTTCAGACACAACCAGTTTTCACCTGAATAAGAGCTACCAGGCAACTTGTTGACACTTTGTGAATACACGCCTTACTACTTCTGGAAGGTAACTTAAGATATCAGCAGATGCAGAAAACTGAGAATGTATCTGTGTATCCACCCAGCTAGTATCCAAATGAGTCTGATCAGCGCTTTGCAAACTCCTGGTTCACAGGAACATTTAATGCTGTTGAGCTGTCCCACCTGCAGGCCCCACTGAAAAGCCTTCGTATCGGGAAATAAAACTGCACAGAAAGTGGTGAAATGACACACGAACAAAGATGACAAAATCAATGAGATATTTTGTGAATAGAGAATATAGCAGCATAGGACATCTCTCTCTCTCTCCCGCCTACATTAAAAGAAAGCCAGTTTTCTTCTGTAATTTGCTACATTCGGTAGGGAAAGGAAAAGACAAAAAATGCAGAAAGGAAGATGTTCACAGAGGACCGCTGTATTTTTGATTAATCTGAATCTGTGACATCACTTTCATGATGTGGGGTCACATGTTAGTTCTGATAATCCCCAAAGTAATAATGACATTTTATAATCCATTATTTGTTGCCAAATAACAGCAAATGGTCCTTTGCATAAAAAAAACTGCTTGCAGTTTTTGCTTCAAATCCCAGTGCGAACACTGGCAGAATGACGAGAGAATGCACCGCTGTATCTCAGACCAGCTAACAGGAGCAGAGGTAGCCTAGGAGTTGAACGCAAGTCCACAGGAATTGCTCCCTCTGTTCAAGGGGCTCAGAGTGACATGCTGTACAGAGATTACAGCTACGAGTAAAGCATCAAGGCTGGAAACGGTCAGAAACCACAGCAGAACCCAGAGATAAATGCCTGGAAATACCTCTTCCCCCTGTCACCACTGCTATTACTTTTGAACACAAAATGAAAGCTGAAATACACAGCCAAGAAATGGGGACAAAATACATGGAGCTTAAAAAATAAGTTACCAGATTAGAAGACTACATGGTATTTGCTCCCATAAGAGAGGTAGCCTTAGATGCAAAACTTCAAGAACATTATACAGTCAACATATATTTTGCTAGACACCTAGACAGAGTCACGGCAAATGGCCACTTCCATGTGCAGTAAGGGCAGAGGGCAGCCCTTTGGGAACATGACTGGACAGCCTTTAGTATATGCTGTCAAAGCAGATTTTTGTTCAGTGCACTACAAGATCTGGACTTTGAAAGTCTGGGGGTGAATCAACTTCTGTGACTCGGAAGGGAGAGGATATATTTGGGTTGTTTGTCCAGAACTTCATCAGATAATGCTCAGATTATAAACCAGTAACTGTTTAGATTTTGAATAATCTGTTTAGATTTAAACAGGCACAGGGAACTCATTCTGTTGATTTTTTTTACTTTCCTCTTTCCACTCCAAGCTACCTGCTGTGACACAACAGATGATGCAGCTATATAATTATACAACTTATTATTAGATCATATAGGCAGAAGAGACATTACTAGCATTCTTTGTTCATGCTGTAATCCACTTACTGAGGTTCATCATTGTCAGCTCTCTGGAAGAGGGGTAGTGGAGCCTCTCTGCAAAGTCCCGACAATACCACACAAGCAGCTCCTGGTTGGCAGGGATGGGCTTGATGGTGTAGAAGTAGATGTTCATTCCATTCTGACAAGCGGCCAAGTTCTGCTCCTGGACACAGTAGCCCGGGTTTACATAACGCATCCAGTTGCTCTTGTCCTCGTTAAATCCATCAATGAAGTGGTGAAGCTCACCATTTGAATAGATCTGGGATAGAGAGGAAGTACATATGAATACATACATACATACATATATATATATATATATATATATAAATGTGCATAATACACAACATGTGCTCATAGAGTCCAGAGTGGCGATGATGAGCTTTAAAAAAAAAAAGAAAGAAAAAGTATTAAGTATTACTGAAATCAGAATTCAAGGTGGTTCCCTCTTTCCAACTATGATTTTCTCTTCGTTAAGAAAAGAAATGCTTATTCGAAGGTAAGCACGCAGTTACCTCTTCCATTTCTGCTTAGCCTGAGTGGCTCTGCTAGTATGTACAACTGAGACACAAACAAAACCTGAAATGAAGAGTCCTCTCCCTGCATAAACAGTCTACCTTAGAGTCCTTTTCCAGGTGCTATGATCAACAAGTGGGTGATGCTAATGACCGCAGGTCTGAGTGCATGCTTGCATTAATGCTTTGAGTCACCTGTGTATAAGACTGAGTGGCTGTGCTACGTCAGTCTTTCTCGCCTTTTTCTATGGCCTCTGTACTTGCAGTTTCCTACCACCCCCGCCCAAAGGTTTAAACTATGCAAACATCCTCCACCCCCCCCCCCCCCCCCCCCGAGAGTCCTGAAGGAGCACTTGCTCATAGTTGGACTGTCGCCCTTCCGTAGAAAGGCTGGGTGAGGCGGAGAGGAACTTCACTTGCCATAACTCAGCAACGACCTGGAGAAGGGCCAGTTGATGAGAAGTCACTTTTCCTATCAAGGGACACGCTCTGGCTCGTCCACGGAAGGGGAAGAAGAGGCAAATTCAAAAAGGGCTCAGCAACTTGTGGGAGAGAGGAGCCCAAATGGCTGACAGAAGCTACTGTTGCTTAAAGTGGTAAGAATAAGAGAAGTAATAAACAAATAAATAAGATCTAACAAATTCAGCAAAGACATTCATTAGAGATGCATCCACGCTTAGCGAAACGGGGCGTTTCAGTTTCACGCGACAAATGACCAAGCACAAGGCAGACCTTAAAGCGGGAGCAATCTGCACGGGCGGTGAATCTCTTTGAGCAGGAAACGCCTCTCTGCAGTGCAGACACCGCTTATCTCAAGGAGCAAAGCACTCCGCACAGACCGTCCCTGCCTTCACGCTCGCACCACTTTCTTTTTCATTCGAGCAGCGACTGCGAGAGCCAGCCAGGCCCGCTCTTTTCAGGGGATAAGAGGAGAGCGCGGCGGGCAGAAGGGGAGGCCGGCTGGCCCTTTAACACGGGCAGTAAACACCAGAATCACTTTCTTTAAGAGTAACTTCCTGTAAACTGAGAAGGGGGAAATACATGTGGCCTCATCAAAGAGGCCTGTGAGAGATTTTGCGGTGTGTTTGTTATGAGAAAATGGAACGGAGCCGGGTGAATTCTGCTATCAAAAGGAGGCTTTTTTTCATGTTTCTTTGTTTACTCGGCAGCGCAAACTTCCAGGAACGCGGGGCTCCAGCGCCGTGGCACCCGGCGGAAGCTGCTTTCTAAAGCTGCCCTCGACGGCTTCCAGGCACCCGGCCGGAGACCGTGCCATTTACTGTACTTCTCTTTTCAGAAAAAGGAAAACGCATTGCGGCTCTGAGGTCACACACACACACACACACGCCTCCGCGGGGCTTCGTCCTGCCATCTCACTAGGTTTCCACGCCTGATCGAGAAGATTAAAACAAACGTGCTGAGTCATGGCGCCCTTACGAGAAGTGACGCAGCCGCCGCCGGCCCAGGCGCGCGCAGGACGCGTCCCCCCCGCATGCAGAGCCGGGGCCTGCCGGCCTCTGGTAACATGTGGGAAGCTCTCTCCCACCGTTTCCGTCGCACACACCTGCCTGCTCGGGACCCTCCGGGAGGGACTTGTTTTCGTCGCAGCAGTGCGTCTTGAACGAATCAAAGGATTAGAGCAGCGGATTTAATGATGCTTAGATGACTCCTGTAATATTATTTCTGAGGACCTCTCTGTGTTAAGGCTTAAAATCGCATCATGAAAATGATGTCATCTCTCTCGCTGCAATGTATGAAAAAAGTCCCGCAAGATGGTTAACAGCCCTCCTTCCTAACATCTGCTCAATTATTAACAACTGGTAGGGTTGGCCAGGGCAGCCATCGCCTCCTCTGCCGGACACAAGCTCCTGAAAACTTCAGAAAAAAAGAAAAAAATCTTAGCCTTACCAATGTGAATACAGCTGCACGCTTTGTGGAAGTGTCCACGCAAATAACTGCCTGTGCAATGCTGTATAACACCGCAGGAAGACAGCCCGAGAAACCCCAAATGACCCAACTAAGGGGGAAGAAAGGGGTGTGGGGTGGCAGGGTCCTGCCCCGGGTTTCACCTGTGGATGAGGCTGGGATTTTGCTAAGGCAGGCGCCCGGGCGCAGGAGCTTGGACATGCTCCCAAATCCACTGATTTAAACCCAGCCTAACTGACTAGACGGCAGCAAAACAAATCCATGGAAGGAGAGGAGACTGAAGGAATATTCTTTAACAGTTCATAGTGGGTCTATAAAGGAAACTGAGCGTTAATTGATAAACTGGAAACATATTCCTCGGCACAGAGTTCCCAAGCCAAAACAAATTGGCTGATGCTCCCTTCCAACCTGTGGTACAGAATACAAATTAAGCATCACCTCTAACACCTCCACTTGCCATTAATGGATTTTCTCTACACCAAGATCCATAGGCTGCTATTTTAATATTTTCTGAAGTGGTCTAGAAAAGCCTATGAATTGAAAGATATATATTGAAGATCACCACCACTGTATTATAGCAGTTCTATTCAAAATCGGGGGGGGGGGGGATCACAAAATTTATCACAATTTCAGAATAAAAAAACTACGTAGTACTTTCCATAGCTTCTTCACAGTTGGAAAAATCAAGGGTACGTGACATCTGCATAAACAAGAAGGACTTCTTGCTGTGAAGAAATGCAAAATAACCTGCCCCTACAGCAAGCGGCAGGTCTGTTTCTTTATAAGATCGAGCACTGATATGTCCCAGAAGACAGAGCCAAGAAGAGCTGTGCATCTCCCCTGCTCTCTCCACCCACACTGTCCCGATATCCAAGAGAGCCAGACTTTTACTCAGCCCTGTTCACCGCGTTTCCTCTCTTTATATATGGCAGAGAAAAGAAGTTGCCCCCTGCATTCACACAAGTCTGAAGCAGGAAGTGACCCAGCTTTTCAGCTGTACTCATTTAGTGATCTGCTTACTGCAACAACATGGTGCTGTTTTTTCCTGCTTACCCGCCAAAAGTATTTTCTGTTCGCATTCTTGGGAACCGTATCGCTGGTATAGATCTCTCCTACCAGGGGTCCAAAGCGTGTTCCTTTTGGGATATACTCTTTGCTTATCACTCCAGTGACCTACAAGAAGAACAGCACAGGATCAGTCTCCATCTCCAGAAGAAATTGAAAATTCCTCCTTCTTCTCCCCATCCTCAGATCTTACAAGGTAAAACACCCAGTGCAAGAGATTTTTAGTGACAGGTCAGCAAAACAGAAATAACTTAACAACCATGTTTGATATGATATGACCAGCTCTGCTAGATCCTAACATCTTACTGAGACATATGGAGGCCAGTGATGAATACTGACTGAAAAATGTGTTTTGTGGAAACATATATTTACAAGGAGAAACAGTAAGTGAAGTGTACAGAGTCTGTCAAACACTTTCATAAGTTATTTCCCCTATCAAAGACAAACCCCAGAAGTCCAGTCCCACAAAACAAAAATACTCAGTAACAATTGATCACTTCACTGCTAGAGAGCTGACTTTTCTATTAAGCTGGGAACTGGAAAGCATACTCCTCCTCTAGACCAAAATGACCCCCCCTTTTTCTCACTCGGTACCCTTCCCAATACCTAAACGGAGAACAAAAAGATAAAAATCCCTTACAATTCTCTCACCAGCATACAGTAACAAACAGAACAGAACATGAAATGGCTTTGGGACACATACTCACAGATCACCCTCTTTTATAAAAAAGAGGCAGCAGTTCCGGTAACATGTGTCAAGTGGGTTTGGTCAAAAAGGCGTAAGGGTTTTGATAAAAATGCTCCACCATGCTAGGTCTAAGAAATGTAGTCTAGTTGTTCAGCTTCCTTCTTGACAGTAATTATACCAAAAAAAGTCACTGACCACAAATCAGGAAGCAATTCATCATTATTCAGAAGAACGTGCCTTGGAGTAACCCTTTGCAAAACACTGCTGAGTTACTGGTTTTGTCTCTCTCTCTTCCTCACCAATCTTCTTAATTTTAACATGTCCAAAAACAGCAATTTGGCAACCAAAAACCAAGAATTTGTAAGATTGATCTTGCTGCTCAAATGGAGGAGAAAAAGGAGGGTAAAAAGCCCATTAATGTGGTGGTCTAACCAAACTTTCACAGCAAAATGTATTAATCATATGCCTTTCATGCACCTTGCTACTTAATAATTGTCTTCTCAGAATTTCGGAAAAAGACAGCAACAGCAGAACTTGTTAGCAAACACTGAGAATAGGGATTACTGCTAACACTGAGAATAGGGATTACTGCTGTCTGTACTCCACAATGAATCACCATTCTTACCAAAGCAGATGGAACTGTGTAACAGTAAAAACCCCGGACTGTACACAGCACTTGATAAATTTGTTAAGCCTTGTGATTTTCTCACACTACATTTTCTTCTGTCATTTCACCTTGGATGTGAGAAAGGGAGAGACAGAGACATAGAAATATCTGTTTGTGTATTGAGCAAGTGAGAATTAGTGAGGTTCTACTGTCTGCTACTGATGCATAAATACTCCAAAAGCCATTTGAGCTCTTGATTAAAAATGCCAGTAAACGACTAATGCCTAGCACAGTTTTACATTAAACCTCAAAATAAGAGGGACCAATAACAGTCATAGAATCAAGGAGATAAGACTGCTGAGTATAGGTGGTAGCTGTTTGCACTCGTCTGTGTTTTAATGTGTGTTTCAGAACACTACAAAAAAAAAAAATTAAACATCAACAGGAGAGGTAGTTAAATGCTCCATTGATCTGTGCATCTGGACTGAAGAGAGAGAAAAGGGACTTCCAGAAATTTTCCTACACCTACCACAAGCTGAAACAAGCTCGGTGCCTCAGTTTTATTTTTGTCTTGCTTGTACATTTCTCATAGAGAGCTGAAAAAGGCAGATGTTCTTCTCATCTTCCCCATATATCTTCATTTACATCCATCTGCCCTCTCAAGAAAAGTTCACAACCAAGCTATAGGACACCCTAGCAGTTTTACTGCAAGGTAGCTCAAGTTCTTTCACAGTTTTAAAATATCTTGGTCTTAATTAAAACAACTTTAATGAAATTCTGAGAATCTCTAGAAATCACTCCTTGGACTAGTCAACTTGAAACATTCACTGTACTGGCTTCTCTGACATAGCAGATACTTTTCAATATTTACCTTATATAGCATTTGCTTCTTCCCCAACATGCGGAATATGAGCATAATTTGTCATCATGTAACTCTCAGAAGGTATTTGGGCAGAACGCACTCCGGACACTTGTGTGTCAATGTTAAAGGTTTGCTAAACGAGACTAAAATTGTTCAGCCATTTTTCAGCCGAGGGTGGCTTCCTGGGCAGAGGTCCGTCGCCTCTGCTGCGCCCCCAGACTCTCCCCCGGGGCAGTTGAGGAGCGGGAGAGGCAGAGGAAGGTGCTGGCCACACAAAGCCACCGCCGGTCTGCGGAGGACCTGGTGCTGCGGTCCAGGGGGCCTCCTGCCACGCCGGGGCTTGGTGGCAGTGCTTAATAGGAGGCAACACAGGACAACGTCGCGTGGGACTGCACGCAGAGCAACGAAGAAACTCCACACCCAGAGCGGAGGGGGAAGCGGGCTGCAGAAGAGCCGGCACGGAGAGGCATTTCAGACTTGTGTCCACCAGGTGTCCTTCGGCACATGTCTGCCTCTCTGCGATGAGACCATCTGAGGCTGTCTCAGCACAGGGACGCGCGGAGGAGCATCAGCGCAGCCCTGCGCTCTCTCCCCTCCGCCAAACTCCTGCCACACCGTATGCAGGTGCTGCGAGCATACCAGGCTGAACTACGAAGGCAGAAAACTGCATGCTACTTTCACAGGATCCTCCCTACTGACCTTTTTTCCCCCTCTCTCTTCAAGCTACAACCATCTAAAACCTTTTAGCATTGCTGCCAGCAGCCTGCTAACATATTTTTCCTTCTGGTAAAACAACATTTCTCCCACTGAAGTCATGTCTAATGTTATCTTGAAACTCCAGACTGGAGATCCCTTCTCTGAGCTGCGCGCAAGCAGCGCCCCTGTTGTGCTGAGATGCGCTAAACCACTTTCACCGTGGCCGGAGCGGGACAGGATAGAGGGAGGGCATTTGGGCTAGCAACCAGGTGCTGGTGTTTAGAAGGAAGACAGCCACGTCCGCGCTGGCAGCCATCTGGAGACCCTCCGCGGCCGTGCCCAGCCCCATCGGCAAGGAGAGCCCCGCGGTCTCCTCCGGGCAGGGCGCAAGAGGGCTTGGAGCCCTGGCGGGACCCGCAGGGCGGTGGGAAGTCGGGCGAAGGCGGGGAGCACCTAGCCCAGGAAGAAGGCACCGCTGGAACTGACCAGGGTCCTAATGGCGCGCGGGGCTGGCGCCCGCCCGCCTCCTGCAAAGCCGGCAGCCACCAGCTCCAACCTTTCAACACTTTCATGCTTCAGCTCCCCTCACAGAAGCCCGGCCAGGGAATGCTTTATGGGCCGCGCTGACCTCCCGGCCCTTTTGGCGGATCTGTCTTCGTCAGCGGGGCCGGGTCACGGAGCACATCCTGACAAGCCGTGGCTCCCAGACAAAAACCAGTATGGCTTAGGTTCTCATTTTGATATTAGAAAGCACTTTAAAATGCATCTTTGTTTAGGGTGAGGGCACTGGAAGGAAACAACAAGCCCTATCAATTCTGAAAGAAGAACGTATTTTGCAGGAGGACCAATAAACTGCTTTAAAAACAAACAAACAAAACCCTTACTGGCTTCAGTGCTCTATAAAACAACAGCATTTTCCAAACAAAATCAGGGCAGGCCATCATGTATTCTGGAATAACACTAATTTTTTTAACTACTGGATCTGTAGTTATATAAGCCCACATAAAATTGACCCTTTCATTCAGCTAGCAGTTTTCTAGAAAGAATGCCACGAGGAAAAATGTTTTCAGATTGTTTCCTCTGTGATCGCATATAAAAGAAATAAACAAAATACAAGATAGCAAGCATATAATACAGTATATTTTACAACAGTTCAAAATCACTGCTTCAGAATTCAATGTCAGTCTCTAAAGAATGGCCTTGTCAGAAAAATGCAACAAGTAATGGGTTTGCTGAGCTATGTTTCTCTCTATGAAAATCAAAGGCCAGGATGGGGTACCAGTAATATTCAAGACCACAGAGCAACTGGCATTTTGTATCAGGAGGGGCTGTTAGGCGTTTAAGGACTGAAACCAAAGGGAAAAATTACTGGAAAAAAAAAGTCTTTAAATAGCTGCGTGAAAAGGTTGTTCGCAAGCAGTCTTGTAGAGTGTGATTTTGTCACTGTGTTTCATCATTTCTGTTAATTGTTAGAATTGGAGCAAAGGGTAAATAACTCGCACACAAAAATAAATAAATGACTTCATGTAAATCTAACAGCCTAAAATGTTACGAGCAATAGTAATTCATTTTTTAAAATGTTGACACACACTGGGAACTCATAACGAAAAATGCGTCCTTTAGAAAAATCCCCGATCAAGATCCAAGAATAAACAAAAGTATGATGTGTCACAGAATCTCTTGCAAATTCAACAAACCTTTAAAGAGGAGCTACTGCCCTCGCAAAGCACGCAAAGAACAGAAACACAAGAAACATCCCCCCCCCAAGCAGCGCTGATTGTACGTCCTCCCTCCCAAGCAGGCACACGGTAGTTTTCCTGCTCCAAATGGAGATATAATACTAGTCATGACAGCATTAGTATTTTATGATCTAATCATGACAGTATTAGCATTTCACAAGCAATGTATTATATGTTTTTGTCAATAAATTGACTCAGCATTTAAAACTCTTGACCAGATGACGCCACAGCTCTCCCCAAAGTTAATAATGCAGACAGCTCACATCTGAAATCCACTGGCATACACGCACGCAGGCACCCCCCCCAAAGTCTTTCTTCATCCTTTTGCAAGCAGAAAAGAAAAAAGTGCTATCGAATTGTCAGAACTCCCACGGTTTTATGTCAGGTCACAACCAGAATCAGGCTCCCTTTCCCTTCTGTCCCCTCCCTCTCCGACCCCGCAAATACTTATGTGCATAAGCAGTGGACACAGTTCTGACACTGCTGAGCAAAATCAAACTTGTAAATCAGACAGAAAAACGCAGTGTTTCAAGTCAGAAGTTGCCAGAAAGCAAGCGCGTTATGCCATTCGTAACTGTTTTAGCCTGCAGACAAGTAACGAGCGAGTGACCTACCTATAAATTTACAGTATTGTGGCTTTCACAGAAAGGAAAAAAAATTCAGACTGGCTCCTTCGTTCAGAGCTGTGTTAGAAATAGAGTCAGGATTCAGAAGTTCCTATTGCTCCTTACAGTAGGTGCTCTTTAGTGTAAATAAAAGAGAAGGGGGAACTTTGGAGAACAAAAGGAGGATGTTCTATAGTCAGACTCCCGCTAGCAGGGATCTGTATTGGTCATATTTTACAAGAAAGAACTAAGAACCTTTCAACAACTTTTCTCTTCCTCCCCCCCCCCCCCCCCCCCCCGATAGGGATCACAACCCTGATTCACTGAGCTGAGCTACAGCATAAGAAAAGTACGCGTTGGTGTTTCCAAACATACCACTGGGAATTTTAAAAGCTTCTCGGACTTCTCCTGTTGCAGGAGCAGAACTGCACCAAGGCAGCAGAGCAAGGAATTTGAGCAGCCAATGGGTTACGAGCCGGCTGCCTGAGATCCCAGCGAGCTGTCTCACTGCAAACCCATCGGTCAGCGAGGGGATCGATCTGTAGCACACGACGGAACTGCAGCTCAATCTCCCCCCAAAGTAAGACTTATCTAACAACGCGATAATGCAGAACAAAGTTTCGCCTTTGTCTCTTAAGCGTGTTCTCTCTGCCAAGTTCTATGGGGCAGGGCAGGGCAGGAGGGAGAAGAGGAGTGATTTATACAGGAATTCAGCTTTAGCCTTTTACCAAACCTACCAGGTACTCTAACAGGCGCTGCCAAGCTAAATTCCCTGGCACCAACACCCTCCAGCCGGGGGTCTCGCGCTATTTCTGTATGCAGGATCAAACAAGTACCTCCTTTGGAAGGAAATATTTGATAGACATGGATGAGCGTACCTCTTCTTTTCAGCTCTGTGGTCAGTGTGTTTAGCCAAAGTAGAAGCACAGGTAATAGCTGCTATACCGCAAGTCTCAGCACAAGGAGAAATGAAGGGTTGTCCCCTGGGTTATTACCCTGCCGAACATCACACCTAGCTATAATAGCTACTCTATATGAAGGAGTAAACACAACAAAATTGCTCATCCGGGCTCATTTCTTTCCAGCCCTTCTGAAACAACAACAAAGAATGTCCCCACTCCAGGGACAAGGATAGGACAGACTCGCAGGTCTAGCTACCACTGAAGATACCGTCCCAGGTAAACAAAAGTTAATTTAAGCTACAGCCATCCTTCTCTGAAGCTCACTACGGTTTTGCCATCACTTCCTTAATTGATATGCTGGAGTTTTTAAGAATTTAGGAAGCTGGGAACAAGGCAAGCTTGTGAAAAGAATAAAGCAATTTCATAACCAAGGGGAAAACAAAAAGAAATAATTAAACACGTTTCCAGGAATTTGTTTTTTTCCTCTACTTTTTTTTTAAAGCTATTTATTGGACAACCAAGGCACTTTAATCTCTGAGCCAGAGGCAATGAATGGTCCTGGCAAACAGCAGTCTAGAAATTGGCACAGAGAACTACTCCACAGTTTAAATATGCTTATTCAGATGCTGTTCTAATTGTGTGAAAATTTAACCGTTTGCGAATTGGTACAGAAGCAGTTTCAGGGAGAGGCTGGCTAAAATTTCCAGTGAAAACATTACAGGATAGATGACCAGTCCATGGTCTCTTAAAAGAGTTATTAGGGCCCTATCCTGAAAGCTGGCAGCATTTGGCGGTGGTGGCGGTGGCCATGTGTGTTAAGAAGGGACGCCAGGGTGAGCACACACTTCCCAAAGCGCTGTGATTTGGCTTGTCTGACTCCAACCTTCCCCAGAGCATTGCCGCTTACCTCTTTGCAGTTAGATGCGTATTTGAAAGTCAAGTTCCTTGGCAAGGAAGCCTCTGCCTGAGTTAGGGTGCCTCCGTCGGCGCTGGGATCCCACAGGTGATCGTTTACAATGTAGGTGCATTTCTCTTCAAAATCAGCTTCCGTCCACAGGGTCATGTCAGCATCCTCCATGTCCATTTTCATTGTCCACTCTCTCCCTTTCACCAGATCCTTGAGCCTCACGTCCGAGCTACACTGTGTAGCAGCCTGGAAAATAAGAAAACAGCCTTTAATCCTCATTGTCCTTCAGTGTTGTGGTTTCCGTTGAGACAGCGTGACTAATACAGTAGTCTGTGACACTTTAAAAGCGTATGCAGGATAGCTGGTACAGTTGAGTAATAGCCAAAAAGCAGTGTAAACTAAGCTGCTCTGACTGAAGCAGTGCCTTAAAATGCCAGCCTTGGTAATAACAAGGAGGAATAAAAACAAAGAGGGGAAAAATCCCTAGGCTGACAACTGCATTACCTTTTTCAGCCCCTTCCCTTAAAGCCTCAGAGAAAGAAACCATACTCCATGCTGAAGAAAATGCGGGGTCATGGCCGCGGGACCACTTAGTTGCCTGTGGAAAAGCTGCCTCAGAAAAGTGTCACAAACAAGGAGAGGAAGAGGAAAGGAGCTGCTGTCTGCGCCTGAATGAAGCTAAAAATGGAAAGCGCATGTTGGAAGAGCGGAACCCAGCCTTGCCTTTTCCAAATGGGGAAGCCTGAACTTTCCCACCAGCTTTCAACACACAAACAACTTTCAAAACAACCTGCCCCCCCCCCCCCCCCGACGTCCCCTTATCCTTTGGCATGGACGGCTGAGAAGGTCTGCATCCTGCCAGCATCACTGCAACAACAGCCCTTCACAAAGCGCTGGGACATGTTCCCGCGGACCGAAAAGAAAAGGAGTGGGGGGGGGGGGGGGGGAGGAGGAAAAAAAGTTCTTCTATCCCTTTTGATTTTGATGGTACCTCCGAGAATTACTCCCTCAAAGCACTAAGTAAGATCCTCATAGGACAACTCCATCAAGTCCTTCGCTACCTATTCCTATTCAGGACACTGTTATCAAACGAATTACCAAACAGGTATCAGAATGGGGGCTTTCCAGAAGGTAAATAAAAGTCCAAAATCCGTGCCTGTATCCGTAGTTGTGAACTGCGTTCGAGTCTGGCAGAAAACCCCTGCATTTCTCCTTCTGGAATACGCAGCCACTAAGAAATTCACAGCCCCCCTCCTCGAAAATCAAACATTCAAGATTAGGGGGTGACGAGCCCAATCTCTGGGGAAAGGGGCTAAGCACTTACTCCCGGTAACTCCCAGTTTCAATGCGGCGCCCCGTGACCTCGCCGGCCGCCCTCCTCGGCGCAGCGGAGGCACGTTAAGACGCCAGGCGACGCGCCGCAGCCCCTAGAAGATCTGCGAGAACAAAGTTTACGCCGAGGCCACGGCGCGGAGGTTTCTGATGGGTTTTCGCAGCGCCGCCTCCCTCCAGGGCGGCAGGGCCCCCGTCCCCGCGCCGCGATCTGATTTAAATCAAAGTGATCGGCGAGGTATTTACCGGCTTTGAACACTAAGAAAGGGGGAGAGCGGACTAATAGCGAAACCCCGGGGAACTGCCGGTGGCGCTAAGAAGTGAAAGGGTTAATCCTCGTGAGCGCCGCGCTTCCGAAGCGGCGGAGGCTGCAAGAAACTTCTGCTCCGTCCGTCCGTCCGTCCGTCCGTCCGTCCTCGGGGCACGCCGAGGGCAACGGGGGAAGCGAGGCGCGCCGTCGCTTACCCGGGCAGAGTCCGCCAGCGTTGCCAAGCAGGAGCCCACGGGCTGCGGCCGACCTCGCTCATATCTACGGAGTGAACATTGCTTCTTCCTTCCAGCGGCGGGGCCCGAGCCGGACTGACTCACACCTCGCGCGCTCCCCGCTCCTCCTCTCCGCCGCCAGACAGGTGCCGCCGCGCTGCTTTTGCCTCTCAGAAACACTGGAGGGCTGAGTGTTACTGCAATACTTTCAGTCCGCGTTAACTAACCAGCCGGTTCCTCTCCCCTCCCTGCTTCAGATTTCCCATTAGCCACTCATCTGATTCACGCACGGCCGCGGCTGCCGGGCGCGGGAGGTGGGGCTATACCTGCAGCCCCGGCACCGCGCCGCTGCAGCGCCCGGCCGGCCGGGGCCCGTTTGGGGGTTTCCCTCCGTCCCCCCCACCTTGACCAAAATTTCTCGGCCGGGGATCGGCTCCTCCGTCAACAGGGATAGTCGCGGTCCCGCCGAGCCTGGCTGGGTTTCACGCAAGAAACACCTATGCGCTTAAGCAGATCACGTGCTCTTCTTGCCTTTTTTTTTTTTTTTTTAAAACTAGAAATCTACTTTTCACGCTGTTTTCAACTCCAAAGGCCAACACCTACATGATTTTATTCTCCCTCAATTTAAATACACATAACACTGTAATAATAACAATTAAAATGACCTCCCGATTACAGAATATTGATTAAAATATATATATTTAAAGTTCCACTCCCAAATCTCAATTCTCTCTTGCTTTATCTGATACAGCTCATGAGTTTCAGGATTCTGATTTTGGCTGCAAGGACTATTCCTTTCCAGAGTCTCTTCTTAATCAATGTTTGTTAAAGGAATTAGGAAAAACATCTCACTCAGTTTCTCTAAATAAAAACTTCTCCCGCTCCCTAAATAATAACAGGGACGCTTACAAGAGAAATGCAAGGCAGGCAATATTTTAAAACTTGACACCTCTTTTGCAGTGCAGTAAAAAACAAAACAAAACAAAACCTGCAGTAATCTTGTACAGGGCAATATGTAAGTGATCAGCTGGGAGTGTGCGGGTAATGGGAGGAGGGTTGGTATAGTAATTAGTGGACCCTGAACCCAATTTTTCCCTCCAATCCAAGTCAGCGTGTTGGCTGAAGGAAGGACATCCTGTGATGATGGCATACAACGTCCTGTTTGTTTATTATTAAGAGCATTCCTGCTTCTCATTACAAAACAACCAGATGCCTTACTTCCTTCAGTGGTCCTGTCTCCTCAGTGAGGAATCCTCCAGCTCAGAGAAACAATGATGCACAATTCCATTTATAGCCATCCATAGCCTATTGCAAACCCTAGCCAGTTGGTTCACCCAAAGGCGAGTCTCCTACTTTTCCTTCTCCTCTCACGTCTGCAAGCATAGTTTTCATTTCTTTCCCAGCACTTTACGTTGCAGCTAGTTTCACATTCTCTTTTTTAAACAAACACATGCTTATATTTTGGGGTAATCTGGATCTTACAGATTTCTTTACGGGAAGAAGAAGGAATGAAAAAAAAAAGCAGGTTTTACAAAATTGGATGCCTGCCTGTCTCTCTGTCTGGTGGCTGTATACACCTCCCTTTTGCTTAACCTGCTCCTCCTCCCTCTGATAAAGAAACCGATGAGGAGGATTACCGGCCGTTTTAGGTCTGCAGTGCTGAGAATAGTATATCTGTGTAAAGACCTTCCGCAGGCTCTAATGCCAACGGGCTCACGGCAGCAGACATAAGTAGGGCAACTGCTGCAAGTGAGTGTCCCGGCTTAACTTCCACCACCGCGTGATCCCACAAGCGAGGTGGCCAGGGCACCGGGCTGCAGGAGAGGAATGTAATTGGATATACATGGTAAAACCGAGGCACGTCCAAAAGGAGGTCTAGCAAGGCTCTGAAGTAGGAAGAACCATTCATTAAAGGAGAGAAATCCGGCCTACTTGATTGGGTTAATTAACTGATGCTGAGTCACACCACATAGAACAGAAAAACAATGTAGTCATACTGAAGGTGATTATTTTACCAAAAAATAGTCTCACTTTGAGAGGCAGCTGTTTCAGAGCTTTTCACTTCCCTGTTAGCTTGCAAAAAAAAAGAAAAGAAAAAAAAAAGACACACACACACACACACACACACACACACAAAAGTTGATGCGTTTCCTTCAGGGGCTGATCTTAACACGAAGGAAAACAGGAGAAAAGTAAATCTGCCTTTCAAGGAACTGAGCATGCAGTTTAGCTAGAGGAGAAGAGGAGGCAGAGATTAGAGCGGATCAGGTCCAGCGAAACGTTTGTCGGGATGACAGAGGAGGCCAATATTCCAGGTCAGTACAGATCTCTCTGCAGAGCTAGGTGAGGCGAATGCGGCCCGTGAGGCATACAAACCTCACTAACTCTGCAGCACACGCTGAGGCTATCCTGAAATTAGCCCCGAGTGTCTCAGCGAAGCTGAGCAAAGCCTAAGTGCACAACTACAGCAGCGTAGGAGATGGGATTTCACCGGCACGCGGGTCTAACGTAATGCTGTCTGATCTGGAACAAAACTAAGTTTATTAAGAAGGTAGAGACAGAAATAAATTGTTAAGAATCTCTAATAAAGTAAGAATCATAAAGGAAGCTCTGCCATTAGAGAAATATAAAGACTGACCTTCTGACCTTCCTCCTTAATAGAGAAACATTAAAAGACGCCCTATTCAGTTAGCAGCTCTCTGCTCTTTTATAGACCGCTTTCATACCAGTAGCTGCTATTGTCTGGAATGTACGATCTCAAAATGTTGTTCATTTCAAAAAGAACATTTTTAGTCATATTTTCATTTTTTCCTTCTCACTCATAGAAAACCTCAATTACCTTATTAATCAGCATTTCTCAGGCAGCTCTTCCCTGCAGCCGCTTTCAGCCTGGTAACAAATCATGAATGGCCCTAACAGCTCTGATCTCAGAAATCCCCATCCATTTCCTTTGATGCTATCACTGCTTCAGCTCAACAACAAGCCAATGCGACTGAGCTTCAGCTGCTGCTGCTGCTGTTTTCCCGGTGCCTGGGAGAGCTGTAATCGTAAGCGGAAGGAGGAGGGAAGGGAGCTGGCTCTAATAGATGAAACTTCTTTAGAAAGTTGGAGGGGAGATAAAATGCACACAAGAGATTAAAGCACAGTCTCATTTTCACATCCTCCCCTTCCCTTTACCCAAACAAGGTCAGTGGCAGACTGACCACATCAAGAGTGACTACCAGACCCACCCCCATTTCCCACTTCCTGCATGTAGGCATCCTTGTGCTGGTAAACATTTGGGGACCAGTTGTGGTCATTACTTCGAGAAGGTACATGATGTAGTTGCATGACCACACAGCTTTTAAAAGCCAACTTAGAAACAAAACTCAAAGAAGAACTTCTTTCAAGTTCTTCTGAGATGCACTCGTGTTCATTTTCAAAAATGTGGCCACTGAAAGGCTCAAGGGAAAAAGAGAGGTCCAGCATATGACAGTGACTTTGCAACAGTAAAAGTTACAGCCTTCTTCTCACATACTGTCCTGACCTTTGCAAAACACAGCCTTCAGATATGATCTCAGATGCTTTGTATGCCCTAGACTACTTCAGTATGATATTGCCTATAAGGAGAGAAATTAAAATTACACTTGAATCTACATGAAGGTTTTCTGCAAGGACATTTGGAATGATGTATGTTGTAGCCAGCAGGTTTTTGAATTAATACATGCAGCTTTCAGGGACTGCCTTTAATTACAGAGCACCCTGGTCATTGCCTTGCAGCACTTCCAAATGCCTTTACATTTGTCTCTGCTGTGCAATACCAGGAGTAGATCTATTGGTTGCACTCTCAGCTACTGCCTAGTGTAAGTCTGAATGTCTCTTTTGATTTCAATGTTCCTCTAAGAGGTATTTCCCTTAAAAAGAGGGGAAAAAATCGTCGAACTAAAATATCCTATTCCCTTCTATTTCCTACTAGGCCTTATTAAAATACTGTTCAGATGACTTATGAATAAGCCAAAACAACCCTCCTGCAATGGAAAAAACGTTCTTGCAGCACACAGAAGCCAGAACTGAGCTTCAGCCATTTCCTCTTGTTGAGGCTCGAGTTTGAGGAAAAGAGCTGAGGCTGTCTGAGCCCGCTATCAGACACCTCCTACTTAGTGGAGGGCAAGAGTACACTGTGAGAAGTTTGGCTTCTCTTTGGTGTGAATGCAGCTGAGAAGAAGTCGTCTAAAGCCACTTGCTCTCATTTTCCAGGAAGCAAGCTGGGGTGAAGGTATTGAGAAAGAAGCAGTAGGAGAGCCGTTGTCATTGCATTTCTTTGATTTCAGAGCAGGAGAGGGCAACAGACAATAGGGTATGGAAGAGGAAAATGACTAAATGTAAGAAGCCATCTCCCTCTCCTTTATGAGAGGCAAAATGCCTCACGCTGAAGACTGCAGATGTTCCCCTCTTGGTTACCAGCAGCCCTCCTATCGCAATCCTGAGTGATGGTGGTCTTGCAAAGGCAGGGAAGACAGCCAGTAGCCAATACAACACAGCTTGTATTGCCTTTGCATGCTTCTACCAACCCAAATTCAGCCTGGGCAGCAGAATCTGAGCACAAAAATCTGGTGTTACATCCCAGACATGAAATTTTGAATATTCTGTCCATAGTGACTGAGCTGGGGAAAAAAGAATTAAAATAGGCCAACCAGTTCCAACCATTTTCTGACCCTACTGGTGACAGAGCAGAAGCCTGGAAAAAAAAAATTGGGGAAACTTTCCTTTAAAATGGGCTGATTTCCAAATTATTGTGGGGGAGGGTTGGGAAGGAATATGTATATTGGAGGAATCATTTCTATGAATATTTCAAATATGTCAACCCTGGAACCACCTCACAACAATCTCAAATAACAAAGCCACTCATATTTAGTTGCATGATTCAGCTTTCATATCTCTTCCCAGCTTGACAATCATGACCCTTTTGGGGGCATTCTTTCCTCAACTTTCCCTGGTTAATAATAGTGATTTGAACCACAGGGGAATTTTAGACCTTGATCCTACACAATTCTGTTCTCATTTCACATACTTTCCAGGCTGCCCAATTTTGTGGAGCTGAACACATTAGAAAGAGGGCGACATCCACTTTTAAGCCAGTGGAACCATGCCATTTTTCTCAGACAAAGACCTGGCCATGGAGCACATTTCAAAGCAGATTGACAAAAAAACCTCCAGCTATGTACCATGGTAAAATGTATGCATGGTGGAAATGAATATATTTAGTCTCAGATTATCTCAGATCCAGCATTGTTACCACCATGCATCTAGGACCAAAGGATTTGAAACAGTGAATACATGTTTAGAGCCCATTAGGGAACTCCAGCTAGGGTGGGTTGGACAAGCCCTTGTCAAGCTTCTAAGAGTACAGTTGTCATTTCTCCACCCTTCCTACCCCAGGGTGGTGAAATAACAGTCTTTTCATACCTCTGTGTTGGATGGGGGAGGGAGGAAGAATTCCTCTGCTATTAAACACAACTTCTCATTAAATGGTTGACACCTTATCCTTCTTTAAATGTTGTAATGTTTACTTTGCAAAACCCAGGAAAGCTTTTAGAATAAAGATAGCAGAGAGATTCTTAAGCCCTGTGTCCTTGCTTATCTGCTCTTTATCAACCAGCTATTGTTTCTCGAGGAGCTCGTTGGGGAAGGTGGAGCAAAGAGGGTTAATGTTCAATAGGTATCTATCAGTTCCCCTGAAGGAATACTACTGCTGACAGAAGAGCAACACTGGGCTCTCAGCTACTTCCTGCAGAATGTGACAAATCAAAGAGAAAAACCTAGGGCTGGAGCTAGTTCTTCTTTTTTTCCCCTCCTGGTCTCCCCAAACAACTAGTTTTAAAGAAAGACATTGTCCTTAGGAGAGATAATCCCACAATAGAGAGTCCATTAGAGGTATTAAAGCATTGGCAGCGCCTGATCTACAAGAAGGGCTCTGTCCTGACAATAGACAATTAAAGCTGATAAATCTGCACTACTTGTTGCCGTTCTAATTCCTCGTAATTGTATGCTACTTGTCCCTGCCTCCTGCGTCCAGGGATGAAGCATGCTTCTTTAATCTCCACAGTACCTGACCTAGTTCCTATCTGGTCTTTTCAGGACCTGTTTTCTTCCCATCTGGACTTCTTTCCTCCTACTCCCCTTTCCTGCTTCCCTCCCCTAGGCATTAAGAAGAGGTTACAGTAGAGGGCACAGAAAACATCAGAGCGCAGCACCCGGATCAATAATTCGGGAGCCCCAGACAATGCACTAATCTGCAATAACAGCTAATCATGCTCAATTTGGCACACCAGTGATTAAACTGTACTTTTCATTAGGCTCAACAAGTAAAGCAGACGCGCACTGGCAATTCGAATTGCCCTATCAGTAAGAGCTGCCAAACTCGTGGGCACTCCTGTAGTTTATCTGCTGCCTCCCCAGTTTTGCTCTCAGTGCCAGACTAAACGTTTTGTGTGGATTTATATCATTCTTTTGACATTTTATGGGCTGCAACTCTTAGCTATGTTTGCTACAAAAAACAATCTCCCCCCCATCTCACTTTATGCCAAAAACTTCTGCTAGTTAAAGGACTCACTGGGTGGAATCGTGATATGCTATGCAGGACACTGAGAAAAAATCATTGCAATTACACGTTCACTCCCAGTGTTAACAACACTCAAGGTTTTATTTGGTGTCTTGAAGAAATCTGGTGATTTTTTCAAATTTCCAGCCTTTTTTTTTTCTTAAGAAAGCTTAGGATCCTACTGGTGACCGAGCAGAAGCCTGAAAATGCGCCTCATGGGACTTAGAAGATAGAAAACAAGTATAAATTACCTTGGATCTAATTATTTTTCAAAATGAATTTTTCAGCCAATCTCATGAGCTTTTGAGAGACTGAAGAATGGTTTGGATTTCTTTTCTTTACCCTTGAATATATGAACGTGGCACCCTTGTGTCCCTCTAAAATCAATGAAGTTATAAACCTTTACATGCCATTTGGACAGTGACCTCCTAGTCACCCTCACAGAACTGGATTCTCACAACAATTTCTTCTGGTTACAACCGTATGCAGCAGACCCTCTTTGCCAGCTGCCCTGAAAGCCTCACCCAAGAGTTTACCACAAGCTTTCTGTAAAGCACAGCACCAAATTCCAGGACTCCTAGAGACCGACCTCACACACTCAGGGGTCTCCTTCTGTTTAACTTTAGCTTATCGTCCTTGTATTAACTTGAATAAGTGTTAAAACTGCACTCCAGGTTGCTCTTAAAAAAAAAGAAAAAGCAGGGCATACAGCAAATGAATGAAGGAAATGTCTGTTCTTCTATTAATACTAATGAATCCCTGATGCATTTGAAACCCACTTGAGTTAAGTCAGTTGAGTCCTTCTCCTGACGGCTATTCCTCATCAAACTACCAGTGTTAAAGATGCTGATGCTTTCCCTTTTGCTTGTAATCTTTAAACGAAGTTTAAATCACACCAGAGGCTACCATAAAAAAACGTATTTTATCCTAAGTGAAGGCAAAGCCCTGGAGACAGAGGTTTAAAACACTGCACATGTCTGCTCAATTTATCATTTTAAGATAGGAAGCTGCTGCAACAAACAAAACACCTCCTTGAAAGTGGGACAGCAGCAGATTGCGGTGCAGAAAGCTCAGGGATCTTTTGTTTTCCTGGAGAGCAACAACAGGGCTTTGCAAAGAAAGACAACAGCCTCCCCTTGCTGAAATCTAAATCAGCTCCTATATGAAAGCCTGCCAACTGCTAGCTGGATGGTAACAAAATATTGCAGATAATTCACTTTTCATGATAAAGCAAAAACAAGCAAGCATGCAGCACCCAGCAGGGGCTCAACTGATAAAATGGTGTCAAACTCAAACCATTTGTCAATTGGGAGGGAAGGCAGCAAGCTGAAAGATGGACTCAGGAAGTAGATTTATCTAGTGCGACACATTAACTAGTATAAATACTAAGGAAAAAGTAAACACATTTACCCAGCAGTATCTCCAGCCAGCAAAGAAAAGGCTTCTGAGTCCCAGACCCACACTAGCCATCTAACCATTCAGCTGTCAGCTGCAACAGCAGTAGCATTTTTCTTCCTGTGCAGTATTGCAATGCCATTTCATTCACGGCTCTAAAAGGTTTTATTAAAAGCATACATTATAATTAAAGAAAACTAAAGCGTGACTCCTCTGCTGTTCTAGTCTCCTCCCTCCACCCAGTAGCCAAAACAATAAAACCACCCTGGCAGCAAACCAGTCAGGTAGCATACCCCAGAGAAGAGCACAGATTTGTTACATAATTGTTCGCTTCGCATTTTGCTCGCTCCGAATTGCCCCATCAGAAACCGCGGTCCAGGGGGCTCCCAAGGAAGCGGGGCGGCTGCTCAACGCAGGGCGGGCACGGCCCCCAGCAAGTCGCCAGCAGTGCCATGTGGGCACACAAACAAACTGGAACAACACAGGGCAGAAGGGCTCCTTGGATGCACGCTTGCCATTGCAAAGCCTAAAGAAGAAACACGATCTTGGGGTAGCACCTCCCTGCTGCAGTAAGTGAAGGAAGAAGAAATTTAGGATACAAACCCATAGCTATGTGTGTACAGATCTTGTGCCAGCAGCATCATAATATCAAAGGCTAGCACGTCTCATCCACAAACCAACTCGAAACCCAACTGACCAGGAAACTAAAAAATTAAGAGTAATCATGCAAAAAAAAAAAAAAAAAAAAAGAGTCAATTCATAAAGGAAAAAGCAGCACGTTTCTCTTTTTAACTGTACCTTCATGTGTCCACACCGAACGGGCTCCCCACCTCCGGCTCATGCATCTCAGGCTTTAGTCCATGGGAGAGCGTGCCCTCCGCTTTCACGCCCTGACACCCGCACGCACTGCCGGCCACTAGGCCGGGGATTTTAGGATTTCCTCTCGCCAGCAGAGTCCTGCCTCCCCTTCGCATGCACTCCACCCCATTCTGTAATTAGGCTTAACAAGAGCAATTAACAGAACAAACTCCTCTCCGCCTGGTGGCCTGATAATTCTGATTGTCATAATGTATTAAGATGTGTAAACCAGTTTAAAATAAAGGTAAATTACAACGTTGCACAAGACCCATTTTGTACCTATTTTACCGCTTTTATCATACAGATAAAGAAGGCTCAACAACGCCTTTAATTTAAAAACTAAGACCCACCTCTGAACAGAACACAAAAATGTCGCTTTTGGACCAACAAGGCTAGTTTGGTTTTCACTAATTTATCAGCGTGCAGTTCCTTCCTCCTATGTGCACAGCAGTATCCATACTCTTTATAAACACATTTTTCTTTTCTGAATTATCTAGTGACCCTAAACATTTAAGATGTAAAATGTAGCTTAAATGCATCTTCTGGCTTTTTATGTGTCCATGAATCCATGGTTGTAACTGTTCCTTTCCCTACCTGTTGCCTAACGACATGATATGGGAGGTCAAAGTCTCAAAAAATATTCTGATGTTTTTTTCCATCCACTTGCAGAAGTTCGCTTTCATTCAGTAATCAAATCAAAGAAATTTACTGTCATAATCATCAAAAAAAACCCAGCAATTAAGGACTGGCTGAAAATGCAGCCAGGGAAAAACCCTCGTTTGGTTTCAGTGAGCTATACAGGTCCAACCCATATAGAAACTTTACACACAGCCTGTATTCAACTGGAAAACATACATGTTTGCACTGAGAACTACTTCCAGGTCGTCTCTAGTTCTTGTTCTACTTACACCATCTGAGAACGGAAACATCATGTTAGCTATACACCTGATCAAAACAAGGAAACACTGTTTGCAGTAATACTTGCATAAATTAGTCACAATCTTCAGACCCGAACCCGTATAATTAAAATTGTCCACATAAATCAGTAAATGTATCAAAATCATAATCTCACAGAATACTAATAAGCAGAAGAGAAGACCAGAAAATAAAACCATTTTGGTATGTGACATGAACTCAGCTTCATATGAACTGAACAAATATTCTGCTCCTTCAGATGCATATAACCTGATGCACAATACCATTTGCCAACTAACTGCAGAAACAACTGAGAAAAAACCAAAAAGGTCTGTGTTGCTAGTGTATTTTTGGAATCCCACAGTTTCTGATAAGCCAGATATGTTCTCTCAAGTTACTGATTTCATCTCTACTGGGTGTCAACATTTGCACAAGAATAAATTTGGGGGTCAGAAAGAAAACAGCAAATGAGATTTCAAAAGGTTTCATAAGAGAGCAGATTGCTCAAACACAGGGAAAGGAGAGTTTCAACTTCCAGAAGTTCACTCTTCTGCTTCTTCATCCTTCCTTCCTTGAAGCTGAGTCAAAGTTCTATAAAAACCCACAATGGACCATCGGATTTGCAAGACAACAGCCTCACGCAGAAAACCATGCTTTACAGGAAGGCAAACACTCCAAAATTACATTGATTATGGTACAAAATCGGGCATTCACATTTTAGAAGATACCAGGAACAGAATTAGATGCGGGAACAGAATTCTGCACTCCTGGCATACAAAGCACCATAATTTCCCTCCCACCCCAGATCTCTTCCTCATTCAATGCTTAGAAAGAACAGTGACGATTTAAAAAGTAACTATTCCATATTTTGTTTTTTTCCTCCTCATCCTCCATGCCTTACTCTTCTCCCAATGCCTTACTTTAGCTCAGGCTGTTCTAATGGAAGACCAGCTGGCCAGTTTTGTCTTGTATTTTTCCACTTTGCTCACCACAATAGCAGTGCTTGAATGCCTCACAAATATCAAATAATGACTAATTTCATTTTCACAATACCTCCCCCATATGCTGATGAGGGTATTACTACTATTATTCTCACTCTGCAGAAGGGTTGTGGAGACACAATGACATTAACATCAAAAGTATACATTAATTTAGGGATGCAGAGAAGCCAGTGTACTCAGCATTATGTATTATTGTATATGTTCAAAACATTCTCTTACTGGCATCTGCAGTGGCTCCGTATTTTGCAGGGCTTCAAATCAGGCACTCAAAAAATGACAAAATTAATGACCACCTGCAAAAAGCATTTTTGAGATGAACTGACATGAATTTTATCCAGAATCACAGGCAGAAACAGCAGCTAGTTCCTCAGAACAGAATTCACTTGCCCTAAGCAGAACAATACCTTTTTCCTGCAACTCCCATTTTACTTTCTTACACTACAGCAAGTGAGATGGAGGGGAGGTGGTGTCTTAAAGTCAACATTTTATTACACCACCCCAATTCATCTCCCCTAGCAAGCTTGTCTGATGCTTGAATGAGGCAAGTAAGCAGTAGAAAAAACAGTAATTAAATGAGTAATTAAAGACTGTATCATAATGCTTAAGAGGATCAAATTGAGGTTAGGCAAACAACCTATACTCTGGAGTACTTGAGTTTGCAATTTTAGTAATGTTCTTAAACAGTTCTTGTGTGTACAGTTTCCTGATTTTTAAAACTGCAAATAGAAAAAGCAGAAATCCTATGACCTGGCATCACACCAACACCCACACAGATCAGCAGCAGAGCTAGGATATTCTGGTGTGCCATAGAGAGACCTCTGCCAGCAAAGTTAACAAACCTGGCTCAAAGCAACCATATGTTGTCAGCGTCAGCATGAGCGCTAGAAGGGATGGGGCACTTCTGCCAGTGGATGTTGCCAGGTGATTTGCTGGAAGCAGAGGAAGGACTGGGTTCAGGAATCTTGGCTGCAGTCCCGGGTTGGTGAGGAGTTTGCTCCTCCCTTCTGTCTCAGCCTTGTCCTCTGCTCAGACTTCTCATCTATCTCCTTGCCCAACAAGTCCTCGTCTTGTCCTTCCTGACACCTTCATTTCCCCTTCCAGTAACTCCCACTTTCCTCTCCCCACACCCAGACTCCTTGTGGGAGTCTTCTTATCAAGCCAGTTTCAGTCCCTCCTGGTTCCTCCGGCTTCCTCATCTGAGCTGCACTTCTCCTGATCCAGAACACACCATACACTCTCCATCCCCACATTCCCTTTTCCCACTGACTAGCTGGCCTAGCCTCTGCAATCTGCACAGCAGTGCAGTGTATTCCAGCCTTCAAAGATCTCCTGGTGCTTCTCTGGAAATCTGATCACTTGAGTGACACAGAAGTCAGGCAGGCAAAGTACACCACTTCTCCACTGGGCCCAGTGTCCCCCTCTCCCAGCTCCTTGTTCCAGCCTCTCTGCCACCCCTTGTCCCTGTGTGGTATTCGGCCCCTTCCCAGGCCCAGGCTCCAAGCCTAGCTCAGGGCTATGGAAGGGGGCATGAGCAGACATGGTGTCAAGCCAACTGGAAGTCCTGTGACTATGTTAGTATGGCATTGAGCGCAAGCTAATAAGCCCTGGTGAGAAGCCGGATATATTAGCTTGGGCTTAGCACCGTGCTAATGCAGTCAGGCAGCTTTTGGATCAGAGCTGGCTTACATCCCACCCGCTTTTAACACCGAGCTTGCTTGCCTTTGTCTACAATAACCCATGAAGATAAATCCCTCAGTCTCCTACCAACCTTACTCTCAGTTTCCCTCCTCCCTGACAGTGCTGATCTCTAGGCCCAGTCTCTCCTCCTTCATAATCCTCTCCAGGTTCAGCTCTTGTCCACAGGCTTTTAAAAACAGCTCCTTTTACGGTTCTCAGCCTCAGGAGGGTTTGCAGTAAGCACTGAACATACGCTGTGCTCTCAGTTCTAGACCCAGCAGCGTTCACTGGCTGGAGAGAGCCAAGTGCCCTGCTGCAGCCTCTCAGGGTGCTGCTGGTCTGCCACCCATCTAGACTGCCTTCTAGCTCAAAAGCAATTCTCCTGTGGGTGGGAGCTGGGGATGGAGATGGGGGAAGACTGGTGCATATCCTGGTTCTTGCTCTGACAGAGTCACGTGGTGGGTGAAGCACATGTGCAGACCCAGGAACGGGAAAGCACTCTCGGTTGCCTTGCAGAGGGACAGGATGGCATTCGAGCATCCCTGGTGACAAAGGCCACCCTCCTCGCCAAATGCACTGTCCATTCCCCATCTGCTGAACTTGTCATTCAAACCTCTGCTCCAAAAAATGTAGGCTGTCATGGTAGAGAAGAGATTACTTTTCAAAAGGAAGGTCATCACACTCTTTTAATGTTAGCAACAAAATTTCCATAGCCAAGTTCTTGGGAATCTCAGAACAGGTTTTGGGGAAAAATACACAATGAGACAAGTAAATTGTAAGATATTACTGAGCCACATGTTTAGAATTTGGTAAATTCACAAACACCTAAAAGTAGCTTCTCCTAATGGGGATGGTCTCAACAACAGGCAATACTACCAACGTTGCTTATACTAGAGATTTGTTTCCTGAGGTTAGTTTTAGGGGGATGGTATAGATAATTCTCCTTTATAAAGCACTTGCACAGATTTAAATCTTGCTTCCTTGGTCTGCTGTTCCTCTTTTAGTGGCCCAGGCCAAATGCACCAGAACTGTATTAATTATAAAACATGGCAGGATTTGATAAAGAGAGACAGGATGCTCCCGACTCCAAGAAGTTTACATAAAGCTCTCCTTCTTGTATACTAAATCCTAAATGGCAATGGAGACAGCAGAAATGCTACTATTTTTCACTACTGTTACATTTAAAAAATAAACAAGCAATTGTTTAATTGCAATAGTTTGCTGTAGTAAAAGAAGATCCTTAAGTGACTAATCTTGCCACCAGATAATAATCAAAAAAAGATTTCTGAAAGATTAATTTGCACTAATCTGCCCTGGCACACTCCTCGTCTAAAGTTATTAGTACTATATGCACACAAATCAGGCAACAGGGAGGAAGGGAAGCTTGCAATCAGACCTAATGTCTTCCCTTCCTCTCAGCCCCCAGTGCAGGACAGCCACTTCCTTTCTACAAATGCTTCACTCAGATCTGTACACAAGACAGGCCACATCTTCCGGGGAGGCTCAAAGTTTTTGCAGACACAAAGTTCCCTTCAAAGCATCACTGGAAATCTGTGTGGGAAGACACTAAAATATTAAAACCATCCTATACTATGTTTTAAGCTAACAACAAAAATCCTCCAAACCTGTCCATCACTTCTCTGTTCAACTTACTTGGGGTTGACAGAATCAATTTTCTGACTGCTGAAATAGATGCACAAAGCAGCACTACATGTGCAAAAGAAAACAATACAGAAAATCCATATGTGCTTTCCAAAAGACAGTTTTCTCCCAAAACATTAAAACTGGGTATATGCTTTTCTTCCATTACCTAAAGCAGACAAAAAGGCAGCTGATGTGGTAATACTGCACTTAAAAATATAGCTTATCTGTTCTCAAAAATCTGAACTGACTTACCTTTCTTTAGGATTAATACCCTATTGCCAGCTTTCCTGCTTTTCTTCTACCAAAGGTAAGCACTTAAAATCTAGCAAACTCACAAGTTATTTAAGCCACGATCTTCAGTCTTAAGAAATCCCCAGCTGAAAGTTTTCTGTAGTACTCACAACCACAGCACAAAAGCGAGAGCACTGCTCTTGCTAGTGCAGTGTCCAGTAGGCCAGCCTGTGCTTGCTGACTACAGGCAAGAGGTTTTCATGTTTTCTCAGTTTCCCCATTTCTAATGTGAGAGCTAGCCTTGCCAGTGAGGCTACTTTCAGAAGGCACATCCTTTGAACCCTCTCCTTGCTGCCAGATGTCCTCTGCAGCCAACCTATGGCCCAGGTTTTGCATTTCACATTGGCTTAAGAATTTTGGTAAAATTTCACAGCACAATACTGTTGAGAAAAAAAGTATGTGTTGGTTACTCATAAAGAAGGCGGGAGAAGCCAAAGGATCCAATTTCAGTCTAATCCTCTGAATTTCTCTCATTTCATGTTTCTTTCTGATGTCCTTTGCCAGTCATATGTACAGAAAACTGGATCCCTTTGAAATACAGTCAGGTTGATGAGTTATGGGGTAGTACAATCTAGATACTGTATGCCTGAAGTGCCTGGCACATTTGCAGCGTACCCAAGAGAGGGTAAACCAGCACAACTCATTGCGTACAGAGAGGAGCTGACCTAACAGACCTTCAGAGATCCGTGATAGGTTTCTGAGCGTGGATGCTGGGCCCACACAGGTAACAATGAGGCTGGAAAACTGGTTTAAGTCCAGTAAGGATCTAAAGACAAACAGGTACCATAACTATGGGGTAGATGCTTGTTGCTAAAGCAGACAAGAAATGTGGAAGTCTTTTTTTCAGGTTAATTTACACAAAAATAGATTGCATTTTTGATGTACAGTAAATGTGATTTTGCAAATCACTGTGTTGCAGAAACCTAAACTAAATCCCCCTACATACTTATAAACATGTAAAAAATGTTCCAGGGACACCATTTGTTTTAAAAAAAGTCAACAATAATGGTTAGTCCATGCTTCCAATTATATTCCTTCTTCAATTAGTCTCGAAGAAACTAACACCTCTATTAATCATTTCAATTAACTACACGCACCACATGACATCCGCACCAGCAGCCCATATGTTGCGTTCCAATCACCCAAATATTAAAGCCTTTTTAATTGATTGATCTAAAGAACATTCAACAGGCTCAAGGTGGCAGCCAGCCAGGAAATCCCAAAAGAAGATGACAAAAAGGTGGGGGTGCTAAACCAGTTTCCCAATTTGTTTTTCCTCTTCCTCCAGGGTTCACTAAGTTAATCCAATCACAGCCCATAAAGCCCCTTTTTAATAAAATAAATAAATAGATAAGAGAACACACATGTTGGCTTTCCCCCAGAGAAGCCCCCTCCGCTAAAGCCGGAGAGCCATCCTGTTAAGAAAGTGCCGCATACAAGGGTGCATTTTTTATCCGGCAGAAATATTTAGCTTGGCCGCCAGCCAGGGAATGCTGAAAGAATAGCCTGAATTAGGGGATTTACCTTCCACGTGTTTGGCACGCGTCATTAGAGGCTCTGAAGAGCCTGGCTCTTTCGCTCTCTCACTCTCCGTTCCCCCCCCCCCCCCCCATCAAAGCTTTGATGCAGAGAATAAAGTATGAGCTAGAAGAAGAGCTGATGTGTTGCATTTCTAAGTGTTGGCACAGCGACTTTTGTTCTGTTGAAGAAAACTGATTTCAAAAGGTAGATTTTTCTTTTCCTTCCAGTCAGGTATGGCATGATATGTTTCACAAGCTTTCACTTTAAAACATAAAAAGTGTGCTCCCCCCTGCTTCTTTCCTAAAGAGTTTATGAAGTTTTCTGTAGGCAGATTTCAACTGGGAGAAAGTGGCTTAAAAGTAAATTCCTCAAACGAAACTCCACAGAACCACAGAATATTTTAAGAACCCCTTTGAAAGGTTAGTTTTGTAACAATAACCCACAAACTGCTCTGTCATTTGACATTTATATGCTGTCACGTGGACTTAGGTCGTTTTAAAAAACACTTCTTTACATAAGTACTTTGGTCCTGCAAATACATCTTAAGATGTATGATCAGGACCCATTAGTGGAGACTGTTGGTGCCTACTTCCCGTAACCCACGTAACTTCTCAGAGCGTTTAATCTGCGAAGGGAAAGACTGCGACTTAGCCTCTGGCCCCATTAGCTTGTAGGAAAGAAAAATAAAAGAGGAAGATTTCCAGCCGAATAAACGCATGGAAGTCCTCAAGCCAACGCTAAATTCAAAAACCTACGTTTGCGTCTGGCACACACGCCAACCCTGTTTATGGGGACCAGCTCCTCGCCGCGTGAATACCACGTCACTGAGCTGGTGTGAGCACGGCCGAGAGCCCTACCAGAGCTGAGTCTGCCGTAGTGTCTGCTCACAGCATCAGTTAAATATAGGCCCTATTCACACACACGTTTTATCATTATTGATTCAGGTAAATCAGTTTAGAAGCTATTTGTTGAAATGCTTGCTCAAAGCAAGGTTCAAGCAGAGTTTCTTAACCAATGCTGACCATATCTTTATCCTAACTTCACTTGCAAATAAAACTGGTTTTGACTTTGGTTCTGCTAAATTGATGTCACCAGACGACAACATATGGTTTTTCATCTCTCCTTCAGTAAAACTAGTTCATTGTGCTGTGCATATAACAGGAGATCCAGGGGGCTACAGAAGAAAACAACTAAAGGGATAAATACCAGCCTCGACTGAAAATACAAGAAATTAACTCCAATATCAGAAGGGTGCCGAGGCCCATCTCCTCAGCAGATGTAAAGCATATCAGCTGTAGGGACCTCCCCGAAGCTAAAGCAGCTGAAGGGCAGGCCCACAGCGTATCGCTTCTTAAATAAATATTCTTACTTCATAGCCAGGTTAAAAACCACACAAATGAGGAGCTCTCAGTATTACTCAGTGGAAAGCGAGAATTAGAGTTTTCCACCCAAAACCATAAAGCCTGACAAGCCCTGACATGTTTTCACAATCTCCTCCTAGACCCCACATTTTAAATTCAATTTTAAAAAAAAAGCTAGCCAGCCACTTCACCCTGCCTTTACGTAAAAGAGGTTAACATCTGCGGTAAAACACCTACCTGTTCTTCTGTCAAAGACTTCAGCAACAAAGGGGGGCTTTCTTTTTATCACAAGGGAAAACGTCAGAAATAAAGCTGTCTAGCTCTGCTGCTCACAGTGCACGTTTGGCTATACCCTGCATGGATGGTAGCCAGTCACTGCAGTACTGCTTTATGTTTCCAGTTGAGTCTCTCTGCTGCTAATTGAATCTGTGAACGCCTGGCCGTTCAGCACTTCACTGCTGCATGCCCGTAGCAGTAGGAACCGTAACAGATAACGCACCACCAGTTGTTTCCACTTTACCAAGAAAACGAAGTGTTCTGGATTGCCAGCCCCAAGTTGGATAATTCCTCTATGGAAAGACTGCAGTTTTAATAGAAAATAATTGTGAATTAATGTACTGTACAGCAGATATTGCGGCTTATATTCCACTACAAAGCACAATGGGGTAGTAAGTGCTTTTCCCTGTAAACATGTAAGCAAAAGCCATTTCACTATTCACTGCTCACTCTACATAGGGCTGATTTCCTGGCAAATGTTGGCCAACACGAAAGGTGCATTTCTCCATCTCTGGCCTCAGTAATATATGATCACAGTAATATCTTGGTGTCCAAGTGTGGAACTGCAAACTGCCTGTTTGATTTGCCTCTGAAGCGGTTACAGCGAAGCCAAGTACATTTCAGTACTGTGATTAATATTCTGAAACTTAGGCCAAATAACAGAATGCATTGGCCTGCCAATACTAGTAAGAGTTCAGCGGCTGATTACTTGGTGTATTTGTCATCGTTGCAACAAACTCATGTTTAAAGAGTCTGCTACACCTTTCATATTTACAGATTAAAAATACGACCTTTAAAAGTGAAATAAAAGGGCTTTTTTTCCATCTCCTCCATCCGTGTTTTTAATTAAAACCACAAACCAAAACATTTATTCATCCTTCCTTCTGTAATAGTGTGGAATTCCACTCTCAAATACTGCACAGATAAAACGAACCTTGATGTGTTAGTGATTCACAATGCAGTAAATTCTCCTTTCCAAACCTGCCGTCTTCATTAAAATATTATTTGCTTGGTAATCTCCTTTGATCGCTAAAGTTATAAGAAGCCCCCTCCTCTTCTTTTGATACTATCAGTGTAGCTTTTGACCAGAGAGCGTGATGAATTAAATGTATGACAGATATGACAGGTGAGGAGTGCTTGGAGAGGGCTTAAACAGCAGGGATAAGACAAAGCCCCCATTTAAGAACAAAACCCCTACCCGATGGCTAGCCCGTTAATGACCAACCACTCTATTTGTCCCCTTGGATGAGGAGCAAGCTGATACTATAGACAAAGCTTTGTTAGCCACAGGGCTGTTCTTCAATAAGGCCACACAACTAACTAATTGAAATGCCCATTTTTCCCCCCTCAGGATTTGATATACAAGCTAGGGGTTTTGTAGGTACACTGTGGCTTTTTTGTTTTTGTTTTTTTTCCCTCCCTATAGTGTATTAATTCAGCCACCACAACTTTACAGCTGGACTAAGTGGAATTACAGCATATAAACCTGAAAATCTATCTGCAGGGATCCAGCTAAGCCCTGGAGAGAGACAAGTCCAGCAATACAAATCCAAGGAATTTTGGAAGTCAATTCATTAGGATTACTAGGCCTTTGATTTTGGAAGTCATAGGCTCAAAATATGGAAGCAATGAACTCTCAATCTCCCTTTATTTTAGCCTATTTTCAGAGGACTTATCGACCCCATTTCTGTTAAAACACACTGATAAATGTAGATAACATAACACATTTTTTCCACCATACTTGCAAGAGAGGAAGACAGGAAAATATCTGCTTTCCCGAACTAATTGATAACATGCCCTTTAAAATTTCGTATGTATTTTATATATATTTGGACTCATCACAAGAAAACTTGTCACACTTCTTGTTAGCTGAAGGCCCCTTTCCCCCTCTTAAAAGTTCACCTTAATTTTCAGCACGATGTGCTGCACCTCAATGAGGAGTTTGAGGCTCCAGTTACTTTAAACTACAGGCTGCCTCCCAGAGGTGAAGAAATCTCTGTGCCCCCTGCAGACATGGATTATATTCTGAACGGGCAGTCTCTTATTTTATCCTACCAATCTGTGGTTAGCAGAAGGCCAGCAGTTTTCTGAGGTAAGTGCCAACGTGATATACATTGTTAAGCCCAACTGTTAAAAAAAAGGGGAGGGATTATAGGGATACAAATACGACTTTATCTTTGCTCTGGGTAAAATGGAAAACACTAACTGAAGCAAGAAGAGTCTTCACTTTTAGAACAAATTCCATTTTTAAATAATTTGTTCCCTCCTGTCTCGCCTTCGCAGAGAACTTTAGTTAAATCACAGGTGCTGGTATCAGGAAATCCGGGTTCTGTTCTTAGCTCTGCCACAGGCTTCTTACGTGGCTTTTGGCATGTCATGTACCTTCTCCGTGCCTCAGTTTCCTTATATAAAAATGCAAATATTCCTACCTATTTCAGAAAGAGTGTGGTCTAGTGGTTTAAACCACAGAATAAAGACATCCTAATTCTCAAACTGAATAACAATATCAATTTCTGCTGTGGCTTTGAGCAACTACCTTCACCTACCCTACAGGTCAGTCTCCCTCTTGGTAATACACGTGAACTCTTCGGAAATACTCCAACAAGCTTTCTTTCCCCACCTAGAAAATGCTGAATGGTCAAAACTAAGGCTTCCTAGCAGAATATGCATACAGCTTCTTAAACGAGTGAAATTTGGGGCTGGGAGGAGTGTGCTTACATGGAGTGCCGGAGAAGAGGCGGTCTGAGCTGGGGCAGGCAAAGCCGCCAAGGCTGCCTCCCACCCGCGCTCCCATCCTCAGCCGCTCCGCAGGGCCCACCTGACTCTTTGGCCCAGTGGTTACCACCCTAATTCCAGATGTGGAGGCATAGAGAGGCGCTGAAGTCCCAAATCTGCAGGAGCAGAACAAAGCACTGAAAGGATAGCTTCTCGCTTCCCAAGGGAGTACTCGGACTTTGGGCTATTTTGCAGCAGACCAGCTGGTCTCTCACGCTCTCTCTTCCTCCATGAAGGACTGACTCAAAGCCCTGAGCCTATTCCACTCAGAATAAGCAGCATTTTGAAACCTTTCACAACGCAGAAAAAGCATTTCCTGCTTGGCTCTCTCATGGTTCCCTGGCTCATTAGACACTTGAAAAGGTTAATTAAATAGTGTTTAGATATTTCTAATACAAAAAGTCCAAGGCAAGTGGTAAGTATTGATGTCGTAAAGCACAAAGGGGTCATTCAGAGAGAATAATCTCACAGAAACCTGGAAGAAAATACTATTAACCTACACAGAAATACAAATTTCTTCACTATGAACTGAAATAAAGCTATGCAAAGTTGTTACAAGTACCATCACAAAACTTGTATTGAAGAAGAAAGATTTTTAGGAAAAGACTGTAGTACCGTGATCAATAAATTTACAGAAAATTTTATTAAGCTGGGGTATTTTGGTTTTGAATCTGCAGATCTGAACAGAAGCCGGATTTTTAGACAGCTTTCCAATATCCCTATTCGATATAATGTTATAGTCTTATTACACATGTTGCCTACTAGACATGCTCTGACTTTTATAGATGTCAACTCCATGTCTTAATTCAAGCCATTTGTCTCTTGTGATCTCTGCGCCTCTGGGTTAGAGTTCCAGCCAAAGAGGTGAGCCAGCTCCTATCTGAAATACAGCCATAAAATCCTCCAGCACTACATCCCCGAAAGCTGTTGCTGCCCTGTGAATAGGCCTGGATTTCGTCTGTCTGCAGCTCAGCACCCAGAGAGGACATTTTACAGAAGGGCTCGGTGGACATCCAGGAAAACTGCTTTCGGGACCTTATCTGAAGGACAATACTTAACTTTCACCACCTGGGCCTGGCCCCTGAAAGGAAACAGTCACACTCAATTATTGTCTTTTTCTAGACAATTACTATTTAATCAAACCTCCAGCTGATATTAACTGGTGGAAAAAAGGCTATTTTTAGTCAGGACAGTGATTCCCCCTCATTCCTTTCATCTATGAGTAATGTATTTCCTTTTGCTCTCAGTACCACAAACCAGTCCACACCAGATGCTCAGTATTAGGTAAAATTAAAAATGTGGGCATCATACCCTTTGAAAGATGCTTTGAACTCAAATTAATATACCTAAGCCCACTACTTAAATTAAAGATATCCTGTCTCTCTGCTGTGTAGTTTTCCCTTTTATCACAAGGGGAATTTTAGTCCATTTAAAGTTTTTTTTTGGTTCAGCTCCACAGACCACGCTTTGACTTAACAACACACTGTAATTTCCTTTTATCCACAAGAATAAAGGAAACGTATAGAAGCAACACCATAATCTTGTCAAGCACCCTCTTTCGTTTTCCTGAACAAGCCTGTTCGAGAAAACATGAAGCCTAAGGTTTTTAAGCTGTTATCTGGAAAAGGTTTAGATCATGGAATACTTTTATTGAAAACAGACATATGCATTTTTACATATCTAACAATGTACCCACGTACATAAAATAAATGCCTACTAGACTTTTTATGGACAAGAACAGAGTAGCCTGCAACCTGCAGAGTTTTTGCAGAGTACAATCCCTATGCCTCAGCATTTTAACTTTTCCAAGCCTTTTTTTCGCTAGAATCCACACATATATTCAGCCCCCCCCAATCCTCCTGCCCATGGAAACACAACCCAAGCCCATAACAACTGAGGACTATCTACGTTTGGACTCACTTGTGAACAAGGTTCTACAAATAATATCAGAAGCAAAAATATGGAAGTGATGTAAAAATATACTGATTTCTTACATCTATCTATCTCTCTAAATGGACTACTGCACTATTTGTGCCATTCATTTTCATACCTTTTTTTCCCCAAAACACTGATTTAAATGCTAGTTGCTGTTTCTGGTTTACAGCATGAGAGCTACAGAACTACGTGCAGTTTGCTACGAACACCCAGACTTTGCATTTCAGAATCAACCACCACCCACCTTCATATTAAGTTGATCCACTCTTGACATCGCTCTTGATACAACTCCTAACAGCACTACGGCACGCTTCGAGGCGCAAGAGCTGCCTCTCCGCTTCGACGCTAAGCCGTGGCGGTGCTACGGGCCGTCTGAAGGTGGCCTTGCTCCACAGCCCGTGGGACAGCTAGGCATCCCTGTGGCATGGGGTGCACCGTGCCTGGACACACATGGCAGGCCGGAGCACCCAGGGGTGCCCGAGGGGCACCCAAGAGCGTGCAGGACGCTGCTGCCTCTGCAGATGCTGAGGTCTTGCTTGGCCCCTGGCAGCTTCGCCCCAGCAACGCAGCGGAGGCCAGAACTGGCCACAGCCCAGAAGAAAGAACTAATAGCAATAAAACGACCAGATTGGAGAAATCAGTGCTGAAACCACTTTATTTAGCAAGGGGAGAGGTACGACAGTCCACAGCAACCTCATGCTAAGAAAACGTATTTCAGGACAAAGCAAACTGGTAAACGAACCATATGTGAGCTCTCTCAGTGCTGTTGAGACAGTGATAGTAAGGCAGTTTATCCCCAAGAGCTTTCTCCTCCTTGGAGGTGTTGAGTTAACTCGTAGTGACCTCTGCCTGACCTACACACAGAGCCTGTAAGTGCTGCGCAGCGGTCACAGCCAGGAAGCACTGCTCCCAAACAGTGCCCTTTCCAAACACCCCTCCGAAAAGCAACCGCTGAGGTGACCCAGGAGTCAGCCGCCCATCCTCGCCCAGCACAGACCACGTCTCCCTTCACCCTTTTGGGGCTCCATCCATCTTCATTTGCTTTTTCGTGCTGCCATTTCCTCTGACTTTTCAAACTTGGGACACTGGTAGCTATTATTCATTCTCTTGTTTCTTAGCAGTTGCGCAGCAAAGAGCTGCAGCTTGCTTTCAGTACCACATGAATGCTTACTTAGCCATTTCGTCTTATTTTAATCTTTGTTTTTTTTCTGCTCAGATATCAAACACCAGAGCGTTAACAGTCCTTGAACAAAAGCAGGATTTACTGCAGCACTCCAGGTTAGATTTCTAGGAGAGAAAGATCTTGGTGCAATTATTAAACATCTCTCTGTGCAGCTGTAAAATAACCTAATGAAAATCCTGAATAGGAATGAAAATACAACCGAGGTATGAAGAAAGCAACTGCCCAGACCATTTGAGGTTAAACAAGTAGGAACAAACATCTTCATTGTGATCCTCTTTTGTATATAAAAAGGGTGAAGAGGTGAAGCAACAGAACTTAGTCCTTCCACCACTAACAATGGTGTAAACACCACACTCGCTCCCATTTTCAGCTGTAACATCACTTGGCTTTGGGTAATTTCAATAGTTTCAGTCACCAATGCACAAAACTGTGCAACTTGCACTCCGCTTGCATGAGCCTGAACGTTCCCACATCTGGTTGAGAAAAGACTGATAACATATTTTGATTTCATGGTGTGGAGGAGGAAAGCTGGCTCTTCTATCTCATTCCACTCTCGGCTGGTTCGGAGGGGGCAGGGGAGAGAAGGAGGGGAGGAAAAAAGAGAACAAGAAAGGCTAGAAGAGCAGGGAAGATCCCTGTTAGCACACTGGTGCGTGGGATCACATCCTCTCTTCTACGAAGGGTTTCTTGAACTTCCATGCTTGAACAGTCCTCAGTAAATGTAAGCGTACCCAAGTACCTACGGACACACATCCTTTGTTGTTGTACTGTAAGACACCAAACTGCCTGCGTACCGAATGCCTACAAACGCACAGCTGGTGAAAAGAATTTATCATCTCAATAGGGAAGACAGAAAGAATCAGAGTTTTTACGTAAGAGGAAGAGATTAAATGACTTCCCCAGGGTTTCGCTGAAAGCTGACAGCAGGCAGGAGCTGAACCCACGCCTCCTGAATCATAGCTGTTTGGTTCAATCACAAGACCCTCCTTCCTCTTGAATGTTTTGCATTACCTAGTTATCAAAAGAAAGACTGCCTTGCCTACTAAATCAGGAATTGAATATTAAACCTATAAATTTCTTAGAAAATTCAAATGTCTTGACTGAAGGACAATGGGTTCCAAAGAAATGACAGCCCATTGCTCTGAAAGGATGGAGTCATTTCCTACGCTGGCTGTCCACGTTGGACCAAGATCAATTTAAAAGGCAATAGGTTAGAGGAAGCAGAGTCTTTCTCAGAAAAGTCGTTGAAAGGAATGTCTAGGCCATGCAACACACTGCCGTAGAGACTGCAGAGTCCAAGCATGCTGAGTGTGACATGTTGCAATGTCACCAAGGGCACGGATAGATCAAGAGAGCAATACAGACACATCAGTAGCTATGTTAACAAGCCCCACTGCTCAGCAAGGCATGCAAATTTAAGTCCAGGGACACGTTTATGTTGTTTCTAAGGATACCTCAGTCGCTGCTTATAATCCTGAAGGCCTCTGAACCTCGTTCCATTGTGCAACGCAAGCATCATCTGAAAGAGCCTTTCTTGCTTAGCCAAGGTTGGGAGAAGTTACGGTAGTGCTCCATAAATGTGTCATGGGGTAACAAGCAAGGAAAGAAGAGTGCTATTTCAGTTAAGCATTTTCACACAAGAACAAAACTGACCAGAACAAGTTCACGCCAGAACAAGTTCAGGCTAGAAGTTATTTAGTCTGAGAGGTGCAAGGTTCTGCAACAGCACTGGGGCAAAAAGTCATAGCTGGTGGTAAAATGGACCTTGATCGTTAGTAAAATGATTGTATGGTGAAGCTGCCATTCACCGCAGATGCCTGGGCTCAGTGACCAGGGAGACCTCCTCTAGACCCCCCTTTTCTAGGAAATCTTTTAAGATATTTCTAAGAAATATCATAGTGGTCTAGACATTGAGGTACTTCCAGAAGGATGATCTAGTAAAGTATCTTCAGAGCAGACCATAAACAATAAAATAAAACAAAGGTTTCCACCCTTAGAGAAAATCATAGCTGACTGCAGTACATACGCGCCTGCATGCACACAAATACATACTATTTTCAATATCAAGACCATCTTCAAGCAATTTCTCACACTTACAATGCATTTATTTTATGCAAAACAGATGCATGTCTTTGGGGTAGGCTTTGTCTTTTAGCTTTGCATTGTGAACGTCCCTTTTAATTAAAACAGGAAACACAAATTTCCTTGTCTTGTTCTAAGCCCAAAGCCCACTAGCACAAGCAGCTGTCTGCAGATTCAGCTGGAGCCCTTTTAGCCTTCCACAATACGTCTGCTGCTCAAATTCAGGATCTTTGGACAGGTATAAATCAGTGTAGGTCCACTGAGTTGGGCCCGGTTACACCAGCTGTAAAGAAGCTCAACCACTAGCTATGTATCTGGCCCAAGTTCCTTAAGCAAGTCCTGAAACTCCATAACAGAAGATTATTACATTAGTAGTGTTTAGTATCTCCAAAGCTGATGAGCATAGAAGTGCCACCTTTGTATTACGATGTACTATGTGCTATGCCCATCATGGAGTGGCATGAAGAATAACTACATACAAAGAGCAGTGAACATCAAAAGTGGAGATCATCAAAGCGATCTAGAAGTGAATGGGGAAAAAATCCCACTGAATATGATCCTTAATTCCAAGTAATTCAGACCTATCTTTCTAATTAAAATACATTTTAAAAACAGTGTTCCCCTTTCTTCCCCTCCCCAAATAAAGGCGGAAGCAAGCATTTCCTTTACTGATGATGGAACTGATACCAAGTAGTATGCCAGTATTAAGTGAACTTCCTCTCCATCCATTTTTGTTGAGTCAGATGCGATTAATAAAAGTGGCCCGTTCAGTTCCGACAAGCTGAAGCCTTGCAAGTTTAAGGACGCAACTGCTTCAGGCTCCCCCTGTGGCTGATCAGATAGGGTGTCTTTTGAGGGGACTCAAAGAAACACATTTTCACACATGTCAGGCCTAGATTAATATCCCTGCTAATTGCATTTTAGGAATGGCCAATTAGTTCTAGTCATAGCAGCTTTTATTGGTATCGGGGAGAAGCAGCCTGTTAACACCATCAGCCTGCTTTGTTCCCCTGAAGAGATTTGTGTCCAACCTTAGAGGTTTCCCTGCAATCCCCACTGTATGCCACGGCAATAATGCCTTTATCCTAGCTGCACATCTACTTCAGTGATGATGAAGACAGCAGAGGTGACTGTGATTGTAAAAGGAAAACAAACTAGCACTACATTGAGATTATGGAGGATACCACCCATTTTCAAATCAAAAGCAGTTTTCTGAAATTTCTTCATCATTTCAATGTCTTTTTTTTAAAAAAACTGTTTTTCTGAGTTAAAACCTCCTTTTTGCTCAGAAGGGATAGTACTTCATCTGTAATAAAATACTTCTCCCTCCAGGAAAAAAAAAGCCCAATCCGGCCTAAGCCAATAATTTTGCTGAATTCACAAAACGGGGTTACGTAAAGTCCTGGCCTTGAAGCAGCAGCCCGAATACAGACACCCAAAGTGCCAATAATACCGCTGGAATGGTTAAAAACACAAGGCAGGGACCAAGGATTATTCCAGCGATTCAAACCTGGCAGGAAGGCTAGTTAATAAACACCAACTAACCCCTTCAGTTACAGCAATAAATGGTTCAATTGGTTAAATGTCCACAGGTTCTGCCCCAAACACCGCTGCGAACTGTTTAATTAGCAAACTCTTGCATCACTGCACAAACAGGTAGCGGCAGCTGGGGGGATGTCGGGCACCGGGAGCTGGAGCAGCGCTGCTGCTTTCGGCAGGGCTCCCGCTCCCAGGACGGACCAGTAACTCTTTAAACAGCTCTCACAGGCCGCTAAACAGCGTTCATTCATTACTGCCATTACAAGGCAGAATTAAGACTGTATGGGCCAAACATGGTTTAATCAGCGTTGTTATTTCCGCATCTGTTTTCCGTATTTTGATAAGATGTCCTGTGAATGACAGCTTCTCACCTGCAGCAAGATTATATAGCCAGGTGAACAATCTGGGTTATACTACGCAAGAGATACTGGGTACCTGAAAACTGCGTGCTGCACACAACAGCCCTGTAGACTGAAGTCAGCAGGCCTGTTGCTCAAAAATATCACATATCCTAAATTTGGGATTATTCCACTAAGAGTTAAGAACATCCAAAGCCTTTTAAAATGATTTATAACCAAGACCACCATCGGCTAATAAGGATATTTGCAATATATTTATCGTAACATTTAAAAAGGTATAAAAAAGCTGGTAAATATTACAAGATTTGGTATCAAAGCTAAAGTTATTCCTGGGAATAAAGCATCAAGTTTAAGTTGATCACTCAGGATCATGTCAGAGTTTAGAGAGTCATTGAAGTTGACTCATTAGACTTTTGATCACGTTGGCGAACCATTGATTCTACATGCTCTGTTATTAAATAAAAAACGCAAACTGATACAGGAAAGGAAATACTTTTTAAAAAATTATATATTAGATCAATATAAAAGAGATTTCACTTCTGAAAAAAAGGGAGATAAATACTATTTGTTACATTTCTGTAGGGAGAAGAAATTGCATTTCTCTACTGAAGTTTTCTTTAGTGAATTAAAACACAGGTAAATGTATCACAGTTGGGAGCAAAATACATACTTGAATGCTTGTGGAATGTGGCAAGCAATCCCTTCCTGTCTCTCTGGCAAAAATATTTCTTTGGAAAGGGGCCTTACATATAAATGTACATTTAGAAGCAAATGTTCTATACCAAGTCCACCATTTGCACCTCTGCCTGAGAGCTAGAGCCTGGATTCTCAAAGATATGCCTGGGCATTAATCGCCACCACAGTTAGAGCTAGGTCACAGAATGCCTTCATGAATTGCAACCCAGGTTTTTTGAATTTTGCGGGGAACCTATGAAGGAAGAGAAATACATAGGAGGAGTGTCAAAATGTGCCTGTCCTTCAGTCTCATTTATATTAATTTTATCCAATAGAGAAATCCTTTGGATATCTAGCTATCCAATTAAATGTAATTAATTTAATTTCTTAATTTATTTGGGGTGTATGTGTGTGTGTGAGGACTATGTCCCATTCTCTGCAAAGATGCACAAATTGTTCTGTGCAACTGAAGTCAGGATGCTCCCAGCGGAGCTTTCTGGCTCCTGAGAATCCCTCCCAGAGCAATGTCTTCTCCCAGTGAGCTGCCCGGAGAGCCTCAGTGCCTGGCTCAAGCTTGAAGACCCTCCCCCAAGGTACCTACCACAGGGGTCTAGATGCCATTCTGGGATTATGGCATCTATACGTTGAGCACTGTACTACCTCTCATTTCATGACATAAATGGCCTTACTACCTCTCATCTCATGACACAGATGGCCTTATTTGATTTAGCTTGCAGATCTTGCAGAGCTGACCAAAGCGAACCCTGAAATTTCGATTGACAGAAAGATTTCTGTTGACTTCAGCAGTCACAGGACCAATCTGGTACTCGGTATTCTGATTGCACATTTTAATCTGCATGATGCCAGACCCAACAGAGAGAAAATGCTGCAAAGAGATGCTTTACTGCTAACAAATTACACCAGTCATCTCATGTTTGTACTCCATCTGTTATACCTGTGCTTAACGTTGAAGAAAATAGTTCTGTTAAATCAGCACCAATAAAGCTGCGTACTCACTGAAGCAGCTTGCTAAATTTGGGTTTTTAATATCAGTGCTTCGAGGGTGGACAATTTAGAACTTTTCTCTTTCCTTTCTTGGTAGTTTCGTAGTACTAACTGAATTAACATCTCCGAAGAGTCTCAGCACAGGTTTTCACTCACTGAATTGAACAGACTGAAGCAATTCACACCATTAAGAATCCATTGGGGGAGGGTGGGGAGCAAATGGAAATTAAAAATAAGAATGGAGAACAAAATACCAGCCATACTGATGTTCCCCCACATGGCCTTTTATTCTGGAGACAGTTTACAAGCAGTTCGCAACCTTTGTACTCCAGACAGTCTTTAGTACCAACACTATGAGGTTAAAGATTCAGTAACAAATTTTCCATCCAAGCACAGCACTTTAAATATTTGGAAGGTGCCCTGGAACTCAAAGTTGCCATAAAATGGATGTTAGTGGGAAAAAAAAAAATCCAAAAGTTGTATTCAAAAATGATTTTAGACTTCTTTTCTTTAATCTAAAATGTTATTCATGATAACTTTGCCATGCTTAGAAGAGGAATTCCCCAGCAAAATAGCCAAAATTGCAATTTTGTTTAACAAACAGAGAATAGATATGGTCCAAAAACACTCCTTCATTTCAGATTCCTAATTTCAGATTAACTTTTTTTGATTTAAAATCTTAACCTTTCTGTATCCCACACTGAGTTCACAGAAAATTCATGAAAACAGCCCAAGTGGGGTTTTGTGTCTAACTAAGAAAAAAGTCACCGGGAATTCACAAAACAAAATAATGTATGTTTCAAGACTGCCAATATTTCATTGATCTGTTTAAAATACCTGCTCACTGTTATGCCATTCTCTATTGTGTATTAATTCATTCCTCATATTAAATGGTACTCATGCATGAATAGTCCCTCAGGAAAAAATGATTCTAACAAAATAACTTTGGGCTACAAATTAAGGTTTTGTTCTCTGAAAGTGCTCTTAAAAGCTTAAATAAGAAAAGATTTATTGCTATATATTTTATTTTGTGTGAAAGAAAGATTTTTTTAAACAATCGTTATGCACTTTGGAAGCTTTCATGACATGATAACTAGAAAGTAACATTTACTATTAACTTAATTGGCATAGACTTTGTACAAGCAAAGTCAAATGAAGTACACTGTTAATAAACAACACAAGAATGAAAGTTATTTTAGAATCCTCTGTTTAGTCTCTTGTCACACTTTTAATAAAGTGAGTCACGAGGAACTTCACTGAATTAACTATACTTACACCAGTCTAAGGATAACCTAAATGAAGAGGGAATGCAAAGTATTAACAAAGAATTTTATATCTGCTCTGTAAAAATTTTAAATGTGTCAAATTTTAAACTTCTGCCCGAGCAGGGGCTTCTGTTGTGAGCAGTGGGTGCTACACAGTTATACATGTATAACTTAATTCAAAGTTAACAATTTCATTTGTTTGTAGAGATAGTTCATCAAGGGAGGAAAAGTTACTCTGGAAAAACACCCCAAAAGAGACAATTTCTGAAATACCTTATGTGTATCCTACTAGCCATGGTCAAAAAGCTGCAATACCAGCTTACTCTGCCCATAGCTGTGGAAGACTAAAATACATTGGTTTTGCCCTAGATGTGTTTTTGGCGCCTTCCATGTTGACTTTTGGCTTCTACATTTGGGAAGGAATAATTTGCATACGCTAAACAACAGCCAGCATTTCTCACTTCAGATGTACACAGCAGATTTGTGTTTGCCATTTAAAAAAAGAGAGGGAATTACAACCAATCTGGAGACAGTGTTTGTCTAACGTTCAATAACTGCCAAGACCAAAGATACCATTTCACCCTACTTCTAAAGTGCGCAGATGAATCAAGCTGACGATGCAACGCTACTGCTGCAAAACCTGTGCTCTCTCCCACATCCAAAACACAAATGTTTGCCTTGGTGTATATACAGTCAGCTAAGAAAACAAGGGGTTATCTTACAACAGGGCTGGTTTCTTAGAACCAGCAATTTCAACAAGTCTTCACAAGCCACAGGGTACAAGCAAGATCCGCAGAGTTTTGACTCACCTCGTCTATTAGGCTTGGGGCTTGTTCGGAAAGCTCAAAGTTTCGGCGCTCTCTCGCCCCTTTGTTCAGCGCACAGGGTATCTCCACACCGCCGCCTCCCACATAAGAGCATGCTCTTGCCTATTGCCCCCCTTTCTCAAAGCGCGGAGTTACGCCAGCTATCCTGAGCAGCTTTCTGCTGCATCAAGCACCTGTTCAGACCACAGCCAGTTAAAAAAGCAAAATAACAGCTGAGTTGAGGTCAGCCCCCCTGCGAACTCCCGGACGTATTCAGAGACCCCCACCACCCTCATCCCTCCCATCTTTATTTGAAAATAGCAACTCCCGTAAGGTGATGCCTCCCTGCCCTGTTTGGACAGGCAGGGAAAGCCCTGGTGCGGCACCGCCGTGTCCTCTCGTGACAAAAGCGGCGCCCTCCCAACCGGCACGATGCCTCTGGCCGTGGAAAGCGCAGGGCTCATCCCACGCAAGCAGCATTTGCTTAGGGAGTGTGGGTCCAACACGGACAGTTAACCATTAGCTAGCGCCCATGCAGCTCGCCTTGCGCTGCGCATACTCGTTAACTTGCTCTTGAATGAAGCGGAGTTTCAGGCAGCCACTTGGGTTAGTCAGTCTTCCCTACACCTCTTTAAACGGCAACGCAAATTGGCGCAGCGCCGAATATCGCGTTGCCTGCTGAGCGAGGCTCAGATGTCAGGTCCATGTTTGCGGAGACGACGGCTGCCAAGCTCTTCACTTACGCAACTCGAATGCTTATTACGTGGACCAGAAGCTGCCCAGAAGGATGCCACAGGCACTACAAACTCCCACCAGAGGTCTGCGTATTTAACCAACATCCCTAAAAACCAGCCCATACCAAAGAGGTTTCATTCCCATACATTCACCCATAAGCAGCTTGACCATACAAGCAGAAAACAGCAGCTGCCTTCCTAAAAAAAAGCGGGAAGGTACCACACTTCAAGTCTTTTTTCCTAGATTCTCACCAATTACTCACAGAGGTCAAAGAAACAACGTAGTGCTGCCATTATTTTCTATTAACCTAAACTGTGACAAAAACTTCAGCTGTGATGATACCCAGTCACATCACACAGATTATTTGGTCCAGTCCAAAGCAAAAGTTGTATTATTCGGGGCTTTTAGTACAAAAGTGCCTGGAAGCCGCGAGCCAGAGCCTTGTGCCAGGCATCACATAAGCACGCAGCAAGAAACTTCAGCCCTTCCAAGAGCCTGCCGTCGGAGAGAGGAGGGAGGCACGAAGTGAAAGAAGGGAAGGGACCTCATCTCCACTTCCCCGGACAAGGGGAGCCTGCATTAGGGCTTAGAAAGATTAAGCCCCTTCTCCTGCAACTTTAGACTTAGGAAGGCAGCTATTAATGTTACGCAGCTTTTTAGGCATGCCAGGGCTCACCAGTGCCAGAACCAAAGCAAAAGAGATCGTCAAAATATATTAATTTATTCTAAAATAGAAGTAGTAACTGAATCTACATCTCTCATGTCCTACCCACTATTTTAACACCACCGCTTTTACTCCATTTTTACACCTATATACGCTTCTTCTTGTGACAGTTGGTGCTACCCTATTCCCAGTTTATATTAATGCAAGATCCAAATCTAGTGCCTAGTTCTTCAATCTTTGTAGCACAAATAAGATTAATTTTTAATTTTAGGGCCCTGATTCAGCAAAACATTTAACTACGTGCTTAATTCTATCCCTGTTCAGTAAAGTACTTAAGTATTTGCTTAATTCTCATTTACTTGAACATGTGCTTAAAGATAAGCCTCTTCTTAAGTACTTTGCTGAACTAGGGCCTAAACTGTGACCTAGGAGCCAGGAGGAAAAAAAAAAATAGATCAATAATGTCCACTGTTATTTCCTCACAGATATTAGGCTAATAGCTGAAGGGAAAAGAAGAAGAAAAAAAAAATCAAAATCAGGCTGATTCAAACCGTATAGTTGTTTTATGGGGAAAAAAGATTTTCTTTAAATCCTGGTAAGAAATACCTCTCTAAAAAGTCCTTCTTCTTGCCTACTTATGCCTACAAACATACATGATAGCAATTTTTTGAGCCAACCACTCACTCTCAGTTACCTGACAGGAGTCTTAAGTTTTTTGAAGCTAGGTAGCCGATGATTAAGTATAAAATTAAATTTAGAACAGAACCCAATTTAATGAGTACACTGGAATAGAATTCAGTTTTGCACTATTTTAAGACAACACTAATGGAGAAATTGGGGAGATTCCAAAGAAGAGAATACGTGGTGAAAAGCAACCAGAAAGAGAACTCTACAGAGAGACTTTGGTACTTTGGTACTCCACTAGGAAGGAACTGCTAGAGCTTAGCTGTCACCAACAGAGATCATGCAGGCACTGCAACACATTCCCCTGCAAAAGGGTTTCATCATAGGTGGATCTTTGGGTCAGCATGGAGATCATTACAAGAGCAAACTCAAGAAAGCCCTGGGAGGGGTTGGGGAAAATATGCCTACATGATATCTTAGGTTAAGATAGCAGAGAAGACAAAATATTGTATGATTTCAAAAAAGACAAATATATTTGCTAGTGGTTTATTTTCTTATGCATTCGCCTGCCCTACCCTTATGACCCTCAATCATTCAATAAAGCATGTTTCTCCAGTGATAAGATCCTACACTGACCAAACATGCTCTCTTTACTGCAGGTTCACTGTTCAAACTAAAGCTACCTCGCCTGGTTCAAGGATATCAATATCAATTCAACTGACAAGGCCGTAAAAAATTGGGAAGTTGCAAGTCAGGAAAAATAGCTGCAAATAAATGCACCTCTGTAATTTCATTGGCAAAAAGCTTGGCCGAGCCCAAGTACTAAAATTAGACACATAGTAGTAAACACAAAAAACACATTTTACTATGTGTGTGCCTACGCGACGGGTGCCAGAGGATACCCCCTGCCCTTGGAGGGGGCTGCACTGGTCCTTCCCCAAATAAGAACAAAAACTTGGATGCTACTGTCAAGTCTCCTATGTCAACTGCTGCTTGCACTTTCCTTAGGAACTGCTGTTTCTTTATAGCTGGGGTCACTGTTATGTACCTTTTGATTTCTAGCAAATAGGAATGGTATTTAATCTTTGCAATTCCTATCTTGCAAGGACTTACACATATGCTTAACTTAATGCACTTTGCATGGTTCCACTGAAGCCTGAATTATGGTACATAAAGTTAAAACATATGCCTAAGCGCCTGCAGGATTGGGGCCTAAAAACCTGAGTATCCACTAGCTATTATCCTTTTGATGAATCCATCCCACTATAACGATGGATAAAAGTGTTTATAAAAAAAAAAAAAAAACCTTTGAAGATGAGAAATACTGCATAAGTACATGTGCGGGGTAGGGGAAGTGGAAAGGGAAAAGGGATAGAGACACAGACTGCACTGACTGTCCTGATGTTTGCCATAGAAACCACATCATTATTAGTAGCTGTAGGATTAAGAAGCCTATATAGTTGAGGAGGTTCCTCATATTTTGGACTAGCATGGCCAGACATTAGACTATGCAATTTCTCAGTTTCCACCTCAGTTTAGTCTTTGAAAGGAAGATACACAATTCCCCATGTGCACACAGTGTTCCTTGGAAGGTCCAGCTCTGGTAATATCCACGCTCATAACTGATTTTATGTGTAAAAACAGGAAACCTGCAAAATGGCAAAAAAGTCCTTACCTAACTGTAAAATCTCTCGTCCTATCTTAAAAATGCATGAAATAAATGAATGAACTCTAAAGGCAGAGGAGAAAAATTTTCAGCCCAGTAAAACCTGAAATGTCTTTAAACCAGAACACTCTAAAAACACACCCAAATATGCATTAACAGATATTTTGTTCATCCTCTAGCTGTCTTAATGACATTTTCAATCCTAGCAAATACAGAAACCGCCCAGAACACTTTGCCTTATTTGTCTTATTTTGTCATCAGGCAGATTTCTGCCTACAACTGCCATTATAAAAGAAAATTCAACGTAGCCAGCATTTATTTTGCTTATTTAGGAGTAGTTCAGATCTCCATAAAATCCTCCTGATCTACAAGAAGGCAAAGGATATATGCAAGCTCATGTGTGGGCAGGACACCACTCATCCTTTATCCCTGTTAGATGTATAAAATGTTTCATCACAACTGTGGATTACAGAAATCACCGCAGATACAGCAGCAGTTGTCACTTCTGTATCACTGCTACCTGTGACAAACAGAGAATTCACTGTCGCTCTCGTCTCTTCACTTGCCTGTTGATGGAAAAGCACAGCCCGCTATCAAGCACATACTCACTTCTCCCCTCCAGACGTTCCCAATGGTATTTGATCCCTGGAGCACTCGAAAGAGTTGTGCGTTTGTGGAGCGCCTTTGCTCTTTGCGGCACAGAGGCCACTTACACTGTTTTCTCGCTTCCAAACGCGGCTCTCGAAGCCTCCTGTGTCAACAGCGCTATCAGGAGTTCACGTGACACGGCCTTTGTCTCTCTCCTGCCAGTGTGGCAGTGGTCATGGCCAACGATTAAGACAGACGATCGCAAAGAGATGAAAAATGTTTAATCTGTATTCCAGTTGTCAAAAGGGTAGGAAAGGTCACCCCGCACTTTCCTTCAATCATACTCGGAGCTGGGTACCTGCCATTCCCTCCTGAACTACCGAGGCTGTGAAGTTATGAAATATTTTCTAACAAAAAGAAGCTGGATCACTTGCCTAGGGGAGCCGCAATGATTATTCCAATGACAACGAAAGACAACTTTGATCACCGTAGTGGCCATACGTCTTCGACCGCAGAAAGCAAGCCCACCTCAACACAGTGTACCAGCCTCCTGCCTCCAGCCAGGCTGAATGTCAGGCTAATCAGTTTGATCTGACAGATTTTAATTAAATTAATTAAGGCTTTTCTGAATGGACTTGATTAGCGTTCCATAGAGGAATCTCTTATGGAAAGAAACTCTATCAGGATAAACACTAATACTTTTCTCTTCTCTCACAATGAGAAGTTTCTTGAGTTGGGATTTTTTACACTGTTAATAAAAGTATTTTCTAAAAACATAGTGTATGATGCTTGTGAAGCTTGACACCCATTAATATTAAATTAATAGTCTCCTACAAACAAACAGAAAATTCCCATGTCCTTCTGCAAGCAGTTTTGCTACTTTGCAATTATTCCCAACTCCGGCGTTTTAAATATGACCACTTACTCTGATTTATACAAAAAATACACAAAATCAAGATGCAAAATATCTTGACCACTTCCAAACAGCTTTTTCAGAGTGGCACTTTGTACAAAGTTGGAAACTCACAATTTGTAGAAATGAATTACTATCACTGTGAGAGGCCAGCCTGTGTTTTTTTCCCCCATTAATTTGTGTATGAACAAAGATCATTTTTGTTCCACAGTGTTTGAGATTTTATTGGCCAGTGTCATTTAACATCCAACCCTATTGAGTATTCTATGGTTTGAGGGTTACCTATATGATTCAAAAGCAGCACATCTGCAGCAACAGAGTGGTTTCTAGGACATGGAAGAGTTTCCCTCTCCTTCCTCCTCCTGAACTATCCATCTTCTTCACCTGGGATCCCTTTCTCCAGTCCAGCTTCCTTGGAGTACAGGATGAACACATTGCCCCTCACTTACCCATCTGGGTGTTGAAATCCTCCTTCCCACTCCCACTTCATTCTCCCTCTGCCTTCCCCGCCAGCCCCAGTTCACCCTCCTATGCTCCTTGGGCTGCAGGAGGAGAAAAGAAAAGGACGGGAGTGGCACCCCGTCTTCTTGAGGAAAGAGGGGGAAGAGATGGGGTAAAAGGATAGGGCTGGGTGGGACAGCCAAAGAGCAGTCCCAGAAAGCAGGGCTTTGGGAAGGCAGGTAGGAGAGCTCACCCATGTGTCCCATGCTTCGTCGCGTTTTTCTGAGCAGCAACTGCAGGATGAAAGGGTTGTGCAGCAGAAAGCAAGGATCAGACCAATTCCTGTCTCCTCAGGCTCAGGAGCAGTCAGGACCCCAGTAATCTGTAGGCTTCTGCCTACATTTTCTGTGCTACAGGGCACCTCCAGATGCACGACGCCGAATGCAGAGTCACTCCCAGAATCCCCCCAGCAGGAAGAGGTCCCACAACCGGACGCAGAGAGAGCTAGTATGCACAAAATATCATGTGCTGCAGCTAACACTTACTACTGCTCTAGCAGAGCTAGTCAAAGGTATGTGTGCTTCAAGAGTCTATTATTACAAAATGACAGGAAATTCTAAGTTTACAAATAGAACTTGTTGAGAAAGGTTATTTTTATCGTATTTACAGGAAGGGCATCCTTGACTAGGTGATAAACACCATAAAAATGCAGGTAATTCTTACTTTAAATTAAATTTATCTTGAAAAATAAGCTTGTCTCAATCTTTTTCAGCTTTCCCTGCACACCAGGAAGAAAGTGGACTTCTCTACCCACTTTTCCTGTCTCCTGTTTCTCCGCTGCAGAAGACTTTGCAGGTTTAATTTAACAGTCAGTGAAGCGACGCAGAAGTTGCAAAGGATTCTGAATTCAGCTTCAAAGAAAGTAGTGATCTTGTTGAAAGGATGCTAAGAGCTTAGGTACTGAATAACTACTATTCCATCTTCCCAAAATTTCCTCTTCTTCTGAAACCAGAGCGGTCATTCAAGACATTTGATATCAAATTGTCAAATCATGGTAAGCCCTACAAAATTTATTCTGACAAAAACTAAACAGGGAAAGGGGACTCTGAAGTGGGAAGATACTGTACTTGGAATAGAGCCAAAATGAAGGTTAAAAAAGTGAAGTAAAAAAAAACAATAAGGAAAGGAGGCAAAAAGAGCAGAGTAAGAAGCTAGAGAGAGAAGATTAAGACATAAAGGAATCTGAGGCAGAGAAGGAATGGGATAAAAAAGGAGGTAAGGCTGATGTCCTCCAAAGAAACAAAAGATCCTGAAAAATAGAAAATAGGGTTAGCAGACACTTTATAAAAGCCTAAACAAGAAAAAATAAGAAAAAGAAAAGGCCGCTAACATTTTATTCCATTCCACTCTTTGGGATATATTCTTTTTCATTTTATTTTCAGCATACCTATTATGCTATACATGTCTCAAGAAAACCCTATGTTTTGCCAGGTCAGCACCCATTTATTATAGTGGTTCAATAAACACAAGCTATTCCAGCTCATCTGCTGGCCTGTCAGAATCCAGCAGTCCCAAATGCATCTTCTGGTGTGATTTTCCTTAGAATCTCATGGTTTTCTGAAATTCAAATTCATTATTCTGTGCTTTACCATGGCACTAAAGATCTTAAGCCAACTACTAAAATCTTTTCATTGTATTGAGATGAGATGTAGATGTTGATGTACAAATTCCACTCTCAAAAACATACCAGTAGGCAGCATCTATTGAAATTTTATTCTCATACCTACATTCAGACATAAAATATAAATTGTCTAGCTAAAGCGTAATTCTGGCTAGCAATTTCTATAAAAACATCTGCTTTGAGATCTCCAATATGAGATATTTTATGTATCTCTCTTCTTTCCTCAGAGGATTAACAAAGAAGAAATGATTTGCCTTCCACTCTGCAGCAAACAAAAAGTGGTTCTGTTGAATAAATTATACAAACAAAGATCTGTTGCAATAAAAAAGATGCACGCAGGAAAAAAAAAGAATTCAGTGTGACTGACCTTCAAGTTCCCTCTACTCTTTCATTAACTGTCCACTGAGGTGATCCCTGGCCAAATACGGGCAATTCAGAGCCTGTCATAGAATTACAAGATGAATTAGGGACTGCTGCCACAAATTTACAGCTACCAAGGCCTTTGCTGATTAAATTTTCCCAGACTTGAAAGCAATTTCACTGGAAACACTCTTAACATGGCCCCAGATCAGCATCAGGACAAATGCGGATGGGCGATAACACTTTTCCCTTCAAATTATCACATGATTTTTTTCTCCTGTGTGATTGGTAAGCAAACAAATACAATTTAAGTCAGCGTGACATAAAAGAAAACTCCCAGCTCTAGCATGGATTGTTTGCATCCTAAAAAGCAGCCCAGAAAAATCTCACAAAATTTTCAATTTCCTTAAGGAAAAGTGACCCCTGTATTTTCTCTTAACTTCTGAATTGCAGAGCTTATTAAATAACTTGAATTACCACGCTAAACAATTACTGACTCACAGTGAAATTGATTGCAAAGCTAATGCAGTTGAGACTGTACAAAAGTAGTACACTACAGGTGAGTAACTTCACATGCATGAGTAGTGTCACTGCACTCAGTGGCATAACTCTTGTGCATAACCATTTGCAAAACCAGGGCCTCCGACTGTAAACTCGCTGAGGCAGAAACTAGATCTTATCTGTCTGTAAAGCACCTGGCAGTGCACCTATCTTTGCCACTACATAAATTAATTATCATTAGCATCTGAATTTTGTCAGCTCCAGCATTCTCCCCTAACCTCAAACACAGATTTTTTTTCCCCAGGGGGATGTTTTGTATAGTAGATGATAATAAAATGTACATGGATATTTAACTGTCCTGGGATTTAATGTATATTTGCATTCAATATTTCAGTACAAGATGGACAAATGCGTAAGACATTTGAAAAGTTTCTGAAGTCTGAGGCCTGGGTGGGGTAAGGGAATACTTAGAGGGTGAAAAATATACTGAATTCAAATCCTGAAACACTTTGACCTTTAAACGGAACCTTCCTCCCCTTCTCAGGTTTAAGATAAGTTCAGCAAACAAAATTTCACCCTGGGCTTGATACATAATCTGCTAAACTACTGAAGAAATAAACAAACACTTTTTCCTTAAAGAAATCTCTGCATAATTTTAGAAGAAAGGCAGACCCCATTACTTACAGTGTAATGGGGATGGTATACACACACAAACTCACATATGAGGTAAAGCACTCTATCTTAGATTTTGATTAACAGGAAATACAAACTTAAAAAGAAAGAAACAGTTGTGAAATAGCAGTTTGAAGATAAGGGACTCTTAACAAGATGACTTTTGGTCATCTGAAGAATAGTCATCTTTCTTAATCATTTCAGACTGATTGCTTCAGCTTGGTAATTTCACATTGCAATAGCTTTTTACTGCTGATCCTAGAAAAATTTTGGGTCTAAATCAGAGAGACAGAGGAGACTCAAAGTGCTGATCAATTCATTCAGCGCTTTTAGCTAACGATTTTTAGAAGTTCTCTAGATTTTTCTTGCATGATCAAAATGCTAGCAGATTTTATTCTCAGTGGCAAAAACAACAATGATCAAGTGAGTAGGAAGACAAAACAGAAGTATAGTGGAATACAGGGTTTTTTGTCCATGACAAGAAAAAAACAGATTTGAACAGAATATTTCCAAAAGCTATTGTTAAGCAAACCTTATTCATCAAGATAGCAGCTGGCTTCAATGTATGTATTATTATTCAGTGCCACTCTCCTTTTTCTGCCTCTGCTTTCTCTTCTGCTATCTAGTCTTTAAAGTAAACTAGTCAACTATTTAGACAGCTCCTTCAATAGGCACAAAATTCTCCAGTGAGCAGTGAAACCTACCACATATGCAACAGACAAAAACTAAACTGAAATGGATGAAACCAAACAAAAAAAACAATTAAAAAATAAGAAAAAGGAGTATTCATTCACTCATTCATTTAGATAAAACTGAAGACCTGACTCAGTAATCACATGCCAGCAAAGACATTAATTTTAACTGTAGTCACAAAGACTTGGATTAAATTATGTATTACAGAAAAGGCTGTCTCATTAAAAAGCAAAAAAAAAGAAAAAGGCATGTTTTTGATTCTTGTCTGAGGCCCACTTGGATATATACACAAGAGCTCTTTATCTGCTACCTTATGACACCACTATTCAAAAGCTATTTTTATTTTATTGTTCCATAAACCACAAGAGCTCCACGAGTCAGTTTCTGGTAGCACATTTTCCTTCAGATTCTTAGCTGGGCCCCTGAAAAAAATACCTGATGAAATTTTGTTCACATTTACCATTTTTGTAGGCAGTATGATGCCAAGTTCAACAGTGTAGAGCAATACTATTAATGCTTAAGCTTCAAGTCAAAGAAAGCAGCATCGTTTTCAAGTCCACGAAAGAAAGCAATGGAATGGTGGATAAAATCTGTCACATAAAGAATTATGGAAATAAAAAAGTAAGATTAAAATAAAATGACATCACAAGGAAATGTAAAACTACTTTGAATCTTTACCTCTTTTCACTGCTTGTGCCATATAATAGAAAGCTTAAATATACCTTGCAACATCCCACCCCAGAGAGAGGGGTTTCTCTTCACACAACATACACCAAACTTTGTATTTAATAACTGTGTACGGTTTTAAAAAACATATGTAACTTAACTTGGAAATGTTACAAAAATACAACTGATACTTGATTACAGAAACACTTCTTTAATTTCTACATCCTCCTGCAGCAAAAAGGGCTGCCTCACAGCAAAATCCCCATCTCAAGAAACAACTCTTGGTAGCAGCTACTTACAGTTTTTTCTTCAAACTGAAAAAAGCAAACTGTAAACCTCACCTTCAATATAGGTCAAAATATAGGCTGCAGTTTACTGGCCAGTGGCTATTTCAGGTGTGAACCAGGGCAGACCGCTTTCACACTGCGCCCCATGCGAGCACTTGAGAGTCTTTATCAAGTGAGAAAGTAGAGCAGAAGCTAAGAGAGTACATCTTTTAAGCAGGATATTTAGGAGCCCTCACAATCCTTTTACCAGACACACAAATGCAACCTGCCTTTTTTTTTTTTCCTCTCTCCTCACTCTAAAAATACTAAACCTTCTACTGAACTAGTTGGAAGGGACTTAGGAAGGGGTGGAGTAAGAGAAATCAGTGCAGCGAGTCACCTTTCAGCCACCTCTGACATCAGCCCGCTGCCCTGATTCCTTCATTAATACCTTTGAGCTGAAAACAATGGGCCTGCCATTAAGCACCACACAGTTCAAGATAAGAAAGCCCTAAGCAGATAATAATCGGTGCATTTAGCTGGATTTCAAACATTCAGCTGCTTAATCATTTCTTCCTCGCTGCATGCTACCCAAACACCCCGGGAATGCCTCGGATGCCTTGGGCTAAGGAAGAAGGAGCTGGGGAGTGGGGAAGAGGAGGGAGCGAGCAAGGCGCAAGACGGGGATTGGGGCGGGGGGTGGGGGAGAGAAGGGGATTTCACTGGCAATCCTCTCCCTGGGAAATGAAAACATTTCTTAATTGCCATTAGGGAAATAGGTTAAATACAGGCTTGGTAAGATGCTAAGGACTGGCCAACAGATTAGAAGGGATGGCTGTTGAAGTATACTCATTTCCATTATATGACAGAGCAGGGAATTTTTATTTTCTTAATAGTCTTCAAAGACTGCTCCTGTCAGGCACTGGGTGTGAGACTGCTAGTTAGATTTTAACTAGTCACCTTCCAGCTGATGAAACGAGGCCTAATTCGCTGGCCCTGAAGTGACTGCTTTACCGCTTAGGCGAGGAGATAGAAACTGCAGGACCTGCTGACAAGGGTGTGTGCAGAGGAGGGTATCATAATATCTGCCTGCCTTTGCTAACACGGAGTAACCATGAGTAATCACAGAATCAGAGAAACTAAAGACATGATGCAGTGCACCCGCCACACTGAGAAAGGAGAAGAAAAACCCCTCCGACTGGCTGCACCCCAAGCAGACCCAGGGGCTGAGAGGTGCTTGGCCACTGTCCTCCCAGCTCTGAGCAGCTCCTCGCTCGGCAGACCTTGGTGCCCCTGTGGCTGGGAGCATGGGCAACTTGTGAAACTTGGATGCTGCTGCTTGTCTGGAAGATCTTTGAAGCCCTCTCCTTTCCCCAAGTTCACCCAAGACATCTCCTTCTGGGGGGCTACTTCTCCGTCTACCTCTACAGACAAAGGGCAGATTCTTTGCAAGCCCCACCTGTATTCTCCTAAAGAGCAAGGTAAAAAGTTTCCATTAAATGTACTGCGAGCAAGCAGAAGCCAAGTTGCCCTCTGAATGGGCACAGTCTTACCAGTCGTATACAGAACTAAAATGCAGTTACTGGCAGTACACATTGCAAAAGCTAAGACACCGTGCCGTAATCCTTCATCATGCAAAATGCCCTGGGGCATCAGTGGGAGTTTTATCTGAGTAAGGTCTGAGTTTTTAAGGACAGCCTTTGTTCTGGGGCTCCCTGAAGCCAATATACTGAGTTATGCAAACGATCATGGATGGGCAGGTGAAGTCGACAGGGGGTCACTGGAAGAACAAGTTTCTGGCAGCAATGCTGGTTTAAGCAGTTGCTGCCTCCCCCCTCTTCCTACCTTGCAGACACCTTTACCTTCCCCCACCACAGTCTTCCCTGAGCTATAAAGGCAGTAGCATTTGTACAGCTGTGTGTGAAATGGATCAAGGAACTGCTCCGGCTGTAAACTACCCCAGCTGAGTGATTTTCCACAAGCTTTAACTTAAGCTCATAAACAACTCTGAGGCAGAAATACTATCACCATTATTTAAAAAAATAGGGAACTGAGACACACAGGCTACAGATACACCAGCAAGTTAAACATGGTCCGGCACTGAGGACAGGGCATGTACAGTGGCCTATGCCCACACTATTAACATCTTTTAGCCTCTACAACAGGGCTGCATCCAAGCCACCTATTAGGAATGATTCCTGGCCTGTGCTTAACACTCAGGTTGTGCCCGGGAATTGTTTGAAAGCATTGGTTGGGCCGGGCCAAAAGTGGTGGCAACCACTCCAACAGGTTGGCAGTTCACATCTCCAGGGCCTAGGGCTCCTTTGCTCTGCTTAATGCTCAGTATACTAGTATACAGTATACTAGTATATTAGTATATATGCTAACCTAGAGAAGCTCAGAGACTGATTTTTAAAGATACTTTGTCACCTTGGGGAACAGAGAGGCAGCCTAGAATTAAATCTCCACAGTCTTTTGGTATCTCCAGTGGGTACCCATCCGCACTATCAGATGTCTTAAAGTCTGGTGTTAAGTATTGGTTTCATTTAACTAAATGAAAGTTTCTATATTGCAGATGTCTGAAACAGATTGGTAAAATGTGCTAGAAATGTCGGCTTTTTCTCTCCATTGACGGTAAAGGAAGCTCTGAGACAGCTGACTCAAATACGGACAGCTGAAGGGAGGTGAAAATTATGTCATCCCAGCTACCTGCCCAGGATCATACTGCAGATGAAGGCAGAGCATGACATTCAGCTTGAACGTGCCTCCTTCCAAGTCAGCATACTTACCATGAGATCATACTCCACTTAAAGCACACTTACCTGTGTATAAATGCAGACACAGGATCAGTGTGAAATAGCAACCACATTGGTAACAAATGCTATTTAATACAGTTTGCTCAGCTGTTCTGCCACCCCAGATTCAGACCGTAAGGACAGAAAGCCCATTCAGTCACATACACGGGACCAGCCCGTGTTCTTCATTTGCCTAGTTGATCCCATTCACTTCATCTGCATGGAACGTACTTCCTAAAAGAGCACCAGATCTTGATCTGAAGTCAACAAGATACGGCAGTCCCTGGGCTATGGACAGTTATTCTTTCTGGATGACCCAGGAACTGACAGGAAAACATACACCAGGGCAACTAGGGAACTGAGTTTATAGTGAGCTTGTTTAAAGAACCTGGGCTGGATCCTTTGCCTCTGTCAACCATTCCAGGTCAGATGTTTTAAAATACATTTTTCCTTTGACTACATATTTAGTCACAGCCAATTCAAACCGGCCACAGCATCGCCAAAAAGACACCTGAGTAATAAAAGTATGATTTTGCATGGTGGCTGCACATGATATCAGTAGTGGCTGAATGCAGGCATGCTGGCTGTATTTGAGAATCACTGGTTCAGGTCCATGGAAATCAATGGCAGTGCACGGAGTTAGGCAAGCTTAGGATGGGCCTTTTATATGAATTTCTATAATAACATTGAAACAATTTTTAAAAAATTAATTATAAATACTGAGTTAATCTGTGCTGTATGTCCTTTTTTCGTAGAGAGAGTGTGCACGTCAGGAAAATAACAGAGGTGGCTACTGTTACCTCAGCTTATTTGACAAGGCTTTTTTTTTTTTTCAGGCATAGGTATGGTTCCAGACTATGCACCCTTTAAAGTGTTTACATCTGGACATGAAAGTGTAAGCCTTTTCAAACTCATGACCATGCTATGACTCAATTCTTTTCAGCAAACAGCATATATTTATTCACATTCAAGAACATCCAAGTATTTCTGAAAGGCACTGTGTGCTAAGCCACCAAAATCCTGTTCCCAAGTAAGAATAAAGAGGCTGCCTGAAATGTAACAGTAACATGTTCTTTCTGTCATTAACGAAAGGAAAAGTACTGTTTTGAAGTATTACTATAGTGGCAAAGTAGTGAACACATTGTGCTTTACATCAAGCACTTTCCTTGACAACCTAAGTAGCACACAGATAAATTGGCTCTCTCTGCAAGTTACGACGAGTCCAATTACTACAAACCTTACCTCTGGTTCAAGGCGCTCGAATTCTCATTCCTATCCCATAAACCCTCTAGCATACACATTCCTGTAATAGAACAAATTCCTTTTCCCTGTTTATTACATAAGCATTTATATGATATTTAAATATATAAATAATGTATCTGCATTAACAGATATTCTTTGTAGTAGTATCATGGTACCACATGATTATCTTTTGATAGTATAACATTACAAAGGTCAGTGGAAGAAGCAGCTTTACAGCAAACAAGGGAACTATTGCTGCAAAGAGAATTCCTGAATCCTATATACTAAAGAGAAATCATTCCAGAGGGGTTTTTTGGGAAGTTACTCTTTACAATTTTTTTTCTGTGCATCTTGTATATTTAAAGAGAACATCTCTATTACAATATTACATTCTACAAGAAGGAAAATTAACCTCCTCAGCCATTCTGGAATCCCCCACTTTATGAATTACATTTCAAACCACACTTGGCAAACCAAGAATGCTTTGATGAATTCCGGACAACAAGTAGTTGGACAGAAGTCTACTTGTAATTACGAAAATATGTTGTGCTGGCAAATAAGTTACTTGTGAATGAGCTATTAAGGACAGGCCATTTTTTATAACGATGCTACTTGCATCCAGTAGCTTTACACCAAAGTACCATGAGGAACAAACAGACAACGTTCAATCATGGGTGAAAACATCTTCGCAACTACACTACAGCAGCTCTGCTGAAGCCCCCTATAGACACATCAGCAAGAAATTGAAACTAGATGTAGCTAGAGAGTAAAGCAGAATTCTGAAGATTACATTTATCCTAAATAAATAAGAACCAAGTGAACAAGCTGATACGAGTGTGGGGGGTTCTGCATTACTTAATGCCTTTAAATCAAGATTAGATGGTGTTCTAAAAACAAGTTCTGGCATGTTCAGAGGACATGAGGTTTGTGCAGGAATTACTGGGTGAATTTCTGTAACTGATGTTTTGCAGAAGATGAATTTACCTGATCATAATAAATTTAGGCTTTAAATTCTATAAACCCGGGAATGTGACCCACCATTCCTTATGATGTGACCAAAGACCTCCATCACTTATTTATGTGGAAAGGCAAATTAATTTTAAAGACAATTAACTGAGCTTTTCGTTGTCACCCTCCTTCCCCCCCTTTTATTCAAAACACAAATATACAGGCCTATTTTAAGATGAGACCAAATTAATGTGAGACTTACTTTGTACATGAAAGGAAAAGAAGTCTGAGTTCCTATAAACCTTTCAAACTTTCATTCCACCTCCCTTCCCAATTTGCACGGAGGAGTCTATTTTACAACTTCATCCATGTAATGGTCCTGCAGACCATTTCTTCATGCCAAAATTTCCCTTTGAAGTTTGCTCTCCCATTAGTGTTTCAGTGTAGGTATTCAAACTGATCACACAAGCACAGCAGAACTCCAGAACTGTCCATGTTCCACCGAATACAGTTGTTTCATGTTGCCTGTGATTTACAGTCTTAATTAATGCTCAAAAGAAGAAGAGCACATCTTTGGTGGAGCGTCCCCCCTCCACACACACATACCCCTCCTCCTTTTTTTTTTTTTTTTTTTGTACAAAACAGCGCTCTGAGGGTTTTGTTGGACATTGTGCAGGATGGCTTTGCCAAGCAGAATGGAACACACTTAATACTTTTCCTTTATAACCCTTGCAATAAATCAGCTACCACTCTACTTGCACGAGAACGGCCATTAGTGTCCTGTCCCCTCCCCCAGCACTTCCCGAATTTTAAACAAAGTAGGAATAAACTGAAGCTGAGCAGAGCCAGCGAGCCCAGTAAATCAGTTTAATGAGAACTGAATCAATCATATGAAGTCCACTACTGAACAAATAAGGTGGACAGAAGAGGCTGGGCATTCAATGGAGATATTGGGATGGGGAAGTGGGAAAGCAGCACTCGCATATTTGATCTTCGCCAGTGACACATATCTGTTGTGAACACTGTGTTCTGTAAAATCGTATTTGCTGCAGCTTGCTGCTGCAATTCATTGTTTAGATTTGGCTGTTTCCTCTCCTGTTTGTGGTTTTGTTCCTCCATGTTTTCCCACAGAAGTGGAGTTTTCTGTTTACTCATTTTCACCACTTACCTCCCCTGTGATTCACTTCAACTCTTCATTTATCCTTCTCAGGTCTCTCCTATTTCTGCATTCACAGTAAGTGAACACATCTACACACATATACATGCTACCATCCATCAAAAAGCATGATAGCAAGTGATCCTGTATTTGGAGGAATGCACAGTGTTAAAGAAACTATATAAACTTCAGTACATGACCGCATTTAGATTCTGCGCATTCAGCATTAAAAAGACCTTTTGATAACAGAGTATTTCTCATTAACCAGGAATAAATTCATAAGAAGCTGGGAAATCATACAATGAAGTTCTTCAACATTATGAGATGGGATGGTTTTGGAACAGCAATGACAAGAAAGTGTAAAAAACCAAACCAAACCCAAACCAAACCCAAACCAATACACAATTGAGGAGAACCATGTCTTCAAACTGGGGGCAATAACATGTACAAGTTGCCAAGTATGAATTTCTTGGTCAAAGGGGACGAAGGGGCCCTTTACCTCCTGCACATCAGTCTCCATCGCCAGTGCCACAGCTCCTCCTTGGCCACTCGGCCTCATGCACTCAGAGAAAGGAGCTGATAAGATGTACTGACAAGCAAAGTCAGGAATGAGTATGTCTCCCTATCCACAACACTATGCTCTTGCCCCACTCCTGCAACAAGAACTGGTGGATGTGGGGCAGCGTGGCCTACCCCTTCCCATCACATCTGCAGCTCTTCCTTGGGACTCCAAGCCTCCTTCCCTGGGACTCCAAGCCTCCTTCCCTGGGCTTGGTTAAGACAACCTCATTCTACTCAAGGTGCCCCCTCCCCAGCTACTACTCCTCTTCACTGGGAGGATAATAAAAGAGTGGAAGTAATGCATATATCTGAAATACTTAAGCACCACAGGGCCATAGTTTTAATCCTAACAGCACGGTCAGTGAAACCCACCAAAACATCCTGTGCTGCTCCTTCTGCCACTGCATCAATTTTTCAGGTGCACTCTTGCCAGTTCTTCTGCACCTGAAAAATTACAGTCTCTATTCAATTTCCAGACCTGTCACTAGAAAAACTGGCACTCGACCACTACTTCCATGGCTTCTGGGAAAGGTCAACTAATTAGAGCTGCTGTAAGAGACGGGCAGAGCCCACTTTTGCACTTTCTTGCCCCCGCCTTCTCCTTTCTCAGTACAATGGAGAGAAAAGGACATGCCTGGACCTGCCAACATGGTCTAGGAGGTGAGAACCTTGGCCACTGCCTGCACAGTGGGGAATTTTTGTACAGCTGTGGATGGCAGGTGCTCCTTAACAGTTTGTCAGCATGATATTTAATGATATTAAGATGAGATCTATCAGATCAGGTGGGGAACAGAATGAATTTATTAGAATTAATTTGGAAATCCTGCTTATCATCAACCTGTACTATATGCAAGCCTGGTGCTGTGAGCTCTTAAGAGTTCTACTGAGAGTCTTATGACACAGCCTTTTCTTAAAGTCTCATATTCAAAAATCATGTGATTTTTATGAGAATCTCAGCCTTCATGAGAGGAAGAAATTAAGTGTCAAGTCTTCCTGGTGACAAACAAAAACCTGAAACTGTGAAATCTAATACCACCAAACCCAGAAGGCTAATACCCCCCCCCCAAAAAAAATTACCTTCATACCCTGTGATTTTTAAGCCAGCTTCGTGATCATAGAGCATGACTTAAAATTTTTGGAAGCTAGGGTCTGATTATATTACAAGTGATAATCTACAGAAAGACTCTGTATTCTCTGCATTGATTTTAAAGTTTTCTTGTTTATTTTCTGTATGAACAGAATTCTCTCTTGATACCTTAACTCATAATAAATTCCTCTGTCCAACTTCTGGACTGATGCTTTGCTCTTTGTTGCATTTAACAGCCACGCTCTTCTAGTGAAGCCTGCGGTTTTCTGACAGCAAGTGCACTGTGTTCACTGTTCTTAGTTAAAAAAAAAAAAAAAAAAAGGATGCAAGGCAAATGATACAAACTATGCTCTCACAAGCAGTTTTAAGCTTCTCTTGCTCACAAGCGCACTGAAGAACTTGATATGTTAGCACATTAATTAAGACAAACTTTCATTTCTCTCTCTGTCTTTCCCATTCTCTCTGACTCTTCTTCTGTCATGGGTATTTAAACTACCTGTGATGATGTAGGAATTCAGTGAAGCAAACAAACTGAACAATTCAGGAAAGCAAAAAAGAAAAAGAAAATGAAAAGCATTAAAGGTCCTTGGCACAGCTAATTCACTCTTGTAATTCTAAATGGTTACACATAGCTCCAATCTTTGTAAAAAGAAAAAAAAATACACTGTATTCAAAGTAAAATAATAAGACAGTCTATAAATAATAGTATCAAAGAGTTTGGAAGAAGGAAGGAGGACATTTTGTTCCAAGGCAACTGAAGGTTGTTCTCTTCTTTCTCTCTTCACCTAAACTTTACAGGCAGCTGTAAAACAGGAATCTAAAGCCGATTTATTGTAACAGACCATCATTCTGGTCATAGCCACCAATGGGCCAGATCCAAAGCCCTCTGAAATGAAAGTCTCCCTGTTGACTTCATGGTTTTGGATCAAGACCAATGTTTGTGCATTTTTTTCAAGGAGCAATTTTTCCAAATAAGCTGGAGTTTATTTGGAAATATTCCAGGGGCTACGTGACACTTTCAAGAGTTTATATTCATCCAAGTGACTTTTAGGAGCCAGTTCTCTGTTTTTTACATGGAAAAATTGGGGGTGGGGGGAGGGAAAGAAGAGCACTTTTTAAGTCCGTCTAGAATTTTCTAGATCCTTTCTTAAAAACAGGTCCCTCAGTTCTCGTGGAAGAGGCAGGGGCAGGCTGGCAGCCCAGGATCCAACCACTCCTTATAGCCTGAGCTGTCACCTTCATGAGGAATAATCACGGCCTCCCAGCCACAGTGGGGGCACTGCTGCCGTACAACAACCCTGAGCCACCAGCACAGTTCCCTGGGCACCTACTTCTCGGCGCTGAAGACCATCCACTTTTTCTGTTGGCCTCCAGTGTCCAAATTTTCAGAAGTGACAAGCGCCCAGGCCCCAAATCAGGGACTGCATGAGTTGGCGTAAGCTGGAACTAGGGCTGCTCTCACTTGCACGGGAGGCCCAACCCGTTCTCGGCCACCACCAAGCAGAGGAAGAGGAAGGGTGGAAGGAAGGTGATGCAACATCACCTCTATCTTTCACTTTCCCTGTGTGTCAGGACATCAGAGGATCCTAGTGTGGGGTACGCTGTCTTTTAGCACAGAAGAACTCATATAAGGGCATTTTGGTCAGCTGTCTTCCTGTTTGTTAGAAATAAGGACCATCACGTGTCTGACCACCGTCAGAAGAAATGTGAAGGACTAATGTCATTAGGTTTGCTTCCCCACAACAATATCAAAACAATCTGGCAACTCTGCTCTAAAGCATGAGCAAGCAAAAATGAAACACACTTTTTCACATTCATGCGGTGTAATTAGAGGTAAAACTGAAGAACAGAAGTCCCACTCACCGAGCTCTGAACAGTCTTTTCAGTACTTGGAAACCCTTGTGATATGTCTAAAATAAATACCCAGCTACGAAAATTCTGTTAACGTCAAAATTATGTCAAAATTTCCTTGGCAGACTTCTAGGATCTATCCCACCGATAGTCAGTACCAGGGCTCTTACAGATAGGTAAGTAACACAGCTTGAGCTGTTCTGGACAACTGTTAAGCAGCCTGAAAATTTTATATTATATTGTTAACCACTGCACTCTGTTTTTTCTTTAGTGAACGTAGGAATGTGCTCAGGCCCTTCAGTACCTGAAGAGTGTTTAGGTGGTTTTGGGGGCCAGTATCCTGAGATATTTAGGTGCTTAACCTCAGCTGAAATCAAACAGTTTTGTTAGTTTATTAGGAACTATGTTTTGACTCTTTAACAGCTTTATATAGCATTCACTGAAGAAACTTTCTGCCAAAAAGTCAGGCCAGAAAAACCCACTGCATATAATGAGCCAGATCTACCAAGTTTATATTAACTGATCCAAGCTGAAACTACTAGGTGCATAAAAAATTAAAAATGGCTAAAGTCAACATGAGCTGATTGTACAGACCTGCTCTTATTCACTTTGTGATTTTGACTGCATCCTGCAAGCCCTACTGTGAAAACTCAAAAGCACTTTTTCAAATGAAAGAAAATCAGAGTATCTAGTGTCAGCAAGCCTTGTAAAGTCCATACATGTTTACACTTGGCATCAGATTACACACATTTGACTTCTTGATTTAGTGTGCGCACTTGCATTTTCCCTTCTTTTGTCAGAAATAAAATACAGCTATTCTTAAGAGAAGACTTGGTTTTCAAAAAGACCTAATTTGTACTGTATGTTAGGAGAGTTCACTTTTCGCCCCACCCAGAGAGAAGCCTGATCCAAATACAAAAAAAAAAAAAGACTCAAAACTCAGAAGTTAATCTGGGTAAAGGCAATGTCTATTTGCAAGACATGGAGAGAGAAAGAGAGAGAGGAAAAGCAGCGGAGTCCTTGGACCCTTTTTTTTTTTTTTTGACGCATCGCAAAAGCAATTCTGCTGAAATCTTATTCGGAACATCAAATGAGTAAAAAAGAGAAACACAGTTCTTAAATTATTTTGTACTTTCCATGCATAGAGGAACAGTCAGAACTGTATGGGGTTTTACGCCTTCTTAGTAGCCAGCTTATAAACAGTGTAGCTACCAGCCTCTTTCCATAGGAAAAACAGTGTTCTGTGGATTATAGTAACATTGCTAACTGCTTGAGCCTAAGGGGCAAAGAACGCATTCTACTTAAATAACTTAACATGGTATCTGATGATCTATTAAATAACAGACAACTGATAAGTAATAAAAGTAATCAAAAAGAAACATGAGATGAGAGTCTCGGGATAAGAGGAATTTAGGGAACAGTCCTATACAATTAGAAAGATTGTGCAAGTTGACTTTTTCTCTCTCTGATTCCTGCGATTTTTTGATGAGAATACTACAATAAAATTAGATGGAATAGCAGTTTCGTTATTTGTACAATGTGTGCTAACAGGCCATCGAGCAGAACACTGGTGCGTAAGTGTTTGCAGAATCAAACTCATAAAGATAGCAGTAGCCACAACAAAGTGACTAACTAGGTGAGACTTGAAATTTTCAGCATGTTTTTATGGATATTTATATACAGGAAAAGGAAACTAGCCCAAATGTAGAAATCAGGTCAAATACAAACAGTTGTACAATTTCTAAGTTAATTTTGACATTACCCTATCGTTGATCATTATGTAACTGAAAAACAAGTTAAATCAAACATCGTTTGTGGCTGTTAATCATTTGAAGGAAAACCATAAACCAAACTGTTTTTTCCAAATTTAAAAAAATATATTTGCCTCAGAACACGGCTTGATGCCCTCTGCACATAGCCAACCTAAAATCAGCCCAAAAGAAACCATTTATGAGCAAGCAAGCAAACAAACAAAAAATTCAGTTATGAATGCTACTATCTCTCTGAATTGCCTGTCTGTCAAACACGTATACTTAGCTTTGCTGCCATGGCAAAACTGGAGCAATGTTTTTGCACAACTTACAACCTTACTTATATTCACCCTTGTAATCCAAAAATATATTAATCTGGATAAAAGAGTAAAATAGAAGTAATACATTAAACCCACACTTTTCTCTAGTGTGTTAGCCACATAGCATTTTTCACATACGTTCTGCAATGTCTTGTTATAGACAGAAACAGTACTTTTTGTGCGTAACATCTTCCATAAATCTATCATAGCTCAGTATCAAATTAACAGTGACAGAGAAATGTGTATGTTCTTACTTTGACACTTACATTGGAGGCTGTGCTGTTCAGAGCTACCGTGAGTGCATGAATCAAATACAGGCCCACATAAAACTTTCCCATGTATGCTGCAAGCGTTAAGCTCTAATTGCTTTTGAGAAAAGGTTGTCAAATTGTTGATAGCTTGAAAATTTGCATTAAGTCATGATCTTGGCTTGAAATCTCATGACTCAAATTGAAATTCAAGGTTTCTACACAAAGCCAAGTTAAAACTGTATTTTTCTTGATTGCAATCTTGCCATTGTTTAGAGCCAGAACCCATGACCAAATTTGTAAGGCAGGACACAGACACAACTTGAATACAGGATTTGCGGAAATCCATGGAAAAGAAAATTTTAGAGTTTTGTTTTCAGCGGGGATGTGAAATGAGACCCTCCTGGGAATTGGGATGAGGCAGTGATTTGGGAACTCTAGGTTCAATTTGCATAGTTATTATCTAGGCTCAGAGGATAGCACAATAAATAGCAGCCTTATGCTGTCTAAGGAATTCTCTTTGTATTGGTAGAAATGTCTGCGAGGGGAGTCACCTCTACTCTGGGGGAAGCTCCAGCTTTGTTATTCATCATTCTTTCCTGATCTAAGAGATCTTAAAGCCTGGCACAGCATAGCATGCAAACAATCTATAGACAGACACACCACATTGTAAATTATATATATTAGGGTTATATATATATATATATTTATATATATATTAGAGTTTCAAAGAATTTTTTCCATTCGTTTTATTAGATTTCAGAAAATAAACTGTGTGATGTACTAATGAGATCCAAAATAGGAAGGCCACTACAGCTGTCTTGTTTGCATGAAGAGTAAGTGTGTTTCTCTTTTGATTAGCAGAAGAGAAAATTGTATTATTGTATATGGATTTATTCTTATACTGCTGATGAATGATCATTTTAGCAACTGGGCTTTGTGCTTGAATTTCGAGAGGCTGCTTGGCTGTTTTAATAACCATATTAATTATAGTCTTATGCTGTATTTTTGGGAAACTAAAAATGTTACAACATAGAAGGCAGATTTCCTAAACTGGCCTCGCCCATAGGGAATTTTGATTTTGTGCTGGTAGGGTGCTCACAGACCCAACACAAAATCCCAGACCGCTTTAAAATTTCTTCTTTAAACATTTTCAAACACAGGTACAGTACCGAGGACCTCCTGCAAATGTGGACCCAATTGCATAGCTCCAAAACAGAGCTGCCATGGGAAACGTTTCGTGATGGCGTCTGTTTGCCAGATTAGGCGTAACTCCTAGATCACAGTAATCTACCATGTAACTGAGGTGGTGCCGCATTTAGGTGAAGAACTTCCAAGACTTCTGCAAGTGCGTGCCTTGGGAAGAGGCAGTCAGTCACAATCAGGCATCCCCTGCTCACTGCCGGCTCGCCTGTAGCTCTAGCTCTTACAATACTGTAATACTGCATGAGCTGAGGATCTGGGAAGCTCTTTTTGCTAAGGTATGTTAAGGTATGCGTTTTTTTAAAAGTATCTTAATTTTCCATTGTCTGTTGACTTTTTTTTTTTTTAACTAAATGGGAAAGGTATTTCGAGTTTTTTTTGTTGTCAGGATATGAAGTGAAACTGCATGTATATGGCACCCTCCCCAAAAGCTCAAATGAGGCAGGTGCCATAAGAAATATTCCATGTTAAATGCTGCAAGAGCATGCAGGAGACACTATTTGAAAAAGTGTGCTCTGTGCTTTGATATTGTTCACCTATGATTTCAGTTAAGGGCTAATAAGCTGTAAAATTATCACAGTGGTTCTGTGCTGGGTAGGATGGAAGAGGAATAACAACGATCTAAGACCTGAAAGTGCAACAACAAAGCCATGTACAATTGACACTGTGTTTGTGGTCCAGATATTAAATTACAGTTTGGTTAATCTACTTAGGAAAGTTCAGATGATAAATGTGACTTTGGTGAAATTATTTTACTGGAAACAAAAACTTCTCAGACTACTTAAAAGACATGAGAATGTTAAACACCGTTAGAGCAATTTAATGAGTATTTAATTTCACTGAGACACTGGAAAATCAGACATCATGTTACATCAGACATCAAGTTACAGTTTGAGCTTGGGTAGATTCTGATCAAAGGTTTTCATTATTTGCAGTTTTGTTTTAATTTTAACAACTGTTGTAATTTTTATATTGTTACTTCTCGTTAATAATTTCAACAAAATGCACCTCTACTGTACAAAGTCTGTGTTGCTTTCCTTTTTTTATAATAGTCTAAGCCCTAAACCTTTAAGGTGAGTGAGCTTGGCCAGCATGGCTCTTGTAAGGATGTGTGGGGTACTCTCAAGAACGGATCACTCTGACTTCTTTTTTAGTTTATATTGAGCAGTGCCACTGTTCACCTCAGACTTTTGAAGCGTGCCTCTGTAATACAGACAAAATACATCAGTCCTTGTACTTTCCTCCTACAAACTCGCTAAGCACTGCTCACGGGACCAATTCATTTTCTTCTAGCATTTGACTATTTCTGATTAGCTCGCAGCTGTAAGACGGCACCTTCCAACCAGTTTCCCAGTGACATAAAGTGCTGGCCTATGCCTACAGTTTTTTGAGAGGCCTTTCGCCCGCTAAGGCCAACACCCTCTGTGCAGCTGATTTATTTTGAAGTACAGTGCGACACGGACTGTGTAGCTCCATTGACTGTTTTGGTAGGCACAACCCTCCTTGGCACCTCCAAGCTCCAGCACAAACAAAGAAAAGCAACAGAGGCAAAAGACATACAGCAATTAGTATAAATTATTTCAGGAAAGCTTTGCGACAACTGAGAATGCCTATTAAAAAAAAAAAAAAAAAAAGGAAAACTTCCAGATATAATTAGCAATTGTACAGAATACCTCCGTCATGGTAGCCTGATGACAATGAAAAACAGGAAATCTCACTTATTTGACTAAGTGAGAAAGGCTGGAGACCTTTAGAAGTCTAACTATAATTTCCAGTATTTTGCATTGCTCAAACACTTTATGGAGCCAGAAATAGATAGGCAAGAGGGCCCATCTAAACATGAAGTAGTATTACAGGAAACATGCAGTTTTTTGATTTTAGGGAGGTACTTGCCACATTTGTTTATGTAATCACTCATTTTGTTTACAGGGACACTAACTACATGAGTATCATTCTTCCTCTTGGAGACTTATATAAACTTTTCACTCATTCTGAAAGCAAGTAACTGGACCCCGTTTTCCACAGTTCGAGCCTAGCACTACAACACAGTCATCAGGGCGTTTCCTACGGACGTTACTTTTTGAAAGGGCAGACTCCAAAACAAAATGATGCAAATCACGTAACTGCTCACAGCAAATCCCGGCGTACCCGCGGCGAAGGGAAGGCATCAGCACGGCACAGTGGCACCGCAAGGGCACCGAGGCCTGCTCAGCCCCGCCGCAACCTTCCCGTCAGGGCTGGGGAGGGCGAAGGCAGCTGGCGGCTGGTGGGTCCGAAACGAGGAGAGGGGACAGCAGGGCACGCGGCTTAATCGTGGATAAGAAACTGAAGAGCCAAAGCCAGAAACAAGGAAAAACGCGTGCTAAAACTTGAAGGAAACCTGAGGGAAGGAAACAGGTGTGGAAGAGCAGATAAACGATGAGGGAAAGAGAGATCGGTCATAATTCTTACTTTCAAAAATGAAAGAGGGAGTAGATGAGAAGGGAGGAGCACGCCCACCCATTAGACAGGACAGAGGCACAGGAAAGGTGAGAAGGAAGGTCAAAACGACAAAAGGCAAAAGAAAGAGGGAAAAGGGAGAAAAACCTCAAGAAAAAATGAGAAAAGCATGAACTTTATTTTTTTTTTTAAGTGAAAGTTCACCCTTGTCTTGTTTTTCTCTTGGTAAAAACGCAGACTAAAAGAAAGCAAAAGGATGATTACAGTCTCACAGTAAGGTGATAAAGAAGGGGAGCAAATTGGATATCAGCTGTATTCATCAGAGGATACATCAGGAGTAGCTGGATTCAAGAACACTGCAGTGCAAAAAGAACATTTCTTCGAGGAGGAAAACTCCTCTATCTGTCCAGCAGAATTCCTAAAATATTACTGCAAGGCCACAACTTTGTCCAAAAACCAATAAATAAAACTTCTGTCTGAAACTTTTCCCACCATTCCAAGGCAGTTGGTATTTAATCTAAATAACCTCCCACTGAGTGCAGCCCGTAGCTCTGCAATGCAGTCTCATCACAGCCCTGTCTAAATACAGCTTTAATAAATACTCAACTTAAATTCGCTCAAATTCCAGCTTGGTGAGGGTATGAGCTGTAGCTGTGAGCCAGCCACGGCTGAACCAAAAAGCCACTGGAACTTCTCGGTGCTTGTGGCATGCTGAATTTTTATGTCGGTCTTTAGCTGTAGGATTGTTGTGAAGCCACTGTTGTTTGGTGCATTAACCATTTTGGCTGGAAAAAAATCACAGTGTGTTTTTGAATATATGGAAAGCCCAAAGCTATGGCCAGAATAAAAGAATTGAGAACGCCTCAATGGTAGGCCAACCACAGCACTTTGCATAGGGGCAGTTTTCTGATGGGAAGTATTGATCCATCATGGTGGGAAGGAGATTAGGAATGTATTTGTTTCTGCCCCTGTTCTTCCCATCTCCCTCCAGCCGCTGCTTTTGCACTGCTTTGCTCCTACCCCTGGGTATTTATTTTAACGGTGTAGGCACTCTCCCTCACTGCCTATTCTACACCTACTTTAAATTCCAGTGAGCCACCCCTAGTCACAACAAATCCACTTTGAACAGTAACAGATTTATGGACTTACACAGGAGTCCAAACATAAGAAAATTAGATTTGTTCAAATCCAAATATCATAGGAAACTGGAGCCTAAAAATTCACATACACCATTTCTATTTACACGGGCATTTCTAAGCTCTCTAGAGACTCTACTGCCCTATTGACAAAATATTTTTTCCTTGAGAAAAAAAAAAAGTGAGAGAGCCTGTTTGGAAGCAAGCAAGAGGGGCTCACCCAGTCCTCACCTAAAAACAAAGCACTCACTGCTGTGAGCGACTCGAGACAGCAGTTGCTTCTTCAACCAGATACCTCATCCAAAATAACCCCTTCCCCACCTGCCAGATCCCATCAGCAACCCAAGAGGAGGGGTTTTATGGAGTCCAACTATTGTTTCCTCCTGCTTTAGATCTAGTGACCCAACGCTAACATCATTCCCTGCTACAACATTATTACACTGACTGACAGGGTCAATCCTTGCTAGATGTCACTAAATCAACACCCCTTCAGGGTCTCTTTCTAAAGAGAGAATAAGTTCTCTCTGATGACCTTCAGAGTTCAAAAGTGACTTAAGCAGAATCGCTGCCCCATCCATCACTCAGGAATGAGGGGACATTTGCACAGGGTCAGAGTGGCACCGGACTACCATGAACTTCCTGCACCCTGCTTCCCTGCATACCAAACTTAGCTGCTCTCAGTGATTCATTTCTGCAGAGAAAGGAATAGAAGGTGAAGGCAATGAAGCCGCAGTGTACGCGGCAGAGGTCAAACCCAGAAGGGAACCCAGAGCACGCACACACGCATACACATGAGAAAAAGAGAGAGAGCGGGCAAGAGTGTTTTCTATTAGCTGCCTGCTATAAATATTACCTTTCAGGTCAAATATTTTGTTTTGAAAATAGCCAAATCCCAAGGACTGCTTCCACCCATCAATCTAAAAGGAGAAAAAAGAAATGTCAATGCTATCTTCATCCAAAAACTAGCTCAAAACAAACAAGGTCATGGCTGCTTTACAGCTAACAGAGATGAGCTACTTCCATCACCTTCTCTTTTGTCCCCTACAGAGGTAAGCCAAAAATCTAAATTACTGATGCATCGAGGAGCAATCCCCAATGTGAGTGCATGATGCAGAGAGGAACAGTCCCTAACGCAAAGTTTGATCTCAAGTGCCAGTACGGCAAATTTAGAATTGACCAAACTGATTTGCAGCACAAACATGCGGTACAGCTAATGTTCTACCAGATGAAGATACTAAAACATAACCAAAACCAAAAGATTACAGGGTTTGGTGGACTCATATGCTAGGAGGCATGAATCTCCTTTGACTGCTGACTAAAATAATACATCCTTTACAATTAATAATTACCTGGTTTAAAAAAAAAAAAGAAAAAAGAAAAACAATATACCTTCCTTCACCCCATGTTATCTGTTGTTCTCCAAGGAATATTTGGGGAAAAAAACAGCTTGGCTGGCAAATGACACCAAAGGACTTAAAAAGAGCTCTCTTTTCCTTGACACAGCAGCCCTCATCAAGGTTGGGAGTAGTCCTGGGGATGCAGATCAAGAGGCTGCATTTTGCATTCTCAGCCTCTCCTGCTCCAGTAGCAGGAGCAGTTTACAGCCGCAGCTGGGGAAAGGGAGTAACTGGAAGCACACCTGCTGCCCATATGCCAACGCAGGAATCAAGCTCATTACCTTTTCCACTGTTATTTTCCTCTTACTGCTGAGAAAATGACAGGGAGGAGGCATTTATTACTCCATTCGGGACAAAGCAGTTGCTTGGGTCTAGGCAGCACAGGTATCTTAAATTCATGAATGCGACTTCAAAGAAATCCCTGCTAGAAGACATTCCTCTGAGAGCTTAATTTTCACTTCATTTATGTGAAGAACTGAAGTGTGCTGCACTGAGTTTTGTAAAGTAGCAAAGCAGATAAGAGAACATCAAACCCCCAAACAACTCCATCCCATCTAAATACATCACCACATGCTTCACAGAATGGACTTTAATCATTTTGGCAGCTGCAGCTGCAATTATGTATGATAACTCCTCACTGTGTATTTTTATGGCCCAGTAAATATTCCATGGTGTGTTTTGAAAAATGAAAGTATGATGATAAAAATAGACCGTATTACAGCTTTAGAGCAGACTGTCCTACCTGGTGTGCTGGCCTTACTCTGTGTGCATGTGTGTGTGCGTCGTGGGGAGGAACGGGCCGTAAGTACACCTTACCAATCACTTCTTATCCTCTTACTCCCCACAGGGAAAGCAAAACAAGCAGCTGAATGCTAAATTCCCTTCTTGAGTCCGAGTATCACTGAATATACGCATTTTCCTCAAACACCCCCATGCTCGTGGTGAGGCAGATAAGTTCATTGTTTGTCACTAACAATTTTTATATAAATGTGCAAACAGGATTGCAGAGACAGAAATGAACCCCCCCCCCCCCCCCCCCCCCGAGGAAGCTCTCCTGCAATGGAGAGGTAAGGAACTGGACAACAGAAATAACTGAGCTATTACCAGCTGCCCCATGAGTAAGTAACTTGACCTTTGGAACACCATTATGCCCTAACCAAAAGTCCAGAACTTGGCATCAGTGAAAGTGTTTTTCCAGAGCAAGTCTGATGTTCATTGTACTGGCTTGAGCCTGGCTCGCTGCTCTGCTCTTGCCAGCTCTCGCTGCAGCAGAGGTTTGAGAGTGTGGGATGACTGCTCTGCAGCAGGAGCACTGCAAGTAACTGCACACCAATAAAGCACATCCAGACATACAAAGCCACGACAATGGCTAATCTGCTGTGATAAGTGGGACCCTATTAATGTCATCAGTCAAGCTGAACATGTCCCTAACTAAATGGTAAATCCCATTTGCTTCCACCTTCACAAAAGAGCCTGAAGTTTAGAAAGCAAATTAAAACCCTCTCATACTCATGCTTGACCAAGTGCTCTACTGTAACCAGAATATTCGCAGGAGCTGTATTCTCAAGAAGGATCATTCCTTCTCAAACTGGCTGACACTGCTTCAAGACTGAAGCATGAGGACTAATGATCATGCTTAATTTAGACCCAAGCTTAATTTAGTTAATGTGACTGGCAGGATATTTCTGTAAATAATTATGATTGAAAAAGAGGCACTGTCATGTCTTATGCTGCCAAGTCAGGTATACCAAAACTAGTTTCTTTACAGTGACAAAGTGCCTGGGCAAAGGAGGTTTGTTCCAGAGGAGAGCATGAAATGGACCCTTAGGTACTTGCTCTGAAGGTCTTGCCCCAGCAACAGAAGAGGGTAGAAGTAGCAGCGGAGCGAGAGGCAATGCTAAGATAAAGAGGGGGTACACATTCAGTGAAACTGTGATTTGCTGTTGGCACAGATACCGCTGCAAGGAGTACGAGGAGGCACAGCACATGTAAAGGAACTGGAGGGAGACTTGGCACTGCTGCCACCTGAAGCGCTCGCAGGCGGCCCTATCTGAAGCTCCCTTGCCTCCCCACTCCTCCTCACCGGGTGCATGTCCGCAGTAAGCAGCTGCTGCCCAATTGTTTGTCACTACTCTGGCTGCTCCGGGTTATGCACTGGAATGGGATTATCCGGGGTTTTTAGGCAATTGGGCTGGGATGAGGACTGGCTGGCTGAGACCTGAGCCAACCAAAGCGGAGCTCAGGCAGCCGTGCTGCATGGTGCAGCAGGCATGTGGAGCAGGCAGCAGGAAGGATAAGTGGGCATCAGCCGCACTTCCAGCCACTCTTTTACACACAAATCGAGTTTGCAGCACAGAGGTCTCATTAGAGACAAAGCTGCTACTACACTACAGCCACATCAAAGACCTCTTTTTCTTTGTCTTGCTCGATAAAGAGAGCACAACCTCTTATTTTAGATGTGGAGCTCTGATGTTTACCATATTCTGGTCACATCAAGAGCAGGCTACGGTAGTGGCTTTACTTGTCCTGCTCCTTAAGATTATTCAGAAGCTGAAGAGAAGTCCGACACACAGAGGCCTTAATATGTAAGTGTGGCTTTATGACTATTTTATGTATGAGGGTTTGCAGGTTGAATTTAAGGCGCTGGTATGGATTTTTAATTTTTAAACAGTTTGAGTTTCTTGAGAGGTATGTCCACCTATACTGCTACAATAAAATTCAAAGGCACCATACATCTGCACCAGATTATGCATATGCAAGAAGCTGTGCAAGCTAAATGTTAATCTTAGATTTGTAATCAATTCACAGGGGAGGGAGATATCTTGACATGACTTTTGTTATTTTTATACTCTTCTCTCAATCCTTTCTGATTTTGCTTGGTTATTGAAACTGTTTGCTCTATATTTTTCAATACAGATCAATTTTACATTAAATACAACCAGGAAGAAGAAAGACTTAGTCTGTGCATCTTAGAAGTAATAATACACATAAAACTCTTACAGACTTCTAGGCACTGAATACTGCAATTCAGTGCTCCAAATTCACTGGTTATGCTGTATATACCCACTATATACAAAAGCCAAATTGTATGATGATACAACTTTCACAGCTGCCTCGTACTCTACAGTGAGATGAAATGTGGTAAGATAACTTCTTACAAAACATCCGTGGCTAGGAAATTTGCATATTTAAACATACAAAGTTATATCACAGTTTCCAAGACACATCTCATTAGGAAGTGAACTCAACACTTCTCCTTGAAATGAATGAATCTGGATGTTACCTCTACCAACACAAAATATTTTATCTCTTTCCTAGCATACTGATTTCTAAAATGGAAACTAGTGAAAAACTTAGTTTTTAAGAGAACTTTTACCAAGAATGAGTTTCCAAACTTTTAGAAATTCCCATAAACATGCCCGCGAGAAGGAACACCTCTGCAATGTTTCCCACACAAACGGTGCAGCAATGTGCTAGCGTATGAGGATCAGAAAGTGAAACAGACACGAGTTAAAATGAACAACTTTAGTTGCATGGTCTGAAAGAAAGCTAAAAGCCTAAATAACAGTAACAAACTTCTTTTTATCCTGGAGAAGAAATACATTTTTGTAAAATGGGTGTGCTGTTTCTTATTCTTTCAAATTTAGTAGTAGCTCTTAATGCACATTAAGTATCTGCTCTTGCCAAACTGTCCACAGTAACAGATTTCTTCCCTGAGTGCAGCAGTATAAAGAATAGCTTACTTTTTTAAGTCAGAAGACATTCTGCTACATTTCTTCCCTTTATTTTTTCAATATTATCAAAAGCTTACTTCCGTAACTTCAAGTCACACTGAGATACTAGACCCTCTCCTACTGATACCTGAGAAAGGACAAAGAAAAAGGGGAAAAAGAGAGAGTTGTCTCAAAAACAGTTAAGAAGGCAGGAGGGGTTTTGTGCACAATGTTTGGGTTTGGGACAAATGAAAAATGTTCATCAACGTGAAACAAAACAAGTTGTCTCATCAAGGGTTCCCAAACAAAATCTAAGTATTTAAAAAATACTTGTTTTATTTTTGAAAGGGGAACACTGAGATGTCACATTTGGGGAATGTTCAAAAAAAGTTTCAACTAAAAACTCTCCAATTCTTAACCAGAACAATCAATTCAATTCATAAGCAGTCAAGTTAATTGTTTTGGTTTCCAGAACAGCACATTTTGGCAAACAAAGTATTTGTCATGCAAAGCTCTTTCCCCCAACTCCAGCTAAAGAACACATGGATATTTCTCCAAATTTAGGAGATAAAAGAGCTGCTCTAATGTCCTTCAGACCATCGTAGGCCATCCTAGTTGCCAAAGGCAGCTGGTACTCTGCAGAGTTCTACCTACACCTTATGTCCACCAAGATCACTTTGGGGCTGGCATAGCTGAGAGGTAATACAGATGCATGGAAATCCCCGCCACGAGCGGAGGAGGAAGACAGGGAGGAGAAACATGTCGGGAATTTCCTTCACATGAGCTGAATTTCCTGGGAGCCATTCTAGTGGGCTACGGCATTTGCATGAAAGCAGCATTAAAAGGCCACAGCAGAACATAGTCTTATTTCCTTGAAGGGGAACCAGTAATGTCAAATGCATTAACCATATTTGGTTTGTGATGCACGTCAGTGACAATCTGTGTTTCCAGTTACCTAATTTTCTTGTGTACTTCTTGAGTTTTCTTCCCTTAGCAGCATTAACATATAGAACTTAAAATTATCTGCCAGGTAGCCTCACTGCTCATGGCTGTGCCTTGAATCATTCTCTGCCTTAACTAACACCACTCCTAATACCAGTTTTCTAAAGCTTCACTTACATAGGAGTCTCCTCCACGTTGAGAGTTGAGAACCTATTATTACTTACCTCCTGTCTTTTTACCCATTTTAATTCATGACAGGACTTCACCACTACATTTAGTTTAGTACTTTTGTGAAAGATTGTATCAAAAGACTATCTGACGGTTTCAATTTTTGTTTTCATACACTTATTTTCCCCTATTTTTCCTCCAGAAGAATCCAGATTGCCCAGCGGCATGCTGCACCTTACAAAACCCACATTACTCCATCTCGTTTACACTTTCTCCTTTTACTTACTTGTTTCTATTGATTAGTGGGAGCAGGGATTCATTATACTACAGAATAATTCCTAGGAACATTCTTTATGAAATGCAGGGAAAGAAATATAAACAAGTCTATTCTCCTCTGGGTTAATGCACAACAAGAGAAATAATTAAAGGTAACTATTCTTGTATCTACTTCGACTGTTTAGGTCTTCACTTTCTTTAGAACTCTTCACAGAAAAATCCAAACTTGGATATTTGTTGCAATGTACTTTCTAAAGCTTTTTCAATTCCTTTTTGGGGGGGAGGAAAAAAGGGAAATTTGTTGCCTCTTTCCAATTCCTCAGCTTCATAACTGGCAGTGAGTAACTCCAGGATGGTTATTTCCCTCCATCATCCACTGTGGTGAAGCTGACACAATAATTCCTAGCATACAGCTGCTAGGAAAACCCCCACGATGTGTTAATTCTCATTATACAGTGCTAAAAGAACATGCAACTGTGTTTAAGGAGCTACCATGACAGGTATTGAGCATTTATGTCCTGTTTCAGCCAAGTCAAAGCTTAGCTTCAGGAATACGAATGATCCTGCCAATTTAACCAGTACCTCTCATGGAAGTAAAGCTGAAGAAGCAAGAGGATGGCAGTGCTAAAACTGAACAAGAATTCTCTATTTGAGAAGAATACATACTTCATCTGGATCAAGAACAGCATGACACTGTTATAAAAACCCTGCCTTTCCCATTTGACTCGCAGTTACAAATACGCCTGCACTTTTAAGCTCAGCTGAATAAATGATGGCAAACATTTAAACCTTATACTTCCCATTTTGAGGAGAACCATTCAGATTTATCAGCTGGCAAACCTGCCACTTAGGCTAAGGATTTCAGAATTTAAAGAGTTTACATCAGCACACCATCATGCCAAGAAAAGTGAGAAAAAAACTTCACAGATTTTCAGCATATAAAGTAGTTGTAAGAGGTGCCAAAAGAAATCATTCTGAGCCAAACAGTTGGTTTGATGGCTCCACTAATTACAGGCCAGCGCTGTTCCTGCTGAGCTGAAGGCGGCCACGGCTTGTTGTCACGCAGACAGATTAGCCACTGTTACCCATTAAGACCACCGTTTGAGTGTAGACAGAGACATGGAAGGAAACATAAGAAGGCGGCCTGTGCATAACCAAACAGGCTACCTTGCTGAAAAGAAACCCCCTAAAGCCACATTCTGCTTCATTAGCACATGAAAATAAGGTAATTGAATACTTCATTCTCCCATCAAGAGCCAAGATCCATCATTCATGGAAATGGAGTTTTGATAAGGTGGGGTGTTTAAATGAGGCAGAAAGATTCTTTGAATGCGTGTTACTCTGTTTATCAGAGACAAATCCCACTTAAATGCAAGTGAAAAAGCCCCTATAAGCATAAAACTTGAACAAACCCATTTTAACATTATTCTGTGGAAGACAGGAGGCATTATGCTTTTTGCTATGTTCATTCTTGTATCAGAAATCCAGGTTTCTCTGTCCTGTTTTTTTTCCCCTCTCTTCTTGAAGTCTGACAAGATATTTTTGCTGGCTCTTAACATCACGTATATCAGAGAGGAAAACTTAAGCAATTGACAGGGCAGGGCACTTTTCTTTGCATCACATTTTGATTTTTTTTTTTAAGTTATGCATGTTGTACATTCAAGTTTCTGGGGGGTTTTTTTCCCCAATTTTTTAAAACACTTCAGCTCATGACCAAAATAAGATGATGAATTTAATGAAAGATTTATCATTCCCAATTTCAGACTGAGATGGCTCCTGCTTTAGCTCTTTAGCTTTGTTTCAGGGGAAAAAACAAACAAACAAAAAAAACCCCAGATAAAACTAGATGATTCCAACATTCAAAAGGCAAACACATAAGCAGCAAGTGTTGAGATCTTCTTTAGCAAGCTAAAGAGGAACAAACTCATTTTCCCCCACTGTCTGGTCACCTTAAGTATAAAGCACAGTGAGTGGTATTTCTTCCAGAAAAAGATATTAATGCAAATACTGGAAATGCAGTGTCTGTCTCAGCCACCAATGCCTGCTCTGGTATTGCCAAGTCTTTTACAGAAAGAAGGAACTACAGAAGCATATAGACAGACTGGACCCTTCTTCTTTGGGTTTCTCTAAACATAAGTTAAAGTGGTATAGTTTCCTAGTTTGGAAATTGTTATGCTGGTATGATGTTATCTCCAAACAGAAAGGAAAAATAATATGACAATACAGACCAGCTCCCAGTCACTGGCAAGCACAGGGACTTTGATAGCATTTAAAACAAACAAGCCTGCCACCCCGCTCCCCCCCTTTCCCAGGCCCATCAACAGTGATGCATAAAATGTCCCTAATTTTTCTCTTGTTCTCTCATGTGTTCAGACACATGATAAAAAATGAGAAGTCTTTCCCTCTTAGAAATAATGTGTAATAGCACTGGTGCTAGGAAAGTAGGTTCACATTAGTATTAGTAAGCTGTATTTTTACAGCACTTTCAAGGGATCTAAATCATGTTGGTGCTGCAACAGTTCTGCCATTCCCTCTGTCTAGGGCTGTCTGCTCCCACCACTTCTGTGATGCTGGCAGGGGAGGTTGTCTGCGATGAGCGAGTTGAGGGAGATAACCCTGCCGAAAGCAATTTGATGTTCTGTAGGTTGGCCTTCTGCCCATTGGGTGCTGTAAGCTGGCTCCTATGGAATCAGATGGCACCAGGTGCAGAGCGACTGCACCAACACCTGGCCACAACTGGAAGAAAAGAGAGCGCTTGCAGGAATCCTGACATAGATCAGCTTAAACTGCTGCAGGACTGCTCCTTTTGGAGTGATGCTATTTTGGCAAAATGACCAAGGATGGAATACATGGGAATTTGGAGGTGTGGGGTGGGTGAGGAGAACTCCAGGGTTCAGCAGGTAAACATTTAGTCACCCCCCCCATAGCCAATATAACAGTGGGAACATCAGGAGCTGAACACAAACGCCCTTTAGAAGCTCCAGAAAGCACTCTTTAAGGTAATTGGACCCTACCGTATTGCAAGCTTTGAATACATATAGGGGTGTGTGTCTGTGTGTGTAAATATATATATATATAATATATATATCAGCAGCACCTTAAAGTCAAGTCACTACTTCACTGGTTGCCAACTTAAGAAATAGAGGGCTTGTCACAGTAAGACTGTGGTACCGAAAGCTGACAAGCAAACATGCTGCTGCTTTCTGAACAAGTGGCAAGCAAAGGAGAAGCTCGGCTGAAGGCTTCACTAGAAGGGAATTACAATAATCCAGCCTTGTGATCATAACAGCAGGTGCTGCTGTTGCACAGTTGCCTTTGGCAAAAGCAAGGCTGGTAACCCTTTTTTGTGCTGGTGGCTGAATAGACCTTCCAAGAAATAATTAGCAGGCCACGAATTAACACCCCCTTTAGTGTGTGCCAACAGAACGCAAAAATAAAATAAAACCATGTGGCCGAGGGTTGCGTGAAATGGTGTCGCAGGCCTTACTGTATATTTCCCCCACCCTTTGACTAGGGGAGCACACTGTGAAAGCTGTGCAACTAAAGCAAACATTTGCAAATCTCACACAGCTTATGACTTTCTATGGAGTAAATCTGGAGAAAGCAAAACGAAGACTTGATCTGACTCACTATCTCTGAAAGAATACCTTAAATGAAACTGTGCTAACAATAGCCTTTATCCATCGGTAAGAATCCCGATTTCCCAGTCCTGAATACAGTAAGCAAATAATGCGCTGTAGGAATTCATCCGGAGCAAGCTGGGATTGCAGAGCCCACATGGAAAGAGAAAAGATGTATATTATCAAAATGCAAATAACATTCCACAACACATTGAAGAAAAGATTGCAAGAGGTCTTACACACACTGAGCATGGACAGCAAGCTAAGTCCTTGCTGACCACAGTTATCCAGCAGCCCATCTCACTACTTCTTTGCAAGCGTGCTTGAAATCAGACACATAAGTAATTTCCCTTAGGCCGTGTCTACACCCGGATTTTCATCTAAAATTCTCACAGTGCTGCTACTGGTTTAGTTGAGCCAATGGAAAATTCCTCCTGAAATTCCTTGGTGCTGACAGGGCCCCAGTGCTGAACCAATATGATAAATTACATCATAAGCTGCCAAGAAGTCTATCATGACCAAAATGTTAATATAATAGAAGCAGAAAACCACTGACGACCTTGATGGAGGAGACAGTTTTGACTCTCATGAAAGATACCTTAGTTATACAAAAATCAATTCAGGTATGCCACTGTAGTGAGCAAAAATTTGATATTAAAAATCTATCTGTACTATAGAAAGCTAGTATGTCTGATTTTTAAAAAGTTCACTTATGTAAGATGAGAATTACTGTCAGATGTAATAACACACATTCATAAGACACAAATACATAACAGCACAATTCCCACATAAATTACATAAAAACAAAGCAAGCATTATTCTGCCTATCTAAAATGAAATCTAATTTTTTTAAACACTGCTAACAATAGGGGAAGAATTAACAGGTGTCATTGTTCCTCCCAGGTGTAATCATCTTTTTCATTTGCCCATGTAAAAAGAAAAGCCAATTAATGAGCAGGCTGAAAGTGATGATTAATTAAACAACTTCCAGGGCCTGGGGGATCCTCCATTTGGGATACATTTCACTTAGCTGTGAGCAAGCTGCAAGGCAAGAGACAGACTCCTCCTTAGCTTTTTGTTTTAGCTGACGTTTATTTGTAAAGGGTCAAAGATGCTTTAGCTGGTATGTGTTTGTAAAGGGTCAAAGATGTTTCTCAGCTTGTCTGCCTTTCCAGCATTGCCAGTCTGGTGTAACACTCACTCACGACACAATGTTTTTAAGTCCTTCTGACAACATACCAGCACTGTTCCATGCGAAGTCGAGCATCAGTTTCAGTATTAACCAGCATCATTTGCAGCTAGTATTTCTCCTTTCAGTCATTTAGACCTGAATCTGCCATTTCTTGAACTAAATACTCCTGTGCAGTAGCTGAACCCCTGAAAGTAAGTCATCTCATCCAAGCAGGCTTCTGACCGGTTTTCTAGTGAAAACTTGCAAACAATGAGCAAGACGGCAGGTCAGGGTTGGTAAGACGTGTGGCCCCTTTCCCTTTTTCTCACCACAACACCACCTCGAGGACCTTTGATCTGGATGTCAGCGGCGAAAATACACAAACAGATCCTCTCTTATTACATACTCACAGGTGTACATTCCTAAAACTGCTACATTCCATTACTTCCAACAGCGCTGGAAAACAATACCTTAAGAAGCTGACCCCTTCTGTCCTCAGATCGCACCGGTGTCTGAGCACAAAGCATCACAGTAAGCACGGCATTGTAAACACAGCCTGCCTGGCAGAAATTACACTGACAAATTCAAGTGTCACATAAAAGGGCGGACCAACGCGGTGGCTGGGATTTTTCCCATATTACTTACGCTCTGCCCCCGTTTGCACTTCGGAGACCAAGGGCGCTTCTCACGCTCGGCACCAGGGCTGCTGGCAGACCACGCTTCTGCGCTGGGCAGCCAGAGCTGCGATCCGCAGACGGCTGCCTTTAAGGCTAACTTGACTCAAATTTGTCAGTCTGGCAAGACTTAGAAATCTTGTTGAAATAGATACGGCCCCTGAGGACTCCTCATAAACAGCATGCAGTGAGATTGTTCTTTTGGGCTGTGGCTATCTAATGCAAAAACACACCCGATCTCCTCCGAAACACTGATCCTGCTTTTTTAAAAATCAGTCTCCAGCTTTGGCAGCCTAATACGGGATGCAGGGCTTTTCTCTTTCTGTTACAAATATGCTAATACGCTTCAGTAACTGGAAAGGAGAAAAAAAGCATGAGGAATTTAGCAGTCTATTTCTCTCTCCAATTGTTCTGCACTGTGTTTATCAGTAGGTCGTTACTGCAGCTCCTTTTGTTAGAAAATTAAAAGTTGAACTGCAAGCATAAAAGCCACCACGAACCATGCAATAACCTTCAGGCATTTTAAGAGCAGCAGAGGTTAGAAGGGCAGCTCCTGACTCTGAACAGCACCTATTGTTTCTTTTTCTTCTTGAATAACAAAAGTAGAGCTGAAAGCTATCTACCTGGTTTTACCTCAGTCAGATCTCATTTCCCCTTTATTTTTGGTAGATGATCTTATCAAATACTGTCATTTTTAACAATTGTTTTGGTCAGACATGTTTTTCTATATTTTTCTTTCTTTTTTTCATTAATATGTCCTATAATATAACTCAATACGGATTCACAGCAGAAAAACACTCTCGATTAGAAGAATTTAGGATTCTGTCAAATGTATGTTTAAATTAAGGGTAGTGAGATTTATTTTTATGATTGATTATAGATTTTAATATGACTGTTTTGAAATCGTGAGGGCTGAGTCACAATACACAGCTCTGATCCTGCAAACATCCCACGCAAATAACTTTCTGTCTGTGCACAGTCCCATGTGTTCCCCTCACACTGCAATCCATATAACTGGACACTTAACTTGTACAAACAGGACTGCAGAACAAGGGTGGAAGGATAAAATCCTGATCCACCGAAGTTATGGGAGTTCTGCTATTGAATGCAGTGGGTCCAGTATGTTACTCAAATTGTTTATAATACAGAAGCAAAATAGTTTCATTAAAAAGAAAAGAAAGAGAAAAGAAACACCCCTCACACACATAGGCATCACACACAGTTTTTGTGACTGACTAGGAGTGATCTGCAGTTAATATATAAAATCCTCTGAGATGTATCCCTAAAAAACTCACTAGAGACAAAAGCAATCCATAATATATCATTTCTTTCACTGTTTTTAAAATGCAGTTAAAATATTTATAAAACTTAAAAGAAAATTCTCTCTGTGGTGTTCTTCTCATTATGGACAAAGTTCATACAAAAGCAATCATTTCTACATTTACTGACCTCCACTTGGAAGAAAAAAAAAATCTTAGTTTCTTTAAATCACTTCCCAATATCTACCTCTCACGTTTTGTACACTTGTGCAACTTCATTTAAAAAAAAAAAAAAACACAGAAGTTGACTGAACACAGTTAACAGAAATCATTCTCCATTTCATGAGCTGCTGTTTTTACAGTTGTAAGGAACTAAACACAGAAATGACTTTATTTTAGCTACCTATGAATTAAATTTCAATGCAGTATTTGCAGCCATAGAAACCTTATTAGACAGCAATCTATAATGCAATTTTATGGCACTTGGTTCTTCATGATTAGCTGGAGTTTGTAAATACCATACAAAAGTTTAAGAAAACCATTAAAATTGCTAAAATAACAGGGCTTCCCTTTGCTACAAAAGCATCTTATAAATTTGTATTTTTAGGAAATGTTCCTGGATAAAAATCTCAAAGTTCATTTTTCCTTAGAACAACATGCTGTCTATGAAATATGACTCCACTGAATGTTATATTAGCAGGTCTGAGCTCTGAAGTGAGCTGATCCTCAGCTGCTATAAACTGCCCTAACTTAACTAGATAGAGCTGGTGTCCCATTAGGACTAATTTGAGACAGGAAAAGTGCTTCTGACAGTAAAACAGACACAAAAAAGACTGAAAACATTTCTCCTCGCACAAGTTTGAAGTGTACTTAAGAGACACATATTTCTGAAAATGACTTAAGTATTATAACCTTATAGTCAAGTTTAGAACTTTGTGAGAATATTTTCACTTTCTGTGAAGACGGTATCACCAGTAGAAAATAGAATCAAGATAAGCTCTGAAACATTTTTTTTTAATAGCATTAACTCTTGCCCTTTTGCAGCACAATTTTATCCAAGTTTTTCCTGACTACCAATGAAATCTACATCTGAGTGCCTATAAGAACCAAAATTATTGCATATATTATTGGTTTTCTTTGTATCTTTATTGAGCCACTTGAAATGTTGCAATTACATATATTGTCTGCTTTAATAAAATGCTGGTGAACACTTTAGTTACTTCAGTCCTTTATAGCTCTGGAGGAGCTGGCAAGCTAGAAAGAGGAAAGTAAATTCCCAGTCAGTTCAAAGGAAATGCAGTATGCTCACTTCCACTTGAAGAATCCACTCTATCAGGCAATACAGGCATTTCTACGGAACCTTTATCAATGCAGCATCTGGGCACAACATTGTCATCTTATTACTTTTTTTCCACTGAAGATATTATTAGTCTATAAACCTCAGGAAAAAATGGGCATCGGGTGAGAAGAAGTTTGAGCAAAAATGTATGACTACGCAGTTAATCACGTTCTCCTCACAGCTGCTAGGAAGTAGGGGGAGGATTTATGATTTCTTCCTTGCTTCCAAATCTGAACGCACATGCATACATTCTCAAATCTCCCATCTTTCTCCAAAAGCATCAGTTTCGGGAAATCATCTAACAAACTTCATTATTTCACTTCATTGCTTAAGAAAGCAAGATTGGTTAAAAATATTTATACTGAAATTCTAAAACCTGAATTATACTTTCAATATGAAAGAAAAGGATTTAGCTTGAACTTTTGAAAATGAGCAGCCCTCTGCTCAAAGACAGTTTTCCCACGTCTGCCAAGAACTAGTTTACTAACACTGCCTTCAAAAATGTTTATTAGTGGCCTGGAAGTTAAAGAAAAAAAGTCATTTATTTCTCCTCTTTACTGTGCAAATATCATTTCAGGCTTCCCACTGCACAAGATGTACACACTAAATATTTTCAATTATTTCTCGTGAATGATGCGGTTTAGTTACTAAAAACATTAAGACGCTTGGCAGACAGTAAAATCATTTCTGGGAAATAGATGTGGGGGGCAATGTTTCTGAGCTTCTTTACATCAAACAAATTAGTAATATGAGGGTTGCAAACAACAGTATTTAGGACCATTTAATCACAAATACAGTATCATCAGGAAGCTATTTATAACACACTTACATCTGGCAGGCTAGACCAGACTGGAATCTCGCTGAATATTTAGTGACACTGTATTTCAGGTGTGATTTTGAGGAGGACAGGTACCTTCACAGGCTTGGAGGGGGGTTAGAACATATATAATTAATAAAGCATACACCCTCATATAAAAGAAAAGCCACCAAAGGCTTAAAGGAAGAGGAAAACAGGGAAACGTTATCCCATGTTCACTCCACACTTCTGGAATGTGGGCAGATCATAGTAAAAGTTTAAGTGGCAAGAAGATTAAAGGAAAACTGTTAAAGCCAAAAAGGACACTCACATCATCTGGTGCAAGTCATCTGTGTCTCCACAGACTCCGTGGAGATACACTGATTTACTCCAGTTGATGTTTGGCCCGACGGCTTCACAGAAGATACTATCGATTAAATGTGTGTTCCATTTCGATTAAAAGCTTCTCCCGCCGTTAGAGCACATCTTGCCCCAGCTGGAAGCCACTCTGGCGTTTTTCTTTTTGCTAGAAAGGACCCTACAGGCAAATTCCATAATAAAAAATAACTGTCTACATAAATTATCAACTACTGTTTGTTATTATTTATCTTTTTTTGGCACACAGAGGCATGCCAGGCACTTTATAGAAAATACGCTGAAGACAATTGCTCCTGCCCTGCGGAGCTTAAAACACAAGGGCCAGTCAGTTCTGCAAACACAGAGCACTGCTTTACTGAAAATTACTCCAATTACTTTAGTGGTGTTTCTCACAGTAGTAACACTGTGCTCATTATGCATGCTAGCAATTTCAGGTCTCAGGTAAGGAACATGGCAAAAGGGAGGACAAAACAGAAAGACAGATGCCAAAGAGAAATGGCCCTGGCTTAGGCACACCTACATCTGTACATCTTTCTGAACCCAAACACCTCTGCTGGGCATTTAATCCAGCTTTTGCTTAAAGAAGTGAATCTTATCTTTTCAAAATGTTAATATGGCAGCACATGATGTTTCACACGTGTTTTCTAATGTGATACATTGCTAATAAAGAGATCCGTTAACATTGCCTTTAATGAGAAAGGGGAATTGGGAACAGCGGCAAAAATTCTTGAATATTAACACTCATATGGTTTCAAGCATCGCCACTCATCCCTGCACTGAGCAGTGTGACTGTAGACGCTGACAAGCTTTCCATCCCGCGTTCAAAGCAAAAAGAAAAGTGGAACATGAGGCCAACTGTGAAACTGAAAGAGCTATCAGGTTTGAGGAGGGCTGCAGGGAAAAAAACTCATAAATTACAAGGCTTAGCAATGAAGACCAGTTTTAACTTTACATTCTGAATATCGGAAAGCCACTAGCCACTGTCATGATTTCATACCATTCAAAAAAAAAAAAAAAGCAGCAAGTTATCAATTACCAAAAATTGTTGCTAGAAATACTGTGTCTTCACATGATCAGGTATCTTCCTAAACATTACATGGAACCAACAAATATTTATTTTTAAAAGATGAGGGATATAGGTCCCTACTGTCAAGTAATGACTAAAATTAGCATGTCTAACATATAATGAAAGTACAAATAAAGACACATTCCCTTTTTTGTCCTATTCTTTGGGCCACAGAATTTTCTTGCTAACATTTCAGTACTATCTCAGGTTTGGTCATTCACTTTTAGAAAGCTAACACTCAACTAACTTTTGTTGTGGCTACTATATGACTGGCCACCCATAAATTAAAACACAATAAAAATATGTCAGATTTCTTCTTTTGTACAAGGCTTTTAGGAAAGTAATTGATGACTTTTATTCTTTAACTATTGTTACTTTTAAAAGATAGGTAGAACCTAGTTAGTTTTCACCAGTCTCAAAGGAATGAATAAAATAGAGAATAGCAGGTTTGGAATTCAGGAAGATGAGATCTAGCATAGGTATTTTTAGGAACAAATATGTCAAAAAATAATAATCACAATCTAAGTAATCATATGTCCAAACTGCAGTTAAATTATCAATTGATCAGAGTATTACATTATCAGAGTAGTAACTCTGCCTCTTCTTCTGTAGCTTCACGTTACGTTGTAAAGTTTTAATTCTACAAGGGAAAAGTAAGTATGAATGTTAGAGGTACGGAAAACTTTAAAACTCCCACTGTAAAAAAGCTTACTGTCATAAGTATGCATTTTTCCAAAATTATATTAAATACTTTTAAAAAAGTTACTCATTTCAAAATGAAACTGACGGAGCATAATCATTTTCACTTCCATTCAAAATACTTCACATGAATTACAGAATGTTTTAATTTGTGAGACATACAATACCGACTTATCTATTTTATGTAAAATTATTTCCTCTTTTGTAGTGTTTGATAAGCATTCATCTGAAGGATGCACTGTCCCACATAAATTTATTATTGCAGAAAAACCTAAGAAAATGACACTGCTAACTGTAGAAGCCTTGGGAATACTATAGCATTTAGAAATGCTTTAAGATAATCTATTTGGCTTTTATTTGCCTGAAAAAAAAGTCATATATCTAGAGGAGAGAGGTCTATTTTGCAGATTCTGATTGTTCACCTGGAATTAGTATTTAATATTTATCAATCAAAGCAAAACAGAATTCAGCTGAACAGGAGAGCTAGGACTTAAGTTAATTTGTCATCCATGATTATCACTTGGAAGTTCACCGAGTTTATTAAAGACAACTACTGTGTGATAAGGACAGCAGAGACACTATTAACCATGTCATTTAAATTGCTTGAGTTGGCACCATGCCTAAGTCCTTCAGATCAGTATATCAACACACTTGTTGCTGGCAAACTCATTTAAAGTAGGGGGGAGGGAAGAGAGGAACTCCCTCAGAACTGGGTATGCTGTACAGATTTCTACAATAACTCACGAGAATAAGCAGCGTTGCTCAGTCTTTGTATTTTCGATTACTAGCGAAAAGAATCACAAAATCATGATAACTAAGTGAAAGACGCTGTTCTTCCTAAGAAGTCAAAAAAAAAAGTGTTTTACAATTGCCATTTGAAATAACCTTACTGGAACAACACATTTTGCTTGTAACTGCAATATTGCCAAACAAAGCCCCCCAAGAAAACACTTGTTCTGCCAAATTTTATGATCCCATATCTCCCCCGTCCATGTCTCTTCCAAGATCTCTTGCTTTCACTTCACTAAGCCAGTGGGAAGGAGAAAAAACTCTGGTGGCTGGACACAGTTTATTTTCAGAAGACCTAAGAGTCATTTTATTTCACTTCCGACAAGAGTCGTGCCACAAAGTAACATGCAACACATTGGTGAAAGCTGCAATTAAGAAGGTACAAGCATTTTTTCCGGATTCACACTGAAATTAATACCAACATCTTTGTTGGAAAAGCCCTACACATTAAGTTAGGCATATTACTTTCACATGTAGAAAAAAATTGTAACAAGAACTTTTTCTTTGTACTCTTCATCTCCCATTTTCTTAAACATACTATGTCCTGTTTGAGAAAATAAAAGGTGTCCTTTTCTTGTAAGTGAGGAAACCATCAGCTGTAACTAATAACTTGGTGTGTAAAAGCACCTTATTTGTTTGCTATAAAAGCTGTACTCCCCAATGTCCAAATCGTGGCCAGCAACAGCACAGCATTCCCCTGTTTATCACTTCACTGGGACACGGACACACGAACTAGCTGGCACTACGGGCCTTGGTGGTACGACAAATACTCAGGTAGCCACATAGTACATGGCCTGGGACAGTAATCTTTGGGGGAAAAAGGCTCTCTTACCTTCTGCAGACCGTCCTCCGACGTCTTCAAGTGAATGCTCTGCAAACACAAAAACAAAACCCCCTGAAGTAACAGCACAACTTGCAGCCAGCCCCGCTGCTTCGCCACCCCCCCTCCCTTCCAGACCACTTTCCCACTGCTTGAACTACAAACAGCAACTTTCCCGTGGCATTTATTTTTTACTGGTGAGCCATAAAATCACCTGCTTGTCCAATTAATGTAAGCATCATCATTTTCATTTACCTTTCACCATCTCCGGGGAAGGGAAGCAGAGGGGGGGAAACAGAAAAGCAAATGCATAAAAGAAGCTTCAGAAACACGAGTTTCAACTCATTTACGATCCCAGATAAAGGTTAATAGTTAAACTCCTTCCTCTCTCTCCCACCCTCACAATTATTGATGCCCTTCGAGAAATGAAATGTTTTTTTGTGTTCGTTTACCAGAGGCTAGACAAACTGTCAACATCTCCACTTTATTTACGGGTTGAGCAAGAGCAGTTTCTCAAACATCAACATTTTTTACGTTAATCCTGGAGAGAATCCACTTCTCTAAAACTACAGAGTTTGCCAACTTCTGTAGGATTTATTTTTAACAGACAAAAGCGAGAGCCCTGAGCGATCAGAGGAGAGGAAGGGGGGCAAACAGCGCTGCAGCCTCCCCCCTTCAGACCCTCTGCCCCTCCAGCCCGCAGCTCTCAGCCCCTGGCTGCTCTCCGCGCCCCCTCCCCAAAACCTCTCCCCTCCTGATCCCCCACCTGCTCCACGTCCAGTGGGATTTCAAGGGAGGAAACAAAATCTGCCAAGTGGTTCCTTTCGGGCGATTTCTTCAACCCGTCTGGAGGTTTAAACCTGAAAAACAAACACGTCTATTGAATGCAAACTAAGCTTTGGGGGCTGCCGAGCTAAGTCCTCGGCAGACAGCTACTCTCAGTGTCTGGTTACACAAACATACCTACAGACAGGTTGGAGAGAAATCCCTCAGAAACCCAAAAAAGGAGAAAAAAAAACAGTGAAAACAGGCGTTGGAGGGGGCGCTGGGGAGGGTAACGGGGCGGGCAGGCCGGAGGGGGGGGAGATGGGCGGCGGCAGACAGGTTTCACGCCGCGAAGGGACGGGGAAAGTCGCAGCACGGGGGAAGCCGGGGGGGGGGGCTCCTTTTGGGTGGCGGTGACACCAAGTTTTTACGTATATATATACACATATGTATATATAGATCGCCTGAATAAAACAAAGGGACGAACCCCCGCAGTTCCCGGCGCGGCTGGGGGCACAGAAACACCGGCGCGAGTGCGTGCGTGAGGACCGGGCCGTGGGGGGCGGGCAGGGGGGGCCGGCACCAATATCACCGAGCTCCCTCCGCGCCGCCGCGCACCGCGCTGCCCTGCGCCGCGGAGTCGCGCCCGCCCGCGCTCGCTTTAAAAGCCGGCCGCCGCCGCCGCCCCAGCCCTCCCCCGGCGCCGCCCGCCCGCGCCGCTTACCTGCCGCCGCCGGGCGCCGCGGGCCGGCCCCTCGCCTCATCGCGCCGGGCACAAAGGGGCGGCGGGCGGGCGGGGAGCAGCGGCCGCCGCCGGCGCACCGCAGCGGGGGCGCCCGGGGATTTATTATTATTAATTTATTTAAGAAAAGCACCCTAAAAATAATAATAAAAAATCCCCCTTGGGCGTGCGGGGAGGACGAGCCGGCAGCAGCCCTGGCGGAGGGGGCCAAGCGCCCGCGCTGCCCGGCGGGACCCTGGCGGAGGGGGCGAGCCGCCGGCCCGGCCTCCGGCGCCGCCGCCGCCTCCAGGGACGGGCGCGGAGGGAGACGGCGGGCGCGGCCCCGCCGGAGCGGGGTGGGGGGGAGCGCGGCGGCTGCTACTGCCGGCGTGGTTAAAAATAATAACCGAAATCCTCCCCATTAAGCACCCTGCGCAGGCCGGCGCGGCCGCGCTGCTTCCCGGCTGTCACATGGCGCTGCCCCCCCCCCCCCCCTTCCCCGCTTTGGGAGTCGCTTCACTTTCACTTTGGCCCCGCCAAGGGCCCCCGAGGGCAGCGGCGCCTGGCAGGAGCCCCCGAGCAAGGGGCTCACCCTCTGCTTTCCCCCCCAAAAATCCCTGAGGGGCTGGGGGGGGAAGGGGGCAGTGGAGCCCCCCAGCAGCGCTGTGAAGGGACGAGGCCTCCCCTGGGGCCCGGTGGGGTGTCAGGCACCAGCCTGGGCCCGTGGCCCTCACCTGCTGCCACGGTGCACCTTGCCCGCTGCCACAGTGCCCCTCGCTGAGGGCCACCTGCCCTCCCTGTGCTTTGAAGCGGGGGGGGGGAAGGATAATAAAAAGAGAAAACTGGGTTTCTAGGAGCTCCTGGGTGGGGAGGGGAGTGCCGTGAGGGAGCAGAGGGGTGTGGAGGGGCGAGAGGTGGGAGTGCGGTGTTTTGGGGCCGGGCGGCAGGCAGGGAGTCTTTTCCCGGTTTCGGGTAGCACCCCCAGATCTCCTTGATGGTTTCTGAGAGTTCATCTAACGGAGCTGGTAAAAAATCCCACCGGAGAGGCGATGCCATGCGTGGTGGGGCCTCGCGTCTCTGCCCGAAGCCCTCCCACTGCGTCCCCGCGCCGAGGCTGCTCAAGCCGACAGGACGCTGCGCTGACAATAAACCCAGCGACCGATGTTTACACGAGGGATGGATCTGGCCCCGTATCATGCTTTTTTGAGCTCAGAATAAACACTTCCAACGTGGGACATGCCCTTAACAGAAGCACGCCAAATGGCATTGCTTCCCTACTGAGTTTTGGAAAAGCAGTTAAATGGGAAAAGGGAGTTTTGTCGCACTCCCCTCTTTTTCTGTAGGCACCCCCGTCTCTCAGATATGGCCCTCCTGCATGAAGAAGGAGGATCTGCAAGTGCTTCTGGTCTAAATGTTGACACTGACACCCTCCAAAGCAGAGAGGGGAGAGACTGGAAAGGGCAGCACCCTCCTCCGGAGAGGCTCTTCTGGTGCCTCTCCGAAATTACCATCACCAGTGCCGCACTCACTGGTGGTGCTCGTTAACCATGTAACGGAGCCGATGGTTCACAACTGCCGGAAGACGCGGCAACACTGACTTCACTAATTACAACTCTGCATGCTATGTTCAGAGCGACGGCTGCGCTGAGAGAGTCAATCAGCATTATAGCCTTATTAACGCTTTTCTGTAAGCTCTTTCATTCTGGCATTCCCTTGGCAGTCGTCAGGCATGGCACAGCACACGTCCATCGTCCCTAACGAACGTACGTGCAGCCGCACTCCCCAGAGCCCGTGTCACGAGCGGCAGCAGCCTGTTGGGCTTACTCAAAGCTCTGCCGGTGCTGACCAGCAGCCTGTGTATGCTGTGAAGCACGGGCACACGCTTGGTTTCTCGGCACCTCAGTCTGCTGTCCAAACATCTTGCATGTTTTGCATGGCATGAACAAACAAAATATAATTAGGGTTTTTTTTCCATAGTGTGGTTAGATAACAGATTACGACCCATAATAATCATGTATGTTCCAATGAAAGCAGACTTGGGAGAAATCCCAATATCGCTGTCATGAGGGTTTTGTGTCTGCACTAGAACTTGATGTCAATAGACTTGATATTCACTGTAAAATGGAGCGAAAATAACCATAACATTTGTGTTTTTTCCTTTTTTAGTGTTGCCCCTACCATTCCAGGAGGCAACAAGAAGCACTGATAAATCACTCTGTGAAAAAATGCTCCCTCCAAAGCCATTTACTGCATGGCCTGTTATTTTTAGTATTTGCTAATATTAAATCACTATTTGAGACTAAGCTCACAGTATGGTCCTACTCCATAACATTCATTATCTTTCCTTAATTTTCCCTTCAAGCACAAGGCCTAATTCAGCCTCTTTTATCCGTTTTTCTGCTAGAAATCCCCATGAAATCAACAGCGCTAGACAGACCAAGATACTACTAACTGGCAAAACAGGGCAGAATCTGTCCCTAATTATATAGTTCCCTGCTCACATCCCCTCTCCAGTGAGGGCATGCTCGCTACCCAGGAACAATGGCCTGAAGTTGAGAAAGAAAACATTTTACAGTAAGTGAAATACAGGCAAACAATAGCCTAATTTACCAAATAAGAATAGCGAGATACCATCCCTGAAAAGAGTAATCCAGATAAAAGAAGAGAGAGTGAAGAGATGATCAGGCAGTCATTCAGGCCTAACTTCTGATGCTGCCAGAAAGATTAAATCTGTCCTAACAAGGCAGAACAAGGGCTTAGAATAATGTTATCTTCCTGCTCCTTCCCCCCTTTGCTGCATTTTTATCAAGCTCTTTTACCTTCAGATGCCCAGAAAACAAAAGGAAAGGGGGAAAATACAGAAAGCGAGAGGATGGGAATTCGCTTTTTCTTCTTTTTTAGTTTAAAAAGAGGCATGAACCCATTTATTTGTTACCTCACTTTCATGACTTGGCATTTTATGTTAAATATTTGCAGTAAAAATAAAATCTTACAAATGGATAGAGTTAATAGAATATCAAATAAAGTTAAGCATCCACCAAGTGTCCTTGATATTTTGGGTGAAAGATATTTTTTGGCTTTGTTTGTTTGTTTGTTTTGCCTTTCAACAACAGAAGTGGTCTCAAAGAACTGAAATGTGTTCTCAAATCTCTCAAATCAACACTGGCTAGAAGACTTTTCCCCCTCAGAATAGATGGGGAAGTGCTGCCTAGCAGAAAATATTTTATTAGCCAATAGCAAAATAACTGGAGGTGACCCAGCCTGCATGTGCGTGCCAAGGTGCACTGAGAATATGAGAGATGAGTGAGCTCAAAGCTGTCCCTTTATATAGTTTTCACAATATCAAAATTTACCAGCATTTAAAACCAAAACCAAGAAGGCCGAATGTAAATGTACACCTAGCATATATTTTTATTTCAAAATACTTGCAAACTCTCTTCATGATTTAAGTAGTTCTAAGTGTCATTTATGATTATGGCATACATGAGTCCAAATGGCAACCTGTTCAGAAGAAAACAGGTGACAGAAAAGTTCTTTACAACAGTCTACATCCTTTTTTTGTCCTTCAGCCATAAAGACAAAAACAATATGTACAAAATATTGCATATGTGTAGTACTGTATTAGGTGGGCAGACAGGATTAAATACAGTGTGGAAAGGTGGGCTTGTTACAGGAATTAGAGAACAGATTTCTATTCCTGAACTAGGCCATCTTCCTATATTCTTGAGCAGGATACTTTCTCTATCCTTATTTTCTCTATGTAATGTACATAATATTTCTGTATAATGCAGTCCTCTGTATTCCAGCAACTGTAAGGCTAGCTGCACTGAGTTTTGTAAACTGCCTCAGCAGTCACAGGTGGGAAGGTGCTTCCTCTTAAGTGGCAAGGAGTTTATTTAAGAGATTTGCTCTTGGCATTGAAGCTCAGTCTGTATCAGGGAGAAATTACTGTATCAGAGTCCTGGGAATTATTCTTATTAAAAATAAATAAAAATTAAAGTGGATTTTTTCTAGTATCAAGGAAATTTTACATTGCATGGTTGTACTCTTCTACTAATCTAAGTCCCAAAATTAGAACACAAAGATTTCCTATAGCATTTCCTTAAACTGGAAGGGAAAGTTAAACTGATTCTGCCACATGTGAAGAAGCAGACAAATGGTGTGATTCTTATTTTGAATAGATTGAGGAGGAAACAGTCTATGCATTACACATTGTTATTTAGTCTGTAGGTAATGTTTTCAGCAGCTCCCAAGACCCACCTTCAAAAATCTCCTGGATGCTTTGGAAACTTTATATTTTTCTGACAGCCTCTGAAGCATCCTAATTCACATCAGTGCTGTAACACATGGAGAAAAGCAGGGAAGAGGAGGAGCATTGTTCCACTAAAATTTTTGTGTCATATTTGATACTTCTGTGAATTCAGTTCCAGACTCTGTGCTAGAAAGCAGGACTAAAAGATGTCCAGGAAAGAATGGTACTCCAGGAAAGATGAAGAAACATGGGAAAGGTAATGTTGGTTTACTCTAAGGCTTTTCCAGTATTCAACCTCACATTATGGTGTATAGTGGCTACTTCAGTGGAAGCTGCAAGAGCCCCAACAGAAAGCATTTATAGATTAATCACATTTCTTCCTATCTCCTATTACTTTGAGACAGACTTACAGATGAAGCATGAAGACTTGCATTCCTTCTAATAATACAAAAATATTCTTATGATAATTAGGAATTGTAACTCTTGTTATCCATATATAATGTTTCTTTGAATTCCATCAAGACCTAGGTTTTAATGACATGTTATGACGAGTTCCACAAATTATCTATGCCCCATAGATAAAATTCCTAAGATCCATTTTCCATTTCCTCTTGTCTTGTTTATGGTATTACTCATACAAGTCATGAGGGTGGACAGAAGTTCCTGATCTACCTTCTATATCACCCATTATATTTTAGACATCTCTTACTCATCTTATCCTCTGATTATCCCATACTCCCCAAATCAGTCATGGTCTTTTCACATATCAGTGTTATCTCTATCACTTACAATTCATGTTGCTTTTCCCTGAGCCTCTTTATTTCTGCTCCTTTCTTTTGGAGATCCTAGCAGGGGCTTCCCACTGATCGACATGATGAGAAAGCTTATGTAAATCTTCCTTCCACGCCTGCCTCCCATTCCTATGCAATCCAATATTTAATTAGCTTCCTTTACTGTTGCTGCCCTTTGACTGGAGGTTTTCACTGAGTTATCCACAGTGATGTCCAGATACCCATCCTGAGTCACTCCAGCAAATTAAGAGGAAAATCAGTGAATGTGTTTTTCAAATCTTGTGTCTGCTGTTTAGCATTGGCCAACCTGTTACCCATTCACATGACTGGCTTGGACCTCTCTGAAATTCCTCTCAGTCTGTCAGGCATTTGGCCAAAGTAACTGCTTGCACCTTTAAAGATGGATTCCACTTAGCTGCATTTGTTCCCCTCTCAGCTGCCAGACGATCGGCAGGTTACTTGTCCAAGTTTAGGAAAGAAAGTGAAGAAGAGCTGAGAAGCCCGAGCCATCTTTGTGTCAAAGGGCCAAACTTTCATCTCCTGATAACCTTCCTCCTAGTTAAACCTAGTTAAACTGAGGTCCCTCGGGGAACCGTTCCTCCTCTGCTGAACAGGGATTCTAGGAGTGGCTGCAGTCTCAGCCTTTACTGGTTGTTTGAATCCTGCTTATCACCAGATAGGTCATGTAATTTAGGAATAAAATCAAGTTTTTGAATGTTTTTTTTTTTTTGCGTTGCAGTAGATGGCACACTGAAGTGGGATGTCTTACTTGTTCTGAGGTGGTCTTAAATATTACAACTCTTTTCCCCATCTCCGTTTGGGTATGTCTGACACAGACACAGGGGGAGAACCCCTTCTCTCTGGATTAGTGTTAAAGTGAGAGACATTGTTAAAAAGCTAATAAAAAATCAAGGAGCCATAAATGCTAAGTGATTTTTAAGTAAATATGTTTTTTTTTCCCAAGGAATGCTCAGCTGTTAGTGTTATGTTTGACAGCTTGTAAAAAGGTGAGTTTTCACTGAAGAGCAAGAACAGGTCGAAGGGAGAAAAAGGCATGCTCTGAGATAAAGAAATCAAGACTAGCAGAGGTATCTGCTCCACAGATTGAAGGTGTTGCATTACTCTGCGCAATATCCAGAGACGGAGAAGTCTGCACTGCAAAATGGTCATAAAATACATTTTTGTAAAGAAGACAGGAAATGTTTCTGTCCAAAAAAAAAAAAAAAAAGCACCCCTCTGGTGCAGTTTTCCCATCTGGTGAGACAAAATGAGACAGATCTCCCCCCTCCCCTCCCAACCTGACTATCCCCAAAGCACCACTGTGCCTTGCGGCAGCGGTTTCACACCCAGAGCAAGGCACTGTGCTTCGGGACCCCTGTGCCATGGGCGTGGGAAGCGCTGCCAGTGCTGCACACGCCGGGACAGCTATGGCGCTCCCTGGGTCGGCTTGGCAAAGACAGGGCAATCAAATAGGCCAAAGCTGGGCTTGCTGTAACATCATGGCTCATCTGAGTATTTTACTCAAAGGTCGCTGCATTAGCGCTGAGGAAAAACACTTGCTGTTTCATAATTCCCTCCGGGTTTATTGCCAGTGTGATTATATTTTCAGGAGTGACAGGAGGCCCTGATCTATAAATCTAAGGGAGATACGGAGTGAGCTGATTATCAGACACCTCCTTCCCACTCTGAAGTCACTAACCTCAGCATTTTGCAAGGTTAATTTCTGGAGGAAAACAGTCTCTCAGCTAGGCTCTGCCCGCGTGGGTCTGCTGGGGCGCGTTCAGCCTGTCTTTCCTAGAGCTCAGAAATCAACAGGTCTCCAACCATCCCAAAGCCCAGCGACCCCAAGCTTTTTGTACTAGTGTGAAAGAGGTTCAGGTCCTCACTGAATTAGCTGAAAAGGTTTGAAGGGCTGTGGGTGATTCAGGGGCAGAGCTGTTCCCCGCTCCCCAAACCCAGCATGGGTGCCTCTCCTCCTGCAAGCACTCGGCCCCTTGTCTTTGAACCCGCACAGATAATCCAGTGATATTTTAGTGACCAGAAAGCTACGTGGCAGTATGCTAAATGTCACATTTATAACAAACCAAGGAAGACATCAACAGCCTCCCAGAACCTAATTTCCACCCCAGGGTACCTTTCTGGTTAGGAGGTTACTGTTGCCTTTCCCCAAAGGCAAGTGGTAAACTCAGCTGATAATAACAGGTCATTCAGCTTCTGAGAACCTGCTTACAGATGGGAATCGGTTTTTATAAACCATGTACAAAGGCACACATTTGAAGTAGCCTTTGCAAGTGCCTCCAAACCCCTAATCAGCTGTGGCTCCGTTAGCCTCCTGCCCCCTCCAGCCCATCAACGCCGATGAACGAGTTAACTCTTCAGGCTGAACCTAAACCGTTTGCTTAGGGACTTCCTGTTTTATGGTATAACCATGCACTTAAAACACTTTTTAAAGGGATTTTTTTTTCACGTAAACCTCCGGGAAGAACAACAGAAAAAAAAAAAAAAAAAGATCCCTACTCTGCTTTTCTTCCCGACACCAGGCCGGGTGTGTTTCCTGAGCACTAGAAATTGCCCCGCTGGTGGCTGATTCACCCTTCAGCATAAGAACCACGGACAAGTTCCTTTTTTTTTTTTTTTTTTGGTGTGTGTGTGGTGTGCATTTCAGAGCAATAAAAGCACGAAACCGTGCTGGATGGCTGCGTTATCCCACCAGCGATTAGTGAGAGGGAGAAGAAAAATATCCCCAGATCGGCCTTGATGCCGGGAAGCTGCCGCCGGTTCCCAGCTCCCGGGAAGGGTTTTGCAGCGGGGCCACGCCGGGAGAGCGCCGCGCCCGCGGGACCTGCTCCGCGCCGGGCTCCGCTGCTGCGGGGCGGGCAGGGCATGGAGCAGGCGAGAGCATCAATTCGCGGCGCCTTAATCTCCCTCTCTGCTTTTGCACTGCTCCCTTTCGTGCCCGGCCCGGCCCACCTGCGGCTCCGCGCCGCCCCGCGCACCTGAGCGCGGAGCCGGCGCCGGGGGCTGGAGCCGCGGGAGCTCCGCCGGCGCCGCACGGGGCGAAGCGGCGACGGGTTTCCACCTCCCGCAGCCGCCGAGCAGGGCGCGTTTCTCGCCCGCGCACATCCAGAGCGGCTGAAACGCTACCGCCGCGGCAGTCCCGGCGCTGGGAAACCATGCTCATCTTCACATCCTTCCCAAAATCTTCTGCCTCGGTTGCCGTGTTGCAGCTCCGCGTAAACAGTTTTACTATGTAACTCTCAGGAAACATAAACACACGCAAACAAATAACAGCGCGGAAACCGGCATGAATAACCCTGGGCAAAGCGGACAGAGGAAAGCAGAAAGTGAGAGGATTATCTCCCGGAATATTTTTTTTTTGTTCCCGCATGCAGGGCGAGGCAATTTAATTAAAATATAAATATCTTCCCCCCTGTTTGACGGGCAGTTGCGCAGAAGCAGCGCCTTGAAGAACAAGACAGAGACGAGGCTCGGGCGCCGCTAATTAGAGAGCAACGAATGCCGGCAGCTAATCAACTTTTTAACAGCCAGCGGCGCAAAACGGGCACTCGGACGGGCCCCGGTTTCTCATGTCACCGGGGGGGCCCCGACGGCGCTCAGCACCCGCGGCCACGCGGCGCGGGCAGCGCGCTCCGGCCGCGCAGCCCTCCGCGGGGCGCTGCGAGAGCCGCGCCGGCGTGAAGCCGCGCCGAGCTACCGCGGAGGGGTCCCTGCCCCGCCCGCGCAGCTCCCCGCTGCCTTCCCGCACCGCGCATCTGGGGCCGAGGAGGCGGAAAGCCCCGGCCTCCCGGCGCGCTGTCGGCGCACGGCTGCGCGCAGAGGAGCGGGGGGCTGCCGCCGGGCAGTAGGGCTAAGCGCGGTGCCGCCCGTGCCTCCCTCCGCCCGCCCCTCCGCGGGGTCGGCACCCACCTGGGGACGGCGCGGCAGGGGCGCAGGGGCGCGGCGCGGAGCGCAGCCGGGGCCGGGGCGAGGGGCCGGGCCCGCGCGCAGGCCCCCACCTTGGGCGGCCTCCATGGCCGGGGCTTCCCCCCGGGGCGGTGCGAGGTGCTGGCCGGGGCAGGGCCCCCGCTGGGGCTGCACCGTTTCTGCAGGTCCGACACGAGGGGGTGCAGCAAGGGGGGGGACGAGGGCGGCCGAGCCCTCCTGCCAGCCTCGCCGCGCTGAGCTTGAGGTCACTGGAGCGCAAAACTCCTCCGGGGAAGGAGGAAACAAATGTTCGTGGATGGGGTATCGACAGACTTGAAAAAGTGGGAGGGGGAGAAGGAGCAGTCGGAGCTGCCTTCGCGAAAACGGCAAACAGCAATGTGGAGACACAGTCGAAAGGAAATGGCCCAGCAGCTGCTCGGAGTTTCCCTCGAGAGCTGGTCTCAGGCTCTCCCCACGAGTGAGCCAGGAGAAAGCCCTTTACAGGAAACTTCACAACCTGCAGCAGAAGTTTGCTGTCCCCTGGCAGGTTCCCCTCCGGGTTACGGTCAGGCTGGCGGCGAAGCTGGACCGGAGGAGAAACCTCACCACTGCCAAGTTATGGCCTCCGCGCGGGGACAAAATGCGCTCCAGTGTCCCGGCCTGCGCAGCTTCTCCCGCCCGGCGAGGGGTGACTGCCCCTCGGCAGGCCGCCTCTCTGCTCGGGGTGCTTATTGAATTGGCCCCTGCTGCTGTCCAGGGGAAAACTTCCCATTGACTTTTACAAACTGTGAAACCTTAAGCCTGTATCAGGTGATGAGAGCGAGGGGGAGATCAGGGGGTTTCAGCACTTGCAAATCTCTTCATTTCATCACTTTAAAAAGGAATTTTTATCTCCGACCATACTGAAGATAAATGATCTATTAATAATAACAAAAGAGAGTTCCAGGCAAAGAGAGCCAGGTATTCAGTTTTTTTAATGGACTTCTGGTTTAGGATTGATTTTCTGAACAATGCTTCAATGATGGTTTTTCATAAGAGACAATATTTGATTTTTCCATGAGATATCAAGAACAGATGCATCTAAGTAAACAGATGCATGTAAGTACAGACACTCACAGAAGGCATTGCTCATTTTGTCCATGCGAGCTTGAAGAATGATTTATTTTTGTACCCCTTAAGCATAATAATAACGATAATAGAACACGTGTGTCCATTTTATTGCCATATTTCCAAAGTTCATACAACTCAGCAAGCAATGACCATTTTTGTTTCAAGCTGGGCTGTAGACCATATACTTTATTAAAGAAAATTCCACAAAACCCAGAACTAGGAAAACTCTATGCAAAGGGCAGAGGAACTGCTTTACTAGAGCAGTTGTATCTAATGTGTGCGTGACGGATCAGAACTATATTCTTAGTTACTCACCTTACCAGAAAGTCTATGACATCCAGAGCTTAGGCTGTATAATCATTCCATTATAAACCACACATTTCCCAGTCGTAAATGGTCACGGTAAAAACGTATTTGTGGCTTAAGTTTGGTGTGGAGAGTCTCAGACGGAACATTTTTTTTTTCTCTGAAAGAGTCTGAAATTAAGCAATTCAGTCAATTATTTGCGTTTGGAAACAGTAGAAAGGGATCACTTTAACGTATATTTTCCAGGCTTCGATACTTAGAGGTGGCCCAGTTTTAAGTGATCTTTGGTCATTAGAGAGAGAACTTGAATCTACGCATTAAAGCCTAAGGGGAATTTGTGATGAAGTTCAGCAGAAACAGGAGAGAGTTTGTAATTTTTTCTGACATTTATATTTACTGTGTAGACCATAGCTGTGGTTCCAGGAATCTGTTCTGGGGTGTAAGGGCAGTGAGACTGAAAGTTTACTGCACGATGAAGACCTCAATATGACACATTTACACAGTATATGATATTTCTGAGGATCCAGTTCTGTATGGTCACGTAGGGATGTGAATTCTTTTACTTTTCAGTGAAACCTTGGGTGCAGGATATGGTAACCAACACTACACAGCCAAGCTATGTAATAGATGATAGGAGGAAGTGAATTTTGTCGCCATTCATGCTGCAGTCAGCCAAGGCTGGGCTCTGTAGTGCTTGGTCCTCTCCACATCTAAGGGTCTTGTGCACCACTGCTGGAAATGGTTCTCAGAAGGGCATCAGGGCAAAGACAGAACCAGGCCTGAAGAGTTTACAGCTGGATGTAATGATCCTGGAAGTGTTTCTGAACATGACTCTTTTTTCCCCCTTCTAATTTATATTTGTTATAGATGTAAGAATTCGACATGGGAGGATGCAGTGAAGGCCTTAGCTAAAATGCAAAAATACAGGTGTGAGAGGTATCATTGAGGAGAGGAGAGAGGAAAGAAGAGAAGGGGTGGGGAGGAGAAAATAGAAAGAACCGTACATGGCAAGTAGCCCAGCTGAATTAAGGAACCAGCTAGTGAAACTGTAGGAAGGATCTGGTGCCAGAGGCCAATCGACCAAAGGAAAAGAAAGTCCCAAGATTCATGATCGGTCTCCATCTGCTGCAACTGTATCTGCATCTGGCAATTTAAGTTTCTGAGTCCTGTGCTGACAGCAGGCTTCTCCCTTCCCTGTGCCCTGGGAAGAGAAATCACTGCCATAGAGAATTAGGGTGCAAGTCGGAGGGGAGAACTGGCAAAGGAAAGGGAGCCATCCTGCTTTAACTTGGGGCATGTCTAACTCACACCATGCTCTGCCATGTTAAAGAGCCTGGAACTAATGCTAGGTGAACAGATATGTCTGCTCCACAAACACACCTCTGTTTCTCAGGAGAACAGGCATCAGTGTGCTCCACTAACAGCCCACTGTCATCACTGCCACTTGGCAGAGCTGTCTTAAAGCCCTGCACAGAATGATGTTACACTGCATGTTCATCGAGACTAGGCTTCCTGCACATGAAATGTTTAATGCACTTTCACTGTGCATTACACAGGCGTGGTTGCTCTGCATGTGAGCCTCACTTAAAACTCCATGTCACTGAGCGTATGCACAGAGCCGTGGGGTGAGATTTTTTCAGCAAATGTGAAACCTCTAATGTAACTCACACTGAAGACTTCTCGTCAGCCAGACCCCATGAGCTCGCACTATCATTCTGCTCTTCAGGACAGCCCTGACCTCTTAGTGGTTATGTGTACAGCATGACTTTTAGTTCGGCCACCTCAACAGTGCTTAGTTAGTTCCTCTGGGGTTTGCTGTGGTTAGTGAGATGAATGGGCTGCAGGTTGGGGGAGAAGGAGCGCATGGACCTGAGGGGGTAACGCCCACATCTTCATCAATGACACCGTGCCATGATACTGTGGAAACAAAAACAACGTCATCTTCAGAGCAGTGGACAGAAAGGCTGAAAGAAAGTGTAAAGGAGGCCGCAAAAGAGAGAGGGAAAGGGAGGCACTTGCAATTCTTCATTTATCCTTAGGCTGACATTGCCAAGAGCAAGACCGGGGCCACAGTTCCTGTCAACAACAGTAGATATGCCTAGTTCACAAAACAGCGTCCAGTAAAATAAGGCAGGCCTGGTATTCAGTTTCTATACATGCTCTTGGTTGGACTAGATACTTAGAATCTTTGCTAGGGCCTGGTGTATGTTGGAGCCACTTCAAACTCTTGGCTGTGGGGCCTAGGAGTGTCAGAGTTATGTGCCCAGCCCAGCACCGGTGATGCTCTGCCTGGTCCTACTAGGCATCTTGAGCAGAGAAGAGACTGCACAAAGACGTATCATTCAGCCCTGTCTCATCTCTTTTTCTCTTTCATGTGGCATTCTTGCTATCCTTACTCATAAGATCTCCGCAGTGCCTCCGCTCAGAAGCTTGAGCATAGCTGCACCACCACTTCTGCTCCCCTCCCAGTGTCACACATAGTGATACTGAAAGAAAAAGCAAGAGGGGCAGCTCTATTTCAGCATTGTGTAACATGCGGTGTTGTGAGGTCCTGTGAAATGAAATGTGCTGCAAGAAAAAAAGAAAACAACTAAACACATTATTGCTTTTCTAATTCCCCGTACTTCAGTACTGCCCAACATCTGCTAATAATATTTAATCTAACTTCTAAAAGTGTGAGTTCAGACACTATCAAATGGATGGTTCTGATCCTGGAAACCTCTTACATGCATAGCCCTGACATACATTAATTGCTTTCATTTAAGTAAGAAGATTATTCCTTTATCATCAGGTAATTGATTTAAAAGTGTTTCACCGTATGTTTACACTTGACATGAATTGGTGTGCCCAAGGGTTTAATCATTTAATAGATTTAGTCATTTAATGAAATCTGATGGTCATTGTATTACACTAACACCTGATGATATTTACACAGTTCTTTCTGAGGGGGAACTGCATATCTCAGTTTGTGTACAGAAAGAACATGTGAGGGATTTTAGCTGATATTTTTCATCAAATGTTTTTGAAGGGATTTCCTGTGTGAAAGGTAGGCAGTGGGGCTGCATATGCACATGCAAAAGCGCATATGCACCATGCATACTTTTTTTTTACTCATACATAGTAATACACTGCTGTTCTGTTGCCTTATCCATATACTAGTTTCTATGTTTTGCGGATTTCTTGTGAAGCTATCTGTTCATCGTCACTCTGCCTGGTAGATTTTGCTGTTATTGTTTACCCAGCGGATGGTGGTGAAGAGAGAATAAAGAAATCACACTTACGCTTTTAGACCGATTGCTGACGTGAGACGTTGCCAAGTGCCCAAAGTTTCTTTTGAAAACGAAACGCTGAGAAAGCTAGTTACATTTTCACCTTACTGAGGTGACCAGTGGGGTAATGTGCTAAAATACACTGCATTTAGCTTTGGTCTTGCAAAACAGCTTCTCCTGATATGCAAGAAGGTTTGAGAGGCCTTTCATTTGGCTTTGTATGTATCTTGGAGCAATTTGCAGACCTGTAATAGGCAGTCTTAGAGGTAGTTTTTAGCAATGGATTTTAAAGGTGGAAAATGTCAAAATGCTTTGTAATTATATTAGCACTGGAAACTACCTTTCTGAGCAAATAGTTTATTTCTCTTTTTATTTTGAGTCCTGTTTTAATTTATGGTGGATGATATGCACACCCTTAAAAGCAGTTACGTCAGGTTGTCACTCTCAGATGATGAATCGATCATAGTTAAGGATGTTTGTGCCTGAAATGCCACTGGTTTATATTCAGTTTGGGAGTAATTCCAGTGGCTTCAGAGAAGCACTGTTACTGCTTGTGGGTATCTCTGGGTTTGAGTTATTTACACATTTGCTTAATATTATTTAATTTCACATCTTAGGATATATTTAACTGTGATGTAATTGTGAGTTTATAGTAGTCATTTGCCTATGACTATGAATATTTCTCTGTGTGTGCTACATTTTTTTTCCAGTGACACTTTATCTGTTAATATGGTCTATGAATTTTTCTTTAGGACCCAATCCAGCGTGTTTTGTACTTCTTATTCTGGAGCTACCTGGTCCTTTAATGCCTCACAGTGTAACTGCTGATAGAGTGGTAATATTGAGGGAAGCTGTAGAAAGACAACCTCTGTTCAGCAAGCTGTGCACTCTCTTTTGCTTGGATATACAGGCTCCCCCATCCCCACTGTTGCCATCTCCCTTAAAAAATATAATAAACAACTCTTATTACTCTATATAATCCCTGTTTTTAAATCAGCCATCTTCTGTTTTCCCCTCAAATGCCACAAATATGTTACTCAGCTTTTGAGACAATAGCTGTAATTTGGCTACCATTAGAATCTGATCAGAGCAGGGAGAATGGTTGAATACAAAAGAAATCATCAGATTCCAGAAATGTGATACCATGGGCCAAATCCTGCTTGCTTTGCTAATAAAAGCTGACTTGCATGAGTTAGACAAGCGTAATTTTAATCAAATGAGAAAAAAATCTAATAATAATATTAGCTATTACAGAGTCTAAAAAAGAAAAAAAGAGCTGAGGTCTTTGAGTAAAAAAATCTTCAGAGGAGTATAGTGTACTTTGATTTAATCCTGCTAACATCTGCCTGTTTTGAACCTGAAAACAGCCTAATGTTCACCTAATAGTCTTAATGCATTTTGTAAGTAAACTAATTAAACAAAACATCTTACAGCTTTTCCCTGGAAAGAACCCCCTCTTTCTCCCCTTCATAACAGAAACTCAAAATAATCTCTTTTGTTTGCAAGGCAGATAAAATTACTTCCCTCTTTACGTGTATTTTTCAGCAAATGCCTTTCAATATTGGAGACTCAAGAAGCAATTGAGCCCAATGCGGAGATGGTAGAAACTGCTCCCCCCAAAACCTCTCTCTACAGAAGGAAAGTTTTTGATCTTAGGAGCTCTGCTTCCCCCCACTCTTGGCTTCCAAAGTCCATAAAAATGCTTCTAAGCAAAATTAGCTTCGAAGTCCATAAAATTGCAATACATCATTTAAATCATGACTTTTATAGCATCCTTTTTTAGTACTGGAAAGGGAAAACCCATGAAACGGTGTGAAGACATTCTAGGCTTTGAAGATGGTTAGAGATATGATGGCGTTTTCAGCACACCTCCTTATTACCATGAAATGAAAAGTGCTTAGTTGATTAGCAGTCTGATCCAACAGGGTGAATTCCAATTAAAGTCAAATGGGAGTTTTGCCAGAGTAAGAACTGCATGAACAGCCATTCAGGGGCTTCTTAACCATTTTCTCAGCAATGAAGCAAAATCTCTGTTTTTTTCTAGCACTCCATCTACTTTTTTTCCTCTTTACGGCTACTCCTGTTTAGGCTATATGAGTTAAATAATTTTAAGCACCCATATATATTAAAATCAAATAAATCTGCAAAGAGCACAGGTCTGTTGAACTAGAGACAGTCTCTTTTTTCATCTCCTGTACAGTGCTGACCCTTGTACATTCTAGCCCTGCTTCATGAACAAGAAAATCCAGAATTTCTCTTTGTGTGAGGATTATGGCATACCAAAAATAGCACGTTTTGTATTAACATCTAAGTAGCACTGGTATTAGATGTCACCAATATGAATGGTGTATCTAGCTCCAAGCACATATGTCTGTGAACAACCAGGACAATGTGAACTATAAAAACATTTTTTGTTTTCTGAAACATCTGCAGGTGAAATGTCAGACAACGTTAGGAAGCTCCGCAAGAATCTGCTCCACTGGGCTACGACAAAATTTTTTGTTCCCTTCGTTGGGTAGATACAAATAGTCTATTAAGTGTGGGTCTATGCCTGCTCTTCAACCAAGATTTCCCTTGCTCCCAAGCTGCTTGGACAAGCTGGTGCTCGGGGGCAGGCTTTGAGACATGGCAAGTGAGAAAGAAAGCAAGAAATTGTATCCTGCCTTTGCTCTCTGTCAGATCTGCTCCACTGAATGTTGCAGACATAGCTTTGGACAAGGTTTTTACCTATACTGACTTAGAAGGGATCGGGATAAGACCTTTGGTGAATGTTAAGGTCTACTTAATGAATAAATAGCTTTGCTCACTGCAGGAAACAAACAGATGTATTATATTAAAGGATGTAAAGGCCAGTATTTTTTGAAAACAAGTGTGAAAAAATGTGAGTTACTACCTCCAAGATTTTTTCAGGGACAAGTCTACATTTAAATGCTATGTCCCCACATGCAGGCTGTTACAAAAACATATGATCATGATTTCACATTAGAGTGTTTGACATGCAGTTATTTTGTACATTGTGCAAGCGAATGGAAATGACACTGTTCATTTTCCTTCACTCTTTTATGGTTTCAGTGACTACAGAAGGTGCAAAGCAGTGCTGAGAATTAGTCCTGTCAACTTGAAGTGATCTCTTCAATGTTAGGAGAAATAAATCAGGTTGACAATGGTTTTGTATAAATATAAAAAAACTCCACAAACCTCTCTCTCTAGCAACAATTTCACATATTGTTTCAGCCAGAGAGGCCAGCTACAAGGAAGAACTGAATTTCCAGAGGCTGCTGAATGTCTCTGCTCGGCATACTCGTTTTAATTAGTCAAGAGGAATCTTCTCACTCGGACAAAGAAAAACAGCTATTCAAAACAACATTAAGCAAAGAGGGGACATCACATCTATCACTGCCCTGGCAATTAGTGGTATTTTGTGCATACAGCTATCATCTTTATAAGTAACACTATCCTTTGGCAATGTAATTGCTTTTTAATTGAAGCCTACGTACACTGAGGATCGGCTAGATTGGGAACTCCTTAGAGTGAAGGTGTGATTTTACTGACCAAGTGCAGTGAATAGTAGCATATAAAAATGTGATGTTTCTCCTTGTATATCTGGAATCATTACTGCCTTCCTGGCTGTTACTTATTGATATCTCCCACTTCCCACCCTTCTTTTCTTTCCCCTATATTTCTAATGTTGTCAGACTGATTAGCCACTAAATTACATTGCATTCAGGTAACAAGATCTTTGTTATTGATTTGTTCTGAAGACTCTCTTTGACAGACAGACTGGCAGAGTCCTTCATCCAGGTTAGAGAATAATCTTTTGAAGGTTTCTTCCAGATGTCACTACTATAGCAACAGCTTCTATAGTGTTAATGCTGATATTAAATAGGGTTCAGCCCAGCATTACCATCCAGCCATATGGCCCTGTTTTTTCAAACTTGAAAATGAGTTTGCTGCTCCTTCCATAGGGGAGGCTGCCTGTCGGTATCTTCTCTTTATTTCTACTATCTACTTCTTTAACTCTTCCAAAAGATTTAAAGCTCTCAAAAGACCATTAAGAATACAGCCAAATTCTTTTTTTTTTTTTTTTTTTTTGAATTTATAGCTCTGACTAGTCTTCTTCAGAAAATTATGGAAATCTGTGACATTGTATAATTGTTTTCCTGCTAAAATCAGTATTTCAGACATTTGCTGCTTGCTTTTTGTTGCTTCCTTTCTTAGGTTTGCTGAGTTATGTCCACCTTCACATCCTTACATTTCATTTCCACCTCTTATTCACAGGAGTCTCAGCCCAGTCTCCTTTGTCTTCTGATTTCCAAAAGCTCCCTCGGGCTCCAGGAAATTTGATATTCAGCCCCAGGCCTCATCCCCTGCTGGTAGAAATCTTTGTGGTAGGTTCTCCCCCACCCTGAGACAGCCGTCTTTTCTCTTTTTTCCTCCTTTTTATTAAAGCATTAAACATCAGATTTTAGCTAGCCTGCGCTAGCTGTGGCCCCATTTCATCTGTATCAAGTGGAGTCGCTAAATGCACTGCAGGGTCAACTCTGAAGATCTCCAGGACCTGCAAGAGACCAGGTTTCAAGAAGATACTGAATTCAGTTCCTCTCTATGACTATGGTCCGTCTCCATGCCGCTGCATCCCTGCAGCCAGCCTGCTTCCCCCACTTCATCTACGTTAGAGGCTTTGGGGCGTGCGATTCACCACCGCGTGGACCCCGCTAGCCAGACGCCACCCAGCAAAGGGAGGAAAGCCCGTCAAACTCGCAGGCAGTGGCAAGCTCCATTCAGACTTGCCTCGGGGGACGTGAGGGGAGCTGCAGCGGCAGAGCAGGGCAGTGCGGTGTCAGGTGGCTGGACGCCAGGGAACCACTGGGGTGGGAGGGTGGCTGCACCCACAGGCAGCAGCCTGACGGGAGCAGGGAAACGCCATTTCTCAGTCAGGGTCTAGGGCCACTGATTCAAAGTCAATGATGAGAGTCATGTGAGATCATGCTGCAGGATGTAGTGAGGGTTTTTTTGTTCCTGTAAGGCATTGCCCAACCGGTGAGGGTGAGGTACTTTATGGATAGAGTTGGAAGTGACAGGAAAGATGGTATTGTAATTATGGGATTCAGCAGCAAATCAGGAAATCTGAGTTTAATAACCAGCCATGACACAGATTTCCTGTGTGACCGTCTTCAGATCACTTACTCACTCTGTGACTCAAGTCCCAGTTTGTAATATGGGGGAATAACACTTCTTTTCTTGCACCTTTTGTCTGTCTTGTCTATTTAGATAGCTCTTCTGTGGTGCAGGTGTTTCCTACAGCTACATATAGCACCTCGCCCCAAAGTGATTTTTAGTTTGGTCCCTTGGCATGACTGATATTACTTTGATACTACTTCAGTTCATACAAACTGTCATGGATCCGGCAAGAATTACCTGAGTAACCATTTTGACATTATGCTTTGCAGCAATTTAGCTTTGTGGAGCCCCTTTTCATCTGAAGTAACTGTATTTCTCTCAGAAGAGGAATTCAAGTGCAGTAATAAGAGAGGTGATCCCACTGATATATCACTAAGTAAAAACTGACATGCAGATATAATGAAAACATGAGGCAGTTTAAAAATGAAAAATGTATAGTCCTGAGCTAATGGCTGAAAAATGTTTAGTGAAGGATTACAGTGAGGTTAAAAACCACAAGAAAGAAATTCAGATAGATTAAACATTGGGAATTCATTTGCAAGTCCAGACAATCTATGGTCTGTAATGTACTTTCTTGGTATAACAGGATGCAGAGAAATAATTTTTTGAAAGACTTATTATCCTTCCTGGTAGGACTTCTGTAGTCTTCATCAAGCACCATGAATCTGCCTTGAAACTCCAATTAACCTGAGGGCCAGTTGGTGCCATACCCACTGAGAGACAGGCACTGAACCAAGAGGCCAGGTGCTGCTTGATGGAGGATGCAAACGCTGGCTGAAGTCAGAGGGATGACATGAAACTAGTGAAAAATACTTTATGGCATCGGATGAGTTCAGACGCGACTGAGCTGAGTCATGGATGAATCACTGCACAAAACAGCATGGGAAGGCTGGCCATGAAGGGACTGCTTTGGAGTACTGAAAACACATGTAAACACATGCGCCATGGGGACAACTGCAAGGGCAACTCCACATCCAGAAAGCAGGTGATTGCATACAGTGGGGAGCTGGAGGGCATCTCAGATCTGCATTTGTAGCTAGGAAATTAGACTTTCTGGATAAGAAGTATTGCAGGTGAGCAGAAATATCCCAGGTATTCAAAGATATCTAATGAGTAACAAATGTAAATGCTTACAGCTGAGCCAGAGTTTCCTGGTTCCTAGATTATGACTGTCCTCCCAGGAGTTAAACAGTCATGAGAATTAACTGATCAACATGATAATTGATTACTCAGCACTGCATTAAAAAATCTACAGGTTTAGTGTGGAGTGATCATTGTTATGTAGTCCCAAGGGGAAGATCTCTAGGAATCTCTCTCTTAACTTTCAGATCTTCCAGTAACAAGTCATCCTGGAAAAACTTGTGATTTCCATTTTTATCCTAACAGCTTGCATTGAATTTTTATCTAGGAAGTATGCATGACAGTGGAAGGAAAAAAAACAATCTAGAAAATGGTTCTTTTTATTAAAACATCCTGTCTGTCATAGGTCAGGCAGCAGTGGATGCTGTGGTGCCTTGGCTGTTTTTCCTAGGTAGCCAGCTGTACTTACCTGGAAAGTCAGGTAAAGTTTCCGTTGCCTGGGATTGTGTTGGACCTTTTTCCTTCTGTACAAAGATATGCACATGATCAACCTTTTTCTGCTGGCACAAATACAGCCCATCTTTGTTTCATCTCCAAAAAAATTGCTTCCCTTTTTCCAAAAACTCACCAACATGAAAAGGGAGATTTACTTCTCCTATTTGTGGCTTCTCAGTGGTTCAGCCACATTATTTTTTCACCACGACTCAGTTGCAGTTGGTCTCAGCACTTTCTCAGCACTTTGAATAAAAGAACATTTACAGACATACTACTGCTTTGCTGCAGGAAGGAAAAGGTCTTATCAGCCTCCTGTTAAAGATGACTTTTTGTTTACTGAAAATGTTGATTCATCCTTTTTTACCTGTCTACAAGCATTGTCCTTTAATTTCCCATGTCCCCAGGACTTACTTTAACACTTCTAGGGAGAGCTTTCTTCCTTACCTCAGCCCTTTTTTATCCTCTGAAAACAAACTCTCACCTCATCTCAAGCAGGGAGTGGGAGCTCTTGGCCCTTCAAATGGCTCTTTCAGGCTCCCACAGGGCGTGGCGGGGCACTGGGGGTGGGGCTCGATCCTGTGTTTTGTCCTCCCTGGAAGAGGGCATCGGACCCAGGCAGTCCTGTGGCCTGAGGCTGCCATCTGAAGATCCTGTGAGCACTGCTGTCACTGCGGTCTTTCACAAAAAGCTTCTCTCAGGATGATTTTATTTCTTGTCCAATTATGTTTCACCATCTGTCCCTACTCCTGGCCATTCTTATTTTGCCACCTATCTGCAGCAGAGGGATGTAAAAACTTGTCCCCACCTGATGTAAAGGGTATCTACCCAGTGCAGTCTGCAAGGACTGCCATCCTGCTGAGCCCTTGCTCTCTTTAACTCTTTCTGTTCTGTTGCCCTTGGCTCCAGTCATTTCCCCCTGGGTTTTTCTCCTTTTCTGTCACCAATGGCTATTTATTCTTTTAACTTTCCCATGGTAGTACCTGTTGTTGATGGGGTTATGAGAAGGCTAGTGCTTTCACGGCTTTGGACTGGATCCGATGAGGGGTAGGGGCCAAATGGGAACAACTCTGGAGGGTTATGATTGACTTTTATGGGCGGGAGAAGAGTCCTGAGTGTCAAAGCCGGTCCGGGAGCCCTGTCTCTACCCTTTCTCTTTTGCCTGAGATGGGGTGTGTCAGATCCCAGGGGCTGGCATGGCTCCAGATTTCAGGAGGCCAAGCTGAGAGTAGCCTGATGTTCCCCATTTGCTGAGTATGGCTTAAAGCCAATTCTTTCCCCCACGGAGCACTTCTTTGCATGTTAGCTTTAAGATACTGTTAACAACAACTGGTAGATTAACAAAGTTGCTGCTTGCCACTTGGACACATCTGCTGTATCTTAATTCACCTGAGTGTCCCAATCAAAGCCTGTATATCAACTGCAGCTGGGACCAGCCAGTTCATGCTTTTATTCGCTAGCTCCAAGGTCTGGGATTAACCCTTCTCATGCCTTCACCTGTTATAAAACTGATGCTTTTTCAGAAGCTGTCATCTCTAGTGCTTTCATAGCATGCCCAGCAACATTTTACACTAGCAGCACAGCGAGCAGAGAAAATGCTTCACTTTATCAAATTCGTGGGAACTTTGTATACAATTTCCTGTATGAATTTTTGTTCAGTTTTCTGCTACGGTTTTCCAGTGTCTCCTCTTTGTGCTTTTGTTTTTTAAAATTTTAGGGTTTATTTTAAACAAACAGCTCCCAGGGCACAAAAATCAACATAAAATCTTTTAAGAGCTAGTTTACATTGACCAGCTGTCACAGAAACAGAGAGAAATACGTGGGATGGTGGTGGACAATATGTGCACAGAGGAAGGTAGGCATTTTAGAGTTGTTAAATCCTATTGCTAAGCCCAGGGCTTAACAGGCTTCACATTTTTTGCTCCAGGGTATCATGGTACAGTGAAAGCAAGCCGATGGGCTCCATTAGCATGAATGATAGCTTCCTTCTACACACAAGTCAATTTGCAGGTAAAGTTTTTTTCACACTGACAAGAGATAAAGAAAGCCTTTCTGAAAATGTCCCAGAGCTGATCTTAGGGCAAGGGAGGGTCTCAGTTCAATCAAAGCAAATGTTTGCTGACATTGTTCAGCTATTTTGGAAACTGTTAGCCGTTGTTTCCAGCCTGACAAAATTAATAAGTGGATTCCCTGAAACTGAACATTAATCTCTGTCATCACCAGCTTTACTTCTTTAAACTTCAGAAGTGTTTTTGTTAAATTCTTACTTTAATTTAAATAATAAAGGACCCCTTCACAAAGCTCTATTCTCACAATAAATGCAGCATGCATTTTTAGAAACTAGGTTTTTTTAAAGATTAGAGCAGTTTTAAAAGTTCTCTTTATAGGCCTTCTCTTGCTTTCTTTGCCATTTGGTTCCGCTGGATCTTTTGCCAATGAAATAAGTGGTAGAGGTGGAACGGCTTTTTTCTTTCTTTCTTTCTTTCTTTCTTTTAAATAAACTGTAAAGAAGAAGCAGCCCATGCATTCCAGCTACAAAAATCTAAAGAGGACGTTATTAGGGCCTGGCATACAATACCTGAAGGATTAGATCCCAAAACAGCATGAGCATTACTTAAAAGCATGTTCTAGCTATTAGGCAATGCTTATGTCACTGTTTGCACTTTTAAAGAGAAATTTCACCTGCATGCTCTAATGCATCAGAAGACTTAAAACACACACAGATTACTGCCTAAAAAGGCCACATGTGAAAACTCTTAAGTGGCAATGCTGCTGTAAATATTTACAAAGGAGTAAGGCACCTGGGTGTAGCACACCCACAATTCTTTAAGAAGCTGTGATTATAGTAGATATTGTGGAAATGACAAAAATGTAAGTAATATAATTTTCAATATGAAAGTGATCCAGAGAGTGAGTGGAAGTGCAGTGGTGAACTTGCAGCACCTCCTAAGATAGAAGAAGAAAGTAGCCTGGTCAGAGTGTTTGTTTGTGATTGATCTCTGCTTGATTTCCCTCAAAACTTTCAGGATCCCAGTGGTAGCTTTCTGTTGTTCCTTTCATTGTAGCTCTGTAAGGAGTGGTTGAGTGTATTGATTTGAACCTGGAGACTTAGCAGGACTTGTGACATTATTACTCAGGCTATCTGCAACCTTCTGTTTCCTGGGGCTTCACCCCCTAGGGTTTAATGTCATTAAAACTTCTGAAAATACTACAAATAACAAGCATAGCAGCATTTTCCAAAGAATGATAAGATTGCCTGGCAGCTTCTACAGATGAGAGAAATTTTGGCCCCATGAAGTCAGTGTTAACATCCTGTTGACTTTGAGAAGGTAAGAATTTTACCCTTCCTATTTATCTTTCTGTTAGAGCATGCCATTGCTGCCCATTCATGCTCTTTCATTTTCTGTTTCATTACTGAAAGGAAAGCCAGCCTTGGTTCATAAAGGTACCAGGAACTAGAAGCATACAAGGAAATTGGCAGGAGCTGACTTTTGGTTTATGGGCAGACGGTCTGCATTTGTAATGAATCTTGCTTTGAAAACCTCCATCGCTTAAAAAAGTTCTGTTCTCTCTCCAAGGACATCACGGGTCTCTCTCATTTATGGGCATGGTGCAGCATGTTTTGTTCACCCAGTAATGTTTGCCATAGCCAGACGCAACCTTTCAGACTCATTTATTTGGGGGAGCTAATACCACATGTTCCACTGTGTGTTATTAACAAAGGAGAGCTCTGACGAACAGTATTTCTGAGGAAAGTGTTGACTTACATCCCTCACCTGCAAGTTGCTGAAGGCTAGGAGAGTGTGAAGGTTGGGAAAATGCACTAGAAAAGCATTGCTGTATCTTTCCGTGTTTTGTACTCTTCCAAAGCTATCTGCTTTTGGCCACTGTCCCTATTGTTTTCTCCCTTTCAGGTATGGAGTACAACTTATTCCTAATAGGCCTAAAAAACAAAAAAGGGGGAGGGAGGAGAGATAAAGAGAGAAAAAACAACATGATCATGGGTGACAAAAATGATAAAAAGAGACATAGGTGAGAGCCAATGGTTAAAAATAGGGAATCAGAAGGGAATACTTGACAGGGCACCCCAACTGCACACACTGCTCCCTTGAGCATCAAAGAAGCTGTTGGATGCTGACCTGGGCTGTTCTGCAAGGACACGTGGTGGGATCAAGCAGTAGAAACAGGACTTAAAACTCACTGCCCACCAAGTTTCCCCAGGGAAATTAGCACAGAGTACATGCTGGCCTGCTGATGCTCTCTGCCTTCTTCTGGTAAGAGCTTTTAGTCCTTTTTTTGTCTGGGTGGGATAGATGGATGAGGAAATGGAGTGGAAGGGCAGGAGCTCGTAAAGGTACTGTCAGGGTGTGGTACAAAGGTAGACTCTCTGGATATCATGATGTCTTCTACAGTGGTGTGTGAGAGGGCATCTGGCAAGGCTTGTAAAGGAGCTCTGCAGGGGCAGGATTATCTTCCCATGAGACTTATCCATGATAAGCAAGAACTGCAGAATTTAAGGAGTCCCTGCAGTCCTGGAGCAGATGGGGACAGAGCTCTCTGTGAGCTGTGCAAGCAGCATGGAGTCCACCTAGCCTGGATGACCGTAGTGCAGGAGGTCTCCAAACTTGATGATATTCACCAGGACCATTCTGCAGTATACCAAGATGGTCTGTACTGCCTGCGTAAGGAAGTAGTAGTTGACTGGCAGGGCTGCAGCAAAGAGATCCCCCAGCAGGGAGAACTGGTGACTCCAACAAGCTTCCAGATTGTGAGGAAGTCTTGACAGTCTGGAGAGATCTCAGATGATGCTTCTCAGGTTGATGGTAAAAAGTTAGCTGTATTGGAGCCCTTCAAAGTGGTTGGAGAAGGAGCATGTAGTCGTGCTCTACGCTGGACCACCTGCAACGTAGATGAGTCACTGGGAGCTGGGCATGAGACATTGCTCTTTTCTGGTCTTGTCTAGACAGATCGCATTCCTCAGCACAGACTTAGGTCACAGCAAGATGACCTTCACTTGTCATCTGTGCTGAAGAGCAAAGCTGAATGCCGTTTCCCCAGGTTTCAGTGGTCCTCCTTCTCTGGCAAGAGGCTATCATGGCCCTCCCGCACAAAAGGGAAGGAACTCTGTCTCAGAGCACTCAGCCCAGACAGCTGTGAGGTTTGAGCTGTGGATGCCCCAGACTATTCAGTAAAACTCCTTGGTCAGCCTGTCAATACCTGGAGATTTGTTAGTGGTAAAGTGGCAGAGGACTCAGCTGGAGTGAGAGGGGAGGACAAAGGCAAAACAGGGGCCATGGAGCAGCAACCAGCAGGTTTGGAGGAGGGGACTTAACTCTTTTCCTTTCCACCCACTCCTCCTTTGCTGGGGATGCAGAGAGGAGAGAAGGAGCAGCAGGTTGTAAGCTCTTCAGATGATCTGTGGGCCAGACTACACCAGGTGAAGCTCTGCACATGTATGGGGTGCAGCCCTGGCCACGATACACCTAGGTTCCTACTAGGGGAGGTGGTGGACGGTGAAGTCCAGGTTGTGGTGGCAGTTTGGGAGGTGGTGTTAGCTTTCTCCTAGAACTACTCTGCCTCTCCTGGTTGAGGGGAAGGAAGAAAAGGCAGGAAAGGAGGTTAAGGGCTAAGAGCTGCTGCAACCAGCACACGTAGATCCTTCTCCTGTTTGCCATTGGCAGAGACAGGATAGTAGGGAAGAAGGACTTTTGGTCCTATTCAGTAGAGCAACATTTGTATTTTTCTAATTTAATTTGCCTGACAAATGGTGACCAATATGAAACCATTTTTCTCTGAATTGTGAGCTCCTAGAACTGAAACTGGAAGGAGAAAGGGAGAGAATTTCAAAAAAGAAAATTAGATGACTGAAAATTATGTGGGAGGCTTATAATTCAGAGAGGATTATCTGCCAGTTTCTAGGAATCAAGATGGAGTCACTTTATGTAGAACAAGCTAATGGTAGTCTGGAGGGCTTTGAAAGAGCTGAGGTTGCCAAAAGTGTAGACTGCTTGAGTAGGAGACTCATAGCGCTAAGCTGCTGCTGCTCTGCCTTCAAAGAAGGTTTGCATCACTCTGAGGCAGGGATTATGAATGCATCTTTATTTCTAGTGCCTCTCACAGCACCACTCCACATCCTGGGAGAGCAGATTAGACTGCATGCAATATTCTCTGTTTCCAGAACACAGAGGGACAAAGGGAAGGCAAAACCAGATGAGTCTGATATGGAGATGTAATGATCATCATGAGTAAAGGGTGGAATCAGGAGTATTTTGTCAGAGGCTACACTGGTGTTGGTACCAGGTTGTGCCCAGTTTGTCATGATTTTCTAGATGATGTCCTAGTAATGTCCCCTGGGACACTTAAAAGTCCTGACTTTTTGTTTGATCCATCAGAGCTTCTCCTTTCATAGATGCAAAATGGTGGTTCAAGAGATATTGCCAGCCTTAGTGTATAATTTTTTTAGGGAAGAAACAGTTCAGCAAAGATGGAGAGTGTGGGAAGAGTGAGACTGAGAGATTATTTAGCACAAATCTGAATGGATTAGATGCTATTGTTTCTGATCCATTAAACTGCAAGGCACTTGCTCAGTGTTGTGTAAGAAACTTACTCTCAACACCAGTTTCTTGGGAAAAAATAAACACATTTGCTACAGTAAGAAAGCATACATATCACTTTTGAGCCTGAAGCTGGAAATCATAGTATTAGAAATCTCTTTAGTATAACTTCGTGTGAGTAATTTATGAACTTCACTCCTCATTTTTGAAAATAAGGTCACTTTTTTATGGAAAGAAATACTTGCTCAGCCACTGATTCCATCTACCTATCAAGGGTTAATTACTAGGTTCAGTGGGGCTTCTCTTTAGTCAAGAGTGGGACAAGGATGTAGGTTACTTTCCTCAGATGCAAATCTCTGCAGCTGTTCTGTTTTCTGTTGCAGTTCCTTGGGGTTGGGAGCATGCTACACAACCCTTAGGCTATCAACCACTGCTAGTGAGGCTGTGGAAGGTCTGCCCTACCGGAAGGAAAAGCTATTGAAAAGATGGACAGTTATAGGCACAAATCCTCTTTTGAAGGTCTTTCTGAAGCTCCTTATGGGTGCCATAGACAGTGAGCTGTTGACTTAATGGCAAGCTACCATAGGAATGAAAGCCAAGGTGGATCTACCTCCCTCCACCACCTCTCCTTCTGTCCTCTGCTCTGTCTCTCTCTCCATTTCCCCAGGCCCTGGCACATGGTTCCATGCAGTGAGATCAGAGTTAGGTGGGCTCAACCTCTCTAGGAGGATCACTGCTTGAGAAATACCTCAAAGAGCCAGTTTGGGAGGAAATGAAGCATTGCCCTCATTGCTAGAGGGAGGTTCTTGCTCTCACCACCCACCACAATGGGCTGATTGAAGAGCCTGATGTACTGAAAGAGGAAAATCCCTGTACTAAAGAATATTTAATTTGCTAGCATATCTGTTGCCAGTATCTTTTCACATAGAATTTTTCCCGTGGAAACTTGATTGAATACCTCACAGCCCATATTACTGGTCCCAGGCATTAGCAGAATGTTTTTTATGTCTTTTGGGGGATTCTACTTGTCCACCACCTCTTGCATAGATATTATACTTTTGCAGTATCTGGAGCCACAGAGGTGGCTAATTCTCCACCATTTCTGTCTAGAGATTGGAGATACCTCAGTGGGGTGCACCATCCATGTCCATGCCTAGCACAGGAATGGTCCAGATTTTCCAGAATCAACAATCCTACTCATCCAAGGCAAGCAGGATTTAGCCCAGTGGGATGACATGAGACCACTCACTTAGCTGTGACTGCTCACCTGAATCCTGCTTACCTGCACTGAATGATCTTTGAACCCATGTTGTCTTTCTCAAGTTATTCAAATGAGAAGCTTGGAATGGATTATGGGAGTTTTCCGCTCCCTCACAAAGGTTCTCAGCAATTTAAAATTCAGTTGAAGAGGAAGTTATTAAAATATGAAGATTAGAAGTGACCTAATTCTTACAGGGAAATTTTAACAAAGGTCTGAAACTTTGCCCATTTCACACAGTTAAGATTTAATAAATAATCAGATGCAGATGCTTGTGTGACATGGGGACACATGTGCCTTTGGACTGAGAAACAGAACCACATTTGACATTAGATCTGTCAACTTCTATAAATGTGATCTGAACGAGGAAATTCAGTGTCTTCTCCAAGAAACTTTTAGAAGAAAACAAGACCATGTAAGAATTTTTTTTTTGTGGCTCCTCGGACTTTCCTTATCCTTTCTCTGAAGTATTTTCTTTTGAAATTTATAAATATAATGTTCATTATTACTCAGTCTGATCCGCATGTACATTGAATGGAGAATGTAATCCAAATACATCTTTATTTAAAAAGTACTAAAAATACTCTTTTAAATTCTCTTCATCTTTCTTCCACAACCTCTTGGACAACTTTATGTGAGAAAATATAATTTGCAGACTGTTCTACCTTCTGATCTTTGTTTGGATCTTTGGCTCCAAGTCAACAAAAAGAAAACGCAAGCAAGCAAATAAGCTCAGTCAGTCTGTCTGATTATCTCGGCACCTATCTGGGTTTTATAATCTTGCTGTCCTCACTGTTAGTATCTGATTGCTTTCTATGTAAAATTAGCAACAATAGCACAGTCTCTACCGAACTTTATGAATTCTCCCTGTTCAGAGACAAACTTGAAGTAATTATTTGGTTTTTCATCTTTCTATTTTTCCCTCTTTTTTTTCTTCTCTCACATTTTGGAGAGTACAGGTAGGTTAATGGAAGACAGGAGGGTGTCCGTTCCAAGTCGTTTTTCCGGTGAGAAGTCCTGTGTGAAAAGGGAGATTTTGCTGCATTTCCTGAAGATGGGCAGTGTCTAGACTCAGGTGACTTTCTCTGGAAACACACTCCACAGTGGGACCCTGAGGACAGGGCTGGCACTGCCTCCTGTTCCCACACGCTCTGCCCAGGCTGTGCGAGCGCTGCTCTTCTCTACCTGTCTTCTCAGCCACAGGAGCCAGCCAGGCAATGTCACACAATGAGACTCAAAGTAGAAAATTAGAAAGGCGTCATCTGTTCTCACATGCACATAAAATATTTCAGACGTTTAAACTAGTAACTGATAGTAATACAGTATACCTGTAAATCTACAGTTATTTAAATACCTGCCTCCTTCTTAAAAATCCTGCTGGAATGATTTATATCTTGAATTGCTCACTTTGAATCTTTATAGAACAAACAGAAAAATAATTTATGCTTTGGCTTAATAAAGCCTCCAGTCATTTTTCATTACATCTGTAATCCAACCCTCAGATAAATGAGTAAAATTCTATAGAATACATAAAGGAAAAAAGTTTCACTGCAGTGGTTCTGGTAAATCAGAATTATTAATGTTCTCTATCAGTAGCCTTGATATGTATTTAAAGTAATTTTTTGGTAACAGGTTTCAAAGTATTTCATAAGTGAACATGGGAACATTAAGATTCTTCTATTCCTACAGGTATTATCTCCAGCAAGAGAAATGAGTCCTTGCATAGGAGATTAAAAGCCTCCTTTTTCTTTTATGAAGCCTGTTGCTATTATCCCTTTAGCTCTGTGACAGTAATTTCGTATTTGCTTGTTTAGGATGGAGTTTGATTCGCTTGTCGGTCACTTTCATCACAGTCTGGTAATTATTTCAGTTGTACTTAGGCACTCATATAGGATGGATAGCTAAGTCACTTGCCTTTCTGTTCCTTTGCACATGCTGCTGAATGAAGCACAAACGCAAACAACTTTAAAGTTCTAATCTGACAGGCCCAATCCAATAAAGAGCATAGCAGCCCACAGGTTGAATGGCACAACACCTGCTGATGCCTGACTTTCTGAACAGAGCCCCAAAGCCTGGGTGAGGGCTCTGGGCTGCTTATTGAGACTTGGAGGAGGATTAGGCATCTCAGAACAGTTCCAAAATGTGCAGCGCGCTGAACTGCTGATATGCCGCCTCTGCAGCACCTGGCTGCCTGCAGGGAGCCGAAGGGAAACCTCGCGGGCTGCGGATTCTGGTCCTGCGGTGCCTGGCTTGGGGCTGCTGGGAAGAGCCTTTCCCCACTCTGGACCCGGAGCTGTGTGTGGTGTATGCCATCCTGTGATGGCTCTTGCAGCTGAACAGGGACAGCTCTTTTCCACAACTCTGAGGGAGGGATGAGGTGCCCCACTTCAGTATGGTAGGTATCTGTGAGGCCCTCACCCCATGTCTTCTCCTTTATATCCTCTTTTGCCTAGTGACTGTGAAATAGTGCTGGGAGTGGGGGCAAGGACCTTGATCTTTTCCTTTCTGATCCTAACGATTAAGTCTATGTTCCCTCTTACTCAGGAAGTCCCCAATCCTTATCTGCACCATGATAGAGGGTGGTGGCTCCCAGGCAGTTGGGTGGCCAAGATGAGAGAGGTGTTTGAATCCCTACCATCTCCCCCCACCTCCCCCCCCCCCAAAAAAAAAAGTAGTTCTCAGTTCTTCGCTCTAACTGTAAAGCTATTACATAACATTGGGTGGGAGCGAAGGCAGGGTCTCATCTCCCTGAATGACAAAGCAAACAAGCAAACAAATCCTAGCAGGCTATTACTTCCCTTTCCAAGCACACCATGCTGCCTGGGTGTGCAGGGCACAGTGAGCTTGGTTCCTGCCTACAACCCATCTGTGAGCAAAGACAGTCAACTTGACTCACTTTGGATGTGGTGTAGGCACCAGACTGCTCAGCTCTTTCACCGTCAGGACAAGACTGGCATGGTGTGGAGGCTCAGAGCTAAATGCCTTGAGACTTTCGATCAGGGTAGCCCTTCTAGGGTTTTGATGGCAGCTGAGCAGGGGCTTTCAGGGTTACAGCTGGATGTGGGCTATGGCTATATGAGATGGGGGAGCCAACATAAGAGCTCACTGCCAGGAAGGATCCTGCTCTGACCTCCCCATGTCCTCTACTTCCCATCTCCAGCTGTATGCTCCTTATTTTGTGCTCTTCGTCAGACTCTTTGGACCAATTCATAACCTAGCAGAAATTTTACCTGGCAAAAGTAAAATAAACTGGACAGGGCAGACCCAGGCAGCCTCCAACAGGAGAGAGAAGCAGAGGGAAATGAGAGTGCTTTGAGATCTGCCCCTGCAGGACTGCTGGCCCAACAGCTCAGCTTGTGGCTGGAGAAACAGCAATACTAGTGAGCGCACTTCCACCTCTGTCTCCTGTAGTACATTAAGGGCTTTTTCGAATCTGGTTCAAGATTCTAAAAAAATGCTGGAAATGGAACTTAGGAGTCTGACCCACTTTGGGACCAAGGCTTTTTATCTAGAATTATCCTGATGTCTAGCTGTTCTGAAGATCTTGACTAACTGAGAGTTGATGGAGTCATCAGTGTCTGGGCTTTGAGAATCAAATTCCCATTTGATAAAAGTCAACATTGTTCTGTGTAGTATGATGAACCTCCACCATCGCAAGTGGACTGTGATGATCTGTGCTAGCTGAGAATCTGCTTTTTAGTCTTCTCTCAAGTTACAAGGAAAAATAAATTTGGTAATAACATCATAGTTCCTAGAATATAAAAGAGCATCACACAGCTGGTAACCTCTGCTGTGGAGGGAAACAGAACAGGACAGTGTGCAAGTCAGGCCTGAAGAGACCTGGCAGGATGGAGGGGAGCTGGAACAACTTACATAGCATCTGCAGATGCACCACATATGTGCACCAGCACTCAGAAAAAACAAAGTTGTTAATATCCTATACTGAGAGATAATTTAAAAGCCTTACCATAAAGAGAAAAGCATTATTCTCAAAGCAGTAAAGGGTATTCCCAGGTCTGTTAGTCTTTGCTCTTCTTGCTAAAACCCTGATCCCATCACACGTCTCAAGCTCAAGCGTCACGGAAGTGATTAACCATGAACATACCTGTTAGATCTACCCTTATGCAGGGCCTCCCCCCTCCACTGTGCATGTCTGAAGCCATGATTAGCCACCTACTTATGCGGAGGTTAAAATCTGGCCCTTAACCTCTTTCTCTTTTAGCTAAGCTTCCTGTAAAATGGATTTAACTAGTATAACTGGGATGATATTTAGATGAATTAATACTTTTAATAAGGTGGCTTATAAGTGTAAACATGTACCTAATTAATAGCATAGGTGTGCCTCTTTAACCCACTTTATTTTTACCCAAGGAATTTTTCACTTCAGAGATTCAATCAGATTGTCAAAGCCTCAGTATCAAACAAGATTTCCCTATTAGTAAGAAGCCTGATGACATAGAGGGAATTTAGTGTTTCAGGTCAGTGTGTCAGGACGTAAGAGAATTAATGCTAGTATAAGGCTTCTTCAACAAGCTTTTTTAACTGCAAGACTTAACTGCTTAAAGAGTTTGCACTTGAAAACAGAGTGTAAGTAGCAAGAAATTACAGCAGGGATGAATTCTCTCATCTGCCTTATGTTATTTTACATGTAAGGTTAGAGTGATTACAAGACTGCAGTATTTCCACTTCTTTTACAAGCATTTCTGGCTTACTGATTTTTGGTTATTGGTCCACATACCACTAGGGATCCTCAGACTTCTTTTCAGGGGTTCCATGGAAGATAAGAGACAAACAGCCTTGTTGAGGGCTTTAAATTTGCTATATAGGGGTGCAGGGGTCTGCACCTTCTCCAAATACCTCTTTTTCAGAAAAAAAATTAGGGATATGTAAAAGATAAAAAAATCTCTGAACTAGACGCTGAAATTTGGAAACAGTGCTCATACTCTGAAGGCGAAGCAATAAACCTGATACCAGAAAGCAGACTATTATAGTTAGATTTCTCTCCAAATGAAAGTAGCCTTGCAATATGTGCATTGCAGGTTCTTATCAATCCTGACAGCTGAATAATAGTGACTCTTTGAAGAACAAGGGTTCCAAAGCACTTACAGTATCTAAGAATCAAGTTGGCACAAGAAAAATGTTTGAAACAGCCTTGCAACCTTGTCCGGAAAGGAATCAATATGTACCACTGCTCTGTGGCTGAGGCTGCTGAGTTGAATAGCTACGGTTCAGAAAAACAGCAAGTTTCACAGGAAATTACATTGGAAATACCCCACATAAACGTTGGCTGGGGCTACTAGGGCTAACATTTTTCAGCACATCTACTTGTTTCTAAGCACAGCAGGAGTGGTTCAGGCATGTAACCAATGCTATCTACTCTTTTGTAAAGTTACAGGTATATTTTCCATGGCTCAGATTTGCTCCCAGTTACCTGCTCTGTATCTGGAGCATATGGTAGTTAAATACTGCTGTGATGTAGGAAAGCACAGGAAGGAAAGCCACCTAAAGGTCATCTGGGAAAGAAACCAAAGCTGAGTTCACTTTAGAAAGTCATTAGAAAGCAAATGAGGACGCTAAACGGATGCAAGGGTGGGGAAAAAAAAAAGCAGAAGGATGATCACGAAGAGCAAGCAGTGGAATTAGGACATTCTCCAGATGGACTTTGCAAGGATTAGGCCCTAAGGCCATAGTTAGCTAGACTGGCCTTGGAGGCTAAGCTTCCTCAGTAAGATACTAGTACTTTTCCACCTTAGCAAAAGCTATCTCTTCTTTTTTTAGGTGACTGAAGTTATTTAAAGTTTCAGTGTTTGTGATACGTCACATTTTAATTAACTAATTATTTAAAAACAAGCTATAATATAAAGGTCAGGTTCAAACTCAATCTCTATATTCAGTCAGACCAACTGGAGCAAAGGAGTATATTCCATTTTGATCTGAAGTTGGTAATATTTTAATACTGCTTTCTTGGAGTGTGAGCATTGGCAACAACAGGCAAATTAGCAGACTGATGTCCGGAGTATTGAAAGGGCCTACTAGAAATGGATACTTAAAAACCCAGAATGTCCTGCACCCCATAATGGTTTCACAAATGCAGGATGACAGTTGATGTTGCTGTCCCCAATTTATAGCTTCAAACCAAACAGTTTAACAAAGGAAACAAAAGAAATAGTTTATTGGCATTATTAGAGGCTCCAGCTATTGGTATGCAATGACACTGGTCACAGTATAATTGAAACAATTCTCCTACAGCCAGCAAGGGGCCATTAGACCCTAATTAGAATTGGGTTCTGGTTTCTATTCCATCTAAATTTTAAGTTTTACAAAGAGGCCACTTAAAAAAAACCCCTCTCTCCCATGTTCTTGGAGAATATTTTAGGAAGAGAGTTTTGTTTAGCAGATGCCTGTTAGTTCTGCTTTTTTGAAAGGAAAATTTTCTATAGTAGGATAACCCTAATTTTGCACGCATCTACAGTCACAGGAAATGGCATAGGAAAATGACCAAAAGTAAATATGTTTTTTGACTTGGAAGCTGTGATGTAGCCATTATTTTAGTACTGCGGAAAGGCTAGGGAAGTATAGAAGAAGATCTTTTCTTTTCTTTCTTTCTTTCTTTCTTTTTTCTTTTTTTTTTTTTTTTTTTTTTTTTTTTTGCAAAGGACATATTGTTGAGTTCATAAAATAATAAGACCTTTCCCCACTGCATGTTCGAAATTATTAGTAACCACTTTGTGTAATTACAATTTACACTAAAAGAAATAGATAAACCTACTGTGATAAGTACATTTTCATGTAACCCTAACTATTCTATATAAAATAAAATGATACCCTCATCTCTCATACAAAATTTTTTGATTCAATAAGAGCTCAAAATTCAAAGTAAAGTTGAGTTTCTGTCCCACACTCCTACGTTCATTTTTTTCCCAGTAAAACAGGAGTGTCCCGTGCCATCACTGATTTTATGTCAGATCTACTTTTATGTAGCATGAAATCAAACTTCCCTTTCATTTCAGGCTTCTCAGAATGAGAACACCAAAATACTTTTTGACATTGAAACAGGAGACATTGAAACAATTTATTTAAATTCCTTATTTAACAAATTCCCTGTTCTTTGTGGTCAACCTGAACTTATATTTTTTAGCAAATAATTTATCCATGCAAAAAGAAAAAAATCAGCTTTATTCTTGCCTCTTTTCTGTTCCTCTTTAAGTCATTATTGCCATTCTCTTAAAGGCAAGGTGATATCTTGTACTTGGAAGACACAGGCTTAAAGCAATAACTGTCAAAAAACTAATCTCAGAGAAGGATATTCTCAGTAGTAAAACATGACCTGAAGAAGCTTCTTCAAATTTCCCCTAAAAACTATGGGAGTACAAAGAATTCTGTAAGACCCTTTTCAGTTATCCCCTGACAATCAAATAATTTTCCTATGTTCTAGTTTAAAAAATCTAGGCAAATTTCTAGGCAAATCTAGGCAAACGGGCAACTATGCAGTTCTGCTATGCTTATCATCAGGAGGACCATGAAGGTCATGTTTTCTCACCTTGCTTCAGACAGGTTACATATTCTGGAGAAGGTCCTATTCCTGCGCTTCCTGGAGCCTGGTTTTGTTAATGTAGCCAATAACAACTTATAACAACTTCCAGCCCTATCCTTCTCTTAGACTCAGCTTTTTTTCCCACATTCCTGCTCTAGGGCTCGCGTATGGGAAACTCTCCCTCGTGGGAGCTGGGATGGCACTGCAGAGCCCAGTGCATGGCCAGGATTTCCCTTGGGATTCTTGTGGCAAAGGAAACACTCCTGCAGCAGCTGCGACATGCCCTGGCAACAGAGGCAGAATCAGCACGCATCCTAAAACCAGGCAACAACAGCTCCTGATGGAAGAGCTAGCTTGCTAGGCAGGAAGGCAGGCAAGCCGATGATTTAATCTCTTGGGCCTCAAAACTTGTGACGTGAATAACCCTGGAACTCTGTTAAAATACCATATGGCTAACTGCATTGCTTCTGCACATCCTTCACCCATTTTAAATTTTTGGGTAAATATTTTTCACACAAATTTACTTTTTTTTTTGTCCTTTTTATTTCTAAAGCTGCATCATTTCAAAAGGGCCTCTTTTGGCTCATCAGAAATATATTTGGCCAATAAAATGTACAACTCATTTAACTGGTCAATGAATGTTGTCCATTTGCCAACAAGGTTTTAGTTTTCCCTGAAGTGATCAGTTTGTAGCAGAATTTCTGGAAATAGGGATAATAAAACTGGACATATGTATTGTTATACTATAGTCTCTGGAGAATTAAATTAGCATGTATTTCAGATATTTCCTTTTTCAGTTTACAGCACTCATGCAATTTTGTTGAATAAAAACCTGTTTATTGAGGTAAATGTTCATATTGCTTTTGTCTATAATATTCTGAATCTCCTACAGAACCATGGTCTGTGTTTTGACATGAGGAATGTACATAGGGTTCAGAGAGCAGACTGCAAATGAGCCTCCTGTCACTCCGGTTTCAACACTGAGAAAAGGGAAGCACATCAGCCTTCTAAGGCACTTAGGATGTGTCTGGACCTGATCTGTGCTAAAGTGAAGTATGGGAGTTAGACGGTGAGAATATCGCCTAGGAAAGGATTTCAGCATGGGTTAAAGTAAAATATATAGTTGGATTCATCAAAGATGAGACGACTTCTCTTCAGCAATAACAAGAGTAGACTGCACCCCCATTAGGTGGTTGTACCAATGCATTGGTACTAGAGATAACGCTTACCCATCTAAATTTGCCTGTTTTGTCATCTTCTCTGTGCAGATTCCTTTTGCATGCCTGGACAGAGAAATGTGTTCAGGACTAGGTGCACACACTTTGTTGGCTGCAGGCTGACCAGTGAGCACTGAAGTGCATGGAGTCATGCAGATTCACCCCCAACTGAACATCTAACCCAAAGTCCTCCCACATCTGGACAAAGAGGAAGAAGGCAGGGGACAGTTTTGTAAATGTTATCCTACTTGTAACAATGAATTATACAGGAGAGGAGGAAGAAGAGACTGAGGAGCAGGGGATTCAGACACGTGGGTACCCCCAAAGTAGCAGTCTCTAAGTGCATGAGTCCCTTTTGTAGTCAATGGAGAGCTAAAGCTCACTTTGATTGTGCACACACTGACACTTAGTGCCATTTGAGATGTCTGGGGTATTAAGATATCCATCCATATGGTGCTCTGAAATGTGACACAGGACCTATGGGAGACCTGTGCCCTTCTGGTAGCACCAGGAGGCCAGGCAGGATCCCTCAGGGTGTCCCAAAAGGCACGAGGCATCAATGTGTGGGCATCTGAAGGGAGCCCGTATCAGTACGGTCACTGGTGTGTATAGAGCTGTCAAGCTGAACACATGCAAGTATCTACTAGGTGAGGAGCTGCCTGCCTCCCCGGGCCTCTGTGACAGTACTGACTAGGTCTCCCCTAGATATCATGGGAGGTCACCTAGATTTAGATGCTTGAATTTGGAGCTGAATCCTACCCCACAAGATTGAATCTAGTGCAGATGAGAAAGTCTATTGGCAGCACCAAAACCTGAAGTTCCTACCTAGCAAACAAAAAAAGTGTGAGACTAGAAATTAGAACAAATTTGGATATCACATTTCAGTCCTTAGTGGTGAATGGACTAATGAGGGTCTGTACTTCTCCTTTCCTCCTCCCGCTACTTTTCTGACACTTTTAGAAAAGGGAAGCTTTGGTCAGAGGAGACATTTAGGGAATTCCCCAGTGGAAAGCTTCCTTTTACCTTGGAAACTTTTCCCTTTATGAATAAGCATTGATCACTGGGTGATCCGGACTAGTCCAGCTGGGAGGCCAGCTCACCCATCCCAGGAGACCAGTGGGGACAACAAGCTTAAATGTGTGTATAACCTTACTCTGTCTGCCACTTTCTTATGCCTCTTTCTACATTCATATCTTCTTGTACGCTCTCTCTCTCCTTTTCCCTGCTCTTTCGTTGTTGAATCCTCTTGGTCTTCTTTGTTGTGATATAAAGACCTACGGAATTACTCAGCCCCACACGGCCATCTGGGCAGCCCTGGCCTACTTGATAAAGAACAGTGAAGGAAAGGGATTTGCTTAGACCCAGATAATGTTCCAGACTAGCACAGAGTCTACAGCAAATCAGCTGTGGCTCACCTGCCATCCCAGAGGGTCTGTTCTGACTGACCAACTGCTTTGTCTTCCGAAAACAACAAAAATTGTGTTTTCCATGGTTTTTACTTCATCCCATTCTCTTCCCCTTTTGTGTTTTTGCCAAGAGCAGAACATGCTTACAGCTCTCAAAGGAACCAACTTAAAATTCCCTGACTGGGATAACCTTTTCTGTTTGGTCCAAAATAGAGTTTAACTGAATAAGAAATTTGAATTGGTTGTTCTCTATTCACCACAGGGAGAAATGGCATGGTCTCACCTTTTCAAATAATTTATTGTGTTTTAAGGTTTCTGGCCCTGTGCTTCCTCATCAAGAAGCACGTATTTGGTGTTAAGCAGGCTATCACTTCTATAATCAAATCCATGTTAACTCTTCAGTGTAACTACTGCACTATCAGGGCAATCACTTTTGACTCTCTGAACCTACCTTTTGCTCTTTTCCAAATGTCTTTTCATGAGAAGGTGCACAAGACTTTTCATATCCGAAGTGAAAAATACAAGATTATGCTAGCATAGTGCCTGTAACTCCTGAGGAGGTGAAGGGAGAGGAAGCACAAGGTAAGGAAAATCAAGATATGGAAGAGAACACATGGAGGTGGCACCCTTGAAACATGAATAGTGTGAATTTCAAGTGGAAAACCTGCCAATGATAGCTTCACATATATGGAAAGTGCTTGCTACTTTTTTTCTGGAGAGCTCTTGATTTGGACTAGTTGTAAAACAGGGATAAAGAAAAAAAATATGTGTGTGAGCACATGTGTAGAAAGACAGTAGACAAGACCACATGATCATAGCCTGAATATTCTGGGTTGGAGATTGTATAACTTAGATATGACCAGAGAGAACAGAAGCCAGTGATTTCCAGACATTCTGGTATATCATAAGAACCTAACATCATCAATCCATATGGCAGAACTGTGTTTCAACTGCAGTCCAAAGTGTGTTTATCCTAATTAGGTGTTTATCATAAACATTAATTCAACACTTGAAAAGCTAACGTAAAGAGGGTGGGCCCACAACATCTTGAAATTCAATTTCTTAGTTCTTCAAAATGCTTGCAAAGATTTCTGCTTTCACTCTTGTAACTCTTTTCACAAGTATCTCTTTTGGCAGAATGGATCTGAGTGAGGAACAGCGAGAGGGCACAAAACAGTTAAGCACGGCCCAGGCGCTAATACCTAAACAGCAAATTTGCATTGTGAAGTGAAGAGGATTTTGCTACCTTGCATATTTGTGATCTAGGGAAGTTTTCAGCTGAAGTATGCAGAAGTTGCAGTCTAAACTGACAGCGACTTGGCTACCATAGCTTCTGAGTTTCTCTCTTCCACCCAACCAGCAAAGAAAGTGGCCTTTTCAGTGAAATGAAACTTGGCCTGATCAGCAATATTTAGAAAGTGGAAGGAGAAAGTGTTGACATCGGCGGATATATTCTGAGTCTGGGGCCAGAGATTGTGTCACATCATGTGAGAAGGATAAAGCTTTCTTGTCAATGACAAACATCAAAAGTTTTGTGGTAAAATTTGCTGTCTGGCAACGAGATCATAATCATCAAAGGACACTTTTTCTCACGTTTAACCTGGAAGTACAATATACATACAGAGACGCATACAGGGCCACTTTCCAATCTCACTTACATACATGTATGTTTAGATTAACTTCATTCCAGCTTTCTGCAATCTCTTGTTCCCCATTCGTAGATAGGGAGAACTCTGGGAACTGAGCTGACCTTGGCTTTCATTCTCTCATTGCTGCTTTGCACATTTTCTTTTTCACACTAGAGTGAGGAACCTTTCCAAAGCCTGGCCAGTTGGTTGGTGAATTAACTGTTAATGCTTGCTAATAGGTCTTTGCTAGTGTGTTTTAAAGTGATGATTTCCACAACAAACCAAGCAATCCTTATAGCCTGCTACATTTACTATCAGAACATATGCTTAAGGAAAGAAAATGCAAAAAGACTCTCTGGATGAGAGTGTAGTAAGGAATTAGGTGCATAGACTGCCCTGCATAGTGCACAGGTGGGATCCATAACAAACAGCAGGTTAGGTGAGAAATTACCTAGGATACCATTGCAAAGTGAGAAAGTTATGGAATGGAAATCTTTCTGTTTTTCCTGTTGAATCTATTTCTCTTTGATCTGAATGCACTTTCATCAGCCCATGGTGTGAGAATGACCCTGAAAACATTGATTAGGCACTCACTTCGGATGGGTTTAAGTCCTCTTAGAGGGAAGAGAAGTTGCAGCATGGTCCGCTCCCCTCCCACCCATTTTACATCTGTGCTCTAACCATGAGCCTGTGAAAAAAGGTGGGAATGGTAATGACAAATACCTTCTTCTCTTCCTCCAGAATTTTGTGTAGGTAACAGGGGAGCATGCCTGGGCATTGGTTCTGATACTTGGTAGACCCAGAGCAAGGCAGAATATAGCATCTTTGGGCCACCATGTCTTTAGTGGCAACAGGCATGCCAGACAGAAAATTTAGGAATCTAGGAGAGTTTATTGTAGACTAATACATGCCTATGGCAATTAAATGCTTCCAAACTTGAACATCTGACATGCCTGAGTCACTCTTGTGACTCTAACCGTATGTATCTTATACTCCTTTACAGGAAAGCTCGATGCTGCTAGAAAGCTAGAATACATCTGTGGTGCAGTATAGCCATATATTTCTAGTATGTGGGAGACTGTGGGAGATGCAGTCTGATCAGGTAGAATAAAGTTCTAAAAATGCAGGTCTCCTGAGGCACAACAATATTTTCGAATTCATGTATTTCCATTTTGGCCTCATAAATTCACCTCTGAGATCAGGTCTGATACTAATTTTGCTTTGTTAAGTCAAGACAACCAAGACTTTCAGTGGCAATGGCATGGTGGGCTGTCTGAAGGAAACTTGCTCTAAATTTTCTAGGTTAGTTAGTGATTTTGAATGTTCTGTTGGCAGTTTTTTAACAGGGTTTGATTTTCAAAAATTTCTCTGCAACAGACACCCGAAGATCAGGCTTTTCTAAGGGTTTCAATGAACAGATGGATGCTAAATGCCTGATTGTACTTGCTCTTGAACATGGAAAACAAAGAAAATCCTGTATCACAGAACATAGGTGTAGGGACATGAGAGGGAAAAAAAAGGTGGTGGTTCATTCCAGCTGCATTAGTACTGCATCCCGTGATACATTTATAGATACAAATTGCTTCCAGGAAAGCACAGTCACTAATAAGAAGTGGAAACTCCAAGGCCTTAGTTTTCATTATCCTTATCCTCTCTGCAAAGTTTAAATTCAAGAGCCAGGGAAAATGCTAACATAATGATGTGGTATGCAGCAGCAGGTTATTTGACCTCCTTTCTTTGAAGTCAGCTCTTTTATGAGAGCTTCTTTGTCTCACTTCTCCTCAAAAGACTAATTCCTGTTCCCATTGTTATCGGCACAAGCTTATCAGTGATTTAAATTAGACCACAGTTTGGATATCAGAGAGTAATTTCTTTTAAATCTGGAAACTATCCAGTTTACTGAATTTTTGAACGAATATTTGAAATCCTTGGTTGAGGACATAATTTAAATGCATGGGTTTCAGGAAGCCCATCTTTGAAAAGATAGTTCTGCAAACTACAAAATTAAGAATGAGAGACAAGTAAATGCTTACAGTGTTGGTTATGTCTCCCTTTTTGTCACACACAGACCCAGAAACACATTTAACACTCTGAAAATATCAGCTATGCTTGGTGACTTACGAGTTTGGCTAGAAGAGCTGTCTAGGTATGCTCAAATTTCTGTTTTCATGAGTAGTTTGAGAAATCTTGATAAAAGATTAAACACTGTAAACGTGAAGAGTATCAGTTTTATTTTTCAAGTGCATCCTTTTGTGCCCCTGAACCGCATTAAATAGACTTCCTTTATTAATCCCCATAGAAAATGTGAGGGTTTTTTCCCCTTAACATTGACAGGGGTGCATGGAGATCACTGTGTCCTTTCTCTTTCTCTGCAGTTTGTACCAGTCCACGTAACTTGGGAACTTGTTACATGTCATTAGACAACAAATCCTAGTAGACTTGCCCTGCATTGGGCCACTTGACCAGATCCATCAGGATGAGAAGCACTCATGATCATCTCAGGAAGGCTGTTGTCCGACAGCAGAAACAGCAAGAATCAATCAGGGGGTGAGGGTGCCCCATAGTACATGTTAGCACTCTGGAATTTGTTCCCCAGCATCTGTGAATAACCTATTTTCCCTTTATCTGCCTGGCCTAGCTCCCTGAGCAGAAACTTCTGCTGGGGCCTATGAAAAGCCCCGTCCCTGGCAGCGCTCCACCTTCACAGCTACAGGAACCAGCCTGAGGCCCTCAGCTTTCTCATGCCACAATGGACAGTTATGTGTGGCGCTTGTTTGACCCCTGGTTTATACCCAATCTTGTATTGTCCTTCTTCCTTCTCCTTTCCCTGACTTTCTCATCAAACCGCCCTCCTCTGTTCTTCTTAAATAACACCCTCCAGTGCCTCCCTTGAGCCCACAGAAGGAATAAGATCTGTGCCAGCCTTCACCCTGACCTTGGTCCATATGCTACATTTGTTCCACTTTTCACTTTTTCGAGTAGTAAAATTTTCAGCAAGGAAGTGAGTGTCTTTTCTCAGGCAGGGAAAATAGAGGATTCAAAGATTCAATTTGCACAGATTGGGTGCGGTAGATGCCCTTTCATCTGATTCTTGTGTATTTTAAGAGGACTGTTCTACACAAATAGTAAACTACTCTCTGAATTTGCAGTTATGTTCAGGTCAACTGCATTAACATTATGCTCCTTGATATATCTATGGACAGCAGTACCTTCCAGTAAAGTGAAGTAACTAATGGAAAGCAGAAACTCCATGAATTTATTTTTCAGTATCCATACATTTGCTGAATACGTTTTTCATACAATTTAAACTTAGATGCTTTTTCTCTTACATAAACTTTGATATAAGACATATTCTGTCTCTGAATTTGTGACATCTTTCATAAGCAATTACCCCTTCAAACTGTCTCTCGCTTTGTTTCTGCCCTTGAAGAAACAGTGAAAACTGTTAGTTTTTTGCACAAAACCATGTCAGTAGGACTATTTGTGTGAGAGAGATGAGTAGGACTTAACCTCAGTTTAGCAGGGGAAACGAAAGTGCAGTATATAAAAAAATGATATCATTGGCTTTCTCTTCAGATGCTAATGCTATTTTTAGAATGATCAAATGCATTCGTTTTGCAACCTATGTCCTGTCACAGAACAGCACATCTACGTAAAGAGTGACAAAAGTCTTGCTCAAATCTTTAAGCAGCCATATTGCGACAGGATGGGAATGCTAAGAGTCAGACAGTATGTGGGTAGACAGGAAAAATGAGGGTAATGTATAGAAACCACTAGAAATGGAGACAAGTTAAACATGCTGGCAAATTTTCATGGTATATTGCTCATACTGTAGCTATCCAGTTGTGAAGTTAGTTAAGAAATGGATGTAATGCTCCATCTAATTGTAAGCAGCTGCCTATTAGGCAGCTTGGCCAAATGTTTTTAATTCCACTCCATGATGATGAAGGAAATGGGCAACTTTGGTCTGTACTGTGTGTGAACTTTCTGAACGCTTCTTTGCAAAGTCACAAAGTGTGATGCAGAGCTGAGAAAAGTCTTTCGAATTGACTGCAGGCTTTAATGATGCAATCTCTTCCTACTTTTACCAGAATGTGTTTGGAAAGCATGGACCTGCATAGGAGATCAAATTCCAGTTTTGTCAGCTTCACAAAGTTATTTCATATGAGGCTAGTGACTGCCAGTGGTGAAAGTGGTTCGAGCAAAAATTGGATCAGCCCAATTACAATGGAATTCCAGGCTGAACTGGGAGAAGGAAATTTGGAGGCTAGGCAAAAGGAATGCTCTCTTGGGAACACTTTAAACAGCTGACACGGAAAATATTGCAATCTGGTGCATTTTAGAAGTGGTTTCCTGTAAATGTAAAATCTGTTGTGAATTAAAAAAAATAGAGAGTTTTCGGGAAGCCTTCATTTTTTGCAATACATTCAAATTATCCAGACGTTTGTACCAGTGTAATTATTGCCCACTAGTCTGATTAGTTTTGCAAAACAGGTGTAGCCACCTAAAATTTGTTTCTGACATTGCAGTGTTTCAGTTCATCTCGAACTGAAGGACAAAGAGTTAAGTACCAGGAACAATTACGTTGCATTGAAAACAGCAAAAAATATCATGCAAGTGTTCCCAGTAGTATATTAACTCATACACATTTGTCTGCAATAAGACTACTGACTTTCTAGACCAAAGAAGTACAGTATGTCTAATCTTTCCAGGATTCAGCAAAGCAATTGCTCTGGCAGCATAGTTCAGACTGGAGAGATAGGAATACATACAAGAGCTGTAGGGTGGCTGATGAAAAGAGACGGCAACAATACCTGGTTTGTATGTTTAGTTGGACATGGACTAGGGCAGTTCTTGAAGGACTTGGTGCTGGGGCTTGACCTCATGTCAGGTTCTCTCTAGTGACTTGTGGAGATATTGTTAGTACAAAAGTGGACCGAGATGATACACCAAGAAGAATTTGGATGACCTTGAGGACTGGTGTAATAGAAATAGGAATTTAATAACACCGAGTACAAAGCTGTCATGCAGTTAGGGTAATGCCAAGATTTTCTCTATATGCTGGAAACTCATCATTTGGAAATGTGTTAAGAAGAAAAATAGGTAGGCATAGTAGTGGCTCAGGGATTACTATGAGCTGCCAACATGACACAGCCTTAAAAAAAACACCTAGAAGATGCTCTAGTAGAGAGAGGGAATCATTGTCATCCTAGTACAAAATGCGGCAATACTTACTCAGATTACTATGTACTGTTCCAGTCAGCCATAATCAGGAAGGGGGAATTCAAAGTGACAGAGAAGGGCTACAGAGAGGATTAGAGGAACAGAAGACTATCTTCCAAGAGGAGCCTAGAAGAGGCTAGCTCATTTAGCCTAACGAAATGAAGGCCACAAAGGGATGCGACTGTTCTCTACAAATACATCAAAGAGGTACAAAGCGAAGAGGGAAAAGAACTATATATGCCAAAGCCCCATGTTGGCACAAGAACAAAAGGGTATAAACTGGATCTGAAATTAGGTAGAAAATGAAAAGAAAATTCTTGGTCATCTGGGCAGGGAGGATCTGGAACAGTCTTCCAGTGGGAGGAACAGCAAAAACTGAGTAACTTTTCAGCTGAAGTTCCATTGCTTTATGTAAACATTATATAACATTGCCAGTAATATCAGGAGATGGTGAACCCAGTGACTCAGAGAGTCTATTCCAGCTGTATCCTCCTGACTAGCCTACCATTTTAGCTTCAGGATGTTGTAACTGCTAAACCAAAACTTTTCAAGTGAAGCATATGCTAAAGGTGAGCCTCCTTCTTCCATGTGGAAACTGTGTTCGAGGTGAGACTTACTTCAGCTCTTAAAATAGACCACTTACTGGCATTTTTCAGTGGGATGCAAGACTTCTCTAGCCATTTCTATATACTGAAATGACATCTGCAGGTCAAAGCAATTGCAAATTCACACAGAGAATTTAACTTTCATCCAATAGTGTTGAATGAGGGAGGGGAAAACTGGGACTGTCTAATAATATAACACTTTACAGAAGATATATTTCTGTAGTAATGACTTACAGGCTTCTGCGCACTTCCCAGTTTGTAGCCACTATCATTATTAATCTCTCTCTGCACTCATGGGTCTCTTGAAAGATGTTATTGATCCAATCTCCTCTCCTTCCACAAATTCCAGCACATTTCTTTAAGCAGATTAGAATGAAAAACCCATTTCTGTATTTGTCAATGATTACATCTGTACCTGTATTCCCAGAAGATGGAATAGGAGGCATCACTGCACATCGAAAGAAGGTCCTGACAGTTGTTACCAAATCTACTCATACAAGTTGGCGAGAAAGAAACATAATGACATCTTGGCTAGACTTGGAGTTTAACACTCCTTTAAAAGAGCATCATAACATATGTGCAACTGAAAATTCAATTCTGCTTTTCTATTATTATTGCACAGCTGGTAGGAGGCATTAGTTGATAGAGTCACAGAAAATGAGCAGACAGATTCATGGATTTTTCAAGGCCTAGGCAGACCTCCCACAAGCCACTCCATTCCACCGTTTCCAAAATTTTTAAGTCTCAGACAGAAGAGCAAGTGTGAATTTAATGAGAAGAAAACACTGAATACCATTATCCTTATTGTCAAATTCAATGCAGAATATGTCAGTGGTACAATTAACTAAATATCTTTCAGTTAATAACAAATCAACAGACTCACTTAAGCGCATAGCAACTATTTTTGAACTTGGATGAGTAGGTATCTTTTCATATCTCAGTGTCTGAGTAGTTGCACTGATTTTTTCAGAGATCTGGGAAATATCTGCAGTTTCCGCTGGAGCTTTATTTGGATCTAAAGTGATCTGAATATCTCTAGTTCAGTCCTCTTGGTGTTCCCATATTAGCAACTGTATTCAGCAGCTGTAATTTTTAACTCACTCTCTAATATAAAATTGAATAAAAGAAAGGCAGCTAAACAGCAGTTGGAAAAAGCAGGAATCACACAATAAGAAAGAAACTGCAAATAAGAAAAGATTTTCAAAAAAGATATCTGTTTTATACCAAGCCTGCCCCAGTTCAGCCCTGCACCAAATAAATATCTTATGTCTTTACTCTGAGGGCTCTTCACAGCATAATGTCACCATATCTATATATTTTGTGGCCATTCTGTGGCCCTCTCTTTAGCTCAAAGGCTATTCTGAGTATTTCACATACATGAATGCCTAAAATACTCCATGATGCCTTCTCCCAGAATGCTTCCCGAAGTAACAAAAGTCAAGCAAATATTGTTATACCTTCCTTCAGCTCTTTTCTTCTGTTATAATGCCTACAACATCCAGTATAACTATTGCAGTGTATCAGGTGAAGAACTCTGAGTACTCTTCTTTTTCCCTACTTTTGCTGCCTTTTCTCTATTATAAATTACAGTACTCCTGTGTAAGAAAGTGTGCCAGTTCTTCATCTTATTTGTTTGCTTGAATGAGATAGCTAACCCTTCATATGTTCATTATTACTTCTATTTTAAAAACATTTTATTATTATCATTGACTGTAAATCCCTGTAAAAGGGATTATCTTTCTGTATTTACCTTCCACAATAGGGTCTTCTTCTTGATTCATCCTTTTCTTGTCCCTAAAGATTAATATAGAGATTACTTCTACTATTAAAATCTGAAGTACCCATCCTTCCTGACTCATTGCTGAGTTTTCTTTCTTCTCAGAATATAATACTTTTTTATGAAACCAGAAGGCTTAAAGACAGTACTGCCAGCAAGACGTGTTTCATCAACAAAGTTTGGTCTTGCTGCTTCAACAGTTTGTTGTCTGGAGAAGCAAGTGGTGTCAATTTAAGGTGGCCACTACAGCCTTTGGAACAAACATGGACTTGGACTTCCCTCATCCAAGTCTCTGTGTAATACCCACCAGAAGGCTCTGTGCTGGAAAGATCCCTTCTTGACTAAGTGTTTGATCAGAGTCCCAGTCTGTAATGCAGATGTATCAAAGAAACAAACTATGTTTGTTGAAAGACATCCTTCAAAAGACAGGACAACGGTCAGGAAGCAGAGAGTTACCTGTTTTCCTAGGTAGGAAGTTATTATTTCCGTAAGTATAACTCCAAGTAGACAAATTTGACTCTCTTTTTTTTCACCTAGTCCTTAAATATTTATGGAAATGTCAGATCTTGTACAAAATTCTTCAGTTGTATTATCTACATTGACTTATTTTTGAGGATTTTTGTATTCATTGTTTCTCCCTTTCCTGATTAAAAATGTCAAGCATAATAAAGCAATTTTAAATGTCCTTTTTTCATCAGTTCCTCTCAGTCTGGAAAGGATGGGGCATTTTTTTTAAGAGAAAACTGTTTTTTATGTTGTTATTATGTACACATAATATTACTACAATTACATTAGTGCTAATAATTCCCACCCAAACTAGAGAACCATTGTTCTAGTCACTGTACAGCCTTTGGGAAATGTATTCCCTTCTGCAGAGAACTAAAACCAAAAATTATTCAAATAAGCAAAACAACAAGGAAGAAGACAGAAGTAAGGCAATTAATAACAAGAATGCTTCTGCCTATTCTATCTTTATGCACAGCTTGCAGATGCAGGACGGGGTTCTATTCCCTTAATAGAAGAAATAATCAAATTTAAATCTGTGAGGCAGAAGGTGGCAGAAACACTTCTGGGCTTATGTACATTTTGCCAGTGTGAACCTGGATAGGAAGAGATTTCTTGTTGTTTTTTCCCTTAGAGTATTTGAATCATTTCAGAAAGAGAGAGTGAGTGAGTGAGTGAGTGAATGTAGTGAGTATATGTATGTATGGGATTGAAAGTGTATAGGTTTGGATTTTTTTTCTGTCTCTTTTCTTTGTATCTCACTGTGGTAACATTCTTCCTCTCTTGTGTCAGCACTTTTGGTTTTCACTGTTTGTGAAAGTTCCTCATTTTACAAATGAGTGTAGTCTTTTTTTCCCTTGTAAAACAATGCCTACAATGAGACCGTTTTTTTTTCAAGCATGAAGCAATCTGTTTTCGATTCTGAGAATGAGGGGTTTTATTATCTGTTTAAAGAACACCCTCTGGTTGCTTACTTTTTCTTGATGCATCAATAGCACTAATAAAAATGCACTGATAAAGATTTGGCTTGAGATGGAGGAACAAACAAAAATATCTCACATGGATACTTTGTATTCATAAATGCTGCTTTTTCTTGTCAATTTACATAAAGTTTTTTCCTTTCATAACATTCGGTGAAACCCTTTGCCAAAAAATATGTAACCTTTTTTTCAGGAAGACTCATACTCATCAAAGGCATTGAGGGGTACACATGATGCATCCCACACCTCCACTGAAAACTTCAGCTTTATGCATCTGAGAAAATCCAGTTCAAGTTCATCTACCAAATATTCAAGAATGGCTACTCAATGGCTCACTCAACAATTCTTGGCAAGTATCCTGCTTTATTAGGACCTGGAGACCTTCTCCGAATGTATTGTGGATGCTCAGAGGAGCGCCATTGCCATGGCACGTGCTTGCTGGAAGAGTGTGTCCTGCAGCTCCCACCTGCTCAAGCGACGGACCCGTGAGCCCGCAGGCCTGGGCTCAGTTTGCCACCAGGACTGATAGTTGACCTTGACGGTAGTCCAAGGCCTCTTACATTTGCCCATAGTCAAGGGGCAAAGACTGACGGTCTGTGAGCTCTTGTGAGGATGAGAGAGCAAAAGCCTGCTTGAAATAACTGGAGATCCTAACCCCATTTCTGACAGCTTCGATGCACTATTTCATGGCTGACAGGACACCAAAAGTGACAGGCGTTTGGCGACTCAGCTGGTCTGCAAATCAGGCCCCAACATTTCACAAGCGGAGTGGCAGCAACTCGTGACCTCTTCTACTGTGACCGGCAGTTTATAGAGAGCTGTTAGGTATGGACTGCTATGCGTTATGCTGCCAGCAGGTCAGAAGTGGCCTGAGACGCCCAGCTGGATGCTGGAGCTCCTAAACTTTTTGTAACTCCGCTTCTTAAAGGATAAATTTAGCCCATTGCAGAGGGAGGGAGCAGCATTTCCACAGAAGGAACATGCAATTTGAATCAGAGGCAACTGCGCTGCCTCTCTTGCTGGCTGCCAATGTCCCAGCACACATAACTGGGAAAGGTCCAGAAGGAATCAATTTCCACGAGCCAGCGGCTGACATGAAGTGGAAAACATTCAAGGAGGGTAGGAAACAAACAAACAAACAAACAAAAAAAATCAAGGAAAACTCTTCTTGTTTCTTATTGCCCAATAGTTTACTATGGTTATTGTTCCATTTTGGCCACAGACTTGTGACCCCTCTCATTTTATTTAGTACTGCTTTCAATTCCCTTTTTTAAAACTAAACAAAACAAAACAACTCAGTGTTGCTAAAGCTGTGTCAAACTTATTTACTGTTGTTTGATTCCCTTGCATGGGCTGATATTAGTGTCAATATCGGAAATAGATGGGACACCTGCTCGTATATGCACCGTGCTGAACCACTGGTGATGTGCTGTGATCTGATTTTACTGTATCTAAACCAAAAACAGGGGTCGGAGTTAAAGGAAGAATTATATTTGACAGTCATCTGCATAAATAGGCAGGCTTCCAGCCTCATAATAGCACTGCTTGAGATTTTGAAGTGCTGTTAATGCAGTCTTTTTATAATCTAAATATATACCCATGTAGATGTGCTAGTATATACATATTCACATATTCATAAGTTTAACTACACATATGCAGAGGCTTGTTTGAATATATACACTTATACACATCCATCTTTGTGATATGTATGTGTGTATATATTATAAAAAATTGTGATCAGTTTGTGTATCTGCAAAAGCACTGTTTGTACTTGTTTAAACGTGTGCAAAATGAAGCCTACACACTGCTGTCTTGCCACTCGTATCCTGAATGGATGGGACCCAGAGAAAACACACACAACAGTTTAGGGCGTGATGCATGCCTTTGCTGAGGTACCAGTTACTGTTTGGATACTGTTTCAAGGGCTCTTTGGTGAACTAACATGGCCCCAAGGCCCTGTTGCTCCATAATTTGTTCTTTCCCTGACACAGGTGAACCTGCCACCTTTGCAGAGAAGCCACGTCCTGAGGCCCTCAAGACCAGAGCGGGGACTGAGCCGTCCCTTGATGGTGCATGGGCAGGGGGTGCAGGTCTTGCTCCCACCCCGGTGAAGGTACCCAGGGCCTCCGTGCTCGCTTTTGCCTATAAAACTTGAGAAAAGCCCTGGCGGAGTAAACGTGACTTGTGCCGGCGAAGGTGAGAAGCCAGCGGAGACACAGCTTTGTTCAGAGCGCAGATGCCGTGGATAAAACCCTCCCAGTTCTCACTTCCTGGCGCTAGAGTGTATTAACAGTCTGCAGCTAGAGACGTGTGCCTGTGCCTGAGCTCACCCACACCGCGTAGCTCGATGTGGGGCTTGAGAGGGGCCCGGGACACCCAGCCAGCCTGCTTGGCCCCTCCTGGGGCCCTGCTGGTGCTCCATCCCCAGTGGGACCCTCTGGACGCTGGCACCTTCGGGGTTATGTGGCTTCTGGGCGGGGTTTTTCTGGATGACAGTTTTGGAAGTGGGTGCCTCGAGTCATCTAAGCCTTGCCTGAAGTCCCAAAGCAAGTCTCATTTTTTCTGTTCCTGGCTCAATGCGTCTCAGAAGACTTCTGGTAACAACTTGCTTTTGGCTGGAGATACCATGAGAAAATAACTCCCCCAGTGTTATTTTTTTTTCTGGCTCTCTCTCTCCAAGTCCTGGACAGAATTAGGAAAACACAGACACACCTCCCCTCTTTCAAACTTAGCATTTATTCCCAAACAGGTCACTTTTCCTTTTATCTGGTATACTACACCTTTGCCTTTGGATCATCTCTGATCGCTACCTGGATGTTGTCCAGCTTCCCCACTAGCAGAGTGAGTTTGCTTGGCTTCCAGACCTGCAGCCCGCCAGCACCCGTGCTGGGAGCTGGGGCAGCAGGGCCACCATGACTGGGCCCTGCCATGGCAGTGGCCAGCGGCAATCCAGGGAAGGAGATGGCCCAGGTGCCAAAATGTACTGCTAAATCTCTGCCAGCAAATGTGAGGATGAAGTAATGATATTCGGAAGAGTATTTGCAACTTTTGCTGGTGGCATCAGTCTGATCTCAATCACAATGAAGTAACTAGGCTAGATTTGGATCTGGATTAGACTGACCGCATTTAAGTCCCTTTTAAAAGTTTGCTTCTGCCATGCTACTCTGATGAATCAAGTTGTTTGGTACATAAAGGCATATTATTGTCCTGCTTTCCTAACATCTTTTTGCTTGTTTGTTTATTCTTGGGTTTATGCATGAAATTTTCACCACTTAAAAACAAAATAGGCTTTTAAATTAATTTAATTATAATGATACAATCATCTGTGAAGACTCTTAAATTGAATTAAACCCATTTTGCTATGGACAGAGCATCAGCATTGCTAAGTTTGTCTAGTACTTCCCCATATAATATATTTTTTTGAACAGTTACTTATGATTGTGCCAAATGTTTACAACTCTGGATGAAATTTTCTGACATTTCTGGCTGAAAACTTACTAGGTGCGTGTCTCAGATGTTTTTGTGAAAGTTAGCAACAGTTACCCAGCTGCTTTTGAGGATGACATTAAGGAAAAATATATTGACAAAAATTGATTCCAGTGCACTTTTTTCCTTGGCTTTTAGGAAGGGCTAATTCTTTGGCACTAGGATTTGAAATTTGTCAGGGGAGGACTTTTTATGTCAGGAAGAATTTTTTTTTCATTTCCCATGAAAATAAAATTGAATTTTGCATACAAAATAGCTGATTGTTAAAGCCTGGCAAAGACATTTTCTAAGAATTCTGGCCATATGTGGCCCAGTTTGCCCCTTCACAGTTCCTCCTGTGATCAGGCTCAGTTAAAGCTATCATACATCTGAGCTTTCCTGAACATATCCTCTTTTTTCTGTCCGGAAACTTTGTCAATGCAGATTTTGAGGAATTTATATGCATACACTGCCCAGATGGTCTGTGCATGTGCTGTAAGTCTGGTGCATTCTAGGAGTCCTTGATTTACTGCATGAACTAATTGTCCATTGTGTGAGGAGTAGGGTCACGGCTCTTGCTCAGTGGGTGCTGTAAAATATGTGGGCATGATGGTCTATGGTGGAAATCCTGGACAAAATACAGACATCTGGAAACTGCTGGCTTGCTCAGGGAGAGCAAGTGAAGAGGTTTACTTCTTACATCATAATTTTTATTTCAATTTTATTTTAATTAAGCATAAGCTTTTAATACCAGTCATGGTATTTAATACTGTGAACATAAGTACATGTTGTGTCTTTTCCTGGATTACTGTTGAAAATTATTGTTCCTGGATTTTCCTGTTGAAAAATGTATGGTATTCACAGTGAGGGAACTTTCATCTGATGAGTATTTAAGATAATCATGATAATGGTTTTAATCTAACACTAATACAAATTAAGGTATTACCATGATAAATGAGTAGTTGCTGACTGAAGTGTGATTTTCTCCAAATAAGTCTACCATTAGCAGTAAAGCCCTGAGTAAAGAAAGTATGTAAGTCCTAAAGAAAACTCATGTAAACATCATCTTAGACCTGAATCAGGATGTTTATCACCTGGATGGTCTGAAAAAAACAAACAAAACAAAACAAAACACACAAAAAAATGAAGCAAGCAAAGAAAATCTACGTGAAACCAGTTACCCTGAAAGGCAGTATTTAAAAATGTTAGGGCAAGTGTCACTTCTCCTGGTTTTGGTCCACGATGTCTGGGTATAGTCATGTGCCAGAAGAGGTTTTCCCTTTGGGAAAACTTGTGGTCTGCATTATGCAGGGAGCTAGTTACTAAGACAGCAAGTCCCAGGCTCATACATTCGTGGACTTATTTGTGGCTGTGTTTTCCAATGTATTTGCCCTAATACCGCACGGTCATTAAAAACAACAGAGGTATTGAATTTGCATATAGCGCATTCCTTCAGAGTTAATGACTCCATCCTGGGAGACACATCAGCATGATTAGCGACCTTGTAGCCCGTCCAAGCACAGTTGCGCCTGCAAGTCTTGGTGCCAGAAGCCGGCTGGGACATGACAGGCACATTGGCTCGGTGTCGGAGGGTCAACTGCTGGACTTACAAGCCACATTGGGCCCACTGACCTCCTTGCACGCGAAACAATGAAATTGGGAATTGCAATTGGCTTTGTCAAGGGGAGCTTCTGGTTTCCGGGGCGCTCTGTGAGTTAGCCACAGTTCCCACAGCACTGTGTGACACAGGGTTTGCTTCCCCTCCTCACTGTCATGTTATGCAGGCTGCCCCCAGGCTAAGTCCATGCAAGCTGTCATCAGCCTGCCCGTCTTCAGGAACACCACTCTGCACCACAGCTGCATTGGGCTCATCATTTAGCTTCATTTTAAATGAGAGGGGTTTTATTCCTGTTTTTACTTTTTAAGTTTTCCGTGTAAAGGCTCTTAAATTTCTATGGACTTGGTTCTCATCTCCAAGAAAAATCAGCTCTGAGTCTTCTAACTTCTGAGCAGATACAAATAAAGTTGAACTGGTCATTTTGGGCTTTTCCATCTCACTGGCCATTGTTCAATTTTATTCCAAATTCAATCAAGTGCTTCCAGGAGTTCACACAAAGCAGGATTTCTGGAGAAGTTCCTTTGAACACAACTTTTTATGACAGAATTTTGATGCATCATATTTAGATATAAAGTTTTATTCTGAGTAGTATTTCATGTGTGCATCCTTTTTACAACGATACAATATTTCATACTACATCAGTATATCAAGTGTCAAATTTTCCCACAAGCTGCATAATGAGCTAGAAGAAAGGATGAAATGTGTCAATTCACATTAAGCAGTGCTGCCATTAATGATTTTAAACATATGATCAAGGAAAAGGAATAGAATAGCTCAGTTTTGATCATGTTATTGCAATACCACCCCCAATATGTAGAATTCCATGATTCGTCAGACTGATGCTACGCTGTGAAAAAATGATGCATCATGAGAAAGGTAACAATATGAAATTGTTTAGAAACAAACTAAAGAATTACAATGAAAACTGTTGGAAATATCTTTTAGGGTGAAAACTATTTGTGTTTTCACTATTCAGGGAGGAAATATGCAATCTGTAGAATGTCAGGAGAACAGCTGGCTTACTCTATCAGCCTTTTCCAACAACAAGTATTGCAAGAAAGTTTTCCAACCTGCTCTCATGTCAAGTGAATGGAAACGAAAGCAGAATCAGGCCCTCTATCTATATGGTTCGTATTAGAGACGGGCTCGAACCAAACCCACTAGATCAGAACATTCCTAGACTTTGAGGAAGTTTGGCTTTGATTTCAGTTTTAATATTCAGTGCTGGCTCCTTTCAACAAGGAACTAAATCATCTGAGCACCGCTTTGGGAAATTTGGATTCAGATCAGAACTTTGCAGCTGCAGCTGCGGCCCTAATTGGAAGTTAGAGCTCCTCGAGCCCGGCGGAGGGAGGCCAGGAGAGCACAAGGCTTCCCTAGCTACTCACTGCTGTGGAGACCCCCACTTCGCACTTGGGCTTTGCCAGGAAGGAGACCTGGGGTAAGAGGCAGCTGGAGAGTACTCTACGCACACTGTGTAGGTTATCAGTCCCTGCAGGAGAGCTGCTTGTCCCAAATCAGCCAACACTTAGCTTTATTGTACTGTAATCTGTGGGCTCAGCGGTGAAGCAGGCTGATCTTCACCTTTGAAGAGCTTAGTTCGTACCCTTGACCAGCACATCACTTCCAAAGGTTTCATTTGACATGTTTCTCACTGTGGTATCGTTCCAGTCCCTGCTGTGTAACTGAGGGCTGAGGCAGTGAGAGAGTAGCAGGTCAGGACTTATGTTTGATTGCAAAATCGTTAGTGGAAGCTTCTGAAGCACTTGACCCTGTACTCTGAGTCCTAGGGAACTTCTGCTGATGCCAGTGGTAGGGGAATCAGAGCTGAAATTACTGCTGCTTTTATACACAATATAGCCATTTCTATTACATTCTTCCCTGAAATCAGTCAAAATACTTAAAATGTTTCTCCCAAACTGCTGATGAACACATAAAAGCCACTAAAATGCCAAGCTTCTGCTGCAAGGACAGCAGGTGCTTCAAAGGAGGGAATGAAAATGCTTTCTAGCCACAGCCCCACCCTCTTGTCCTCTGTCCCAGCAACATGACAGAGACACAGCCATTCAGGGGAGACCTTGCAGTGATGGAGACATGAGGCCCAGCATGGTGATTCCCTTCAGCCTCACCATCTGTGCATGAGGAGATGAGAGAGGAACTAGCAGAGGCTCAAGCTGGTAGAAACAGCAGCAGAGGAAGCCAAAGCTTTGGGACACCCCTCATATGGCCCTCCTCTACTGTATGCTGACTGGTTGCTCATCTCAGCCTCCCCTTCCAAACTGCTGCCTTTCAGCTTCTCTCCACGTTCCTCCTGACCTTCTCCTCTGTCCCTTCCTTCTCAACCTTTCTCCTTTCCTATTTGTTTTTCTCCTCTTCACTAACCCTTATTCTCATAGAATTAAAACAGTATTTTCTGCATTCTCGCTCTCTTACCACATACAGATATTCCCAAGGTCACAGGCGTCCTTCCAACTGCCTGGTACTTGCCAAAGGGGCACTAGCTGGCACCTGACAAGTCTCCTGAGTTGGGGCCTTGTCACAGCCCTTGCTGTGGGGCAGCGAGATCTCCCCACTGGTGAGCATGTGCTGGTGCTGAGGTCCATCTTCACTCTGCAGTAACCATATTCAGCACTCCTAGAAGCACACAGAGTCCAGTATTTGACATATTACCTTGTGTTTTCTTTCACTGCTAAATAGGATGAAGGAAGAGAATGAAACAATTTGTTCCAGCAAGGTACAGTATTAGATACTTCAGAATGAGATCAGAAGCAGAGCTATGAACAGACCATGTCATTGAAACCTACCTGGCACATTCACTGTGTTTCAGGTATTCCCTGAGGACTCTCCCCTAGAGCTGCCCAGATGTCAGGGCTGAGGGGTCGCTCCAGCGTACACTTCTCTGTACAGCGGGCTATATTCTAAAGTACCAACTTTTTCTTCTTGGCCACTGCCTGCCGCTCCTAATCCTACATCCCTGGAGTAACTGCAGAACGGAAAGGGGCGCTTTAAAGCTATAGCTCCCAAATTTCTCAAGTTGAATGCAATGACATCACCCCTTCATCCTGTTATTCCTTTGATACAATTTATTGATAATACTGTATCATAGATCCATTGTCAGATGGCTTACTTGAGTTGACTGTTCATTAGACTTTCCCTTCATTCCCTCTGTGATATAAAGGGAGCAAAATGGTTTTTGCTCCTCTGTCTCCTGAGATCTGATTTGAGGGTCACAGTCCGTACTGTTGTTCAGCTAACTTGGCTAGTTCATTTGTCCTGTCTGAGACAACCTCCTTAGTCTGTTATAATGCTTCATAAATCTTATATCATAAGAAACAAATATATCACAACCTTTCAACAAATAACATAACCCTCTGTTTGCCCCCACCATTCCAGGGAAGCTGAGCATGATACAGAAGCGTGACAGAAGAAATCTTTGAGCCTGAGGGGAGTATGTTGTGCGTTTCCCCTTCTCTTTCTTGCAAGTCATTCTTAAATTTTCATGTGACTCTCTTGCATTCACACTGTATCTATTTTACCTGTCAAGGTTCAAGCTCTTCAGTACAGGGACTGTCTTCTATTTTCTGTTCGCACAGCATCTAGAACACTGGAGACCCCATTTGTAGTTAATTGCTATTGGTACTATATTAAACATGCTTACTTTTAATAATGACATTATTGGATCTTAATATCATTCAATTTTAAATATTGACTGAGCTTGTTTCTCAAGACCTGACCCTCACTGAAAGAAGTGTTCCTTCTGACCATTGGAGTAACAGTCTTCAAAAAGAAGGATTTGAGCCATCTCCAGTTCTTGCTTTGGACAGTCTCTTTCTCTCTAGGTTAAATAACAGTTTACTTGAGCCCGTAGACCTCCAACATAATTGCAATACATTGACCTTTATTAGTTTCTGGAGTTTTATATTTAAATTAATAGGTAGCTAGTGAACTAGCTTGGGAGAAATTGTCAGCTTCTCTGAGGTGGTTGGAAGGAAACCTATACCCTCAAATAATAAAAAGATACCATGTGCTCTTACTCGTCAAGCTCCTAACACCTAATCTAGTATCAAGCAAGACTTCCAACAAGTTCTTCAAAGAGGATACAATCTTTTTGGTCACAAAGCATTTTTATGCGATCTTCTGTGGAACTGTAATTTTTTCCTAAGCATGTGGAGGTGATAACTGCAGTTACTAACTTACTCAAAGAAAGCTGTATAGGTTCATGGCTTTGCAAAAGGTTGATTGAAGAACTCCCAGGGAGACAGCTGTCATGAGTATTTTACATAGACTATGAAGTGCTCCTCACTGCAGTCATAGCTGCATCCACAAACATGCAGTGAGTTAGGAAATATTTCTTCCTGCGCTTGTTTCATGTTCATTGAAGTAGAACATGTAGTATTTCGCTTTCTAAATGCCTTAAATCATTTTGAAGCAGCTTTTTGATGTGCATTTTGAAGTTCAAACAGGGGTGGCTATGACTAAGAATCACATAATAATACTTTTTCCTGGGACTCTAATTAGCTGTGCTGACATCATGTCATAATGAACTTTGGCAGAAGGCCTTTTCACGTCTTTTCCTACAGGGACAAACTGCGTCTACTGAGCTGTTATTTTGCCATGTTAAAAAAGTTGAAAGGCCCAATACGTTTTACATTTTTATAATTCCCTCCCAAATGGAAATTGCATTAGGATTTGGGGGGTATCCTCAAATTGTATCCTACTGTAATTTTACAAGGGAAATCGGAAGCATATACTAGCCTGATCTCATTTGTGCCAGGCTGACTATGAAGTAAGAGAAGTCTTGGAATTGTATGTGCAAAAAACTTACATAAGTAAGATCTGACTCTGCCAAAAACTTTTTTGCCCCTAGGCTACTAGTCCTACTGTCTGGAATTCCCTGCCTTACTGCTGCCTTGGAATTCTGTTACTTTTACAGTATTTGAGATTTCTAGCTCAAACATTATAATTTTACTGAGGAACAGTGTTCCCTGTGTAAGATCAGAATTCAGGGTTTGGTTGATATGCCCTCTGACTGGCAAAGTTACAGAAATACAGCCTAATCTTCTGTTTATGTCAGCTCTGCAGTTGTCTTTCCATCTGTTTTTTTTGTCTCACCTAGATACATACTTTTTTTTTTCTTCTTTGACTTATTTCTCTCTCTTTCTGCTATTATTTTTCTTCTTTGGCTTCTTCTACAGTTCTGAGGTTGCTTGAAAGAAAATAAAGTCCTAAAGCTGGAAAAATTACACACATGAATAAGTTTTATATATCTCAGATGTGTAAATCTTAGATGTGTAAATCAATAGAGTGGTCTATTGGATTGTATGCAATTGATAAAAATTAGTTCAGCAGATTACTCAGCTGTGCAAAATGACTCATTTGCATTAGGCATTACAGCCATACTACAATACGTAGCAGATGAAATGCAAAATCAGTGTCAGTTTGAGTTAAACGTTCTCCTTATCCCTGTGTATTTTGATTTTTTTGAGAAGTCTGTAGTAGAAATGTTCCTTACAGCTTCAATAAGTTTAAAACAAATTTGGGAACAAAGGCAGTCTTAACAAATCTGTCAGTAATGGTTACCCCCTTTTTGTTGTAGACACAGTTTTACTCAAAAAAATTGAAATCTCTGTATACGATGTTTGTAAGAGAGCCCTTGAAGACCTTGTACATTTTCATGTTAATTCCTCAGGCATAAAAATATTATTATATTATTTGTCTTGTGTTGATAGGATTGTCATAGCGAATTTGCCAATGAAAATTCAGCAGAGCAGCAGTGTTTCCCATCAAAGAGAATTTAACATGACTTGTTTTTTCACATTGATGAGCAACTACTTTGGGTGAACAGTACAGATTGTAGCAGTTCTGTGCGTTAGTGCACACAGCTTAGTCCAATTTGCTGATGCTGAGAACAAAGAACAAAAATGTTTTGTGCCTTGCAAAGTGTCGACCTGCTGGCCCTAATTCATCAAGGAGCTAACGCATACATTTACATGCAGAAATAGTCCCAAAGATGTGTTTCACTGTACTGAACACTTCTGTTTTCTGTTGGCTCAAATGCAAAATACTCAGCAGCTTGCAGGATTGTGGAAAAGTAGCTTGTCTGCATGGGACCAGTCTGGTCAAAGAAAGTCTGGTTAAAACAGTAAGAAAACATGTGATGAGCAGGAACAGTAATGTGCAATTAGAGACAGCTGAGAAGAAAAAAGGATTCATTTTCATTCTTGTGATTGTCTAACTCTCTTTACCCAAAATATTTCTGCGCTGATATCACAGTAAACAAAGAACACCTGTGTTGGCACCATTATGGTTGCAACAGGTTAAAATGTGTTTATTTCTGAGCTAAGAATCAAGCTTGCAGCCAGACAAACATTTACCTGTTCTGAAAAATAAGAAATATTAATAGGGCTATAGATCATTTTCTTAGCTAAGAATGTTTACTGTTCTTGTTTTTTTTTTTTTCCCCCTAGAACTTCCTGCTCTGGGGATTACACTGCTGAAATTTTGAAACTTGAAAGGGGGAGGAGACCAAGATCACTGAATAGCCAGGAATCTGGAAGCCATGGCATTCCCTTGAGATGAGGGAGACCATGATTTTCAAATTTCCTGTCCTGCATGGGGCATGTTAGGCTTGTTAAGTTGTGCTTTCCAGATTGCGGCCAAATTCACAGATCCCAGGCTGTTTGCTTGTTCATTTTCTCTCTGATCCTGAAAGAAATTGTATCCTAGGTCCAAGAAAATTCTTGATTAACTATATTTATTACACAAAACGCCAGTGGATTCTGCCCCTTGTGCTGGCCTGGCTCTGTTTGGTTAGGGTGGGGTTTAGTGGTAGGTGATATGATTTTAATATCTCCTGTTATTAACACCAAAAGGAATCCCAGTATCACCAAACTCGATGATATCACTAAACCATGGACAAGGGGGTGGAAGGACACTGGTAGATTCTGGTGGAAACACTAATCTTTTTCTTTCTCTTCTCTCTAGCCTCCTGCACTGCAGCTTTTTGAATATCATTGCTCATTCCAGGACTTGTCAATGGGGATTTCATCCTAGAGCCCCACAGCTAGGGCAGATGGTCCTGCAGGAAGCACCACCCCACCTCTGGAGGACAGGGAAGGAGAAGGGTCGGTGGTAGAGGCACAGAAGGGAAGTGCAGGACACCAGACTAATACCCCAGATACCTCAATACCTCTGTGGTGTTGGTATGTTACAATTTAGCATCATGTATTTTGAAGTCATGATACTACAGCAGTAATGAAATACCACCATCTAGGTCACTGTGTTTTACACAGGGATATAATTTCACTTGGGACAACAGATTATGTTGCAGCTGGTGATGAAAAAGTCAATGTTTCTCCTCTCCTTGGGGTGAAATCATGCAGCAAGGAACATTAACGGTTGGAGCTATGTCAGATCACCAGCCACAACAGGGAAACATTATGTTGGACATACTCCTGGTAGGTACGACACAGTCCCCAGCATGTATGTCTCTGCTCCATTTCCACCTCTTTTTTTCTGCCTGGAAATCATTAAGCAGATGATCAATGAGGTGCCCACATGCAGTACACTTAGCTAACCAGCTCCTCCCTTCCTCATGGGTGAAGGCAAGCTCCAACTGTTCAGCTTATCCAGGTGCGCATCAGCCAGGGCTGCAGGGCAGAGCACATCTGGATGGAGAGCCTAAGGCTGACATGAGATAGAGGCTCCGTGTTTCTGCCCACATCTGCCCACTGCTGGAGCTGCCCAGCAGGCACCAGCTGGCCCAGACCTCACTCAGTTTGATACAGCCGCTGTGGGTCTTGGAGGGCTCACAGCACAACTGCATGAGGCATGAGAAGGGGAACAGGAAAGCAGAGAGGTGACATACTTCACTGTAGATCAAACAGCAGGCCAGTGGCACAGCTGGAAATAGATTGCAGGCCTACCTAGTCTTGCTCCAGTCCTTGGGGCAGTGGAGCCCCTGCCCTATGTCTCACACTGTGCACATTGTATCTGTGCTGCATCTTCCACATGAGCCTCACTCACGTCAGCTCCATTTGTTGTTACAAATTAGTTTGTGCATTTTAAACAACAAACTGGCAACTGAATGCCACGGCTTTCCTGGGAAAAAAATGCAGCTTTGCAAATGAAAGAGGGTTGTCAGCTCCTTACACACTGGAGGTCAGAGTTTTGAGAAGGCAGGAAACCATTCTGGTTTCTTGCCAAATGTCCTCATCGGTTTCAGCTGTGGGTGTAGGGCTAACAACTCCAGGGCCTGGAATGCCTTTATGCAACTGATTAGGAGTATGTTTTTAAGGAGACCATTAGCAATGTAGCAGTAAATGATATCAGCTATCTGTACAACTTCTTTGTGATTTGAAGGACATTTTCTTCCAAGTTTTCTGGGCTTGCTTCTTGACTCATACTAGTGTGGCATTGGCTGCTGATTATACTTTGGTGCCGGTCTCTCTGGACACACCTTTTTCTCAGGCCTTTTGACTACTTGTCCGATTGAGGACAGCATTTACATTTGCTTTTTTTTTTTTCTAATACAAGTCCCATTCTATTTAGCCTCTGTGTTTTGTATTTCATAAACTTGCTGCTGATGAATACAAGGCCTAATTGTGCTTCGTGTATACATAACCATTGATTTGCACAGAGCTGCTCCTGACTTACATGAGGAAATCCTGGCGATGAAGATTTATTCTGCCTTTTTTTCCACGCTGTATATTCTAGATCTCCCCACATTATGACACGTGAGTCATATAGTGAGTGTCTGACAGGTCATTTGTGTTATGTCTGCAACAAAAAGTGGATCTCACTGGTTTCACATGAGAAAGTTGAATCCTGAAGCTGACTGGAAAAAGTAAAGAAAAGGAAAAAAAAGATTCCACCAGATAAACATGATGTGCATATTCTTTTCCTCCAAAAGATTTGCGTATGCAAATAAACCACAACCATTTTCAAAGACACTTTTTTTTTCCCCATATTTTAAATGGGTCACCTTGAACAAAAGCCATATTATGATGGAAAAGGAAAACAGAAAACAAGTCTGACCTTGAGCAAATTTAGTGCGGTAGTGATTCACTCAAGTGTCATCTTCAGTCAGATAGTCAGCATCAGCTAATCATAAACTCATGATTGTTGTATACATGTGTGAGTGTATTTATATAAATAAACACATTTACATATGACCACTCCTGGGAATTAAGGAACAATGCAGCATCTCTTATGCACAACACAAGATAGGCTGTAAGATCCCATTCAGGGAAGATCTTTAAAATGTATGTAGTAATTCTAAGGGATTGTTGAAGTCCAACAGCACTTATATAATTCTCTGAACTGGGTTGCAAGAATTTATTTTACACCCATGTTGAAACCAGTAGAAAGATCAGCTCAGGGGAACGGTCTCAGCCTCACTCAAGAGCTTCACCTCTATCTACATATAGTGAAATCCCAGGTTTTCTTTAAACACTTGAGATAAAAATACTGTATTTGATACAGAAACATAAGCAGAGGTTGGCTTTTATATCTAGAGAAGTTTTCAGAAAAAGCTGTTTGGCAGCTATATTCAACAGGCAGCAGGTACTTAGAAGGGGTGTGAAAGATTTGCTTATTATGGCTACGCCTGAAAAGTCCCACTTTTAGGCTGTGAAAGAAAAACAGGCCCTTCTGCCATTTCTGTCAGACTGGTGAGATTTTTACAGTTAGAAAGAGTGAAGCCTAAAAAATGAGAAATGTTGGGGAGCCATGGGACTGCCCTGGTTGTCACTGCATCCTTGCAATGAGGGCAAAGGCAGAGCTTTAGGAAAGCCGGTGGGCCACGCCAGAGGGAGTGAGGCTGGTGCTCAGCAGAGGTCCCCGGTTGGGCCCCTCGGCTCACTCTGGATGTTGGTCCCCGCCACAGGCACAGCGGCACCGCAACCGCTCGGGGGCTGCCACAGCTGCATGCCCGCACTGCGGTGTCCACCCCGGGACCACGTTTGGGCTTGAACCCCCAGACACCGGTGACTGTCACAGGCTTTTTGGTGGGAAAGGGGGAGTAAAATCGTTGGTCCCTTTGTGATATTGGAGAGGAACAAAAGATATTTGTGCTGGGTGTGGTTTTATGGGTCACTTTACAGGCCTTAAGCAACCTGAATAGTTACAGGGTTACACCATTATGACCGTAGTTGTCCACATTTTGTCTTACCTTACTGTCTTGCAAAGGGATATTAATCCTCCCCATTCAGTAATGTGTATGCTTGGAAATGAGATCAGAAATCTTCAAGAGAAAGAGAGAGGGAGATTATTTCAGGGAGATAAGATTGCTTATTAAACCTTCCCTTAAAGCCAATTGAGATGTCAAACCATAGGTGTTGCAAAGTGCAGACATTTCTCCGAGCTGGAGTTTTCTGCTACTTTTACTGCTGCAATAGCCAGGCAATTTTTAGGCAATGGGGGTAAGAATATATGGGTGACCATGCTTATGGATAATGGATATTGCCCTTTACGCAAATCTTCTTTTAAGTTTTAGCACTAAATACAGCACGTTGTCTCATGCATTTGTTCTTTGCTCAAACTTTGTCTTTGATTCACATTTTTTCCAGAAGTGTTCCTATTTTTTATAAGAATCCTGAAGCGATCTATCAAAATGAATATTTTTTTTTCTAAGAAAATTCCCTTCAGAAACAAGGAAGCAGAAGAGAACAAAGGCAAACAGCCTGTGACAATGACTCATTATGTTCCTTATAAATCGTAGCTGTGAAGTCAATGCAAATTGTTTCTCACAGTTTCAAAACCCACTACAAGACAATAACTCAGGGCTATAGAAAGAGAAGCACCTAGAGAAATAATGGCTTTTTTGCTGTAATCATAGAGAAGTGTGCAACAAACAGAGTTATTTGGAAAGTACTTGAAGATACACTAGTAGATTAATTTCATGTTGTAGCATGCAAAACTAAAACAGAACCAAATTCTTGAACTTGCAGCTCTTGTGGTATTTATTAAGCTTGAAATTTCTGTAATTTATTTGGCAAGCTACCATTGCATGGGGCATAACTAACAGGCAAAAGGTCTGAAACCTTCAGCATAGGAGGCAGATGTTCTACCTCCAGAGCTGGGCTACTTTGACAAGCAGCAGTACCTCCTTCTCCGTGCTAGGGGCGAGCTTGTGGCATGCCTAGGCCACGAGGAAGCAGAGCATTTCTGTGCATGCTGAACACTCAGCACACTGCTTTCTTGGCTGGGCACAGAAAGGCTCACGGGCTCTTCAGCCTGTGCTGGCTCAGGGTTCGGGTGCTCCACTATCATTTCTGCAACCCTCTTTGTGCTGTGAAGCTTGCCCACTTGCTCTGCTTTCAAAGCTTTGTGGCTAAAGGCATGTAGATATGGTTTTCATCCAAACCAAGTTGGGTAGCAGGGTCACTGAAGAGAGTGTGGCACGAGCTTCCAGATATATTTGTAGTTGCTCAAAGTCCCATGTCCTTGCCCAGGAAGCTGAAGCTTTGCTGCTGTATTTTCACAGCTCTTGTCACTGGACCTACTGTGGTGGTTTGGCATCTTGGACAGCACTTGAAACCCAGTCAAAGATCTCTACAGCTAAAAGCACAAACCTTTATAGCCCTGTTCAAAAGGTGCATACCCTCTGGCTATGGCCTGCAATGAACCCACATCCTTTGTAGAGCAAATACCGCAACGGAATACCTAATGAGCAGTGACTAGCAGACGATGGCCTCACTTGATCTCTGCAGTCACTGGTGGCTGGCTCTGAGAGGAGAAAGGTCTATTAAGAACTGCACCCTAAGAGCTTTAGCGCAGAGTCCCTTGGTCTTCAAGTCTGTTACTCCTAAAACATGTCTCTTAATTGTGCGATGCAGTCACGTCATTGGTGTACTGGAAATCTCTCTTTTTACAAAATCATTTTTTATGTCTTAGCTCTATTTGAGAATGAGAAAGCAACAGATTTGGAAACTTTCCTAATGTACCTTGGAGAAAAGCCTTGACTATATCAAAATGGATCAGATGAACCACCACCAAATTCACCGTGTCTCTAGGCATACAGTGTAGCTGTATTTTACAGGAGAAAGATTTTTAAATGCAATTGTGTACATGTATGTATAGATATGTGTTTACAGCTGTCATTATAATTACAGACGTGTTTCAAGGATGTCTAAACATGAATTCACTCCAGTCTGGCTTTTACAAATTCTTCAGTAATGTGATTGAATTCCAACCCATTCTTTCCTTAGATGGATAAATCTGGCAATGTATCATAAGGGATATTTTCCTGTTATTTTAAGAAAGCAAGGTCCTTTTACTTATCTTTCCATGAAATTACAAAGAGTTTCCTTGAAGCCCTACCTTATCACGCATCCTGGCCAGCACGGAAGCACTCACTTCTGATCATTACCCATTGAGGAAATGGTTTGAACCTTTGATCCTGAGAAAAGTGTTGGATACCATCTACTTTATACCCTGTGTGTTTTTCTCTTGTGTAAAAGTACTAGTATTTCTGCTTCTTCCACCATCTTCTACAGCTGCTTATCTTTTAGAAAACAACTCTCCTTCTCTCATTTGCCAAGAAATGACATTGCTTTCATATTAAGAGCAAGCCTTCCCTTCCCAGTGTTTCCAGAGATACTTAATCTCTTTGCAACTCCTGTAACAGTGGACTAGATTAAAGGAATATGTTTTGAAATCATATTTTATACAGGTTGCAGGGGACCCATCATGTCTCTACTAGCTCACCAAGCTCTGAGGCAGATTGTCATCCCCCTATTCCACCTCCCACCCCTCTGTCATGCCTCACACCTTGTATCAGCGCAAGCCTGCCTGCGGGGGCTAGATGGACAGAGGCACACTCCAGTTTTCCCTAGCCATCCTGGGTTATGAAGTACTGATTTGGGAGCTAACATAAGTTAGTTAATGCCTGATGGAAGGTGGCGGATGAATGTGCCCTGAAAATCAGGCCCTCAGCACATAAATAAAGAGTGGACTTAGGAAGGAAAGAGCAAGACAGTTTTTAGGAAGGAAACAAAAAGTAACAGGCACAGGGCTGCAGTCAAAGGGGAACAGGACCATGAAGCACAGATAGAGCACATGGCAAAACAACTCCTTTTACTGACAATACTGAGCTGCCATCCTTCAAAGTCTGCTGAGGGTTTATAAACACTCCAGCCTAGCCATGGGGCAAAGAGGTTTCCACGAAGAAAACTGTATTTTCTTACAGTTGGCGCTAGTGAACAGATACTGGTGCAGGAGGAATGGATGGGTGACTGCATATACACCATTTCCTTCTTTTGTTAGCGTATTCTTTGGTTGGTTCTTATTCTGCACAATTCCTGACCATCCCTTTGTACTTGACAATAAGTGGAAGAGAAGTCAGAATGTGAGCTATTGTAAACGGCTGCATTAATATTCCCTTCTGATGTAATATTCCCTCCTACAGTGTTTTCACGGTAATTCAGTAATTGTTTTCTGAGTGGGTTACTCTTTTTTCTGAGGAAAAAAAAAAGATGCATATACCTCTTACATTGTAGCGCCTGTCCTCAAGATACATCACTGAAACTAATTTCTTTAATGATCTAGTTGAAGTTGGCTATCACGTTTCCACAACTTGGCAGTCAGGACTACATCTGCTAGGCTGTATCAGTTTAGAGTTTCAAACATCTTCCTATTGTTCCAGGAGTCAGCAGGGCAGCTGCATAATCCATGCATGCTCTCCTGCCTCTGCTGAATTTTTGCTGCTAAAACCAACACATTTCCAGACAAATATTCATTATTATTATTGCCCCACCCTCTCTTGCTTTGTGCTCCTGCAATTAGATAGGTAGATGAGACATAATCCCCAACAATATGGTCTTCTCAGTTTTTACGGCATATTAGTTGTGATCAAAGTTACCGAGTGCGTCGACAGCAGGCAGAAGGAGTCTTGTCTTGTAGCAGCTGCTGTCACCCTTGATGACATCATTGCAAGACACATAAGTGGGCGCATGCAGGGTGTCATGCGGAGAGAGGTGCACCCCTGATTCAGGCTGCATGTATGGTGCAGGCCAGGGTGAAACCACTGCTCAGGACGAAGCAGTTGACAGGCTCCACGCTGGGTCCCTGGCGAGCAGTCTCTCGGGAACGCCCTGTTTATAATGTGGCTAGTAACCCGAGCAAGGAGAGAGGAGGGAGTTTCCAAGGTCAGCTTTGAGGATTCTTAAAAAAAAAATTAATGACACTATCAGCAGCAGCTTCGGTTCATAGCGAGCACATTATCATGTCCAGACTCCCATCTGCCATGATCTCATGACCAGCACGCCGTGCCAAGCATAAGAGGAGGCACCACTCTCATTATGATACGGAGAGCGTGTGACAGTATCTCTTAGCACAGAATTGCAGAGTGTGCTAAATGTCTGTTGCTTTACCTCTTTAATATGCCCTGGCTAGGATGACATACGAATGCACAGTACAACATGAACTTGAATGGTTGTAAAAATTGCTGAGTGAGTAAGTAATAGACAAGAAAACACCTGGATCCTACCCTGGTATCTGATCCTACACACCATGTGTCTGAGCCTCGTCGGGAATAATTCACCTGCTCCAAGAAGTAATGTTTTGTACCCTTATTCCACTAGCTGACTGGAAACTATAGGGCAAGATTTGAGGCCACAGGCAATATAAGGGATCCAAGAGAAGGTATGTTCTCCTTTCAGGCTGGGACTTAAAGCTTCCCCCACCTATGCTTTTCTCCTCTCTCTCTGGAAGCATGACCAGTTCTATGAAATACATTCGTTTTTCTTATATACAAAGCAGAGTAGTCAGCAGATAATGAAACAGAGCAGAAAGATTTTTTGTTTTAATAAATGCCATATTAATACCCAGACAGTTTAAAGAGGTGCTGCTATAATTGCTTACTGACTTGGGTTTCTTTTTCATCCATTTTATATGTTTAGCTTCACACATGTTAATAATGGGCAAACCCCACCATTTTCCCTAGGAACTTTGTACAATAAATGGAACTTATTCTGAAGATGAATCTGGTCTCAGCATCTTTAGAAAGATATGAGAAACACTTGAAAGGGACCCCAAGCCCTTTTTTTTTCTTTCTTCTGGGAATGAAAAGAAGTAGGAAAAGGTACCTGAGGGCTCCCCTCCCACAGCCTCCTGACAGGCAGAATGAAGAAAGAAATAACAATGGAGGTGACAAGCAGTGAGAATGCAGGATTTGTGAATGGGAAGGTGGGGACGGCACAAGGAAGAACACAAAGGAAAGGAGTGAGTGGGTGTTTGTGACTTAAATGTTCCCCAGTGCAATAACATCTCTTCCCAATGGCCTTTAGTACCAACAGCACCCTGAAGCCTGGTCCCGCCTAGGTATTTCACCATATACTTGTCAAGACAATGCCAAAGCTAGTCCCAAGAATGGGCAGCATGCTGAATTCGGCACATGCTGCCTTTCCCCCTTTTTACCTCGGTAGAAATATGACCTGTACTGTATAAATCTCCACATCTTTTAGTTGCCAAGTTTAAAGCCACAATTCAGCAAAATGTTTCAGAACAGACTACAGCCCAGCAGAGCACATGCTTAAATTATTTCGGAAATTAGATCAAAGTTCCTTCCTCTTCCATCTCTATTTTTGGTGGTTTTTCTTTTTTTCTCCCTAAGATGATTACATTAATTTTCTCTTGCATATATATGTAGGCTTTGAATATCTATTTTTATACACTTGGAGGCACATTAGAGAAATAGCTGCTTTTTTCAGGGCTGCTGATTTGAAAGAATGTATAAGAAAACTAGAGCTGAGCAAAATTTTTCCTTGTAAGTGATTTTTTTTGCCAGAATGTCACTACATCTGAAACAGTATTTGGCATGATTTTATGTATAGCTTTGGCCAAAAATTTTGTTTGAGTTTGCATCATTTCCTCTTAAAATTTGCTGAAATAAATGTTTCTGGCTTTTGCCTACATTTAGTGCTAATTTTTAAAGGAATAAGAATACCCAAGAAATAGCTAAAAAAATCTCCAGACTGAAAATAAAATATCTCATTCTGAGCTGAATGAAATGTTTCAGTCAATAGTAAACATTTCTGTTGTCTTGTTATTGCTGTATTGCCTAGTAAAAAATGTAGTTTCAGACTGAACCAAAACAAATGAAAAATATTTTTTCTTGAAAGAACTGAAAACTGAACTTTTGAAAGCTGTAATTGAAACCACACACGTAAGCTGGAAAGGGAAAGATGTATTTTGATGCAGATAATCTACCCACCAGTGATCCAATAGTCGTGGCCCGCTATTGAGTGAAAATGAATGGGATTTATGTAATTTAATTTAGGCATCCAAAGTTTAGCTATCTAAATCCAAACTAGCCCCCATAAGTTTGTTTTATAGCTGAAGATGAGAAAGAAATAGTTCTCAGAACATGATTCACTTCAGTGTTCTCCAATACCATTTTAGGATGGGATGGCTCAGAAGTTCCCACTTCTTTCCTTTGGACATAAAAAGAGGCCAGGGGGCATTGCTTAGATTTGTACAACTCATTTTAGCTGCCTAAGTTAACTGGGATGAATTGTGTCCATCACCTTTTCCCAAGGAAGTGGAGGTCAGGTCTAATGCAGCTGAATTCTATTATATGGATTGGTTTTGGTGTTCACCAGGCATCCTTTCTTTTTATATGGGTGATCAGAAAATCCAGATCCCAAAAGAGCAAGCTTCCTAATCACACAGGAATACACAAGAAAAAGTCCCTTTGCAAGATCAGAGCCAGTTCTACGAGACATTTTAATGCTAAGTCAGTTCAGTCAAGTAATAATTAACTTTAATTGTTACACCCACAAACTTTAACATTTATCCAGTGCAGATGAGTGATTTAAAAATAATGGGCATTCTTATCTTTAAATGAAGAGAGCAGAGAACTTTAAGCAAGATTTCTAATATTATCCTTGCTATTTTACCTCTGATCTGTATGACTAAACCCAGACGAAAGAATCTCAGCAGGAGCTAGTGTTGCATATTAATTTCTGGTCCTGGCAGTCTAACTAACTATGCATTGCTTATCTCTGAAATCAATGCTACTAGATGTTGTTGGGACCAGGTGTCATGGGCTGATATAGCTCCTGGAGGAAATGGACTTTGGGCAGCTCACTGGTTCTTCCTTGGCTCTCACATCTGTGGTGAGCAGCTCATATCCCCAAGCTGCACTGGAGCACCTTGGGCTGTATTATTACCAATCTCCTACTCTGTTCTACTCTTCTGCTTCATACAGGACCCTATATCTGTTTACAAGGAACTCATAACCAACCTACACTTCTAATGCACAGCTCAACAACACACGCTCAGGAAGCAGTTTTAAATACTGCATTTAAAACCAAACCCAAGTATGACATAGACAACCACTGAATGAGCACATTTGCAAAAGAACAATTTCATTATGTTTATGAATAAAATGTGATATGTCTTCATGAGGTTCTTTGGTGGTAGCAATTTACCATTGGATGTAAAAGGATGGGACATAAAATACCCTGATAGTAAAAAGAAGGCAAAGATATACTAGTTGAAGGGAGGAAGGGGAAGAAAGCAAAAGAAGTAAGGCAAACAGAGAAAGAAAAGAAGAAGTGAACATAAATCAGAGTCACTGGAATGGTTGTGGTGTTGTGTGTTGTGTGTAGCTGGGCAGCAGAATACAAGAAAAATATTTCTTTTTTAAGTGGCAAGTGATATATTTGCTGAGTGGACTGGGAGGATACTTTGGTTGGCAGCATAAATAATTCACTTTAATGAGAAAAGATGTGTTGGCTTGCTTTAACAGTTCAGGATTCAAAAAACTTTCCTATCAGTGTTGCAATATGCCTTGCAGGAAATATCTGAATGCTATTAAGCTTTGACTATCATATTGCATTTTTGTATTTCTGACAGAACACACTCACCAGGAGAAGGTTATTAACTAAATGAAGGATAATGTGTTATGTAGGAATATTTGGACATATCTTTAGATCTTCCAAAATGCAGAAAATTATTTTGTTCCTTTTTTTTTTATTAAAGATCTTCTTGCCTTGTATTGTCTCAGCCTTCCCCTTTCTCTTTATCTCCTAATATTTTACCTTGTGGGTATCTCTAAGGCTGCAGTAAAAGGAAAGAGATGAGTAAGAACTGAGTGGGCAACGCTGAAGAAGACAGGGCCGTGGTCAGAAAGAGGCTGGAGACTGATGGAGCGGGGAAGGCGCATAGCATAATTGAAGACGTGGTTGGATGAGTAGCTGTTCTGTATTGATTCTGGGTAGAAGTCAAAGAGGAGAAAGAGTCTGATGGGATGTTATTCAGCAAGCTTAGGTCACAGGCTCTGGGTACAGGGTATGAGGAGAAAAAAAAAGGGAGTGTCTGCCAGCGTGAGAGAGGAAATCTGAGCCAGAACCTTCCCATTCATTCCCACTTTTCTCCTTCTGCCTTTTTCAACATTCATTAGTAATAACTCATGTGCAAACTGTGAAGAAAACAGAAAAAAAGGTTTTCTTTCTCTCAAGGTTAGAAATTAATCTTTTTGTAACAGTTTGAGATGGAAAATGAACAACGACAGGTTTTGGCAAGAGCTGACAAGACAACTACAGCAAAGAAGTACTTTCCACTGTGGAAAAACAAAAACATTAAACTTCTGTGACCGTGGTTTTGCATAATGAACTGACGAACTCGGTAATATGAAAAGAGACAAAAATATCCTGAATACCGCTAGAGCAATGGAAGGTATATTTTGTCTACCTCGTTCAAAGCAAAATAACATAGGAGCTCAGAATGATTCAGCTTTACATGAAAGTTTATGGTGTTTCTTTTAAACTCAGGGACACAATCAGTGTTTCCTAACATAGGGAAACTGTGAGTTTTGTCAGGTCTTGAACAGAGGCCCATCTATGCATTTTCTTCAGAAAGCAAATGGACAGGAAAACACTGATTTAAATAATATCCTATATGTGTGCTGGCATAACACGAGATATTTTATCCTGAAGTCTTTACTGCTTTGTTTGAAGTTGACTAGCAATATAAAACTTTTAAAGTTTGCTATGCAGATCTTCCTTTGGACTTCTGGGGATATTTCTTCAAATTGACGTGTTTTAGCCTGTGCCTTGCTTAGATTTGTACCTTCTTGGTCTATGTGTATACCCTCGTACTACACAGGGACATAGAGTGTTTGGCTGTGAGTGCTCATCAGGAGAGCTGCTTCAGATCGGCATGTGCACAAGTAAACATGTATTTGAGAGGCAACAGAGACCAGGGCTTGAGTATTTGCCCAGATGTCAGGTGCTGCTGAATTTTAATCCTGGGTCTGGCATGGATTTGCCGTGTAGCCTGTGGCAAATCACGTAATCTCCCTGCCTCAGAGTCCCCACCTGTGAAGTGGGGATAATAACACTTACAATTTCCTACCTCACAGGCTGTTTTGAGGATTAATGGATGTCTGAGAAGTGCTTTGTATGCTGGAAGTCCTGGCTTGTGGGGAGGTATTTTGAATGTATCTGAGTGAAAATTTGGATCATTGTTTTGGACTTTCCAGGAAGAATAAAAGAGTAAGTTATAGAAAATAATAGCAAAATCCTAAAAGTGCCTTAGATGGAAAAGCCTTTGCTCTGTCTGTATCTAAGTCTCCTTGCGTGCCCACCTCCTGCACACAAACTGTATTGTTGGCATCAGCAAGGAGCTTCACTTGGGGAAGCACTTGGAGGATAGCTCTTACTTGCAAATTCTCACACTGGACCCACAGATTCAGGGTAAGGGCTCAAGAAACCAGTGGATCGTCTCGTTTAATTTCCTACGTGCTAAGTTCTTCCATTCTTGCTGCAGTCAGCCTTCACTGAGCCTTGGTGTTACTTAGGCCTGTGGCAATTACTGAAACAGGGCATGAAAGATGCACTGGCAAGGTTATAATAAAAAAAGTAAGCAACGATGCCAGAAGATACAGCAGTGAGATAGTGCCAAAGGGAAACAAATCCCATTCTTTAACAGCTTTTCATTACCACAGCATGCCCGAATCTCCCTGTGCAAGAGGGCAAGATTGTGCCCGATGGCACTCGAGGACTATGGGCTGCCCATAAGCCAGAGAGGGATGAGTTTCCTTCAGAGAAAGGTGCAGTCTGTGCTGCTGGGGCGGCAGGGCCGGCACTGGTGAATGGGGCTCCTGTTTGCCTTTGTGAGCCCGTTCTCACCCCCAGTGTGCACACCGCCTCCTCCACGAACAACTGAAAAAACCCCCCAACCAACCTTCAGAAATGGGGGGTTATTTTTAAACTCTGATGAGTTTGCTAATTTAGGGACAGCATGCAGATACTTAGAAAGATGCGGTTGAAGGCGGGGGTGGCAAACGTGAACCCCTTACACCGTTGTTTCTGCTGAAGTTCCCGTATTGTAAAACTAGGACTTCAGCCTGAGTGGGAGTGGTAGAATCTAGTCCTTTATATGGAAAAACAGAGACCATGATTCTCCACTACCTGCAACCATGCATAGTCACTATCGTCCTTGCAGAGTAGGAGTAAAACACTATCGGTCTGATTGGTACACCCACTTTTTGCTCACTTTGCACAGTCTAAAATGACTATGAAGCGGCATGTAAAAGGCTGGAATTATTGATGGTAAAATCACAAAACGCCCATGTCATTTTTCTCATTGTAGCCATGGACTAAAGGACTAAACAAAACCCCCTTAGTACATGAAGTCTGGCCTCACTAAGGCTCACGTTGCATACTTCCTAAAGTTGTGTGTGACTGATTGCTATCTCATCTTCTCTAGTAAGCACTTCTGGATGCAATGGTTAGTTCAAAATGACTGAACAATCTATGACTACATTAAGAGAAAGGTATTTTTTGGTAACATAGTGGCTAACAAGATTTTAAACGTACCTGATTGTTGAGTAGAAATACTCACATCAAAACAAGTTAGCTGGCTGTGACCAAGCCTGGGAGGACTTTTGAGTTAGCAATAACCAACTGAAACCTTTTTGGAGATATCAAACCATTTCTAGACTCAGTCGTTTTAAAACACTGGTAACCTTTTTTGTTGATGTGATGCTTAAAAATGTAGTAATAAAAATCTGTTATATAATGCATTTTCTAAGCGTATTTCATTTTCTTAATCTAGACCAGACTGGTAAGAAATGCCTCCACAGGGAAGCTGGCTGGCACTGTTGTCATAGATTAAGCTCTTTTGGGACTACTCCAGATCAGATCCCTCTGTGGTCACTTGATTCTGGCGCAAAAAAAATCTTTATTCTGGAATGATTACTTTGCTTACAGCACAGATTAATTTTTCAAGAGTAAAACCACTTTTTTTGCCCACTAGAACCTGGTGTCCCTGGGGGGAAGATATTCTGAAATAAATAAATGATGTTAAGATATTTGTCAGTGCCTTTTTCTTTCCTCCAGCCTTTGAGGATAAATGCCTAGTTTAGACCAAAAAATTGGTAATGGTGAAATAATGTTTATCCAGGTCTGTGGTCAGTGAATATTTCCATCATAACAAGCGGTGTCAACAACACCTCTGGGCACAGATGGACTTTGCAGAAATTGGAAGGTAATTAAAAGACAGGGGAAATACAATCCTAATTATTCCACCACTACATGTCACAACGTTTTGTGTTGCTTCATGATATGTTGTACATGTTTTATCTAGCCCTTTTAGGTTATCTTTCTATTTAATGAGAAATCATTGCTGAGATTTTTTTTGTTTTTCAAATGAAAAAATAATGCTACTTTATAAAGGTGTGTGGGAGTCAAGGGGATTGGGAAACACAAGTCTCCTGAAGAGACAACCCAGGAAGCATTAGCATATCACACGGTTTGTGAAGAAATAGGAAAACTTGATGGACTTGAGACTGTGGTAGCCATGAGAAGTCCATGCTCAGAGACCACCTTTTCCCTCACTCTTCCTTGCAGGAGTGGACATGAGTCAGCATTCAGGTATAAAAATCTGAACAGACTCTCCGTTCTCAGAGTGCAAAAATGATGGAAATCGAGGACACAACTGCAGAGAGGCTTTTCTCCCCCTCGTTCTCGCCCTGCCCCTTACAGACGTTCATCCCCATTCTTACAGCAGTTTTTCAGCTGAACTTCAACTTCCGTTTAGCGGAAGAAAATCCTTAAAAAAAAATAAATAAATGAGAATAGTAAACGCCCTATCAGAAACAGAACAGCATCAAACAAGTTTAAATATCCAAATAATTTGTCACTTTAAACCTCTGGTGCTTGGCAGCATTTGGATGACCTGCTGAGAGAACAAGACGTGTTCATATCTGAAAATGGGTACTGAACTCAGAAGGCAGCCTAAAAAGCACATAACCTTCCTTCCTTCCTTGCTAGTTTTCTATGTGCCTGTTTGTCTCTTTTTCTTTTTCAAGACAGGTGAAAGGTGATGACTTGGAATTGGATGTCAATACCCTGTTGAAACCCAAAGACATTAGAATATCTCTGGGGTTTTAAGCTGTTGGCAACCTGCTACTTTTGCCTTTGCCTCAGCTGTGACTCTCAGAGGAACAACATTTCATTCCTGCTGTCTTGTCCTGCTTGATCTTCTCTTAGCTTCAAGCAGCAATAACTCTGGTTTGGAGATAGGAAAGAAAAAACATCTCAGAATAAAAGACGAAGGCCCCGTCAAGTCGGGTGCTGCGCCCTGTCTGTCCCAGACCTGTGACCTGCAGAGAGGAGCCACAAATGAGGAGTAAGTGGCTAAACCCCTTATTTTGTGCATGTAGACTGCTGGGGTGCAACTCCACGTGTGTTTTGCTCAGCAGCAAGGGCAGCTGAAGATGTTCTCGTACCCTCTGCTCAGCCCATTCCCTGCAGCTCATTTCCAGCCTCATGTCCCAGCTCACTGCAAGTCATTTCAGCAATCTTAGCTTCGTAAGCAGCCACGTTGGTGTGACTGAGGGGGTGGTGAACTGCAACGGGGAGGGTGAAATAAAGCATGGAGGAGAGCAGAACCCTCTTGCGCCAGTTTCTCTGCTGAAGGAAACCGTCAGAGAACAGCACCCCAGGGTCCCGGACAACATGGTGCAAAGCTCCTGTGCATGGGGCAGGGAGCACCAAGAGCTAGCCAACAGGCCCTGGTGGTGGTGGGGAGGTCAGGGAGATGCTTGAATCAGGACTTCCAGGGATGTGCGGAGCTTGTGCAGTTCAGTCATCAGAAAGAAAGCTCTCTGGAAGTAGCACACGACCATGTGTGGTCCCAGCTGAGCAGTCCCCCATTCCTGTCCTTGCACTAGCCATGTCTGAGCCATTCTCAGATACTAGCCATTCCCCAGTCTCCAATTAGGATGATTTTGCCAAACCTTATTGCAAACCTGACATCAGGCTAAAAAGCAATTCCCTAAATTGGTTGTGACGTGCTTCCTTTCTGTCCATGCAAGCAAGGAAACATTGCAGGGGAGGCTGTCAGGGCCATAATCAAGTTTCACAAAGAGTTTCAGCATAACTATTTTTGTAGGGTACAGAGTGTTTTGCTGTGGTTGTTAGTGGTGTCACTGCACTGATTTCAATGAAAGGGCTCCGGGGATGAATTTGGCCCACTGAATTAACCTTAATGAAGCACAGAGGAAACTACCAGCTTAAGGGGCAGTCATTAGTTTTGTTACGAAAGAGTTAACACCCTCTGAAGGATTTCAGGAACACACCCTTTCATTGTCTGTTTGTTTTCTACTTTGTAAAACCTCTTTGCTTGGATTTTTCCTTTCTGCTTGTTATTTGTTACCCCCTGCAGCCTAGCTATACCCTGAGAAAGGGGCAATGATTTGGCTTGCAGTGGCAGTATCCCAGATGTAGAATTCTCGCTTATCTGTTACAAGCTGCCAATTTTGTTGGCAAATGTTTTCCCTAAATGACATGACAGAAATGAACATTGGAGAGAAAATAAGAGAGACTAGCTTTCCATTTCCCTCAGTACTTCCAGTGGGACTCCAGGGGCATGCAGAAGCAATGAGGTGCACTTAGTTTCTCCTCTTCTCACAGGGGCCTGATCAAGAGCGCATGGAAACCAATGGGAAAAACTTCCTTTGACTTCATTTCACTTAAAACCTACCATCACTTTTCTTACTGCAGCCACTGCACCAGGTCATGCTAGGAGAGGAAGAGGAAGAGGAAGATCTATCTGGAGAGTCTCCTCCCCAGATGCTGGTCTCCAGGGAAGAAGAAACCTCTCTAGCATGTCATAGAACAGCTTGTGAGCTGTGGCTATTCCCAGCTTTGAGGGCACATTGTGCATTTTTAATATTGACTTTCGGTCTCTACCTTGCCCCATGCACTGGGGAAGCAGGACTAGGAAGACTCTGCGCTGTGGGCCTCAAAGTGAGCTAGCACTAATATAACCACAGATCTGCTACAGCTGGGAGAGCTTCTGTGGAGAATAACCAAGCTATAGGTGTAGGACGGCTGGATGCAGCTGAAAGATTCAGGGAAGAACTTGTGTTTACAAGAAGCCTCATACTCCAGAAACGTGTCTTCCTTCATAGTTCCAACATATACAACCATGCGTTTGTTCATTCTTATTATCCCGGGCCAGCTTTGAAGCACCAGAAGTGCCCGAGGATTTGTTCCAGGGAGGAGTGTTTAGATGCAATCTGAAAGAAAAATGGAGAGGAGCCCAAGTTCTATCATCTAGGTGGAAACTTTCCAGAGCCCCTTTGGAGCTGGCTACACCCTCTTATGCTGCGGCTACTGCTGGGTACATATCTACCCAGGCCTGCTAAAGCTGCTGATGCTATTATTAGTAATAGCACCCCAACAGCTTCAGTCTGAAAGCTTCAGTTAGAGGTGGGGTCCCAATGATGTGAGTCACTAGGCAAACGCTTATTAAAAGGACAGGCCCTTCTTTCAATCTGGTTTAGGCCATGCTAATTCTAGGCCACTCGGAGACACCACCTATTTCCAGTGATATCCCTGGTAGCTGGTTTAGCTGGCTTTGCTATTCTTCTGGCCCAGATATGTAAGTGCACTTAGACACCTAACTGCTTTTGACATTAGATAGGTTCCCAAATACCTTTAAAAATCTGCCCATTTGTTCCTATTAGCTTGGGAAATTATTTACTCAGAATGTGGAGTCATGTCCCCCCCCCCAAAAAAAAAATTATATCAGACAAAACACACTGATCTATTGCTATAAACATAAACCAAATGCCAAGAGCAGTCAGTCACCTTTTCTTCTTCATCTCTAATGGATTTTTTTTTAAAACTCAGTACACAAAGCAATGAAGCACTTCAAACATCTTATATCTGATGACGAGATGCAACATATTAGAAATAAAGCCTCTATGAGAGAGAAAGGTGTAGGCATGTCTTGTGCTCTATGATATGCCACATAAGAACCAAACACAACAGAGTAGCTACTAGAAGTAGAAAGCAGACTTCTGCAGTTTTACATAGGTTGTAGGTAGACAAGAAGTTACAAAGGCTCAAACAGTGCCCCATTGCTGCTGCAAGACATCCCTCAGCAAAAGCCTGTAGCCATTATTATCTGTCTCTGAAGCATTTGGAATAACTCATACACCTAATGGGAATAAGGAAGCGAAAAAAAAGAGCCTGTTTTATATATTCCCAGAGCTGCTTTAACTGTTCACATTCCTTAACGAGGCACACAGATGCCTCTGATGGCCACAGGGACCGGTGAGTCATGATGGCTGGCTGGTGGTACTTGTTGAAAAGGACACCATCTATGCGGACCTTCTGCAGTCTTTAGCAGACAAGACACACGAAGAAACGAGAACCCTGGAATCACTTCAGTTGTGCTTCCCAGTGGAAACAATTCCTCTTGGCGCACACATTACCTCAGCTTTACAACACTACTCTTTGCAGCTAGTGGTTGAATGGGTGTCACTAGCAAGGGCCAGAGACAAACAAACCGTGGTTCTGCATCTGTGTTTATACTTTTGAAAGAGACATATGTGCACTGTATGTGAAAATGATGTAATCTGGCATGGTAAATCCATTTTTCTGGAAAAGAAAAAGAAAGAAAGGGAAGAAAAAATAGTTTCTGGAAGTTGACACATGTTAGCCTGTGCCATTCCTACCAGAAACATTAAAAGAGATCAGGATCTTTTAATCAAAACTCACTGCCTTTCTCTTAACTCCATCATTAGCATGTCCATTATTTAATTGCTGGAAGTCTGCACATGCACAAATCCCAAAAGTCTTTTATGACAGTTATAAAAGAAAGTTTTAAAGTCACTTTTGCTAAGGGATAAATAATCATGTGTGCCAAGTATATTACAGGACTATCGGTCTGTTCATTAACTAATCATAGCTGACTCTGTTTCTTACTACACTGTGGTATATCTTCTTCAAGCGTTATTATGTGCCTGCCATTCGTTGCCCCTGTGATACAAATGTGCTTTGCATGAATCCACACACTTGATCTTTATGAAAGTGAGTCCCAGTTTTTTTATGAGCATCTTGAGAGGCTGGCTGTGATGGACCGTGTAGTCTAACAATGGTACTTGTTTCCAACACAGTCCTAGTGCTGGATGTTTGCCTGGAAGATACATGCAGGCAGCTTTTTTTTTTTTTTTTTTTTCAACTGAGTAAATTTAAGAAAACCAATGTTACTGCAATGTTAAAGAAAATAGACAATTGGAATGCTACAGTTTCAGAAGTAGTGTTAGCTTGGCCATGTTGTGCACTGAAAATCTTTCTGTCTTGTTCATTGCACTTGTTTGTTTTTTAAAAAATGACATAAAAAAGACAGGAACAATGTGATGCTTTGAAGACCCTAGGCTTTAAATTGCTTCTTTTTAGAAGTTACAACGTGCCGCCATTCTCAAGAAAGATTAGTTATTACAGGTTCAGTGCAGAGGAAGATTTGTGTCAATTTTCTCTTTGTGGGTTTGTACATCAGCCCATAAAGTGCACCAGCATCACCTGGGCTGTGTACCCTCAAACTGATCCCGTGCCCTTTCTGCAGGTCCCTTTGGAAGGTTTCCAGAAAAACAGTCAACAGGACTTAGAGCTGTTCTTACCCTGCCCCCAAATAATATAGCAATTAACTGCTACCAGACCTACCTTGTTTGGACCAGTGGGAGAAAAAAGGTGATCAGATGGCACATGCCCACATGCTGGATATGTAACTACAGAGGTTAGGCAGAAATTACACCATACACCTCCTTAAATTCATTTGGATGATAGTAGATAGTAGATTTATGTTTAATATTCTTGGTCATTTATAGAGATGAGGTGGGAGGAAGAGGAGAGAGAATGATTTTGTTCATGCTCAGAGATGATGATAATTTAATAATTAATAATTTCTGTAGCTTTAAACTCATTAGAATGAGTAAGAGAAAGAAATGTTGCTTTTTCCCCTAGGTATAGAGAGAATCTAGAGAATGAACCACAAAACTTCTTTGAACCTGAAACATTTGAGCTATCTTGAGATCTGTCATAGGACTGGAGGAAGAATCGCCCTCTGGAAGTGCTTCTGTGAGTAATTCTGGAGCCAAGATGCTTGGCCTGGGCTGTTTGCTTAACTTTTACACAGCTGAAGTTAGCTGAAGCTATTCTTTTCCAAATGTATGTCTTTCATACCACGTTTCACATAGTGAGTAAAGGGTAAGGACAATATTTTCGCGGTCTTACTCTTTCAGGCCACAGTAAGACGCATTTCATTAACTCAGTCAAATCTTTACACAGCATTTGTGGGCATTATAAAAGAAGAGAGTCTATGACAGGTTGATTTCTCCCCTCCTTCCTGCTCCGCATAGCACCCAGTTCTGAGTTATCTGTGTAAAACATTGTGGTCAGACTACAAGGTGCTTAGGTAATGGAGAAGGGAGGAGATTCACCTGACCAAGGTTTAAAATTCTACAAGAGGAGAACTTTCCGTGAACAGGGGTTTGGCTTACTGAGTAAGACTGATTTGACCAAATAGAGTTATGTACCACATAGAGAAATGCATTTCAGCTAGACCCCCTTTGTTGTTGGGGGAGACAAATGGGCACTTTTAGGGCATAATTCATCTGTCAAACTTAGATGGCTGCTTTAAAATGAGGTGAGAAGAGGGCAGTTGTACTTCAATGCTTTTCTTGTGTTCTTGCCCAGCTTCCAGTGATCTGCAGCTCAGGTCTTCCCTGTGAGATCCTTGGGTCCCAGCAATGAAGAGAGCCTCCCTGTGAGGTTAATTTCTCAAGTAGGTTTGAGAGTACTATGCTAAGTCACTGCCTGCTCTTCAGTTATTCCTGATTTATTATGTTTTAAATGACAATAAAATCAGATCCTTTTCTGACAAATAGTCTTCCTACACAGGGAAGATAAGCCCCTGTTGCTATGCAATCTTATTTTCAGTTGCTGAAACAGCTTCAGTTTCTCATGGGGGACATCTGTCAGTCTCTGCATGTTTCTTCTTGTGGCACATTTCCAGCAGGAAGACAGTACATCAAAATGTCATTGTTCCAACATGCTTTGACTTCTTCTAGACTTTCCTCCAGCCAAGACTATTGTATACTTGGAGCTGTTAATTATAGGACTGTCATAGTTCTTCCTGGAAATCCGTGGAGAAATAAGCGCCTGGGTACGATGTAAGGTACACGCACAAGTCTGACACAGCTGGGCTGCACTGTACCAGCTGCATATGTACCACACAGATGGCTGACACATGCTTAGCAAGTTTGTCGTGTCTCCTGTGTATCAGGTGATCCACGGTGAGTGCACATGCTGTAGATCTGATGCCTCTAAGTTGGGTCGGGACCCTTCTGCCTTGGTCTGGGTATGAGTGGGGGATTTTTGTCTGAACTTTCTATGCAATACGAGGCCATCTGGGAGTTGCTCAGCTGTTCCAGGATTCTTGCAGAAATGGCCAAGTTTCTTTCTCCTCTCAGACAAAATTACCTGCTTTGTGAAACTGTGCCCAAGGTGTGGGATGCTGACAAGGTGACTAGCTGCATCCCAGGTGTGTTCTGCTCTCCTAGAATGGGAAAGAGATCAGTGCTGTTTGTCCAGGAACATCTAAGATCCCATCTGGGATGTGGGGCAGGAGCCAATTATCTAGGTCTCAGATTCTGTGAGACCAGACAGGTCAGACTGTGGAGGTAGGAGGATGTCTTCCCAGCAGAGCCTGTGCCCAGCTGGTCCTGCCTCCACAGGCAGTCAGGTTCCCTCAGTTAGCTTGAAGTACAACAGCAAAAAAGATGAAGGAGAAAAGTAAGAAGATGAAGCAAACACCTAGAATGAGAAATTTGTGGCTGATGGGAAGCCCAGCTAAATTACCTCTAAAACTTGGCTCCTCCCTGTTCCTGGCACTTCCCTGGTGCAAAATGAGGGAGTTACTCTACTCGGTGGAGTAGGACTGGAACAATTTTCTGCATATGCAGCAATGTCCCAGGACAGTGGTAGAGACAAGATCATAAAGGCATCTTGATATGTGAGATCAAGAATTCTAAAAAAGCCATTCTGCATTTTAGGAAGAACACAACCACTGTCCCTGTCTGGTTTTGTGCAATATAGCAAACAACTCTGGATCTTGGGTCAGTCTCATCTGATGAAAACAGATATAGCTCTTTCTGTGGCCTTAGTGGTAGGACATTGCTTTAACACAGATAACTGTCTGGGTCACTATGTACTTCAAATTTAGCACCAATTATTTTTAAATCAGTGGCTGAGCCATTTGTGAATCCACTTAGCTTAAGAAAAGAGGACTCTCTTTGCAGCATCTCTGGAGTTGCTCAGCTGGCCCTATGGAGCACGAAGCCCACACACTGGACACTCAGGAGGAAAAAGGAATGTGAGATCAATCTCTATCAAAAGAGAGCATCAGGCTTTGTAGTTTGATAGTCTCCAAAAGGAATTTGTTAGGATTGTCAAGGTCACTGCTTGGTTTGAAGTAATCCCAGTTACTGTTAAGAGGTTTTTTATTATGAACTCATAACAGGACATAGCATATGAAGGCTTTTCTTGCTAAAGCTTGCAAATAGGTGCGTAATGATGCTGGAAGGATAAGTACATAATAAGATTGTGAAAACCTATTAAAACCTTTTTTCTTCTATTATGACCATGAAATATAATCCTCCAAAGCTGCAATTGTGCAACTTCCTTATGGAAGGGCCCACAAATAGGTATCACATCAAATAAAAACAAAAACAAAATCTCAATTGATAAATGAACCCTGCTCTTTTCATCCAGTTGCCTATAATTGTAAACATCTGCAATGCTGGATGTTTCTTTCTGTTTGGAGACTTTGCTGAGAAAACATTACTTTGAAAATCAAAACAGAGAACAGAGTCACACCATCACGTTAAGTAGTTTTATAGGTCTTGACTGTATGGTGCAATTCTTTACTTTTAATCTTAATTTAAATTTTTTTTTTTGCAATTACAGAAGAAATAATGTGTTGAAAGTATTACACAATGCATTTGACAAGAACATTAGTACTTCAGGAGAGGGAATTCTTTTCTTCTTGTTCAGAGAAAAGTTGGGATAAGCTGCGTTCTACTGTGAATAAGAGTTACCTAACGAAAACTGATCCTAAGTTTAAACTGCAAGATGAAAGAAGCTGACAACATATCCCATCTGCTGTAATACTGTTGCTCTTTTTGGAGGAAAGATGTCCATCCTCTGTTCATGACATGCAGACAACTGTGGCTGAACTTTCCTTTCTATCACTGTAAATAAAGCTTCACAGGGGTTTTCAAATGCTCTGCCCTTGATATCCTGGTCTCTTCATTGAATAGAGACGGTTGGGAAATTATCCATTCCTCCTTGAAAACTGATCATTTCTACCACAAAAAAATAGGCTTCAGTTTCCAACAGGTTGTAATTTTCAACAGAACTCTGACTTTTTTGACATAAATGGCAAATAATGAAAAACTGAAAGATATGTTTGAGCCTTTCATATAATGGGAGCCACATATGTGGACCCAGGAACCGCAGTCCCTGATCCTGCACAGCCTCCACTCCCTGTGGTTAACCCCAACCCATAGCATGGAGGGCCTGAGCCCAATGGATGTTTCAAGTCTGCCTCCACACAGCAAAGCTAACAAACACTCAGCTGCTTGCTAAAGCTACCACAGGAATGCCACCTATGTATACCACTGCCCCCTTCAAGGATCACAAAGTATTTAGCAGCAGAGTAAGATGCAAAATAGTTTTCCTGTCCACAAAGAATTTTTGAAATTTCACCATCTTTTCCTAGCCTAAACCAGGACACAAAATATGCCCTCTCAGAAGAAATCTCAGATAGATAATCAGGAAACTATGTATCAAGGCAAGACATTTCATTAAGCAAGGTAGGCATTTCACTAAAGTGAAGTTGAAAAGATTACTTCACATTTTTCTATTTTAAACTTTTTCCTTTAGTGTAAAATTTTAAGCTAAGAGTAATTTCTAGGTGGAAAATAAATGTCTCATTATACAAATGTTAAAAAGGAAGGCTTTTATCAACTTTGGGAAAAGAAATCTCCTTGGAAGGCTCAGCAAGGCCAATCCTTCCACACAGAGTTCTAAAATAAATATTTTTCTGATTAAAAAAAATCTAAAACCATTTAATGGGAAAGTGTCTGATCAGTGTAATCTGTATACAGACTAAAGAGATGAAATCTTATAAGTATTTGTGAGCAGTGTTGGTATGACTGTAAGAACTGTTTAGATGGATACATGAGGCTGAGACCAATGGCCTGGCTTGGTGGTGAGCTGAATGTCTCAGAGGCAAGTGTAAAACAGTCTTATGGCATAATTTTGCAAGTGAGTTCTTCTAAATTCATAATTTCAGCAAAATATTTCAGATTTGAAAAATGGGATGAAAAAATCACATAGAAAGAGGTCAAAAATGCCACCTTTGTTTCTTCTAAACTCTAAAATCTCAAAGCTGCAGTGCTATTGTGTTATTTCTGCTATTGTTGTTTTAAAAATGCATCAGTCTTTGTCTTAAGAAGTGCTGGGCATGTCCCAGTGCTACAGGAACAGTAGTATTCAGGTCCTGTCCAAGAGCAAAATATATCGTCTCACTTCCAGAATTACAGTCACAGACCTGCAGCTTTGGTTTCACAGTCTGCCACCCAAACTACTGCACAGCACCATTTTATATACCTTTCAAAATTTGCTTTTTAAAAAACAGAAAAATCAACTCAATATTACACAATTTATTGGAAAATATAGTAAAATTAGTAAGGATTTTTGAAATCTTTACACTTGACAGATGAGAGCCACAGCAATGATACAGTAGGATTTGGGGGATGAACCTTCATAGACCAGCCACAGATAAAGTCTTACCAGGAGCCTGATATTTTTCCTGGACAGGCTTGTCTGCTTCATTAAAACTTGGGAAGTCTTAGTCCTTCTCCTAGCTCTGTCCTTGTCTTTCTCAGCCACTTTTTCCAGCTGGGCGATAAGGCTTGACTTTCTTTGTAAAGTCCTATGAGTGATGATGCTGAGAATCTTCCAGCCTGAACCCCAGCAATAACATTTAGTCAGAATATAGAAGAAGGCTGCAGGAGGTGAGATGAGAAAAAATATGTGTGGAATAAGAGATCATCTCCCACGATATGACTTTGAGGGTTGCTTCTGCTAGTCTGGACATTACTTCAGGTCACATTTTCTATTTCATTTTGTTTCTACTTAATGCAGTGGAAAATAAAAGGCCAACACTGGCAATGCTATCAAACTGGAAAGGTAGATCTCAGTGAAGTGCATACAAGAGTGCCTTGAAAATAACATATTTTGAAGCCCAGATAAATGCATGTAGAACAGCTTAACATACAACGACTGACTCAGTCCCTGAATTATTTGCTACCATGTTTGTATAGGCTACGTGTTGCTCTTACGGAGTTAAAACATACAGAGCAGTAATTATGAAACTCTAATTAAGTATGTGCAAATGTACAGCCATCATTTTCTTCTCTATACTTTCTCCAATATGCAGTGCTTACTAATTTGCATATGCCAAAATTAAGGCCTAGTAGAAGGAAGCAACCAGCATTTCCTAGTTTTCCCTTTGTTTTAATAAGCTGGTCCTAAGACATGATTTATGTATGGGTCCCAAGCTCCAAATTTCTCCTCCCATGGGGAAATGGGTGCTGTAGACAACAGTCTTTTGGTTGCCACAGTGCAACTGGCCCGGCCATGGCGGAGAGCCTGGCGTCTGCTGGTTAGCAATGAACACCGAGGGAAAGCAACGCAGAATATTTTGGCAGAGCCACCTTCAGACTCATAAGGGCTCCAGGTAGAGGCGAAGTCACAAGCCTCCGCTTCCTCCCATGAGCGCGCGGGCTTTCGTGCCCTGCTACCCGTGAGCCTCTCGCTGGCTCCCACAACTGCTCGCCCCTGCCCGGGAAGCCGGGCTGGCGGCCCCAGGGTGCGACGTCCAGGCTCCACACTCAGGCAGAGCTCCCACGGCCTCAGCACGCTGGGAAGAGCCTGTCCCATGACGTGAGCTGTGATTTGGATAATCAGTCATAATTACAGTCAATGATAGCAATGTCTGGGCACCCCTGCCAGAGTCAGGACCCCATCGTGCCTGGCGTTGTGCAAACACTTAGCACATAAATTAGACGTTGCACTCGAAGCACCTTAAAACACCTGGCAACTTCACAGCAGCACATTAAAATAGAGTGGAGATAACACTGCTAGGACCATTTCAGCAGTCTGAGGGAAACTCAGAGGGGATGGGGGTGCACAGGCAGCCATTCGGGTTGTGTGGCTATGTATGGTCCCACAGAGCTCGTGAATTTTTTTCTAATGCAGACTCAACGCGTTGGACAATTCTTCTGTCAGTGTGAAACTATTTGTGGGTTGAGGTTGACTGACATGAATAGCATCAGAAATAGAGGGCTGGGGCCACAGAAGTGACAGAAGAAGAGTGCTCCCTTTAATCAGAAGTTCATGGGTAGAAATGCTGCTGATGGGAGATGGTGGCCTGGGCTAGGAGGTTGACCCTCCACCCCCTCCTTCTCCTGGCCTGCTGCCTCTCGGTTACTCCAGGAGGCAGGGGCTGAGGCCAGGACCCATTCCTATTTACACTGTCCTCTTTGTGTAAATAATTAAACACTGATTGGAGTGGGGATGAGTGTCCCACATGTCACACCTTCCAGGAGAATGTTTTAAGGAGCATGTCAGGAGCCATTCTTCACACTCTTTCTCCTTGACTATCTGCACATTTTGTAAGAAGTGGGACAGCTCCAAGAGGAGGGGACTGAGGAGACACTGCTGCAAAATAGCTACAAAACCCCTCCTGAGTTAAGGCACTCACCGGGTGGATCCTGATCTGAATCTGTGCCTTGAACCAGCAGAGACTTTAGACCTGCACTAACAGGTCTCCTAACAGGACACTAACAGGACTCTTCCTGTGGGAGCTGCTCTGTTTATTTTAAACTACTTATGCAGTCATGGAGCACGAGAGTGAAGATGGCTTCAGAGTCATGATGGTGAGGCCAGTCTGATGGGAAATAAAGCAGATGGGCTCTGGTCCTGCTACAGGGAAGGCCAAATTTTCTGTGCAAAGTAACAAAAGTGGCTGGAGTATCCTCAGCTGAGGAAGCCTCATAGCCTGCTTAGTTATTTTCCCTTGAGAGGAAGGAGGGAATTAAAACCTGCCTCCCATCTTTAGTCCTGATATTTTGGGTGAGAGAGACACGAGCACCCTCACCCCCAAGGTATTTATGAATCTGGCCTCTTCAGTTCCTTTGGATCTCTTACAAGTACCCAAAGTGAAACATTTCATTTTCAGTCAAATGCAGCATTTCTGGTTGAATGAAATGACAAATTACAGGTTTTCGTTTCACTGAGAACAATTGGATTCTTTTAATTCCCTTTCTATTCAAACTGAGATTCTTCTCACAATTTTTGAGCTCAGCAGCTCAATTGATAAAGTTCATTATCAATGGGCTACATGTTTAAATGTATGCAAGCAAACCCCTCCACCATTCTGCTGAAATAGGATTTTCAAAAGCACTTTTTGAGGCTCTGGCATTACAGTGTAAGGACCAGAAGCCTACTCAGTGTGGTAGTGTGGTAGTGTGGTATGTTAACTGGTAACCTTACCTTGATCGTTGAAACAACAGCCCAGGCGTGCATGATGTTTTTGAAAGCAAGCCTTACTCCAGGCCCCTGCCCTCAGGAGCTTTCAATCTCATGCAGTCGCTATAGCAAAGGGGACAGTAAAGGATGGGCAGGGTGTGCATGTGTGTATTGAAATGCCAAAGATTTTTGCAACAGGAGAAGACGAGAGAAAATGTTCCTGCTACAGGCACATCTCGGTTGCTCAAATTTTTCTTTTCTGTTGCACAGTCAGCTGCCCATGTGAGATCAGTGTGAAGTGAATAAAGGAGAAAAGCACAGCATGAGACCAGGCAGGTATTCCTGCCACAGGGCAAGGACAGATGCCAGATTATCTGGGAGAGAGGACTGCCAAACTGCTGAAAAGTAAGGTACAGAACAGGGGACAGGAAGTCTTGGCAGGAAGAAAGCATGGTAGGTTGTTTGGGGATTGTTTGAAATTTGTTGCAATTAAGAAAAATTTTATGGCCTATGTTTCTTTACAGATTAGACAGTTGAGCACTGCTCTGCGGCCAAATTCACAGCACACTGCGGCCTGTAAGAACTGACTTCAGTGGGTTTTGGATCAGGTCTTAGAAACACAGGCCTGGAGCAGAGTCTGTCAGCCCATTAAAAAGCAAAAAAAGAAAATGCTCATGAATCAATCCTCCCCGTATCTGCTCCAGAGTTTGAATCAAAACCATCCCTTGGTTCATCTGATTGCCAGAGCAAAGGAAAAAAGAAGAAAAGGGGGGGGGAAAAAACCCTTCTGTATCTATGGAAAGACTTTCTCATCTGCAATACCTCAGACTTCTCGGGAACTACCTGGCATGTGCCTTAAGGAAGTGCATTTCTTTGCTAAGATTTACAGTAAGCACAGCTCAGCCTGCCAGCCTCCAATGCTACGTCTATGCTGTGCTTGGAGCTGCAATTGCAGCATTTGAGATGTACTGAAACCTGCTTTCATCTAGCACTAAAAATAGCCCAGAGGACAAGTTGGTTTCAGCTTCAGGGCCCTGATTCCCACCATCCAAAACACATATGGAGCTCCTTCCACAGTCCATGCAGCTGCAGATTTCCTGCCCATAGCCTTCAAGCTAGCTAGATTATGATGGTGCTGCAGTCCTACCTCCAATTGCTGAACTGTCTGCAATGCCCTAGCAGTGTTATGGATCAAGCCTATTTACCTAGGACAGGTCCTTGGCCCGCCATTGCTTTTCCACCACTGCTGCTCCATATCTTGGTGGAGTAACTCCTGGGTTGCATAAATATAACTGAAAGCAGAATCAGACCTGCTGATCCTCATTATTTTGTTGTTTTTCATACCAAGATGGCTGTCTCTAATCATATATGAGGCACACAGGACCTGAACTACTAGATCTCCCTGACTTTATTCCTTCTGGATGCTATTTACCACTATATAGAAGCCTGTCATCACAGGGCTGTGCAAGTCTAATTAATGCACGTACATGATGCAGATCCTGGCAAAGTTTCATCCACGGTAGATTAAGACTCATTCAAGTTTTCTTGGTTGTAACTGGTCAGAGACCCTTTGCAATCCTGCTTACTGGTCCTGTCTCTGTTGTAACTGAAACTTTATTACTACGTCACACACAAGATGGTCCCAGCCCCAGTCAAAAAAATAGCGCATAGCTTACAAAGAATAATGTGAAACTATAATCTAGAGAAGCAGGGTGTGACAAATGAAAGTCACTGTCTTTCTGTCACTGATCTCCTTCTGTTTTATATGCTGCATTTAAGCATCTCTTTATTTCTCCCCTGCCCTCCACATTCATCATTCCTGAAGGCTGTTGGAGGATGAATGAATAGCAGGTCCCAGAGCAGGCGTGGGTACATTTTTAAGTGCAAAGGACTGCAGTGAAGTGTGACAGAAACAGTAATGCTTCCTTCTCTGCTGGAGAACAAGCAAGCAGGGCTGGGATATTTAGAAAGTTGTGATGATGAAAGTGTTTGGAATGGTGTTTTCCTAAGCCATTGTGTTCATCTCAACTGCAACAAATTATGGAGAAATATAATGAACTAACTAAATAAACAGCGTCGGCAAGGTAGATGTTGGATGAGATGCTATGATGTTGGATAAATAATAGGAGATGAAAACTTAATTATAGGCCAGATTGCATCCTTCCACTGAAAGCAGCTCTTGAGTTCCCCCTGCAGAATTTTCACAGGTTTCTTCTGCTGAGCTGGTGGGATTTGCAGGACTTGCCACGACCTGTTCATACACTCAGGAATTTCCACAGATCCACTTCTTTAAGGGAGAGCTTTTTGTCTCCCTCCAGCTCCCAGGCCCCTTCAGCTCTGTGGCAACATGATTTCAGCATAGTCCTGCTGCTGAGAGACTGACCTGTAATTGCTCTCCCTGAACCCCTTCTCTGTTTTGGGTTATCACCCTGTGGATTGTAAGGAAGTTAATGTTGCACGTTGACATTTAGCTGAGTTTCTTGCGGGGACAGTGATGGATGTGATGGATGAAAGTCTCCCTCCACCCATGGGCTTGCTCTGCAATTTCTACCCTTTCTTTCCACATGGACCCCTCAGCCTCGAGGTTCATGTGCAAGCCTAGGAAAACGCTGATAATGCTGTGATGGCTGCCTCACCCTCCTGGGCCAACAGCCTTAGAGGTGGCCATAGACACACCATACATGTGGGCTTCTGGGCTGGAATCATGAAGTATTTGGGTTTTATTGACAACAGACTTGATAGCAACAAACCAAACTCTTATGCAAAAGGAACTGATGTGACCCATTTAATTTTGGCAGCACAAGCTTTGGCTTTCACAATTTTGTGAAACAGAGCATAGAAATTTGTCAAGGGATCCTAAAACAAGTGTCTGATTGCCTCCTCAAGGCTTGTATGAAGAATCATTTCGAGAGGTAGCTTCAAAATTGCTTCCTCAGCTCATTCTCCATAAAGTTTACCCACCCCATCATCTACGCCCACACCTACATGGTGTTCCTTCCCCATTAAGACAAATCAAAACAAATCAAAAGAAAATTACACGTAATGAGTGGGAAGGCTCACTTTCTCCTGTTCAACTTAAACTGCTTACAAACATCTTGCAGGAAGAGGTTATACTTCTGATATGCATCCTAAGGAGTAAAAGAGGAAAAATAACAACTTTACACAGCAAATCTTCTATGAACAGAGCTCCAAGACTTGCATATGCTGTGTGCATATGGGACCAATCATTCATTGCTGTCTCAGAGGTGGAAAGCAGCAATGTCCCATGCCAGCAACACTCTGAAACAAACCTGTTGAGTGGATGTTTCTTTCCAGAGTGATTATATAATAGTTCTTAGGGATTCAAACTCTTGAAACAGATGGTTGCAAAATTCAAAATTAAACTTTGAATTGATGGTCCTATGCTGAAATATGACTACAGAAAAAAAAATTCTACACCTCTATACTTGACAGGCCTTCTCTCTTCAGTGATCTCTGCTAGATACAGAAATGAATGTCTTTCTTCTTACATCGGCTTTGTTTGGCCCACATAACCATAGGCGGGTGGAATGAAAGATCTTCTGGCTTCTACACTTTGGAATGGCTCTACTGAATCTAGGCCTAACTTTCAAATCTAGGTACCAGACCTATTGTAGTTACGATACACTGGCTGAGATGAAATTTTGGCTATGCCTTAAAGGCAAACTATCTGGGCAGCTGCAACCAAAAGCAGAATCGGGAAACAACTGTTGACTATTTTGCAGAGCTCAAAGGTGGGGAAGGTGGGTCATGTTCCTAGGCCCTGACAGGAATGTAGGAATGTTGCACTTTTCTTCTTATAGTCAGGGAAAATTTTGACAAGATATGCATGAACTGAGATGGGTAGTTTGAGAAGGATATGTAGGGATGCTGTTACATGAACAGGAGATACCACTGAGCTGACATGGAAGAAGGAAATCTGAGATGACTTTGGCAGAAGGAGACTGAGTCAAGGGTAATGTTCAGCTAAGCGATATCATATTTTGTAAACAAGGACAAAGAATTTGAACTCGCCACGAAGTCTGCACAGAATCTGGCCTATAGAGATTTTGTTAGTGGCAATAATTCTCCAGATGGGAATAACATAGGTTTGATTTTCAGAGCTGTATGATTTTGCAGCATTGAGGCCGACAAAAAAAACTTGGTAAAGATAAACTGACCATGTTTATTTGGGGGAATCATAGAGAAGCAGAATGCACAGCAACATTTTTCTGACTATGTCAATTTTCACTAAATAATTGACATTTTAGACCTCCATATTATATATATATATAAAAAAAGCTGTTTCTTTATAACTTTAAAAATGACAGATTACAATTCTGAGAAAGGAGTAACCTCATTGCTTTGGATAGTTAAGCAGAACAGCAGACCTGAGTGATCCATTTGCTATTTGAACATTTTATCTACCATTGTATTGAATTAATTATCCCGACAGCACAGAACATCTTCCATCTCTGATATTCTGCATATGTCTATTTTAAAGGGAGAGTCTACTCAAAAAGTCTGCTCCTTTTGCAGCTATTTGGGTGACTGTTGCGATAAAGCCTTGGCCAGCTTCTCCCCTTCTCTTAACTGTGATAGTGGCGTCATCCTTTTTCTGTCTCGCCTGCCTCATGGCCAGCTCAGTGCTCGATGATTTCTGCCCATGCAGGCAGTGGAAATGGAGATAGGAATGCTTAGATCTCTTCCACATATGACCCAAATGCTTCCCTTCTCTCTGCTATCCCTGAGTGCTATAGATTTGTATAATGTCCTTCAGATGTCAAAGCCCTTTGGCAATTGGCAGCGAGTCAAAGATGGTGAACCTGTGAGGAAGCGAAGAACTAAATCCCTTCCTCTTTTACAGTTTGCAGACACCTCTCTCTTTCTCTTTCTCACTCTGATCTTGAGTCCTGAGGTTTTCTTTGCTGTGGTTTGAACTGCAGTTTAAAATGTTTCAATTGTCATCTTGCATTGTGATGCATCACATGGTGCCCCAGCCACAAAAAGGCCCAGTAATTTGGTTTCATCCTGTCACTGATTTTGATGTGTCTCGTGCAGCTGGATGTGGTCATGTCACGGGTTCCAACATTATCTTTAACAGGAAAACAAATGTCAAGAGAGAAATACTATTGTCTTACAATCAGTTTTAAACATATCAGACTTTGGAGAACAGTGCAGTTCTCAGGTCTGTACTCCTGTACAAGGAAGTTTGAGATAAATGTAACATTTCAAATGTACAGCCATTCCTAAGGGGAAAGAAAAGGAACTATGAGAGTTCACAAATAAAAACAGGGGAAGTGATAGTGCCATGTTCAGATAATACCCTTCTGCAAACTTGCTGTGTTTATGGCAAGGTTGGCCATATCTTCAGCTGCCCATTTTCAGAGCAGAAGTTTATTATCTTCTGTGATTCACAAAAGCCAGTTTGCTCTCACAACCTGCTTTGACTGTTCCAAGCTGGGATGTCTGTCCACGTTAGTAAACAAGGATGCAGGGTAAGCAGCAAGGCAGGTGTAGTACTAATGAGATATTTTAGGGTTGAGGGGGCTCACCATCTACAGCAGTGAGATCGGGTAACAGGTGTACTTGCCTTGGTTAGAGGAAACACAACTGGACCTGTAGGTGGGAATCCTCTGTTCTGCCTGTTGACTGCACAGCCCTTCCACTCCCACAGGTATAGGACCATTTCCAGGTGTACGGCCAGAAGAATGATGGCAGATTCTCTTGCTCAAAGGAGCATAAAATGAATTTTTCTAAGAAATGGGAGAAAATGAAAGACATTGTAGCTCTCACTTTTTTAAAAAAGGAAAGAAACAACAGCAGGTATATAGAGAACAACTAGACTAAAAGTATTGAAACTCTCCAAAGGTCTAAGAGACAGAATTGATTTTCAGCTGGTTAGTATAAAACCTTGGTTTGTATAATACAGGATCATGCTGAGGATCTGGCTTCAACTTCTGGAAGCAGAAGCTGCTTGTCTTCAGGCCTCTATTAATCATGTTGTAGAGCAAAGGCTCAGTTTCGGAAGAAGCAGCAAAGTGGCGCACATCCCCTGAATGGTTTTAGGTCAGGCTAATGTTCATGTTTATAGATTTACATGTAATGGATTAGAGCTGTCATTTGGATTTTGGTTTAATCTCAGTGAAAAGTAATTTCTGAGGATTTCTGAGGACATAAACATATGAAGAAACTCACATGTCAATGAAATTTAATTGGAATCAAGTTGGTGGATATGTCCTGTCTTCTCCAACCAGGAGATCTCAGCTTCTCCAAAGAGAGTATTACCAATAACATGAGCTTTTCTAAAGGCTGAAATCCTTGTATGTTTCTTGGCGAGAGGTAATTAGGACCAGTGCTAATATTTTCCATGACCAGACAACTGGGAAAAGAGAGTCTTGCATTCCTGATTCAGCTGGTGTACAGTGAAACAACATTTTTTTCTTCATCTGGAAGAGCTTTAATCCATGTCTTAGCTTTGTCAAATAAAGCTTGAACCACGGAAAAAATTAAATCTGGATTGAGATTCAAAAGTGGGTACCTCAGCCTACCTCTACTGCTATGCTATTTTGAAAAAGAAGCATGGAAATTCTACATTTATAAATTAGAGCTCAGTGAAAAGTCATACAGCCCTTTCCTATACATTTATTTGGATCCATGCATGGATTCAATTCAGCAATGTTTAGCTTCTGTTGTATTGAAGCCTGATTGCCAGTGGGAAGCATTTACATTCTGGGGCTGGGATTTACACAGTGCCCATTTAGTAAAAATTGTTAAATCAATGTAAAGACCTTTTGTAGATATTCACTTTGGAAGCTACCCTATTTAACTTTGTATAGATGGGGCTTTCAGTTGTTTTCTTTTTTGTTTCTATTAAGTTATTATAAATTGAGACACCCTTTTAATCTCAAATAAAAATGGCCATACAAAGATTTGCATCAGGTTCTAAAATTTTTTTTTTAGTCAGTCTGGTACTTACACTGAGACAATTAACTACCAGGACTGATGTCTGTCGAAAATTATTTGTGAGGGTAATCTTAAAAATGACCCACTACATTTATACAGAGGAAAGCTCATGGTGGAAGTGTTTGCATTTTCCCCTAATCAGACAACAGAAACAATTCCAAGTGATTTATTTGACCAGTCACAATAACACTGACCCTGACTCACATGTATCAAATCCTCAAACTAGGCTTTTTTTCATCCTCAAGTTCAAAACATGTGCAATGAGAGAGTCATTGAATGAGAACTTCTGAATCATTACCATCAGTGTTTGGTTTTAGATATTCTGAGAGCAGAAAAGAAACAAAATCCCTCAGATTGCAATGTCATGACAAAAAATGTGAATCCACGTATTAAATAATCTTATTACCTCCTAAAATTAGAAAGAAAAGTAAGTTCAAAGCTATTGCTGTCCTGGTTTTGTAATCAAGTTAGGCAGTGTGGAACTGATTTGCTGAGAAGCAATGGTGAAAAGAATGAAAGAATTTGATTCTTCCCTGGCTACAAGGAAGGCAGCACAAAAGTGAGATCCGGAAGCCTGTAAGCCATTGCATTGCTCAGCCTCACCTTATTGTGACAGGAGACAAAAGTGTCAAGAGGACAAAGCTAAGCATTTTTCAGACTATTTTTAGAATTTGTACTACTAATTCATTTTTGTTAAAAAATAGGCAAATAGTTATATACAGTTTTATTGGCAGTAAAACTCCTGTCTGAAGCCAATTTTCCCTTTTATTTTACAGACTACAAATACTTCCACATTCATATTACTAAAGATGTAAAGCATAGATAGAAACATTTGAAAGCTATTAGGGTCATTTACAGAATTAAAGTGGCTGTACTTTGAACCCTACTAAAATGTATTGTAGTCTATCAATTAAGGTTGGAATAAAGGGCAAGAAAAAAATGGCAAAACAAGAAGGGTTGCCACTGAGAAAGTGGCAGAGTTGGCAAGAGTAGGAAGACTGGGATGGCTGAAAAGGCACAAAGACCCTCTTCTGGCTCTCTTTCTGGGCATTTTGCAGCTTCATTCAGACTGGCATATTAGAGCTGATTATGACTATGAAATCATTTCCAAGTCTCAAGGTAACTATTCTCAGCTTTTCTATTTCACTGCATTGCTCACGAATGCTGCAGGATACTCTAATGCTCTGCAGATGCAAAGGCCTCCTTTAGAAACAGGCAACTAATATCAGTGGGAAATCGACCAAGCTTTTGAGGGCACAGTTGGGTTTTGTCTAGCATGGGTTCTGCTGTTCAATAGAGCATCTAAAAATAATATAATTTGGGAACCAGAACTCGAACCCCTGGATATCGGATAATGGAGTCTCCTTCCTAAGTTCATCCTCCCATGATTAGCACCTAGAGAAAGGTGGGATGAACAGGTCCTGCTGGCCAGTGCCCACATGCTGAAGCTCTCTTTCAATGTGCTCAACCCATCTTCTGGCAACGAGGTCGAGCACCACACAACACAGGGCAGCCCAGGGACGCCTGGGCGATCCGAACGTACAAAGGAAGGGCTCCTGTCCTGTAGCTGGGATTGCCGCATGTCCCATCAAGCTTGTATTAGTTCAGGTTTATTGTGTCATAGGTGTTGCCAGTGTGTCTGATACATCTGAATGTGGACGTGTCACAGCACAAGTTCACGTATGACGAGGCAATGCAATAAGCTATAATATTACAAGGGTTATGCAATGTTCTCAGAACCAAAGTGAATAAATCTTGCATTGAAAAACACCCCGAGAGGTTTTGTTTGATTGTTACTAGCTTCTTAAATTTACTCTGTATATTAGGATATTTCCACTCACAGATGAAAGTGCTTACTACAGCAATGCTATTCTGAAACAATCAGGACAAAAAGTTCTGTTTTTTTTTTCTTAATGGAAGTCCTTGAGATTCCAGCAAAGGAAGACCTGTTTCTGAGAACCAATTCACACACCCCTGTTTTAAATCCATGGCCTGTTTTTACTTGTGCTGTTCAGGGTTCTTCAGTCTTTATTTAATAAAGTTACGTAAGGAGAGGTGGGGAAGGAGATAGTATATTGTATTGGCAGGAAAACAACAGGATATTTACTCGTCATATATTTAGCAACAGAGCAGTTCAGGTAACCTGGCTTCGCTTGTCTTAGAATAATGAGTAAGTCTGAGTTAGGGCTCCAGTCAACGGATTGTAAGGGTTTGTCGTTCTCCTAGTTGTCTCAGCTCTGCACCTTTTAGGCCTCCAGACCATCCTCTCTGTTGGCAGCATAAGTCTTTGGCACCACTATTACCCTCTTATTCAGCTTTTTCAAAGATGTAGCCACAATGCCCTTATTGTCAACTGCATTCTGCAGAGATAGCAAAGGGGCCTTTCCCTAAGGGAAATGGAGTGCAAAAAAGTGGGACAAAACCAAGCAGAGGCAAATTACGGATGATTATCAGGCATGTTTCTTAATAATGACTTCTATTGTGCTGTAGATTAGACTCCAAAGGGCAGGGCCAGAACTTTCAATTTTGCAAGCAAGAAAATTCAGCTGGACAAAGCATTTAAATTCCTGTATGGCAGCGAATAATCGGCAGGAAGATGATCAAAATGACCAGCTCTTGAAAGTCTCGTTCTAATTTCTGGGGTTCTACTAGATATCAGTTTTCCAGATTAAAAATCCAGCAGGCAATAAAAGCTCATTCAGCTGGGGAAGCAAATGGGAAATGTACTAGGGAGTGAACTGAGAGCTCGCCAGAGTTAGCAAGTCCACACTCGCTGGGGGGGGGGACAGTTTTACTCCGCCTGAAGAGTGCCTTTTTGTGGTTTAACTCAGCCATGTGTCCCTGGGGGTACTATTATAAAATAGCAATGGTGGAATGCTGTGTGTGGAATAGTTATTGCAGAATAACTATTTCAGGCTGTTTTTCTGTGCAGATGAGCCTTAATACTGCATTTTGACAAGAAGATGCACCTCAGCTAATCTCTTTTACTTGATGTCTAAAGCACAAGACGTTTTAGGCTTGCCTGTATAGAGTAAGGCTCTCCTGAGAAGTTAGTGCTTAGAATATTTACCAAAGCATACTGCAATGCCAGAAAAGAGCAGGGCCTTCACACTCATGTATAGCAAAAATATTTATTTCACAAAGTATGTGCCAGGGCTGCTTACTTCCAACCCTGAGTTTAGACTCTTAACTGAGGTACCAGAGCGGGGAGCCCAGGCAGTCTAGGTCTCTCTACAGCAGGACTACTCAATATATTTATTCAAAGCTTGTCCAGCTGATTTTATCATAATGTAATAAAATAATACAAAGTCCCACACAGCAGGAATCAGTATGCTGACCTCATTTCTACAGCTGCTCTCCAAAACACTAGGAGAGCTCCTAAGAGCTTGGGACCTCCTGCGTGAATATGGATTGTATTACATTTGGGGGATCTTGGGGAGGCCTGGGCAAGATTTACAACCTGCACTGTAATTAATATAGAGAGACAACACTTTTGGAGATCAGATCTTGGGACTGCCTTTTCATTGAAGCAACTTGCAATTGCTAGAGGAAGTATACAAGGGAGGTGTAAAGTTGAGCAAGGTTTAAACAGAGCCCTTTGGCTCCTGGGTGCCTCAATTAAGTGTCTAAAGTAAGGAGGGGTAAGTCTGAGGCTCACATACCAGAGGTGTTAGGATATGCAGTGCACTGAGGAGACCATTTGATATTAATGAATAAATATTGTTGATTATATACATCAAAGAAATCATCCCAGCATACCTCGATTTAATAAATATTTGATGATGATATTTAAGTGTCTTATCTGAAGTGGAAGAGAGGTGTTATGAGCACAATCTGAAACTGTGTTGGGAGAAATATCCAATTTTTTTCACAGAACAGAGAAATGTTGCCCACTTAAACATTGCATATCTTTACTTCATAGAAAAGAAGAAATCTGTATTTAACAGAAATTTTATGCAATCTCTGGTTCTGGGAACCCTTAAAAGAGAAATAATAGTATTTGTGAGAGCTAAGAAAATAAAAGCTAAAAAATATTTGTGCAAAACTTTTAAAAATCCCATTTTTTATGAATTTAGAGTGGACAATATTTGTAACATTGCACGAAGCAAATTCCTGACCTGTTTCCCACTTGCCTCCCACTTACACTAGAAGTTTGTGTGTGTATCCAGTGAGAGGAAGAGTGAGATTCTTTATGTATCTTCTCCAGGGAATCAGGGAGACTTAGGGACTGAAACTGGGAAACATCAATGGGTGGGACCAGGAAAGTCAATCGAACGCTGCATTATGCCAGTACTCTTTCATCTTGTCCTTCTGTCAGCTAGGGCAGGATGAGAGGCAATGAGTTGGCATAAAGTCTCAGGTCAAGAGTTGAAAGCTGCCCATTCCTATAATTTTTGATGCTGAAGTCTATGTTCTTAAGTTACAGTTGAGCAAATGGCTTAGGAAGATAAAGGTAAGCAGTGAGGCTGGTTATTTCCCTTACTTTGGGCAGTAAAACACTTCCCTTTCAATATTTCAGTATCTGAAGACACAGGGGGAAGGGATTTTTGGCTTCAACAGGCAACTGCCACCCTCACAGGAAGCCTAATCCCAGAAGAGGATGGTCCGGACAGGCTTCATGGACAGTGGGGTTGAGAGGAGGGGGCTATCAGTGATGCAGATGGCAAAGTCTGGTTTGCCAGCTTCTGTGGCTGGTGGGTCCAGCCTGTGGGGTCTTCTTGCTGGATCCTTATTGCATGACAAAAGGACAGTTGCTAGAGCCAAATGGTAATACCTGATAGAGTGGCCCTCAGTTTTCTTCTCCTTACTGAAGTGTTGTTATCACTCATACCAGTGGGATTTCCTCCCTGATTGGGTGAGTGAGAGTTAGTGAACCACAACTATCTCCTGAAAGGAGAGGCTGTGATACAGGCTTTGGCTGGGCCTGAGATTCATTTCTGCATCTCAGACAAATGCTCCTTCTCTGACTAGAGTAAATGCCTAATCGTTGCCACGGAAAGTTAGTCCTAGATGCCAGACCAAAATCCTACTTCAATGATGCAGTGGCTAGAACATCCCATTACATTTGGCCCACTTTAAACATACTTGAGGGCAGTTCAGATACCATTTTAATTTGCAATGTTGTTTGCTTTGTTTACCAAAGAGCAAATTTGTCCTCTAATGACTGGGAGCTGAACATTAACGTAAGTAGAACAGGAATGTCAGATGATGCTGAAAGCTGATTATATGACTTGTACTTTTAGTTTCATAATTAAAATTTTATATGGTGGAAAATACCTATTCACCCTATCTAGTGTAAATGCGATAAGTGAATGTAGGTGGACTGGATCTTTATTAACCGCTGAATGATGAGTTACATTCACACCTGTACCTGAGCCAGACTTTAGCTCCTTTGCAGTGAAGACTAACAGAGGATATGACTGCTTTCTATTATTATAGCTGCTGGTAAATACAGGGGAAGGATGAGCTTCTAAGATTAAAATACGGAGGAAGATGCAAAGAACTGGTTATAAGCTGGGAATGCATGGATTCTCGATGAAGTCCGTCGGGGGAGTGATGTTCTGGAAGGGGTTTGCAAGTGGAGGTGGAGGTGCAAAACTGCCCCTCATTTTAAACTGGACCTTAATACAGTCACAGATACGATTATATTGGTTTCTGATGACAGTGGGGTACTGCACACAGGGACTCAGGCAGCGACATGTCTCTGTTGTTTGGTTTCTGTGTATCACCTCCCCCATTTGAATGCACTAGCATATCTCTGGATATACTTGAAGATGATTAGTACAAGTAGCTGTTTAATCTCTTCTCTGAGAAATGTATGCTGGGTTTTATGGGCATGGCATTGAAAGACAGATTAGAAAGGGATGTGTTTGGGAAACATCAATAAAAATGCTCTAAAAATGCAGTTCTATTTTCTTAAGCTCAATGGAGCCAGGGATATTTTCTTAAGTGTCTCAGGCATCCAGCGTGTCAGTGAATGAAGCGTGCTACAGAAAGAGCCAGAGCCAGTTGTTCAGCATGCAGATGGATTTTATCTGATGAGTGGTGTTGTTTGGCTGCATACATATGAGCCTCTCCTGCAAAATAACAGATCAGTGAGAAGAACAATCTATTCAGTAATGTAAATTCATAATTCCCCAATTATTTTCCTGATACAAACTCCACCCACACAACAGTTCCTCCTCTTCCTTTCTTCTTCTTTTGACCTGCACGATGGCTTGTTCTGCGTTTCCCTTGTGCTCAGCAAACTGCATGTTGCAAAGACGGGTACGCTGCGGCTGCCTCTGCTGGAGCCCAGGAGCAAACATGCCCTGCTCTGCCCCAGCTGGTGCCAGCCATCCACAACACCCAGGTTAATCTCCCAGGCCCAGGTTGTTTCAGGCTGGAGATACCGTTCAGCCATGCTCATATTCCCCCTGACAGGTGCTGCACCAGGGCCTGGGAGCAGATGTTGACAGCAAAAATCAAATGCAGCAGGGGCCAGGACCTGCGCCAGTAAGTGCAGCAACATGCTTTCCGCAGTGTTTCATTTCTTTCCTTAAATAAATAGTGAAAGAAAAAAAAAGGAAAAAAAAAGAAAGAGATCAGCATATCTGGTCTATGTAACATGGACTTCATTGGTCTCCAATTTCAGCAGTACACGACATGTCTTTAGCAAACCGCAGTTTATGACTTCTAGCGCCAGCATATGAGCTGCAATGTCTGGGGGTGAAGCTGGGTTCTAGGCAGTGTCTTCTGGAACATTGATGCATTAGGGACCGAATGGATAAAATTCACCTAACACCCAAACAGGTGTTCAAACACCTAAAACAGGTTTTGATACTGACATTCCTCTTAGACACTGAAGGAATTGTCAGGGCCTTGGTCAAATATGGGGGAAAAAGGGCTTTGTCCTAATCTCAGTAAAACATTTTAAGTATAATTTATGCATTATGGGGATGGATAGCTGAGGTCATAGCAGAAAAAGCAACAATAAGTGATCTGACCGAGCAGGAGGAGCCTGCACTTCTCCTGCTTACTGGATGTTTTTCTTCCTATGACCTTGTCTTCTCACCCTTCAGATTTATCTGAGTATAGTTTGCTACCAGTTGTTCCACCTCTGAAAACGACCTTCAGACTGGTTGCCAGCACCTCTTTGCATGTTCAGTACTGTAATGCCCAGTTAATGAGTGGGTATGTGACCTCCTTTCTTTTCAGCGTTACAGCTGTTTCACAACCCCCAAGTGATTTAGCTCCGTGCCAGACTCCTTGGTTTGGAGAAAGTATTCCTGGGAACGATGAGGCACAGCAGGCCCCGGGTTTCTCACTGCACCTTGCTGTGTGGCATTTTCCGAAGAGGAAAGCTTGAAGGTTGAAAGCTGTTTCTGGAGAACAGAGCTGCACCAGGCTGGCTCCTGCCCTACAGCAAAGCAAAGCACCAGCTCGTCTGCACTGCGAGGTGAGCGGGTTCGTCTGCTCCTTGAACAGCTTGCTGTCCCCTCTGATTGACCGGACGGTTTGGCCATCTTGGCTGCGGTCTGCATGAAAGCCATGCGGGTGGATTCCTCATGTGCCCTGAGTGGAGGCCCAGCAGAGCACATGGGTCACAGGGAACCCCCCCAAGGAGCTCGCTGTGGGATCGGGACCCCAGCTCCGGTCATCCTCTCCTTGCAAAGGCAAAATGTGAACTGAAAGTGATAGCAATTTCAAGCACGCAAAAAAATGAGGATTTCCCCCTCTTCCCTTCCCCCATTCCCCACATCATTGCATTTCAATCATTTCTTCATAGCTAGGAAGTTAGTGTGCCCCCATCTTACACTCAACAGGCACTTCACTCTGTAGGAAATGTTCGGGATAACAGTGTAAGTGAAACTATGTGACTGCTAATAAGCAGCTCTACCAGTGCTTGCCCGAAGGTACCAGAGTAGTCAGTGCTACTAATAAAAGTTAATTACTCCTACTACAAGAGAAATTAGTCAGGGGGAAAAATCAACATGTATGAACAGGATGATTAGCTGCTGGTTTCACTTTTGCAAATACATTTAATCTACTGCAGTAGTTTTGTGCTGGTTAACCAGAGTCACAAGGTATTAGCATGCTCCCTCCTTGTAACAGGGCAGAGAAAGAATTACAAAACAGCCGCTTCAGTTTCGGGCCCTGTATGATGAACTTTAAATGTATCCAAAACCCTCTGTACTTCTCTCTCTTTTAATAACTAATGTCATTTCTCTGAAAGGTCAGAGAAACTGTGGTCTGAGGATATAATATTTTAAAATTAAAAACATCTCTAGTACTGAACTTTTTCAACAAGAAAGCTTTTCTCCTCCACCAAGACATTCCTGATAATTTCACTTTGTGGTGTCTCTGTAATCTTTATGCACATGAAAAGGCAAGAACCTCCCACCATGTCATGAGGAGCGAGTTTTCATTGACTTCTATGACTAAACTGGTTTATCTTCTAGGAACAGCACTACAGTGGGTTTGGTACAGATCTACTCAGCACTCTTTTCTGATCTGGGAAGTGGATGAGATAGCACAGAAAATACCACCAGGAGCCATCAGAGATCTGTGTGATTTCTAGGTGCTCTTTGAGTGAAGATCTGAAATTTCTTTCTTTTATTTTTTTTCTCAATATAGAAATTAGGGAGAATGTGCTCTGCAAATAATAACATCCTCCTTCCCTGAGGGTTATATAACTGAGAAACATGAAAGACTTTGCTCTGAGACAGTGTGCTCCACGACGGATCTGCATATGTTATGAGAGAGGTACCAATTATTTCCAGTTCTTGTGGTACTTTTTGTAATGTGGATACCATCCAACTCATGTCACAGAGGGCATCATGCAAACATCAGATGACAAAGCTTCTGCTCATACTTACCATGAAGGATAGGAGAAGGGAGGGAAAATGATTAGTGGCTTCTCATTTCATTCAGTCATTGGCTTACCTTTCCAAATGGTTGTTTTTCATTTGGTTTATGGCATTTCTGCCTGACACTTCCTGCAGCTAACCTGTTAACCTCACTATCAGGAAGGAAAATCCACATGGAGTGGCCAGGTAACCAAGTGCGGAAAGTTGACATGAAAGTCCTCAGGCCCAACTGCTCAGAGAAACACTTGCCTGTAGGCAGCTCAGAAAGAGCTTGGGAACCCTCAGATGCTGGAATGAAAATATGATCTGCATGTGGATGATTTGCAGAAAGAGAAAAAGAGACAACTTACTGATTTTTTTAAATCATTTCTTGAGGCTGAATTTGAACTGGTGGTGAGATGAACCACTATACAATCTTACATTAATCTTCCACAGTGTTCAGGAATTGTTATTATTAATAGTGTGTTAATTATTTTTTCCATTGCTGGAATCTTTTTAAAAGGCTGCTTTTTATATCTAAATCTACTATTCAAATGAAAGTGAGGACATGTTTTTAGAGGCACCTTCATCCTTGAGCCACCAGTCCTTTAGAAACAATAGACTAAATTTACATTTACACTGAGAAATATTTCCCTTCTTTTCAGAGTAACATTCTTTGAAGTGTGTGTAGCTATCACTAGCATCTTCTTTTCATTCATTTATTGAGTCCTGCATATTTAGCTATGAGGTAACACACTGCCATCTTCCATAGCCACCATCCATCCCAAGGGAACGCAGATTCATAGAATAATGTAGGATGGAAGGCATCTCTGGAGGTCAGCCGCTCCAACCCCTCATTCAGAGCAGGGCCAACTTCAGAGTTAGGTCAGGTTGCTCAGGGTTGTGTCCTGCTGAGTATCAAATATATGTAAGGAGAGACAACCTCTGCCGGCAACCTGTCCCAGTGTTTGACCTCTATATTATGATTTTTTTTTCCTTATATCTAATTGGATATCTAATCGAATTTTCCCTATTGCAGTTTGCATCTGTTGCCTCCAGTCCTTTCCCCATGCTCCTCCAAAATGAAGTCTGCCCTCCTCTTCTCTGTACCCCCCATAAGGTAATTGAAGACATTAATAAGAACTGCCCTTCGCTTTCTCTTTTGAAGCCTGAACAACCTCCCCTTGGCCTCTCCTTTCACGTTGGGGCTAAGACTACCTAGATTGTTGAGACTGCTGCTGAGATCTGGAATTAGCCATGGCACTTGCTCTAAATTTTAACAAGAAAGCAAGAGAGTACTTGTACCAGTTAGTGTCCTTCAGGATCTTCTAAAAAATACTCACATAAAAAGATTCATAGTGCTCTGGTACTACAGAGCTATCATGAAATGGAGGAATCCGAAAATTGACCGTAAATTAATTGTAACCTCAACAGAGGACAATGACATAATATAAAAAGTCCCAGAATTAACCATTATTAATGACTGGTTTTGCAGTTGCTTCATGATTCTCCAGATAATTACATTATAAGAATGTTTCTGATGCTTTTTGATCAGATTAAGTACTTGAATGCATAAAAGAGCTTCTGGCTAGTACAATGGGAGTGTCATTTGTGATCTATACAAAATCCTGTTGTATGAGACACTGTTTTTGTGCAATGCCTTTGTTTTGAAAAATAGTTTTATTTATGCACGGTGAGCTTGGTAGTGATGAATTCTTACCTCAAGGAAGTGCTTTGATGATTGGGTTAGGCTAGTTTTGCAAGAATTATTCCAGCCATTCTGTCTTTGGAGCGCCTTTTTTTTTTTCCCTCTCGTCCCAGCAAATGATGGAAGAGGATCAAGATGAGCTCAGATGCCATGAAGTTTTTCAGGATTTTTGTCATTCCTCATCACTCACAAAGCTGATACAGCCAGAGTCCAGGATTGCAGGAAGGATTCCTGAGCAGTAGAAACCTTGATGTTAAACAGGAATCAACCGTGACACACCTTGATGGTAGGGTGGAGATAATTTGTTTTGTTATTAATATTTGACATTGAAGATCATTGTGTGGAGAAGGCAACAACATTACCTGGAAGGGAGGCTGCAGGCAGTGCCGAATCTTACTCACCCCATTGCATAATGGACGCATTTGCATCCATCTCCTCGTCTGATGATTAAAGGCTCGTTACACAACCCAACGAAAGGCTGAGTGCTCTTGGATAACACCCTGTCTGCCTGTCTCTGAGGTCTGAGATGAATTCGCCTCCTCAGCACTGGTGCGTGAGGCCAATGGTGGCGCGAGGGAGGCAGGCACTCTGCCCTCAGCACGGCACTTTGGGCAGGCTCCTCTGGAGTTCACAGGGCTTGCGCTGGGCAGCACCGGGATAAAGCAGAGGCAGCTTGTCCTCTTTCCTCATCCCTGAGAAAAGTATGGCAACCAGGCATGCAGGTTGGGTTAATTTGAGGAAGACCAATAAATGACACACCTCAGTTTGTCCCCTCATTTTACCTTTTTGTGCTAGGGCAGGTGCTATGTGGCATGCTGAGGATGTGCCACGGCCCTTTGTCACTGCCCAGCAGCCCTCCCTGCAACCCTACCTGTGGTTGTTATCCCTTGACCCTAATGACAGACACTGCGGAAGTCACCTACCCGCCCATAGGGCTCTGACGATGCTGCAGCAGCGGGGGCAGGGCTGCTCCACCCCGAGCACAGAGCAGGGTGTCATTAGGGGACACTGGGGCCTGTGCGTGCTCCTTCACACCCCCCAGGATGGGCTGGGCCCCTGAGTCACTGGCAGCTGAACGAAAGTCATTTTGTTTTTGTTTTGCCTTTTCCAATTTCTGAGGAATGCACTACATTGGGAGGGCGGGTTGCAAGGCCCAGGCTGCTCCAGAGTGTTGCACCATGTCAGGCCAGCTCCTGTTTTGTAACCCGACCTTTCAGGTAATTGGTAGCAGCTTTCTTTCAGGTCAGGAACTTGCTGTCAGTTCAGGTAACAATGACAATGATACCTGATACATATTATACCATGAATCACTGGATAGTAGAAATTAGAAGAGGGAAAAGCCTGCTAGGCCTTCGAGTTTACTTTCATCCCAGCATGATTCCCTTTGGCTTCACTGCAAATCCTCCAGTGATTTTCCGGCGCAGTTTTAGAAACTCAGGTGTAGGAATTACGTTGCCAATAGTTGTAATAACAACATTCAGACTAGATCTGAAGCAGTGTATTAAACTTTCCCCCCTGTGTTCCTGGGCATTGAGGCCAACTGGCGCAGAACAGCCCGAGTCTACGCTAAGAAACTTTCTCAGCTTCCAAAGAGGGTGGCTGAGTGCAAACTGCCTAGTGGGAATAGGCTCAGGAATGCGCTGCCTCCTGAACGCTGCCCAAAAATCGTATGGGAGAATGTGAGCCGGCACAGGCCAAAGCTGTGCCAGGGAACGTGCTCGCGGTTATGACGGTAGAAAATGTGTCCTTCTGCCTGGGAACATTCCCAGGCACTGTCTACTTTCCTAGTACAGATGGAGCCTCAGGATTTATGCATACTAAGGGGCACTGCCTCTGTGTATTGACTGTCCATGTTACTTCTAAGCAGTATTTCACAGATTACTTCTAGACAGTATTTCCTTTTAATATCGAGCAGAGAGAACATGACCGATTTCTTCTCTTGAGGTCACAGCTCTCAAGGCCGTTGAGGGTAGACTTAGCTTGATCAATACTGCCTCAGTTTCACTAGCACTACTGGTGTTAAGGAGTATTAAAGAAACTGTTCACACAATTTGTTCATCCCAGTACTCTAACTATTAGAAAGAGAGGCACCTCTCAGTCCTAATACTCAAATCACAGGGAGAAGTGCTGGTAGATCCCCATTCCTTATTTGACATCCTGTTTCATACTATAAGTAAAGATCATTACAAGATGCACCTTGCTGGTCCTCTATATTTTTCCCCATCCTCTTAAACCACAGTTGCCTTTTCCTCCCCCAAATTACTCCACCCTTGCTTAAGGGACAAAAAAATGGCTTTTGTTTGGCAAATAAAGGGTAGGTAGAGCTTTGAAGGAACACATTACTGTTATAGATATTCAAGCAATACTACACAGTTGTATCTCCTAGTTCCTGCTAAAGCCTAGGCTTCAGGCTTTTCCAGCAGGAACGATCAGGATGGTAGGGCTGTCCTGTAGATGGGGATATCTGGCCTTCTGCTGTATAAAGGGGGAAAAAAACTGCACAGGTACTTCATTTTTAAGCTTACAATGCATAGTAAACAATACCAAATAAAAATGAGTATATACATTATAAAAATCTTCTTTATGGTATCTTTAAAAAACTTCCAGGTATATCAGCTGTAGCCTGTGAACAGGCTACATTGTCAGTTAATCTTTTTTCCATATACATATTTGTATTTAGAAATATTTAGTCTTTTTGAATGAAAGAATTTGTATCCATAAAATACACATATTCCAGATGCACTTTTTAATGTTCACAGTCCTTGTTTTAAATTGTTTTTCAGATGTTCACATAGCTTTTACATTTGAAAAGTTGAGGATTCATGAATGTGTGTATAATTTTACATATACAAACGTGCCTGGTGACTGAAAATACAGATTTTGCTCCTATTATTTACATCTAATCAGAATAATTCTGAGGACATTAAATAGTCACTCATATATGGGGTTTCAAGTGTGAGAAACTCATGAAGGTGTAAGAGACCTGGATTGATATACTGAACATGTTATATAGCCAAACTTACTGAGATTCTTCGAATTAGAGGTTTAAAAATTAAACAGTTGCAAATCTATGGTTTAAATCCTTTAAAACCTTCTATAGAATTCTTGAAGATGTTAAAGGAGATATCGCCTTGAAAGTGTCCCTGAATCAAGAGTTTGAAATAGGAAGATAGGAGTAGGAGTCATCAGGAATAAGGTTAGTCTCGCCAACATCTAACAAATAGCCACACCTTTTTGAAGAGACAACACATGCAATACTGCTACATCTGTACTAACACTCAAATAAGCTACTGTCTGAAGTCACACGTAAAGAGAAAAGAAAGCCCATTTATAACAGGGGTTTTCCAACTTAGTATGCACCAAAAGCAGTTACAGAAACTACTCTCGGCTCTGGCAATGGCAGTAGGTGCATGTGAGATTGGTTTGGATGTCTCTGTGTTGCACTCTGGGAAGAGGAAACGGTGGAGAGTATGGTGACACCGCCTTCCAGGACGCAGCATGGGTTCAGCTGGCCTACCTAGGCTGGTGTGGAAATTGTGGCAGGAGGAGCTCTAAAGCTGGGACAAGGTCTGTCAGACAAAGACCTCAGAGATGAGGTCTTCCCCTGATGAGGGCTTGGGAAAGGAGGGAAAGTAGTGGTTCTTGGAGGAGTTTGCAGCCAGGAATTTTGTTAGTAAGGGATGGCAGTGGTTGTTCCATGTTTCCCTATGAATAAACCTCACAGCTCGATTAAGGAATGCATTATTTGCATGAGCCAGCCCAGGTTCAGCTATATCATTTCTCCTGATGGACCCAAGATGACTCCCTGGGGCTAATGAGCAGCATGTACAGAACTGCCGCCTCCTGACTCCCTGTACTTCTACCCTACTTCTTCTTCCCACATGGAGGCATCAATAGCAATAGCTCCCAGATCTGTGCAGTTCCCCTTTCCCTTTCATGTAGAGATGCATCTGTAAAACAAAACAACCTCGATCCTATTTTGAAGTGATTCATGTACCGAAGTTTAGGAATCTTCAATCTATATCACACCCATGACTCTCTTTCTTCAGAAAAACATGACAGAATGTTTGGCCCTTGAGGATACCAAAACTTATACCATGTGCAGCTTGTCTCCAGGCTGTGTTTTGTCTTAGACAGACACGGTCAGTGTTTTTCCCAATTAATTAACAGGCTGGTGTCTAAGCCTGCTCACATCCAAAAAAGCTGGTCTTTCTCTCTCACTGTCTTCCTGTATAGTTGTTTACAGCTTCTAGTATTTAAGACTTTGCTTCAAAAGCAAACTATTAACTATTCCTAGGAGTTTTGTGCATGCGTAGACAAGACATTGACTAGCGCTGCATGAGTGGTTCAGGATATTATGTTTTAGCTTTGTATCTACAGGGTGGCATAGGATCAGAAAGAAAAGATTAGTGGCATATGGTGAAAGTTTCATAATATGGGGCATTACAGCATGATCATACATTGGTGTCCACCTCAAGGGTAGGAATGTCTTAATTATGCCTTTTGCTTTTAAGTCCAAACTCACCCAAATGTCATATAAACACAGATGAAAGTTGATTGATACACCTTGACTGAAATGTTCCCTGACTCTGGAGGAGCTCTCTGGTAAGTGCAGATACACTCACTGCCTTGAGAACTCCTAAATTCAGGCAGATAGTTCTAAAGGAAGCCTAAGAAATCTTCTAAGCATGCCCTGTTTCTTCACGTAAAAGGTAAGGCCTGCAAACATGAAATTAGAAACAGAAACTGCAAGCATGTGGATCCATTAAAACAGGGTCTTGTCACTCCAGAAGAACAGGATTAAGAAAGCTTGATAAGACTTGGATTTATGGCAGTATCACTTTAGGCCCCTTCTGTCTGTTACAAGCATTGAATTATTGGTGCTCTGCTACTAAAAGACATTTGAGTTATGCGAACAAATCTCCCAGTTATTGAATAATTCACTTACAAAGTGAATTAAGCTATGCTAAGCTAATTTTACTAGGCAAGCAATAGTTCATTTATATATGTGAGTATCATTTTCTAGATAAACTTTTGTGTGCAGAATACTGTCTATGAACCCAAAGGACTCTATTTGCAGAAGGTGCTTGGTGTGAAAGAACTATATACGCGTATGCATATGAGTATATACACATACACGTACACACAGACATATAATATACATATATATAAGAGGGGGAGAGAGAGAGAGAGAGAGAAATGTGAATGTTGCATTCTTCTTTTGGACTTCCTATTTTCAAATACTGAAGGGTGTGTATACAGTTAAGACATTCTGGCTACCCCTGTGGTACCCGGTGTCCAAAGGCAGCTCAGAGCCCTGTTATTGCCCTCAGTTATCCTTCATGCTTTGCTCATGCCAGACATCCACACATGTACACCATACAGCAGCCCTACGCATTGCTACAGATGCTTACCTCAGCTCCACAGTCAACATCTGCAGGGCAAGACCACAGAAAGAGGTTGTAAGGTCCTCATTATCAATGAACACAACACAAATGGTGAAAGTAACCTTTTATTTGCATGTGATATAGAGACATACACACTACAAACACATGCCACACATCATAAAAGGACAGGATACTTGGGAGATCGCAGCAAAGAAACATTACCATCTGCTTCTAATAACCAGCGTAAATAGTACATGCTCTGAGTTTCTCATGGTGTTTCTGAGCAGAATTCCAGAGGAGCAGCACACACGGCACAGCCCGGGCTCGTTAACACCACCCCGCCGGCCGCGCACCACTGCCAGTGGGAACCCGGCCCTCCACGGCCCCGCTCACCGGGCAAGGCTGGCGGGACCCACTTCTCACCCTGCTTCAGGTCCCTCTGCTGCCCCGAGCACTGTGCCCGGAGCAGGGCTCGCGTGAAAGGCCCTGCCGAAAAGAATCAGCAGGGTGCGCTGGAGCAGAGAGGGCGCTTTCCCACTCTGTGGGTCCCAAGGGTGCGACATGGGTCCTGCGAGCTGCCACGCCTCATCATCTGCAACGCAGCGCACTGGCACAGAAATGCCAGATTCCTGGAATTACTACGCTAAGCACAACATGAAAATGCTCAGCGCATTGCTGTCCAGGCAACACAAGCTAAATCTTCTGTAGATTAGGTCGCATTCTGGCGAAATGGGAAAGAATGCAGCCGGCTAAGTAAAGACAGGTGTGCAGCCTGGCATGTAAGAGCAGAAACAATCACTGCATGAGATGAAAGCCTTGCTGTGAGCACAGGTTGGCCTGTGGCAGTGCTATCGTGACTGTATGTATGCAATACCATACAGCGAACCACCAGCTGAACTTCCCCAACACACATGCCATGCACAGCTACGGAGCCCAGCTGGAACCTCATGTACTTACATCAGTCCCTTTGCAGCCACCTCTGGCTTCTAGCTCAGCCCCTCCACCATAAGGCAATTATATTAACTCTCTTTACATCTCATTTCTCTTCATTTAGTATTCTAGATTATTTCAGTCATCTGCTTAGTTCTTGGGGGGGGGGGGGGTGAGGAGGATGGCGGGGGAACACCTTAGTCCTGTACAGCCTATGACCAGGATCATCACATCTAGGACTATTTGCCAGAATAGTGGACCCCATTTTCAGCATATCAGGACTTGCTCCAAGCTACATATGTGAGTGATCTGGCATCATTTTCTCGCCTCTGTCATGTCCAAGGGGCCTATAAAGAAGAAAAGATGTGTACTATGTGATTGCACTGGGCCATAGCTTTCCACTAGCAACAATATTTACAGCATATACTGGACTGGACTGTCCAACAATAATGTTCAGAAGGGGCAACCCACCAACTATCTCTTTTCCATGCAGCCTGTTTTTAATGTGTGGGATAGCATTTACCAATGTGTTTACTTCATGAAATATTCAATTAGCCAGATTCATCATCAGCATATTTGCTTGTACTGCCTTTGTGCTGGCTGCTTCCTCAAGCTTTTCCTCATGTGCAGGGTTTGCCATCTGCTTGTAGGTTGTTCAGAGACTGTGTGAAGATTCTCTCTCTCTGAGAAGATGTGTGCTGGTCCATTGAAGTATTTGCTAGTGATGCAATGGCAGCTGTTATCATCACGTCACATGTGTGCGGGTGGTTGAAATACATGGTATATAGGTTGTCAAAATTTGCCAAGAAGATGTGTTTTTGATTGTGGTAGTGTGTGCATGTGTGGTACTGCTGGAGCAGCACGCATAGGACTTGGAATATTACATGAATACTATGCGTGAGTGCTATATAAACCACATACCAGAGTGGTTACATGCTGTATTGGGTGACAGTAACACCATATTCACACAGCTTTTTCACATATCTCTTTATCAGCTGCCCATTTTTGAGTATTCCTTGGGGCCCTGGATGTTTCCATGTGTTTGCTGGACAGTGGTCTTCACCAAGAGCACTCTCACATTTGGAAATCAACAGTTTTCCTTGCCAGCACTTTCCTAGCTCTGGGTACCAGTAGTTCAGGCTCCATGGGGCAATGGTTCATTTCCAGTCTCTGTCAGGATGTTTATGCTGTTTATGTGTAGGCCTTTGTCACCTGGTATTAATTGTGTTGTGCCCTCTGGGCCTTTGAAGGCACAGAAGGCTTCAAACTCCTTTTCATTACACATGGTGCTGTGGCCTGTAATACTAACCAGTTGTATTTGGATGCACCATGTTGCAAGTATGGAATATGCAGTGCCCCACTGCATCTATGGAGATCAAATGGTCTCATGATGTCTGAGGCCTTGCCTGCAGTCATGACTCTCATATTTTGGCCCTGCTTTTGCTCAGCACCTGTCTGCTATACTTTTGTGTTGAGATGCCACTAACTAAACCTGAGCAAGCCTGTAACCACCATGAAGTCCATCTGTTTTCCTCTGCTCTTGATTATGCAAGTGTTGGTTGCTCTGATATCCTGGATATACCAGTCTTTTTGATTGCTCATTGGGATTACTTGATTTTTGTCCTTTTCTCTGCTCTGGGTCTCGCAGCCCCAAGCTGCAGCAACCCTTGTAGCTTGAAGTGCCAGTGGGTGCTGGCACTTGGAGAGATGTCACTGCTGCCTGTTGGGGCACAGAAGCTTGGGGATCATTAAGTTTTAACTTTTGAGTCTGGAACTATCTGTGTGGGCTCACAGCTGGGGACTACAAAGTGCTATATGGAATTGGCACAGAGAAGAAACACACAGATCGCCTGCTGTCAGGACATCTGTGTCCTTTTATTTTGGGTACATTTAGCACTTATAGTGTTTCACATCTGTCACATACGCAGTATGGCACTGACAGTGGTTGCTGTTATATTTACATTTTGCCTAAATCACATCTGTTGTTGTTGTTTACTCTGTCTGTTAAGCCACCTCCTTGGCCGCACACATTTCGTTACTTAGCATCAGGGATGCCTGGCAGTGAATGTTACCAGCCGTGGACTTAGTGACATACACAGGATACATACAACATGGCACTCAGCTAGTGCATCATCCCTCCATTGTTTGTATTTGCTTAGCAAATGCCACCTCCCCAGTACGGCCTGGACCTACATCATCGCATCTTAAATGGCACTTGCATGGCATAAATTAATGGAAAGCCGGGCCTGTGAGAGACCCCAAGTGGTCAAAAAACCACTCTAGCGGCCTAGTTTATTCCCTGCTCAAGGTAGAACCATAACATAAACTATTTCAGACAGATATTTGTCTAATCTAGTCTTTAAAGCATCTAAACTAGTCTTAAAAGCTCTCAGTGATGGCAATTCCATAAATGCCCTAAGCAATCTTTTCCCTTCTGTACATAAGAATGTTTCTGTAAACTTTGGCTGGAAATATGACTTGTCCTTTGAGACGTACCACGTGACTTTAGAGGCAGTTGCCGATAAGTCTGACAGAAAAGGAAATATAATGATCTCTCCCTCCTTCCCATATTCATTTCTCACTTATTTGTTAGCTTCTCTGTCATTTTAAGTTCTGACCTGGAGTTTTGCTTAGGCATCGCCAAAGGACACTATAAAGGCATCATCCTGCATTCCAAAATTTAGGGACATGAAGGTTAACTGATACAGACAATTTCACCTTGTGGCCAGTTGTGCCTTTGTTCCAGAATATCTCACAGCTGTTTCTTCTGCTTGCAAAGTCACTTACATATGTCCCATACTCTCAGGTTTGTCCTTTCACTGGTCAGGGCATATGTTCCCCGATTTTGTCCACATTGCAGACAGATTGGGAAGAAAGTATTGCCTTTTTATACCATGTTGCAGCTACTACTGCTCCTTTGGCAGGCTTTCATGTGCCCCCTGGCTGTGTCTGTCTCCAAGCCCTATGGAATTTTCTGATGGGATCAAAAGGAGCAAGTGACCTCCTCAGGAGAGCCACCAGGTCCCTTCCTGGATCACTAGCACTGAGGTTCCAGGGACTAGAAGGCACAGATTACAAGCTGCCGTGTTTGCTCTAAGGAGAGCCCTGAATCTCTAATGAGAGTGGAAATTTGCCATTTCTTTTTGCTGAGCTCTTGAGGGAAAGAGGGAAACAAGAGGATGAGGTTCTTGGAGCCAAATCTGTCCTTGGAATATGTCACATCACAAATTTTTCTTGTGATGGAATTCTTTTATTATTATTTTTTAATTAAAGCACCCTTAAAAATAATCCTTGCTTTTAAATCACAGGACAAAAATGCAAATGTGAGCCCTGGGAACTCAAAAGTCTCAAGCTACACAAATTTCTCTCATCCTTGCTTTGGGAACAACAAAAGATGAATACACAAGGAATGTCTGTTAAGGATAAGTTTTAATGATCATCTGCAACTTGTTATTCCATAATACATGCCATTAATAAACTGAATTACCCCCAAAAGTCTGTCCTGCGAGAAGTGCTATATTTCCTGCATCTGCTGCATCTGTTTTATCACATCTCTGCATCCTTCTGAGAGCACAGTGCCATGTGTTAAAAAAGGTTCCAGTACAAAATAATCACAACTCATGTAATACCTGAATCTTTCCTTCCCTTCCTTCGTAGCCCTTTTATTTTACTTTTTCCTGTTTCCATGTGTGAGGGATAGCTTCCAACTGAGAAAAGCTCAGCCTATCTCCTTTCCTCTCTCTGAATGCAAGTGTGTGTCTCAGCTGTGGGGTTCAAAACGTTGGACCTCAATCTGGCAACTGGTAGAGTCACCCACAGACTCAAGCTGTCATTTGGGTGACTTCGCTCATGCCCTGCGCCAAAGCCACTGAAGTTAACAGGATACTTTACATTGCCTGTAGTGAAAACTGGCCTGGGCCTATAGTCATAGGTAATTAGTGAATGGGAGATGAAAGGCCCATGTTACCTCCCATTTCCACATTTTTAGTGGACTGCTTTCCCTATCCATGTGGCTGCAAGATTCTCATTCCAATCTCCTCTTATCTTGATTTGGAGGAAAACTGGTTCTTGTAATTGTTTCACTGTGCTAAGGTACATATCCCTCTTTACGGAATTAAATTAACCTCCGTCCTGTTCAGACATACTATTACCATCATTACTGTTAAATTAGTTGTTTCTGAAGCAACTGCAGACAAGATATCAAGCCCGCCCCCTGGCCGTGTTCCACCGGGCGAGCTGCAGCACACGGTTCCAGGGAATGTATTGGGAAATGCACAATTTCTGCTTGTAAAGTTCAGGCACGCCTCTCCCCTCTGATTCCTTGCAGCTGCCCTTCCTGCTGGGTAATCTGCTTTCTCAGAAAGGTGCTGGAGAGAAGGTCTGAAGAGGTGTAGCCTCATGATTACACATGAGAGGATCCAGAGTTCTCCGCTCCCCGCTGTGCCCCTGGTTGCGAGCTCATTCTTCTGTTCTTCATGTGCAGAATGAATATAGCACCTTCTATCTCCTTCCCTTTAACTGTCTTTTTTTTTCCTCCAGTAAGCTGCTTTGCTACTTTGAGACACAACTTTCAATACAAGTATAGCTTTAAGTATTTAGTTGCCTTTCTAATTGTTCTTTATTGCATTGATAATTCTATGATACATCAAATGAATAATATTTGTACATTTTTCCTCTATGGGTTATTGTATATGTCACTGAATTACTCAGTCATGAAAGGTATGATAGAGAAAATGTTCTTTCATTTAAAAAAGTTGTAACCCTTCTGTCATAAATGTTAATAGTACCATAATTTGTAGCTTTCATCTTGAGCAAGTCTTAGTTTGACCTTTCTTAGACTGAGAATGGTGAAACTCTTGTTCTTTGTGTTTTAAGACTTTTCATAGACAATGGTATTTGTCCTGGCAAAAATCTAGAGCAGAGAATGAATTTTTATTGTAAAAGAAGCAGGATAGAAAGCAATGTGCTTTATAAGTGCAAAAAGCCATGACAGAATCCTGCATGTGCAAAAATTAAATAAGGCTAAGAAATATACACATATATACGTAGTTATACATAAAGACAATCACTTTTTCAAAGACAGGTAATGATTTCATGATGTGAACAGTTGACTCTATTACAGTAAGACATATGGTTTCATAAATTCAATAGTTATTGTGGGGTATTTGTTTAAATTTTAATGCCACACAGTGTTCTAAACTCATTGTGATGAGAAATAGCAGCTGATGATGAGAAGCAGAGCTAGGAATGCTAGATCACACCAAGCATTGCAAGGATCCAGATAGGTGAAGCTGTCAAATAGTTACCAGTACATCCTGGCAGACATCAGTGAGTGGAAGCCTCTTGGCTGCTCTTTAAGCTCTGGTACCTTGGTACCAATTTAGCAGGGTGCAGCAGCAATTTGATAGGAAGCCACTATGTCATTTTAGTCTGCTTCACTGGTAAAAATAAAAAAAACTTATTAAAATCTTGACATAGAGAAATTGCAATGAATGAAATCCTGTACCTGCTGGGATCAATGTGAGTTTCTCTATTGGCTTCAGAAGGCCAGGATTTCACCTAGAAAGTTTTAGTTTCTGTATTTCAAAATAAAAGACACTGTTTTAACCTTGATTTATAGAGGACCATAACTTAAAGTCTGTGTTACTATAGTGTTACTAATCAGCTTTTAAAGATGCGGCTCTTTATAAATTAATGATTTCTTTCATCATTCAGAGTCTAATAACATAGCGTGTGATTGTATTTCTAAACAAAAGAAAATAAAAAGGGATTTGAGTTTCAAGTATTTTCTCAGATTTCATTTGAGTTCTCGCTTTTTGTTGACATTTGCCTGAGCTCTGTTCTAGTATCAGTATAAAAATATCAAACACCCACAAAGGCTCCAACTGGAGCAAAGTTGCTGATATTTATATATATATATTTTTATATATATGTATATATATATATGCACACACACATAGATTTAACCACCAATGGAGGTCACCTGAGGCATGTCATTCCCCTGCCCTTGCTGTACTTCTAAGGTGTTGTTTTTGCACTATAAATGCCTATCTTTAAAGGCTTTAATCAAGTAACAAAGGAGTGTATGAAGCTGAATTCATGATAAATATCAGTTTTTAAAACTTTTTTAAGATTTAAGAGTTTTAAAACTCTATTTCTGCTTGAGAAAAATTTCATTAAAATAGTGCAAGTTTTGAATACAGTACTGAAAATACCTAGTTTCCCCTGGACTATATTCCTAGCAGAGAACCGCTGCTGACACCCCTTCCTGGGAGCAGTGCTCTGACTAGGGCAGAGGGACTGAAGAGGCAGCCATGGGCTGGGAGCATGCAAATGAAAGCCTAGATAGGCCTTTGGTCTGCATGAGACTTCATGCTATCAGGCTCCAGTACTGCCTGCATTTTATATAATATTTCTTTAGTGAATATGTTAGATGAGTCATAAAGATTTGAACTAGACCTCGCACTAGAACTTGCGTTTTGCAGACAATCGACTCTTCCCCTGCAAACACTGATTCACATGCTTTTCTCTGTGCAAGACAGTGAATGGGAGCGCTCACGGTATGAGGAATGAAGGATGTGCATAGGTCTGTGCGGGATCAGGGCCACAGAGGTGGATGATACTGATTTTGCACTTTTGACCCTAGGCAAAACAGGCCTTTTTTAAAAAAACCTTGCTTTTCTTTCTTAATCTGTAAAGCAGCCTTTTGCTGGTGACAGCTGTGAGAATTCTGAAATCCGTCATGCACCATGGGGACCTCTCCCAATTTCTGCTGCCTCGTAATACATTTAGAACAGCACATGGAAAGTGCATAGCCAGAAATTTCTGTTGGTGAAAAGAAACAGAGTCATCCAGAGGAAGGATACCCGAGAGAGCCAACCTCAGAGTCAGAGGAGAGTTCTTGTTTTGCTCCAACAGTTCCTTTGCAATTCTGTGTGCATTTCCCCCTGTATAGTTGCAGTTTTACTAGTTTTAAATTCTTCTCCAGCAAACCTAGGAGGTCACGTTGTCTGTATTCCACCTCCAGCCTTTAGTAGACCCTGTGATAATGCTATAAAGTTCTCCCATTCTTCAAGGAATTGAGATATTGTGGAGTCCCCAAATATGTTTCTCATACACATGTCCATGGTTCCAGTTCGTTTTTCATCACATGCGCATGAATAACAGACTTTGCAAAAACAGAGTTTAAAAGCATAGTTTATATTAGGTGTATTTGGTACAAAATGCTCAACCATTTTAGCTGTCGGGAGGGAAGGGAGAGACTGCACTGAGGTTTGTAACTGTTGCTAGAAATGTGTATTAGAAAGTGAAAATGAGACCCTGAGCTGATGAAATGATTTAAAATAATTTCATTGAAAAAGTCTGCTCTACAAAAGTAACATTGTCTGTCTCCTATTCACAGATCTATTCACATTTAAAATTGATAAAATTGATTGTCATTTGGGGCATGTTAGGACTACTTTTATGGCAAGGAAAATACTCTTGATATACATAGAAATATCCAGGGCCCAGTCCTGTGGTCAGGGAAGCTGGGATGAGGTATAAGGTTTTCTACTGACACTGCTGGAAAGCGGGTTCCCAGATCACTGGACAAAACCCTAGAGATAATAATTATGCACCAGACTCCTGTGCTTTTTTTCGGACACAATAGTCTATACATTTCTTTAGCAATACGATGCCCTTGCTCCACCTCTGACCTCTCGATTCCTCATTTGCAAACTACTTTTGTATAACAGTGGCCCTGAGAGACTCCTTGTTCGCTGAGTTGCCGAGGGATCCTTGGACATCCTTCTCTGTGCCACTACTGCAGGCTATGTGTCTTTACTGCACATGGGGCCCTCCATGGTGGTAGAAGGTGAGAATATGATTTGCCCCAAAAGCACTGTATCAGCCATGCCTCCATGGAGCTGCAAGAGTTCAAGAGACAAATATGCAATTTAACTTGTCTGCTGTCAGGCCTCTCTCAGGCCTAGTCAACAGAGAGAAGTAGTCACAGAGTCAATCCTTCCTCCTAGAGGATGAATCACATGAGCTATTTCCTGGATACCTGTCTTAGGATGGGAGCCACCCCTTCCAACTTTAGACATCACTAGCTGTCTAAATCGAAGGTGATTATCAAGGCTGCCTGTATAGTCCCACCCTAAGATCAATATCTAAATTAACTGGAGTGAATTGCCCCCTGGAGGCTCCTCTCTCTTCCCCTAGACTACTGAATGAGCCTAGATAGCTAGCTTTAGAGCAAGCAACTCACTTTGAGATATTTAAAGTGAGGTGAAATAAATAACATCCCCCTAGTAAGTGGTCTGAATACAGTCCTATCTTACTTCTGTAGACTGTAGACATGCCAGGGTCTAGCAGCCCTGTAGAGTAGTCAGCTGTGTGAATGCCTCATTATCTTTCTTGAATTTAAGTGCCATATTGCCCCGTTTTATTCAACACAATATGTGCTCTGGGTGCAAGCCTTTGTGTCTAATAAAAGACAAAATCCACTGTGTAATGGGCTAGTATGGCCAGCAGTGCACTTTAGTCAGCAACCATATTTTTATTCCCTGGCCCAAAAGCTTCAGCAATGCAGAGAGCAATGCAAGTTTGAAGAATGTGTGAAAAATTAGCAAGACCATTAAAGAGCGACCTCAAATAGACTTTTCTCATCAGTCTTGTTTGGTAGCTAGCTGGAATGGGAAGTCACTTCTTCAATTCAGCAGAGTAGATTTGCTTTTGCAAATGTCAGGAGAACCGAAAGCTTTGACAGTTCTGCAAGAGCCTGAGACCTGCTGGAGTTCTTAGCATGTCTGAGAGGGAGGATCATCTGCAGCCTTGAACACGCTAAATACAGACAAGAGGTACATAAGCAGTCAAAGCTAACACCACTTCATATCAAGGGCTGCTATCCAGCCCTACAAAGGAATTTGAGCTACTGCTAAGGATTTCTGAAGTCTGCACTTCATTACTGCAGGACTTCAGATACCTTCTCCAAATATTTATCTCTCTCTACAGATCAGTGGTTTTAAGCCACCTAAAAATTATGCTGTAAAAACTTCTCCAAGTATCTTAGATATAGAATTATTATTAGACTTGTTTCTGTTTTGCAGATACATTCTTTGGCCTAAGCTGTATGTTTCAACACTCCCTCCTTACATCAAGGGCTCTTCAGGGCTTTTTTTGTATGTGCTGAAAGACACTTCTTTACCTGAGGCTATTCTGCTAACTTCTTTGAGCACAAAGCATCTCTGGATAATTTAACCATGTGAGGCACACTCAGAAGATTTGGCAGATTGTCTCAAGCATTTGGAGTTAACCAATCATAGAGTCCTCTCTCCTAATCCTCTAGATTTCTTTTAAGTTCTGCTTCTATTTATTCTTAGTGAAAAGCATGGCATTATCTTATTACAGCAATTTGATTTTCATTACCTAAGTAGGCTGCCATGTCAGCAAAAAGCAGCAATTTGGAAAGGATGGAAAAGACTGCTACTCATGGATGAATGAGTGATAGGTGGAGAAATAACAGAAGATAGAAGAGGGTATGTTGAGTGATTGAGAGAGCTTGGGAAAAGAAGGTGAGGTCTGGGGTAATTAGTTAAGAAATATAGCTCTGTTTACATGGTTAAAAGTGGGAAAACTGCCTTTTTCCTTTCACACACAACCTGTGCTTAGATGGCCTAAGTTCAGCTAAAAGTGTGCTGGGAAAATTGTTTAAAATACGCTAGAGTACTGACATGACTACAATGCTGTCTAATTCATTTGACAAGAAAAACAAGCTTGCAAAAATCAGCTACAACCAACTCCTGTTTTAAAATCTGCTTTTGAGATGTATTTTCTTTTACTACAAAAAGAAACCTGGAAGATGGTGAAAATCACTGTTACTTATGAACCATCATTTATTTATGTTTACAACGCCACAGACATTCTTATGGACATACAAGGTTTCAGGGGATGATGTATAAACTAGTATGGGCATGGAACAGAGTGCTCTTGTTGGTATCTAATTAGCTCCAATTTTAACAATTTGCAGTCTGTATGTCTGTAACATGTAAAATATGTTGCATATCTTTCTCTAGGTATGATCCAATGCTCGTGGAAAGCAACAGGGTTACATCTACTCTAGTAAATAAAATAAGCCATGGACTATTCTCTGGCTTTGATGCCCAGTGTTGTGGCAAAGCTCATGTCCATACTACTCAACTTTCTTCTTCCCCGGAGGAATGGGGGGCCATAACCAAAATGCTACAGAGAATGAAACCCCATGGGTCTTGATCTTTGAGCACTGCCTGGGCAATGTTGGGGACAGCCAGAACCAGCCTGTGGAGCATGCTAAAAAGAAGTGGGATAGTCCTGTGCTTGGGTCTGTGCCCTAGTCCTCCTTCGTTTATTAATACAGGCACAGCCTGAGAGTCTTTTGATCAGCATCAGTGGACTACGAATGGGTGAAAACGAGCCATCTTCTGTGACGGTTTTGTAATCCACCGGGATTTCCAGAGCATATTGTTGTTGGCTTAAGGGTAAAAGGACCTCCATCTTAAAGAGAAGAAGTAATTTTAAAGCTGCTTTGGGCATTTTGCCAGCTGGGCAGCAACATCTGGTTGGCATTCAGAAGCTTCAAGGGCAGCTAATCCTGCTCGGAGTGGGATTAACATCCCTGCTTAAAATGTACTCTTGGTATGTCTAATGGAACCAGGGTTTTGGGTGTGCAGAGTGGATAGCAGGAGGGCAAGAAGGACGGCCTGTGTGACTGTCACATAGTGTTTCCATCCTCACTTTGCTCTCTGTGGCTTCAGTGCTTCATCTGAAGAAACAGCTTTTGCAGACCTGCCAAATATTCACTAAATACTGTAGAGACAGTTGCTCATCTCCTCCTCACCACAGGTGCTGGAAGTGAGAGCACCTATCTGCAAGAGGTGAAGTTATTCACAGAAATATTAGTCTGTTTTCTCTAGCTTAAGTGAATGAGAAAATTTTCAGCTCCCTTGTGAAACATAGATACATGTAAATTCCAGCTGTGTTATTCATGAAACTGCTTTCTTGAAGGAAATACAAGTTTTGTTTGGAACAGGCTTGTTGCAGGACTCATGGATGTGCTCCCGCAGAACGTTTCCTCATGTTCTCCACAGTCGTGGGTACAGAAGCCAAATGCCCCAAAGTAATTCTGCTGATAGTGATTGACTAATATTTTAAAAAGCAACTCAGACACTAAAACACAATGTTTGGAAATGACAGGACAATACAGAGGTTTGATACTGCTATAGAAGTTGTGGAAAACCTCGTGCTTTAAGCAGATATTCTGTGAAACTGGAGTGTTGTGGACTTGTGGGAAGCATGGCGAGCCATAGCCCATCCTGTCCAGGGCGCAAGGACAATGATTGTCCATGGCTCCAGAGCAAGGGGAAGTATGAAGGTACAGCTAATTGCGCACATGCTTCTCAGCTTGGCCCTGGGCATCTTTATAAGGAACACGTACAGTTAAGTGCTTATTAACTAATGGCACATCCTGAATATAGGGAGTACTCATATTGTAAAACCAAACCAAGCAGCAAGCACAATTTCTTCTGTATCTTTTTCTTTAAGTTTGCAGAGAAGAGGAATTGCTGATATACTTATGCATGTCACTTTCACAGGCTGCTGCATAACTGTTGGTGGAAACTGGTTTGGCTCTGCTGAGGACATGGCTCAAATTACAGCCCAGAGAAAGGTTTGGCCTGGTATGCTCAGCTCTGCAGGTACCTCCAGGACTATCACACTCAGATGCAATATTTGCATACCTGCATGCAGTATTCGTATAGTCATGTACAGCATTTGCATGTTCTTTATTTTGCACGCCGAGACATTTGACAAATAAAGGAAGCACTTCAAACTGTGTCTTTATTTTAGTTTCCTATGTCTCAGATTTTCCAGAAAAACAAGTTGTTACATCCCCCTCTTTCATCCCTGAAAAGGAGCAGGAAAACCAGCAGCTTTCCTGCAGCAGCTGCTGCACCTGCTGTTTACAGTGAAGCTGGACCACAACAAGGCTTCTTTTCTGGTCCACAACATTTCCTTTAGCAGTCAGTCGACACATCAAAGTGAAAACTCTGAAGGAGAAAAACAATGATGTGACCTATTGTTTCCAAAAAAAAAAAAAAAAAAAGAAACAAATCATTTGTAGGAAGAGAGAAAAAACTCCTAATTGGATATTTAAAATATTAACATTGGGAAGAAGATGAAGATGCAAAAAGTAAAATAACGTGATTGTGATGATGCTAGACACTACAGTTTCCAGAACTTCATTGTACTATCGCACAGTGTGTTCTAACAATACCACTAATGCATACAATACATGCCATCATTCTTTGTATAAATACATCACAGTTCTGGATAAAGGTGGTTTCGAACCCTCTGACTTACTTGTAGTTCCAATTTTCGAAAAGTTGTAAATGCTGAAATTCTTCAGTCTGATGAGGTCTGGACCTATGCTTGTATTTGCAGTGTTTCTTTTGTTCTTTCTCCTTTCTGTTGTTTGTTATTCTTAGGATGGAAATACCTTGAGGTTCCCACTGAGGGCCCCATTGTGATAGGCAATTACGCTGCACAAAGAGATTGATGTAAATAGAGAAACTAGTATGTGGTAGAGGAAACAGAGACACGGAGAGAGGAGAATCAGCTTGCCTATAGTCACCCAAAAGGTCAGTGGCAGACTTGGTCAAAACCCAGATTTCTATTGCTTGGTTCGTAAAGCCTTTTCAGTAAGGTATGAAGCCTAACGAAGATGCAAAGTTGTTTCACCTGGATGAGAAGGATTACATTTTTCAAAAGCTTAAATTATGACTTGCTTGCTCTGTGGGGATGTGTAGAAACATATACCTGAATGCCAACCAGGATTTCTTAAGAAACTAAATGCAATCTGGAAGATTGCCTGCCATCATGAAATCATACTATCCAGAGGCGCTTGGGTTGCCTCTACTCTTAGCATAATAAAATTAATTTTGACCTTGTGACCTAGATGCAAGTAATAAAACATTCATCTTTCTTCCAATGGTACTGCTGCAGGTATGCAACTGTGGAATGTTGAACCTTATTTCTCATGTTACCATTTCTTCGTTCTGGTCAGAAAGGCCTGGCTATTCCATACTTTCTGGATGCTGTTTAGGAGCCCTACCATCAAAGAAAGGGAGATAGACCTGAAAAATCTATCAAAAACTTGAACTCCTTTTTTGAGACTACATGAAAAAGCCTGGAGTAGCAAATGCAGGACTCTGTATACTTCATTACCAAGTAACCATCTAAAATCAAGGCAAGTGCAAACAATTGTTTCCATGAGAAATGGAAATCCAGAACTTGATTCAGTTTCTCCCCCCTCTAATGAATGTTCAGATGGAAATGAATGAAGCCTACCACACATTTAATGAAGGAAGTGATATAATCCTGCTCCCTTGGATTAATGACTTCTACATAAAAGGCTCAAATGCCCCAAATGCAGGTTGATGCATTGGGCATATTGGGTTCACAACACCTGGGCCAATTCTTCATAGTACTTGGCTGCTGAAAAGCTGTCTCATGTTCTAATTTTAATATAATGAACTGAAACATTTGCAGAAACAAATACTGAAAACGAGTGGTGAAATTTGAGGGCCACTAAGAGAAAGAAGATCAGAGGGCTGAACTCACCTTCCATCCACAATTTTTACACCAGCGAAACCATGAACTAGCTAAAAGCCAACATTTCTTGAAGGTCAAGAACACACAGTACTACAGTGCTACAGCTTGACAGAGAACTTCAGTAAAGAGGTCATCCCCTATTCCTGTTTCTCTGCTTTATTTGATTATCTTGTGATTTAAGAACATCTTTCTCAGACTGTGTCTTACTTTCAGCAAAGCTAGAAATTTCTCTGTACTTTCTCTGTATTTCCTCATTAATGTAAAGAATCATTACCAAATGTTTTAGAACTACTTATACAACTAGATCATGTCTCTTGCAATTAAAAAAGCCTCTCTTTGTTAAAGGGATATAGAAGTTATTTCATAAAGCAACATGCATGCGTTAGTTTAATTGCAACATAACCTCTCACAATTGATGGATGAACTAAAACTAAATCTTGTCTAACCTTTGTGTGGTTAGATATATTTTACCACTTAAGAACTGTGAAAGGCTTTGATGGTCCACACATAGTCTTTGTGCTCTATTTGTACACTATTTGTATAGACAAGTGGGTGCTGTCTGTGGGTATGGCTCTACGGAAACATATCTCATAAAGCTGTTATACAGACCTGATTTCAACTGCAGAATTATTTCAATGATTTCAATACAGAAATTATATCCTTCCTTCCTCCCTACCTCTCTCATTTTCTTTCCCTTCCTTGCTTTCCTTCTTTCTCTCTTCTTCTCTCTCTTCCTTCTTTTCTTTCTTTTTCTTTCTTTCTTTCTGTTTGTTTCTCTCTCTCCCTCTCTCTCTCTCCCCCTCTCTCTCTCTTTCTCTCTCTCTCTCTTTCTCTCCACCGTGATCTTAACAGTTTGGGCTCAACAGGAAATCCACCTCCATACTCTAACAACACCCTACCAGAGAATAAGAAATTGTTCCCTCTCCTACTCCTCCCACCTTCCCCCACAATCTTTTTTGCTTTGTTTTGTTATTGTCAGCTGGTCTCTTGGATTAGGGTTTGCAGCTCTCTCTGGGCTCAGGAAGGCTTGGTAACTTGGCAGGATTTCTTGCCAGATCACTGATCCTAATATAAGTGCCAGAATCCTGCAGTTTGCATAATGCTAATTTGCTTTTCAGCCCAACTTGCCAACTCACATGCTGCTTAGCGTATCAGTGGCAGAAGGAGCGCCGTGTGCTCTATCCCAAGCCTGAAGGAGAGTAATTGGATAGATACCCACTACCTGAAATTGAAACTAATCTAACCAACCCCGGGTATAAACCTTAATGCACTGTTGAGCTTCTGGTAAGAGGTTATTAGGTTGAAACTGTCTCAAGCCAATTAGTTCCTTATTCTCAAAGCTCTGATCGTAGAGTTTTCACTGACATACTAAGGATGCAAATACTGCTTCATTACAACAACGTTCATTCACTTAGACCTAGATCCAGCCATCCTTACTCATAGTGAGTAGGGGTAGTAGAACTGGACCTTAGTGCTTGTGTTAATGGAAATGCTAGACATGTTAGGGTGGAGTGATACTGAGAGATATCACCACACCTAAGGGATGTTGCCAGTCATTGGGATAAATGCCAAGTACCTTCAGCCGACTAGGCGTGGGGATATCTCATTGTATTACCACACACTGAAGTGTCTTATTACTATTGCAATACAGGTTCTTTCAAAGCAAAACAAAACTAGACTGCCTAGACAAAAAAAATCTGCTGGTTTTCATTCTAAGGTGTAACCACACAGATGCTAATATAACTTCAGCATGAGTCCGGTGAGGTGGGACTTTTCTCCTCTGAGTCTACCTAGGTGTGTAAATACCTAATCTAAACTGGTTGGCAGGTTCTCTCCCCAATAAATGAAGGGGAATGGGCACCTCTGAAGAAAGATTGATCCCGTCTGCCTGAGACACCTGTCATCTAGACAGGATAAGATGAACCATGCTTGGAAGATATCTGTGTCTCTCCTCAGCTGAATGGACAGCCTGGACAAGAGGCTAAGGACTGGATCCTTTTAGTCAGTTGAAGTTAGTGGAGGCGAATCTCAAATTTATTGTCAAAAACAGAGCCTGATTTGCTCTGTGACTGATTGCTTGGTCACAGATAGGGTCTGTGTTCACAGCTTGGGCCAGTTAGCTGGTGCAATACTCCAGACCACTCGGGATAGGGACCATGTCTGTGAGAGGACACACTCTTGACAGCTCCCCAGCAGCAATGAATAATAAGGGGCCTTTGAAAAGTGGCTTTGATTTTCTTTGTTTGGTCAGTGGGGGAAGCAAGTGCCCTGGCCCAACAGGTCGGTGCAGACACCCTTGCAGGAATGCAGCCTGTTGGTTTGTGCAATGGGCTCCGTCACAGCTACTTGGCGAGCAGCTTGCTGCTGACATGGTCCAAATGCCAAACGAGCGGGATCTTAGCGCGTGGGAAGGGCTTCAGAGTAGTGCTGAGCGCACACAGTCCCTAATCTAGGAGGTGGAGAGATTAGAGGGAAATCGGGTGAGGAATTTACAAGGAGGGCTATGAAATAATTGGCAGAGTAGGACATAACGCCCGAATAATATTGCCTTAATGCCTTGACTTTCTGCACTTGGATGCGGCCTTGCTTGGAAAGTGTGGAGGTGAAATTCCCCCAAACCTCTCTCTACTTTGTCCTGTGTTGTACCTTCCCATGATCTTTCTGTGTTAATAAAGCTCCACGTGTGTGGAAGAGCCAGGGCTAGAGGGATTTATTCTTTCATCAAACCAACAACAGTCTATTGAGAAACTCTGAAATGTTTCCCATAAAGCAAAATATCTACAGCAAGGCTTTCTCTAGAAAAAGTTCCTTTGGCAGTAGGCGTCATCTAAAGCATGGCTCAGCTGTGCAGATGTCTGCAAGAGAAAGACTGCACTGGTTAAGAGGGGATAGGTTCTCTGGGCAGACCCTTCTCTCTTCAAGTTGGCTTGCCCTGGTCACTCAGATATGGAGGACCACAGAGTATTAAAATCATTGGATCTGGCACACCGATGAAAAGGGAGTACTGTGGAAAGAACTTCACCAATGTTCCTCTCCTTTCTCAGGACTTTTGAGACCTAAGAAAAATGTCAAAATTTGCTTCTGCATTAGGGATGTGTGCTTACAGTCTCACAGGACAGGGCTGCTGAATTCAGTCAGAAATACAGGTTGCTTCCACTTTTGAGGACTTCAGTCAAGGAACAGTGCAATGGAAAACCACCCTTTTACAAGGACCACTCTTTCAGTCACTGCCAACTTTTGTTTATTTAAGGCATGTGGTAGATGTATACAAAAATATACTAGATTTTCAGCATGATATAGTTTTAAATAATTCCAGGACATCAGGCCCCGGCATTCAAACAATTGACTTTACTGGTATGTCTGGATTTACTAGGCCTCCTCAGGTAGTACAGTAATGCATGTGCTTATGGGATTACATGATGAAGGATCACCTTGTGTGATGGAGATCACAAAAGAAAACCTGCCCATCACCTGGTGACAGGGGCGAAATGTGTTGCAGACAGCGTTTTAGTGTGGGGAAGCATGGGATCAATGACAAACTTTCAGAAATTTTTGTGGTTAGTTACACTTCTGGTGAGCCTGAGGTTAAGAGAGGAGGAAACGCCATTATGAACAGAAGATGATACCTCAGGAATTACTCTCCATAGAAACAGTCACATTAAAGCTGCAGTTCCTTTCTTTAAGCATGCATACATTTCTTCTGTTTAAAATCTCTGATTGTTCAGTTGAAGAGGGTGGTAATTGCCCACCCCAGTGATTCAGCATTCTGGGAATTTCCAGAAACTGCAGTCTGAGCTGAGCTATAGTTTCTGCCAGTCTTTTCCAGACTTAAAAAAAAAAAAAAAAAAAAAAAAAAAAAAAAAGTCCCTTTCTCCCTAAAATGGGCAAACTCCTTTCCTTTTTTAATTCAAAGATAGAAACAGCATTTGATTAACACTGGTGATAGACTATGAATTCTGATGTATGAAAACATGAGTTTATCAGAGAGCTCAAAATAGGACTTTCATTCTCCATAGAGAATCTTGCTTTCCTGATATATTTTATATACTTGTGGCAAGCATCTGGGGCACGGTACTAAGTTAAAAGTATTATAGTGTAGTTCAATAGCCAGGAAACTAATCAGTTTAACAGAGCCAAAATATAAACACAGGAAAGAAAGTAACCCAAGAGTGGAAGCTAATGAAAAGGAGAGGTCAGTACAGTGAAAGATGTGTGCGAGTAAATTAGGAATACATAAACCGGCCAGGCAAAGTACTACAGTGTTGGCCATTCTTGGTTGCCACCTTCTTGAATACTTCCTTGTCTCCTACTTTCTTCTTTGTATCCCCAAGCTACCTATTACTGTAATGCTGAAATAGTGATTATTTCCCTTTTCTGCTTAGATATTAGAATAATTTCTCCTCTGTGTTGTGCATGTGTTAGAACATGAGCTGGACATAGAAAGCTACAAGAGGTTGTAAAACACTTTTCTTTTTTGTCTGATCTTTAGGCTTGCTGAATCTTGTGCATGTGCATGTGTATGCCCACGTGTATAGCTAACCTCTGGTACAAATTAAAGTAGCCACACAGAAGGACACAGAAGGCATTTAGCCAGGATGAAGGATTTGTCCCCATTGTTTCCCTGGAGTGTTGGATCCAACATCCTTTGACTCATAATACATTTAATTTAAAAAAAAAAAAATCCTAGCAACCCGGAATTAAAACTATTGTCGTCACTAGAAATTGAATGCACAAGGAATGAAAGAATGGGTGTCTAATGTGTTACAATTACTTTTCAGGATACTATATGCTTTGATCCCACTTAACTCAGTGGGAAAATTCCCAGTGACGTCAATAATACATGAATGGGTTCATAGCCCTTACGCAGGGTAGATTCCCGTTCAAATCAGTAGGTGTGGATAAGCAGAGAAATCCCGCTGGAATGAAAAGAAAAATTGCTTTTCAAAAATCATCATCAGCGTGAGCAATCTCAGTAAAGTCCTAATGACTGTTGTTAACAAACTGTGTCTTATTACGTTTCCTGTAAAACAATGTGTTTCGCAGGGGGAGGGGAAAGAAGCAGGGGGTAATTGTCATTCCAGTGAATCAGCTACTCTGGGAATTTCCAAAAGGTGCGGTTAGCTGAGACGACTGCTGTGTTTGCCACATTTTTCCTTCCTAAGGCTAATCTTTCTAATTCAAATTAATTTACAACCATTTAGTTTTGAATCTAGAGTTAATATAGCTGATTAAGCCCTATTATTCTTAAATCCACCAAAGGCACAGACAAAGGCAAGAACTGCAGAAAAACACTAGGTATTAAGTAGAATACTTTTATTACAAATTCTGAGATTTGCCAGACAGTTCAGCACTCCAAATTTATCCAGCAAGAAAATGAGACTATCCAATTATGGGTAAAAGATGAAGCCAGCACATCTGCAAAGTGAGGATGCCATGAGGCAGCAGGGAGAACACAGAAAAGGACTGACCAGATGAAACCCTGCAGCGAACACCACTCGGGAAAGGAAAATTTAGGGGGATTAACCACATGGAAGACATGCAAAGAGCAGCCCAAAACAGTCAGAGACTGCAGTGGCTTGTTCACCTCCCAAGTGGGAAAGATTCAGTCAGAAAACGGCAGTATTTTTCTTTCTACTGTGAATGTCCATCTTTTAGGAGAGGAGCTATTCTTCAAAAATCTAGCAGGAGCAACATTTTAAGTATTACCCATATATATTTGATTAAGAAACTACTATTGTCAGTGTCAAAAGAACATGGCAAATTCCTCCCAGCTGTATTATTGTATTATAATAATTTTCCATGACAGAGGTGACTGTTGCTCCAAGCCAGAGTGTGTAACACAGCCAAGACTTGCCTCTCTAGGCTCTCGCATGCACAATGCTAAGCACCTCATGCATGATGCTGACGTCTCTCTGTACTCATAGACTTCCCTGGGAGTTGAAGGCACTCAGTACTGCCTGGGAGGAAGAGGCCCGTGTGTGGCAGAAAATGTTAGCGTATTAGGAAAGTAAATGGAGATGATTTAATGATGAGACTACTGCTTCTCATGCTGACCAGCATTGTCTCATTGTTTCCTTGTGTTCCCTCACCAGTCGGCATCTATCCTGTGTCTCATGGCGAGCACGGGTGGCAAGCTCTCTGGGGCAAGGACCGGCCTTCGGCGCTGTGTTCGTCCCCGGAGGTAGCCAGGTGCAGCAATCACAGCAACCACAGGCTCCTGCAATCACTGAACAGCCGCTTCATGTGATGGCTTTGCCTGTTTACATCTGTCAAGCCTTTTATAAAAGCGGTGCTGTTACCAAGGGCTGTTTTGGAGTTGCTGGGGTTTTTTATATATATATAATTGTTTTGAAGACTCTTTTTAGTTAAAAAGCGTTTGCCACCACAGTTAAGACATGGACTAGATTAAAGTTCAAAACCAGCTCACGTCAGCAAGTGGATGGAAATTGTTACCATCTGACAGCTGGTGGCCTGGAAGGAAAATGTATAAGTCACTGCATGAAGTATTGGTTCAGGGCAGTGCCACAAGAAGTGACATGGCTTTGTTTAATATCCTGGGAGCACAGCTTTCTGTTCTTCCTGAATTTTGCTTAGAGGAAGCGGACATGGAGACTGGTGAAACTCGCTGCACCTCTCTGGCCTGCAGTGTCCTAGCCGTACCATGCATTCAATGTGCACAGAAGAAGCTGTAGCTTGTGCCACTGTGACAGGACAGGAGAGTAGCAGGCCTGGTTTATAGCACCAAGCCTTTGCTGTCCCCTTTCGACCCCCTCAGCTCTCCTCCCAGCCCTCATCTCATCAACTTCAGCCAGCAAACAGCTGAATTTAGGAGAAAGAGTTGTTTTCTCATCCCCTCTGGCTGCTGCAAGTTTTATTCTTTGATATACGAGTACCCAGAAATGCTGAGAGAATCCCTCATACTGAATAGTGTGGAAATACCTACAAGAGTCCACCACAGTGTAAAGTGTAGATGGGACTGACCAGACAAGGGCTGAAGAATTAGCTGACTTGCCCAAAGTCATCCAGGGGATCAATGGCAACACTAACTGCTGACGCAGGACTCCCTGATGCATATCAATCACAGTGAGCTTGGTTGTCTTGGATGGAAAATGTTTGTTAATCCAGTTTACTTTGAATGAAACAGGTTAAGGAGAGATCCTAAGAGCATTTGAACGGGCAAACTGAAGGAGAAGTAGCTTCTGCAGGGAGGATGGTGTTAGGTGGCCAGGGCTAAGCTGGGTCCAGTTACCTGTTACCTTTGCAACCAGTGCAGTTGCACTGGGAAGACATATCTGGGCTCAGTGCCCTCGCCTCCAAGCTGTTTTACAAAATGGAAGCCAGAAGAACAAGAGGGCCAATGAACTGTACTGCAAAACTCAAGAACTTCCCAAGCAAAATCAGTAAAATAAAGTTCAAGACAATAAACTGTAGTGACAGCATTTACTCCTGAACTAGAACATTTAGGGATATAGGGTGCCAAATAAATCACTGCCTGTGACTGCTTTCTGCAGAAGATGTTTTGAAATGCTGAGAGTGAAGGTAGGGGCAGCCTGCTTATGTAATCAGGCAGATTACATGAATTTAAAAAGCTCATCCATGTATTTCAGGAAGTGCAATTTTCTCAGAGGAAAAGAGATGAATGTGGTAACTGAGAAAAACTTTTCACCCCGGATGAAACCCAAAACACAGTTCTTCGGAATCTAGCTCATATTTTAACGATGAGACAAAAAAACACCACTGAATATGGGACCTGGTAACTAGCACGTAGGGCCACTATTTCAATATTGCTGTCAAAGTTCTACCCGCAAGTGTCTGTATGGTACGTTTTACATGAGTCATTAAACTTAATCTTAATAAGCACATACATCTCCAGAAGGGCTAGAAAATTGGACTATTATCTTATCCCATTGTGTTTTTTCCTCTTGGCCAGATACAAGGCATGCTGGACAGGGAAAAGGGTCTTTCCCTGAGCTATGCCTTCTTGGCAGCTACAGCAAGAGTCAGCACCTTTGAACACTCATAAACGCATTCAGTATGATATTAAAAAAAGGAAACAGTTGAACCTTACCTGTTGGGTATGTTTCTAGTTCAGAGGTGTAGAGAATTTAGAATACAAAAATCTATTCCTCTGTGTTGCTATTCTTCTTTGCCCTATGGTAGAGCCCACAGGTGCTGAGGCTTTGGTACTGGCCCCAAGAGTAGGAACAACTGTGAGTATGTAACGGTTATGCTTCACCGCATGGTAAAATAGTACTGCGAGGTTTATGTCTGCCAGGGCTCTGAGCTGAGGCAGAGCACGAGGCCATAGTCAGTTCTCTCTTTCAAACCATGACCTAAGCAAGGGGCCATGCTTGCTAGCCCCCTTCTTTTGCCCAGTGGCTCAGTGTTCAGAGCAGTCCCTCAGGAAGTCTCTTCTCAGGTCCTCAGAGAGATGGGGACCTTTTCCTTCACCCCAGTCCCAGCGCTCTGATGATCAGGGCTGCTTGCCATTTCATTTAATGGAAGCTGTTTTTTAACTAAGTGTTCATGGAGCAAGAGGAGAGTAAAGCACACCGCCACTACCCAATGAATTCACATGCAAAATGGGGAACCTTAGTTTCACTGTTTGCTCGATGGACTATTTTATCATTGTATACAGGGTGATCAGCAGAACAGGCATGGAGATCACCTTCCCAAGGCCAGTGTGCCACCACCAGGCTAGAGAGTCATGCTCACATGCATTTCCTCCCTTGTTTCCTCCCCTTTTACAGAGCTGAAGGTTGAGAAAGGTCAAGCACCTTTGGTAAAGATAATCAAGAAGCCCATCACCTAGAGGAGTCAACATCTGGGAACAGTGGCTTGGGGGACCCTGGCTTAAATTTCCTCACATGTAAAAGGACATTGACCCTAACCTTTTCTTACATGAGCATTCCTCCCAGGACTACACATAGTGGGGGAAAGGCAATGACCCTTCTTCTGCTGGCCACATTTTGGGTTGGGGAGGTTGTTTCTGGTATTTTGTAAAAGGCTGCTGGGGTGAGGATCTCAGAAGACACAGAAAGGAACTCTCCATCTGCCAATACCAAGGAAGCATGACACACCTTTGCTCAGTGCTGAGCTTCCTCTGAATACTAAGGTACCTGGAGAAATTTGTTGCTGAAAACCTAGGGATTTTGAAGGCCCCAGGATTAGGTTGTGGCTTAGCAGGGTTTTGGAGCATGGCAATTTCAGGCTACGTTGTTTAAAGCTGAAGTTGAATATGGTTTAGATACGTCCCTCCTTTTGTGGATTTAGCCTTAAGTTCTTCAGATTGGTTCAACCACCTCATCTAATGCATTCATTGGATGCTGAAACATATTCTTACTTATTTCTATTTTTACAAAGAGGGTGTGAAATGTACATACACAATAATAATATTAATCATATATTGGGTTTTAAAAAAGTGTCTAAGACAACTTCACAAATGATGAAGATAAAATAATAGTGTCACTAGTGTTATTAATTACAGTGAATGTCACAGGAGGATCCCCCGTGCAGAGTTCATTTTCTTTTGTTGTTAAATGAGTCCCAATGCTAGTTATTGTTAAACTGTGGGAATCAACATGGATTGCTGGCAAAACAGGCGGTCTGCACTTTCTGCATAGCCTTTTTGTAAGTCCTTGACCTCACCTGATTCTGCTCTGTTACACCATTTAATAACGGAAGAGGATGTTAATCCATTATTTAAAGTGCTTTTGATATATGAAAATGTAAGGAGCTGTAGAAGTGCAAAGAAGGATGTTGCTATTGTTATCATAGAGGTGGTAAATGCTAACCACAGTCCAAATCAATATTTTAATTATTGTTTAAAAGCAATTTGCCTTACTCTTTCAAAGAAAACATCATGTTTTCTAAGTATTTCTATTATTCCTAGTCAGACTAGAAATTCTCCAACAGAGAGCACTCTGCTTCATAAAGCCAAAAGAAGAGCCATGTCAAGGGGCATCTTCTGGTGCCCTTGACTCTGCACTGGAGACAAGAGATACCCTTCATCAAAGACACAAAGCTACAATTCCACTTCTTACATGTCTTTCTCCAACAGCAGCTTCCACTATCAGTGCTCCCAGAGAAAGTGAGTGCTTAAATCAGGGCCTGCAGAACTCATTTTGAGCAAGAGCACTGCAACCGCCACGCACACACAAGCCATGCAAGGTCATTGTTCCACTCCCTACTTCCTCCCAAAGCACTTGTATTGCCTAACAACTTTTGTGGGGCTGGTTCATCCCTCTTTGAAGGCAATTATGGATAAACCAAGAAGGAATTTACCCACCGTGATGTTCCTAATATTTATTTAACCTTTGTAGTTTCCCTGCAAATACTGAAACCTGCTTTTTGGACTGCACACTTGAACGTGACTTTGTGTGTTAGTAGACAGTTGTTCTGCCTCCTCCTTCTTTTTTTCTGTAATGAACACAGACCTTGTGCCATGACTTTATTTTTGCTCCTGTTCCCTGAATCCTTTCCAATTTGCCTGCCTGAAATTTCTTTCAAATGCAGTGTCCAGAAAATACCCAGAGCCTTTTATGAAACTAACCTAATGTATGATCTAGATGCTGGTAAATGTTGGGCTTTGTATTTCCTGAAACAAATTGCAGGAAAGCCTCAGAAATGTGGTAAGAATTTAAAAATATGAGTAGAATTAGAGCACCCTGTGCCTCCCATCTGCCTCACTAACTGGCTAAGCAAAATAGGTAAAATCAGGATGCCTCAGATTCATTTAATTTACATGCCAAATTTAGGCTATTAGTGTTGCTGTCCTGAAGAGCACTGGAATCCATTAACCTCTAAATCGATCAGTCTTTCAGCTCCTCTCTTTGCCTTCATGAGCCTGGGAAGCATGAGAATTAACTAGGTGGCCTCAATGTCTGGTTCTACATTGAGGTAATAATGATGCTCAAATAGGCTTCTGAGCTTACAGGGGCCAGAGTCAGGATGGAAACGTTTTACTCAGTGTAAAGATTATTTGAATGTTAGGAGTGTTTGAGAGCTTGGTGAAGGGGGATGGCTAGGGAAGGGGGAGAGCAGTCTTCTATCCTCTGCAGCATCAATGACTGGCCATTGGTGGTAACTGGGGTAGCAGGTGGCCACAGCTGGCTGATGTTTCTCATTGCTTGGATGTAGGAAGGGATTTCTTCTCTCTTATCAGAGGGGCAGGGGTTGCAATGGTTTTTCTCTTCCTTGCTAGCATGGGGCATGGGCTGTCTGATCATGAGACTCTTTCTCCCACCTGATTCCCTCCTATGTGGACACTTGGTCTTTCTTGTCATCTGCCTGGGGCATGCCACACTCCAGTCTCCAGAGAACAGAGTCCTTGAAGAAATCATTTTGCTCCATACAGGCTTATCTCTATCATAGAGTTATATAATATCTCTCCCATAAGGAAGATTTTGTCAGTGCTTCAGACTTTAAACACTCTGAAAAATAACATTGCAGCAGAGAGTAACGCTACACAGGCTACCCTGTCTTACTCCTGTTCAGACCTTTTTCCAGAAGCTCCCTGAAGTGTCACAGGAGATGTTGTATGGGGTAAAAGTAAGAAATAATTGAAAGGTACGTATGCTTAGAGAGAGTATTAAAATAAAGTGGGAAACCTAGTAATTTGCTTAGTGTATTTTCATATTCCAAAGAAAAGAGTATCTATACTTTTTACCTTTGGACCTAGCTTAATTAATATTGTATCAGACATTTTACATGTTAGAATTTGAGTAGAGAAAGACTTGTTCTGTCAGCTAGTATTTGTTACAAGTAGTGCAGTACTGACATAATCCTGTGCTCACACCCAGCTCTGAGTTTTATACCTTTAGACAACTGACTGAACAATAGCAGAGCGGTGCCACTACTAAACTTTCAAGTTCCAGGATTTAACAACGGCTGAGTTTCATTCATGTAGTTACTGTTGCCTTGATCACTGCCTTTAGCAGAAATAACCACAGGAGGAGGAAATATACTCCAAGAGTACTATGAGTAGCTGTTTGTGGTTATCTCACCTCATCATCCCCAACTGGAAGAATCAGTCTGGTGGAGGATCTGAAGGAAACAATTTTAAAACACATGGACTCTTGATCACACCACTAGAGCAGCTGGCTCTACACATAACCTGAGAGCAACTTGATCTCAGCCCAGCAGCAGGTCTATCTCCTCTCCTGCTGCCAGTGGCATTCCCATCCCAGCTGAGAGGACTACATCAGTCATGGAGATTCATTGCTTATGAAGAGAAGCTAATCTGGTTGGTTATAACGGTCGTATTCCTATTCTGCCAAACCATGAAACCACAGCCTCTGTATGCTTCAAAGAATCAAGTGTAGGAGGAACAAACTCTGCATCTTCATGCTGCTTTTGCTCCTTTCTTCTCAGACAGTGAAAGGAGCAGCCAAGGATCTATGAAAGGATAAAGCCAATGCTCTATCAAGAACAAACAGTACTGCTGGCAGTATGGGCTTCTTCTGACTGCACCACAAGTACCAGCCAAAGGGTGATTTCCATGGGGAGAATTAAGACTTTGGTGTCATCGCAATGTTCTTCCCTGGGGGCAAGTGTATACTGTATGACAGGAAAAAAGGCTGTTATGCTCTTCTGGCTGTATCCACAATAGCCAGAGTTTGCAAAGTGGCACTGGGAGTCAGGCTGGTGAGACACTTCCAGAGGCCAGCAGGGTGAGAGGTGCAGGAGCTGCAGGGAGCACCCGGCTGGCGGTGGTGACCCTGGAGAGAGCTGGCAGTCCCAGGACCTGGGGGGGGTTCAACACCAGCCGTGAAGGAGGCCTGCAGAAGGTACCCTGCAGCATGGGCTGCCTGCAGAGGCCAGCCCTGGTGCTCTGAGCACACAGACTTGCAGGAGCACAGCCTGGAGAGCAGGCACCAAACCCACTGTGGCAACGGGGGCCCAGATCCGGCCGGGCACACACAGCAAGGATGTAAGCACATCCTTGAGGAGTGCCTTGCTGTGGCCCTAGACACTACCACCATGCTGAAACAGCCACACACAGCACCACACACCAACCTCATCTTCCTCTTGAGCTGGCCAGCGCATCCCTGCATGGTGGCAGTACAAGGAGCACGCTGGTCTTGTGGTATCACTGCACAGGGACTGCTCAGCGCTCTGTTGCCAGAGACTGGTCCGTGGCTCCGTTTCAGTCATTTATTGTCCCTTCAGTCAAATACTTCTGCCATGAGCATAAGATTAATAAAAACTTCTATTTCCATTCAGTTCTCTGTTGTTGTGACCTGCATTTCTCCATTAGGTATTTGTTTTTGCAGTCATAGTGATGAAACACATTTACTGGTGGTAGCAGTTACAGGAATTCTAAATAAATATCTGTCTTTGTTTAATTTCAGTAAATCAGGGCATTTCACTAGCACCATAAAAATAGGGATTTGGGGAATACTATGTGTCTATGAAATAACTCTTGAAGCAATATATTCTTGCATCAGGACACAAAACTCTTCAATTTGGGCTATTCCCAGAAGATAAGGGACCAGCTCCCTACATTACAGGGTTTTTTTCCACGTTTTTCTCTGAGTTTTGCATATAGTTGTTTTGCAACTTTGGTGTGTGAAAATATGTAATTGCAATTTTACACTGGATGTAAATGATACTATTTATAGTAGTTAGCACAAGAGTGTCCCAAAACTCCAGGGAGGCATATCTAGCTAGCTTCCATCTCCCAAAGGTACCAATATTACCAGTGTGACCTCAAAATTCCCTACGAAAATGTACATTCATTGTACATAGTTTAAATGAGTCTGTTATTGCATAATAGTCTTATTTTAAATTACCTTTTGGATTTTCTTTTTACGTGTTTCCAGATAATAGGTAGATCCTGTCCAGAGTTATACCTTGTTAACTCTTCCCAGCTGAATGGGAATGAACACATGTAATTGAGAAATGTCTTTGGGAGGATATGAAGGGGAATACAAGTTGGTGAAAATGTAGGTAATATTTGCTCAGCGTTTTCTCTTTAAAAAAGCATCGCTCTCCTTTGTGATTCTTGCTGCAGTAGTATGAAGGATATTGCTTTTATTCCATCAGCTGACTTGGAAAGAACATTTTTATTTTTTTATTTTACATTATTTAAAAAGTAATTTCAAATTCCATTTTCAAATATAGGAAAGCTACCCAACTGTGAAACACTGTTTGTCAATGCTGGCCATTTTCACAGATTGAGGCATTTCATTGATTACATGCATCTGAAATACAGGGATTAGCTTCTGAGAAATTATTTCCCCACCACTCCCACTTTGATGGAAGGAATCTATTGTTTTAAGGGCATGTCTGAACATACGGGATGTCCGTTTCTGGGAGAACTTTACAACTGAAATGAGATATGAAAGGCAAAATGTGTCAACTGCGGTTGTGGAGAAGCAGATCATATCTAATGGATCCAGATTTTGCCAGGACTTATCTGTATGCCCTGACTTTGCATTGAGCTTTGCATTTTGTTGTGAACAACAATAACAACAAGCTCCTTTTCATATCCCTTGATTTGGAGAGTTTCTTAAATCCTCCCAGGGGAAATCGTCCCCCAACTCTTCTTAAAAGCCGTTAAATGAATTCTGTTATTTTTTCAGGACAACTATGATTCATAATGGTACAGGATATGGACTTTACTATGTTGCTTTTAGGCAGTTGTATCTACCACTGAAATCTGTGAGGATCTTTCTGTGAGAAAAGTCCTCAGGACCCTGCCCCAACAGTTGCATGTTTTAGGGTTGCAAATGACATATATTAATAGGGAAATTCAATTTGTTTTTCTCTCCATCCTTCAATAACACATGAAGAAAACAACATGGTCTGAACCTAAGTACAGTATTTGTGCTGGCCAACAACCGCTATTGCGCCACACACAGAATTCCCGTTGAGGTCAATGGAAGTGCCCTGAGCAGAGCGGCTCTTGGCCTGAGCCTGGTTTTGTGTGCGTGTATATGTGTGTGTTTGTGTGTATGTGTGTGTTGAGTAATAATTTTCCACACCAGAAAAGAAAATAATAAAACTTTGTTGTCATGCTATCTTACAAGGAAGCTAGTTTCACCCACACAGAGTTGAAAGCACATACCACTCTGCTGCAGCACATAAACATTGTTATCACGCTAGTTGCAGAAAGAGCACTGTCATTGGGACATTTTATAGGCATGGGCTTTTATACTATTCAGCAAGCTATTGAAAATTAAAATGTAATTAGTGTAGCAAAACAATAGTTTGCATCTTTTAATTACTGCTCCATTTTTTTGACAGAATGTTTTAATTATTGTTTTTTCTTCTGTTCTGTTTTTATTGATTTGGTGCCAGTTCAATTGTGTTACCAAGACCTCCCAGTACTCAATGAATTTACCTCAGGGGATTCTGCCTTCTTCACTGTTTTAAAATAAACCAGATCTCTAACTACCTACAAAACAAAATTAGAAGCGGAGGATAGAGAAGAAAGAAAGAAAGAGAAGGAAAGAAGGAAAGAAAGAGGAAGGAAGAAAAGGAAAAGGAAGGGTGAGGGAGAAGGAATGAATGAGAACAGAATAAAGAAAAAGAGAAGAAAGACAGGAAAAGGAAAAGAGAAAATTTTATCTGCTAATACTATGTGCTTTATTTTTTATTCATATATGTACTAATATATCACTGTTATTTAGTTATAGTATCGAATTTGTTTTAAATTAGTTTTGGTAAAAATGTTGTTGTGATTTATTGAAAAGTAGTAGCAAAACTCACTTATAAAGAAATAACTGATAAAATTTTAATGTTAAAATCACAACAGAAAAGACTGAAAAAAACCCTTTTAAAATTTTTCAATATAGTCCCTTGGGGAGGAAAATACATGTCCTGAGAGGCTAGGTTATGGTAGTACTGTCATTCTCCGTGGGTGTGCATGCACTCAATTTATTGCAGCTTTTCAGCTGTCAGAAAAGTGCAAAGTAAGTGGGAAATGACACAGAGCACTGATTTAGAACACTTTCATCTCTATATGGTCTGTTTTCGTTAGTGATCAAGAGAGAGGAAAGTAGTGGTTAGGCACTATCTGTAGTACAAAGCAAACGCTGTGGAGTCTATACAGCACATGGTCTCTTGAATGACTGTGTACCTCTAACTAGAAACAAACAAACACACAAAACACTGTATTTATTTGAGAGACTTTAATAGCTCCTTTGCAGCCATCTCTGTACATAAAATGAAGCAAATCCTCCCAATTTCTAATGTGCTTTATTCTGAAGTCTTTTCACCTAAGGGGTTAGTTACCAGGTATTTTGTCTTACTTTTTACTTATTACATATTTGTAATATGTAACAAATATTATTTAGTTATTACATATCAGAGACTTTATGAAGTTATTTATTTATTACTTGTTTACATTATTTATATACTTTATTTATTTACTATGCTGTTATTTGTTTACTTAATAAACAGCTCATGGAGGCAAACAACAGACCCAGCCCCAAGATCAATACTGCATTTTCAGTTGCAAGAATCCTTGGGACACAGGCTCTGGGATTTTCATAGCAGCAAAATATGGGCATGCCACTCTGATGGCAGCTGGTGGGGACTGAGAGGTGGTAGGCATAATCCCAAATGTGGAGGAACCAGTGGAGAACCTGATGAAACCAGGAGGGTTAACACAGTGTGTCTCCTGGAGATTTAGAGTTTTAAGCTTCTCTCCTTTGCTGAGACATCTGGCTGGCCTTCTTCCAGGAGGGTGGCCCCCCCAGTTGCCTCTCTCCAAGTAAGCAAAGATGGTCCACTTTGCAACATCTACTCTTACAGGAGGGTTTGGGCACTTATAATAAATACAAGCCCCAATTTCCAGAAGGTAATCATTGTCAAGCAACACGTTTCCTCATGTTGCATTTTCCCTTCTGGCCTTTCTCCACAGATGCTTGAGAAGAAATGGGCCACAGAATTATGTTCTGCAGCTGAAAAAACACTATGCCAGGCTGTGCCAGGTAGCAGTAACCTGCAAGGAGTGTAACCTCCTTAAGAATATATGAGGGAAAACTGGAACTTACTTCACTGAGAAGATGCATCCTGAACTCTGTCAGCATTATTTGTCTTATTAAACATGTGTAATGAAAGCCACTATGAACTACAAGCTAGCACTAAAGTATGTGTCTTGGCTGTTTCCTGCTGATTTCTTAGATGTGTGTTCTCCTAGAGAGAGCAGTGGGAATTTATTAATATCCATTGTTCAGCCCTGAGGACATATTCACACTTCCTGTCTTTTGTGTGCGTAAAATATTGAGGTATAAACTTAGAGGATGCTTCTACACATATGTGTGGAGTGAATTTCTTTATGCAGAATTCATCACACCTAGCTCAAGACATTTGTAATATAGAAGCCTACACCTGAGCCCAGGCTTCCTTTACAGTCAATGGAAAGAAACACTCACAGTACATGATTCATCTGACCTATTTTAGATGTCTATGTAAGGAAAATATTAACCATGCCCTAGAAGTAGCTGTTTCTACTTCAATGACTGAGAAGAACTCACTGCACTGTAAACATCTCAAGTTGGATGCAGAGAATCCTACTAAAAATCCAATGGTTGATTACCCTGAGCAGTCCCATGCTACCATCTGCCTTCGCTCCTGACCAGTACCACAAGGTGAAATTTGAAAGCTGTAAATGAACGTGTTAATAACATCAGCACTGTTCTCTGGATTTCTGTTCATGCATGATGCCTGACACCCACCTTCCTGGGGGCTGAGATACAAATGTTGCTGGTGTGGGGCTCTGTGTGGGACACAGGTTTCACAGAAGGGACGGGTAGAGCCTTCAGCTGCCAGAGTGGCCTTGGAACTTGGCCACTTGTGTGTGTACAACCTTTGGATCTATGCAATCACCCCTTCACAGGCCACAACATTTCATTGGCAAGCCTGTCTCCATTCTTCCTCCAATGCACAGCTCCAGTACCTTTAGGGATTGGCGTGCTGCATATGCCATGCTCCTCTGCAAAGTCCTTGCAATTTGTCTTCCTTGCCTCAATCCACTGAGACCCTATGGGGCCAGAACTTATATTATTGTCACTTATGAGGTACCTCTGAGAGTATGAAGATGTTTATATATATATGGTCCCTGCACCAAGTTGTTTATGTGGTAAGAAGCCAAAGAATGTGGGGCAAAAGAAACCACGTCATGCCAGTGTTTCAATATTAATTTTCAAGTGTGGAGTGGATAAATCTGGAGTGAGGGAGAAAAAAACAAGGAAAGATGGTTACAAATAATCAGTTAGGCATCATTTTTTTATACCAGACCATCCATGTGCAGCTCAGCAAAAGAAAGTGGCCACTAATATTAAGCTTCACATGATTTAATACTATGTTTATTTTTGTATCGTTAGTGAGACTGCCCAAGTGGCTCCCTCCAATAAAGTGTGGTGTTTCTGGCTGGAGGCTTGCTCAGCCAGCTCACTTCGGCTCTGATGTTTATTTATATGCGCTCTATTGTGAAATTGTTATGCTGTGAATAGAGGTACTGAAGAAATTGTGGGAATTAATCTGCCCAGTACTACCATCATGAGTAGGCCCTAACCCTGCGGTCTGTTCAAGACGCGCAGACCCCTGTGCTGGGGCAAAACCCGATGCAGGCTGGAGGTCTTACGCAAGTGGCACAGCAAGGCTGAGCTTACATTTCCAATGATGGTTTCACAAATGTTTGTTTGTTTTTCTGTTTCCCAGAGATCGGTGTTCGCCAATCCATGGCCCAACACAACAGGATGTGAACAAGATGGTGTGATAGTGGCTAAGCCCTTCTGAGAGAAACGGGAGCAGTGGTGTAGGTACTTCTCCATCCTCAAAAGCAGCAGTGAGGTCATTTTTTCCTCCCAGAAGGAGCAGTCTGGCAGTCCTCCTTCACTTGCCAGCAGCAGGTAAGGCCCTAATTGCTTAGGAAAGACAGGCTATTGCATTTTCTTTCTTCTTCTATCTTATACGGAGTTCTCGGTGAAGGTTGTGTTGGCATAATCTCAGCACAGTAAAACTCAGAGTAAGTATCCTCTGGAGACAGCGGAAACTAGTTACAGCTCTGGAATGACTGTTTCAGGCTATCTGCTGACTCAGGAAAGTGTTTCTGCATCCAACATGGGCAGTTCACGTTTCCAAAGTATTTTATTGAGCAGTAAAAGGTAGAAAAGCATTCAAAAACAAGCCTGAGCCTGATGTAATTGGATGATTCCAAAGCTGGAGCCCTGAACAAGAGCAGCTTGCTTAAATTCAGCCCTGGTTTCCTCTGCACATGAAACCAGTCACATCCTTGCTATATTCCTATAAAACTTACAGCTCTTCTTGCATGTATTTGTGAAGTCTCCTGCATCTTTCCCTTTACCTCCACTTACTCATATGCCTCAGGTGCTTCATATTTTCTACAGAACATGTGCCTGCTGTTTGGAAATACTGGAATAAACTTAGATGGATTTTGTACAGTACTTCTTCTTGTCATGCATACTTTTCCTTCTTCAAGTTTATGAAGGCCAGACCAGGATTAAAAGATTTAGCTTCACATTCCTAAAAGCAGTGTAATACTTTCCACCCAAATTAGGTGATAACTCATCTTTGGGTGTCCTGAACACAAAAATGCGTTTTAAAAGATGAACCGTCTCTGGACCAGCTCAGGTGAGGGATGGCATCTTGGTAAAAACACAGATAGCCCTCAAGCTTATTTAATTTACTGGAAAAGCAAGAGAGACTAACTTCCTGTCAATCACCAGGCAGAGCCACATACCTTTGGACAATCAAACAGCCTGTCTTTTTTGCATTCTCCGTAATTTTTAATTATACTTGTTGTTTGCACTCTGTCATGGCATTCAAACAGATATCATATATTTGGGAATGAAGGGAAGGATACAAAACGAAACTAATTGCAAGTACCAAATAAGTTCTAGAACCAAACAGCAATATGGAATGAAATCTGGACTGGTGTGTGCATTCATTTAAAATCAAGGAGTGTACTATTATATTGCGTTAGTAAGACAGCAAGTCTTGGATGCACAATTGGCATCTCCATTGGTTACTACCAAGTTACTATTTCACAGTTATTCTACAGATGCCTTACTGTAAGGATAGTACTGCCGCCCATCGTAAGTATTTTCATGACTCCCGGTACTGCAGACTGAGATTGCTGTCTCCATTAACACACTGAGACACACAAGGCTGGAGTCGGTGGGCAACTCGGTGTCTGAGCCGGATACTTGGGCACCCAGCACAGGGCAAGAGGCGGCGGCTGCAACAAGGCTGAAACCCACCTGCACGCTGAACAGGGAGCACCTGAGAGCTGCCTTCTAGGAAACATGGGAGCAAGGGGCGAGTCTGCAATCCTGCCCCTCTTGTAGAGATCCTGCACAAGGTGGACCCCAAGCTGCCACAGAAGTTTATAAAATCTCCTTTAAAGCATGAGCCCTGAGCTCCTAAAAGTCTTTAAAAACCCCATCCCAGATGACTCTCTTAAGGTCCCACAGAAAATCTCAGAGCAAGAAAATGGCCATAACCACTGGAACAGCCTTCCCTGGTTTTGCACCCTCTCTTTATCAGTGGATATTCAAGGGATCCCTGCAAAGACGCAGTCTGCAGCGGAGTTCAGCTTTTTTTCATGTATCTGCATGTGGCAGTCGTTTAAATCTTTGATTGAAACAATCAGCTTGTCCAGGGCCAGGCTGTGATCCTCTGCCTCCACAAACAGCCCCAGCACTTCAAAGGGACGGCTGACATGAGTCAATCGCTTGTGGGCCCAAAATCTTAAAGAGCTAGTTGTGTCTTTTTTTTTTTCCCTCTCTCACACGGCGAGGCAAAAGCTGAGGAGTGAACTGAGCGCTGGCAGCAGGAAGGGGACGTCTCACACCGTACACCACTTGTTGCAAGAGCTTTCTCCCACCGCTCTGCCAACGCTGCTCGGCGTCCACCTGCGCCCGTGCCTCTCCTGAGCAGTGGGGGACAGGCTTGCCAGGCTGCCAAGCCAACCACCCCCTTGCTGTTGTGTTTGTTTTTTTCCTCTTTCAAAATGCACTCAGCAAAGAGTAGCTATTTATAGGGATCCGACTCTGAAAACTCGCCCCAGAGAGATGGGAAGCTGTAGATCCCGCTTGCGTCTCCTCTTGCCGTCACTGCAGTTTCCCATATGGAGCCTGGTTTAACTCCCAGTTTGAGCTCTGTCAACAGAAGCCCCGAAACAGGAAGCGAAATAGTTTTTGTCCTCGGCCTCCCAGGCTGGGGAGTGCCTTGGTGAGGCACATCCGGAGCACTGTGCGCTCGGGGCACCCATGTGCGCAGGAGACGCAGGGGCCAGGGCTGCTGCGCAGGAGCAGTGAGCAGCTGGGAGAGCTGGGCCTGGAAAAAACACGGCAGAAAGGAGAAACGATTTCCCTCGAGGGCTAAGCAGGAGGGAGGGAACGGAGCTACTGAAGTCGAAGGACAAGGCTGGCTCCGAAATGAGCAGGTATAAACCATCATGAATAAAGTCAGGCTGGAAATTATGTGGTTTCCAACCATCGGAAGAGCAACATGGCGAAGCCGCTTTCTGCGAGGAGCGTTGGGGGCAGCTGTGGAGCTGCTCATACGGTGGAGCTAACCAGTTTCTGCAAGGGGCTGTCTGATGTGGTTGCTCGCAGTACTGAGGGACTCATCTTGGCAACCTAGGGGGTCCCTGCTGGACCCTCCCGCGTCTGCTGTTAGCCTTGCCAGCATTTTGGAGGCAAACAACCAGCCTTTTCTTCATTCTCTCTCCCTACGCAACACGTTTCTCACAGCAGCTCCCCAGCCTTGTGGGCTGATGCTCATCTCCATCTCTCCATGGCCCCCTGACAGCAGCAGCGCTCTGGCACGGGAACAGCTGAGCCAGGTTGTCACATCAGCTCTGTCAGGCAACTAAAAAATTGGCTGTCTCGGGTGGCGTTGCACAACTGTTAATACCACATCAGTACAGAACCACCCAGATCTGATCCTCATCCCACATGGGCACATCTCTGTGTTTCCATCAGACCAGCCAGAGCACGTGATACGAAGTTTATGCCAGTTTTATACTCTTATGCTGGCTTTATGCTGGCTGTGAGAGCACAAATAATATTAAGTCCAGAGCAAGGCCTGATGGTTAAAAGTTGAGCCATCAAGAAATGTTACCACATTTAGACTGTCTGAGGCGAGTTTATACCAGATCCATGCTTTGGGCCAGTGCTAGGAGCCCTAAAGTCAGATTAATTGAACTGCAGCCTCTGCCTCACCTTATCATCCCAAACTTCCCTCTTATTCAGCAGAGAAAAATATGCATTTCTAGAAGGATCTTCTCCTCATCCTAAAAAAGGTCTGAGAAAGGGGAGCTGAACTGCCTTCTGAAGGTGCTTCTCTTTTGCTGTTATTTATGAAGAGGCTCCCAGGCAACTGGTTCAGCCTGAGAAAACTAACTGTCAAACAACTAAAGCCACATGAGGTGCAACCCCTGAAAAACTAAACAGATGCAATCTAATGACTGCAAGACAATCTTCATAGCAGACTCAATAGATTTACTTTTCATTGTGATCAGACTCTTGGACAGCCATTGAAATTAGTATCAAAACTGAATGCATTAACATGCACTGCCCTTCTGATATGGAAAGGGTTTTTTTTCAGTTTAAATGATCCACTTGGACTAACTTTTAGTCTTTTATTATTGGTAGGATTTCTAAAAATTGTTTCCTAAGCAAATACTGATGAAAACAGTCTTCGCCAGTATTCCTTGTGGGAACATGAATTATTCTGTTTGTGAACAAAGTAAGTAGCCACTGTTCTTCTGTATTCTGAACATCATCTATATTCAGCATCACGAACAAAATGTATGAGTACAGGTTGTACTTCCCAAATTCCAGTATATGTGCTTTCTTTTTTTTGTGAGCACACTGCAGAAATTGATTGTAATTAGGGTGGTAGAAACTGGCAGCAGCCTCAGCTCTTGCTTGCATCCATTTTCAATAACTTGAAGCTTGTCAAGATCTATTTCCAACTCATAGGGTGTCTGAGAGCACTTGAAATGCCTCCTTTGCCATCTACTCTGTGAGTTTCTATGCTTGTTTTTTTCTGACTGCAACAGGGTGCCAGTATCAAGACGGCTTGTCTCCTTTTGCTGAGTGGTGGGGCAGGAATTTGAGTGGGTGAGGTCTGAGGAGACATTGTTTAGCCTTACAATTTTGAAACTTTGTCTTCCTTAGATCTTTACTTTTCCATTCATGTGTTTCCATTCACACCTGAATCATTCATTATATTGGCAAGCTAGAAAGATGCCTCTCTTCTTCAAGGTAACCACACATTTCTGAAGTAAATTATAGGTTGGGAGATTATAGAAATTTGTCGTCTAGGCACACACCCTGGCTCCTTTCCTTTTCCAAAGCATGTAATAATGATTTGTTTTTCTTTTTTTCCCCATAGTCAGTGTATGCCTAATGTGGGAACAGTTGTTTCCTTTGTTTTGATGGATCATTAAAGCAGTTTGTGTAATAAGGGAGGAAGTCTAAGAAGTGGCATTTTACTTTTAAACACAGCTTTAAAAATAAGTGGCGAGTCAAGTGATCATGCTGCATTGCTGTAATTCCCTTTGTGATCTTCTGGTGGACTGTCAATTTAGTTAGACATAGATTAAACATGGGCCAAAAACCCAAGAGACCCTTTTGAATTTTGGGCGTGAATGCCCACACTGAGGCTCCCCTCTGCTTTCCCACCCAGTGATGTTTTCAACCCAAGTTCTGACTCCACTCTAGGAAAGAACAAGATAGCCTTTGCCATGTTATTTTGGCCCTAAGCAATAGCAAGTGCAGGTGACTAGCTGATTTTATGGCAGCGAAGCCATGAAATCATTCAACCTCTTCCTTCTTTGTGGAGCCCGATCTTCTCAAACATCCATGGAAGGATTCTCGTAGGCTTGGAGGATGGAAACATAATGCCACATTCACAGTTATCACTCTCTTATACTGCCCAGACTTCAGGGTCCCATGCGTGCAGAAATGGAAAGGATCCAACTCGCTAATTTAAAGTACAACACAGAGCACAAAATGCCAAGCGGCCCTTGTAGATGCATCCACAGAAGTAGATGAGCAGTAGGACTGCCAGATAATGAGAAATAGGGGTGCAGTGGCAGAGAAAATATTCAGTGTTGGCAACCAAGTCGTTATCTCTTTCTCATGTAAGCAATAGCAGAAAGAATTATCTGCCTGCTCTCTCAGTCCTGTCTGTCAGATCAAACCTCAGCAGATAAGAGTATTGCATAAGGGATGAGGGCAAGGGCAAGGTGAGCGAGAAGTGAAACATTAGATTGAGGAGAACCCTCAACACAGAAAGTTTTTGAAGAAAAGTTTAGTTTCATTTTCTTTTCCATAGAGGAATAACAACAAAATATGGGGAAAAGGAAAATGGAAAAGGAAACACCAAAGTCAGAAAAGAGCAGTTCTCTTTTGCAATTTTTTCTGAGCAAATTTACTGGGCAAATAAAAACTTTTAAGTTCAGTTTTAATGGAGGAAAATGCACTGTTTCTGGAAGAAAAATTGTTTTTTGAGCAACAAATTTTAAAGACATCACATCTTTTGTTCAAATAATGTAGTGGAAAATGGTGAATGTGCTGAGATTAAAAGAGAGGCAGCTGAAACAGGCAGAGATAAAATAAGTCTGTGACCAGGACATTCAGGAAGAAAGACACTGCTGTGCCATGAGGCTGGTGCTGAAAATCATGTATTTGAGCCACATTCTCTGCAGTTATGTTTCTGGAAACCCCGAACTATGATACCTGGGAACAGGCAAACTCTGAACAGCTGGCAGCAAGCACTTTCTTTGCTGGCTAATTAGTCCCAAACCTTTGTTACAGCAAAATTAAATGTGATGTTGGAAGCCTAGAGCTAAAAGGGCATATGGCACACTTCAGTTCTTTACTTCAGCAAATAATTATTTTGAATCCTTTATTCCAGAAAATGGACTGTCCAAATCCTTTCTTCAGAGCATCTGTGATGACCTAGTTGTATTTGCTAATTGCTATGTAATAGAGTAAATGTGTTTATTAGGTTAAGTAGGTTTCACAGAGGGAAATAAAGGTTATTAAAGTTTGTAGTACCCAGGAATGAAAATTGCAGTTCTTTTCTTTCACTCTCTGCAGTGCTAAATTCCAGAAAATACATGTCGGTTCCCTCCAGTCTGAGCCATTCACAGATGCATGTTTTCTTTCTATAACCAGCTGTAGCTAATTGCATCAGTGCCGCCTCCACTGCTGCACATGAAAAAGAAACCTGTAATTTATTGCAACATACCATACTATTTCTGCTGTACATCTTGCCCATTCTGTCATTCCAGTGAATGGATTTCTTATGGTAAATTGGCAGTTCAGAAGTGGAAAACAACCTTGCTCAGAAGAAAGCTTTCGAAAACTCCTCCATATGTTGTATCCAGATATTGATAAAAGAACAAACAGAAAACATACTGTTTATCTGTAGGACTATGATTTCCCCATCAGCCAAAGAAATACTGAGTCAAATTCATGCCTCGTATACCTTTACTGCAGCCAACAGAAGCACAGTGCTTAAGATAATGCCCCATTCATTTCATTATTGCTTGAATGGCAGCTTGGTGCCTTGGAAAACATACACAGGTGAGGTGGTGCAAATTGGTGTCCAAATCAGTGGAGCTGTGCCAGTTTATGCCAGCAAAGATCTGGCTCCAGTCTCTCCCTCAGGGAATTTATGAATCATAATATAACTCCAGGTAGATCTAGTAGCTGTAAAATTCAATCTTGTCTTTAACAGCACTGAGGCAGGAGAAGGTGAGAGGTGAGCTCTAATCTACTTTCTAAAGGGTCACGTCAAGGGCATGAAAAAGGCCCTTTAATTGTTCTTACAACTCAGGGGAATAAGACTGTAATGAAAGGCAGAAAAATGTTAATACACGAGTGCATTGCTGGGGCTAGGAGTTAAATATAATTTATAATTTATAATAAATATGAAGGTTTCAGGGACTGTGCTGGTGCAAAGACCTCCCTTCCCCTTCCTCTGTTATCAACACCATCAAAGCCAAGCTGCTAATGTTCATGTAACATTATGTTATGTGTGAGGCTATGTTGTGAGCTGAATCAAGGAACTGCTCCAGGTTAAAAATAACCCAGAAAAAATAAACTAATTAATAAACTTATGGTATGCACACTTAATAGCAGAGGTTAGCATTTGCAAAATGCTAGGAGAGCCTCGTATGACTGATGTTATGTAAATATAAAGCACTTAGTAGTTCTCAGCTATTACTATGAAGTATCGCTAATTATTACAGAGGGTTCAGCCTCTTGTTTGCATCTAGGTGTACATCAGAAAGACTTTACATGCAGACCATGCAGCCAGGTGGTTGGCTCACAGCTCTGCCTCCTTCACTTACCGGTGTCTGGTCAGCCCAGGCTTCCCTGTGGCCCAGCTGCAAGCGTTTGCTTTGACTTAGCAGCTGTAGAGGCTGAAGCCGCGAGTGTTAATTGCCCTATTACATTAATGCGAAACTAGAGGGATGGAGAGGAAAATCATAGCCATTGTATTTTCATTTACCCTAATTGACCAAGCAACAGTAAAAGAGTGGCCTGGAGAAAGCCTCTTCTTTTAATACACTGGCACTAATTAGGCATTTTAACACAGGAATTTTTAAAATTCTTTGCATGCCCTTAGTAATGTAGCTTCAAATGCACCACTAAGAAATAGAAATGTTTTTGTATCATTTAGGTAGTATCTGAAATATGGCAATGAAGAAGACCTGGCACTCCTGATGGCCACAATCATCCCCAAGCCACAAGGGTGTTCTCCCTTCATACACTGTATTTAGACAAAAGAGCAAAGGGAAAACAGAATTTTTATGGGACCACAAACTCCAAAAGGCTGGGAACAAAATCTGGGCCTCATGTTATGTCACTGTAGCCCGGAGAGTTACACTGCCCTGTGAAATATCCAGGGATTGCTCTGCAGGCAAGAGGTATGTTATTCCTTTGAATATGGATTACCAGTGAACAGACAGGCATTTAAGCAAAGAAAGAATCACAAGGAATATGAAATGAGGCTTCAGTTGTCATCATCCCCCTCTCTCTGTATACTTTTTTTCCCATATTACCTTAGGGACCAAAGTCTGTAAGTTTGCTGAGGCAAAACACCCTTAGCTTCAAATGAGAAGGGTTTTTTTTTCCAAATAAGGGCTGAGGGTTTCTATTTTGGTTCCTGCAGCAAGGAGAAACTGGGCATAGTGCAGTCTCACTTTGCTATGATCCATTACTGTTCCCATTTCCACCCACACAGCTTGGTGAAGGAAAAAGTGGGCAGAAAGAGACTCCACTTTCTCCCATACCAAGCAGCTCAGTTGTGCAGGTCTAGAGGAAAAAGAAGCTATGTGTAGAGCTGAAAGTTACTTGCCTCAAAGAGCGACATGAAGGCAAAGATTGAAATGAGATTTTCAGAGGTACAGCTGGGCCCCTTGGTGCATTGTGACTAAATGCTGCTTCCTAGAGAATACGTTAGCACCAGCTGCCTGGGCCTTTGGACTGGAAATGACACTTGCAGACAGGATGTGCAGTTGGGCTTGGAGCCCTCAGTTTCAAGGTGGCTTTAGACACACGAAAGTTATTTCCTCTTCAAATGTGACAGCTCTGTAAATAAAACAACTCATGTAACTCATTGAGTAGAGGATCAAAGCAGCATAAAAGCAAAGAGATTCGATAGTGGCAGAAACTGAGCTGGATGTTGTTCCAACTATGAATTTTGTGATGTTGCTAATGTATTTTATGCACTGGTGCATGTTCATGTCTTGTGCATGACACAAATAGGCAGTTCTGCAATTCAGCTGTTGCTCTCCTAAGAAAATGTGAAGAGGATGATATAAGGGCTATGTTTACAGTCAATAGCATGTTAGGCTGTCTGCTTATTGCATGCTAGGCTTTTGAAATAGCCCTAGGATGGGTTGCAATTATAGCTTTTCCTTTGTAGTAACATACTGCACATTTCACTACTTAAGAAATTTTTTTCTTTGAAGGAGAGTTGGATTCAAAGCTGCTGATTTAACTAAGACGGAATGGGCCATAGTAGATTCTCAGGCTATGTCAGCTAAAAGCAGGTCTCAGCTGGTTCTCAAGCGAAGGCTTACCAAGCAGGGTGTAGTTACACGAATGTTTTCGTTAGCATCCTATCTAGCACAGGAAGTTCCTACGCTTTCCTCCTACCCCACCTGTTTATTCCTGTCCCTGTGCTGCTCTTTGCTGTGTCCTTGATGCCAGCTGGCACTGAAAGTGCCAGTGCAACTTTCTGTGGGCTCATGCTGTAAAGGGAATCATAGTAATGACCCTGGTTAAAAAATGAAATCATCCATACGCTGTGTTCTCAGGACTGGATTCAGGCCAAACTGAAGACCCCTCTGGGTACAGAGACCATGAACAAGATGACATTTTAGTGTGCATGCATGTTCTCACTGATGGCAGCTAGATAGATCAGAGAGAAGCAGGACCAATGGCACATTTAAAGACTCTGAATTTCTACATAACCACAAAGCTATTGCTTTGCATTTGACCTCATCCTGGCATAAAACCCACCAATGTGATCGGGAAGCACATAGGTTTCTAAGGTAGCCACTCTTTTTCAAATTTCCTTTTCGGATCACTCTTGATTTTGCTGTGTAGATATAACTCTGGATACCCAACGAACTTACAGAATGGAAAAAACTTGCGGGATGAAGCAAAGGTTCTGGGTTAGCTTGGACATGGACACCTTCCCAGGATGTGCTGTGACTAGCCATGGGAGTGTAGCACATCCAGAAATGCCTGACTGAACAAGTTATCCAGCTGAAAGCAATCCCGTAATAGTGAAGATGCAGCAGGTCAGATCTCTGTGTGCTCCAGTCCCCCAGAGCGGGAGAAGCTTAAGTTGAATACCACCCTGTGGGGGATTCACTGCTGTTCGTCTTGAAGCATACTATATCAACACTAGAAACCATCTATGTATGCAGGCTAAAGTCTTATCTTAAATTAGAATGCACTCACAGCCTCAGACTCCATCACTTCATCTTCACAGGCAGGTCACAAGGATGAGCTGGAACCAATACAAAATATGCTCTGACTTGTGTAAGGGTCCTGTTTATTCCGCAGTATATTCACACCAAGGAAGAATTTATGTATCTTTTATGCTTTAAGGAATTCTTTTTACAACTTGTAAAATAACTAATGTTTTGTGAAGATAGCAAAAATAATGTAAAAAGTGGCTAAAAGGTTGATGTGACCCAGGGTAAATATGGTGAAGATTATCTATGGAATATAAATAACCTATATGAAGTGTACTAACACATAAAATGCATATTTTCTTTAAAGAGAGATGAAGAAAATATTTACTACCTTATTAAATCAAAAGAAATATGTAATTAAGAAGTAATCACTAGCTTCAGAGCTGCAATAAGCCTCTTTATTAGGTATTAATAATTTTATTGGGTACTGGATTGCTGGAGGACTGGGACAACATGAGTTGGTAGTAAACCATCTTCATACATCATGCTCTTTCAGTCTTGCCAGTGTGACATTTGCTGTGCAGGCACCAGGGGTGTTACACACCTGGGCTAAAACAAATGGAAAGACCCTACCCATCCTGGCCCTCTCTTACCAGGTCAGGCAAATTAATATCAGGGGCACTGATTTAAGAAGAAAAGATGCGTTTTGATATATATTCATATGAGAAAAATGTGGCACACAATAAAGTTGACTTATGGTGAAAAATTGGAGAGTTATGCCTAAAACCTTCTAAATGCAAGGAAGGTTCTGGGGTCCTGTTTTCTCTATTGGTGCCAGTCTCTACATAGTTTCTCTCTATATAGCCAGTCTAGCTGGGACAGGGATATCAGGTGATATCAGTGTCATACGCCATACGAAAACAGTTGAGATTTTAAATTAAGCTCTGATTTTCACCAAAAACAGAGTCACAAACCAAAACCAGTCTAATGCTGGATCCAAACACACTGCATGTAGTCCATTAGTGCTAATGGCTCCTGGAAAGAAGAACGGCCTTTGAGAAGTGATGTCGCACCTCCCATCTGCCCTGCTCTCTCCAACCATGAAAACAAATCTGGACACATGGGTCTTCCCTGTTTGGGGAAAACCCCCTCTTGGCTTTAGATGGGATTAGGGCATATGTATTTAAATCTGTTAGCAAGGTGACACTGAAGAGTTTAAAATACTGTTCTTATGTTAATGCTACTCTAACTAGCGATGTTGGAAATAGCTCTGCTAAACTAAGAACATATCCTAACCTCAAGCCAAAGCTCAATCCAACCCCTATTTGAATAAGTTCCATTATCATTATTTTCATTGTCATTGTAATCTTCCAAAGCACAAAGCACACCTCCCAGGAAAGAAGACAAATCCTGTATAAGCACCTGCTGCTTAAAATAAAATAATTATGTATAAAGTAGGCCCTCAAAACATTTTTCGTAAGCATTTTCACCTACGACTCAATAGTTTCAAAAAGTTTTCAGCTTCCACAACCAGCTTGCCAGTATCTATATGCAATAAACCATACTAATGAGCAGAGGCATTCAACAACTCCTGTACCTCCAAATCATTTTTATCTGTGGAAGGACTGTAACAGAAACAGCAGCAGTGACATAAAAGAACCAAAAAACTTCATTTCAGACTTTCCATTACAGCAGCAGTTGTGGAGGTGGGGCAAGCTAGAAAAGTTCTTCCTTGGGCTTGTTCATACAGACATGTTTGCTTTTAAGCTGATGTATTTCAGTATCTATTATATTAACAAATCTTTCCAGGAGTACACTCATAATCTGTTTAAAGTTTGCAATAAGAACTCATTCAGAAAGGTAGAGATGCAGAATATACACAGTAGCTGAGTTTTTATAGTAGCAAATCAAGAGAAACCTACATATATGTGCAAAATTACAGAGTAAGCAAATCTGACTGACAGAACGGTCAGAAAGTGGTAACCTGTCTGCTGTGCTATCACTGAAAACTGCATTTTGATGGGAGCAACCAAGGGAAATAGGAATTATAGACAGGTCAATGTATACTTTTTCTCTCTTTTGTTATGGCATGCTAAGCATTCTTCTATTAGTTCATCTCTGATAGAAATGTTACACATTTTAGAAGCATTTTGTCATGGAGTCATCATTTGCTTACTTGTATATTTTAAGAATTATATGTTTTACCATCTTTGCATCTATTATTTTTACAGAGGGTTTCTTCTTTTTTTTTCTTTTCAGAAATTTGACAGTGATGTGACAGCCTTGGTTAGAGATAAAAATAATGCAGTTAAATGTGTCCAACAAAAAGTGACCCACCATCCATGACATGAGATTTGCATAATAGGAAGATTTTTATCTTAAAACATGGATTGTCAGCAATCTTGAATCAATAAGATACCATGTTGTTTTACAAAGTGCCAGCTCCTGATGAGCCCACCTTACTATTACTAATATTCGTTTGATCTAGTTGTGCTTTTGATGAAGTTCCAAGTGAATGTTCAATTCACATGTATGTAGAGATGAACATCTTAAGCAATTAGTCACTGCACCAGGTTACAAAACCAAATATGAATGTATATGAAGATGTGCTCTGCAAGTAACTAAACCACCGCTCTAATTATATGACAATCATTGTGGCAAACCATACACAATTGTTCAAACCACTGCATATGTTTTTCCATAAAAAGAAATATAAAGGAAAATATATTTTATGACACTGCCTTTCACAATATTATGTTATGCTGCATAAGCACTCATTTGATGGCTAGGTCATAACTGTAATATCTCATCTTTGGTTGTTTTTAGCCATTAATCATATTAATCATTAAGACACACAAGGTATTAATAACGTTAAAAGACACTAAGCAGCTAGACCAGAGGTAGGTTTATTCTGCAAAATCATAAGAGGTAATTTCATTTTACTTTCTGAATTCTGGAATTCATTACAATCATTCCTCTCTTTAGTCTACAAACTCTCACAGAACAGTAGGAACACTTCCCTAAGGCCCAATTTTCAGAAATGAGTGTCTTAAAATTTGTCTGTTAGGGAACAGGCAGGTGAGTTACTACTTCTACTGCAGCCTGCAATCCTAGCAAATCCTTGTGTCTACCTGACCTGCCTCAGCTGGGCGATTCAGGGAGCCTCCCTGAGCTGGCCAGGCCTCCTGTATCTTCAGAGAAGAGAAAGGCCTCCAAAGGGCAAATCTGGGGACTCTGAATAAGGCACTTTCACTCTCTGCTGAGTGCTATGCATCTTACCTATTTTTAGCTACTTCTGGATGAGAGGAACTGCATTATAAGCCTTCCTCTTCATTGACTAGTAAGGAAGCCTGGACAAGTAGTTCAGCTGTAAAAGACCATGTTGCACACATCTGCACATGGTCAGAAGAACCCCCTTTGAATTAGAGATTCTCAGACATTATGGTAAGATGTCTATATGTTCTTGAGATTGGGGTCACTCGCAGTCGAATCACTTGTCTGGGGTTAAACAAGAGGTACAGGTGGGCTTTTGCTTGCTCTGCTATGTAATACAGGGGGTGAAGAAAGAAACTGAACAGATTCTGCTGTTTTACCACACTCATGCTTTCTTTCTGGCATTATTATGACTGTATTGGTATAGCTTAGCTCCTTACTAGGGCACTACATGACAAGTATTATTTGGTAATAATTACACAAAACTGTAAATGTTACTGGAGCTTTCGTATTTCCTGATACTAAATGTGTGCAACTGATCTGACTCATGCCACCAAACAGATGTAGAGACAGCTTCAAGTAATACCTGTCTTCCTCACATTCTGTTAAGTATATTCAAGACCAAAATCATATATCAATAAAATTTACTGGTAGATTCAGCCACACCGCAAATGATCACTTAGTCTCAAATAAACTGTAGAATTTGACTCAATAGTTCCTGCAGTGGAGGGAATTAGTTCTCTCTCGTTTACCAGAAATTATTTTTCTTCTCTTTATTATTTGACTGATCATGCCACATGTTAGAAAGAAAAGAGAAAAGTTATATAGTTCTTTTGCTACGTGTTGACAAGTGAAAAGTTTCAGAGGTTCTCCCCAGTCATGGTTCATATTTAAGCATCCACAGAATTTCTTTCCTGAGGATCAGAGACATGTCCTTGATAAACAGGAATGAATAAACAAAGTGAGTCACATATAATTGGAAACAAAGCTTATGATCCTCAATGAAAGCTGATTAGAGTCTGTAAACCCTTTGCTTTCTGTGTAGGTTTTTTTAAGTCCTCCTATCAATTTTAACATTTTGAAAAACAGCACTATTAAACAGAGTGAAATGTCTATTCATTGTTTAGGTAACATATGTAAATCCTTTTCTCCTGGATAATGACTGAAACCAATGCAGGGCGATCATCCTTCTTGTATATGAAAGATGAGGCTTGGCTGTGAACACTCTGACTCCCTTTAGGGGATACTAGGACAACTAGAGTTGCTCATTATCATTTTTAAAACCTCTTAATAGAAAAAAACCCAGAAACAAACAATAAAGTGCATTTTACACTGGATTTTCAGAGTAGCTTGAGGATTTTCTTTTGGTGTCCCTTCTTTGTGATTCAGCAGATCAGCTGCATCAGTTCTGATGTAGCTGAAATATTTACAAATAATACATCTACTATAGTTACTAACTAGCTACTATTTTTCCTACCAATAACTCTGAATGTAGAATAGTTTCCAACAAAGTGTAGACTAGTAAAGAGCTCAAAGGCCAGTTTAGATAGGAATAATCATGGACAAACAAAGTGTGAGGACATAGTGAGACATTGCTAGTCTAGGATGGTTCAGCTGAAGACACAGAAGCAAACTGTTTCCAAAAGCTTGCCCTCAGAAATATCATTAAATAGATTAAAGTGGTATTTTGATGTAGATCCTCCTTCAGTGTGGACCAGCCAGAAACTATTGACATGTGCTACATAGGACTTTTGATAACTACCAAAGACTTGCTCACAAGTATGTACTTGTTGCTGGAAGTGGGAAGACCCTTAGAATAGCTTCTTCATCCTACCTTTTTCTTTTTTCAATGTGGAATGGACCAGGGACAATTATGACAAGTAATAACCAAAATAATTGAGGCCATGAAAGATGTGTGTAAACATTAGCTGACCAGAGGACAGCAATTCTGCTATATTACTACTTTGAGGTTTTAGAATTTGTTTTTGTTCCATGTTGAAATGAAACCAGAAATGTTCCATTGCTTGTGTGTACTGACAGGATGAATGTGTCACTTTAATCACTGCGTGGTGAAGGGACTGGGCAAGCTTCATGTGGAAGACCCAGGTTCAGCTTCATGCTTTACTTGATTCAGAATAGTGATTTTCCACAGCAGGGATTTGAACCTGCTTCTCCCACACCCTCACCCAGCACCATAGCCAGCCAGGTCTGGAGTCTTTCGTTTGCATCTTTTCCCCCTTACTACAAAATTGGATAGTTCAGTGAAAATGTTCTGAGGCGCTCTGAGGAAACTTTTGTATAACGTTTTGGGTTCCCCTCCTTTACTGCCTGCAAGGTAAATGATGTTCTCAAGATACTGCAAATCAGGAAAATGCAGAGAATGGCAAAGGCATCTTACCATCCTAGGAGTGTTGATGTATACATTCCAGTTGCAGAGTCTGTTTTCTGTAGAGGGGCATTTCAAAAATCTTCAGGGTATGATTGTGTGCATGCTGCAGTAGCTCCTGCAGATTCAGGACACAGCTTCTGAGAAATTAGAGAGGGTCCAGCAGGGAGTTACCAAGAGAGTTAGGAGCACATGACCTGCAAGGAGAAGCTGAGGGATCTGGGCTCGTTCACTGTGGGGAAGAAGAGGCTGAGGGCAACCCAATAGCAACCTACAGCTGCCTGAAGGGGAGTTGCAATGGAGGCAAACTCTTCTTGGCAATGGCATGTATAAACAAGCAATAATGGCCCCAAGTTGCAGGTTGGGAGATCTAGACTGGATATTAAGAAAAAATGTTTTCAGTAGGAAAGTGGTGCAGCACTCAAGCAGATTACCAGAGAGCCTGTGGAAGCCTCATTACACGTTCAAGACTCGAACAGAAAAAGCTATGGGCAATCTGATCCTTTGTAGGAGGTAGTCTTGCTTCAAGACTGTCTGAACTAGATGATCTCTAGATGTCCCTTCCAACCAACACTAGTATGATTCTGTCACTATGGCAATGGAAATGCCCATCATGGTAAAGCCTAGAGAAAAATCAGTTGTAAAGAGAATGAAAAGGAAGTTTTGAAGCAGCTGGACACCATCTGAGCATGGTGATACTACCTTGAATCATCATTCTCAATGTGCCTGGTTTAACTGCTCTCTTGGGATGCCCTATGCTATGTATGTTGGGATCTTGCAGCGCATAAAAATGTTTTTCTTGGTTTTCACTGAAGTAGTTAAAAACCTCCAATTCACTCTCTACAGGGGCATGGCTTGAAGGAAAGGCATATGCATTGTGCTGCCCTGTCTGAGACCTGCCCTGACCTGGACAGTTCATCCTGCAGCATGGATGATCTCTGTTATTCACAGTGCAGAATGTTGTGAGTCTCACATGGTGTCAGCTCAGATAGATGAGCAATAAAAACTGTCAACAAGGAGAGATTAAGACTAATGACACCCCCTTTGACTTCAGGGAATAGAAGATGCTTGATGAGAAACTCTTAAGTTGGTTTGGATAGTGAGATGAGCAGTCAGCTTTGGCAGCATCTCTACTATTGCACAAGAGAGTGTTTGGTGCCTTCTGAGTCTGACTGCTGCTGGCAACCCCTCTTCATAGTGGGATGAGACCAGCGCAGCACTTCCTTTTCCTGCATCCAATCTCACATAGCATATTCTTAAATTCCAGGAATTTAAGATCAAAGAAACCAATCCACCCAATGAAATAAACTGAGATGGAATGGACACCTAACTGCCTTTTTTAAGGCACTAATCCATAGGAGACACCGGATGTCCTCCAGCACATGCAGTGCTGCACCTGGGAAGCACAGCACCGGTCCCAATCCCAGCAGCAGTGCAATCACGTCAGCAGAGCAGTAGCTGATCATGCCACCGAGCCCTTAAGAAGTGCCACACTGATAAGGGATTTTCTCATGCTCTGATATCTGACAGAATGACATCTCTGACCACCAGGTGACATATTTGCCCTTGTCTGGAGTTTCTGCCACAGGATTAAGATGGAGCCATCCTGTCATCAAGCCTAGTTGAGTCTAGGTCTAGGAAGGTGTCTAGATGGTATGGAGAAACTTTCAACAGCCTATGAAATTACTCCAGAGTATTGCTTCAAATCACTGAAGATCAACTGAAAAAGTCATTCCTCCAGCAAAGCTGGTGAAAGCAGAGCAACCAGGCAGCACAGGTGATCCTGGCAGTCTTTTACTCTGACTTGAACCATTGAATTGCCTCCTGCTTGTGAAACTACACCTATATTTATACCTATTGTCCTGAATAATTGCACCTCTATCTAACAACCCATCTATTTTATTAGCATTGCTATTTATTTATTTATTTACTGTGTATTTGGTCGCACTGAGCCAGGGCTGCTGTGTCCTGGGTTGGTCCTAGGGGGTTAGGTGAATTACCATCTGAGGATTTCTTCTGAGTTTCTGTATACTGAGAGTAAACGTCATGAGAAATAAAGCCACAAGACTATCATTCGTGTTATTGTAGTTTAAAATGGGTTGTGACTGTGGCAAGTATCTGTGACTTTCTGTAAGAATGAACCACATCTGATAAAGATGACAATCACTATGGTGTTAGAAGGTTAATTGAAGTAGGATGACAAGCGTGAGTCATGCTGTCAGGGGAAACAGTTCTACCCATTTATTTTGTTTTGTGATTTGGTGCATCGGCTTTTCAAAAGATATCATTCCAAGATAGCATACAACTTGAGAGATGACTAAGTGCATTCTGCATGCTGCTGAGTGCTTGTCAGCTCTCAGTGATTGCAGTCATTTACTGAGGGAACATAGTAGTTTTCTGAATTTTGTTATAAATCTACAGCAGCAAACTGACAAAGAAGCTCTTCCTCTCTGATAACAACAGGAAATACAGCACAGAAACAGCCTTTTCCTTCTCCTATCTCCCAGAAGGACTAACCCTTTAGGAACTTCTTCTCATCTGCCTTTCTGTTACTGAGCCTTTAATTAGACAGAGATAAGCAGCTTCATACTTTGGTGGCCATTTTACATACAGAGGCCACTTGCTCTGTGTTTCTTTCTGTTGGATAGCAACGGATCCTCATTTCCTTTCACTTCTGTCCAGGGAGATGGCCTGCATTCTTGCTACCTTCTTCTATGGATGGAAGGCAAAATTAATAGCATGTGTTTTCCTCAAGACAAGCAAGCAAACAAGGGAGGAAAAACTTCTAGTCTTGCTTAATTTGCAATTTGATTCCAGGCTGTATTTTAAGATCAGGATCCCTTGGTTTTCAGAGAAGCTACAATAATCTATACCACTGATGTATGATAATTTAGTCTACTATAATTATTACTGTCTCTTCTAATTTGCCCAAACTCTTCAAGTTTTATTTAAGCTTTTTCTTGCCTTTACTTTGTTCCATTGGAGCTTGCCAAAACTGGATGTCTTTTTGCAAGCTATAATGGACGTGGGGGGAGCTTATGGATGTCTCACCCCAAAGTTTGCAGCTATTAGTGCAATTTCTTTTGGAGCCTGTTATAGAGGAGTGAAACGGGCTGAAGCAGAATAAAAATGGTTTTTGCAGTAGATCTTGTCATCTCCACCTGTAACACGTTCCAGTTGCTTGAAAATTTATAAGGCAGGAAAATCAGTTTCAAATAACACTTCTGAACTTCTGAAAATTGTTGCTAATTTTTTGTTATTTTTACCTGAAGTGTGATGGAATTTCATAAAATTAAGCTGGAATGTTTATTCATCTTCAGTTAAAATAGTGTCTCTTCAGAAAGAAATAAAGGCACTGGCCACATTCTGACCTGCAGGGGTGAGAGATTTGCTTACACAAGGCACCTTGCATATACCGTGCCCACTTCATTTTCCTTCTGAACTATCTGAGATTGACTCTGGCTCAGCAGAACCCATGTAAATTCAGCTCCATTTGGACTCAGTGAACTGCAGAGGTTAGTCAAAGACAGAGTTAGTTGTAATCTGTTTGAAGGAGTGGCAGCCAGCTTGGATGATCTTTCCCGCTGAAAATTCCCACAGGTCCATTTGAGGGTTCAGGTAGTGCTGACAGTGACACACCATCAAGCCTCGCTATCTGCAATAATCACACTCAGCCTCACTGCCAAATATGCCTTTCTGTGCCCCTAGATATTTCAGGATACCTTTGATTTATGCCATGATTAAGTTATCTTTGCTTGAAATCTTTGTCCTTGTTCCTCTGAAGTGAGAGTAAGTGAGGAATTACTATGCCTGGTCTGGCCGATGAGCACTCCAGTCAGCTATTCCCTTCTGATGGCACATAGCAGCAGTTGTTTCCATGCTGACTGAACAGGCTCCTAATAGATAATTCTGCTTTTCTCTGTTGAATCTGTGATACAAAGCATATTAATCATCCCCACCCATGGCCAGAAGAGGAATAAGGCTTTCCATGGAAAGCAACAATTCAATATCTTAATACTGTTGGATTTTAGAAGCTTTTAAATCATAAAACAAGCAGTATTTATATAACTTCTCACTCTTTTTAATAAGCAATTAGATTTACTAGCTAAAATAGGCCAGTAAAGAGCCTTTTTTTAATCCTTTACAAGCATGTGTGTATATATATGATGTTAACAGTCTCTCTGTGGTAAGTGTGCCTGGGTTTTATTGTGAGAACTCATATAGGTGACCTGTCCTGTTTTGTTAACTAGGCTGATTAGCACTGAGGAATATGTAGGCAAGCAGAGAAAATACAGTAACATAAGTATTACTAGTTCTGTAGGACAAAACTTAATGGCTGCATAAGATATGTTACCTGAATGGTCAACAGCCAAGGAGTGTCCGTTTGTCGAGTACCTCAGAAATCCATGCCATAGAAACTGCAGTTTTACTGCTTTCAAAACAAGTTTATAGAATTGGATAGTAAATCACTGTTGAACCATTGTTTTATTCTTCTTCATTATGTAAAAATATGTAAAAATTTTACTAGTTAATGCAGCAAAGGGCACTGCATCTGTAGAGTGCTTGCATAAGGAAGTACTGATGTCTCCACAAAAACTTAAAATATAATTTGTGGGGAGGGGAGGGAATTGCCTTGCCAGCTGGATTCTGTGGTTCCTTTGGTTAGTGTCCAGCTCTGAAATGGGTACAGAGTCTATGTAAAGCTTACATGTGAAAACACCAGTGGAAAAGTTTGACATGGGATGCTATAAGAGATAACGACATTTCTCATTTTTCAATCTGAGAAAGCCATCAGTTTTGTTCACTAAAGTGAGTGGGTAGCTCATTTTTAGAAAGATTACCAAATCTTCGGCAGCTAAAACTCCTTTCATCTGCACCAAGCTAAAGACAAAAATTTCATAGGTTAGATTTTGTTCTGAAGAGTAAAAGAGTAAATCTACTCTTGTAAACCCACTGAGTGCAGAGGGCTCCCTTTGGAAATATCAGAATATCAGTGAGATCTGAATCTAGTTTATCGGGCTTAATCTATGCACAGCCAGCCAATACGTCTGCATTATCTCAGTCTTACTTTGCTGTTAGTACTTGTTTAATGCCAACACTATGTTCACTGTTGTACAAAAGATGTAGAAAGAGATACCTTTTGTCCCAAAGAACCTATTGCTTTTAAAAAGTAGCGTGACAAATATGTCGACATCAGTCTTAAAATACTGACAGACGGTTACTTTGTGGTTAGCAGTCTTCCAGAGAGAGAGAAGTGGTGCAACAGCAAAATCATGAAAAGTTGAGTTACAATTTTCCTTCTGTGCTGGAGACCTAAACTGAGATGAATCTATCCTGGGGACAGCAACTGAGCCCATGTGCTGTCAGAGATGGGCACTGGCAGCTCCAGGTAGAGCTGATGTCAGGCAACATACGGTCCCAGCTCATGTGTGCTGCCGAGCCAGGCTGGTTCTGTCTCCGCACACTGGAAAACCTGGTACAACGAATAAGAGCCAGGGGCTCAGGAGAAGACCTCATTGTCCCCTTTCCTTCACACCAATACGCAGGTGGAGTCAATGTGTGGTACACAGTGAAAGAAGAATGGCTTGGAAAAAACAGAAAAAGGAGGAGCTTTTCTTATTGTTTTTCATTTTTGGACTTACAATTTTGTAGTGTAGTATTTTTTCTAGGATCAACATATTAACTTCAATAGAGACAATAAAATGAAAAGGAACAATGAATCAGTTAAAGAACTCTTTAAAATGTTTTACCAAACCAATCAGAAATCTTAATCAATGGCAGTTACCTATTAAAACACATCCTCTATATTCTGTTCTCTTAAAAACTTCACAAAAAAGCCCAAAAGACTGCATGACATGCTGGCATGTCTATTTCTGGAAATGCTGTTTTTGTTTTCTCAACCCCAAGTTTGCCAAGGGGAAGCAACCATTCCCCAAGGGAAAGTTAGCATGCATTCGAATGTGCCAGAAGATGGGTGAGTAAAACCTCTGTGTTTGTCCGCTACGTATGTGTGTAAGTCATTGCTTTTCTGCAGCTCCAGATAGCTTGCACAACCTCCTGTTTGGCGGTTTTATTTTTCTTAATAAAAATTTATTGGGAACAGGAACAACGTTTTAATTGGGAACTGGATCACATTACGAACAGAGTGCAGAGATGGGAGAGCAGCTGTCAACCTGGCTGTTTGGGCACCTCCTTTCCTGCCTGCCTCCCTCTCTTTCATCTTGGATACTTCAGTTATGCATAAAGTCTCTTGAAAACAGAAAGCCAATCTATTATGATATCTTTTCAGGGAATGTATTAATTGTGTCCTGGAGGCGAGGCAGCATCGTAATGCGCGGTGCTGATTTGTTAACCCTTTCAAATGCTCTTTGGGCCACACGTTGGGTCCAAACCTTGTATCCAGCGCCAAGCGTATAGAGATCCAGTCAAACCAAATAGAAATGGAGCAATGCTATGAAAAATTCTCTGTTGATCTTCTTTCTCTAGTCCTTTTTTTCTCTCTCTCAGAGGTGCTGGTTTTTGAATGCAGTTACTGTACACACAGGTTTTGTCCCATCCATCTGCAAGGTCCATGAACAAAGTCAGTACTTGTGACACTGTTTGGAAATACTCCTCCACAGCAGCACATTTCCAGTAATACACATGTTGTGATCTTAGTTCATGCTACAGGGTGTTATAAGCAGAGACCTGTCGTAGGCAAAGCAGGAAAAAGTAGCGCTGTTTGCTTTAACAAGAGTAAATCTTGTTTATGCCAATAGGCTGTGTAGAGACAGGACTTTCTCAGGGCCTTAGTCCAAGTTTGTGGAATCATCTTTTGCAGAATTTCAGCTCCTCAAGCCTCTACCTTCTGCTCTTAGTGCAAGTGAACTTCTTTGACCCAGCCTTTAATAATAAAAATCACATAGTAAAGAAGGCATAAATACAAATTTAAGAACCCACAATTTTCCCCTGGGGGTGAGAAAGAAAGAACCTAACATAATAGATATTAGTCATCTTGCTCACATAACTATTAGAAGGTGGTCTGATACCATAGTGATGGGTACTGTATAAAAATAGAATAGGAAATCTGGAAGCTTTCAAAACATATTCAGGATTTTCTAACCTACCTTCCTCTTGCTTCACATCTTTCTCTTACTTACTGATAGAGTTGGGATATTTTTTTTCCTACAAGTCTCAACACCATGGTAGCTGAACACCTCTAGGGTGACAAAATCCTGTAGCAGTCTATGAACAGGAGGACTTCTCCATCCCTGATTTACAGCTGGAGAAACAGAAACCCAGAGAGGTTATCTGGCCCTCATAAAATCACAAAAGTACATTGTGGCAGGCCTGGGAGAAAACCCAGTACTCAATTTCTTGCCCGATGAGTACCCATAACAGCTCAGCCATAACCACGAGAACATCCACCCTTGCCCTGTGTTTCATCTCTGCATGCCTCCTCCCATTGTTCAGCATGATCTCAGTTTTTCTGACCATATTGTTTCTTCCTCAGTTCCCAAGCAGCTTCTCTAATATCATAATGGCTGTTTTCTACCAGAGCCCATTTCAGAGATGCTCTTTCTCTCCTAAGTTGTTCTCCTGTATGTGAAAGGACTATCACTTTGGTAGACTATCAGAGGGTGTTCATATCTATCACATTTGCACAGGGCTCTGGTCTCATCAGACCTCATGGTCCAGATTTTCCACAAGTTTAATTGATTCTTAGTGGATCACTTTATAATGTTTTGCCCATTTGTTTTCTACTATTGCCACTAGACAGTACTGGCACTCTCTTGAAATGATTACTGCATTAAACCAGCCCTTTGAAAAATTATATAGAGTCAACCTGCATCATACATGAAGAAACTTGTCAGAAGTTAATTTAACTTCCATTAGTAGATGTCCTAAATAGTGGTGCAGGAGAGAGAAAGTGGACTGGGGTCCTGAAAAGGGTAAAGAGAAGCTGCTCAGTAAATATGGCTATAGTCTACTGCTGTAGACCATATGCTATAAAATATTCTTAAACGTTGCCTAGTGGGGAAGGTGCTCCAAGCCTCCATGGGCAAACTTCTTCTAAGGTCAGAGGCAGAGCTGCAGAACTGAGCTGCAAGAGCAGAAGAACCAGCTGTGAGGCTCAGCTGTTCCTAATGGGAGCTGTTCCTGTACAAAACGCGAGCCATACGACCCCCCTGACAATCTGTGAAAGATAAGCTGCCTCAAGGAAGGAAGGAAGGAAGTAGTCTTGACTGCTTTTTGTTTGCATATTTTGTGTGTAGCCTGACCAGAAGTGATGACTTTGTGGTGTTCAGAATCTGTATCAACTTCATCCTTTTTTTCCTAAGATTTTTCCGCCAGCTTTTCTCTGACTGCAGGGATAGAAGAGTGCAATATTCAATATTGCTACTGGAAGCATTACCTGAATGGTTGTAACTAGCCATATAAATCACAAGAATTCCTTTCTCTTCCCACCTTGTCTTAGCAATACTGTTATAATAAAAACAAACAAACAAAATAAAACTTTATAATCAGGCTTAATCCCTGGTTATTCAAATAACTGAGAGAAGGATTTATTTAAGGAAAAAAAAGAACTTCATTTATTTTACCTTTTTTCAATCTTGACTTTTTTTTCTCCACACAGACACTGAAACTAGAAAAAACATGGTTTTGGTAGAACTTATTTCCTTGGTACAGAGATTGTAGTTCTGATGTCGTTACCTTAGTGCAGGGAATGGCCTAGATGATCTCTTAAAATGCCTAGCAGTCCTTCTCCCCTTTGAGTCTATGACTCCCTGTAATTTCCACTGAGGGTACTCCAAAGTATAAGTTTACCATTGATTTTCTGTGAAGACATGTACAAGTAAAACTTGATCAATCAGATATTTGAAAGGAGGTGAAGACAAGACATAAAAATGTAGACAGAGGGAATGACTTTCCCCATACAACTTCACAGGGTATGTTGTCAGTTTATTGTCAATCTGGATCCTGGAGGCAATTAGTTACACGGGAATCTTAGTCTTTGGGTTTTTTTTTCAACTGATTTACATTTCTAGCTTTCATTGGTCCAGAGAAAACCCAGAATGTGTGGAGGGAGTTTACCCTAATGGCTCAGAAATCAGAAAACAAATCAAAGTACTGCCCTTTGACAAAATAATGTAAGTCTCTCTTAAAGCCATTCCCTGGATTTCCCTGACTCAAGTTTTTTTAACATTTGGGAGTGACATTAATGTCAGTTTATCAAACTGTTTTGCTCTAAACAGTGCGTAAGTCCGAATTTCAGGAGACTACACTGACATAAACTACATCCAAAGAATCCAGACAGTTGTGCAACTGCAAGCCAGTGACCTGTTCAAATCCGCCTTATCTTAAACATATCATTTGGAATGTCGATTCTCTGAGGTATTCTCCATCCTTTAATAGTTTCATTGACAGTCATCCTTCTGCCCATTTATGAGTGTGAGGAAAAATAGGAATTAGTGAATCACCGGCACATGATTTTTTACATGGGAAAAAAACATGTTGTTGCCCAGTGCACGCTTTTTTCCCCATAAAGAATCAAACACTGGGAAATGTGAACATGTGGGTGCTGCCCACAAAAATGCAGTGAATTATCCCTCATACTCTACTGTTCTCTGTCTGAACACTTTAAAAGGTAATAAAAAAACCAACCATTTAAATCCTACAGTGTATCACATTATACATTTTAGTAATAAAATCTAAGTACACAAATATATATACATCTCTTTAGCTAATACATTTTATTGTTACACTTAGCTTTGCAGCTGTTAACTGCTTTAAGTAGGAGTTTTTCATGTTATTTCTGGCATCTGTGGCTTCATTTTCCATCAAATGTTACTTCTCTAAGCCACTTTATTAACATCAAAGAAAGGTGAATTATTTAAGGATTAGAAGGAAACACCCCTAAGTAACAATTGTTAATTGAGTTCAGATTAGTGCTTTGGCATTACTTAATGTAGCTGCTGTAATATAACTGCAGTGGATGCTAACCAGTAATATACTGTGGACCTACAAACCTATGTTGTTCAAATACAAATTCCCTGGGCAACTGAAAACTCTCACATAATGTCTTGATCTTCTCCTGAAATGAGGAGAAGAGGAAGAAATACAGACATTTTTTAGACAGAATCATGTGTCGGTGATTCATTAAATCCTGTTCTATCTTGTGCTCGTAAATGGATAGATAGATGATTCTCTGTGAAATGGTGAGTATCTCCATAAGTTTCCTTTTCAAGTAATAATCCAAGTTAATACAAATTTCAATAGGTTCCCATTTGTCAAAATTTCTGAGGAACAGTTCATTCTGTGAAAAATGTCAGTATTTGCAATTGATGCAGAACACTTACTTTTTGAATGGCAGTGTCACAGATTAGGCATCTTCAATATTTCACAATCTCAGCCTGCACTAATATTTAATTTTAGATTTGTCCTCTGAAAACATTGAAATGTTCGTCAAAACTGACATTTCTCCAATGTGTTTGAGCTCAGTTTCACTGAACCTTGAGTTTTTTCAAGAAATCCTTTCCCTCAAAAGTTTTGACAGCTGCATCTTCAAATAAGGCTATGACGCAATTAAACCAGCCTCACGAAAGATGTTGATACCTAAATCAGGCCAGTGGCAGGAGTAGCCAAGGAAGGGGGGAATTTGCACATAGCTTTAGATGGAGCCTGCCATGTGGTCCTTTTTGTATTGCTTTGCACAGAAAATCATGCCTAGGCTTGAATCTGGACAAAAACTCTGTGTCACCTAAATCCCACGGTGCTTCACTGAGATGTGTAGGGCACCCAGGGGAGCACAGGCCCCTGTGGAGGCCTTTCTGGGGTGTTCAATGAGCGTGTTATTGGAGCTGCCTCCCGTGTCAGAGGCGTGCAAGGTGGAGTTTCTGAGTCTGGATGACCAGTCACTTGGTGCAACTCTGTGGGAAGCTTGAACTCATAACTGTAAAATGTGCTTGCTGGCTTTGTAGCATGATTTACCAGGTAGGGCTGTGCAAAACCCACCAGCTGCAATTTGCATAGGTTTTGGAAAATGGAGCTGACGTGCTCACTCTGCAGTACTTTGGGACATCCCCTCCACTATTTGTACTTGAGTTTCAGTATTGTGTGAACCTGAAAACTCAAAGTGAAACTGGCTGTAGCCATACAGACGTCATCGCCCTGTTGAAAGCAACGAATCTGTCACTGCCAGTACAGACTGAAGTCTCTCTGATCCCAGATGGAGCCTATTCCAGCTTTTGTGAGAGGGAGGCTTTCACCGGGAACAGCGCTATCAATTGGCAACCCCCCATCAGTACCATGTACTTACGTGTGCACCCGTGTGCCTTTTGCAGTATTCCTATGTGTATACAGATGACTTCTTTAAAGATTGGATTTGTGTGGAGGAAGAGAATAGACCCAGTGGAAAAAAAAGCTTCCAAGAATTCTTTTTTCAAGCCATTATAAATATCAGGGATTTCTTGCAAGGATAAAGCCAAGGTAGAGCCATCAGCTCTGTGGTTTGAAGGATTTTTACAACTTGACTAACACAGAAAGACTTTTCAGTTTGTGGAAGTCATATTTTTGGCTTATATCCAAGAGCTTAAATTGCTTTCAACTAAACTTAAGGTAATATCCAACTTTAGAGGGTCTAAAAAGCTGTGAGATGTTTTTATTCTTAAACTAGCTTTGAGTCAAGAATTTGTGCTGAAGATAAAAATATGTGTATGCAAAGGAAATTAAGTGACGTGGGCACTCAGGAAGGTAGTTTTCTTCACAGAAGTGTGGTAAAAACTGGGTGATTAAAAGAAAAATCTACTTAAATTAAATTAAAATCCACTGCATTTCCTTTAAAGATTTCCCTTTTTTCTTCAGCAAAACACCAAAGGAATATTCTGATTTTCAGTTTTGTAACAAATATTTGAGAACCGCTAACAAATTAAATGCAATGAATGGCAATGTATGTTTTGATAAAAAATCAAATGTTTGTCATAGAAATCCACAAAATTCTGATGTTTTCAACCAGCACTAATTTGTTACTCTAAATAAAGAATCCCAATTTACAGTTAATATTTAAATAAGTCAATATAACAAATTATTAAAAATCCTTTATAGATGCTGTAGCTTTTACTTACTCCAATTCCTCAAAGATTTCCATCACTGCTTTTTTCTGTCTTCCCCATTAAAAAGAAGGCAGATAATGGAAAGAAAGATTCACTAGGAAAGAAGAATACCAGCTTTTTTCCAGCGTGTTAAATCAGAATATTCTCTAATTATGAAGTAAACCAACTCATAACTGAACATCATTTAGCTAGAATAACTGTTTTTGTTAGAGAGGACCCCAACCTACAGTTTTAAGATTCAGATACCAAATTTCTAGTAAGTAGATGTGCAGAGTCAACCTGAATTTTGGGCTCCATAAAAGAATGATATGGAGTTTAGTTCTTGGGCTGAGCATTCCCAGCATCTGTGGACATGAGGATATGAGACTTCCCTTTAGATTGAAGGCAGAATAGTTCATCCTATTGAATCATCTAAATCGGCTAAGGAAACCTGACCCATTGGCTGACACCTACAAGCTGGAACAAACATTGAAAAACGCTGCCTTCTCAAACACTTTTCAGAAGTTACCACTTTTAGTGCTCTGTGGTCAGTGGAAACAAGTCTGAATTCTCTTCATCCCCAGCAACATATCTGAGAAAATGACAGTGCCTGCTTGTATTTCACTCAGTTATAAGTGATTAACAAAACATGTCTCTGGTTCTTAAGCTGATTGCACATCTTTAGGTCCCATAAGTAACTCTTGCCATGTTTGTTTTTCCAGAATTGCCCTCAACTACATCTTTAACAGGGCAGCCACATCTCAGGTCCAATTTCAGGGGGGATGAGCACACTGTTGATCACCAGGGGCATCCAGACTGAGCTCTGGAAGCAGAGCAAGGGGGGCCCTGTGGACATGCACACAAAGACATATGTGTGCAAGCACACGTATGAGCAAACACACAGAGTGCTAACAGAGCCCTTAGAAACTTTGGTTTCCTTTCAAATTGCCAGCATGTCAAGAGGAGAAACAACTTGGCCTGTAATTTTCAAACAACTAGGCAAAAAGAAGAAGAGAGTGGTAGGGGGCGGGGGGAAATTTTGTGTGAAATGGAGTCAGAATCACAAGACAGTCCAAGAATCAGGGTAGTCATGGGGAGCTCTTGCTTTGACATTAATATGTAAAAACTTTACATTCCACTTCAGAACAATCAAGTAGTTTGCCACCACCATTATTTGTGGGTATCATTAGTATTATGTGATAAAGCAACACAAAATCCATCCCATGGCACTGTAGGAAGGAAAGCAAGAGTGGAGTTTGGAGAGGAAAACTTCATACACCTGTGATCATATGACCACAACCATTTTACATGTTATCAGAGTACAGCCTCCTCAGTCCATGTTAATGAGAGAACCAAAACGTGGCAGATTTGTGGGTGACACAACTCTGTCAGTCTCCCGACCTTCCCATCTGATTGTACGGGCCAACTGGTTTTTTAACATGCAGAGAGAATCTTTGCCATGTGATTGCTACTCAGACACAGTCTCTGTAATTTAGATTATGAAAGGCTTGTGGTGACTTTCAAGTTTTGTCATCAATAGCATGTCTTCAGCGTGGGTGGCGTAGCTGGGCCAAGCCCAGTACACCATGATGAGAGCATGAACTATTTCAGGTACCCTGCTGTAATAACTTTGCTGTGCTTAATTAAGTCACAGATTAATCCAGTACCGCAGTGGCTGAAGTCTATCAAAATGATAAGTCATCAGGTGCAGAAGTCCCAAACATGGAGGCCTGGCCTTCCTAGGAAAGAGGAGGCGATCAGTTACTCCTGGTGCTTCTGTTACGAGAGGCATGCTCCTCTGAGAGTCCCATGGGAGAACTAGTTGCATAAAATGCCTGCTCCTTCTGGTTGTGTGCTCGCAACTGGTGTTACTGCATGCACACAGGGACTGTGCAACCTGCCCCCTCCTCTTTTTCCAAGGTACAAGTTAGGCCAATGAAACCATCCTGAACTTTTACTTCTAGGAAATGGTCACCCATGGGTCTGAGTATTGACTTGCATTGGCCTACTCTGTGGATTTGCAGAAGGCCCTTCTCCAACCTGCCCTTCCTCTCATTGCTGCACGCCGGCTAGGCTTTATAATAGCTTTGCAGGCTGTTCAGCCTGACACTCTTTGGGCATCTGGGTGAGCGTGCAGAGATGCTCTTGGTTTGCATACATCACTGAAAACTTGGGTGGCTTTCTGCTCTCTTTTCTTGTTTCCCTAGTTTTTAGTGCTTGCTTTAATTGATAATGATAGAAAGTGCTTTAAGTGAGGACCAGTCAGATCAGATGGAGAGAACTGTATATCATTAATTTGAAGAGAGGGTATAATTTTAATTCCATGATAAAGCTGAGCTTGAAGATCACTGTCTCCTCTGCAGAAGCTAACGAGTCACAGGAGTGAACTACTAAACCCTGCTTGCCACTTTGAATGGCCATCAAGTGTGGCATGTCAAAGTAGGAAAGAGTGGATGACTCAGTTTCCTGCAAGTATAAATTTAATGATACCGCATAGTGCAGCATAAAAAAAATGGGAGGTGGCGAAATGCTCCACGTTTGACCCTGATGGGCAGTGTTCAGGATGTTGGTCAGTGTTCTTCACACAAAAACAAGCTCCAGTTTGTTCTATAAAACGAGGAATGCAGCAGGGAAAACTGGGCCTGTGCCACAGAAAGCTCAGTGATAGCGGTGACTAAGAATTTTATACTGTGTTGAGTAATACTGCTCAGCAAGGCGATGCAGGAGAAGGAACAATTTAGCACAGTGTATACGCAGATTTATAGAAAATCAGCTTCATGGAAACTGCCAGTAGAGCGGTACTGACGGGCTTGCGTTATGTGAGCACAGCAGCAAAGCAAAACAATGCTGGGAAATGGATTAGTTTTGTTCTCAGCTACTATGCACAGATGAAACTTTTATTGAGACATATTGGCTTGCTCTGACAGCAGCTTGAAAATTGCCTCCTAAAATTTTGATGAGCTAGGACCTGCTCCCACTCCCATTGCAATTACTGGTAAGTCAGTGTACACTGAGTTCGTATGCCAGAGCTTTTGGGGTTTGGAAAGTGTAGGCACAGGCTGCCCATGTGCAAACTAAAGACACAGTTACTATGCTTCTTTCCAGTGGAGCTGCTTGCGTGGAGTGGAGAAATGTGCAATCACTACCAGTTACTTGACAGTTACTACTGTAAGTTTAAAAGATAATTGACATATTGGGCCATGTGGTCCTGCAGCTTATGTATGCAGCTCCTATTGAATTCATGTAGATTTGCCTGGAAGGAGCGAGGGTGGTGCAGGATCGCCCTTGTACTTTCTCATGTAGAACGGAGAAGAGATTGTGCTTTTACCTTTGCACGTTGAATATCTTCTCCCTCCTTCCTTGGCTGACAGCTGCACTGTGCCCAGGAGCAGTGGTGCCATCTGCTCAGTTTTTCACCTATGGGCTTCTTCTGAAAAACAGTGGATTGGTGAAGAAGCCGCTGTGAAAAATTCCAGCCAAGAAGACATTACATATTAATATCACATAGACTTGAAACAGACTTTCTTTTTTTGGCCAGACTTTCACTCTGGCCATTTCAATAATGGAATGTGCTTTTATAAATAAAGTAAGGCAAGACTGGTGGGGAAAGGCAATATCTTTTATTATACAAGCTGGGAAAAAACAGACAAACTTCATGACAGACAAGTTCTTCCTTAGATACAAAGAAGGACATTCATAGAATCTGGTTTATGATATGGTTGGCTGCATTCATGTCTCCTTTGTTTCTTTTTCCACAAGCATTTTCTGTTCATTTGCATGTTTGTGGGGATGCCAGTTTTACGATCTTTTCAGACATACATGAACTAGTACACTTCATGGTATTCTTGGTTCTGCAGTTTAAAAGAGATTATTCCATATCTCACCTCAGGAAACTAAAAATACAAGACAAATAGAAAAAACTGGTAGCATGTAAGATATTAATGAGCCTGTAGTTTATTATAATTGAGGCTAATCACTTATAATGAACAATGTAAAAAAGTGGAAAGGTCTACAAAACCAGTATTGATTTCTAGTTCATTCATTAACCAACAGAAGGGCTCAGTATCAGAAATGTTATACATTTATCATGTATATATGTATGCATGTTTTCTTACACAACGCATTGTGCCTTCCAAGTTATTTGCAAAAGCTACTGCAGATTATTAAAATCAGAAAGATAGCCTGTTTGGAAAATAATTTCAGATAACTTACATCCATGTTGTAAAACATGCAAACAAAATATACGTACAAATATGACAGCATATATTATGTTTGCTGAAATGCTGATCCTGTCTGCCTTGCTTGTAAAATAAATCATGGCTCAGTACTTTCAAACGGTGGCATACAGTCTGACAGACTTCCAATAGCACTGTTGTTATTCACTTCCACCATGATAATATCATATGGCTCCACTTAATATGAGAGCCTGTAATTAAAAATGACCATGGTAAATGCTATAACTACACAGTAAGAGACGTGTCCTGAAAATCCTAAGCAGCTGGCGGGAACACATTTAATACAATTTACACTAATAATTGTTGAAGAACTTGCATGCATAGGCTGGAGCTGTGGTCAAACCTCACTTTCAGGTTTGGGACATAACAGTCTATATCTGCGTGTCAGCAAACAACCTGTATTTCTGTCTGCACTTTACATCTTATCACACTCTTAAGTCCGTCCATGTAGCAGGTATTATTTTCAGTGCTAACACTCACTTTGGACTGACTTGACATGCAGACTGACAATGCCGATGGCTGCTTTTTATTGTGCCTTTTTTCACAGATAACATAAGGTTTATTGTAAGTCCTAACAATGCATTCTGACAGGAAGGTCCTATTGAATGTGTGTGTGAATCTATGACTGAGAAATTACCATCTGACAGCTGAATTTTCTACTAACCTCCCACTCATATCAATTGCCAATGCACATCCGCATAAATATGTCCTGAATACACTTGTGAAAATGTGTGAAAATCATTGACGAAATACTTTTTGTTTTCCCTTCTAATGCTATTGCTATTTTCAATTAATCCAGAAAGCTTCTTTGCGCTAGCTAGATATGGCAAATAATTTTATTTAGTGTGTTTCACCATATATTTATTTTTGCTGTTTTATTTTCTGTAACCTATAGATATTCCTGATCTGATACCTCGACCATCTCCATGAATACATGTGCCAGTAAAATTGAGAGACCAGAAACTAGCAGGATGAAGGGAAAAAGAGGGGAGGGCTGACAGGCATTTGTTGTGTGAATTACATTGTTTGTGCACTGCATCTATATCCAGGCATAAACCATTAACTGTATCAATCAGCCTAATTTTGACCTGACATGGGCTAACTCTTCCTTTCTCTTCTGAAGCTTCCAGAGATATCTTGGCCCACAGCATGTTAAAAGGACCTGGATGAAAAAAGCTTTATTTAACATTATAAATATTTTTTCAAAGTTAACACATCGTAATTTGAAAGGAACCAGATTAACAAGCAAGCAGACCTTAATCCTCTCTAAACTGCATTGGTTCCTCAGTTTGCATGGCTAAAAGGGACCAGCATGCAGCATGAAAGAATAGCTCAGTCCCTGCTCCCTTCAGATCCTTGACCTTTCTGTGAGACTGCCAACGAGGATACTAGTTATGGAAGCAATTTAGTGTGCAAACAAGTTTTTACCAGGAATTAAGCTGAGACCACCAAACACATTTCACAGTGGAGACCAAACAGTCATTAGGCTGAGGCAATTTTAGGTCACTACCAACTTGGGTCCAATTCAAGAAAGCAACCTCAAGATAAAGTCTCTATATTCCATCACGCAAGTCCCTCAGGCATTCAGTCCCTGAGTTCCTTCTCTGTTATAAACATAATTCCTGTACAAGATAAGAAGTTACACTGTACATTTAGTAATCCTGGAAAAGATTAGAAACAGAAAGCAAAGCTAAAAAGAAAAAAAAAAAGCAAGCATCTGAAACATTTTGCAGTGACAGGGAAAGTTTATTGTTCATGTGAAGAAGCTCCAGCACTACTCCCGAATGCAAGAGATTATTCCAAGGGGGAGCAGGGATCTGTCCTCTAAGAGCTCATTGCTGCCACGAGGCATTTTATTAAGCTATTACTCCACAATGCTCCCTTAAGTATGTTCCTACATTGAGTTATCTTAATCATTTTATTGTTTATTTATCTTTAAATATTATATTTTTCCTTTCTTTCTGTCTCCATTTTTTGTTCCTTCCAAAAATTCAATATTAAAAATAAATTGTTTCCTCACAGAAACTTAGACCTCCAGGATAATGGACAAGCATTTTAAAGAGCATACCTTTTTGCCAAATATATGTAGTTGTTAGAAAGAGCAGCAGCAAAGAATACAATCATGTCCATGTAAGTAGCATATACTGTGTTAGTAATAGAGAAGTGCAATGTATTTTTGCCATCTGTCTGCAAACTCTGTTCCAGCTCTTTCAGGGAGATGGTTTCTTTTTCTCACCTGCTTGTACTCACAAGTGAAAGCTCTTTTTTTTCTGATAATTTGCTTTGTAGAGTAGAATGCAATGGAGTGGGAACACTACGAATTGCCCCCACGATGGAGCACAAAATAAATGTGTTTCTGACTAGGAATGCAAGGGTGAACTCTTACACACTGTTCAAAATAAGAGAGTAACCCATCCTATGGATGTAATTAAATGTGCCAGCAGTTAGAAATATTAAAATGTGTCAGCAGTTAGAAATATTAAAACTTACCTGATTTCATGCCTGTAGATGAGCACGTCTCACCATTTCACATTAGCTGTCCTCTCATTACTGCTAGAGAAAGTCTCTTCACTGATGCTGCTGCTACCATGCAATGGATAGAAAAGACACTCTACCTGCCTACTTTACCGTTGTGGCCAAAATTGTCAGGGACTATCCCTCGTGGCACGGCTCTGTGCTTTATTCACAATTGTTACTAGTGATAAGCTGGCTCATCTCTAGATGAGACTTTAAAGCAAGAACAAGTCTTAGTTAGTCTAACCCAAGTAATAGAGCAGTGGGTAGGGTAAAGAGGTTTAGTTATTAGGTATGATAATAGTCAAACCCAGCTCTTCAGTAGTGTTTTTTTCCTCAGTAAAGCTTAAAAGAGATGTATACATTAGTTGATGTTGGAGATGGGTCAGAGCCCTGAATCTGAATGTAAATATGGCAATTGCAAAATAGGGAGAACTAAGGCTTGTGAATGATTAGTGCTTTTTAATGTGGGGCTCAAAATTTAGAGTTGTGCCCATTAATACAAGTAAGTTTGAAGTCTGATTAGTATGTAAATCCAGAACTGGAGTTGAAATCTAAAGTTTGAAATCAATCAAGCACATCTTTTGCTGTTACACTGTGATGATATGAGTAATTTGAGCAGACAGTATTCTGTGTTTATTTAACCCAGAAGAAGGTACCAAGTGACTATTGACTACAAGTGACTCATCAGTTCAGAGAGGTCTTTATTCAGCTCTTCTTCTGGCATCAGATATACTGTATCACCAACTAGAGAAATGTCCAACATGTGTAAGACTGATGAGGAAACAAGTCATACATGGAGCTAGTCCTTGGCCACAATGGTGGAGAAAAATATTTGGCTGTCCCTTACTACGATGAGGTCAGACTGGGAAAAAAATATGGGACTAAGTGGACTTTCAGAGAGCTGCAATATAATCTCAGAATCACATTTTTGTGATGTTGCAACAAATGATGATCACAGTGATATAACATGTTCTTTCTGAAAGAAACCAAGCTCCAGAGTGCTCATGTTCTGCCAGAGCTGTTCAGTTCACAGTAGTTACCTCTAACGTTTTTTTTCCTAAATGAACTCATAAATTAGACCATCTTGCATAAAACAATTTAGAAACTCTCTTCCTTCCTAGAAAATGCCTCTTGCCATTCTTGTAACTTGAATAAGTCACTGAAAGCATTTTTTTAAACAGCACTTCCTTCCATTTGCTTGCTCATTTGTGGTTGAAGTATATTTATTCACTTCGTAGCTCTCATCCTGCCAAGGAGCAAACATGCAACATAGGCCTCTAAAATAAACGACAGAGCTACAAAAGGCAAATTCTGTTATCCCCATTGTAAATCTGGAGGGAGGCCCAAATCCACAAGTTGTTTAGGCTCTGTGTTCCTCGTTAGATGACCTCAACAGAGAGCAAGGCACCTGAAGTGGCGTGAGGCCCCTAAATCTCTCTCGGGATCTTATCTTCACTAAGAACATAGGTTCACACTAATATAAATAAGAAGAGTAAGGGATTCAAAGCCTTGTAAAGTGGGCTACAAGGTATTTCATTGCCTTCAGTAATTTCCATGTAAGAGTTAGGCGTTATTTGATAAAAAAGAATGGCGAGTTATCAAAAAGACTGGGCATTGTCTACCTGCACAGAGTAGAGGGAAACCAGAGGTGAAGAAGAAAGGGGTTCAGAAATACTCTCTACCTCCGTTGAAGTCACTGCACTGACAACTTTATTACTGACTTCAGACAGAGTTAGGCCCATACAAGACATCTTCAGAAAACATATTCTAAGGCACTGGCATACCTCCAAAGGGAGACGAATGATTTGTGTATATTAATGACAATGGTGACAAGGTACCATCCTCCTCGAGCATAAGCACACCTGGGATTTTTTTCAAGCAGTTCCATTTACAACCTGAATTTCCCATGTGAACTGCAGAACAAAATGTAACCCTCTTCAGCCTAACCAACAGATACAAGAAAAGTAAAGAGTTCAGGAAATTTATAACAACACAGAGAGGTGCATTTCTTTAGTGTTGTTTGTTTGACTGTTCATGTTTGTGTTCCAGCATAGTGCTATAGGCCATGTAGGTACCCCCCAGAATTTTTGGTTCAAGACAAATGTCTAATAGGAGCTGCTGTTCGGGTACGTCATAGACCTGCAAGACCAAGCTCCCTGCCTGATCATCCACTGTCAGCAATAACCTTGCTGGAGGAACCTCTGGGAAACAAAGCAGAGCAGAGAAACTCAGCACCTATTGGGAATGATGACACAAGGCCAGGCATTTAACTTTTCAGGGGTAAGGAATGATTTTCTGTGGCAAGCAAATATTCTTCACAGGAAAGAGCCTGAAACTCTTTTAGTTGGAAAAAAACTTTTGATGGAAAATTTCTTACTTGCTGGAACCTATCTTTGATGACGTGGGGTTACAGAAGTTAGACAGAACAGTGCCATTTTCTGACACTTAGCATACAAGTTGTTGGAGTGGCAGGACATTTCACAAGGACTATGGCAATGGGAACATCTCCTGTCATTTTCTCTGCCTTTCTCTAAGGAATTTTACTGGAAAGTAGCGAAGGTGATGCCACCTGGCACATTCAAGTGTTTTCCTCCTCCGATTAATGTTGCATAGATGCTCCAGTAAAGCTAAACATTATAAACATGCACAACAGGTTCTGCCTCTGGGGAACTGCTTGTGCCGAATGATGGCTTGGCCTGAACACACCTACGATGACAGAGTGCGTTTGGAGGAGTATTTCACTGCCCCACACGTCCCTGGACACAACACCCTCTTCCCTTTTCCTGCTGACGGTGTCACTCTTTGATGAACAAAGAGCAGACATATCTCTGCAGCAAGTGGACCAGAAATTACACAAGAAGGAGAGTATCAAAGTATTTCCAACCGGTATTTCTGTGGACATCTTGTTTGCTATGGTCAGTTTTGTCATATACAAAACCTTCGCCCTTTGCGGGGTGATGAAGTGCAAGGCCCAGTGTCAGAGCAGGGGCCGTCATTGCCCTGGGCTCACAGGAGCTGGGAGGATGAAGCAGGGGCACGCTGTGTGGCCGTGACTGCCTCACGTCATACAGACTTGTACCTCTGGGACCTGGGGGACCTGAATAGCCCTGGGCCCCTGGGGTCAACCTGCACCTGCAGACAGCTGCCTAGCCAAGACCAGCTCCCACCATTCGGCTTCACAAGCGTATTAAATGCTGAAGGAAAGCAAGCAACGTGCACATTCGGGAAGGGGATTCACGTGATTCATTGCTAACATAGTTTCCCTCGAGCTATTTTCAGGGTATTAAATGAGAAAGATCAGGCATTTAAATTACAGGGCCTTTTCTTCAGAGATGTAGGCAGTAGGCTGTTTGTTTTTGACTGTCTTTAAGCCACATTCTCATCATCAGGTTTCCTTGTCCTTCCAACACTGACTGTTGAATGTTTCCTTCAAACAAGCAGAGAAACAAAAAGACTTGGGCAGACTTGGGAGAGGAACTTAGCATAGGTGGAACAACAGCTCAAAGAGAAACAATAAAAACTCCTGTGTCCTTTGATAGCCACTTTGGGTAAAAAGTGAATGCTATGCTCTGAATGCTTGCCCAGGCACACTGCCAAGTGTACACAGTTCAACTTTCTGACTAAGAGAAAGTAAATGTATTGACCTGATTATGGAAATGTGGCCCTTCCGGAGTCATTTTTGCAAGAATGTGAAAAATTATGGAAACATGGGTAGGAATTGCTGGCTGAGGTGGGGTAATACATGTTGGGGTGGTGAGGAGCCCATTAGGAATGCTGTCCTTGTCCTAGAAGGAACAGTTTGTACTCTAATTCCAGCAATAAACGAAAGGCCAACATTTAGTACACAGCCAAGGCTCCAGAAATTACAGCCCCATCACACATGCCAAAATGGATACAAAATCCTGAAACTCATTGAGGATTCTCTCCACTAATGCAGAGCTTGGCAAATCCTGACAGGAATGGCCATGCTAGGAATTGGCCTTGGAAAGATAGAAAGATCCTGCTTACTTTTTTCTTGTCTCTTTGCTTTTGTCTTTTTCTCCTTTTCTCTAACTACTGCCTTCAGTACCAGCAATGCCAGCTCTCTGCATACTCCCACATCTTCCCTTGCCTTCTTCAAACCATCGTAGGAAATCAGTTCTTGTTTTCATGCATTAGAGCGCCTTTTATGAGCTGCTCATGAAGCTCAGCTATTTAAATGAGCCAGGACAGGTACAGTCTCATAACTACAGCACCACTTCCCTACTCCTGGTGGTATCCAGGCCTCTGTGCTGTGCTACTCATCACAGTATTTGAGATTAAAAGTAGTTTTATAACAATATGCAAAGCAGTGCTAAATCTTGGTCTTCCCACATTAAAAGCAGATGTTCAGACACACTGGATCACACTGAGTGAATTTACTGATTTAATTTGGATGCAAAAAAGCTTCACAAGGGCCAGCTTATGTCTGTATTTAAATAGAACTGGCAGTAGTTTCAGATTTAAGAAAACACTGTTTCAGCATAGACCAAGCCTTCTTGTGTAGGATTACAGTGGCTTCAAGTTCCAGCCCTGATATCAGTGAAATCAGTGGAAGTCTTGAGGGATAAGGAAGAATTCAGTTCCGTTTTAGGGCATCTCTTCCCGTCTGAAGAGCATACCTGTACAGAGCTGCAATTTGTCCTAGTAAGAGGAGTTACTAGAAATAACTCCCCTTCCCCCCAGAAATCCAATAAATCAAGGCCTTAAAAGACAGAGTAAAGATGTTCAGACTCTTCACGAGATTTTATGTAAGCCCTGTTTTTCCCCTTTCAATACTGCTCCCTGAAGTTTAAATCAAGAGACTCTCAAAGTCAGGAAGCCAGACAGACTTCCAAAATATGTGGTGACCCTAAGGGGCCTGTGAACCGGAAACAGACATTTACTGTATTCTTTCCCGATCCAGTTGGCTCCAAGTATGTGCGGCTGATGGTCTGAGATTTTGGGTTCTGGCCAGGAGACCTAACCTGGGAGATCGGGAGCACATGGATCGAGGAGGTCATGAGTCACTTCATCTCCACCCACTTCTCTTGCAGGGAGAGTTTACAACACTGGCACTTTCACAACAGGAGAGAGGGAAAAAAAGAGGATGTTTTCAATCCATTAGACTGCTGCTGATTCAGTAATAATAAACATGAGTCTGTTTCCTTGATTATTCTGTACACAGCAAACATTTGTGTGATGTGTCGGTTATGTACGTGCACTATAAGGCTCTCTCATTGAATTGCTTCTGCGTCAATAACAAATACATGAAAATGTGCCTTTGTGTGTGTTTTTGCGTGCCTGTATGAGCAAGAAAGAGAGCAAGAACTCAATTCCAAAGACCCTTAGTCATCTTCTGATCTTTATTTCTGAGTGTGATCAAAGTACCAGCTTTTGAGAAGATGATTTCTCTCTGCTATGCAAAAGACATTAAGGTCAAAAGATAGCACGCTTCCCAACAGCTTACTAGGAACCAATGTTGTAAAAGTCTGCAACATTTGCAGGCAGGGAGAGGGGAGTTTTCTGCTTCTGTTGCTGCTGCTTTTGCTGTGCATCTTGCTGTGTTACAGACATCTTGACTGGCCTCACTGATTTAATGATGAGTGTTTGTTGGCCTGCAAAATGCAAACACATTGCAAGACTGTTTGTAAGCTAGCTAAACTTTTGCAGACAGTTTACATGCTAGAATATATTCTTTGCACACATCGATCTGTATTCCCAAAGTCTATCTTCCTGTACTCGATCTAGAGACTTTCTTTTGCTCCTATTTCACCTTAACGTTGCAAAACACATTAATGTTGCCTAACGTCCAATCACATGAGTAGCATAAGGACATTTACATGACAGCTAGGCTAATTTGTGTTTTGTTGAAAAAATGCAATTGCATTCAAAAACAAAATTGGGAGGATGATTGTACAGAAAGGTCAAAGTTTCATTTTGAAACCTCACTTACATTTCAGTATTAACCTTGTTTTTTTCAGAAAGAGCTAAATAAGCCCAACGCTAAATGCTTTGTTTCAGATAAAACATTTCAGACCAAAGAAAAATGAAATATTATAGGTTTTCCATTTTGGCCTCCCTCTCCCCAAATCCCATTCCTCATTTTTTCCAGTTCAGTCATGGCCTGAAACATTTATCATTCACAGAACTGTATCTCATAGACTCACAGAAGGGGAAGTGCTTAGGGACTTTGCTGAATCATGACTTATATTTATCATTGTTATTAAAGTGACAATACAGAAGGGAACACAAAATTTGAAAGTTTAAACTGAAATGCATGTGATAGTTGATATTGTATCATTGCATTGTATTGATACAAAAATGGGAATGACCAGGTATAAAAAGAAAGACTGGCAAAAAAATGCTAATTTTTCTTACTACTTTTCTTCAGAATGTTTTTGACCTCATATATATTTTAATAAAATCAGGTCCACACATAAAGCAAAGATTTGTGTCTCCTATCTCAGCCTTAAGCTCCAGGACAGGAATACTTTTAGCTCAAAAATGTTAACATTAAATCTGAATGTGCTATTGTCCAAACTATTATCACTTCTGTGTTTTGCCTCAGTTATTTAGAGACAGCTAAACTAGGACTGTAGATCTGACTCTGGATCCAAAGCTGTGATAGCATCCTATCCGTATTTTAAATTTTTTTGACAAAAAAAAGCTAGTAAAACAGAAAGATTGAAATTTCAGCCTTTGATGGTGAAACGCTCATGGACTTCATAGCAGAGCCTGAACTTCATTCAAAATACTTACGTGCTGGCAATCAAGCAAAACCTTTTTCCAATATTTTGAGAAGCCGTTTCCCATCCCTCTATCCCATTTTGTCTTTCCATTGATGCTTTGTCTAACAACACATAGCACCCAGATGTAGCATGCCGCTCCTATTCACATTATGTTTCTCACTCCTGCCATTCAGCCACTAATGGCCACAGTTTCCATTGCCTGCTCCCACAAACAATTCCTGCCTTCCCCATATGGCATTTCCTGTAGCTATAACAATCCCATTCTCCTCTTCCAAATCTCTCCTCAAGACTCTCTTTTAGCCTGCTATCTCTTGAAATTCATTCTAATCCCTCATTTAGAACATTACCCATAAACTCTAATTTCTACAACAACTTCACAAATAAACAAAGCAATGAGCTAAAAATGCAGCAAAGAAGTTTCAGGTTAGACATCAGGGCAAACTAGTAATCTGGAAATCACTGACATATCTTGCAAATATTTGAGAGGCATTTTCTATTTCCAGATGTCATTGACTCTGCAGAGAGCGCCCTGGACAGAGCTTTGCTTTGCAAGATTCATACCAACTTTCAAAAAGGGAAGGCACATGTGAGGTCTAAAGAGAAGAAAAAATGCCCGTGATGATGGGGCGCTTCCATCGTCCATTGCACACCAGGCAACGCACTGAGCGCCCTGACAGTGAGCGGGGGCATCGTGCTGCCGCTGTGTCCTGGGGAGTCCCTGGGGGGGACTGAAGCAGGGCCACTGGCTCTGCTCAGCCCCAGCTCCTCACAGTGCTGCTGACCTTCAGGCAACCCTTACACTATATTTCCTAAATATTGTTCAGGATTGACGTGTGAAGGTTTGCATGTGTTTCATGGAAGGTGTACGAGTCCAGCAAGAGCAGGCACCAGCTGAGATGGGAATTTCCGTGCAGCCTTGCAATCCTGCAACTTTTTGTAACTTACGCATTGTCTGTCTGCAGCCAGCTGGACGACAGTCCCGACTCCTTGGCACTTAGGGCACATTTTTCCAGTAAGCTCTAATAAAATGCTTCCTATCATCCCATTTCAATGGAATGAGGAGGGTTCCCACAGAAAGTGTGCAAACTTGGCAAAACACAGTAAAGCCAATATTATCCCAACAGAGCAAACATGAAATAAAACTTTCTTATCATGTAGTAAGCAGAGGGCTTTTTAGATGACTCTGACACTCTTTTTAGGTACTCTGGGATAAGAAGTTAGGTGCCAGACTGCCACGTTTATCCTCAGTTCTCCTCTGAACTGGCAGTGAGGATAAAAACCTTAATGACACTGTCCTTAGATGCAGCTTTGCAATATGCTGTATGTCTAGACTGCTATAAAATTAGGAGGATTTTGTTTGAATGACTTGTTTATATGACTCCCATAATAAATAGCCTGAGTCTCTCTACTTGTATTAAAAACACATTGGAACAAATTCTATGCCTGATTACACCATTGCAAATCCACCATCAGCTATCAGGAGTTAACTGCTTGAGAAGAGAATTTGTTTCACCATGTTTATAGTCATTGCACTGAACAGAAATTTGACTCTGTGTGTCATATGTATCAGAGTATCAAGGGACATAAAGCTGGAGGAAGCCTAATGCTTTTAAACTAAGAAGAGAGAACTATATCAGCGTTTGACTTCATACAATAGGATACTTTATCTGTGATAGATGTGATGCTCAGGAAATGTAGAGTATTGAAAAATTCAGCAGCCAGTGCCTGGCCAAAAGGAGGAGGTGACGTAATCTACAAAGATTCCTTGTTCTAATTCTCTGGTCAGTTCTAACACTTACAGAAATGAAGGCCGTGATGGCCCTGTCTTGATGCAGGCAGGTCCTGTGACAAGTCCTGCTCCTGAGCTTGTCCTTGCACTGACACCAGCACCTTTGGGTGTGCATCCACCAGTGGAAGATGCTAGTTACCATTGCCTGACTCAGACATTACAGGGTGGAGGCCAGCTGGTTAGGTAAACCATCTTCAGTTAAACAGTTAAACTTTGCACCGAAGAGGCTAAAAGGGTTTGTAACCAAGTATTACAAACTGAATGGATGTCATGTCTAGGTGGTATGGTGAGTAGGCTCAGTCATAGGACGAGAGTCCTGCTTCACCCTGTTGACTATGCTCCTTCATGTGCACTAATCTTCAGCTTCAAAGTGTGAGAGTAAAGTCAGAAAGCTACTATGGGTTGCAGATTATAAAAGGTTGCCCTTGCAAGTGTACTTTGTTATTCCAGTATAACCAGAGACTGCCGAACAGCACAGACATCCATTTGGAGCCAGGTAGGATGTTCCAAGTGTACTAGGGGTGAGACTGGCAGCAATTACCCTCCTAGCTGAAACATGCTCTAATGCTTGGGTGAGAATATGTCAAGAACGTGAGAAGGAGAGAAACCGGGTTAATGGCTGGAGATTTTGTACTGAAATACAGGCTTGTCTTAATGATAGTCAAGGCTCGGGGGCAGGCTGCAGCCTCTCAGGGATCTGGTATATGAGTGACATCAACATTTTTTGCATTAGCAGCAGATTTTCTTGAAAAGGTCATGTTTTCTTTTCTAGGATTCTGCATCTGGATACTTCAGGGCATTTTCACTCTGCCTAATTTTCCACACTAATTGAATCAACAAAGTGACAGGGCCTCCCCAGACTATCTTCACCATTAGTGGAAAGACGGACTGGTCCTTCTAGAGAACAATTTAGAGCACAGGTATATCCTGGGTACCTCTGAATCTCTTTGAGGTGCCTGCTAACTATAGAGAGAGCCTCTAACATCATAAATTGGGCATTTGAGTCATTACCTAAATTTATGTGGTGTAAATAATCCCTTCTAGGCCCTTTTCCAATCCACTTTATAGATTTCACTGGAGTTACTTTATGTTTCTTCATATTTACAACAATGTTTGTGAAATCAGAGTTTGGCATATCTCTAGTCTTTGCTCTGGTACCTCTCAGTCTTTATCAGGGTATCAGGGTACAGTTGGTGGGTTTGGTTTTTGTTTTAATGTCAGTGCACTTATTTATTAGTTTTCACTTTGAATGGATGTGAGCACTGGCTACTCTGAGACATCTGAGAAGCTTCTTCCATGAGTGGGGGCAGCCTCAGAGATGCTGCACTTTGCTTTCGCTTCCCATCCCCATGCCTTGGTGCAGCACAAAGCCAATTATATAAACTCATCACATCACATTTACCAAGGCAAAAGTACAGCCAATACACTAATCCTGGGATCCCCTATGTGGCCCAAAAAGTATGTTTAAAGCATATTTATGCTGTGCTACATGGCTGTATTTATAGATAGTCTGATTAACTCTCTCAGTCCACGCTCAGGAGGAGCAGACGCACATGCTAGGGGGAAGAGGGAAATGTAAGCAAAGCTGAAGTGAGACATGGCTCAGTGTACCTGCACAGTGTGACATTTGCCTTTGCTCTGAGCACTTGCAGACTAATGGGCTCCACCTAAAACATGTTCACCCTATGGTAGTTATGCCCCATGGGAGGCCAAGACCACACTGCAGGTGAGGAAAGCTTGACTCTGCACAAAGTGATGTAGGCAGCCCCAGAGTGTTTTATGCTGTCCCCGCGATGTCTTTCTGCCTGCCAGATAAGTATTTCCATGCCTTTGGTGCCCATTTGACTCTCCCTGCTGTTGCATAGGTGTCCATATATAACCATGGGGATGTAGGTAGGTGAGCATCCCCAGATTTTCTGCAGCTCCATATAGGTATCTACTTAGGTACTATTCATAATACACGGGGAGCTTCAGAGGCACCCTCTGGGTTCTGTCTGGACTTCTCCCTGTTATGTATTTATGCAAAATCTCCCGCAAATGAATGGATTCAGAGAGAAATGGCCAGCTGATAGCAGGTGAAAACAGTGAGGGGCAAGCATTAACACACTGGTGATGAACGCAGGTTAACTGCAGAGACATGTCTGGGTACACATGACTACTGCATGAGAATAAATACTAGAAGTGTCATTTGTACTGCAGTTAATGTTTAACATTAAATAATAAAGAAGACAATCATTAGTAGTTATTAACAGCACTCATTTAAAATAATGGAAAGTTTCTGAATGCAGACTAAGATGAATTTATCAGAATGTGGATCAGTGTTCATCTTAATAAATGTGTGGGCTTAAACTAGGAAAACTGGGTTATTCCAGATGTCTTTAATGAATTTATTGGTCAAATGCAGACATCAGAGCTTACAAGGTTGGCTATTCAGTGGGCCTTCACAATAGGATGTAAGTTGGTCATTGAAAAAACACCAAATAAAACTGTTTCCCTTCAAATAACTATTGTTTATTAATGCAGTGTGCACCAAATAATCATTGACTTTTATGGTAAGCTTGGAAACCCATAATCATGTAGGAAATCAGCTCCTTCATGGACTCTGCCATTATTATTATTATCTTTATCACACTGCAAATAATTACACTGCAAGTATTACACTGCAGATGCTTGCAGAAATCAGTAAGTAATGAGCAAGACACTGAATGAAATCTGGGAGGCCTGGCATTTCCTCCTGTTCAGCCATGGGCCTTCTGTGTAACCTAAAAAACAGTATTTTTTCCTGCCACAGTTTCCCTTCTGTAAAATGGAGATAACAGTATTTCTCTTTTTTCTAACTTCTTTTTGCTTGTATTCTCTATTAAGATTGCAAAATTCTTGAAACCGGGATTATCTCTAATGCTATCCGATGCATCCCTCATCACCAGGGAGCTAGCAGCAACCATGATACAAGTAACAAAACCCAGAAACAAACAAGAAGAGAGTGAAAAAACAGAATGTCTGGAAACAAAGAAAAAGTGTCACTAGTGAAAAAATGGAGGGAGGTAATGGAACCATGAGTTAGACAAGCTGAAAAAAAGGAAGACAGAAAGAAAATGATTTAGGGAATGAGTGCAGGAAGAATGCAAAATAAAACTCTGAAACACGCAGATACAGGGCCAAATAATGAAGAGTGAACGGCAGATGTAGTTGACGTTCAGACAGAGCAGGCACTGTGCAAGCCCTTGCAGTGCAGCCCAGAGCTCAGGTCCTCCTGCAGGGGAGGAGACAGTGCGTAGCGCTGCCTGACCGGAGACGGGTAAGTGCGAGTGCCGTGTGCGTATGCACCCCAGCTCTCTCCAGCTGGCTGTAACGCTGTTAGCACCAAAAATGTGAAGGCATAGGTTTAAGCGTGGGCTGTACTACCAATACCCTGGATACTCGTTTGCTTACCTAGCCAGTAAAAGGTTGATGGCTATGAAATGTCACTGCCTATAGCAGCAGGACTGGCTAGCTTGGTTATAGCTATCCCTATGGCAGTGTAAGCAAGTCTTGAGAACATCTGGTAAAAGCCAAGAGTATTATAAAAGGGCCTCTAAGTTATACCATATTACCTATAGCTCCAGAATTGTCCTGGGCATATGAGAATCAATGGGGCAAAAACCCAGAATCGGAAAAACAGAGTGAGGAGGAGGAGGGATAGGGAGAAAGGGAGAAGACCCAAGGCACTGAAGAGCTAGAAAGGGAAGGGAACACAGAGGTATGGCATTAAAAATATTTTCATTATGGCATTAGGCTGAACTCATATCCGGATAATAAGGGAGAAAGTTCACTGCAGACTGACCTTTTGGTCTAGGTCCTGTCTTGCATGCTCTGAACATCCAAAACATCCACTGAGTCAGTTGCACTCTGGGTGTCTGGGGAATATAGGGTTGGGCCCTTACGGTGCAGTTGGGAAAAACACACAGAACAATGCCTGGAGCAATTGTATGGAGGAGTGGTGTGATCTCAGCATCACCTGGGGAAAGAACAATTTCTTGCGGATCGCTAAAAATTAAAAGCACTTTCCAGGAAGCAAAAAACTGGCCAACAAAAAAAACCCCACAATCATGCAGGAGTGATAAGCAAATATAATTCACTTTCAGACAGGCAGATTTGAGTAACTAAGCAGTGCATGCACCCTGTGTATTTGTGACTCAAAATACAAGGGGGTATTTACAACATGACAAAAAGTCTTGTGTCCATCTTGCATGTCACTTTTCCCCTGAGGTTTCAAAAAGTTAGATGGAGTCCTCAGTTAAGCAGCTTTTCTGGTGACCAAAAACAGTCCACATATAAAGGCCAGGTATTTTTTAAATGCAAATCATGTTGCTCTTGTGATTTTTGTATTGGGACATCTGTCTTTCTCTCTTTCTTAAGGAGTGGCAAAAGGGAACAAAAATGGATGCATGTGTGTTTGTATATGAAAGAGAGAGGGGGTTGGAGGAAGACTGAGATTGCTTAACAGTAAGGATTCACCAAGAACAGCTCAGGAAATCCTCTGTCCCATGTCCCAGTCTCTTATTGTACATATTGTACAGCTTTGCATTCCCATTTGCTGAGTTTTAGAGCTGCGAATTACATGGATGTCCTTTCTAAGGCAAGTTAAAAGAACAACAAGTAAGACAGGCCCCAGTGGCTGTGATTTTTTTATGTTTAATTTTTGATCAATACATTTTCAAAATAAACACAACAGTAATATTATATATACAGGCAGTAAGTGCCAGTACTGTCTCATGAGTGAATTCAGTAAGACTTCTTCACAAGATTGAAGTATTTGTGCCATGTGCACACACTTCATGTACATCACATATACTAATACTTTCCTACAAAGCAGAACAAAGGAGTCATGAAATTCAGCAAATGAAGCATAGTTGGATCATGTACATAAAGCGCTCAACACAAATAATTCTTTTTGCTTTACATGCAACTGAAATAAAACCTCCTCTGTCACTGGAAGAGCTATATCAGTCACCTATACTATGACTTTTTAAAGACTCATCTTGTTGATCTATTGCCTTATCTTAACAGAAACTTCCTGGCACTTTTTTGCATCTTCATACATGGGCAAAATCCAAATTACACACCACAAATATCTCTAGTATTCATATAGGAGACAGGTTATTTTTTGATTTTGAAAAAATGAGCAATGTAGGAGATATACCATTCTTCGGGGCAGGGTGAGGGAAAGAAAGCAATGAGACCAGAACAAGTGTTTTTATACTAGCGTACCACAAAATAGAAGCACTGGTAACAGCTAAATCAGTTTACAACATCATTTATATTGTAGTCTCAATTAAGGCAAATTGTTGTAACTGAGGTTTTAACCATTTGGAATGCAGCTAAAACAAACTTTCATGCCGGTGTAACTAGATCAACTTTAGATAAATCTAATTATGCCTCTGCCAGTTTTTAAGCATAACCAAGTCCTTGGTCATGACAGCTGTGAATACTCTTCTCAGTTATGCCAGTGAGCGCTACCACTGCAGGAAAGAGCTGCTCACTCCTAAGTCGCCATGCCACCCCACCTTGGTGCCAGGGGAGTAATTTTTGGAGCTGCGTTTGTGCCAAGAGACAAAATGTCTCCCTGGAACCTCTGGAGAGGTGCGATGTTCTGCTGCAATGCTGGGAAATGTAATGCCATTCGACAAAGGTTTCTGCATCAGTGAAAGGGCTAAATCCACGACGGATGTCTGAGAAAGAACTCTGTCTTCCTTCTGCATAGTGAATATTTAAAACTAGCACTGAGACGTCTCAGTATGGTTTCCACTTGAGAGGTGTTTTACTTATTTCTCTTCTCAGTTTATCATGCTTCATGTTTTGGGAGTGAATCACTGACATCCAGCAAAGTACAATTTTTACTAGCATTGCCTGGACCTTAGATTGCAGGCTCAGGTCCACACCCGCAAGTAGACAAACAGTCTTCTAAGAGATAATTCTCAGACTTTAAACTCATCAAACAATAATCTCATGACTTGTGCAAATAAAATATATAAAAATATGGATAAATAAGATGCATACATGTTCTTGTTACTGTGGACTGGGAGCTTTTGTTCAAGACTACAACCCAGAACGTGCAGGGGCAGACGGTGCTTTGGAAGGGTGGGAAACTGTTGGGTAGTCCAATCTGCATCAGTTTTCAGGCTGATAAATCTTTGAATTACAGATCTTCTCTACGGGAGAGTGGAAAATGACTGCTGATGGGGTTATATTCCCTCTGAAGACTTGGGTACATGTACACAAATTTGGCCATGGACCAAACCGATAATCATTTATGAATCACTTAGGGTTGTTTCCCATAGATGAGAGAGGGATGGCTTTGCTGAAAAAAGAGTTAGGTGAACACTGGGCATGCAGTGAGCTCACTCTGCAGAACTGCCAGGGCCATGTAGCAATAGATGCCTTTATCAGTGAAATCTTCAGCAATAAGGAAGCTATCCAGGTCACACAGCCTTGGAAGAAAGATCCCAGTTAGGTTTCTAAAAGTAAGTCAAAGACTTAGAGAAAGGGCTGGGAGGCAGAAAGATGCTTGAGGCTAATCACTACAGCGAGAGACATATTAAAATGTCCAGGAACAGGTACCAATTAATGTTTGGCAGGAAGGCAGAAAAGCCTCAGGAAGATGCCAGAGGATTTCATCAGGACAAATTTGAACAAGAACTTTTTAAGCTCAAGAGAACCAGATGGCATATACAGAGGTGCCTCTCTGTTAGAGGTAAAGATGGGTTTGTCATCTTATGTGTGGCAGAAGGGACAAGACTGTACTATGATTTCCAAGGAAGAGAACATAATATTACTATGTCGTTTGGGTGAGAAAGAAGATAAATCCATGACATGTGAGTCAAGTGAGAAGTTTTGCAAGCTTCCTTTTGGGTTTCACAATTAAACGAGTATTTATGAAGTAAAAGCTTTGAAAAAATACTAATGTCTCTAATGACTACCTGTCACAAATATATAGAGCAGCAATATACCAAGTTGAAAAGCTCTCCCATAACCTAGAGGACAAGTGAATGCAGTGCAGTGATACTTAAATTAAATTGCAGTAACCTGCCTGGATTCAGCAAGGCTGGAACTGACCTGATTGGCTTGAGCTGATTAAACATTGTCCTCTGTTTTCTCACTCCATCCCATGTTACCCATATGAGATTTTCCATTATGTAGGCATCTCAGCCTCCCATTATCCTAAACAGCGATAGTTGGCTGCATGTGGAGCCCTCTACATGACATGGCATAAAAAGTCATCTTGTTACAACTTTGGATCAGCCAATTTTACAAACAGTCTTAGAAATACGACTTGAGGTAGAAGCACCAGTAGCCTGGAGACAGGGTGTTTAGGTGGGAAATTTTATAACAACTCTTTGATCTGATTCAGGACAGCTATACTAGTAAATTAAACAGTGCCAGGGCCATAGACTTAGGTGCTGGGACTCAGTCATTGATGCTATTAAAATGTTGCAATGGTGTTTGGCACAGTTTTAGCCTGGACCTGCTAGCATGTCTGAGGAGTCAGCATGGGTCAGAGCCCATGCTCCTCGGCTACCTGCTCCGGAGGATAGGAGCGTGCAACAGCGTGGACATGGCCAGAAAGTGCTACAGGGCTGGAGAATATCCCAGCACTGCTCCGCTTTCAAGTACAGATGCAGCCGTTGTATCCTTTGATGTGATTTCTGGAGGCTTCTATGTTCTCCTGTGTCTTAGGTGCTAAGTCTTCTCTGTCTGTGTGAGAAAAGCTTTTAAAGGCTTTTGATTCATCTGAATGAGGTACAGATTTATTGAAAAAAAAAGTCTTGAAAGGTTTTGAAAGATAGAAAACATTATTTCCTGCCTGCTTTAGCCTGAAGTCCTTGTAGGATGAAAGATGCATTTATGCTGTATTAAGTATGGGAGCAACATGCAGATAAGAGATCTGTGTCTCCTCCAAGATAAAAATGTGCTGGCTTCAGCCCTGCACACTGTAGTTCTTAAGGTAGATCAAAAGTAACTTAAAGTAGGGACAATGGCTTTCCAACAGTGCAGATCAAACCTCCAGACTCTTTTTATTAGTCCAATGGTTCTTAGCCACTTCAGGCCAAAGAGACACTGAGACCATCTTGTCTCCACTGCTAGCAGGCATGGGGAAAACCAACTTCTTCCTTAATGGAAGAGAACTTTTCACAGCTATGCACTGAAGCTGTACTCAGATTTCAAGGATTTGCTTATTGCTTCATGTACTGAAGTACAAGAAAGAATCAGATGCTCTCAGTGAACCAGGTTTCTGTTTTGTAAGACAGAGGAAAGTACACAGAAAGACATAGATAACTTATCTGTGTTTGCAACAAATTTTCTTTTTTCTTTTATACTATATGAGCAATAAAAAGCTTTTTACAAGGCATACACATTTCAGTTTATAGCTAGAAAGATGCTTCTCCCTGTCTGTGTTGTCTCTGCAAGTGTCAAAACAGACTTGTATTTCATACCAATAAAACATGAATTTCTTGCCAAGAACAGCAAGAAACAAAACAAAATAAAGCTATTTCCTCAGGAAAAAAAAAAATCAGAGTCTTACAAATCTGCCTCTGATCCTGTAATTGGGCTGATGGGAGCAGACACCATGGGAAACCATACAGCAGCCTGCCTATGCGTATCCATTCCAGTAGGCCCCCCTGTAGTCTCCAAACCATGCTGGGAGGGTCCTTCTTTCTCCTGATTAGTTCCTTACTTCCCAAGCATTCCAGCTCATTTAAAAGGATCAAGGTTTGTGAATTTAGCCCAGAGTGTGAAATCCAGAGTTATTTGCTAGAGCTGGTTAAAAATTTTTCCAATGGAATGTTTTCCTTCCATCAGAAAATGCCATTTTGTCAAGCCAAAACTGCTCTCTGAGGCATGCTGATTTTTCACAATCTTTTGTTTTGGGGAAAAAGATTGGGAAGAAGTATTGTGAGAAGGTCAAAATATTCCATTTCAACATTTCTGGAATGGAAGCTATGGGAGAGGAGGTGTTTTTCAAAGCTACTTTTAGTTTCAAACTGCATTTTGCTTTATATCGCAGAAAGAAAAATATTGCAATACAAGGATTTTTTTCAACCGTGATGATCGTTCATTTGCATTCTGATTCAGAACAAAATAAATGTTAGTTTCATTGAACTCCTTTGGAAATGGGAATTTCTTCTTCTTTCACAGCTTTAGTTAGGGCTATATCAGAGTTGTGAATTCATTGGAGATATATTTTATCCATCAATCTTTGCAACAAGTGCTTAGATGGTTATTTGATCCTAGCAATTTTCTTGGTTAAATGGAAACCAAAATTCATACAAACAACACTTGGCTTGAATAAATGTTCACAGATAGTGAACAATGAAGACATAAAACAGGCGCATGTGACAGCTGATTGTAATTTGTCGTAGTATTCTTGTACAGATTTTTAACCAGTCAGCCAGATTTTATGCTTGTTAACTCTGAAAGGAAGCTAATAAGTAGTAGATCTTACTATATTTTGAGCAATGCTTTTAAATATGGCCCTGTTTTAGATAGATAGGAAATTAAACTTTTAAGTTCAACCCACTTTAGTTAGAAATAAGCACATCCTAAGAATTAAGGACGTGCCTAATTAAACCAGCTTTAATTTTTTTTTAGGTGATAGAGAAGTATTTCATCTTGCTTGTATTTCCTCAGTGCTCCCATTTTTAATCACTTCATGTTTTAAGCCTGATAAATCACACAGAGTGCATAGATGTGTCACAGTAGAAGGATTAAATTCTCAGTTTGATATCAGTACAGAGATGTAAAATAATGCCCTACAGATATCTCCTCATATTTATACTTTTCCAGTTATACTCTGTGTACCTTTCACTTCAAAGACTAAGTAATCCAGAACTGTGCATTAATTTACGATACATTTGCACATCTGAAAGGGCACTGAAAAACCAGGGGATCAAAGATGTTTGAGCCTATTGTGGATTTAAAACAAAGAGTAGCACTATTTGTTTGATCCTGCTAAATTTCTAAAAATATCTTCTTCATTAATAAGAAAGCAGCATGACTTATAGGCATCTAGAGACTTTGCCTAAGTAGGGACATATTGCCAGGATCTTGCAGGCAGAACGTAGCTGTTCAGCCCTCCGAGAGAGGCCACGCCGGTATCACCCAGCACAGCCATCCCCTCCGCCGTTCCTACTTGTCTTCGCCAACATCTTCCAGGCAGGCCTGTAGGACGTAGTCTCCAAAATTACAGGAGCAGCTTAGAAACTTCAAGGTCCTCAAACGTGACGAGTATCAGATCCTTTCTGACTGCCTTCAGATTTCTGAATGCTTGGCTCCTGTTCTAAAGCCCTCTCTGCAGCCTTGAGGTCTAGAAAGCCAATTCTTAAAGAGAAGCTGAGACTTCCAGTTATTCACCTAACGCCAAGGAATGGGATTTTGGTGTGGGAGGAGAAAAAAATCAGAAAACATCAAACTTACCTGCTCTTTAGACCTACCCAGGCTGTATCATTTGCAGATGCAAAGGTGATGAGTCCTGCTAGGAGCAAATATGTACAAAAAGAAGTAACACTAAATCCTCAGCTAGTTTAAATTGTCCTAAGTCTAGCTAGTCCTTAAAGAATATGGAGGCAAAAAATAAAACATTTTAATTCAACTCAGCTGGAGCAGAATTGGGCCCTAAATAGCATCCTCTTTCTCTACATTATTTGGCTTTTAATTTTCATGTATGTACAATAAATGGTAAGGAAAAAGATCAAAACCAAAATGAATGTTTTGATGGATGAATTAGAATATATGTGTGCACTTATAAACCCAGTACCTCAATTTATAGAAAGTTTCTGCATTTGAACCTTTTTGGAATTATTCACAGAATGAAATAATCAAATATTTTAAGAGTTAAAGAAAAGCTATTATCTTCATAGTATGAACTGTGTTACAGTTTATTCTATAAAGAGCATAATGTAAGGCTCTATTTTCATCAAGCATTTATAGTGACCATAAAAACTACAGGAATAAAGCTTTACTCAGAGCTACAGTAAGACATTTTGGCATCCAAAGCACCAGGATGCTTTTACATTTCTCCTGGCACACTTCCTGGCCCTTTCAGGTTTCTTCAGCCTCTTCCTGCTCACACTCTCACTGCAGCCTCATATTCTCTCTTCCTACCACAAATCCAGTGCTTTCTCCTCTATTTGATGCCCAGAAAATCACCTCTTCACCACTCCTTAATTTCACTAGTACCTGAGTGTGGACACTGTTCAGAGCTGCAAACACAGAGACATAATACTAATAAGCAGCAAAAGGATACATTTTAGTTGCTTTGGCTGACAATTTCCTGGATTCGGATATTAATTCCTCAGTTGACCTTCTGCAATTTTTTGCCTCTGATTGCTTGTTCTTGATTTAGAAGAGTAGGCTGGAGCAATCCCTTCCGTTCTTAGATGACCTATTGCCATTTGGATTCCTAGACAATGGATTAAATTGTGAGCTCTGTTAGAAGCCATGATTTTTTTCATAACATTGTCTTTTCTGACTCAACCATTTATGTCAAGTGCACAGTACGGTGGGCTATTGCAGTTAGATGGGGAAGATGGTGGGGTCAAATGCTTGAGGTTTTCTAGCTTATTAACAAGGAATGTGCACTTTCTTTTCTCTAAACATATCAAGGAAGGGAAGGGAAGGGAAGGGAAGGGAAGGGAAGGGAAGGGAAGGGAAGGGAAGGGAAGGGAAGGGAAGGGAAGGGAAGGGAGAAAGGAAGAGAAAGGAAGGAAGAAAGGAAGAGAAAGAAAGGAAGAGAAAGAAAGAGAGTAAAAAAGAGAGAAAGAAAGAAACTCAGAGGTTGTGTAGACACGCCTTCAATCAGGCACAGGCAGGCTGCTCTGCGTGGGCTCCAAGGTGGCTGGACACAAGCCAGCTGAATGCAACAGCATCTTCTGAGAGGTGGCTCAGATTAACTCAGGTTCTCGGCCTGGGCTGGCTCATGTCTGACTGGCTCGGAGCACAGGTGTAATAACACCAGCCAGGGGCGCCTGGCTGTGCAGACGTGCCTAGAGTCTTCTCCTGCCATTCAGGTTTCTTTTCCAGTAAGCATTTTGCCCTGAGCACTCTCTCAGATTTTTCTCAGGACATGCTCATAGTGCTTGCTCTGACTGTGTCCTAGGTACTTCTGCCTATCTCTCTGATATCCTCTTTGGCTTCTCTCAAAAGCTCTGGCACATACAGATCCATCAATCAATGCCCTGTTTTATTCCCAGGAAACCTCCCAGACTCAGTGGCTCAATGGCAGCAGCGAGTGCTTGGCTTGCCCATGGTGCTCTCCTTTCTTCTCACTGTTTCTGAACAAAGCAGTGATTACTTGTGCCCTCACTATAGCAATAATGACTGACACAGTTGTGAAGTACCTTTTATTCCAAAAGTGATTATTGCTCCCAGCTCATTATCTGGATTATCATCTAGTCCTGGATCTTCTCACCATGTAAAGAGGGGTCTGTGTGAGGAGAGCTGTCTTCTGGGGTCTACCTGCAGAGAATAATATATTCATCCATGAAGTGTAGGCAGGACTCTATCAACTGCTTAATGGTAAGATCAGTAGCAGTAAGCAAGGCTGAGGACAGGAAGTAGAAAGGAATATTTTGTTTAATTGAAATGTTAGCCTAAAAACCTCACCCTAATTTATCTAAATTACATTTATCCCACTGAGAAGGAAACAACATTCCTTTCTTAGATTGCTCATTTTCTTCGCAATTGTTATAGGCCTGCGGTGCAACTGAATGCACAAATCTGAGTACTCATAGCCTTTAAAAAGGTACCACTTTCAGTCAAATAAATGATTTCTACTACTTGCTCTGAAGTCTCTCTTCTTTGCCTACATTCACATACAAATCTTTTGCAAACAATGTGGCATTCAGAAGGAATCTTCTGTTTGGTAGAAAGTTTTCCACAATTACATAACTGAAGCCTGTGAGTTGATGCGGAGGTAGGTGAAAATGTGAGACTGAGATTTACAGTAATGTAATTAGATCACTTACAGTAAGGGGGAATGCTCTTCCCTGTGTTAGAACGCATGCCATAGGAGCCTCCCGCTACTCCTTCTATGAGTCATCTTTCCATAGGCATTTCTGAGAGCCAACCACCTGCAGGTGTTAAGCAGTATTTGTTTGTGCCGTGGGTGAAAAATGTGTATGCGCACACAACCTGAATTTGATTAAGAAAACAAGGGCAAAGAAACCAGAGTGCTGTGGTTTCTTTGAATGTCTGCCTGTCTGCTTGGTGACAGAGCCAGTGCTTATAGTCTCGGCCACAATACCCTGACTCATCACGCAGTCTAGAAGTAGCAGTGTTCATCCCCCAGGGGGGCGGGAGCTCAACCACACGAGCATACACAGAGGGCAGCTCAGAGAGCACTGACAGCCTTATCAGCCCTTCTCCAGGCTCCACTTCTACTCTCATTTGCACCATGGTAAATCAAGAGTCCAAGATTTATTGCAGTGGTATAAGCAAGTGCTTTAACTTTTGCCAGGTTAAATAAGTTTCAAAGAAATACTTTGGCCTAGAAACTGAAGCACATGGTTTAGAGCAACCATAAGTTCCCTTCCAGGCTTTGCCTGGACAAGTCGTTTATCTTTGGTGCACCAGCAATAGAATACTGTCTCTTGGTTCACAATAAATAATATCTCCTGTGCCTAACAATCCTTATCTACCTCCCAGGCATGTTGTGAGAATGAATAGATGTTTTTTAAGGAGTTTTGCAAGCCCTCCATGAAAGGAGTTACAAGGGACCAATATGTAATTATTACCATTATCTTGTACAACCATCCAGTTGTGGAGCCCTGGTTTTATACATACAGAGGGGTATACTACAACACCAGACTTGCAGTAAGAAGAGGGAGAAGAGGTTTCCATGCCACTGCAGCTCCAGATCAGCCTCGGTACTTAACCCAAGTGGAGCCAGGGATGGGACGGATGTGTTTTTTCATTCTACGTCAACCAGATGAGTTATAGGTACTGGATAAACTACCAAAGCCTGAAAGCAGGGACTAGACAGCTTTGTTGCACCTGACTACTACAGCCACTGGACTACAAGGTTCATGCCTCCCCTTCTGCCCCTCTTCGGTCCAATTAGCTCCTTTTTGTACTGTGGCACAGCTTTAATCTGAATAGTGGAAAGTGCCCGAAGCCAGACTGAAGGGATTTAGCATTGATGATGAAAGGCATCTGAAATCATGGGTAAAATCCATAGAAATGGCCTGTGCTATTCACCTCTGAGTCATAAAGAGAAAGAGAATTTCTAGAACAGCAACTACCTGGCTCGAGCACAGCTGCATATATAAAGCAATACAACTTCTCAGGCAAGTGTTATGTTCTGGTCTAAGGGAGTGGCCTGAATCATTATAAAGCTTGAGCCAAGGCTTCCTTTTTCAATTAGGAGATGCAGCCAAGAGAGTTATCTACAGATGGCAGAAAGAACAGTTACAAGAAAGCCAGGTTCTTGTGCTCATCCTGGGATAGTTATACCCTCTGTGAGAAAAAAATATATACTGAAAAGAACCCTGAGCAGGGCACCTATGGATTATGCCAAGTGCCTTATTAATCTTACCTGGGGCCCTATATGCTCTGGAAATTGGGTAGCGTAAAATCCTGGGCAACGCTGACAGGGGAGGTCAAGGAGGTTGTGGTGGCTCCCCCGGCTCCAAAGAGAGTGCCAACAGCTTTACAATGCTGAGGCACAGGCAATAGGCGCCTAAGCTCAAGATTTTTCAATGCAAATAAATAAGGTAAGAGAAAAGAAGTAACAGCATTTTACTTTACAGGTAAAGGCAACAAAGACCCCAAGTAACTTTCTGGAGGTCATCCAGCAGCTTGAGGCAGAGGCCAGACCTGAACTCTGCTCTCCTGAGACCTGACTCAAGTCATTTTCCTCTCCTTGTGATATCTGTCCTCAGCTGTGCTTTGAATATAAGTGTGCTGATTCTTACATTAAAATGCCCCAGTGATAAAAATCTATGGAAAATAAACTAAAAAGGGTAATGGCAGAGAGGTAGGCTGTCTTTTCAGCTGAGATCTGAAAGTGGCTAGAGCTGAAATGAGGATGTGAATCCCTGCAGTTCTGAATAAGGAAATAATGCTGATGCTTTCTTTGGGAGCGGTGAAGTGGTTTCTGCAGCGCTTCTGTGTAAGTGAACTTCATCCCCTCCTTGCATTGCCAGGTAAATTCGTGCTGCATCAGACAAAACTTGTAGTCCATAGCAAGAGGGGAAGATCCCTAAGCATTGTCAGCAAAATCTTAAATGGTCACAGGATGGTTGTGTGAACAAGCCGTTATATAGCCACTGTGAGACAACCAGTTTTAGCACTGAGCTTTTACTGTAGTTTTTGCAGTTGGACTGTCAGTAGATACAGGTCTCCATCAAAAAATAGTAAATTTTAGACTGTTTTTTAGACTTAGAGATCTCCCTAGGAGTTAAACCTTCATCTCACTGTTATGATAAAGGCACATTTTCCTCAGTGACTCCGGGCTAGGGTACTTACATCCATGCTGCATGGTTCGGCGCAAAGCTCCTGGCAACAAGAGTGCAATTCTGCCACCCCAGCTCAGAGGCTCCTGAGATCTTGCCCTGTCTATTCACAGCCTACAAAGGGACAAGCCAATATATAGACACCAAGGCACAAAATATTTGATCAAAAAATCAGTCTGAAGCCGCCCTCCCTAAAGCTAAGAGCAATGAGATCCTTGATTTCAGTGGAAATGGGATCCATTTAAGCAGAGCAACATGAAATTATGTGTGGTTTGAGTGTTTAGATTTTTCCAATAACTAGTAGTCTCATGCACTCCATACTTATTTTTAGAATAAAGTACACTCCTATTATCCTCAGTATAATCGACTAGTTTGCTGAGTCATATATACAAATACAGAGTTTAACTTATGACTTTGTGCTTCACTGTTGAAACATAAACACTTTGATGCTCATGAAATATGCTTAGTATTGATTATGTTTCTTTTGCTTTTATTTTGTTTATTTAACTTTATTTGATTTTATTTTTGATTTTTCTTTCTATTTTATTTTTATTTCTTTAGACTTTTCTCTATTTCCACATGTTGCTAGGGAATAGAGGAAGGAGAAAAAGCAAGGGCCTGATCCAAAGCCACTCCAATCAGCCAGGAAGCTTGCCTTTGCTTCCATCTTGGATCATGCCTGAAGTGTGGGCTGGTAACATATTATTTGAAAAATCTGCATTTAATCCATGTGACACTAAAGCACTCCTCTGCCATCTTGTCAAAATTATAAAAAGTATGGCAATTCATACTGCTTAAGCACTGGAACATGTTATTAGGAAAAGCTATACCAGCCACAATGACATTTTGCATGCCAAAAGTCAGCTTTTCACTCAAGTCAGTGGTATTGGTGGTAAAATCTAAGCTCAAGCTGAGTGATTTTTCTGGAGAACTCAAAGACAAGCGTGTGGAGTTCTTGCTTTTCAATATAGATGCAGTCTGAGTGACAGACGCTATTATTTGCTGGGAAGTAGCATAGAGAGAAACTTGCCAGCAGTAAAATGTATTTTGTCCCCTTCATCCCAGCAAGCTAAATGGTGGCCTGTAAAGAAAGTCCAGCAGTTCTTAGAAGTGGGATCTGTCCTCTTTCAGGTGAGACTGTTCTGCTTTGTGAACTCCAGCAAAAAGGAGCTGATTTTGCAGAAGGGGAATGTGCAGCCCGAAACCACTACAAATGTTGATCCTACTAGAAATAAGCACTCTCCCTTCCCACTGGTTAGAAAAGGAGAGTACAAAAGTCCCAGTGATTCATTCTCTTATCTACCAGAAAGTGGGAACCTCACCCCACCTTATTAAAAGCGAAATGTTTTACCCAGACATGTGGCCTTGCATGCAGTTCTGTTAAACTCTTACACTGGAATAGTTTGTAGAAGTCAATGAATTCCTGAACTTTCATAGTCAGTTCCTTCCTAAGAATTTCTCTTAAGCACATGCGCTGGCAGGCTATCCCTGACCAAACTGGTTACATGGGTTTCCCAATGATCTTCTCTCTTGATGAGAAGAAAACTTTGATGGTTTATCCCCTGTCTGGGTTTGTTCTTAAGGAGAAAAGCCCTGTTTGGCAGCATTAACTGTCCTTCAGCTTCCCTCTTATGCCTTTAGTTTTCTGACAGCTAACAGACAACTTCCTCTTTTGCCGACAGTCCTGAGCACTTCTTCACGCAGAGATGGTTACAAATAGAGGTAGAAAGAAAAGTGTCAACATTCAAATGGTACCTTTCTATAAATAAATTAAAGAACGTGACACATATTGAGTATATCAAGGGAAGAGAGACCCTGATTTGATTTTTTTGATCTTTTCCTACTCCACTGGCTATTGATTAACGGTTACTTTATAATATTAGGTAAAAGGCCTGATGTCCCTAATCTGTTTACTGTCATTCATCCCTTACCCTTCCAATAGTCAGTTCCTTCATTCACCAGTCTGAGGTCAAATGGAGTTGTTTTGTGTGAGAAGAAAAAGATTGAGCGTTTAAAATGAATCATATCAATTTGTGAGTGTGTGTGAAACAGATAACCACAAACCACTTTTGCCAACACTGCCACTCATGGGATTTTGTTTCAGATGAAATGTGTCCTGACTTCTAAGTGTTTCACATCTTTGCATTTGCTGGCAATTGTTTTTTTGAGACTAACAGAGACCTGATTGTGTGAGAATTCATTAAGGAAGAGAAAGGGCTACAAACATATGATTTCATAATGCATCAGAGGGTTTGTGGCTATTACGCCAGAACTACAAAGCAACTGCTATGCACAAGTTGGATGTGAATGTAGATGAAAATTGATTTAAACATATGTATGCAATGGGTAGACATCATAGTCCAACCATCACCAGCTTGCTTTATGAGCCAGGATTTTTATGAGTCAAGAGAAAGCACAATGTAGACGAGCAAAGCAACTCAGAGCAGTAGGAGCTGATCCAGCAACCACATTTCAGACATAAAAAGTTAAAGCTAACAAGATGGCCAGTGAAGTTCCCAAGCAACCAGATGCTGTGGTAAAAGTATCTCTTATGCAGTGTTTGGTCTAGACATGAGTGAGAAATGAGGAGGAGTGGGAACAAGATCCGATAATTCTAAGGTGCAAATCAATGTCATACCACGTCAAACGGGTCCAGTAGTCCGTTTTACCCCTTCCACTTCTCATACATTTTAAGAGTTTTTAATGCTTCTGATTAGCTCTTCTTCCTCCATCAGTCAACAACTCATTGGCAAAATGATGACTTGGCACCTAGGAAAGGTGTATTTGTGGCTGTCAGTCACACAAAGTGCTCTGAACTCCTGCAGAGATGCACAGTATTTGCATAGTCGGTCATCAAAACTTCACCACAACCTCTAATGACAATTCCATGATAGATAATGGCATTATTTTCTAGGAGATTTTATTGCATTTCATTGTTAAGAAAAGGAAAAAAAGTAGAAGATATATCTATGTATGTTGTTCACATTGGCTTTATATGCAAAAAAAGACTTTCCATTTAATTGATACTTTGTGTGTCTACATCTGCACTGGAAGAAATGTATGGAATTATTTGGTGGTCATAGCCTAGCTGCTTAGGTGGTAACTTGATAAAACTCAGTGAGCATTGAAACTAATTGGCACACCTACTAGCAGACTCAGCAATAAGTCCAGAAGTAATAATAAAATATCCTTCAACTTCCTGGGAAGATTCCTCTGGGCCTGACTGACTTAAGCACAGTGACTGCTGTGCTTGAGCACATCTGTGGTGCTGTTGTCTTTTTTGCTTGTACAGAGTTTAGAGACTTTGGTTTTGACCTGTTAAAGCTTTGTTTCGCTCATTTTTAGGTGTATGCTGCTCTGCAGTCTTTAAAGCTCTGATTTAAGTTCCCAGACTCTTTATAAAGAATAAAGAGGGTCAGATCTGCATGCGTAACTAACAGCGTTACTCCTTTGTTTACCAGATGGCTCAGTAGTTAATTCTGCACCCAGGAACAGGCCTCTGCCCATTAGGATTTATTCAAGATTTCATACTATTCTTGAAATGCTTTCTGTTCTTCATGGAACTGATTGATATTTCTACATCTTTTCAGCAAAATAAATTAGGCAATGCAGACCTTCAGGCCATGATGGCTAGAGCGTTTCTGGCTAAGGGGAAGGACCAGTTCCCTGGAAACAAAAGCCAAGCTTAGTCAGCACTGCTGCCGTTTTACCCTTCCTCAGCTCGTCTGGGCAGGGAGTCAGTTCTCAGAGCTGAACTAGGTAAAGACTAGCCCTACAAAGTAAAACAGCGAATTTCCAACCAGCTTGGCTCCCTGGACTGGTTCACGGTGGGGAAGGGAGAGAAACATGCTCCCAGGGTAGGACACTCATAGGACCAACTTTCCTTGCTCTGGATCTGGACCCTCAGACTCACAGAAATTTATGCACGTGTAAGAGAAGGCCACAGTCAGGTAGGGTTTTGAAGACCTTACTTTTAGAGCAGAGAGTGTAACCTTTGGATCTTTCCCCTTCACTCTCCACAGCTGTTGACTCTGCTCTAGGCCCTGCTCTATATTTCAAATAAAAAAGTATTATGTAGGCCATCAAGTTCAGCATAAAGGAAAATCTTGCTCTGACTGCAAAGCTGTTCATGTATTTGTTCCTCCTGCTTTCAAATGTCCACATCTCCAGCAGTGGTGTGCGATACACTACGTATCTGACCATTCTGCAGGTTTGTCTTTAACGGAGTGACACAAAACTTCATTTGTACAAAACCTGTGCATTTTGAGCGAAGAGGTGCCTACCAGTAGGATGGGCCTAACGAGGACATATGTAATGTCCTCCATGAAAAAGCAAGGCACAACAGCAGTCCCTCTGCAATGGGCCTGTTTTTTCTTAAAGGCTTCATGACGCAGACCACTTTAAAGGGGACTGGAAGGCACCCTTTGTCAAATTTCTAGTAACACATCAGGGATCAAGGTTTTTGGTTTTTTCTTTTTTTTTTGAACCAGAGTTACCATTACTAATTGAAACCTGACAATGTTGCTGAGGCCAAATTTCATGAGAACAACAAAGTTATTTTAAAAAAAATGATTCATTCCCCACTCAGTGCACTGTCAGTTCCTGGTACTCCTCGCACTTAATGCCTGAGGTAGCTAATGGCATTAAGACATGAAAGAAATCATCAACATGCTTTCGACTCCCATTGGAATCCTTCATTAAAATAGTTCTGACACTTTGTTTCTCTGTTTGTCGAACTATATGCCAGTAGCCACACGACTAGTATTCTGACCAACGGAGTGATAATTCCCAGAAATACAGAATTTGTTTAGACTACTCCAGACGCAGCCACCTTGACCGGATAACCTCCTCTGGGTTTTGCAATGCCAAACGAGTGTCCGTTCTGGCGAGGCAGGGCCACGCTCCAGCAAGGGTCGCGGCTCCCCGAGCGCGGGGTGCAAAGGGCACTAGCAAACAAAACGTCTCCTGCTTACGGCCATCCTGCACAGCTGCCCTGGAGATGTTTTCTGCTCTTTTCCTCCTCCCCCACGATGTACATGTTTATATACCTTTGCCTTGCTCAGGGACCAGACAGTCACAGGGGCTCCACAGAGCGTGTTAAGGGAATCCGTTCATGCAAGACACGCTCCCATGGCTGGCTAGCAAGCACCTAGTGGGTAAAAAAAACCCCACAAAACACAAAAACAAAGTCGAAAATCCTGACAGTGGTAGTAATACTGCCTTCTGTGGACTACAAGAGGTGACCCATCACCAGAAGGTCATTCCAACAGTTAAGTAGTTTTATTTGGATAGAAGGAAAGGAGGGAGCTTTAGCCCCTCACCTACACTGTCCCTGTGTGGGGGCAAGCACAGCCATGCTGTTTGCTTCCCCATCCTGCTCTCTGCCCCCTTGCCCCAGTCCTTTTCACCCAGGAAAACAGGTCCCGTTCCAGCCCCGTCTCTGCTGTCGCTTGGTAAATATAGGGTTTCCCACTCATGTGAGTGCTAGCTGGCAGGTCAAAAACAGTTTGTTGCCAAAGGTAGATTTAACTAGTTTAATGTAGCAGGTTCCCAAATCTGTGCCGAAAAGGACATTTCTGCCTTGAGAGTAAAGTGACTCTCCGTCTCTCTCTCCCAGTTCGTTCTGACCTAAAACAAGATTCCCACCAGCGATCGCTATCAGTGAGACTATGAACTGCTGGCGCAGCACGCGAGCCCTCCGCAAGCTGCCGCTGCGAGCGGTGCATCTGTGTGAGTCAATGGCCAGCGAGCAGGTCGTGCTGCCGGCGTCACATTACCCAGCCGGAGCAATCAGCACCGTATCCAGGCCATGGGCAAGTGATACTTATCTGGCTGCTGATCAGAACAGCTGAGGACGGAAGCGAGCATTAATCAGAAATAGAAATTACTTTGGAAAGATGTAGAGGTTTTGATAAAAGGTTGTGGTCTTAAAGAACAAAAGCATTCATCCTTATGCTCATCAGATAGTAGCAAAAGCAGTGAATTATAATCTAAAATTTAAATGTACATCACATCACATTAAACCAGTGTTCCCCTACTAACATATTGCTTTCCCATCTCTACATCATAACATTTTACAACTGTCAGAACTGTAGCTCTCGATATACACTTATGGTGTCAGCTGGATCCTTGTCTAAGATGAACCAAAGACAATCTATTACCAGGAAAGTGAAAAACAATAATCCAAAGGCTGATAAAAGACAGCTAAGTCAGGGGAAGTGCATCTAAATCCAGGACTGAAATAGCCCAGCTCTCAGATGACCTGCTATTTTGAACGGCTTCGAACTTCAGATAATTGCAAAATCTTACAGTGGCAAATCTTCCCCATAGCTTCTCTGTTGCACTGAAATCCTTAAGGATTTGTGGCAAAGAGACATTTCAAAATTGGATTTTTTTTTAGTCTTGGGTGGAATAAAAAGCCACATTTCCTGCTAAGCAAAAATTCCAAAAATTTCAATTTGCAACCACAGAAGCATTTTGTTAGTGTCTTACAGCCAATATGCAGGAACTTGTATACTCCATTAAAATATTAGAGAGACACAACATACACAGCCTATTAAAGTTGTATTATAGTAATAGTATTCTAATATATGATATTTTTGTGCATATAGCCCAACACAGCAGCTTACCTTAAAAAGCAAAATAATGCTGCCACCCTCAGTCTCCCTCTGTGATTCAGCAGCAGTGAATTGGACATGCTAAGAAAAGTATACTCTGAGTTACTTTTCCATATTAATAATCCATCTGCCTCTGTTTCCCTCCTGCCTCTTATTTTGCGGGGCCTCTATGAGGTTGTGCCTTGCTGCCCATTTCTTTCAGTGGCAGCTAGGAATAACCCAGACAACAAGAAAGGGCTACTCCCATGGGGAAGGAATACTTGACTTTCCAGTGGCCCCAAGAACTTAATTTCAGCAATTAACTTCAGCACAGTAATCTTCAGCATATGGATCCCTCCTGTGGCTGTGATTCTAGCTTTCAGACACAGGAAAAAATATTTTTACCATCTGGCTGTCATTTGTGCTTTCTTTGTAGCAGTGAGAAACGTTTCACCTACACAAAAAAAACTGGTCTGGCTGGAGTTTCAGCATTTCGAAGGGAGCACGGGATCATCAGGAGCACGGGATGCTATCTAAATTCTGCACATTTCCAATGTTTAAATTCAGCTCCTTGAACATCAATATCCAATTTCCTTATGCCTTGAGTGTTTGGATGTCCAGTTCTGGCTATGCTGTGCCCTCGCTTCTCACAGTGATTTTGACAATGGCTATGTGTGGGCAAGTGAGAGGAAACGTGGGCTGCTGGAGAGGGTGTGTGACATGTGTCCCTCACGCATCTACAGACCATTTCTTTTGCATTGCTTTGTGTTTGACCTGGTTTTGAATGCATGAGATCTATTTTTACCAGGCTGCATAGGCAGTGCCTAAGTACACTGAATCAGTTCATGAAATAATTAGCCACCCATTTGAGATATTAAGTAACCACAGCCTGGGCTAATACTTGGCACGTGTGGGAGCCTGGCTGGAGTAGGTTTGTCTCAGTATGTATTGCTGCAGCTGCTCCAGCCAGCAGTGTGCATGGGAGACTTTCTCTTGTTTTTCCTTCAGTGTCAAGATAAGGTAAGTGGTTTATTCCAGGACTCTGCATGGAGGTAATTAAAATATTCATCTGCCTCAGAGTTCAGTCTCTTGAGGTAGTACTGCCTATCGGTAGCCAAGAGATGGGGTCCATGGCTGTAAACTGAAGTTTCAGCTAACGATCTCCTAACCCAGCTTTAACCTACATAACCCCTAATGGGCCCTGGGTGGTGCTCCTCAGGAGCGGAGGGAACTGCTTTTCTGCCATGCCTTCTCTTTCCTGTAACTCCAAATAGCCTCCAGGGCAATGCTGTGCTTTCCCTGCTCACAGCCTCTCCCTGCTTATGCCCTTCTCCAGGTTGCTCACAGGGATGTACCACGCCGCCAGTCCTAACACTGTAAGACCTACTGCAGACAAAGTGTGGTTTTGGTTTTGGACATGCAAAATACAACTGCGAGGGTTTAGCCAAAACCACCTTCCCCCCTGCCTGCTTTAGCCTCTACTTTCATCTCGGCATTCAGAATGTGTCCCCTCTGGGATTTATTTACGGGCATGCCATTGGATTGAAAAAGACACAAAAGACCTCTCACTTTCTTGCTGGAGTATTTCGAGAATAACAACCTTAAGCAGTCCAAAATGTTCTTCTTGTCCTTTCCTTCTGTCCTGTCATAATTGCTACTTTTGGTGGTGGTGGTGGTTGTTGTCTATTAACCCCGCAAGCCTCAATTACAAAGTCATGAAACAAAACAACGGTTGTGAAATTTCCAGAGCTGGCATTGTGTCCTTCTAGCCCACAGCACGTAGTGTTGTTGCTTAATAATCAACCTAAATACTCCTTGTCCCTTCAGTGATGAATACATTATACCCGTCTGACACCTCTTCTCCTAGACCAGCTGGAAAGTTTAATTAAGTATATGCATAGGCAAATATCATTGTAAAAAGTCAGGAAGGACTAGTTTAAATGGACCTGGTGCTATCTATGAGATTATTGTCACTCTGCTCAGGATAACATCAACTGGATGACAGTCTGTGCCTCCTCTTGCGCTGTTAAGCATACTGCCTGGCCTGATGGCTAGTAGCCCTTTGTGGACTCTAATGATTTATGAAACTGTGAAATATTATAAACCAGACAGTGAATGTCCCACCTTCCTCTTCCAAATTTGAGTGGTCTCATAGCAGGCTATGCTGGTAGTCCTGGCAGTGCCTGAGATGAAGTCTCTAAAAAGTGAAATCCAAAACCAAACAGCAAAAAATATATATTCCACATTCCTTTGTCACTTTCTTCTTTTTGTTTTAAAAAATTATGCAACGTATTCTTTGCTTAGTAATGTGCTTAATCCCCATAAGAGAAACAAACGATTCATTACAGCTCAATGCTTTACCTCCTGGATGAATGTTCCTCAAATTAGGAATGGGTAATTGCTATGAGGCTAAACAACTGATTATTTTTGAGAATAAACAGCCTTCTCAGAGACGTGAAATACTGCTTTCCTGATTTTCCATCACCAGATCTTGGAAAAACATGTGATCCCTTGCAAAGCTGCTGACACTGTGCTGTTGTGTTCAGGGTCCAAATAGCTAGAAGTGGAAAATCTATACTTGCTCACAGGAAACAAATGCAGATTCCTCATACTGAACATGAGCTGGATGGAAACAATCTTTCACTCTCTGATTAAACCTTCTGATCCCTCAAATATCAAATATTTCCCATAACAGTTTAAACAGAAGAGTGAAGAGGAAAACTGACTAACTGAATGTAGAAGAAAATTCATCCAAGTCCTTCTGAGATCATCTTTCCTCCTACAATTACCAAATTTTACAATTTTTTTGACAGAATTTTAATCAAAAGATTTATCTGTAACCTATCTCCTTAGAAGGAGAAACAGATGAATGCAAGAAAAAGAATCTGAAAAGGAAAGGAAGATCTTTCATGGTAAATATTTATTAATTTATATTTTTCATCAGACATAATAACCCTTTGCTCTCTTCCCAGGTCAGTACTTCAGGAAAGGAAACATAGTACTCACATAGCCAGTTTTCTCTTCACTTATTTGAAGGATTAAAGTAAATCAAAGCTATCTAACAATAAGGAAATGTAAAAATAGATTTGTTTTCCCAAGCACTGAATTGGGAGATTGCAATTGTTCTTGATAGCATTGTTCTCCCATCACTGAACTACCCCATTCCATTTTTACAAGAAAATTTTTAGTGAGTTGCTTCAGTTACATTTTTTCCAGGAATAAAATGAGTTTATGAGAAAATAAAAGTAATTTCCATCATTAATGCTTTTCTTCTGTGTTCAAAGAGCAGACAGTAGAGTATTAAATGTTTTGATACACTTTTAAATGCTTTTAAAAAATCTGTATACTATTACAGCATTACTCCAGTTTGGAATAACTCCACTGAAAAAAGTGGTGTTACAGTAGGATACATTTGGAGTCAGAGTAGTGAATCAAGCTACACATTTATAATTTAACATTGATCCCTGAATTTCATAAGTTTGTTTAAAAATAACTCTTTTTGTCTTGCAAGTGCTGTGCTTTGTAAGCCTGCATGGCGCTTTAACAATCAAGAACAAGGATGCCAGGAGTTATTGCATCTGAGTTTTGCTTTGTTTATTAGTAACAGATAGCTTCTTTTCTATTTAAAGTTTCTTCTTTTAGTATCACCGTCACACTTAGCAGCTATGGACCTTCCTTGTTTGTCTTACACCTTGCATATATTTTGACACTACCAGGTATCCTGACAGTTAAAATAATTCCTGAAAATAATTCTGGTGTTGTGTGATAATCCACAAGTTGATGCAGAAACTCTTAATTTTGTCTCCCAGTTCAGCAGAAGATCTGGCCAAAAAATGGGCGTTTTCTCTTGGAAAATGACAACGCAAAAGAAAAACAAAGCAAATGTACAAAAACTGGACTTTATTTCCTGGCACACTTCTCTCAGAACATTTGTATTTCAATTACCATTCTGAAAGGCAAAAAAAGGCTAGACTAGGATTACAAAATGAAATATTTTTGTTTTTTGAAAATGTGGCTGTAGTACCTCCTGGGAGTTTAGTTTAGGTGTCTCCATCTCCCTGGCTTTTAAATCTCTGATCCATGGTTCAACTTGGGGGTCCTTGGACAGCCAAGATATTTAAAAAAAAAAAAAAAAAGGCAGTGTAATCAGTTTAAATTGACCATACGAGAGTCGCTACTTCCACTGGAAAATCTGGGAGTCAGCGAATTGATTAAGCTTCAAAGCCAGGGATGTGCAGCTTTGGGCTGAGGTGATGGGTAGTTAACCAGCTGGGCACGAACTCCCGCTGCGGGGCGAAACGAGTCAACATCGCTCCCGGATGTGCAAGCAGGAACCTGGCATCAGGACTTCTCCCATTTTGCTCTTTCTTGAAAGACTGCTAAAAGGTTAGCATGGAAAGTGAGCTGGGCTGAGGCTGCCAGCCAGCCAAGTTGTTGGGTCCACAGAGGCTGCAGAGGCGCCGGGTGAGGATGACGATGTCCGTTCTCGCTGCAGCAAGCGTCAAAGAGCTGCGTACCTGACACCTCACAGCGCAGGAGCCTGGGTTTCCATTTGGAGCCCATTTCATCCCTTGTCCGGAAGCCAGGTAATTCTCACCTGGCGGCTCTGGGGGAGCAGGCTGGTGCAGGGCTCACTCCTACCAGTTTTCCAGGAAGGCGACAAGAGGAGCCTCCCTCCGGCGTTTCCCAAGGGCAGGAGGTGGGGATGAGTCACAGGATGCTATAGCTGGGGTCAGATCAGTGCAGGCCATCCATCTGCCTGCGCTCATCGTCTGCATGTGGGAAGCTAGCCTCTCACAAAATAGTACAGACCTGATGCTGGTGTCAAATCCGCACAGGAAAAATCCTTAGAAATAAAGCTGGAAGGACTTTGCAGAGAGACATAAGTCCATCCGAAAGGATTTGATGGCAGGCATGGGAGCAACAGCTACTCATCTGAGAAAGAAAGATGAAGTAGCATTTGCAGGTTCTCTTTCACATTGCATTTGCATGCAAACTTCTAGAGAAATTCCTCAGGAAAAAAAAACAAAATATGTTTAAAATGAAAACCTTTTAGCTGACACCCTTTAAAATCTTCAAATATTAAAGTATGGAGCAAAAAGCCTTAATTTTGGTACCTCTTTCAAAAAACTTGCTTAAACTTTGCTCTGTACAAAAACTGTGTGAGACAGAACTGCCCAAATTTTTGCAGGAAAAAAAAGCATTAAAATGTTCACAGCTTCACATACCCATTGCTGAATCACTGTATTGAATTACAGGCAGTTACTGTATACTGAGACAGGGGCATGACTTGTTTTCTCAGCAAAATATTCATATATGAACAGAAAATCTAGTATGTTTTGAATGTTTGTTGAATATGTGCTGTGTGAGTTCAAAAATCATACAATGCTGGCTCCATGCTGCTTTGGCTGGAGTAATTAAAAAACTGCTATTATCTTTGGTGGTAGCAAAGTTGTGAACCCACTCAAAATACATGTTCCCATGAAAAGTCACACTAGCTGTAAAAAGAAAAAGAATGTTTTCTTCTTTGCACTATATATTTGTTTGTCATTGATTAAAAAAAGCATCAATCTTTTTGAAGTCTTTTGCTGTTCATAAAATGTAATAATGACAGAGCATCAGGCAAAATATTCTACTGAAATTACCAAACTGTTCCCCTGGAAAACACAGGGATTATGTGCTAGGGATAAATACAATATTAAATAAGGAATTAGAAAGGGAACAGAGGAAATCACACTGTAAATCCAAAGGAAAAAAAATCCTTTCTAACTTTTTTAACACAAGTGTTAATAAGAAATTATATCCCATTTTGTTTCAGGCAATTTAAAGGGTGTATTCCACCGTGCTCATTTTTCATTAAATTCTTTTTCTGTAAGAGATAGTTTATTATAATTGCAAATGCAAATACACTTGTGGAGGGTGATTCCTAGGTTATGGACTTGAACTGTGGCTCATGAAGTTGCTTTTGCGATGTGGGATGTTCCTGTCTCTCCCTGAGGACACCTCAGTTGCTTTACTGCTGGCACTGCGAATGCAATCTGCAGCCAGCAGTCACTGCGGGGCAAGAACAGAGCTTGTAATCATGGGCCCGGTTATATTCACACAACTCACAGGTACTTGAGGTACAAAAGGCACTAATGGGATCATTTCATACAATCAACAGCAAATACAGACTACAGAATTATCTCCAGTAATTCCTGCACCGAGTCTCATAACCTGTGGCCGAATTAGAACATATCTTTTTGAGAGAGCTGTAATCTTGATTTATTAGTTTAATTTGATTTCTTTGCTTTATTCCCTTGTGGTTTGAATTAGTTCCAGACATGTATTTTTGTTTGAAATGGGAATCCTAAATTCACAAATGAAGTCAATCAGGCAGCCAGCTGATTGGCAGGCATATCTTGGACTACTGTTCCCGAGCACAGAATTTTCTTATAGGTGCTGTAGTAGCTACAGACACTGTGTGGATTCTTGGCTTTATGTATAATTTTTCCAGAATGCCCCAAAACTGAAATATGCATGGATGACACAGATACAGAAATACACAGTACCTGAGCAAAACAGTCTCCTGTGGTCCAAATACACCTGAACTGCACTTTAGATTGTCTCTGATTGCAAATGGTAATAGTCATAGGGTGCCTTGGTATTGTGGGATCCCCCCTAGGGGAGAGACAACAGCTTACATGTAGCCTGTAGAGACTGCACAGACCAGGTAGGAATCCCTTTCCGTGTGCTTTCAGGGATGATCACTGGTGCCAGGATTGCTCTACGCCAAATTCCCTGTCTCTGAAATTTTTCCCTTTGGAAATCTGCCGTGGCTTCTGCGCAGCAAGGTTCCTGGAAGTAGGTAAGGCACATTAATCTGAGTTACTTTTTCAGCTAATCTTTGCTGTTGATTGATTGACTCCTGGCATGGGGGAAAGGAGAAGTTCTGGTACGTTGACACTATTCCTCATGGGTAATTTTATGCAAGGTATGGCTTTTAAAATTTCTAGGAGGTCAACTTCCCACTACAGCTCCAAAACAGTAAAGGAAATAAGCTTTGCTGTCCTGCTCCACTCACTCTAGTCCCCTTTCCAACCAGCGCTATTCATGGGGGGGATGTGTTAGTAATGCAGGTACCCACTGTTATGTAATCTTTCATATTTAAACACTAGTTTCAGGGAAAGAACAATTTTTAAATATACGACATTCTTACTAGATTCATATCTCATGTGATCTTATGTGAAATATTTTACCAGTGTATCTTCATTTGGCTATAAAAGGAGAAAGCAGAAGGAAGCCAAGAAAGTGATAAGTAGGTTATACAATAGAAATATTAATTGAGAAATGTTGAGTGGGTGGGGGAAGGAAATGACTTAAGAGACTGAAGGGATGAAAAGAGGAAATGACTTCATTCCTTATGTTACCGTGTAGTGTCTCAGCATCCAATCACAGGGGGAGGTAAAAAGGATGGGAGAAGAGCATAGTAGAAAAGAAACACATTAAGTAACTGCTCAGGGTGGCTTTGGGAGTCATCTTTGACAATCAAAGCAAGAGAAAATGCTTACAGCTCACCTGAGGTCAGCTGGAGCAGCTACTCAGCCTTCCTGACAACGCATCTACGGGACTGGAAAAGCAGAGGAGACTTCTTACTGTTAAGCTTAATCTTAATAATGTCATTTTGGTTTAGTTCTTTGCAACTTTATGCCATTATTACAAAGGAATATGCGTCAAGTAAACCTATTCTTGCCTTTATAAATCTTCCTCTAGAGATGACTCTGAGGCAAAGCATTTCCTTCCTACAGGCACAGTAATGTTTAAAACTAGAATCCTGGGCTGTCTTTTGTGTGCCCAGTAACCAGCTCCAGGAGTCCCTGCCCTCATGCGTTTACCTCTAAAATAGGACAGCTGTGTGCAAACTGCCCATCAGCCATGGCCTCTGGCCTTCACTAACTTTCAAGCTGCACCCAGGAGCTGTTTGGCGTGAGCCAACTTCACGCTAGGGGCTGTTCTAGCAATTTAACAGCACTGAACTTCAATTTCCAGTGCCTGGGAACTTTTCCAGCTTTATTTGCTAGCACAGACGTAGCTAAAGTGCTCCTCCGCTAAGCTGCGTGCCATGGTTTAGGGGTTTAAGACAGAGGTCTGTGTGCGTGAAATTTCTCGCAATACCTAATGTAATCTAGGGAAGTTACTTGGCAGACAGTAGTACAGTGGATTAGAGCCTGAACCACAAGAGTCTCCTGGGAATAGGTAACACATTTGCAAGGCTCTCTTCTGACCTAGTCTAGCGAGCGACAGAGATCTCTAACGCTGATAGAAAAGCCGTTGTGCATCCTCCTGACCCCTTTGCAGAGGGGCTGTGTGACTTCTGCCTGAACCAGCAGGCAGGAAGCAGCAATCTCGTGCTTTGATTCTGTGCCAGCTTCTGCAGCTTTGTCCCACCCTCGTCATGCAAAGTGTCCCTAACACTGCTTTAGCTGCTCTCATAAAGCATGGACTTTTTTTTTGTTGTTTGTTTGTTTGTTTGATGTTCTGAGTCTTCCCTGCTTTCCTCTGGGGAATTTCACAACCAGCTGGATCAGTTGAATAACTTGGCTTGAAGATGTTCCATTTTGTACTGATTTCTGTGATTACAAGGATAAAAGCTGTGGTATCAGACAGTGTTTCAGTAAGGTCCAGAGAGCTATATGGAAGAACAGTGCTTCTGGGCTTCCAGTGTGCGTGATATATAATGCTGATGACTGTGGATCAGACATCTTCTGGCTGCGTTACACCGCTCCACAGACAGTCCAGGTTTATGATTGTTTTATATCACCAAGACATCACAAAGCATCCCAAACATGCCAGTGAATGTGGCCCATTGAATATATCGTATTTCTGGATACCTGGGGGAGATCATTGTTCTTCAGAATGGAATGTGCTCTGTGATCTTGAATCCTTTTTGACTGCAAACATAGGAGTCAGTACAGGAAAAGCATCCTTAAGCCAAGTTATCCCACTCATCCAGCTGTTAAAAAAAACCCCAGAGGAAATGAGGGGAAACCCAGACTTTAGGAAAGCCTGAAGCTTTGCATTAGGGATGTATTAATAATTGATTTACTCTCCCCTTTTGGCCAATTCTGTGTTAACTTTCATTTGTTTTCTGACCCTAAGGCTGTAATGCTCCTAGGCCTAAGTAGCATGGCTTTTATGGCTCAGGTGTGGATAAGCATTTGATCTTTGGAGAAGGGAACCTATCCTGACTGAACCACTGTACTTTTTGATATGCATGCATCTCTGATCAACACTTTCTCTGAAAGAAAGGATTTGGACGGTGCATGAAGCCACTTGTTTTGGTATTTGAGGAGATCAGCTTTAAAGTTACATCAGATAAGTTATGAAGAAAAGAATGAATGTCCTTCCCAAAATCAACTGTATGAATAATTTTCTGCATTCACCTCACATACTGAAAAAAAAATTCTGTTTAAACCACTTTACTGTTTAAGGAGGGTGTTTTAGTAGGAAAACCAAGAACATGCTGAGTCACATTAAAGCCTTGACAGTTGCTTTCTGGCTTCATGTTAGTTAAATATACTCCTGGATCTTGTATTTGAGCAGTCACGCTTTTGAATGTATTTGCTTGATCTCATTCCTGTGAGCTATGTAATGAAGAGGAAGCCGTAATGAATGGCTCTGGTTAAGCAATATTTTTCTGGAGAAGTCTGAACTTTCATACTCCAGTCTTAGGTCACACTGATACCTGTGGAGCATGACAACAGGGGCCCCAGAGCTGCTGGCAGAGAATGGCAAGACTGGCAAGAACTTGACCTGTGTTAAGGCCTGCTTCACTAAAATACTGCTTTTGCTGGCTAAGCCAAGTATTTTGGGGACAATGGAATGTAAATTACAGTATTACTGACCTGCTAATAATAAGCAGTGGTGTGCTCCTTTTAAAGAGTTATTGCAAGAAGTCTCTAGCTTCCTCCCCCTGCACCACTGCCTCCTCACTGAGTGCCCCCGCATGGCTGCTTTCACTGTCACAGCGCACACCTCATCCCTCACCTACAGGATTTGCTCAAAAGACCTACCAAGTCACACACTTTCAGTTAAATACTCTTGTTTAGAAGATTTGCAAGGCCACGTGCTCTTCCCTGGTGGCAGCAGAGTGATAAGACCTCCCAAGCATTCTCCCTGTTTCCAGGCCCACAGCCCTGATTGCATCCCAAATTTTCTTTCAGTGATAGCTATGGGAGCTGATTCTTTCTGAATATCCTACTCAAAGCAAAACACATTTGAAAAAAGATTCAGGATGCTGCAGTCCAATATAGGACACCTTGGGAACAACAGCATAGCTGCAAGGCAATTCTCTGGTGTAAATCTGTGAAAAAATAAAAGTAAAAATAAATGTGTAAATAAATAAATGTAAAAATAAATAAACGTAAAATTCCTGTGAGATAAATAATGACCTGGCCAGGAAACTACGAAGGTACTTTGCCCATCTGGGGTTAAAAGGTTAACTTGTCAGAAAGGTTAAACTTGCCTGATACTTTGGTGCCATCATGACAGCTGCCAAGACAATAATTAAGTCATTAGTGTCATGGTTCTTTGGTACTAATTTCCTATGCAGAAGAATACTGCATTAAAAGTGTACTCATTATGTTGTTTTTATTGTGTGTCCTGTTGCAACCAATTTTATGGATTTTTGTAGTGTTTCCTCTAAACCACGAGTCAATTACCATAATAAACTGGTAGTGATGGTTTCACTGCATTTCATGTATTAACAATTAGTTGTCAAATGTAATTATTAAATGAAAAAATTTGCTGTTGCTGATCTCTCTGAACATCTGCTCCACCCTGGTTCAGAAACATGGAAAAAGTAAGACATTTCTAAAAGAAATCAGGTTTAAGGAAGTTGATTTTATAAATATCTCTTGCTGGAAAAAGATCGTTCTCCTTCACTGTCCAGCTGAATCAAAACCGGGTTTGATCACACAGTAGTAGCTGGCCTATATCTGTATCTGAGGGATGCTCACACGTTCCATCAGGGCCCTTGTAGCCAGAGTTTCCTCCTGACTGCCTCCTCCGGGTTACCCTTCAGCTGCAGTAAATTCACCCTGCTGAGTAAGCACAGGAGCTTAGGTGGAAATCGGGCCATATGAATCTAGCCTTGAGGCTATCAATAAGAGGCCATGTTACTTTGATCTCCAAATCCAGAAAAGTTAATTGTGAGCAGCTTCATTGAAATAGGCAGCAGTATACCCTGGGATAGGTTCTGAACTCTGGCCTAAGCCTCCTGGCCGCAGAAGGGTTGCACAGCTCTAACTGACAGCAGATTTGCTGTTCTGCTTGGAAAAAATCAACAGCAGAAGCAATAAACAAATAGAGCTATTATCTTTAAAATAAAGGAAGGATTTCCAGTTGGCTGATTTTCTCTTATAAAACTATTTATATGGTGCACATTTTTGTTTGCAGATAAGAATATTAACACACAAATAAATTGGTCTCTGAAGAAAGATGGAAAAAACTTTGCTGACCATGTCCTTAGTAACTGTTTCTCCTGCCTTAAATGGAAAAGAGGACAAGGAATGGGATGAAAAGCGGTGGGGAAGGTGAACAGTAAAGAAATTTATTACAACTCTGTCTTAAGATACCATTCTCTAGCAATATGAAATCCATATATCACAATCTTCTTTAGAGTATGCTGGCCCCAAAGACTCTGGATCCTATTTTCAGCTATGTCAGGGCCCAGAACTGGTTCTAGACTAGCCTGAGGCAATAAACAGCCATGGCTTGTGATTTTGTTTTGCCTTTGCCAGAGCATTCCAGATCTAGACTGGCATGTGCTGCTGTCACTGTTGGAGGAACTAGAACCAAAGACACTAACTACTAGTGGGGAGGAAAAGCCCATCTCATCCTCCGTGTCATTCTGCTGTCAGTTATAAATCAACTGAAAAAGAGTGTAGGGTAATTCTGCTCTCGTTTTTCAAACCAATTCTTCATATTCTCGGTTCTTTCAAATCAATAGGTTTCTGAAGAAAACTGGGAAGACAGTGAAACCTTTTTTGTCTGCTTTATTAGTAAGATCAATGGACTAAGTAAAGTCATGGTGTTTTTGCCACCTGCACCCCTTCCCACTGTGTCTGAACACACCAGATTGCACATGGCATGGCAGCTCTCTGTCATCCTCTCCATGCTTTTGGATTTTAACTGTGTTTCTCTGTTTTAATGCTGCTAGTTTCAGCCTTTCTTCTTAGCATTAGTAATAGTTGTTTCTGTGGAATCCTCAAGAACTTGACAAGCTTGAAGTTTTAGGAGAGAAAACCTGGGTGTTTTTTGCCCTATTTTAAGGCAACTGTACGTTAGCCAATTTTGTGCTAGATGTAACTTTACTTGCTGCTCCAATATGACTGAGTTTTACTTGGCATTGCTGGGTTAACTATCCTCTTTAACCTTGTATGCAGATAAGAATATTAACGTACAAATCAGAACTCTCTTTAACCAACCACAAATTCCCTTCAGTGTTTGTTAGGGAAAATGAACCAAAGCTCTTCTTTTCATGTCTCACTGGCTCCAGGTGCCTGCAGTTCTTTTATCCTTATCATTTTTTTGCTTCTATTCAGTTTCTAACTTGTCCTGCAAATGACATTTTGATTGAGTTGACAAAGCTTAGAATTCAGAATTTTTGTTCTTCAGCTAATTCTGAGCATATATCTGAATTTCAGTATTCTTCACAGAATCATGGAATAATTTAGGTTGGAAGGGACTTCTAGAGATGGTCTAGTCCAACACCCTGGCTCAAAGCAAGGTCAAGGAGAGTGAGTTACTCAGGACCATGTCCAGCCAGATATTGAATACCTTCAAAGACGGAGACTCCATAACCTCTTCAGGCAACACTGTTCCGATGTTCAACCATCCACAGAGTAAAAAAAAGTTTCTTCTTGTATTTAAAGGGAATTTCCTATGTTTCAGTTTGTGCCCATTGCCTCTTGCATATTCACTGGATACCACTGGGAAGAGACTGTTTCCATGTTCTTTACTCCCTCCCATCAGGTATTTATACACATTGATCAAATCCCCTTGAGCCTTCTCTTCTCCAGGGTACACAGTCCCAGCTCTCTCAACCTCTCATCGCCTGACAGACGCTCCAGCTCCAGTACTGGTTAGCCCAGACCTGCACCCAGAACTCCAGATGTATCCTTACTTTCAGACACTTTACTCAACAGCTGGGCACGTTTTTATAAGTAAATACAAACACAGGACATAGCATTCTTAAATATTAGCACAGAATTGCCAGTGGAAGGTATTGTCAGTGGATGCGCTAAACGTAAGACAAGAAACCCTTGAGACAAGTATTTCAAAGTGATCACATAAACCACATGCTCGTTTACTCTCCTGATTATGCATGAAGAGAAGCCACAATGCCATTACAGAAAGCATGAATGCTTTTACATAGCAGATCTGAACATAATGGAAGGGTTCGTCTCAAGACCGAGGTGGTAACTAACTGAACTTTTTGGAACTACACACTTAGTTCCCTTTTAAGTCAGTCCAACTCTTTGTCTTCCTAAATTAGATATAGCTCAAAGCTCTATCCAATTTATTGTGTGTAGGTTTGTCAAAAAAGAGTTGAAAATTGAGGTCTGACCTATAAGCACAATAGCTGTTAGGTTATGATTAAGAAGAGAATTAGACGGCAGAAAAGGAAAGAGCAATTAAGGAGTCAAGTGAATTCCCAGAGGAGAAACAGCCTCCTCCAGTGTCCTCTGAGCTATAATCTTGGACAGAAAAAGCTAAAAGAAAGACATCTGTCAGAATACTATTTTGACTACTCATAGGGATAATAAACTGCCAGTCATGAGGCTATGAATTATAGTTCCACCACTTTCCCCCATTGATACTCTTGCCTTTATTAACAGTACACCTTTATTATGGACAGAGCAGAGAGCTCTTCATGCAGCGGACCCAAGACTCAGCTACTCAACCTGCAATCTCTTTGAATGAATTTGCCAAATCCCAGCATTTGCCTGGGGTTTGTTTGTTTGTAAATGAGGAAATAAGCAATTGCCCATACTCTCTTCCCAGGCTCTATGAGTCCTGGTACATAAGCTTTCACTGCTATCACCCAAACATTTGTGTGACTGGATTTTATTGCCTAAAACATTTGTTGAATGCTTTTTGAGCCTTACTTTGCTTTGACAAGAGAATGTATGTCAGATACTTCCCTCTTCCTACATATTCTATGGAACCTTACCGGAAACGTTTCCCTCTTCAACTTTATAGGAAAAGGAGGTTTTACAATCTTCTGTTTGTACGTTGTGCCAAACGTGCTTGATGAACTCCATCACTCTGAATAAATGCCAAATGTGATAATGAATGAACTGCATCACCCTTTAAAGATTGCACACTCAGGGGATTCTGTAGCAACAAGTCCCTGAGCAATCCTTACAGACTAATGATAAAAGTTTCATGAGTGCAAACATCACGTACTAATGTTGACACTTACTAGTGACTAAAGCATAAATGGCATGCAATGCAGTTGCCTTGGTATCCTGTATTCTGACCAGATTTAGCTCATCTTCCTGCATAATTTCCTTTGTCTTGTTTGTAGTTCTTTTTTCCTTAATTGCTGCTCTAGCCGTCTTTATAAATTGCATTCCTGCATGTTTACTTGTCAGGGGCATACAGTCACCACGTGACAGGACGTGTGTGCTCAGAACTGACAACGTGTGTGGATCAAAGCCAGCAAGGCAAAGAAAAAGCTTCATAAACAATGCTGTAAATAACATCTGGGCTGTCCAAATATGGAAGAACCTGGTAGTTTTCCCTCTTTGTTGTTATTTTGTTTTGTCGTGGACATCTCCCTATAGACACAAACAAGTCTGAAGTCAGTAATTATGGTACAGATTATTTTAAGCTAATTCTCATCACCAAATGTGTATAACAACATGCTGCAGACGGAAAAACCAGACAAGGTGAAGTGAAACTTCAGGAAATGAGTGAATCAGAGTTGGAGAACAAAGCCAGAAAAAAAGAAACCAAGCCAGTTAAGAAACACATGGAAAATGATTGAAAGAAACTCAGTTTAAACATCTGAGTCTCATCCTACTACATAAGTTATTGACACACAATTTTTCCAACTTATTTGAATATCAGAATTTGGAATACAAACAAAGATGAAATATGCAAACCCACGAATGAGTGGAGTTCACACAGACCCAGTCCTCACTCTGAAACCACTCCTCCATTTGTTTTGTTTTGTTTTCTGAGCCAAAGTTGGATTGGATGCTACTTTGCTAGGATTACTTGCTAGGGGTGCTGAGCCTAAATTGTTGCTGCTGCTTTGACAAATGGCATAAAGAGAAGGATGAGCAATTTATCTGTCCATAATCCAAGATTTTCAGACACTGTCTTTTTTGGAATCAGTGGAGAGATATGTGATGTGTAAATTAATCCCCTATAGTGGGCAATAGGCATAGGGTCCCTACTCTCTTGATAATACTATAAAATGGGAATAATAGTTCTTTTCCTTCATTTCATTTAAATTGCTAGCTTTTCACACTGTTGACTTTCTCTTTTCTTGTGTTTGTACAGGGCCCAGGTCTTCAGAGCCTGGTTTTGGTTGGAACCTCATAAAGGTAGTGTTAAAGCCAAATAACTTTCTAAATAGATGGGGGGGGGGGGGGTTGAATGCCTGAATCTATTAATTTAAGAAAGCATTAGTCTCCATTAAGATTTCTGAGTGTCAAAGCAAGCTAACTGATACCAGAATATGCTCTGATCTTCAGTATTCTCTCTTCAGACAGGTAAATGGATGCCTCGTGGACTCTGTTATCTATAACTTAGGGTGATGAGAAAAGCTAGAGGCTTTTCCCATAGCTTTCCTCAGTCTTCATGATCTTGTGAAAATGGGAAACATCATTCAGCCTGTTTATTTGTGTGTGGATATAAGATCTCGTGCATATCCAGAACAATCTACTCTTTCAGGATCTAATTAAACATATTGTTAAATCTTTCCAGTAACTTAAACAGGAGTTATTATGGGTTCAAATAAACCTGACAAAATTTCACAGTAACCAAGAGAATGCAAATCACTTGTGATTTCAGTACATTGCATAAATGTAAAATTTAATTCCAGCTGCCACGCATTTCTTCTTACAGCAAGCAGTATTTTTTATAGCAATATCTCTTCACTGCAGGCTTGCAACAAGCTGTGTACAAGAGCCCACTGAAGCTGCTGAAAGTTCTGTATAGCTCTGGAAAGCTGATGCCTATCCTAGCTATGAAGTTGGGGTCTATGAAATACATAAAATATACATAAAGATGGAAAAAACAAAAACAAAAATGTGTGTGAAAACCACAAGCCAAGAGGAGGACAGTGCTGCTCTGACTTTTGAGGGTGCTTCTTATTTCCGTGCATGGTTGCTTACAACCTGCTTCATAACAAGGAACCTGTAAGGCTGGTAGCTACAGGCAGCTTGTAGCACAGGTTATCTACATGATAGAATAGAAGCCTGTAGCTACTCAAAGTGATAAAGTGAAGATTAAACTTAGCTGTTTTCCTTTATAACTTCATCTAAATTTTAGTGAACTCCAGTAGAGGTGAATTCAAGGCTAAGTTTCACTGAATCTGCTCATTGCCAATGAACCCAATAAATGAGTCCAGCAAAGACGATAAAGTCCTGTGATTCCGTGACTTTTTGATGCTTTCTGTTGACAGTTTTTATGCTTTTAATGTACATGTTTCTAAACAGTTGTCCAACCATTAAAAACAGCTTGTCTGTTATTCTGCAAGCTATCAATACTTTTGCAGGCTATCGATATGTATACAAGTATGGATCTTAAAATGCATGGTCACTCCTGGCTAGATTTCTTGAGCTGAATTTCTAATATTGTCAAGATAAAAATATATGTAACATATAGCACATGCGTGCTATCCCCCTAAACCTGCAGGCAAGCACTACTTCAAAATTTATTTTTACTACAGTACAGATGCTGACCCTTGTAAAGTAAGGTTATGTTAAAACCCGGGAGAAGGGAGTAAGTGGGATGTTACAGTCGTGCAGTCTGCATGAGGACAACCCACTGTGCTCTTCACAGATAGTCAAAGATGTTAGAAGACTGTGTAAGAGGGCTATTTCTTTGTTCATAAAATCAGATGGATGTAGCTAGACAACTCTTTCTGGGACATTTGATGTTGATAGATGCTGACTAGGATGACTAATATTTGTATTATATATCTTTTACCTAAAAGTATCTGGGTAGAACAAGTATTTATTACCAAGACAACACTATAATCTGGATTGCTCCACCACACCACCTAAATACAGAATTTGTGAATTTACACATTGAAGCCTGCAGCACCTTCTGATGTTTTCTCATTGTGTTGTGAACACTGTGCTTTCTTTCCTGGTCCAGTTAAAATATGCCAACTTGCAGTGAACCACAATTTACGTGAGTCTCCAAAGAGATGCAGCGTTAGGATAAAATTCTGCACAGGACCTTTAAGAAGTGCAGACCAGAACTTAAAAGCTGAGGAGAAGATGAGGTTTCCATCATTCAAAACCCTACGGTGCCTTCCCATCTGTGAGCTGTTCTAGGTCCTCCAACATCCAGACAGTGAATTTAGAGAGACCTGAGAGCAGCCGAAACTGTGAGAGCCTCCCCAGCTGTCCTATGAGTTCCAGTGCTCTCCCAAGGCTCCGCCAGGCTGTTCTGCAGCCCCTAAAAACCTACCTTTGCCAGGAGGTCTGCTCCTGGCCTGACTCCATCCAGTGCAAAAGATTTAGAAGAAGATGAAAAAGGGATTGGGGGGAAAGAACTCCATCTTGGTATTTACTCTTCAGAGACTGGATTTGCATTTTTTTACTCAGTTTAGGTATCTACCCTATGGTATATTCAGAGGACCTGTTACCAAGAGATGACTTTTTAAGGAGTGTTGGAGGGAGATGGCTAGGTTTGGGGTGGGGGGGACCATCAGACACAAATAGCTCATCCTGATGATTTCTTCATGTCAGTGGCCCAGTTTTAATTAGGGAAGCTTACATTCTTCCTCCAGCTTCTGACTGACTGTGGTGGGCGCTATAATTCATAAGACAGGAAGAGCATTTGAAACTGTCAGTGATCAAACTCACTTTAAACATCAACATGGAAATAATTATTGGCATCACATAACAAAAAGTGCTATAATCAGTAATTTTTTCATTTTTTAACTGAGAAACAGTAAAGTTCAAGTGTCAGTAGAGAAGCATTGATGAATGAAAATGGTAAAATCTTTTTTTGCATCCCTTTTTTTTTTGATTTCTTAAGAGAAGCCTGATATTGGTACATGTCTTAACCAGTGCATCATTTTGATGTTTTTTCTTTCATTGTTCAGCCCAAGTGACACAGTCCTGGAAGCACATGATGATGACGAGTTCTACCAGAGTAGTGAAACTCAGAAGTTTGGTAAGGTTTGTTCATCAGTTGTAATAACTGAAGCTCTCTACAAATGCTACAGAAAGCTAATACAAGTGCTTTATATTTCTTTAATTTCATTAATACAAAAATCTTGTAATGTCTAATGACTTTAATCAGTTACATTCCCCCAAACTTGCAGAATTACATCACACGTGCCTAAAAATTAACCATCTTTTGAAAGAAACAGGATCATACACAACAACAGAGGGAGAAAGTGTACAAAAATATTTTGTCTAGAGTAAAATAGAGCCACTGTACTTCTCTGACAGGGTTATCTGCAGCTAATGGAAACAAAACAGGAGGTCAAAGCATTTGCGATACCCTTCTGAATGTTGCACCTGCAATATCTATCTTATTTGGAGAGTCTAGAGCCACTTCCCTATATAAGAAAAGTGATGGCTTTTATTAAAGAATAAAATGAGAAGGAAAACTAGAAAGAGGAAATGGAAAAAATAACTAAAAAAATTTAGTTTTCATTGACAAATCAGAAAACTTTGACTGGAACAAAACATTTCCTCCCCAAAAGAGACTTTAAAATTATATTCCTAATAATCTTGCTATCTGTTTCAGTTTCCCTTTTGGAGAAAGGCCAATGGAAAGCTTGTGGTAGGATAGTTATTCCCCTGAAATATTAATTTTCTTGAATCTGTTGATTTAGTTTTTGAGCCTGACTATTAGACAAAGGTGCCATCAATCATTATCTGTGTGGAGGAGACCAAAATGTCTATAGAATTCTTTAGATTTGTTGCTAGTCTTTGATATCACCCTTTTGAAGATTTATTGATCTGCCTATGCTAGAAGTGGAGAAGTTCATTGGCATTAAGTAGCTTAGTTCCTTTTTTTCTAACAAAATGAACAGAAAGCTATAGTTTTGTCCCAGAGGCAGGGTACTACAGGCAGCTGTTTATTAGTTTTCTTATACAGCATGTGCAGAAGATCTCCACAAGGACCAGTGAGGAGGAGATAAATTTTCTAAATTAGTCAGCTTGCTGATAACCTCCAAATAAGTTTTTCTACACATTGTATCTTGTGATACAGCAGGTAAAAAGCAGGTAGCTTGGGTGAGAAGTATGTATACTGTGTCTCGGGTAAACAGGAGAAGGTTTTTATGTGCAGAAGTATACGCCCCACTTGCATTACAACTACAAAACCTAAGTGTGCTCTGCAGTCTTGGCAGCCTGGCGCTTCCTGGCCTGGGGCTGTGGCCCAGGTGCAGCTGCCTGACATAGGCCTGACCACAGTCACCCCAGCCACTCTCCCTAAGGGGCAGGATTTGGGCCATAGATGCTCTGTGGGTCTGCATGGAGACCCTCTGCTGCTGAGGCTTGCATAGAACATGACCACGCTTAGCATGTGAGGTTTCACAACAGAAGCATATTGCCCTGGTGCTCCAGTATTTGTGTTGACTCCCCATGAGCTTCTGGGGGGAGTCAAGATGTCACCTACTATCTGTAAGCCTATAAATGCTTTGGGATGCAGTTACCTACAAACTTTGCCTGTGCTGGATTTGTGCATCGCCGGTTCTCTGAGGTCTTTAATGATCACCAAGAGTCAGTGTTCATTTTGCATTTCATATGAATGCATTAGCAGCAGTGTAGCATTCCCTGGGGACTGTAAGGAGAAAGGCAATTGCAGAAGCAGCCACATTTTCTGTGAATGCCTGAGCAAGGATATTTATTAGAACAAGAAGAGTGTTTTCCCCAAAATGCATGTGTGCACACACACTCTCTCTCTCCTCGCTGTAGGGTTTCTGCTCTAGAATCTTTCCCCATCCTCATCCTGCCTGGTTTCCTGTTACATGTTTAAAGAAAACGAACATCTATCCTCATAAAAATAATATTAAGTCATTGGTTCAGAAGAAAGGCAGGCACCACCTGAGTTAGCAGGAATATTTCCTTCTGCATCAAAAGGCCTAAGACAGATACATCTAACTTGCGATCCAGTATAATCAAAGCAGATGTAGTTCTGACTTTAGGATGTTAAAAATAAGCCAGTGATAACCGGATAACTGTGTATTTTAAAACAATTATTTCCTTGGGTACAGAGAGAGACAGTATATGTGCTTCTAACATCTGCACTTTTTCTTATTTGTGAGTGCATGAAAACAGGAAAATAGCATGAAAGACTTGAAGTGGAATTTTTGTTATGTCACAATTCTGCCAATGAACTTCCACTGGAAAGAAATGGAGAGTTTTAATTGTGTTTTTTAAGCATGTAATATACAATTCATTATTGTGTCATGCATCCTATGATTGTGAGATACTCTTTATTACTCATTGTTATATCTATTCTGCATACATCTGGTTTTATGTAGTTCCTAGCACTGGAAAAAACATAGCATAGAAATAGATGCTTTGTGGCATCTCTTCACTGTCCAGTTTCCTTTGCTTGTTTTTAGAGGGTACTCAGTACTGGAATTTGATATTTTTGAAGCAAGTCTTTATTTACAAGTGATGATGTTAAAGATGAATAACACAAAGCAAATCAGTTCAGCAATATAATTTAAAAAGTCAATCAAGAAACTCATAGTAATTAATAGATACTTCATTTTAATCTCTTGCAACAGATGCATGTGGTTCTCTTGGCAGTTAACTGCTTTCAGGCACTAATTTGACACCACATGGGTGTCAGATTTCTGATCTCAGCAACTGCTTAATTAATTGATGTCTTTATCTTTGAATGGGTTGTGTTGGCTCAGATCAAAAACCTAAACATGCTATAAAATTGTAAATAAGAGAGAGCTTCCCTCAGAGACTAATGCAGCATAACACCAAAAATGGGATAAGTTATGTTTATGATTGATTTCACTTGGATATCATCTTGCCATAAGTGTGAGAAAGAGGAGCCAGAAACCTAAGACAGTGCTGGAAAGTGCATGTGCAAAGTACTGCTAACCCCCAAAATCATGAATCAGTCTCCTTAATAAAAACAGCTGAACAGAAGTAAAACCCAGAGATGGTCTTAAAAGTGATATGCTTTAGAAACAGATAGACAGTTCCACTTCAGATTTAATTTTTTTCTTTAGTCAGTTCCAGCAACTGTAGCTTGAGAAGAAAGTCTGGCATCTGATGAAATGCACACTAAAAACATGTGATTTGACATTATCGTGCATGGATGCTCCAAGACTATTTCCATAGTTGTCACACAATCCACAGCGGTTCTGGTCACCCCATCTCTAAAAGACTATCGTAGAGGTAGAACAGATGCAGACAAAATGTTGGTAAAGATGACAAGAGGTATGGAACCAGCAAAATAATTAAAATTCTTCAGCCTCTGAAAGAGAGGAGTAATATAACAAATCTACTCTATTGTATGATACAGGGAAGGTGAATAGGCACCACTTATTCACTATTTCTTGCCAAGCAGGAGGGAGCACTAAATGAAATTATCAGGCACAGTGTTTAAAAACAAAAAGAACTAAGCAATTTTTTTCACCCAAAGCATAATTAACTCATTGTCACAGGATGTTGTGGAAGCCAAGAGATATAAATGGATTCAAAATAGGAATACAGAATTTTACAAAGAATAGGCCTATTGATGAACATTAAAAACAATAGCCCAGATGCAACCTCTGGCTCAAAAATTCTCTGAACTGCTGATTGCTGGCAGTTGTGTGGCCTTGCCAGGGAAGGGTCATTTGAGTTTGCCTGGCTTCTTCTGTGCTTTCCTTAGCCAACTTCAACTGGCTACTGTTAAAGAAAGGTGACTGAGCTAGATGGACTTGGTTGTCCCCACCATGGTCATTCCACTAAAAAAAAAAGTGGAATTTTTCAAAATTTCCCTGTCTCACCTCTGTCAGGTATGTGTACTGTTTTTACTGTGATCACAAAAGGACAGGGAAAAACCTAAGGGTCTGAGGGAAGGAATCTTGCTGTGAAAAAAATTGTCAATTTACATAAACTCTGCATGTTCACAACAAAGAAATATGAATTCAGTCAAGAGAAAGAGAAGAACTATGCCTGGGACCCTGTTCAGGAATTTCTGCAAATGCTCTTGAAAATGTTGCATTTCAAATACATTTCTTCATTAAAAAAATACGTTATGTCTTGTAGCTGTATCAGAAAGGGAATTCCCTGTCTCTGTGAGGAACGTTGAGATTTCTTCTGAGTCAGGCATGTTTCCTATATTGCACTCTGAGGACAGTAAAATTTAACTTGCGCTTTCAAGTATGGATTTAGTTCCAATTTTAAGGGGTTTTCTGGATTCAGAGCCTCAGTTTTTGGCTGATCTCTACTGAAAATTTGAAGCCAATATGCAGAATTGCCTTCCCTCTCACCCTGCCCGGGAATGACCAGCTCTTCTTGCTTATTGTACCACTGTCCCATGAACCCACAGTCTATACTACAGGCATAGTTATCTAATTACAAATAACATCTTGAGTTAGCAGCAGCATCCTGGTGACCATAAACTTAATCTTGCTCTTTGGCAACAGTTCATTCATGCAGATGACAGAGATCATTGGAATCAGCCTATACTGTATCTTTCATACTGTGTTTTTCCACCTGATGGAATTCATGAGCTTCCAGAGATGCCTCCTGCCAGGGGACAAGGCATGCCTGAGGTAGGTAATCCCCTGGCATGCTAGTGTGTGACATTGTTGTGTGGACTAATGATATTCTCAGTGTGCTCTGAAGTTCAGGTCTGGAGTGACAAGGCTACAACAGAATGGCACAGGGATCATCAGCTTGTGTCTTTGGGCAGAGAGAGAAAACCAGCTGCATCAGGCTTCATCTGTAGTCTTCAGCTTCTCTCTTCTTAGAAACACAATGTGGGGGCATGGAAAACAACTTTCCTATGAAACTTAATAACTTGAATATAACTTCTCTTACAAGTATCACAAGAAGTCATTGCGGGCCAAAGGGGGTGCCTTAGTTCAGCTATTCAGGCTCCTTTGTACAAACTTCCATATGGGTTACTGCTTTAGGAAATCTTGGCTCAACTTAAGTTATGCTAATTAGTCCAGTGATGAGTACTACATAAGGAGTGGTACGAAAAATGAAAACAAAAATATATTTGGGACTGCAAGAAAAGGAAAAATGAACGTCCAAATTAAACATCAATTACCATCAAGTACTGAGTTATTCCAAATGATGCATGACTAACATTTGGTGAAGTCTGTACTCTTCAGGTTTGTGGTTTCAGCTGTATTAGCTATCAGTAATGCAAAAAAGCAGAAGTGTTTGCTTAAAGTAAGACTCGCTTACTGACATTTGTCAGTGAGAACTGAACTCTGACTGACACAAGCCATGAATCATAATTATTTGAAAGCAGTAAAAATACACTTGTCCCTTCCTCTATCCTTTCTCCTGGAAGAATACTTTCTTTATGGTTCTCATGAAGTTAAATGGCAGTAACTGGTCAGATGTAGACTACTGGCTGTTGTCATGCAAGCTGTGACTGGAAATCTAAAAATGTACCACCAAAACCTAATAGTGAAACTGCAGGCTCAGGCAACTGATGAAGCAGAAATGGTGGGTGCGAGTTTCTAGCGAAGGCTGCCTGCTGACATTAGTCCATTTCCTGCTCACCTTACTCACATGAGTAGCCCTACTGACATCAGCTAAATCAGTCGTGTGAGCGAAATAGCTTTCAACCTCTTCTTTTTCTGCAGATTTCCTAAAGTGAAAGAAGCTGGCTAGTGCGATCATGTACGAAACTGTCCTCTACCGTCCCTCAGAGTAGCTTGCTCCTCTTACCAGAAGTCAGTCTGTTCCATTTCATGAAGCTTTCCCCCATCTCTCTCTCACACCCCTCCATCGCACACCAGTGGGACAGCAATTTCTGATCCATATATCCCCATTATCAAGTGATGTGCTAAAAATGGTTGCTTATATACAATGTAAGCAATTAAGTATGATACAAATACTTAAAGGTGAAAAACAGAATTCAGAATAACCAAAGCAGACATATATTCCAATGACCACACATGAAACACTAGTCCATAGCACTAGCAAACACAGATGACTGATCGCCTTGACCCTTTGCTTGGACATGTTCCAGATATCTAGCCACACAAATTCTGCATAGTATCTCAGTGTGGGATCTTAAAGAGGTGCTGCAAAAAATTGCAAAATTGGTGTCCTGCTTCATGCAAACTCTTCTAATCATTTTCCCACAGCCCTACATTACAACTCATGTTTCCTGAGTCCCATGATCACGTCTCTCACTCCTTCCCTATTTTATCTCCATCTTTCTCTCCTTTGCTTTCTTTTCAAGTTACTTTTTGTCTGCCCCATCACCCTATTCTTCTGTTCTCACAGACGCATATTCATCAGCTGGTGTAAATCAGCAGTGTGTCAGTGAAGCGATGTCAGCTAAAAATCTGGCTGACAACATTCGTTTGAAACGCAGATTCAGTCTTGCGCCCCTGACTCACCTCGCTTTGAGCACTTTGCTTGTGTGCACTGCGTCTCTACCCAGCCAGCCCCTCCTAGCTGCCTTGTCCAGTTAAAGCGTAAGGTACTCAAGGGGCTGTCTGTGCCTGGCTGCAACAGTCAAGGTGCTGAGGCAAAAAGGAGCTGACGTCCTGACCACAATAGCTGTGCTTTGCTGCAACTCTGCTACTAGAAATAAAAACAACACAGGGTACCGACCTGCAATGGCAGAGTGGCTAGATCAGGGGATTTAAACCCTCACAGTTACTCAGCAAGATGTGCTATCTCTGCTCCTCTTCCAGTAACTTTATGAAGTCCCTACCAGCCCGTTTACACATGCGCATCAAAGGCTGATTGCAGGCTGGCTTTCTTGTCATGTTAAGAAAACAATGGCTTAGGTCCAAGCTACAGTGTTTTTCTTTCTGTGGGACAATCAAAGGGCTATAAACAAACGCACACAGAAGGTCTCCAAAACAAGTCTCTGAAATCATTGAACTGAGGTTGCAGACAATGGGTAAAGTACAGTAAAGTTAGTGAAAGTGAAAAATGACTAGTAGGGAAAACAAAATTTTCAGAGGCTTGGAGGGCCCACTCAGCTGATGAAAAGGTCATTTAGTTGTGCAACTGACTCCCCCCAGTTTCTGATTAACTGACAGGCCTCATCAAGAGAGTTTGGGTAAGCTGGTTTCACTTTGATTTTTTTATCTCTTTTACCTTATGACACCATTGTGCTAGTATGTGGCCCCAGAGAGATCACACTCTCTCCCCTCAGAATAATTGTAAAAAATAACGGTGGATCCAAATGTGTTGGAAAAGCCTGAGGCATTGTTTTGCTGTCATGCAAACCTGGCTACATTATCTTTATTATCATAGACTGACATCTTTCACTGCCTTTTCTGTTTTCCAAGACAAAAGAGCCAGCTGAGACTGGAACAAAGGAGAATACAGGGAAAAGGAGAGAATATGTCAAGCAAGAATACTTTGGAAAGGGCCAAAAGTGGAAAAGGAAGTCTAATTCTAGCCTCATCCAGGGGAAAAAAAGTTTTTTGAGAAAGGTAAACAAATCAGGAAATCCTGGCACTTACTCCAGTTCCGATTTGGCGAAACACACCAGCCCTTTCCCTGTGTGTGAGCTGCTGTTTGTGAATGAAATCCAGATTAGGTTATTCATTGAGCCCTGCCAGTCCCACAGATTCCAGGTTTCCTTTTGCCTATGGCATAGCTTAAACCTTAAAATAATAATAATAAAAAAAACATATGCATGTTATTAACTCTCCATATTCAAATGGAAATACAATGCTATCATAAATCTCTTTTTTTTCTAATGTAAATTCCTTTCTCCAGCATGAAGCTGCAGGAAAGCCATTGTATCTGTGCAATCTAAACTTGAAAGGGAATTTTTGTTAAACTAGTTATGATAGGGGAAACATGTTTTTCACTGAGTTGAAAGATTAAAGTTGGTCATAAAAAGGGGTGGAGGGGCTAGGGAAGGATTATTGGTTGCTCAACTAATGATTAGATACAGGACTTCAAGGACAAATTAAGGAGCACAAAAAGAAAGATTTCTGAAGATAAGTAAAACCAGTTCCAATAATATCAAATAAAAGATGCCTTTTTTATCATGAATTTTAATCTCCCTTAGTTCCATTCTACCCCTATTAGTCTAATTAGACAATGAGAGTGTAAACTCCAAAAGAGACAACCAGTCTTTTGTAGACCTTGAAGTCTACCCGGCCTATCTGTCTTCCAGCTTGCCATTCTTTTGCCTGTCTTCCAGTTTGGGTAATTTCCCTCTCTCATGTCTAATGGGATTCCAGTGTAAATAACTTCTTTGTAACATTTTTCTTTTTCTAATTTTACCTTTGAATCCCTACAGAAATATGACGCCAGTTGCCAAAATTCTCTTTTTCCTGATTCAAAACATAGTTTCTGGCTCATTAACACTGCCTATTTAAGAAGTGGGGGAGAGGTAGTGGGGAAACTGCTAGTTTTAGCTCAGACATGGTTTATCTATGCAGCAATACAAAGTTTGCAGCTAAACTGAAGAATACGTCAGAAGAAGCCCAAAGCCATGAAAATAAAGTTCCTGGGACAGGTGGAAGTTGCTGTGTAAGTCTAAATGGCCAAAACAGTGTGCCTTGGTTGTGGAGAAATGAGAAAAAGAGTTCAATAAATACCAACCAGTAGTGATGACGAGCTCTCATTAAAAGTCTTTTTGCACAGTGAATTGTAAGAATCAAGGAAAAGATCCCAATTTACTTTGATTAATTTGGGCCTTACTGGTGGCTTTGGCTAATGACTGAGGAACTCAGGAGCAATTTCAGCCCTGCTCTGAAGTGGGCACGCACCTAGTGATGCAACTGAGTTGTTGCCTCTGTGTCTTGTACAGATGCTGTTAGTCAAATATTTGTGAAATTAAAGCATCAGAAGAGATGCTTTAACTGATGAAGAGCTGGAGAAGTTCTTGTTTCCAGTAGGAGCCTTGCCTGCATATTTGCTTCTCTGTGTGTGCATGTTTGCAAGCGTGTATGCTCTAATGGCTATGAGCCATCTTGAGGTAAAATCACAGTGAAAACAAGGTGTTTTCATTTTACTGTGATATGGTAATATGATACATGAGTATCTTTCTCCTGTGGAAGTTAGACCTTAGCATGATTACATTGTGGTAAAACTGAAGTGACTCTGTTTTGTTTTGTTTTATGTTTTTTTGTAGTAAGTCTGAGGAGCTAGAGTTCCATTTTTAAAAGTGACATGGCATCAACCACAATTTCTTAAAGCTTTTCAAATTTTACTTTTCTAGCAGTTTTTTCCAAATACTTTCTTTCTCTCAACGCAAATAATTTTGTGACTAGCACTATCAGAAACTGGAAAATGTTGCTAACCGTCTACAGTCTTTAGTTTAAACTAGAGAAAGAAAGTCACTATAAAGTTGTTGGCATTTTTACATTCTACATTTGTTTTAAAACTGCTCTGTTTCTTCATTTAAAGAATGACTACAGTCCCCAGCACGGCCCAGACAAGGGCTATGCCTTTCTTAATGGCTCCTGCACCAGACAGTTCTCCAGCCTACAAAGAGGTCAGTCCTTTCTGTATGATTTATCAGTCATCTGGACTCAGAAGCCCACAATGACTGAAACTTAAAGTCTGCTCTTCTTCCCTATCTGGATGGAGTTGCTTCTGGGGAATGGGAGGAGGGAAGGGGGTGCAGGAACTTGGGATGAGGTCAGAGAGGACCATGACTTGTTACACTGATGAGCTCAAGCCTGGTCTTTGCCAGCTCAGCTTTTGCCTGAACCTGTAAACTCTGCAGCCACACAACTCACAGGGGCTATCAGATAGAGGAAAGAGGCCAGCACTTTTGGGACCTTTCCTGTAGGATTACTACTAGCTTCAGAATTGGTAGGATCCTGACTTCTTTTACATTGATGGAGGGCTTTCCACTGCCTGCAGAGGCGGTAGCAGTGAGTCAGTTATCCTGAACACAGTACTGTAACTGCATTTTCTGTCCAAAAGAGACATTTGTAGAACCTGTAAAAATAGAAATAAACTGTACATTAATCCCAGAGACTTTGGTTTAACTTTACTGCTGTCAGAGCAATAATAATCATCAACTTTTTTTGCTGGGACATGGCTAACAATGAATAAAATAATCTGGAGAGAAACGAAGTTACAGACCCCTCTCTGACTCCCTTCTGTTTCTCTGAAAAAAAGTTTTCCAGCACATGTGCATGAGCACTCACAGGAGTGCTCGCAAAAGCTGTAGATGGTACATCTCTGTTACCCTGTCAAGAGAAAACTGTAACAACACTATTAATTTCAGACTGTGTTCTGTAGCCCGCATAGTGCTATATTCTCCAGTGCAGAAAAGAAGGGAAACAGGTGCTCCATCTCCTCAGCATCTGGTTTGGATGACCACAATACTCCAAACACCTGCACTTTGCAGTCCCGCCAAGTCTTGCCTGCTATTGTATTAGGCTGGACTTGCTGCCTATAGCAATAAAAGACATTGTTTATCAGTTGTACCAGAGGAACATGGGTTATGAGTAGGGGACATAACAAACAAACCTGAAAAAAATCTAATATGAAAGAAAATCTGTTCTGTAGCTTGAATACTTTTGACCATGAAAGGCAATTTTTTTAGAGACGTGAAAATGGAGACCAGTCTTGTGACAGGTTTTCCTGTCTGAACAGGGTTGGCATCACTGGTAAGCAGGTGATATTTTTTAGTATCAGGTATCAGGTTTTAGGACTTGAAAAGGAAATGTAGTTTCACATTTTAATACAGGATTGTTTTTACAGACTGTGCCGAGTTTTATCTCTTTAGCTTTGACTATAAACATGATGATTCATATCTTACTAAGAATGGATTTAAGGCTATTTAGGATTAAGATTGAAACTTTGCCCCAGACCTTAGATATTGCAGTTTATTCTATTTTAGGTTTCCTCTTCAAGGCTGGCAAAGCCATCTCTCTGAATGTAAAGCAACTGATACATTAATAAAATCATCACACTTTTTAGAAGATGCCTCAGTGTATGGTACTCCATGTTTAAAATCAAGCACGGATTTTTGGACCTTTTTAAATGAGAAATTCTTCAATTGTACAACGAAGGACAAAGGACCTAGATCCTGTGCTGGAATCTGCAATAGTCATATTTTGTGTCCTTGAGACAGTTGCTTAATTTAACTGCACTTTAGTTTTCCTTACCTGTAAAATCAGGATGGTAATAATTAGCTAGCCCCTGTGTTTGCTCTTTAGTGGAGGTGCACAGAGCTTTTGAGCTTCTCAAATGAAAGGCATTCCAGAAGTGCTAGATACTTCTACAGTAATTTGAGATGCAGTCTCTATAATTCATTGCTTTAAAAGCAAGAAAGACCTAGTGAGTATAGCAATGTCACTGAGTCGAGCTTTCCATGAAGAAAGTGCCATCTAAAGCCAACTGATAAGGATGTAAGTTTTTTCTGTTTGCAATGAGCCCCAACTAGCGTTAGAAGAACAGAACTACAGCAAGGCACAGTTTGGACTGAGGCTTTCTGTTGCTAGGGTAAATCTCTCTATCTTTAGGCAAAGTAATTTGTAATCGAGAAAACGCTTGCTTTGCCCTGTTGAACTGAGGCTATTCCTCTGGCCTTAAAAAATCTGTGACATCGCACTTACATGCCAAGGCAGATGAGTATCTTGTCTCACAAAACAGCTCAGCTCTTTGAAAAATATTTCAGGATGGGGGTAAAGTTTATATCTTTCAATGACGGACAACAAGGACAAGCTCTCATCCAACTGGCATGAGGAGCAAATAACTGGCAGGAAATAGCTGTGTGGAGTGGTGGACATGACGATATAAACAGGTAAAGAAAATCTGTCAGTGCTTATGCAAAAAGTAGAGCCATTAAGTACTCAGCTCAAGAACATAAAGGGACACCTGTGAGACAGCATATGGAGCACTGGATTTCGTTAGATAACAGCTTTTTTACTTTTTGTCTACAGTGATCCATCTAACTTCCCAGTTTACTACATCTCGCACATAAATGCCAGTGTTTAAGATCCACAGCTATCGGTTCAGGTGAGTGATGGCATAGGACATAAAACTGAAAGAGACTAAAGCATACTCCATGGAAAAATGAGACTAGACGGAAACTATCGTTATACTTGTCAAAGGGTTAATACACAGTGTGCACACATACCTACCACTGCACTCCATGGGCATGCTCAAAGAAAGAAACTCATGCTCAGAGAACTCTTGCTGTTGCTACGTTAGTGAAATTGCACCAGAAAGAAAGTACTTCCAGTTGTTTGGGGTTTTTTCTCTCTAAACAGATGTGTCTTCTCAGATTTACTGTGTTTTTACAATAATCGCTATGACTAATTGCATATTTGGTTAAAGAATAGGGAATCTTATTTCCAGGATAAGAATTGTGATGATTAGCCATTGCTGAATTTGGCCCCAGTCCTGGATTAAGTTATGCCCTTGTTGGCCCCAATGCACAATGAAATTATAAAATTTAGGGTTAAGAAGATACATATATATACACATACATATACATATATATACATATATATATACACACACACACACACACTGGGAGAGAGACAAAAAAAGATATGAGAAGATGTACATTTAACCTGTAAGAGCTCATACTTCAAGCTCAGCAGTTTGCAGAATGCTCCTGATAATAAATCTCTGATTACAAACTGGTAAATCTGCAGCATCATTTTCAAATTGCTTAAAAAAAGCAATTGTGCTCAAAAAAGTTTTTAAACCAACTTCTGGTCCTGAGGAATTGAGCATACTGACTATTGCTTGAGCAGCCAGGAAAATCCAGTTCTTAGCAATGATCACTTGTTCCTGGTAATGATTAAATAGGTTCCACAAGATCATTTGAAAACTGGTTTGTTTAAATGCCATTTATTTGAAGACCATTAAGTCTCTGGAGTTCAAGGGTAGCAAGGGAGATAATGTCAAGGCAATGATATCAAATCTCTATTTTATTACCCCAGCTCTGCCATAGATCATACTTTGCACATGACTTAGGTGCAGGGGAAAGCTATTCAATTAATCCATCCTATCCTGTGCTTTCTATTAAGAGAGTTGATATGAAAAAGGGAGGTTGTGAGGTAAGTAGGTTATCACATTCACCATAGGTAGTTTCCTTGTCAAAAGCTAGAGTCACCGCACAGCAAGATCTTTCCTGCAACCTGCACTTTCTTGTCACAGTGCCTTTAAGTCATGCACCCTTGATTCATCATCTCCTAAAAAACAATTTTGTACACTAGCTTAAAATTAATCACCTGCAGTCTGGCAATATTTGGATGCTGTTGCAAGGCTCACTCCAGAGATGCTGTTCTCAGAAGTACCAGAACTTGTTCATCTACTGAAAATCACAATGGGAAAGCCCTGGCTCTGCTGAAGTTGGTGGCAAAGCTCCAGCTGAATGAATTGAGGCCAGGATTTTTTCCCATAATGTTCCCATAAAGTGAATTGAAAAAAATGTGAAGGTAGGACACAGCAGAGCTCTCTATGACCATAAATTTGCACCATATCCTGCCATTCATACACAGGCAACGGTGCCTTTGAAATCACTGAGTCAATGGGAGACTCGCCTGACAAAGAATTACAAGATTACATCCTTAAATTGTTGAAGTTTCATGTGCATAACTGAACAGAATTTCCTTTGAGATGAAAACAAAGACCCTTGTAAGGTTAAAAAGTGAATCTGAATTTTGTATTTTTCTGAGTCTGTAGTTTTTGCCTTGGGTCTCATTTTCAGAAACACAGACTTGGATGTAACCCAAAACTTTTTCAGTACCTCATCATTATTAACTCAGTGTTTCTGTGTGAATGTAAATTTTCCAGTCCTCGCTGACTAGACAGGCAGACAAAGCTAAATCAGTCAGGGCATGTTTGACACATCTATTACAGCAAAGGAAGAAGAGTGGAAGAGCTTTAAAATAATGCATGAAAACACAAATTAGTTAAAATGAAGGCATTCACCTTACCAGGGCAGTATCAAAGAATCAATTAAAATGATGCTTAATAGGAAAACCATAGGAAGCAGTGTGAAAATAAAACGTTTAAAAGCAATGCAATTTGCTATAAAGCAGCACTTCAGTTTACTAGAAGCCATGGGAACTAAAACAGCTGCTATCTATATGGATGATACTCATCTAAATAGATGGTTTGCCATGGGTTTCCTTAGCTTGCCAGGATTTTACTGTGTTTATTGTTTCTCTGTGATTGTCATATCATTTCTGACCAGAGCATCATATAGAATAAACTTTAATCCACAAAAAAAGATGTTCACCACCAGCTACCTATTTCTGACATACTGACTCAGACAGGCTTAACTCAGCATCTGTTTCTTTTTCACTTCCATGTCTTTGCCCAGATCTTGAGCTTGGTGGCCTGAGGCACAAAGAGGTCAAGTGACTTAGGCAGTTGCGCAATGAGTCAGTAGTTTAGGTGGAATTACAGTCTGAAACTCTCCCGATTCCCACTGGTTTGCTGTAAGCACCAAACTTCACAGCCTGCCCTTAGGAAGCAGTGTATAGAACTGAGTGGGGAATGGGAACAGCAGTTAGTGAAAAATCTAGCGTCCCATAAAGACGGCTCCTTTTCAACACTTACTCTCCTTGTTGTAACTCTCACCTTTTGAATTTCCACTCATTTGAAGATGCCTTTATCCCAGAAGAAAGCAGTGCCAAGGGGTCCCTAAGTCCATAAAGAGAAGTCCTCTGTGCCTGTCATGTTCTGACTTCAGCCAGGATATGTTTTTATTAAGGCAATAACCCCCTGCCCCAGCCCAATCCTATTACCTAATGGGTGGTGCAGGCTTGCCCATGAATACACAGGAGTATGTATTGTCTGCATAAAATGGCTGACATCAGCCAGTGAGCTTTCTGGGGACTAGTTTTTAACTTTTCCAGGAATGCATTTTATACTGTAGGTCCACTGCAAGCTCCCAGAAGCCAGCACTGCTGCTGCAAGAAGCCACTATGCTCTTTTCCTGTCTCAGCCTTGCGCCCTTGCTCACACTGGCACAAGCATTCATGAAGCCCCATAGGGACCTAGTTCAGAGATCTGAACTGAGATCAGAAGCTCAGAAGGCTTTTTTTTGTTTGTTTTTTCCAGAAGCTCAGCTCTTGTCACAGAAAAGCCTCCTCTGACAAAATGGAGCAGGGAGTACAGGGTGGGAATGAGTGGCTGGTGATGAGCAGAGGACAGAGTTTCTTCACTCATGGCCTTAGCTTTTATGTGCAATTGATCAAAAACAGACTTGATGGAGGCAGAGAGGTCTCAGAGGATGTGTATGTGTGTCCAAAGGTAGCAAGAAAACAGAGGAGAGATTAAAGAAAAGAGAGCCTAACTGTGCCAGGTCTAAGAGAGCAGTGTGACATGAGTTCACCCTCTTGAAACACCAGGGAATTCGCATGGGAGACACAAATGGTGGATGAATGCCTCTGTTGCATATAAAGCTCCAAACAGGACTCACACCGTATTAGACATCAGATAGGCCAACCACAAGGCACAGTTCCTGGCAGACCTGGCTGTGTCGGCTCTGCTGTTCACAGACCTATTCAGTTCTTTTCACTCCCAATACTTTGATAAGATCTGGTGGTTCATTGCAGCCTAACCTCTACGCAGCGGATGAGTGAAGACCCAGGTGATCACAGAGCATTTTCTGCTCTTGCATAACGAAGTGCAATAATTCCTGCAGAGTTGTCAGGACTGTTAATGCTACCTGTCAGGCTGCCACACCAGCAGTTTAGGAAAGATCCTGATAGCACTCCCCACCTTTGTTTTCACCTGTTTCTAACCTGTGACAGTTTTGCGGTGCCGTTTCCTTGCTTTGTTTCGAAAACAGAATGAGCTCCTCATGAGAGAAAATTTCATGAAAGAAAGAAATCAGGTTGATTATGAAGTTCAGTCTTACGAAGATGCATGGTTGTCCTCAGATTTAATATTTGGTCAGATATAATCTGAATAAACATGTTCTTTCACCTAGACTTGTGGAATACAATTCTGCACGGAGTCATGGATCTTACTGTAAATAATTTTTCCTGGTTACTTCATTCCTTTATTGACATATATATCTGCATTACCTGAAATCCTCACTTATTAGAAATTCTCCTTCTTTAAAAAATGTTTAACTCTTCTAATCTGTAAATCTTCTCTCTTAAATTACTTACCATTTTTCATGCTTTTTAATCCAATTGCAGTGTATCTTTTTTGTTAGCAGCGAAAGGAGCTATTTCAATGAGATGTGTCTGTGCCCTACAGCCAAAAACCGTGTTGACCCTTTCTTGTGACCCTATTGTTGCAAAACCATGTTTAACATTTTGTCCATATTAGCTGGCCAAAAATGGTAGTGATTTTTCATGGCAATTTTGGCGAAGACATACTGGTTAATTTCTGACCTTTTGATCATCTTAGACTGATTTTTAAAAAGAATTGGTTTAAGCTTTTCTTCCTTTCATCTCTTCTTTCAGTCTCTTGCTTTTTTTCAGTGAACTGAGGAAGAAGAAAAACTAGAAAGGGAAGAAAAATTGTAGAGTGACTTATTTGTGGTGGAGTTGCCCTTGCCTGTCTCAGAGGGACACAGTCCAGAAGTCATCCTAGATTCTTCTCTTTCCCCATAGATGCAGATACTAAACCCAGTAAATTTTAGCTCTGCATTCTCTTTAAAACTAATTTATTATTCTCCATGCTCACTAAGAAAACCCTTTCACAAGCCCAGATGATTTTTCACCTTACTTGCTGCCGCCCTCTTCTCTTGTATCTCCTCTTGATGTTCTCCTTGGCCCATTTTCAATTACCCAAAATGCATCCATGGGACAGACCAAAAAGTAAATGGCTGCTACCATTAGCAACATGCTGGAGAACTGAAAAGCTAATTTACAAATGTGAAGACTTTATTTAATACTACTGGGAAATGACTGTTTCCTGTTCAAATTGACAAGAGAGAAGATAAGATATGTTATTAGGGAGCTAGAACATGATGGAGAAGTAGGCTAAAATGATGCTGGCCCATCTCATGAAACAGGCTAAAGCTAGCACTGCCCTGAGACTTTCATTGGCTGATGAGAGATTTGTACCATTTCAATGAAGCCTCAGCTATACTACTGAAATATAAATGTTCATTGGATGTGCTGAGTTCAACACACGGGTTTGAATAATGTGCCTACTAAAACACCCATTAAGATTACCAGTTCCCATTGTCCACTCTAGAACCTGGCTCTGGTGAATGACTTTTGTTCAGCCCTGTCTAACTTCTGGTATTTAAGTTGTCAGTCAGCTCAACTGGGAGATTTCCAAGGAATACCTGTAGCTAACGTAAATTGTGCTGGTGGCATTGCTCTCTCCTGTCTGCACCTACATCATGGCCCAGTGTGGGGTCAGAAACTGCTCTTGTGCTGGAGCTTGCAGTGCTCTGACTATCTCTGACTGTTCAATCTGCCAGAGCATTTTGTGCAAAATACAGATGTCAGCCAAGATTCTGAACCAGAGGCTTACTTCAGTTTGTAAATACTTCTATTCCTCTTCTTTCTGGTTCTTCCTCCTGGCTTTTCATTTCAATTATGGACAGAGGGGAAAAAAAGAAAAAAGCCAAACCACATAATCAAAATACCTACAGTCCACAGGAGAAATGCGTCTGACCACACAAGCACTGCCTGACTCACATTATCCATCACTATCTTCTAGCAAAAGTGGGGGATAGGGAAAAAAGTGGGCCAGACAACACATCTTTGAGCTAGCAGCCTTCTGCACCCTTTCCCCAGGGCTGTCTGTGTCTGTACCTAGCAGCCCACGGAGGACACAGCAGCCAGACTCCACCTACACAAAGTTGGCCTGTCTGGATGCCTGCATGCACTGAGAAGGCCTCTCCCCTTTCCTCCCTCCAGGATTTTGGAGCCAGGACACAGGACATATACAATGAGCATGGACTCTCTTTCATCATCACCAAGCGGTGATTGTGGCGACCCTCACTGGGATTGCGCATATGTTTGTGAGGGAGGAATTGCAGCTTGTCCTTTCCCACGTCACCAAGTCCAGAGATGAGACACAGGTCAGTACGCAACATAGCCAAGAGGCAAAGACTGTTTATACCTCCTGGGATAAAACACAGGCCTTCTCCCAGGTCACACAGGCTGTGCGCAATGAACAGGCTTTGCAGCCTGACACCACAGGACAGGACATTCATGGGTGGTGCCTTGCAATCCTCCACGAGTCATGAAAACACTCAGAAACTGGGAAACTACCCTCAGCTCCTGGGGCTCTCATAGGAAAGCTTCAGAGAAGACAGGCAATTACAAGGGAAACCATGCTGCCATGCCGCAACGTGCCAACTGTGTCAACACATTTAGCCCAGCTCTAACTCTCACTCTTCCTTTTCAGGATGGCCTTGAAATCAAGACTGGCAACTTAGCCAGCTGACCTGGTAAAAATGCATTGGGCAATGCTCCTTTGAATAGGAAAACCCTAAAGACAAAACAGTATCCTCATACGCTCCCTAAGGCCTGTGTTTTCCAATCTGCTCATTTGACCCACTGAAGCTCCTGGCCTGTCTGAGAACTGGGTCTGTGAAGGAACTCTGCAGATGGTCTCAGGCAGCTCTGGGAACATCTCAGACACACTGCAGAATAAAATGAATAATCCTTCAAATTATTCCCAGGACACTCTGAATGCCACTTCTTCCAAATAGAAGAAGCAATAGTGAAAGGGATACAAATCCCAAACCATTCTCTGGGTCAAGGCTCTGCCTCTCTTAAGACCACTTCCTCAAGATGCCTCCCAAGAGGCATTTATTACAAACCAGGAAAGCACAGAAAGAAGCGTCTCTCTTTCTCTTGCCAGCGTGGCAGCTCGAGTGATGGAGGTTAGAGGCCCTGGGACAGAGCAGTTTAGATGAAAGTATGAGTAACAGTGATCTGGGGAGTGTTTTGGCTGCTATTTTAAGAAGTGGGGAGAAAGGTGAAGCCGGTGAGAGAGCAAAAAATAGGCCTGGACCAACTGCCTACACAGGTCTTAGCACTTGTGGAGCCTATTTCTGTTTTTTCAGACACTCCCCTCCCTCCGAGCACCAGGCGTGTGCCCCAGCACGCTGCTCCTGGGAGTTTCTAAAAGGAACCGAGAGGGGCCCCACCACGCATGCAGGGGGAGGCAGGTGTCTTCACAGCGCACCTCTGCCTGACACCAGCCTCACACCTGCTCCAGCCCTGCCACCATCATGTGCCTCTCCAGAAACCTCAGCACCACTTCTGCCCTCTCAGGACTGCTCGGTCTCGGTGGGGCTGATGTCTGAGTGGCTCCCGGGCAGGAGTGGGGATTCAAGCCGGGCACCATCGGCAGCACCCTGGAAGGTGCCTCCCGGCCAGGCCTCCATCCTGTGTGCATGTGTGGCTGCAGGCCTTCTCACCCCCCACGCAGTCGGCATGCTGCAGCAACCAGCTCCTCAGGGCACCGCCCGTGGGGAAAGCTGCACCTCATAGGCAACATTTGGTACCCAAAGAAAGGCCGCACCTATTAGTGTTTTTCTGCCACCTTCCTGCTTGTGTACAGTGGCGTAGGCATAGCTTTTGCCTATCCAAAATGCCAGGGCTGATGGGACAAGGGGCAGGGGTTGTCCAAGCAGCCCATGCTGCAGGGGCTGCAGCGAGCTGCCCTCCTTCCTGGGCTGGTGTGGCTGGTTGCTCACCAAACACATGTTGACCAGCACCAGAGTGTCTTCACAAACCAGGGCCCAGGGAAGAGTGGGCTGTGTAGCTGTGCAGTACCACCGAACGGTGGTGGGGTGAGGGGAGCCCTGCTGTACAACTGCCCTCAGCATCCCCAGTTGCTAGCGGGGTTGGGGGAACGCTGGTGTTAGAGGGAAAGAGGGTGGTTGGGGTGGTGGCGTGACATGCCTGATAATCATAAAGGTCAGTAAATTGTCCCGCCAGTGTTGCAACGCCTACAAAAACATGTGGTGTCCATGAGGGAATGGAGACACTGAGGTGGGCCTCACCTCACGCCTTGAGAGAGAGGTGCCAGAGTGGGCAAGCCATGGAGAGGACGGGGCCACTGCAGGCACTGCCCTGGGCAGCGGCCAGGATATATCCAGTAGCATGGTCTTCCCAGGAATTTGGTTTCTGGGGTGCTGACAGGGCAACAGGACAATGTGGCCAATATCTGTAGGGATTAAAATAGCCAGTGGTGGGCATGAGCTCAATAGCTGCTTGTTCCCGGGCTCACAACAAATAAAACTCCTTTCACCCAAGGGAGAAGCCCTTTTGCTTTCCAGGCTACATATTAGGAAGCCAGGGGCTGAAAATCTTTCTATATCTAAGGTCAAGCAAATATGCACTGACTTTCTGCTTTTTAGAAAGAGATTTCAAAATTTATGTTTGAAAGTACTAAAGAACTTGTGCCAAGAAATTTCCAAGGGGAAAAAAATGACTTCATTCTTTCTTCTACATTGTAATAAGAAGTGTGCCATAAGTTTCATTTATGAATGCAACTGTTAAATATAAAATTACGTGAACTTTGGCATATATTTCTCGGAGAACTGGAATTTAGTTCCTCATCCTAACGATGAGTGGATGAGTAAAACATTTAGGAATATCCCTTCTTCTTACTTCACACCATCACAGAACTTCTGCCCAAACGACTACCTAATATAATTCTGTAATTTCTCTGATGACTAGCATTGGAGTATTTGCCTGTTGGGAGAGAGCAGAGGCTGACAACCTTATTGCCTCTGACTCATCTTATGAGGTGCAGTTTCTGGGCAAGCATTTATCTTGTTCTCTAGTGACTAATTGTCCACTAAGATTAGGTTCTGAAAATAGTAGATCCAAGTGTAACAACACAATTTCATTTTATTGTGGATATATTTAGATCAGGAAAGCTACTGTGCATCCACCAGAGCTCCCCAAAGCCTCTCTTGGCCACAGCTGAACACAGTCTGGCCTATGGTCTAAAAGAGCCCAAATGATTTCCAGCATTACTTACATGAAAGTCATGAAACAGTTGGCTGGTAACACTTTGTGCTGGCCTTACTCTGATTTTAGTGCTTATAAGGCTTTTTGAGCAAGGGTCTAAGGCTCACCAAAACGTTTTGATGAAAGCAACACTTCCAGTGAGAGCCTTCAGGAAACCAGAGCACGATGGGAGAGGAGGCCTGCGCATGGCGTATGGACCTGGTCTGGGCCCCTGGATACCCCCTAGCATGAGAGCACTCACAGCACTAGCCAGGCCAAGCAGGCTCAGCATGGATTTCTACCACTGATCCCAGAACACCTTACAGCGCTATCAAGTAATCACTCTTAGGCAAACGAGCTGATGCACGCTCCTTGCTGAGAAGGCCCAGTGTTGTAGGCAGCCAGATCCTTTGGGAAAGGCAGGGTGCCTTTATACTGAGTGGCTCCAAGAATGATGTGAATGCATTACACCCACGCCTTGGCATCCTAGGAGCAGAGATAGACATTAATCATCCCCTGACCTGTGTCTCACCTTATGGTGCGCATTTACCCAAAGAAATTTTGGGTTATCTGCTAGGACATATAATACTTGGCCAAAACAGGTGGTGCCAAACTACATGCAACTTCTTTTGAAGGATTTGGGGAAGTCATTGGTGAAATTTATGGCCAGCTACCACTGCAAAAATAAGTATATGCACTAGCTTATTTGTGTGTAGTTGGATCAGCTAGCCCAGGGACTATGTTGCCAACCATTCTTTTCAAAGCAAGGTGAACGAATGTCTGAAGGCTAGAGATTGCCCATATGGCATAAGAATCAGGAGAATATGACAGTCTCAAGAAGAGCAGTTTGGACAGTTATAGCAGCTTAAAGGGCATGAAGTTGTACAGTCTGACCTATGTATCCCTATTTTTACTGATTCTGATAACGCTCACTTGCTAAGCTGATGAATAGTTGCTCAACAATTGGAAGACTTAAAGCTATGGTATGAAAAAGTTGAGTGTGTCCAGGGCCATCTATACAAAGCAGTTTTAGGAGGGAGAATCAACGAAGGGGAAAAATGTCTCCCGCTCAGAAGAGAAAATCCTTTCTGACAAATAGCCTTTGGTGGAGAAGTAGATGTTGTATCTAGTGCTTAGAGTACTTCTTGCTATGCATTCCCAGTTTGAAAAAACAGTGGTGTTTAATAGTGTTATCCCTCTTCAGAAAGAAAATAATATGTAGTTTCCACTGAAAGGCTGATCTTGTGGGAATTTTGAAAAGTTCTTCATCAGGTGAATGAAATATACCACAGATGGAGGCAGGCTGTTGATTTGGATTCCGTTACTTTTATAGGCACGTACTCTGGTAGTGGTTATACAGGAAGCCAAAGAAGGCAGGAGAGAGTGTAGAATATTGTACCTCATTCAAATGGTTTTGAATATCCTTCCTTGACCTCTACATATTTATAATGACAGAGATTTGTTTAATTTTGAAATTGAGAGAGAAAAAAAAAATCTTTGAAATGCGCTGGATTATCTGGTCATCAGTGAGTGTGAAGGATTAAATATAAAACCTCCATTTTCCATGTAAAGGGAGAATAAGATGTGCTTTCACAACATAGTAAAATCATGACATGTAAAAATACAGCATGCAACAGAAGCTGTAAGGCTGTTACTGGCAGCTTCTAAACACACCTATTTTTTTTGTTTCAGCACAGCTGAGACCTGTTAAAAGTATTCCTTCAGAATAAAATAAACCTCTTTTTCAGTAGAGTTATTCCTTAAAGATGCACTCAGTTAACTCATCTGAACTACTGATGAAAATTGCTGCAGATCAGATATGTTTACTTAACAGGGTGTTTCACAGAAGAGTTGTGCTAATTATGGGATTGGACATATGGAACTATGCTGTGTGAACAGGTTTTTTTAATGTTTTCCTTTCAAACTCACTGAGAAGTGTCTGACACACAACAATCAGCTTATTCATTTGGAAGATTAAAGTCTCATGTTGGATGGCTGCTGATAGCCTGCACCAGTTAAAAAGCACCTAAGGCTGAGCTGGCCATTTTCATGCAAATGATCCGATTAAATAAGACATTGGATGCTGACACAGCTATCTTTCACTGCAGTGGAGCTCCAAGCAGGGAGGAGACCTAGGTGTCTAAGCCCTCTTCATCACGAGGAAAATATTTTGTTTTTGTAATTTCAGAGCAATTGAATCCTCAGCTTGTTCAATAACATGTCAGTCTATGCTGGTTTAGTCTATCCCCTTTTAGCACATAAATGCAAAGCAAACAAATGTAAACCAAGCTTAGAGCAGTGAATCTGGGGGACTGTCCTTCTGACTCTCAGAGGTGTATGTACAGCCCCAGTGCGGCGATTGCCAAGCTGGTGATCCATGAACCACCCACGGCAGCCTGTACTCAGGGCAAGCGGCTGAGCTGGTCCAGCGCCACCGAGAAGCCAGGCTTGTTAGCTGGGGGACGGGGCCACACTCAAAACAGCTCAAAGTGTCTTGAGCTCTGCATTGTACTGTCCTGCCCTGTGTACAGAGACTTGACTGCTTGGCGAGAGCTTGGGGGTCTCTGGCCTGCCATTGGATTGTAATGTAGAGTTTCACTGTTTGGTGACTGGTCCCTAACTGCTACCAACATGTTCATCATCTGTACTTACTCGCATGCAGACAGAGCACTGCTGTCCCCACTCAGCACAATGGCAACAGCAACCAAATAGAGTGAAGTATTTATTTAGAACAAAATCAGTATAGAAAAGAAATCCAAAAGCCTTATCTCAGAATAAGACAACTATTTGCAAGCTTCCTGGCTGTCTAGTCACCTTCCCCATGAGTATCCTTGTGGATCCCACCTTTTCACTGACCCACCCAGATGAGTAAGTCTTGCCTGATGGCTCCATCTCTAAATTCAAAATCCACCTCACTCTTCACAGACAGTGTCTTTTAAAAGCTGCTTACCCATTTGATCTCCCTCATTGTTTTTCAGGTTTGTTCTGAGATATCCTTATCTGGGAAAGCATTGCATTACCTTCCTGTTTGTTCTTCCAGCAGCCCCCAATGTATTAGCGGAGTAGAGACATATAGCAAATACTTTACTAGACAACATAAATGATTCCATCTGTCTCCAAAACAGGAATTTGCAGCAGCGTCCATGAAGGTATTATTCTTTACTCTTCATAGTCACACATCTCCACCTCATGTCATGGCCATGACTGCATGTTGCACTCATTTCATTAGCATGCTGTAGCTTCTTACTTTTACTTAAACTAGTGCGACTTCTGTGTATTATCAAGCCCAAGCTGCAACCGCTTATGAAGGTGGCTGGAAATCACCTCACCTAAGTTTAGACACCTGCATGCATAATTCCTCTGGCCTGTTTTAGATGCATACGTATGAGTGAGACGAGTTGAACCCCAGATGTGTCTGTTTCTCTTCACTGCTTCTAAAAGGAATTTAGAGAACTACCTCAGACATAGACACCTATACTATATGCGTCTAATTTTGGACCAAGAGTCCCACCCACCATAGCAATACAGCAGATTCCTACGTGGTCCCTTTCTGAGCTAGCAAGACATAAGCCAGGTCCACTCTGAAAGCCATGTAGCTGTGCTATCATGGCAGCAGGCCCAGGCTAATAAACCATATTGCTGGAGGAATATGTGGCAATAATAATGTGGCTACCTGACTTCTGGACTTGAGTGAGCAAGAGTACAGACTGCTCTAAATATAAAAGAGTGAAAAGGCAACTGTCTGCACTCATTTGTGTACCTTTCCTGCATTGTTTAGCCTTTATAAAACATTGCGATTGGCACTGGATCTGTTCTGGATTCAGGATTTTGATTTAGTGCCCTCTCCAGTGTGCTCATTAGCTAAATTCTACTGTATCACATTAGTGCAGAGCAAGTCAAGATGCTCACGCCCTGCCAACTAAAATGTTATCCAGTCTACAACTCAATAACTTTTAAAAGTCTTGCCAGCTTTGCTATGAAGTGTGAAAAATTCACCTAAAGCACATTGCTATGCCAGAAAAGCTCTAATAGAGATATAATTGTATCAGCAAAAATATCCTTCAGCTAGTGTAGTTTATTTTCTTCAGTAAAAATTATATTTGCTTATAGCTATATTTGATATGCATCTCTGTGTACGTAGACACTCTTTTATATATATTGCATATACCTGAAGCTATGGTATAGATAGGTATATGGTACAGATAGGCACACAGTAGATTATTTTTAGTGAATACAAGGCGGACAATTTCTGGGTATGCCTTTTGGTCTGTTTGAAATTTACATTGTGTCTATGGAAAGATTGTACATTTTTCCCATTCTTTCTTAACAGGATGCAGGTATAGTGTTCCCAGGGTAGGATTTTAAGTTGTTGGGGATTTTTATACAATCTAATTTATTTAAATTTCCCTAAAATAAGAGATGTAAACTATTCATAGTTTTTCTAGTAAATTTAGAATGAAAATAAAGTATGATCTGAGACTCGACGTACAATAATTTAAGTATTTGAGTTCATTGGTTTGCCCAAGGCTCATTAGGGCCTGATCCAAAGCCCATTTGAAGACAGTGGGAGTCTTTGCACTGGCTTTAGTAGGTTTTGGATCAGGCTTTGAGGGCTGTACGAAAAAAAAAAGAATGTTGTCACAATTCAGCCAAGTAAATGAAAGCATCTGTCACTTATCATGATTTGAAACTAATTGCATGGAAAATTAGATTTATGTCCCTAGAGATCAGATGGAATCTGGATACATGCATTTTCTTGTATTTTCAAATATTTCATTTTCACTTTGTTAGCTCATTTTCAAGAAATAATCTAAGTCCCTTCCTGTAAAAAGAATAGCTCTGTCCTGTGAAAGCCAAAAAAAGGATTGATATTCATGGTTTTCCAGAAGAGAAATTCAACTCCAGCTTTGTTACTGTGCTAATCACAAGCTTGTTTTTGTGTGTGAAAAGAGAGAGCGAGCAAGCTGAGTAAACAAGAGATACAAAATTGACTTTTGTTGCTTTTGCGTGCAGCATCAAAGCGCTGGCATGCTTGGTTTGCCTGTGCTTGACCCCCCTGTGCCCTCCCGGCGCAGGGCTTGCAGTGCCCGTGGGCAGCAGCCCCTCCAGCCCTGGGGCCCACCACCGCTTCCCAGGCACCTGGGAGCCAAGGCACCACGCGGCCACCCGCGGCCCTGCCACACAGGGGCACAGGAGGAGGTATCCCACCTTGGGCAGGGAAGCAGGGGCTTCCTTGCATCTCATGCCTGCCAGTCCCTTGTCCGCTCTAGTTACATTCCTTAAGTAAATAAGATACGTTTTTGACCCATCTTGGAAGTGATTTTTGGAAGAAAATAAAGGGATCGCACATGCCTTTCTTCGGCAGCCTTAAGGAATGGTTTATAAAAAGGAAGAAAGAGAAAACGCAGGACTCGTTTCAATCTCCCTTTCTTGTTCAAGCAAACAAAACTCTTTTCATTTCTTTGGGACAGATCTTCAACTTGGGCCAAGCAGATTTGTTGACTAGTCTATTCACTACCCTAAAAAATTATACTACTTAGGCAATCAACAAGACTCATCCTGCCATTTGCACGTTCTCACTATCGAAGGTGGTGAGCTGAAAAGTACTATATATGAGATGCATGTGGGGGATCCAGGGTGTCCTTCTAAAAAACCATGTTACAACAGGCTTTTTGATACAGGGCCACATTCCAGAATTTCCCTTATGAAAGAGAGACATGCAGCAGCACATCCTCCTGCACATTAACCCGAGAGCTGCAGCAAGCTGTTTGTCAGGGCCCTAAACAAGGGATGGGTGAAATTGTTTTGTCTAATTTCCAACCCACTTGAATGTCATGGGTTTTAAAGTTCATCAGCCTTGAATGGTTATTTGGTTTGCATTCCTCTGAAGTGAGGCTGCAAGGGTGGGGTGAAGCAGAGAGAGGTCCTGGATGAAAAATGGGGCAGAGGAGACAAACAAAAACAGAGACACAATGAAAACAGGAGCAGTGAGGAGGAAAGAAAACAGTTAAAAAAATGAAGCATAGCCTATAGTTATCCTGTGTAGGGCATCTCATTGTACAAGATTGATTGCACTTTAAAGCCACATGCAATTGTATTTATGTTTATTAGACTCAGGGCCTTAGGGTCAATTAGGGGGTGAGAGAGAAAGACAACGGGGCAGAGAGATAGATGCTGTAGAAACATGAAGTAATGGGCTTTCCCCACCTCAACAGATTATTTAGTGTATGTAAACAAGCTAGAGATGGGGCAAGGGAAAACAAAACATAAAAGCAGAGTAGGTAGTGATTTACTGAGTTGGGAGTTTAATTCTTGGCATTGGATTTAATTAGGGGGCGAATACCTACATGGAAAGACAAGGAAGGGAGAGGGATCATAAGAGAAAATCAGGTGGCAAGGGAAAGAAGAGCAAGAAGAAAGGAGAAGGATAGGTGGGGGAGGTAAAAATACTGAGGGTACTGTCTGGAAGGAGTTTCAGGGAATTGCCTGCCAATCATTATAGTGTCCTCATTTCTCCTGCTAATTCTGCTCCCACATAAAAGGGATGTCTGGGTTTGGGGAAGCATAACTGACTTTTCCATGGAAGATTTCTTTTCTCTAGATCCTGTCTTCTAGGAGAGGAACAAAAACTTGTGTTTAACTAGACGAACAAACAAGTTTAATTTGCGCTTGCAGAAATGCTGGAAGAGGAACGCTCTAACTCATTTTCTTGAATGAGCCCAAAAGCTGGCTCCGAGTGACTTTTGTTCCCCCTCCATCATGATCTGGCTTTTCCTGGTAGCACCCCTCCGGGAGCAGCGAAAATGGCTTTCTCCTCCTCCCAGAGCCCCCGCCAGAGGAGGGCAGGAATGGAGAGACAGCAGGCCCATTGCGCGGTCATCTGCCGCTTCACCTCTCCTGCTTGGAAAGTGAGGTGCAGCGGGAGCGAGGGGACTATGCATGACCCAAAGGGGTGTAGCCACGGATGCCGTCCCTACGCCCTACACCCCCCACCCCGCACCGCGGGAGCACCAAGACAAATTCCAGCTCTTGTGCATAATTCTCCCCGCTTGCCCCAGGGACAATGTAGCTCTGCACCACCCTTGTTGCCGACCTGTATTTAAATAGTACATTGAGTTCTCAGTTATTAAAGAAGGGCCTGCAGGTGTTGTGTGCGCTGCAGGACATGTGCATCATGCTAGATCACTTTTCAACAGAAGGAGTGCCATTAGCAGCTGAACTAGTGGTGTAAGGTAATGAAATCTTGAAAGAGTGTACACTTTTCTGGCACTCCTGGAGCAGGACTCTTGCATCAACAACAGGATTTTCCTTTGCTGAGAAGGGAGGATCAGGTGCCTTGCTGTTCTCTATGTTGCCTCGCCTGCAGCTTGCACTTTGCCTTGGCATATTACAGCGCTCTGATGTGACTGACACCAAGCCTTCACCATCTCCCTTCACTTTGCAGGAGTGGCAGGATACACTTTTTGTGCTATAGTTACCAGATAGTCTGTAGCTTTCTGGTAGGATGCTAATGAGTAATGACAGTAAAGCGGGTGCAGTAACAGAACAAATGTTAGTGAGATAATAATCTACTTTCATTTTCTCCACCTGCCTTCTATACTCTCTTAGCTTCGGAGGCCATTCCTAGCGTTTGTTTTAATGAGCTTTTGTGTAGGCTTGCTAGCAGAATGCTTTCAGTTGTATTTTTAAAGCAGAAAAGCATGCTTATCAGGCAGGATTTTTCAGTCCTTTGCAGCTCCAATTAAAATGTTTGCAGAAGAAAAAGAGTAACTATGTGGTAAGTTGCTGATGACTTGCTGGTGGTCTGCATTGTTTTCTGGATTCAAAAAAACCCACCACTCTCACCTCACATGATAAAACCTGACAGACAAGAGTGTCTACTCAGGATGCCTTCCACAACTCTTCCAGCGCAGAAGTCTGAAAGCACTTCATTATTTTTTATTTAGCTTTTTGAACAAAGTTGTTAAAATATCTTCACTTACCAGAAACTTTCAGGAGGACAGAAAAACGACACTGCAGAACTCTCCCTTTTCTTTGTCTGGTTTGATTCGGGGATATTTGCACAATATATCTGCTCAGGCTCTTGGTGCCTTACCTTTCTGATGTTTCTGGTTCTTCAACAAAGGAAGAATTTCTTTTTTATGAATCACTCACCTTTAATAAGAAAACAGAGAGCCCGGCTAATCTCCGCCATTAGAAGTGGAAGGATGAATACTGTACAGATCGGTGGTTTTATAGATAAATTTATTAACTAACAGTAAGGCAGATGAATGCAGGACTCCCTCTCCATTATTCACACAGAAGCCTGAAACCTGGTATTGCTGTGTGACATACAGTACATACAGCTGGTGTGAGACAGTCCCTACTACAAACCCCATGCAGTTGAAATATATCATTCAAAGGACTGGGAGAAAGGAAGCGATGATAGTCACTGGTGCAAAGCTGGGACATGAAAATTAAGTTACTGGTCCAAGGATACAATGTGAGTCTGTGTCAGAGGACAGAAACCAGGACAAGTCCTCTGAGTTTCTGGTCAGTGCATCTGTCAGAAGATTGTTTCTCTGTTTATTCCACTATTTAATATCGCTTTTATGATTTGGGAATACAACAGCGGAATACCTCCAAGTACTTTGACAGCTTAAAGGCAGACTTGAGAAATCGGGAAGGTTATCTGAATGATGCTCACTCCAGCCCATGATACCTTCTGGAGTTATTTTCTGACCAAAGGCGTTGCCTCAGACAGTCAAGGAACATGCAAGTACTCACTCCTCAAACCAGCAGACGTCACTTGCTTCTGCCCTCTCTGCCCACTTCCTATTTCTCATAGAAATCGCAGAGGATCATTCCTAACCTATCAGGATGTGTCTGTGGCATCGTTCCAGGCAAGTAAACAACGCTAGACAGTTTGGGAATACCAGACCAGGAAGGGTTTAGAAGCACCACCGTGCGCTGTCTCCTTCATTGTGTTAGCGACTGAACCACCCAGCACTTGTTTCCTCCAAATAGCAGCTCTGTAATTGTTTCCTCTTGTCTAGTTCATTTTTAGAACTGTTTTAATTTCTCCTATTGTTGACCCTGCTAGTTTAGTCTATAATGCCTTACATACACACGGAAAAAAATAACAGCACCTAACTTCCTGCCTTCCACTAGCCTCAAGAGTAACTCTCAGGGTAACACACATAAGGAACTGGGGAAGATGTATTTTAAGCAGTGATACCACCATAACAGCAATTTAGAAGGTTAAGCCAGACAGGATTTAAAATATGAAAGGGCAACTCATGCCATGTGTTGTTCACTCATGTCGCGCACTCTGCAGACAATGAGTCTGGGCTTACTAGTTTTGGTTCGAGATGCTGCCCGAGGACTGGCTTGTTGCAGCATTTTGGTTACAACCATATCAGTTTGCTTTGGTTTCGTTTCACACTTTTTTTTTCCCCAAGCAAAAACTCCAGGCTCTTTGTAAAATTCCTGAGAGGTGCTGCCTATTCCAGGATGTTATAATACTTGATAGTTTGACCTAAGCTCTCTGATAATTTCCCTTAATATGTATTCTCATCTCCATGTTTGGGAAGAATTTAGTGGTTCCACGCCAAATTATTTTTAAAGAATTTCATCTGATTTCCAATAATCTTCATAACAATCCATTATAAAGTTTTAGCAGTATACTGGCTTACTGTAGCTTTTGAATAGCTGGGCTGTGCCGGAGAAAAGAGCTCATTTTTTCAGGAGGCTAACGGAGTTGTTTTTCAGGTAGCAGGGCAAGGATTTCTGTCTTTGACCCCTGTAGGCTTTGGGTTGGGTCCTGGTTACTGGAGGACTGAGATTCTCTCTCCAGAGCGCTGTAGCCATACACATCCATACCCAGACTTTTTCCCGAACAGCCTCTTAGGTGACCTCCTACTGACCTCCAGCACTTGATGGCATGTGTTGTCCACTACAGAACAAGCATGTAGCACATTGTTCCACTGTTTATAGTCATGTCTGTTAAGTGGCTGGCTCACATCAATGCTAAGCACCTATTAGTTAAGCAGAATGGTGTTAAGGTCAAGGTCCCAGGAGAAACTTGCAGTATCGTGCAGTGCAGTGCCACTCCATGGAGCCCCTGTCTGTGAGCAGACACTTCATGACACTGGGTGAGGTTGCTGCGCTCCTGAGAGGCTGCATGGAGAGAGGTGAGCACCCGAGAATGAATTTACAACACCAAGCACTTGGCACAACAGGACATCTTAAACTCTAGGAAGTGCTAAAGAAAGAGGTGTCAGGAATATTTTTCTCTTGCTTGGACTTGGGCATCTTTGTGAGGCTGGGCTTCAGAGCCTCAAACATCTTTCTGTAATCAAGGTAGCAACTTTATGCCCTGTATCTCCTCAAGCTCAGATGAAGAAGAAAGTACCTGTGCTCACCTTGTGCATAGTGCCATAGTCCCTTCATCCAGGAAGTGGGAAATCTGGGTTTTATACTCAGCCTCAGAGGGTTTGACTACACCATTCTCACATCCCAGAAGAGCCCTGAAACCACCAGGAGATTGGTACTTCTGGGAGAGAAAAACCTCCACCCTTCCTGCTGGGGATGAGTCAGGCTGAGCCAGGACAGGTCACGTCATAGGTCCAAAAGGAGTGGAAATAAGAATGCACCTCATGCTGTACTCTCCTGAGAAGGGTCCGCAGTGGGGCAGGTGGGCTATTCCCATCTGCCCAAAGTGCCTCAGGCACAGGGACATGCAGCCAGACAGCCCCAGGTAGTGAGGGTTCACTGAGAGCATTCTCTGTTCAGAGGACAGACTGCAAGGCTGAAGTATTTCAGTTGCAAACACTGTGGTGGGTTTTGTTTTCTTTTTCCAAGTAAAATCTGTTTTCAGTTAACTTTACATAAAAATCCTGAAATAAGCTGTAAATTTGGGGGGTTTATTATACTCAGACCAGCAAGCATGTAATACATAGAAAGAGAGGGAGATGATATATTATGTATTTATATACTCAGCCCTTTTGTTGACAAAGCAATTTTATCATCAAAAAGAACGGTCATGTCTTGTAACCTTAATGACTTTTCTGTGTATACAGTAGGGTGACAAGAAACACACAGGAAGCCCTGTCTTTAGTTTTCTATGTGTATTTTTCTTTTTATCTTTTCACATCTTGTTTCCTGCCCAAAGCCAAAAAGTGAAATGAAGTCTTCAGGTCTTTTCAACCACATTTTCCTTATTCCAATTTTCTTTCTACTTTTGTATTTGAAAAGCAACAGGAAAAAGGGCCATGAATGTATACAAATAATCGAGGTCAAATAGAGGTACTCTCTGTGAACAAAGGCACGGAGGGAAAAGGGGGACCCATGCCTCTCTTCCACCTAATGTACCTACTGCTGGAAGCACAGCTCAGTCGCAGTGGGAAGGATGCTTAGCACCACAAGCTGGCAATGGGAACAGAGAAAAGATTGTGTCACTGCTTTGATTAGGAAATGCAGCAAGTTTCATTCGTGCCTATATAGGCTAGCTAGCACTCCTTAGTTTGCTGCAGCTCCAAGCTGTATGGTACTTTCAAAACACAGTTCCAAAAATGTCTGCATAGAAGAGAAAAGGACACTTCTTTCATGTGTGCCAGTGGTACTGTTGCCAAGCTCTGATTCAACAGTAATGCATGCATTTTTCTGAGAACTGAAGACTGTTTTTTTCTATTTCAGGGTGCTGCATTAATTTATCATAGAGTATGAATCATATGACACCAACATTTACTTGAAGTGCAGGACTAGGTCTGAGAGCTTCTAAATGCATTCAGCTTTCATCTTTTCTTTGTTCAGTGTTTGTCTCCCTGAATATTTGTTCCAGTATTTATACTTTACTGAATCACAGTACTCAGTATAGCAATGCATTCTGAGTTAACTTTGAACATAGATTTTGCTGTTACCAAACAACATACTGGCCACAATAGTAGAGCGTCCAAATGATGAAATAAAAACTTGGAAGCTTTGAAGTATTCCCAAATCAAATTCATGAGGCCTCACATTAAAATAAGGACATATGGTTTCTCTGTTCACTAGGCATTCCTTTACCTTCATTGTAACTACGTAGCCTTTAAGAAAGAAGGCCTCTTGAGCTCTTCTTAAAGAGAATTGATAATAGGTACAAATTTCAGCATTTCTGTATTTTGTTCCCTTCTAGCTATTCAAAAAATGTAAGCATTAACTGAACTGTAATACTTTAAGCAGTCCTGCATCTCCAGTGTTTTATCTATTATCCTGAACAACATGAGTGATGTATTAAGTAGAGTGGAGTGACAGAGTTTGCCAACATTCCCATTTGAGAAAGCAAGAGGAAACCTAATCCTAAAAGGATCTTGACAATGCTGGTTGCCAGACATTTTAATTTTCAAGGAAGGGAGAGCTACTGGGTGTTAAATTGCATATGCCTGCATGCTGCTGGTTACAGAGTAACACATGAGAGAAAATCCATTTATCAGGACCCTGGTTGCATGTTAGTTTGCCCCAAAAGTAAATACATGGCCACTTCTCTGTGCTCTCTGTGCAAGTTTATGTAATAACAATACTGTTTACCCATCTGAACAAGACTCAGCATGTTATATGGCCTATGTTATGATATTAAAGCTAGTGCTGTGTCACTCGAATGCCTTTCAGTGCATTAAATGACACAGGGAAATGAAGCAGAAAGAATGATGTGACATTTCTCAGTAGGAAGCATTTATCTCTGTTTCATCAGTGTTTAATTGACTTGCAAACCACTCAGGACTCTACAAACATTAAGTGAAGAGATCTTTAGCAGACAGTAACACTTTACTTAAGTGTCTTTAAGTACACTTGTTCCTAGCGTAAATGTTCAGTAAATAGCACATTTTAAATACACATACTCTGAATATTAATAATTATATTTACCTTTGTGTTTCCCTCTGTACATAATGTGAAAGGAATTCATGCTTAGCATTCTAAAAATATTTATGATGTTATATAGTGAAATCCCTACTTGCTTGTATTACTTTGTGTTATTTTAGTATTACTTCGTGTTATTTTATTCCAGTGCTTTGTAGAGTCTTACAGATAGATCACCAGATGTTCGTAATTGTCATTAGTGCTTAAGTAGCATGTTAGTGTCTATCATATGCTGTTTGTTTTCTCATCCTCTCCCCAAGAGGGGAGGCACACAGTGAAATGTTTGGTTTTGGTACAGAGATCTGGCCTTTTCTTGTCTTCCATTTGTTTTTTAAATATACACATGACCATGTAGGAATCTAAGAATATCCCACAGACTGGGATACTGAGAATAGACCCCTGCTATCTTGGGCAACACTATAAGGATGCCTAGTACATGTATTCCAGATGTCCCTGTGTACCACAAGCCACCAGACCACCACAGAAAAAAGATTCTTGAAGAGTCTTATGGGGCTATGTAGGACCACGAGAAGGAAGCAAGAAAAATCAAGAGCACTGACAGTGTCCTGTGTATGTTTGTTATTTGCCTTGCTCAGAGGGTCCTAGGAAATTACACATTTACCGCTCTGGAAAGAAGCCCCCGCTGCCTCCAAAACACACATGGTCCCTGCCAATACCATATGAGGGAAAATGTGTTCCTGATGCCAAATCCAGTGATTGGTTTAAGTACCCAAGACAGCAGATTGGAGCTCCAGCCCATCCTGCCTGATATCCTTGGTCTGTGGACAGTGTTTAATGCTGAAAAAGGAAAGCAAGAAGAAATTATTTAGAAAGCAAAGCAAACTAGAAGCCAAGTTTAATATCAAGGAGGAAAGGAAAAATCTTTGGGCTCTGCAGGTGGCCTGCCAGAACATGAAGCCTTACATTATTACAATATAAATGAAATGCAACTCAGCTCATCAACAAAAGAGACCATGTCTACCGCTAGTGCTGATTGAGAGGTCCAAAACTGAAAGGATCAAGGACTGATGGCTCAAACATTAACCTGTAGTTCTAGATTCATCACTGTCTTGTCATATAATCCCATCCATAAACTTATCTTAAAAATAAATTTGATTTGTTGCTCCCACATTTCTGTTAGGGAGGCCACTTCAGAAGCCTATTTCCATGGTTGAAAAATGTTTTCTAATTTCTGGTCTAATTATAAGTGATCAATGTAAGGAAGGCAAGGTCCAAGGAATGAACCCTGATATGTCAGGCTCTTGAAAGGGAAGTAGATAGTAATCCTTAGACTCCTCAGGTGTTCATTCATGAGTCTGACTATCTGTCTTCTGTAAAGATTGTTATTCTTCTTACATATAGTTTCACTACAGCAGAGGAAAGGTATTGCTGAACATGGTCACTATAAAGCATTAGAAAGTTTATCAGGTTATGCACATAATTCTTTGCAGAAGCCAGAAAAGAAATGGCGTTCAATACATTGAGATAGCCTGTGTACTGTAGTGTCATGTACCTTCTGCAGTTTCTTCAGTGTTGAAGGCTCCATGCCCATGTACATGACATTTCATGTAACCCATGTACATGACATTTCATGTAACCCAGCAAGGGGACATAAATAAGCAAAACCAGGTCATCATTCACTGGGATGAGACGGAAATTATTCCCTGGCCAGAGATGACAGAAAGGCTGCTGCATTGTCCAACAATATTTCTAGATCACAGACTGAATTGACCTATTAAAGCTATGGCTATAAACTCTTCAAAGTACTTTCCACCATCCACTCACATAATTCCTTTCTTGGTTTAATTTCAGATCAGTGGCTCTTTACTCATTATTTGATCTTGTACAAGAAATGGGCTGTTCTGGAAGTAATAGTAGAGTAGTAAAAGAAAGGTGGAAGTGATGTAAAGACTAGGACTCGCTCCAGGAAAAGATCACTTTAATTCATTGACCTGAAATCCTACCACTTCTCTCAGGGGAGAGAACAATGTGTTGGTCATCATTTTTAAATGCTAAACACAGGTTCTGGGGGACAGAAATGCATGTATATTCCTATACACATGCCAGCTATTCAATGAAAGCAGAGAATTATTCGTAATTTTGACAGAGTGCTTCAATTCCACATTTGGAAAGGCAGGTTTTTCCGGATCTAAAATATTAGTTTCAAGTAGATGAGCTCGTAAATGGCACAGAACTTCTCCAGACTTGCAAGTAGGGTGTTTGGTATGTAATGGTATTTGACTATGGTATAGTCAGATGCCATCGGTGCTGACCAGCAAACTGTGCATTTGATAAGGGTCAGAAATACTCATTGTCTGAGTGAGATAATACGAATTTCAGTTCAGAGGTCCCCCAGTGGAACTTTCTTTCACAAGACAATAAGGATATACCACACCTGTAAGTCTTGAGCTGAGATTTGCCTAGGCTATTAGAAGCTTCAAGAGTAAATTAAAGGACTCAAGCAGTGCAAATGGGCTGCTGATGAGTACGTATCATTCTGTTTGAAAAGGCAATTTGCATCTGTACAGTATTTTTTACAAAGGTATTTAATGTGTGTTCAGAGCACTCCTTAAACATTCAGTTCTGCGGTAGGCTGCAGGTATTCAGGGTTGAGAAAGACGCTAGGATAAGACTGGATATCTTCAGTACAGTGGATATAAGGCTGTTCCTAAAGTACAGTGTAGCTTTAGCATAGATTTTTGAGAGTTTATTTTGATTCATCTGTCTGTACATGCTTGCATGCCTTCCTGGATTCATGAGCAGTGTTGTGGAAAGGTGCATGGAAGTTTTTTAGAAGTAGTCTATGTCAGTCCTATAAATATTTTCCAACTATGTTACTCCAAACACCTTAGTTTTGCATAGGTCCTACTGTCTTCTTTATTTAAAATACTCATAACAGCATCTCCTTTGAAACCCTGATTAAATATTTTGGCAGGCACAGGGAAGAATTAATGACAAAGTCCGTAAAATTCTGCATACCACTCATCGTATTTCTATTATGTTAATAATCTTTACCTCCAAGATACATCCCCTGCTTTATTCCCACTCGAGACAAGGAACTCAAGTTCCTATCCCAACACATGCATCTCTGTGCAGACAGCACTTCAGTTTTCGCAGGACTGTTGTTTGTGAACAGCAAAGCCTTTCTGCCTCCCCCTCACCCGCCAATTCCCACGCTAGCGTCCCTTATCTGACTAGGTGTCAAGGAGGCCTGGCGAGCGGCAAACACTCTCCCAGCAGCTGGAAACCGTTGCTGGCATGCCTGCGAGAAAACCCAAGGGAAAAGGAGCCACGCATGGCCCCGCAGCCCTGGGCAGGGCTCTCACAGCGGGGACAGTCCCCTGGTTTTGGAAGGGAACTTGAGCAGCACTTTATGGCCTAAAAGCGTGTAGCAAATTGCTTTTCTATACCAAGTTTCAGCTCCATGTTAGTGAAGCTTCTTGGTACAGTGTATACTTTCTAATACTTGTTATTTTACTGCATAGACACAGTTACATGCGAACTCTCATCCTTTTAGCTATGTAGGTCCTTCTGAAATAATTTGCATGGCAAACATAAACAGCTACTTTCTTATTAGTTTAAACATCCTTTTTAACTTTCATTGCCATCAAGACAAAACAGCTTCAAACAAAGAATCCCACTAAAACAAACAAATGAACGAAGGGTCATGAATCCTCAAAAAAAACAATGCTGCAGGTCTATTTTGGTAAATCTCTTGGCAGAGTGATATGGAAGCTTCTGTTAAATGAACCGCTTCCAAGTTCCAAGGGAACAGGTCATAAATAGATTGTTCAGGAAATTCACAAAGTTAGGGTACGATTATGAGAAATTAGTTGATTAAGGGCAAATGTCTGAATTTACCCATCTGACCATGTTACAGCACAGTGGACTTCCCCCTCCCAAAGAGGACAGCAGCATGTTTCTGTTTGTTAACCCTTTCCATTTTTTTCTAAATTAAATCTGCATCCTTTCCTTAAAGGAGACTTTAGATAATTTGCGGAGCCAGGGATAGTCTTTGAGCACAGCCAAAAGAGGACATAGTACAATAAAGGACATACAGGTCTCCGTGATGACAACAGGAAAAGCTCAAGAAAGAAAAGAGAGTGGTGCTGAAGGATGTGTGCCAGAGAGGGACCGGGAGCAGCGAGGGGGCTGTGCAGGGGCCCCAGAGGCAAGAAGGTGAAGGAACCCTGGAAGTAACTGTTACTCCAAGAGATGGCACAGATAGGCAGAGAGCAGACTATACAGCACGGCCGCTGACCTTTCGCGAGCTTCATGTTACAGCAGCCAGCAGCGGCAAACATTGGCAGCGCTGGTCCGTCCTTGGCGGCGCCCTGAGACACCCTCTCGCTGCATCCCCGTGGTTCTTCTATCAGTCACAGGCAATACTTGCTCTCTGCAGTTTCTTACTTGAACCTTGTGCGAACCTCACAACTATTCCAGCAGGCTTCATTCGGTCAGCTTAGAGCTGGTAAAAATTTGCCACCACAGTATTGCAGGGGGAGAAGGCATGCATGCCAATTTATCTTCAAACTTTGTGAAAGAAATCAAAATGAAACACTGAAGTGTTTTCAATTTTCCTTTTCTTTTCAAGGGGAAAATGTACACAGGAATGATTCCACTGCTGGTAAACAATTTAAAAGGGACAGAATTATAGGAGTAAGACTTTCTGTTTCTTTTTGAAATCTTTTTTTCTACTGATGAAAATAATTCTACAGCTTTTGTATTCTCTTTGAAAAATATGAAAGAGAACAGACATTTCTTGGTTATCTTCCTATTTTAAATTTTATTTAAGTAAACAGATTAACTGTCTTCTGGCCACCTCTCCCTATATATGTAGATTAAACTGGGAATAGACACAAAATGATTGGCATTGTAAAGATTTTTAGATTAGTTGTAAAAAGAAAATGGCACATTCAAACATGCTATGTTATTAATAGTAAAATGTTTACATTAACAAGGATGCTTCCTCCCAAAGGATCCTGAAACATTTTAGAAAAAAAGTCTAAAGTATACAGTGATATATTATTGACAGTCAGTCGTTCTTCTGTTGAAACTCAGCACATTGTTAATTGCAGATGAATGTATGTGGCCAGTGTAATATGTTGATTTGGTATTTGGTCACGTCACACATTTAATAGCAGTGTTACTGTGACAAGTGCTATGCGATTCTTCACAACCCGAGTGGTCAACAGCAGTTTGTCTAAATGACAGCATCTTCAAGAGCACAGTACTACCCTAAACATCCCTTGGGAACCCGAGTCCGTGCTGCCTTGGAGGGGACATGCTAACCTGCTAAATTACCAACATCATTCTCTGCTCAATGTGAGTGTTTCCTGGACATCTCCTCAAAACAGTGTCCTTGATTAAACCTGTTAGTTTTGAGAACTGAAGAAGTATTAGCATGTAGGGAGCGAAAGCCTCCTTTAGAGAATTAGAGTTACTATTCATTCTGAGTTTGGGGCTATTATTCTGGTCCAGGCAGGCTGGCAGGCTGGCAAAACAAAATCAAAATAGAAAAAGAGTGAAAGTTCTGCAAGATTTCAGCACAGATTTTATTGTAAGCTGGATAAATCCCTAAAACAACTTTCACTGAAGGCTATTCTCTTTTCCAGAAAGAGTTTGCTCTCTTTAAACGTGGGATAAACAGCAAGTTAAACCTTGCAGCTAGACATGTTCAGACTTGTATGCAACCGATCATTTCCAGCAAAGACGCACACGCAGAGACATGCGCATGCAAGCACTCCCCCCACCACAGAAGGTGCAGCGCAAGCCCCTGTGTCCTATATCAAAGAGCACATTGTGTTTGCTGTTTCACAGCTTTTTGTATCCTTTGACCAGCCTGTTGTCCCGGCGCTGTTTTCTGGGGTATGTGAAGAAGTATGGCTTCTTCGTTACCTCCCCCCACCCTGTTTTGTGAGAGTAAGACAACTTAATTGTGCTTGACGATACGGATGACCCTTTCAAGTCATGTAAAATGATACTGCCTTGCTTATCACGGGGAGATAACCATTAATATTACATGTACCATCTATGGGAAGAGAAAGGGTCTTGTTTGTTTTGCATATTTTCAAAGGTAGGGAACAAAGGCTTCCACGGGGACACCAGCACACAGCCGACAGTGCAGCCATACAAATTGAAATTAAAAGACAGGAACCTGCAATAAAAATGGGTGAAAGACAGAAACCCGGCTCTTTCTTTACGATGAAGCTAAGCTATTTCACTGAGGTGTGCAACAATACAGAAACGGAGCAACTTCATATTTAACTCAAGCAGAGCTCCTGGCCAGAACTCCCTCTTAGTTGGTTGCTATTTTTACTGAATGAAATCCTTAATTCTTACTTACTTGTGAGTTGGTTCATGTGTAACAAAATGACTTACAGTAATCAGCATCTCTCAGAACCTGGGCCAAAAATATTTTGTGCAAATAAGAAACAAGGGGCTGTAGAGACTGAAACTTCTGCACTATTGTAACATTAGTCATTACTCAATATTTAAATCTAATTGTAAACAACACATCTCAGTAAAAGGGTCTTTATTTGAAAGTCTGGGTACCACTCAGTTTATATTCACTAGCGAGGCAAGGGAGGACAAAAAAGAAATTAGACAGTGATGGGAAGAATTATGAGTTAAATTTTACCCTAGGAAAATTTTTTATTCCTACAGAACATGACTTTCAGCTTGATTCAGTCTTCTGAGATCACTGAACTTTGTACCTAGCCCTTAAACTGCTTACTCAAAAAAAAAAAAAAAAAAAAAAAACACTCTAAAAAGGCTGAATGTAAAATGCACCTATTTCTTTGTAACATGTGACATGTATAGCACTCTGAGGAATCACATTTTTTAAATCAGTGGAAAATGTCTCCTTAGCTTGAATTGGCTTTGGATCAAAGTCCAGAAGGTTTTTGAAAAGACATCCCCAGTGTCTGAATGTTTCAGACAATTTCATTTTCAGAAGCAGAATATTACAGTTTCTACTGCTAGTTTTAAATTGTATGATCTGCTCTGCATCATTTGTGGTAAAACAATATGAAAAAAATAATGAGTTTATATTTCATTTAACAGATTTTGTGCTATCTGTAGAACAAGAATGGAAAGTATAGAATTGCCAGGCAGGCAGAGAGCTGCTTGAGGAAAGAGATCTCTCAACAAAGCTCAGTGGAAACACGGCGTTTCAGAGAATAATGAAGGTGCCGGATCCCAGCGCCTCTGTAGTCTGGAATAATTAGGGGTTCACTTACTAAGGGTCAGATCATCTCTTTGACCTCTAAACTTTCTGATCTTTAGGAACCTCCTCAAAACAGGGAAAAATCAAACAAGAAGATACACTCTGCCTTCTTTGAGTTTTCAGGAAAAGATATACTCTCTCTAAAATTATTTAAAACATTCAAAAAAACTTTTTCTGATTCAAATAGCTAATCAGTTGTCTCAGCTGAATAAAATGGTAACATACTTCTTATATCTTAAAGAGAATTCATGCATTTTTAAAACTACTGTAAAAGAAAATTACCATCGCTATTTATAGAGCAAAACTTATCTGGAGCAGATATTTTTACATTCTGACATTTGGTTTTCATTGTGGAAAAACTGTCAATTTGAAACTTCTTGGAAAACAGGAATTTTGGGTGAAGTAATCAGACTCAGGGGGTTTGTTCCCTTTGACCCTGCTGAAATACCTCAGTATTAATTATTCCATAGATTTGAAACAGTAGGTACATATAGATATGAAATGTATGGTTAGTATAATATGCTGCATAATGAAAATGAATCAGAATGATGAAGTAGGAACAAAATGGGTGGGCCAAAAGAACCAGTACAACATTTTTCATATGAATATAGTAATTAAAGTGCTTTGAATCATTTTGATTTTGAAACAAAGACCTATCATTCTCTTCAGTCAACAAAAGAAAACCTCAACATGATGATGTTCAAAACACTGGTTCATAGCGTGTCTGTGTACAAAGAGACATAAAAAATGATGAAGTTGGAAATAAATGTTTCATTAATGCTACAAAAGCAGAAATCAAATTAAACACTTGCTAATGGATAGCATGTGTTCAGTCAGTTGATTTACGTAAGGCTGCAAGAAAAGGATCACAAAGGATTTAGAAGGCAATAGAATCTAATGGCGTTACCGCAGTGTTGTATTTGAGCAATAACTTCTTATAATGGCTACATCATTTTAGTTTACTTATAGCATGAGACACTAAAGATTTTAACTGGAAAGAAAATTATACCATTACATGCTGATATTATTTTTTGTGTGTTACAGAACAAATGGATCTTCTGACTTCCTTTGGACACTGCTGATACTGCCATGAAACTTCTCTTATAAGCATTGCATGAAAGGTTCCTCCCTTTCAAATAAATCTTACCAGTATAAAAAATTGCACTAACAACATAGTTACCTTCTTCTGCTATTCAGCCCCAAACAGCTAATAAAATAGAATATTAAATTAACAGTTTCTCTGCTACCCTGAGAAGAATATTGACTCCAAAAAGGAGAAGTGCCAGAAACATAATGAAATCCCCTTGCCCTTACTACTGCTATTAATTTTATGTAGAGGACACTAAGGTTCAGATCTCAAAGATATTCATGCACCTAGTACCTCTGAAATCATGGTACTCGTTATGTACTTAAATGCCTTGAAGTATTGAAGTTTTACACTGTAGTGATAGGCAGCAGTATGCAATTCTTAGGCAGACAGCAGTGTTCTTCCAAATTAGTGAGCTAATATAAATACATGCTCACTATGGATTCTAAAGTAAAATCTTCTCGAAAACAGTTTTCATGTAAGCTTTCATTTTATCTACATGCAAATCCTCAGATATTTTGCTGAATCCTTTAGGAAAGGCTCTTTTTACTTACTCTAATCTACATGGAAAATAATTTGCAAGAAAACACAGTGTGCATAAACTTTAAAGCACTCATAAAACATTATGCACTGGACAACTGAGGCTATATTACATAGAAAAAATGGACTCTGTCCATAGAGCTATCAGTTAGGTTAGTGGTTAATATGTAATCTCCAATCTACAAACTCTGAAAAATGAACGCTCTGCACTCCATATAACCTGGAAAAATGTGTGGATATAATCACTTTCCATGATCTCATAATTTTATCACTGATTTTGTTAACTTCACACTATTAACCTGAAGAAAAATTGCCCTTCCATCCATTTTTTTGCCACACAAACTTTTCATGCTAAAAAACTATTTTAATAGTTCTCCTGCTACATGTAGTTTTTTATTACAACATTTTACCTATATAGAGCATTGAAACTATTTTAATATTTCCTAAATCATATGATCCCAAACTGTAACACAGAAATATAAGAATGTGTAGAAAATGTATCTCTGCTATTATTTTACCTAAGTTATTCAAGGATCTAGGTTATTCTAGATCTCCTTACATAAATCTGATCCTTACCATGTTAACAAAATCAAGCAAGGCACCACTACTTTTAAAACTTGATAGTGTTTTTTGTCAATATCTTTTTTTAAAAGCTAGGCTGTAGTGTATCAGCAAAGCCTCTATCCCAAGCCTGATTCAAATACTGAGATTTATTTAATGCCTTCTGCTCACAAACCGTGAGATAGATACACGTAGTGCAGAATTATGCAGACACCTTTATAACTGGTTTGCCTGTTTCTACTGCACTCTAGAACTGTAAGTCTCATAGAACTACTATTTGTGCTGGGCAAGAATGGATCTGGCTACACTATTTTCCTTTGGTATGATCTATATCCAGAGGAAACTGTTACTCGAATAGAAATGAGAAAACTCTCCAGGCACATACTCAAAGCTTCAGGGGGACATTGTGTTCCCAAAATATAGACCTGGCAAATCCTGCCTCAGAAACTACGGAAGTGACTGAACGTTTATTGAACCTCGAAGTTTTGGCTTATCTCTTGGGCAATGGCTGGGCTGGTTCTTATTTATATCCCTATTTAAAACAAGCAGATTAATTCTTGGGTTTGCTTTCAAATTTAGTCATACATGGAATGTCTTAATTGTTTGTTAAAGGAACAGCAGGTTGTGGTCAGGGTCAAATACCCTTGTGTTCAACAGATTTTAACTTTGCATAGTACTAACTCTTGAGACTGTGATAAGGCAGCAAAGCAAACCTAGAGGAAGATCTCCATGCTGTATGTGAGGGAAGTGCTGACTGTGCAGGTATGCAAGGGCAAGGAAAACAGAGGAGGGGACTTGAGTCCATGGCACTGGGCATTTTTTACCACATTGGCCAGTGGAGCATGTATTGGCAAATAAGACTTTCGGTGCACACACTTTAGCCAGTATGGGATTCTGCAAGATGAGGAGTAACAACAATGCAAGATGTCCTTGCTGCGGACTTAACTTGAGCACTGCCAAAAGCATTTAGGCGTAAGAGTTAGATACCTAGTTCTGCATTCACTCTAGCTGCTAACTCACCTGCTTTATAGTGAAGGTGCAGACTAGACCACTGACATGCTGTTGGTCCCCCAGCAATGCCATTCCAGAATTTTCTCTATTTTCCTGGGACAGGTAGGCTCCCTTTTGAGTCACTGGGAAAGGCTCTTCTAGTACTTTACTCTAGTGCAGCATAAGGAATCATGAGATGTGCAAGAACTGGCAACTCAATAAATCATGAAGCTATTGAAAAATGGCTGTTCTCACCCAAACTAGGTCTGATCCAGTTGTGAAGACCCATAGCCAATCGTTCCCGCTCACCACATGGTGAAGACCCCCTTCAGATGTATGTGTGAAAAGGCCTGGCAGAGTGACAGAACGATGGTGGTACTGGCAAAGAGCTGCTGTAGGCCTGAGCACATGTGTTGGTCTAGCACAGTCCAAAAGCCACAGCTGGTTGCGTAGTTTCTAAGGCAGAGCCCCAAGTTGCTGGAGGACAAACATCCTCCACAAGGCTTCCTTTCTGTCCTTCCAAGCCTGATCCTTCCTGTTCAAGGACCACCTGTGATGGGGCCTGGAGTTTGGATGGCAATGGGGAAAACAGGGAGAATTCTCTTTTTCCATGACCTATGTCAGTTGGTGTAGCACTCCCTGTGATCACCACCCCAGGTGGTGAGCAAATCCTCCCCAAAAGGAGAAGTAGCAGGAGTAAATAAGGAGAGCTCTAACCCCCACTACCGTGGGCTGGAAGAAGCAGACAGCTCGGCAGAGAAACCCTCTGCTTCACATCAGTGGTTGGCTCAGGCCATGCGTCTTGCTTGCATGTCAGGCAGCCTTCCCCTCCAGAGAAAGAAGAAGGGTTATTTTAACTCAGTCAAACCCAGCTTCAGCTCTGTGCACTCCGGCAAGGAGAAGTGGGAGGTTTCTTCTGCTGTGTTTGGGACCAAGGGACTGTTTCTGTTTGTTTTCCCTTGGAGAAGATGGATTGCCAGTGTTTCCATTCCTGGGAACAAGGGGACTGGCTTCATTTATTTTCAGCACCCTCCAGGAAACGAGGCTGTTAGGTTTATTATCCTGAGGTTGGAGGGCCAGCTCAGTTTCATTGGTAGGTATAGGGGCACTGTTACTAAATTTATATGATCTTTTTCCAAAGGATTGAGCCTTGAAGCAACTCTGTTACTCTCCAAAATTACCTGATGCCCCGATGTGTCTTTGGTCAAACCTGCCAATTTGAATTGTGACCTGCCAGCACGAGCCAAGACCTTACATAGACAGCAACCTTCAGTTAGTTGTGGTAAAAGGGAAATCTTAAGAGCTGGGTAAAAACCTATCTACTTCCACGTACCTACTGTTGTATCAGTTACGTGCTGTGAATGCACAAGTGACTAAGAAAGCTGGTTTACAGCAAGCCTGGCTTGACACATACCAAACTCCTATGAGGCAAAAAGAAGATCCAGGTAGCATTACACAAGAGAAAGGTACATTTCTTTCTGTGATCTGTTTAGTGCTTACAAGATTTAGATAACCTGCTTATCATGAAGCAAACGGAGATATTTTGCAAGTTTTACTTGGTGTGGTAACACCTATTACCCTTTATACCTTTGTAAATACCCTGAAGTTCACAAGAGTAAGGGCATAAATAAAGCTAACAAACACAGCTTGACTGCAAATACCTCTTGGCTTTTCACATACATACATAATTAAATGGTGAGGATGAGTTTTTGTGAGGTTGTAACAAAATTCAATTATTTAAATAAATATCTAAACAAAATAGTCACACGACCAGAATAAGTTACCGTCATATTTTTAATTACTGAAGTAAGTTCTGGTAGGAGGGAATGAATAATATTAAAAGATTTAATTAGTGAATTCAGAGAGCAGTTATTTAATGCACTAACATCAACAACGTAACATCTAACGTAATTAGGGATCAAAAAAAGCCTACTACAACATTAACATCTAACATAATTAGAGATCAAAGAAAGTACTAGGCAAGCAAGACCCTTCTTGTAGGAAAAGATGTGGTCTTCCAGTCTTTAATTCTTGCATTTCGCCCCCTTAAGTTTCCGTTCCAGGTACTTTTATTTCCTCTAGAAATTTTATTTTCCTCTAGGAATTTTATTTCCTCTAGAATATTTAACCATAGATAATTAAATAATTTTTGTAAGAAATCAAATAACCTGCAGCAGTGGACTGTTAATTCTACAGAAGGTAGAAGTTAAAAATGGCTGCTGAATACTGACTTGACTATATCACTACATATGAGAGGAATGGGGCAAGGTGAAACAGGACATGTTAATTTTAATTAACACAGATGCTAATTAAGAGCATTTTCCCAACATGCATAAAGGGCCCTTCCGATCCAGGAATTTCAGCAGAGCTTTAGAATAGCAGGTTTACCCTATAACCATGGGGTTACAGGGCAGAGGCCTCACTCTACTTATACGTTGCTTGTCCTGTGCCTTTGATGATTCTCAGGCATGTGCAGGATTTAGAATAGGACTAGATCTCCTGCCAGGAGGTAAAAATACCCTTTCTCCTTGAATGAATTAGATGAAAGTTTGTGAGGTTTTTTTCATGGAGTTTTCTTCCATCAAAGATCCGTCATACATATTTCTGCTATTTAGTGAGTAAAACCTTGACCTGCTCCGTATTTCCCGGCCGTACTCAGGAAACTATTCCAGTCAGTGAAAAGGATGCCTCCTCCACCTCGACTGAAGTCAGCTCAATAGTAAAGGAAGAACAGCTAATAAAGATGTTCAGAAGAGGAACTTATTTTCACAAATTTCGCCTCAATTCCTCCTCTTCATTTTCTGTCTGAATGCCAAACCCTGTAGATAGGGGAAAAAAAGTTTGGAAAAATGTCATGAAAATTTCTAATTTAAGAAAAATGTTGCTAGATACTTTTTCTAGTATATATTGGAACTTTGAAATTCCTGTATTAGTGCAAATGCTACCAGGAGATGAAAATAAAAAAATACATAAAAGGCACTTGCTTTCAGGAACACTGTTGTAACTTGAGAAGCATAAAATTAATCTCCAAAAGTAACCATGTAGGGGTTTCTGGATCAGCTTAACACTAGATTAGAATCTGTGTTTTAAATAGTTTTGGTAGTAGAATTTAAAATCAGCTGGATATTAAATTTTTTTATCATCAATAAATCACATGCCAGAATAGAAGAATATGTCCTAATTTTTCTCCAACTCCAAAGGGCTCTGTTCTTGTTCCTTTTTCCCTCTCCCTCTGGAGACCATACCCCCTCTCTGGGTAAGCTCATCTGTAAACACAAACTCAGCTACTCACACTGATGACTCAAATCCACCCTTATGCTCCCTTCTGTCCAAACTCAAATCTCAGCCTGCTTCTCCAAGTGTCTAGCCATCGGCTCAAGCTTAGTGTGGCTCACCAGAGCTCTTAATCTTTATTCTAAGCTCTCTTTGCTGCTGCTTTTCTCAGTCACTGCGGCTAACAGCATTGTCCCATCTGCTGCTTATGCCTTGAACTCGCCAGCACCTTCAGACTGGAACTTTCTCTGCCTTAGCTTGTCGTATCAAGGCTCTGTGTAAATCTTGATATGTAAAACTTAAAAGCTGTGACCCTCCTCATACATCCATACAGCTAAAATTAGCAGCCCAGTTTTCATCCTTTTGCATTTTTGTTCCCTCAAGATGCTTCTCCCTGGTTTTGACAAAGCACGCTTCTTCCACTCTTTGCCGCTAACGTGCTTTTTCCTATACTGCCTTTCCAGCCAGGGAGGAGCTCCCTGTAAACATATGCAACACTATTCCATTGTGCACCTTCAAAATTTCCACATGAGCTTTCCTTTTCCACGTTGTCTTCAAAAACCAGGTTGCTGGTGTGCTGCAAGTGTTATACTCACAATGACCAAGAATATATTATTGTTTTCCTTTGCTTCCCTGAATAGAGCTACCTGTTGTTTCTTGTTCTCTGCTTTGATCTGCATTATAGGGCATAGACCATCTTTACAATCTGGGCTTATATGGAATAGGGCACAGTGAAGTTCTGGTCCTTGTCTAAATTACATGGACACTGCAATATTAGAAATTCAGAGATTTCACATTCAGCTATATAAATGCTGGGGATGTGTTATTTAGCTACTGGAGTAGATTTAATTCATGCTCTGTTAGAGGAGTTATCATTGAACGTTAAAAATCAGTTTGGGTTCTTTAAAAATATAATATCATTATTTGGTGTCCACAACGTTTTTCTTAATAGGCACCTCTGGAATTGAAATCTTTCTTCTTATTTATTGTCTCCATTTTAGAAGTGCGGTAACAGTATTTTAAATGATTTTTTATACAGGATGGCTAGAGCACTACTGTATATAGTAACCTAGTACACTACCCAATGTAGTTTGCATTTCTAATTCAATGGTCACTGAATTGTATATAGTTTTCCTTCTTACTTTCTTTTTCCCAGGTATTGAGAGGTTCTTCTTGAAGGTATGTGGAAATCTAGCTTGGAAACACTGGTTTCTGGTACTCTAACACCAAAGTTTATTTTTTCTACAGGGATATACAGTCTCTATAGCATTATAACCCAAACAAAATGTTTTCTGAAGCACAATAGAAAGCTGTATTTCTAAGCCATTTGAACACATGTATTTGAAATGTATTCAGCATGGACAGATGATGACTGCAGAAGAAAATATTTCTAGATGTGGAGTCTTTTGAAAGGAGCTAAATCTGTTTTCCTTTCCAAGAAAAATATATCAGTTTCCCTATGTTTAGTTTAGTTTAGTTAATTTCAAATTCTGTCAACAAGTCATAAGCTGTTAACAGGAAGCTGCCTTCTGTTTGCTTGCTGCCAAGATTAGGGGTGACATTCCTACCCCCTTGAAATCAGTGACAAAAATTCCTTTGACTTCAATAGAGAGTAGATTTCATCCAAAGCAAGAAAATGATTATCCTTACATGCTCAGGACTGAAAAGAATAAAAAGCCTCCTTCCAACTCATACTTATCTCCATTTTCAGATACTGCCATGTAAGAACTATTTTTACAGTTATCCTTTTCATTATAAAGGTTATCTTAATAGCTTTTAATGCCTGAAGACAGGAAATAGATTATAAAACACTGCTGCAGCACGCAACAACAAAAAAAGAAGAGTTTAGAAAGGCAAAAGCCAATACACAAAAATAAACACTTCTCTTTCCAATTCATTAGTATGATTTTTCTATCTTTCCACACAAAAGGATGAATATAATTTCATTAAACAGAAAATGATGCATATAAAAATAAACTTCTCTTTGCAGTTTGTTTTTGACATACGGTGGGAGGAGATGGAGAAATGTTGATTGAAAGATCAGTGAAGGTGGAAAGAAACAGTAGGTGGAGAGACTCCTATTGACCTTGTTGGGCTTTATGTCACACCCCTGCACTACTGCTAAGCATTGTGTAGCAGCCACATTTCAAATCCTCTTAACTGTTCTGCAAGAGCTTTCTTTAGATGAACACCAAAATACATACAAGCCATGGAGTCGGAGTCCCAGTTGAATTGTATTAGAATAGGACACATTTCCAGAAATGCTGAAGGAAGTGTAATTTAGTGTCAGGAATACACAGTGATCTAGTGGCTTAGTACACTGTGCCTAACCTTGCAAGCTCTGGAGGGCTGTCTGCTACACCTGATCACATCAAATTCAGTGGACATGTAGGATTCAGTATCTACCCAAGAACACAAGGCCTCAAATTTTCCTATATGACCTCTAATGTTTGGCAAATCCTTCTTTTAATGGCCAATTGTCATCAGTTAAAAACTGAAGAACAAAAACAAAGGGTCACTTTCAAAAATTTGGCCATTAGCCTCTTCCAGAAATAGGATTTTGATCATTCCTCACTTCACGAGGATGGCGTCTACGTAACTGCAGAAGATAAAGGTGGCACTAAAATACCTTAACTCTCCTCTATCTGAAATTTCCTTAGGTTTAAGAGACAATATATTTTTAATTGGATGTAGTGAAGATCTAAGATGATCTCTGTGTTGATCCCCATATATCAATTTAGATATGCTTTATCATACTGTAATCATGCTTTCGACTTGTCTACCCAATGAAATACATTTCTGTAATTGCCTTTCCATGCTAACTTCCCATGTAGCTATTTCTGCTTCACTTAATTGACTTCATAGCACCAGGAGTGTAAGCAGACCAACATACAACCCCAGGGCAAGCTAGAGTACGATTCTGCAGCATGCCACTTACTTTAATGCACCCATCCTATCCCATAGCGTGCAGAGCAGCTTACCCCAGTGAAATATTGCTTTGCTTGGTTGTCCTTTCAATCATTGACCAGATCTATATCATGTAGTAGTTTCTGTAACTGATATAATAAAAACATACTTTACATTAAGTAAAGTGACTTTATAATCCATCTCGAAAACTATGCAGCCCTTCAACTATCCACAAATGATTTACAAGTTTTATAATTAAATGTACTGTAGATGAACATACTTTAGCAATCAACAGTTCAGTAGGACTTAGGCCCTTGAGTCAGGTGCTTTCGAAACAGAAATCCAGCAAGGCAGACACTTCCAGAATCACATTCCTCTGAAACTGAGCTATTTGTACTCCTCAACACAGATAAATGTGTTTAATATCTACTTGATGTTAGTGAAAGACTGAGGCTTTGCTGACACCTGTTGATAAATATCTGAACAGCAGAACTGTTGTCTTACAATTATGAAAAAACGAAAAAAAAACCCTTTAAGAAAGCAAGAGTAAAGATACAGGCCTGAATTCTTTCTATAGCAGAAAAGTTTCAACTCATTGTCGAGTCATAATGATAGAATGAGATTGGGGAAAGGATGAAAAGGAAAGGTAAAAACAAAATTTGCTGTTGGCTTTTTTGTCAGCTCTTCCCTGACAAGGATGAGGTCACTTCCTACCGAGTCAATACACTACTTGCAGTGAGTCACCATGGATGTGCTGACTAAGCTGAAAGAAATTTGCTAATGACTGGACGACCAGCAGAAGTATAATTAATATCAGCATAGACCAATAAGTGTTTTTCAAATGATCAAATTCATACTAATACGGGGCGTGATAAGATGATTAAGACTGCTGAGAGTTTTTCAAACATTTGGAAGAAAATTTTTTGCTTACTCGGCAAGCTATCCTCAAAACTCAGCAGATAATGTCTCCGAGCTCTGATGGGGCTGTTTAGGCCTGCTGAAGAGTAAAACTTTAATAAATAAATAAATAAATCTTTTAATAAAGTTTTACTGGCTGCTACAGAACTAAACAATTAGGCTAGGCTCCAAAGTTTAAGCTTTGATACAGTCCTAATATGAACCACTTATAACTTTGTGTTGAACAAACATACTGAAAAAGGGCAAACACTGATATATCATTTGTAATAAGTATTTCCATTGACAGACTGCACACTGCACTCCCTTCCCTTTAATTGCAGGCGTGCATAGTCACGTGTAAGAAAAACATGTTTTGGATAATGTTATAGACACCACGCAATCTGTATTAACTGCTTTTCTGATAAGAAAAGTTCAGACAGTGTAGAATTGCTCCATTTGCTATTGCTCACATGCGATCCTTCCTCCTTCCCCTCCTCCCCCCGCCCCCGCAAAAAGACAGAAGAGAAATTTACAGTAAAGAGAAAATTCACTTTCTGTCCCTGGTGCTCACCTTCAAAAGAAAATTGTCTTCTAAAGTACAGGCCCAGTCAAAGATCTTATCTAGGACAACCATGTATTTGAGTTTCCTTGTATTTTCCCGCCTTCTCTGCATCTAGGATAAATTGGAAGGTATTATACCAGACGATTACTGTGATTACTGGATGCTTGCCAGCCGATTCAGTAATTATTGTGCACTGATTTGAAAGGGTTGCTGAAATCTGAAAAATATGGGCACTCCTTAGGTCAACTGCACAATGGTGTGTAGTTGGTCTGACCTCTCCTGGCAGACCAGAGTTCTTCACGTGTGTGAAGTACATCTGTCCAAAATTACCAGTACACGTCAGCTTGACTGCTTTTACAGCATGAAGTGAATGTACGGACACACTGTGGGTATGTCTACGATATTTGGATGTATGGCTGCTCTGTCAGAGCTACCTGGAATCAGTGTGACCAAGCTGCTTAACATCCAGAAATTCTGGGCAAATGTAAAATACTCACATTCATCCAGCACTAAATTTTCAGGCTGAAAAAGAAGACATTTTCTTCAGACAAATGGTAGCTCTGAATCAGATGCAAGTGCTATGCAAGAACTTTGCTATGTATGAAGCACGTTTGCAGTTAAGAATAGTCGAAATTCTCAGATTTACTGTGCACATACAGCCTCTTTGTGTCGCACACAGGGAAGCTGGATGCTTCATGGAAGTATTGAGCTAATTTTGCCTCTGATATTCATGTTCATATATTCATGTGCATGTATTTCTGTCCGGGAAACTCTAGACAGAAGTGGCGGTCTTTGTCTGCCAGCATTTATCTGAACAAGTTGCTCAGACGACTAGGAAACTCACCAGCCTTCGGCACGTCAAGGCATTGCCATTAGCTGCCTTGCTGGTTATATGTTCTCAGCACCAGAACAAAAGTTCTGGTTGGCAGCTAGTTGGCAGCTGCCAGTAGTTGGCAGCTATGCTCCATCCTTATGAAAGTAGAATAGTAAAGAAAGAGGGTAAGAAGGTAAAGAGAAGAAAGAAGGATCAAGGAGAAGAATCCAAGCCACATAGGTGGTGTTTAGGTTGTAAATGAAGCTGCTGAATGTAGTTGTCCTTAGCAACTGTGATCATTATTGACAAGCTTGTTTCCTCACACGTACACCACCCTCAAACTCTCCCAAGTACATCAAATAAGAGATAGCAACTCTTTTCATTAAAAGTAATCAATCAAGATGCATTTCTGAGTTTTTAACCATGAACAGTCAGTTCCATTTCTGGACTATTTCAGATCATTGTCGCACCAACCTATTGCTTTATTAGGAACTATGAACATCCTTTGGGGTGATTTAACCTTGTGCGTCAACCTAATCGTCTCCAGCTTATTCAGAGAGTTTCAAATACTAGTCCCGTCACACATACAGGCAAGTTTACTTTGGATAAGTTCAGACAAAATCCTCCACCCACTAACAAAATGATTTTGTGAGGGCTGCTAGTGATAACTCCAAAGCAACAGTCATTTTGAAGAAAAGCAATTTAGCCGCACTGCTAGCCAAGGAACCCACCCATGCTCTGCATGTTTCCTTTCTTTCCATGGTACGAGAGCCAACTAGGTTACCACCTGGAAGGAAAAATGGCCAGAAGCTGGCTGACACAAGAAATGCAGTTGTAAAACACCTGGCTCATGAGCACAAAGTCATCCTGTACCGGGTGCACTCTCATGCAGCCCAGTGGTGCGGCTCAGGGCCTGTGTGGGGCTGAAGGCCCTGGTCCTGCTGCAGCGCAATGAGTGTCAGGTGGCCCCACCGCACACCTGGAGCCATGGTCCCGGCCAGGGCTCAGACAGCAGCTTGACCACCTCTTTTTTGCAGTGACACCAGATATCTAGCAGCTCCTCCAGAAGCACTTTTGCCAAGAATGCACTGATCTGGGTGGACCTGGCCTGGGGCCGCCCTGGGCCCCAAACAGCCAAACGCAGCTGCTGTTTTCCAGGCAGGTCTGGGCAAAGGGCAGCTCCCTGGCTGGGCCTGATCCTCCCCCACACCCACGGATGAAATCACAGCGTCCAGGCCAGGGAGCCGCGAGGAAAAAAAAAAAAAGAATGAAACCCACGAACTTCTTTATTTTTTTAACCCAAGAAGTCACTACAAAGACGACTAAACCCGTTAGCCGCCTGGCGAGAAACAAACACCGCCTCCGCCGGCGCGGCAGTTGAGCCGAGCAAGCCGCAGAGACCAACGGTCGCGGGCGCCCCGCCCTCAAGAGGCGGCGCGGGCCGGGGCCGGCGGCGCCTGCGCGGCGGCTGCCCTGCAGGGAAACCCGTGGCGGCGCGACACGGCCGCCGCGCTCTCGGCTAGGGCGGGCGGTGGCTCGTCGGCAGGGGGTGGGGTCGTATGGCGGCGCCCCGCCTCCTGGGCCGCGCCGCACGCCTGCTGCCGGCTGCCACAGCCCTGCCGCTGCTCCCGCGCCTCGCTTCCTCCTCCTCCTCTCGCCGCCGCCCGCCCGCCCGCCATGCAGGCCTACCAATACCCCGAGGTGTACCGCGACGAGACCGCCGTGAGTACGGCCTGTCCCGGGACAGCCGCCGGCTCGGGGCGGCCGCGGCGCCGCCCGGCCCGACCGTTGGGGGAGTCCCGCCGGCCCCCTGCTCACCGCGGGGGGAAGGGAAAGGGGGGCAAAGCGTCCACCCAGAGGAATTTAGTGACTTCTCGGCTTTCAGAGCTTTGTTCCGTTTTAATAATTAAAATGCAAATGGATTAAAATGTTAAAGGATTTTTTTTTTCAACCGTCTGCGGGCTGATGCGGCCCCGCCGGCGGGTCGGTGGGAAGCGTCAGCCTGAGAGGAATCGGCTCCCGTGGCTGCTGTGGAGGTTTTAAAATCGCAATTTGGTTGTTTTGGGGTCTGCGGGCAGGTAGCGTGCGCGTGGCGCTGGCAGCGCCGGAGCGTGCCCCGGAAACGGCTGGTGCCCCCGGCTGCCCTGGCGGGGCCGCCGGGAGGTGCTCCCGGCGCTGGGGATCGGGCCGCTTCCCGTTGTGTCCGGTCGGGAAGGCAAAACTAAAGCTTCCAAAATCGATAGGTAGTTCTGGAAAATCCAGGCCTTAATCTAGGCTAGTGCAGAAGAACAAATATCCTCCACAAAGGTTACTGTATAAATTGTTTAAAATCACTGGAGTCTTCCTTCTCCTTCCACAAAGGACTGTGCGTTCGGCTCCAATCCAGGAATTATTTACAGCGCTAACCTCAGTTTTAAACCAAAATATATGCAGCTATCACAAGTGGAAAGATTTAAGTATTTACTTTTACAGCTGAGTGAAAGGCTGAACTATGCAACTCCTAACTAGATCTCTAGTCTTAATTTGTATATTGGAGAAAGGGAGTGGGTAAAGTTAACCACACAGGTTAATCTTCCGTTTGTTTCTTATCTATATATGTACTTTGCTCACATGCTTCTGAGCAGCAATAGTAGGAGGATTACATCCAGAGAGACAGTTCATTGCATAAATGGAAACCACATTTTAGGTGCTTCCAGTGCTCAGGTTTTGTGATTTCACTTGAACATCTGGATTTGGGGCAGACTTTTTTAATTACTTTGCTCCTCTGTCTTTTGGAAAGAACTTATGTTGATGTTCTGTGCTTCTTTGGGGCTCTGTGGGTTTTTTTTCTGAGAATATTTTTGCTGCCTTGGTTCCACCACACAAAGAATGGTAATATTAACAATTTATCTGGGAACAAGGTGCTGCTTTTTTCTTCCTTTGTTTTTTTTAGCACTGAACGCTGCTGTGGAATTCCAGATACCCTTCATTTTGATGTGGAGCATTCCCTGATGATTAGAGTTTGCTTGTGTGTGTATATCTTTTTTAAAGTATTGTCTCTCATAAATTCAGGTGTTGGATTACCATGGGTGTAAAATAAGTGACCCATACTGCTGGCTTGAAGACCCTGATAGTGAACAGACGAAGGTAAGCTTTCTTTGTAGGAGAATGGCTGTTTTGACATAGATCTCATCTATACATTTGGTGCATGGATATTCCTTTTTGAAGTATGTGCCAATAGTTTTATAAAACTTACCATTGTAAATATAGGTGTAATGTAGTACAGTCTGATACATTACAGCACCAGCTGAACAGTGCTGTTACCTTGTACCTTTGTGTTAATGTGGAGGAAAGACTGGAGCAGTTCAGAAAGATATAACCTGGAACAGAAATTGGAAAACTGAGGTCCTATTTATCTTGCACCCGTTTTTTGTAGATGATTCAAATGTTCAAGGTGGTATTGTCGCACTGAAGGTAAACATTCTGATTTCGGAACACTGTAGCTACTGTCCTACGTAAAACCTAAAATTGTCCTAGTAAGATAGGTAAGAAAGTGTGGGAAGAAAGCATCTTTCTTTGGCTTCCTTTCTTTGTACAGTGACAATTGTATATCTTTCTTTTTTTTCCCTCCACTTTTTCCTTCTCAAAGTAGGCCTTAATAGTGGCATTTATTACAGATTACAAATGTTGCAGTGTTTGCAGCCAGCAGTCCAGTATAACTAGACTGTGCTGCTGAAGCTCGTCCTTTGTGTTGCACTGAGAGAGATTCCGGAAAAATAAGAAAACGTGATTGTGAACCAGTTCCTCTGATTTTCATGGCGCACAGAGTTGTAAGGGTGATGGAAAGCAAAAGGAAAGTGATGGCAGGGGTAGGAAAGTTTTTTTCCCCCTAGAATGGCTATTAACTTCGTGACAACTGTAATTCCAGATTCCAGATCTAAAACACTGACTTCTGTCCAGTGTGCATGATTGTGTCAAAACAAAGGTGAAGAGCAAGATCTTAACTTAAAAAAATATCCTGCCAGGTAGCTTGCTCTTAGTGAGATTCCTTGTAGGTTTTCTCGTATATATGCTTGCATAGTATCTTTTGATGGGCTAGAGGGTGGTTGAAAAGAATTAACCGTAAGTGTAAGATAAAATGTGCACTATCAGGATTGCATTGCCTACTTACAACTCCATTGACATTTACAAAGACTTGTCTGGATTAAACAGATTCATATGGGCTCAGTTTTTAGTGAAATATTCTGCCATGGGGTTAACATGGAAAATTACACATGTAGTAAGTTTGAAGTATTTGGATTCTTTTTGATTCTGGAGTCCTTAAGAAATGGTACACGTGAGATAATTTTGTTTCATTGCAAATTCAGAAGGATATATGTGCAGGGAGGTATGGTTATGTCTTTATTGTATGGAGGCCTTGCAAATACCCCTAAAAATGATTTTTCAGGATCCCGTGGGAGAGATGGGCTGGAAAAAAATGCTAGGACATGACCTTTGATGTCCCTATGTTCAATACTTTAACCTCATACTGGGAAAGGTTGGGGGAGAACAGCGGAGGGAGAGAGAACCTCATTCTCCAGAGGTCGTCGTTTATGCGTAGGAGGCAAAACAAGAAATGGGGAATTTTAACATCCTTATAAAAATGCAGCAGCCCAGACGCAAGGTGTCACATTGTTGGAAAGAAAATACTGTTAAATCTCACTTGCCTACGCTCCAGAGAACACACGCCTCAGCAGAATTTTGCAGTGCTGTAGTACAGTGTAGTAGAGAATTACAGTATGTAAGTACTTGAGCACGTGATCTTTTTCCTAAGTTCCAGCAGTTACTGAACAAAGGGAATTAAAATATTCTGCTGTCCTACCTATTTCCTAGAAGAGATAGATAGAAAAAAAACAGTCTGGAAGTGCTAGGTTCCTCTCGTCTGCTTTATCACTCTCCTGTGCTCTGGAGCAGAGGCTGCTGACAGCTGTTCTTTTTCTTGCTAGCTTTTCTTCATAGTTTTATCTCCAGGTTCTTCAGATGTTTTGCAGGACTCCTGCAGAGTAGCCATTCTGCACCTACCAGATCGAACAATAATCAGGCACTGGCATAGGGGTATTCGAATGACTGTGCATGCTTCAGAGAGAATTTGGCATGTCCTTTGTAGGCTGCTTAAGTCTTCCAGTCACAGACCTTGACTTCTGAGTCCTTACCTATTCTTCTTCCAAGTTGTTCTGTCTTTTTATGCACTCCTTAACATCCCAAGCCTCCATCCATTCTGGGGAAAGATCACAATGCCCTGTGTACGTTCTTTATCAATAGGGTACCTTTCCTTGTCTAAATATTAAGTACAGAACTGGAAGAACAAATCCTCTGAAATTCGTGCTCCTCTTTACAATGTGCTGGCTTGATCTGTGTACGTGTAACTGTAAGTTCTGAAAATTCAGGTTTATGGTAAGAGTGAAGACTAAACTTATCCATTCATTTATGAAGTTAGCAAACTTTCATTGCACACAGATAGTCAAAATCTTTGGTGTGTACAGTTGAGTAGAGACACAAATACGTTAGAACTCTACTTTTTTTTTAGGCCTGGCAGAAATGTTCATGTCGAGTATTGATGTGGTCATAAAAAATAAAAGGATAGGCCTCACTTTGTTTCTCTGTTGATGTGAGTCAATAAAACATCAACTTTAGTATTTCTTGAAGCATGAAGAAAGGAGCACAGGTGAGTGAGATTAGTTTTAATTCTGGAATTTGCATGGCAGTTTGACCACCTGACTACTATACAAGTTAGTAGGACTGAGACTGAAAGAAATTATCTAGAACAGCTATAAAGAATCATAGTCATGTTTTCCTGTGGCTAGTTCAAATGAGTTTGTGGGCTCTAATAGAGGTAGCAGCTTACAAACAAGTGAGCATAAGAGTGGCATATTTTTTGTGATTGGTTTAGTTGGGTACTTTTGTTGTGAGATAAGCATGCAGATGGTGTTGTATCTGATCCACTGTAGTTTGCAGGTTTCCATGAAGATGGGTGATTCTGTTGTTCCTCTGCCATCCCTCCCCTTCTTGCAGTGTCTGAATGTTTGTGTGGGTCTTGCATGGGTCTAGCCATCCTGCAGCCACAGGGTGAGATTATGGGGGTGAAGGCTTTAGTGGGTTAGTTTTATGTTGGAATACATGCTTAATCCAGATTGCTCCAAGGCCACATGACAGCTGGATCTAATACAGGAGGAGGGGGAGAACATAGTTCAAGAATGGGATCTTTCTTTTTGTATTGGCATACCACCTACTTTTACTTAGGTAAGAATTCAAATAGCTCTAGAAATTTTTCAGCCAGGTCAATTAGGATGATCTTATTCTATATGTGGTGTATAGCCGCTATAAAAAGGCAGTTAGTGAAATCTGTAGCCAGAAGCAGAGGGGTAAGCAGGATTGTTTCTTGGCATGTGTGCGTCTTGGAGCTGATAAAGCCAATCATCAAGCTACATCCTCAGTCTGTTGTAGAGAAGCTATTGTTCAAGAAATACGGTGTGTATTTCTTGAACAGTATGAATGTCCATGATGTATGTGCTTACTATATTCCTTTTTTTCTTCTTGTGTGTTTGGTGGAAGTAGTTATGCACACGAAAATTCCTTCTCCCAGATACGTAAACAGAAACTGAGCTCCTGGTCAGATGAGGGAGTTCCTACCTTGCTTTGGAGAAAGGAAACATAGAAACTGGGTTTATGCTCTAGTAGCGTTTGGAGGTGTACATTGACTGTTAAGACAGTTAGACTGAGGAAGCTTACCTGGCATAGTTGAAATGTAATGCCACACTGGTAAAATGTTTCTTGTGGCCACATATGGGTCGCAACTGCAAAACTGCATTTTTATTAGTGTCTTGGGTTTGGCTTAGCTGGGCATTTCTGTTTTGTTTTTACACTTTGTGGAAAATAAGCACTATTTTACTCTACGGAAGAGTCTGTTGCTACCGTCAGTCTGTCAGTCTTATACGATACCTTATTGCACTAAAAAAATGTTCAGGGCAGAAATGTGTAGCTTATTTCCGACGTAACGGGTGTGGAAGGGGTGATGTAAGAAATGAAGTTGAGTTGTGCTGTTATGAACAGGGGTATGTTGGGATCAAAAGTAGAACTGCAACTCCCAAAACTAATTAAATGAATTTGTAATTAAAATTGACCTGTGTTTCATTCACATATGTCTTGATAGTTTTCCAATTGCACTTTGAATTTTGCTTTAGTAAATGCCAAAGCAGTGCTAAAGTAAATGCTAAAAGGCAAGCTGCCAGAAATCTGCTTAGTTTTATATTGTAATGTTTAACACAAGATGTGCTCTGTTGTAGGAGTTGCATTGAACTACCTTTCAGTAGAAAGATATATAGAGATTTAGGGGTAACTATTAAACCATAAATTCTTTACAGATTAATAACAAAGACTGGTAATTCTTTAAAAACAATTTTTATTGTAAGACTCCTTCTTGGACTTTATACTGTGAGTGCATCTGATAGTTTTCTTCTTGGGTGAAAATTACCGTGTTGAGAGGGTAGCATACTACAGGATAGCTCTGGAGAGCTGATGGATTGTAACAAAGCATGATTAATAGTTTTTTTTTTTTTTTTAGTGGGGGTTGTTTTTTAGATGAAACCTGAATATAAATTTTTTTTTTTAAGTAACAGTTGACCTGCTCGAGAGGTGGCCGGACACCCCAGCCTTGAGTAGAACAAGTCTGCTCTTACCATAGCACTGTAGCAATTCTCTTGCATTTCAGAATTACCTTCTTTTCTGAAAGTTTGTTTTTTGGAACATACATAAGCATACGCCTTACTTCAATCCTTCTGTCCTTTCTACTGCTAACAAATTCTGTGCTGGTTCAAGGCTGATGATGGCTTGTCGGCTGTAGATTTCTACAGGTAAAATACAAATCTTTCTCTGTAGGCTCTTGAGGATGTGTAGAAGGGAGAACTACTGTTAATCCTATACCCTGAATGCCATCTGTTTGGTTCAGTGTGGTTGACGGATTATTTACTGTGAGAGTTTCGGCTGGCAACATCTGTTCCTGTACTTTACCTAGAGCAGTATTTCAATTATGTATTGCTTTTTGAACATGAGTGCAACCTCCTGCTCAAAAGTTTAAGAAATGTGTGTTTCCAAACTGGACTGAATTCTCTCAGCAGAAGTCTCCAAAACCTGCAAGTCCTAGCTCCTATTTTGGATAGTGTGGCATTCGCTTTTGTGAGTAGTCTTGTAATGGTGTATGCTAGGTGGAAACAGGGAAATTACATTAAGTTCCCATGAAAGCAAAATTGCTTGTGATGCAGTTGTGAGTGCAGCAGTTAATATATAAGAATACTGTTGTGCAATGGACACTTGAAGGAAGAAGAAAGCAGATGTGGTAAAAGTGTGGCTGTACACTTAGAGTGGAGAATGCACAGTTCCCTTGCAGCAACGTTACTGTTTTGGTCACATTATCGATGAGGAAAACAAAGATGTGTGCCAGTTTCTGTCTACTAAATGCAATTGAAAAGCACCTTTGCCCATCCAAAAAAAGTTTGTCTCCTGTGAAATGTTTTATACATGTTTTTTATAAAGCATCTTTCTTCTGAGAATGTCACAGCACTTTGAATAGTTAGTCTATATAGCGTGTGCTGTCTAGATTTTCATGTATTTGTTCTTTGAAATTCATGTGTTTCCATTTGGAGAAAACAAATTCAGTTATTCATAATTCTTGGGAAGATTCAGTCAGTTCATTTGTCACCTGATGGGCATCTGCATTGCTCACAGTTGTACTAGGTGAAGGCGGCATCCTTTTCTGACTGGAGCAATGTTTTACTTACCACTGGGATGTGCTGTGCTGGATGTTAAAGCCATCTATGCCAGTGTGATTCTCACACGGAGAACATGAAGCAAAAATTTGCCTTCCCTTAGTGACGTGTTCACCTCTGTCCTTTTCTTTGCTCAGGGAGTTATTTCCAGACTTGATCTGCACTGATGCATGGAGTCTAATTTTGAGTAAAGTTCCAGATGTTATAATTGTTAGCCTTCAGCATGTTTCCCTTTTCAGTTATGTAGTTGATTTCTTGCGTCATCCTTGAATGGTGTCTTGTGCGTAAGCAGTACACATGTTATTAAACTAATATTTTTCAGCGCTCAAGAGAGTGCTCTTGTAGCATTACTAGTTCTGCACTTAGGTGTTTAAAGCTTATGAGTTTCTGTATGCTTTGTTAGACATGAACAAATGCCTCTCAAGTGGAGATGGACCATAATTAATGCACTTTTTCATTTATCTTTCAGCGTGACAAGTCTCTGAAAATAAAGCTTGGCATGTAATGCAGCTCTTGGCTACATACTGCTGTGGCAGCAAGGCAAATAGTTGAGACAGAGCATCCATCCATTGCTTTGCCTCATGTAGTCACTTCTGTCTTTGTGAAATGTCTGTAAAACGGTACTGGAAGAGAATTTTGCATCTTAGTCTTCCCCTCACTCACTTGATAAATGCATAAGCATTGATTAAAAAGCAGTACATGTGTGTGAGGCAGTCTGTTTTGTTTATACAGCAGCTTGCTTTATTGAACAATTGCATAGCACTGAAGAGTGAAACAGAAGTTGTGGAATGTGGTCAGGACTGGTAGGATCAACCCCCTCTTTAAAGGGAGCTGGGGAATGAACTTGTGTAAGCAAGAGATCAGAGCTGGATTTCGGGCTGGAGGCCTTGCTGCCTCTTTGTGAAACCTTTTTGGGTTCTGAGAGTGATACTGCAGCCATCATTGCTAAGTCTGGCTGTGAGTTACAGCTCCATACTGTGTGTCCTGTCCTTTCTACTCCATATTAGAGACGGAAAAACAGCCTGCCTGTCTGCTGCTTAACAGCTGTCATTCACAGCCTGTTATCTTAAGATGCTCAGGTATTAATTTTACATTAATGCACTGCTGTAAATAGAGATGGTGAAGAACCAACATAGTACAGTTTTTCCATCCATGCCATGGGAATGGTAACCTCTTACAAACAGCTGGGGTGGTAATAGTTCTGGCCATTTTAGTTAAGTGTTTGTGACTGAGGTAGAGTGATTTTAAGAAACCTGACTCCTTTAAGCCCACTTCACAGAGGTTAGATATTCTTGTCTTTTGTAACTGACAATAGACCTGTGAAAAGGGGAAACATGCATTTTCTCTACTGGCAAAGCCCAATACTTTGGCCTTTCCAAAAAATACTGCCTGGGACTAATCCTATGAAGACATGGTGAATAGGTGAATAGGATGAACAGATGGTGCATGTGAAATTTGGTATCATCTTCTAGCCCTTCACAGCTCCTGAAGTGATAGTCTTTTTTTGTGGGCAAAATGGACTTCCTTTCTGTTCTTTATCCTCTTTCTAGTTTATTCACCATGGGATATTGGAGCACAGTATATTTATTGTCATGTAAGTGAAATAGGCAAGTTAGCAAACTAGCTTTATATATGCCATGTATGCAAATATAAGGACAGTTTTTGAAAGCAAGAGCTGTGGGGATTTTTTTGATCGGGAATGGCAAGAATCTGATCTGTCTTTGGCCTGACCACTGATTACCCCTATGTGTGCCCTGGGAAGAAATTATTCAAGATATAAGATCAGATCAGAGTCTCATTACAGTACTGCGGCATAACGAAGGTAAGTGTTTGAGACTCTTCTGGGGTGACGTTACACAACTTACATGGCAGAGGAAAGATGTCTGTGGTGCACTGCATCAGAAAATAGTGTTTCCTGTAGGAAGTATGTGTTTCAGCTTGAGTTCATATTTTTTGGGGGACTGGGGGGTGTTTTCTTTCAGGCGTTTGTGGAGGCTCAGAACAAGCTTACAGTACCCTTCCTTGAGCAATGCCCTGTCAGAGGACTGTTCAAAGAACGAATGACGGAACTCTACGACTATCCAAAATACAGTTGCCACTTCAAGAAAGGAAAAAGGTATGTGAGGAATGTCTTTGTAGGTGGTGATGAATTTGAAGCAACTTGAAAGTAACCACTAGTTATATAATAAATTATATTTACATTTATTCTTATTATTGGAAAGTAGAAAAAGTAGTTGTTTAAGCCAATGTTAATATGACGTGGTGTGGTGTAGAGCACAAGGTGCTGGACTGGCTTTAATTCCCAGACGTGTTATCTTCTTGTGCCCTGATCTTCCTTCCTTTTTATAAGGAGAATAGAAGGTTGATTAAACTCGAATAACCTTTTAGAAGAGCTGTTGCAAAACTCTGAGGAGCTGCTTTCAGGGTTTGTCATTGTCAATGTAGTTAAAGGCACCTCATTCTGAAAACAGCGCAGGTCTATCGTGTGTTTTGTTTCTCTAAATATTTACTAAAATACTGCTTTTTGATTGGGCTTATCTTGGGCAACTGTTAGGACTTTTATTTAGCCATATTCTGGGAAAAGCAATGGGAATTCCTTTGTGGAAAAACTACTCCTATATCTGCAGTGGACCGAGGAAAAAGATGAGGAGTTAAGGCAGGCGATGCAAAAAACACCCTTCTGTGTTCCAGCACTTAGCCTACTTGTATTCCTATTTTAATTCTGTGGCCACTTAAAGAGGTGGTGCTTCTGGGGCTTTGCTGAGGTCTGGAGACTGCAGCTGCTGCTTGGTTTTATGTAATGTCTTTCAGAAACACTCTAGTAATATTTTAGAGAGAGGGAGTAAAGGGATGAAACCACTGGTTAACATCAAAAGACTCTTCTATCAGTTGAAAGAGAAAAACAAAACAATCAGCCTTTCTTAGTCATGGGAAACACAGATAGCCTTTTTCAATATTTTCAGTTCGTTTGTGTCTTTGTTGAGTGAGCAGCCACATGTGCCAGGCATGTTTTCTCTGTCATCCACAGCAAAGAGCAGGAGATCTTAATTCCCTATTGCCTTAAGACTTCTGTGCTGATCTTGAGAGATATCTGCTGCTCTTATCTGTCCTGTGCTGTGCGGATAGCCTGGTTTCTTGTCACTAGTGGAGGGGAAGTCTATATTATGTGTAAAAAAGTATATGGGAGGGAGTGACCCCAAGCTAGTGTTGATGTGAGTTACCACTTACATGGTGCAGCATATATATATGGGGGTACTAGGTTAAGTCCAAAAGCAGTTTATATTGCTACTGTACCTACTGTTGTAGGACAGTGCTGCATTTAGGGTAGTAAGCTTTGCAGAGAGAATCAGGCAAAGCTTATTAGTTCAGATGAAATAGTAGTGCAGACATAGCTATGCTGAATCTCATTTTGAAGCGGGCTTGGTCAGTGATGTCTCTGGATTCTCTGAGCCTCTCTCCCTGTGCAGTGCATACATGTCTGAATGTGGGTACCATTAGCGTTGATAAGACCTGACATTGCAGAAGTGCTTATGGCAGTGATGAATATAGTCTCCAGTAGAGATAAAAGGTCTTAATTTGATGAAGATGTTCTTCCTGGAGGACAGTTAGCTATTCAAAGAGCTTAATGTGCTTTAATTTATACCACGTAACTTTGATTTTAAGAGATGTCTCTTTAATTTTCCTAAGAGTTCCTCTCTGACCTGCCCTATTTCTTGGCCTGCACTGAACTTAAGTTGCGGTGATTTAAAAATCTTACCAAAACCCTCTGTATTATGCTATTTGAGGAGATCAGGAAGGCCCTACTAAGTTAAGTAACACTTTGTAAGGGGGGAAAAACTGTTCTGTTGGAAGAACTGTATAAGCTTCCCATGATACTTGAAAGTTCTCAAATTGAATTACTCTAATTTTCTGATGAAGAATAGTAGCCAAAGGACAATATCTGAAGAGCTTTTCTGAGGAATTTGCAGAAAGGAAAAATAGCCAGGTTCCTGTGCCTTGTATCCAGGTATTGGATGTTTTTAGTGAATGTGTGAACTTTGTTTAGGTTTCAAAGTTGAACGTTAGCGCATAACTTCCACCCTCCCTCACCAGATGAAGCTGCTGTTTGATTTGTTTTATGAAGTCATAAATAAAATTGTGCAATAAAACTCAGAGAAGTCCTATGAAGGAAGAAAAGTGTACTACCTGTGAATTACACAGTATATAATTATAAATTTCTTTACCGCATGTCTGTAATGTCTTCTAATATGAACAGCATCCCTTACAAAAGAGAACTTTGCCATTCTCTGTTCTTGCAACTGTCTCAAAACACTTACGGTCATATGGACCTTGGGAAATACAGATGAAACGATTTCAGATCTTTCATTTAAACTTCTGCCTACCGCCAGATACAGCTGAAAGCAGGTATATGAATAACATTTTAGAAGGTATGAGTTGGTAACCCATGCCAATACTTGTAACAAAGAAACACTAAGATTGCAAGAGCTTTGTAACAGTGACATAGAGTTTATAGAATATTTAGAGCTTTGTTTGAAATGCTTTGTGGCATATTCAGCTTTTATTTTTAGAAGACGTTTTAGATGCATCCTACAATCTCCCTTATACAATCCGTATCTTGTTGAGATAAGACTCCTCTCATTTTCAGAGGCTTTGAAATTACTGTCTGGGCTTCCTCTGTGTTAAGGGGAAGAGGGAGGCATCCTCAGAGGGTGATTAACTCCCTGATAGCCATAGGGAAGGCCATGATTCCTACTTTGCTATGGAGCTTGTGTTTCCCTTGCATATTTATCTGTCTCTTATTGGTTTTTTGATAATCTCACACAAGTTTTTCTTGCTTGCTTAACTGAAAATCAGATTCTTCTTACTTATTTTGTCATCCTCTGTTCTTTTAGGTATTTTCACTTTTACAATACAGGACTGCAGAACCAGCGAGTATTATATGTACAAGACTCCTTGGATGCTGATGCCAAAGTTTTTCTTGATCCAAATAAGCTTTCTGATGATGGCACTGTGGCTTTACGAGGTTGGTGAGAAACAAGTTCCTACTTAACAAGCCTGGGTCTTCAGCAGGAGTTGAAAATGATTTGCAACTCTTCACCTGTAAAAGTATGGTTAGAGTGGCTTGTTTACATCAAAACAGTCATGATAACCATAGGTGGATTTGTGAAGAACGCTTCTAAACCTACATTGTGTTCACAGTTAACTTGGTTCAGTTCACGATTTTCACAGCAGCGGAACAGGATTCCACTGAAGCATGGACTAATTTTGAGGCTGCTCATAGTTAGGAAAAAGGGCTTATGTGTTGGTATTGACTAATTCACTTGAAATTCTAACGTATATGAGTCAGTTTGCATTTTTAATGCAAGCCAGCAGGTTGAGGTATGAGACTGTGAAGGAACACAGTGTTAACTTGTCAAAATGACTTGTGTTAACTGGGGCATTAACCCATGTTAGCTGTCCGTTTCCCCACTCCTTGCTAGCTTATTGTGGAAGCAGGACTCTTGGGTGTAAAAGTCCTTGGTGTCTCTACAAGGCCAGTTAGTAAAAGTCGTACAAAGGATAGGATTAGTGGACACTTCTTTAGGTGTGATCTAGTTAAAAAGAATCAGTATGGCTTTTTTAAAGCTAAGTCCTGCCTTACAAAGTGTATATGAAGGACTGAGTTCATACAATTTTGCTAAATTTCTGAAAAGTTTACAACAAAGTCCCTTTCCAAATGCATTTAGAGAAACTTATTCCATGGAACAAGAGACAAAGTTGTCCTTGCATTGATAAATAGTTGATTCAAAGGCAGGGACAGGAATAATTGATCAGCTCTCAAGTGGGAATCACTAGTGGAGTTCTGCCAGAGTCAATGCTAGTACTTGTACTGTTCAGTATGTATTCAGTATAGAGAAGAGGGAGTGAGTAGTGAGATGGCAGAGTTCGGTGGTGACACAAAGTTATTTCAGTAAAGGCTGAAGAATGGTTGAGAGGAACTGCAAAAAGTGAGTGGTCAATAAATCAACAGGTCAATGCAGATAAATTAAACAACACACAGGAGACAAACAATCCTAACTTAATTCATAGAAGATGGATTCTCAGCTGACCGTTACCACTTGGGAACAATTCTTAGGATTATGATAGATGGTTCTGCAAAAACGTCAGCTTGTTTCTCAGTAGTGGCTAATAAAGCATATCAAATGTCAGAAATGATTAGAAGGAAATAGAGAACAAAACAGAAAACATCATTATGTTGGCAACCCAGCATTTTATACAGTAGCATTGAATCCTGTATACAGTTCTGGTCCCTTCAGCTCAGGGTATAGTTTAGGGAAGGGCAACAGGAACAATTAAAGGTATCAATCTAGTCATCAGTTTGGAAAAGGAACAGCTTAGCAGGGGTATGATAGAGACTACAAAATCAGAAGTAACATGAAGTAGCGTGGAGAGAATGAATAAAGGTTGAATATTCATTGTCTTTTCAAGTACAAGAATGAGGGGATGTCAAATGAAGGCAGTGGGAGTGGAGTCCAAAACAAAAGAACATGGTTTTTCATACTGTAAGAACTTCTTGCCAGTAGATGTTGTTGATGTAAAAAGCTTAATGGGAATATAAAGGGAAGCTGGATATGCCAGCTACTTCAGGGATGAGAAGTCTTAAATGCAAAAAGATTCAGAGGCAATAAGAATACTTCAGGGAAATATTACATATGCTTGTACTGTCCTTACTCTTGTAGGCATCTCTGTATGGTTACTGTTCAGGTAAATTAGGTGGAATTGTGTTCTGAATCAGAATAGCCATTCTTATGTGGGTGAATATGTTAGGGTGGCACAGTGTTGCCTTTCAAAGCTACATTTTCTAAGAAATGCAAAAGTTTTCTTCTTTTTTTTTTTTCTTTTTTTTTTCCTTCTTCCAGTAGTTACTTTCAGGTCTGTTCAGGCCCATGATAATTCAGTCTTTTCACTACACTTGAGCTGATTTGAAAGAGTGAATTTGATTCTTGTCAATTATGATAGAAGCTCTTCCGAATTTTTTTCAGAATCATGTTTTCCTCAAAGTGTTGGTAGAACTACACAAATCTGAGAGCTGAGAATACTGTCATTTAATCCATTTGCTTGCTAGTGGTTTTTTTGTTTGCTTGTTTTTTCCTAGTTAGTTCAGTATTCATGCCTTTGCATGGTCTAGTTTTCAGTGACTCCTGTACTGGAGTGGTAGTTTATTTGAGAATGTATTCCCTTCATCTCAACTCATGTTTACTTCTTTGGTAATGTTAATTATTTTCTTAGAATCCTTTGTGGTCCATACCTGTGTGCATTTTCAGCTTCGACCTCTTCCTCACAGGCTTGGAGAAGTAGAAAAATTGTTATTCAAATCATAATTCAGATATTAGGCATAAGCAATGTTGCTAACAGTACTTCCTGAGTACGCATGCCTGAACTCAGATGTGTGAACTATTTGAGAAACCTACAGAGACTCTGGAAAAGTGCTGTGAATCCCAAATAATAGTAGATGTAGTTGCTTGAACTGTCTTTTAGAAAATAAAACCTCTTCTGTCAGTGTTCAATAATACAGTTTTTAACTGCTTCCCCACTTTCTCCTGTCCTTTGGGATTTGGCTAGTGTGTAGTATATACTGAAAAGCTATGTGACAATATAGCAAACACTTTTTTGAAAATACTGATTTCTTGTGTGTTTTCTTACTTCATCTTATTTGGTTCTGATTTTCTAGGTTATGCATTCAGTGAAGATGGTGAATATTTTGCATACGGCCTGAGTTCTAGTGGTTCTGATTGGGTTACTATTAAGTTTATGAAAGTGGAAGGTCCTGAGGATCTTCCAGATACATTGGAGAGAGTTAAATTCAGTTGCATGGCATGGACCCATGATGGAAAAGGCATGTTCTATAACTGTTATCCAAAACAAGATGGGAAAAGTGATGGTAAGTATGACTTTGTGTAAACAAAATGCCTTTTTCAATAAATTGGTGTAATTAAGTCCTAGGGCAGTTTGTCACAGAAAAATTCTTTAGTTAAATGACATTAAATAGTAACTCAATTCTTTGTGCTGCAGATGACATCAGAAACCTATCCTTATGTCTGCAAGAGGAAGCCTAAGTGTATATGCTTTGTTTCTGTTATTGGGCCTCTTGAAGTATATAGCTATGCTGGTTTATGCAATTAGATACCAGATTGTCTTGTATGACCAGAACCTATATTTGATTAGTGTCACTTCCTACCCTGTCTTTTTCATAAAATTTTGTTGGTCCTTTTCTTTTTTTCCACAATGATTTACCTAGATCTCATGCAGGGTGGTGTTGGCTGGAATTGGATGTTTGATGATGGTTCACTTAGATCTGTGCCCCTTATGAACTTGTGTAGCTCAATTGGCTTGGGAAGTTGACCTGATGAAGAACAACCTGAGGCACAAGGGAGGGTTTTTGTTATGCAACCAGATTATTCATCTGTGGTTCACTGCGCAGCAATTCCAAATGTTTATGCTAAGAAAACTTTGGGAGTAGCACAGGAAGGAGAATAATTTACTGGGGAGCATCAATAGGGAAGGAATTTAGCAGCTCCTTAATAAGGCAGTGCTACTGAAAAGTTTCTTTTATGGAGCTGTGCTCTTTGTTAAACCTTGGAGTCAGCCTGGGCTTTGGCCCTATATTTTACTCTTGCAGACTACGGTTTTGCAAAACTCCCAAACTAGACGCTCATTTATGTTATTCACCTTGAAATGTGCTTGTAACTTAGAAGCTGAAGTGTTGCATTAGGAAGTGTTGCAAGAACAAAATTAAAAAAAATCAAGAAGTGCTTCATGCAGTTTTTTAAAACACCTCTCTTTGATGTTTACTAGATGGAAATACAAAGGTGTGTACGAATGTTAATTAGCAATAAGTTTCCCCTTAATTGCCTCATGTGAGATGGAAACAAAAATATCATTAAGGGGAGGGGCATTGTTTTTATTCGCTCGTTTAGTATTTCTGGAAAGTGAAGCCTAAAATGTCAAATCCTCACATTTAACGAATGTCTTGTCTGCAATAACGGGAAAGGCTAACTGTTTGCACTATTTTGCCATATGTTTGGAGTTTTGTTTTGTTTTGGAGGGTTTTGTTCAATTTCCTGTGTAGAAGTCAGAATGGTTGTAGACTCAAACTATTCATAGTTCTGTCTGCTGAATGACTTCTCTTGTGTGTGAAAGGGATGCAGAAGTTTCTAAGGGCTTTTTTTTTGGGGGGGGGGGGGATGTTCTTGGATTTTTTTGAGAAGTAATTGATTTAAACATCTGCATTTCACTAGGTACTGAAACCTCCACTAATCTCCACCAAAAGTTGCATTACCATGTATTGGGAACCAACCAGTCAGAAGATATCCTATGTGCTGAATTTCCTGATGAACCGAAATGGATGGGTGGAGCTGAGGTATAGTACATCTCCTGAAGCTTGTCATCAGTATATTCAGTTTTTCAGATTCTGTCTAACAGCTGGTAGTAGGTATGAGATGAAAAACATGTTGTTAAAAGAATGCTTTTTATTAGGGTTAGAGAGTTAACCATTGAACTAAGAATCATCAACTAAAAACTGCTGAAAGTAAGACTGTCTCGTCTGCTTTAAATCAACCCTTGTCTGTAACAACACAATCGTATGTTTTTTCTTCTTTCGGGACATAGCCTGATGTGAATTCCGGCATAGACAGGGATCGTTTGTCAGTGTTCTGGTTTCTTCTTAGTCAGGGTTGAGCCCCAGCCTTTATTTCCTGCACAAAGAGCACAAAGAATGTCTGAATACTCAGTCACATAATTATTTTCCCGGTATCCTTCCTGAAAATAAAATATGTCTATATATGAAAAAGAAAATATGTCTATTTTACTTATTCATGTGGAGAATACAGATTGCAGTCTACGTTAATACTGTATGCTCAGGTGGAGACTCTTTAAGTTTCCCTGTACTGGCACAAATATGGAGCATACTGTGATACTGGAGATGGATCGAGTAACTGCTGGAACTGATTTCTTAAGCTTGCTTTGTTGAACTACAAGTATATTGTGGAACATTCCAGGGAACCTTAATGATTGGTAACCGTGCTGTGTTCTGACTTCCATGAGTGGTTCAGAAGACCCTGAGGTTTGTAATTAATGTACATTTTGCCCTTCGTATTAGATTTAACAGCTCTTCATTAAGTGAGTGCACTGTTTTCAGTGCTGTTGGAATGTAGTAGTCTTTCTATTAATGAGGAAGCTGATGTTTTTCCAAAGGATAGTAATATCCTGTTGGACTTTTTTTTGTACTCTCCTGGCAACCATGTTTAATCAGTATGTTTTTGCTTCTATGTAGGGTCTCTTTTCACCTGACATTTGTGATGAATGTGGAATATTTTTGCCTTGATTGGGGTATTCAGTTCCAATAATTACTTTGCTTTGAGAGTATGTCTTTTCTAAAAAGTGATCATTAACCCAGCCTCACTTCTCAACACGTCAATCCCCAAAATACTGGGGATTAATTTTCTTTGGGCTGCCAGAAAACAAAGGCTCATTTGAAGAATTTGAACAGTCAAATTAAAAATGAGACAGTGAGCCAGAATGTGAAAGACTCCTAAGCAAAGCGACTGCACTGAGCTTTCTTTATACAAATCAGATTTCTTCACAGAATCTACAGATAAAAAGAATCTTTTTCCATTATCTCATCTATTCATGAAAGACAGCTTTCCATCCCACCTGACCATCATCGTAAAGTTGCAAATGGGACTTCGGGACTTTTTTTACTATTTAAAAACTAATCAGTTCTGTTGAGTTCAGCTGGCAATAAAATGGTGTTTGGAAACCATTATCCATATTTTTCCTCAGTTCCATAAATAAATGGGCTTTTTTCTGTTGGTGACAGATGTCTTGTAGTGATGTATCCACTGATTCACACAAGTGATGCATGTTGTTATTGTTTTGTAGTGTCGTGAGCTAAACTACATGTCGTGAAGGCAAATTCATTTTCCTTGGGGAAGGAGTATTGTTGTCTGATTCATTAGAATATACAGCTTTTTAGGATAGTGAAGGTTTGCAGTCTCGGATGGTACTAAATCACCTGGAATGTGATCTCATCTCTTTACGTTAGATACAGAGGTATGCTTGACTTATGTTAGGGTCTTGTTCAGCAAATCCTTCTTTAAGATGGTAGCACGCTAACAGCCTTTTCTTATCTAAGTTGAAGAAACAGGGCTGGAGCAATTCAAGATCAGAAGTGGAGAGCTAAATGTGAGGACCACGGAAGAGATTTAATAATAAAGTGTGTGTAGTGAGCAGCAAAGAATTAGTCTGGCCAGGGCAGAGAGGAGCAGCCTTCTTGCATCTCCTGACTCCTTGTTGTGAACAAAAGTCTTGAGACAAGTTTAAACATAAAGAAGTGGCTTTTTTTCAGATACAAAATGTCTCGGGTAATTTTTATGTGATTAATGAGAACATATAACCCTTATATTAAATGATCAAAAAATCCTTGGAGTGCGAAGAGAGGATTGGTAGTAATAATTCCTGCTGCAGAACAGGAAAATAATATAATGCAGGGCAGCTACCAGCTCCAAAGTCACCTGAATTGAAACACCCATGAATAGAAAACACTGTAGTAAGAAAGTAGGGACAGTAGTGAATAGAGAAACATCTCACTACTGTGGATTGTTGTTTAATAAATTTAATTATATAGCTTCTTATGACTGTTCTCTTGACCTCTAGGAGGCGTAATCTTCCAGAGAGATGTTGATATTTAAGAAGAAATGTTTGTTTAATTTAAAATGGATTGGTAAGGCAGAGATATGCCTTGGTAAATAATCACAAGCGTATCTAAGTGAAAGTACTTTAAAACAGCTGATACTCTGAGATTGTCTGGTGAGCTCCAGCTGTAAAATGTGGCTTTGTGAATCCTGATATTAATGAAAGATGGATTTTAATGGTCAGCAAAAAACAAGTATTCTGCAATTTAAAAAAAAAAAAGAAAAAAAAAAGACCCTAGCAATTACAAAATGTGGTTTCACCTTGGTGGAATAGGTCAAAAATCTTCTCTTTAGGCCATTCAAACAAGTTTTCTGGTCAGTTTTTTAAAGTAGAGTTTGAGAGAGTGGAAGACCACAGAATAATTGGAAAAAATTAAAATGAGTTTAATAAAAAATAAATGATATGGCTTATTGGCTTTGCTCTAAGTATTCTTCCTTTGTACTAATATGGTGCCACTGGTTTTAAAATACAGCTTTGCACAGCTCAACATTTTACAAGAGTCTGTTCACTTGTATTCATATCACATTAATAAGCAAACTTTTTTATTGCATAGAGCTCTGCTAGGCCAAATTGGCAGAGATTCTCCTGTGTTTTGTACAAGCTCCAGTGAAGACAATTGGTTGTATGGGTAGTCTAGTATGAACTATCAAACCTTTGTAGTAAGGACAGAGCTTCCATCTCCACGCTCAGATTTAAGGCAGAAATTGCAGGTCTGGGAACTGTGGGATAAAGGAGAGATGTATCTTACTTGCAGGTGAAAAGCATCCTAAAAGGAGATCCTTGAGAGACAGTAAAAGTAATAATATGGCTAGTGTACTCCAAAAAATCAGTTGTCTCTGATGCAGTGTAGAGAGCTGGCGTGGTGTTTATTTTCAATGGAGAGAAGAATGTGGGCCACTGATTAGTAGAGAAGAGGGTGGAGTAAAATTTTATCAGCTTAATACATTTAGAAGACAACACGCAATAGAATAGCTTCAGTTTTTTTGCCTCGTTACTCATTCAACACCAGCACTAGTATGCTTGATTTAAACAAAATCTGTGATGCTGAAAATGGTCTTGGCATAGAAATATGGATGTATTTTCAGCTTCTCACTTGAATTGCTTGTGAGGAAAAAATTCAGTTTATTTCCAGTCAGACTTTATAGCTAGATCATTTTGGAAGAAGTAGCCATCAGATCTCTTCATTCATGTAGAAAATACATATATATTTTTGGTACAGATTCTAGGATGGTGGGGGAGTTGGGAAGAAGCAGGAATGGAACCTATTTGAATAACATCCCAGTAGAGGGCAGTCTGGTATGAAGATTTTTAAAACCTTTGCAATGTCACAGCTACTCTCTGAAAGAGGAGCGTTCTTGGCTTCCACCTCTCTGTTTATGTGACATCTTGCTTCTTCTCTGGACTCATATAGCATATATCTCTTTCACAGTCAGGCTGTTACTCTGAAAGTTATACAGTAAGTTATGTAAGAGCCTTTCACAGTTGGTAGTGTTAAAAGTCTATATTGGCAGGAAAGGACATAGAAATAAAAAAAAACCCTCCTATCCCAAGTCTGCCAGTGCTGAAACAATACATCATTTTATGTAGTCTAACACGCACTGTGCACGATACCTAAATTGATAAGAAAAGTTTAGAGCTTTTAGTTTACATTAGTGGTTCACAACCAAGGAGGTGATCTTGCAGATGAAATTCAGAGTGCAGAGGATTAAGCTTTGCCAGATGTAGAAGTACAGCATCCACAGGGGAAGAATAAGCAGGATGCAGGCAGAGGGCTCAAAACATTTTTAGTTTGCTCAAGTGAGACTCACTACTGAACAAAACAGAGCTGTGTGGTGTTTTTCGTTTGTTTTTGTAAAATCAGATGCTATCTTTGTCAAGGCTGAATTTGGAATAGAACTGTGGATGTTTTCTTTCAGCCCTGGCAGTAGATCTGGAGTTTTACCACCACCCAGGCAATCTTTCTGGCTGTAAGTGGGGCTATGATAGAAGGTAATACATAGCCAAGTTCCTCTTGCCTTGGGGCTTAGAGAACTTGCAGTGTGCTGAAAAGCAAGCTGAAAGCCCCAGCAGAAACCTTGCATGATGTGTATAGTCTGTCTCCTCAAAAGACTTCTAGTTTTGCTCTGTGCTAGATTTAAGAAAGGGAATACATGTAAATATGCATGTGCATATGGCTGTGTTGTGCTTCTGAACAAGGCTGTCCAGTGTCCTGTTAAAATTGGAATGGTTGTAATCATGATGATCTAAGGTAAAAATCCCAATTTTCTGGTTTTGGTAGGTCTCCTTCAACCACAGGCTTAGCAGCGGCTCAGAAGGATATGGATAGGAATGCTCTTTATACCAGCACATTCTCCTTCATTTATTGTATCTGACATGCAAGAATTAAAACACACCTGAAATCAGGAAATTGAATTAATGTCCAAAACAATTCGTCTAACCCGGGGGATGGAGGGAGAGAGCATGCCAGCATCTTATTAACATATAAACAGGCCATATACTTCACGCCACATGTCAATCCTGCTTTTCAAAATGTAGTAAGTAGTTTCTCTTGGGCCTGATCCTGAAATCCTGTGTACCTGTGATCACCCATAACTAGATCTTTTGAAATCAAGCTCGTTTAATCAGTATGATGCAAATAGAAGACAAAATAAGCATTTTTGGCCATAGAGTGCCAGCTTTGAGGGCCTGGATTGTGCGGACAGTGCAAGAGGTTGCTTAGTGAAGTGGAGTTCTTGCACTAATCCTAGTCTTCTCAAAAGACTTCTAGAGCATAAAACATGTTCGTTGCTCTCTGTAGGCTTCAGTGACTTCACGCACCACTCAAAAGATAATTTCAAAGCATAGTTTTATATACCTTTCATAAAAAGAAAAAAAAATACCTAATGGAAAATTGTTTCATCCTCTAGGAAGGGAAAAAACTTTGCTTTTTAGTAGTAATGAGTTTAGTAGGAGTGAGTTAATAAAAGTGGAATTTGAAATGCTGGGAGATAACAGTGGGGTTCTTGACTTTGTCATTGTACAAACAGAACTTTGTGGCACAGGAGCATGCACACACATATGACGCTGGAGCACTTGAGGCCGTTTAGACAGCATAATTGTTCTCATCTTTTACTGACCAAAGGCTCTGGCAAATTCTGCAGGATTATTTTATTTTTCCCTCTGTAGAAGAGTTATGTTTTGTTCCAGGTTTTATTTTATTAATTTGGTAGGAAGCTTTAAAATATTGATAAATAATGTAAGGCCGGTCATTTCTTTATCAATCTAAAATGTCCTCTTGCATGTAGATTCTTCTGGGTCAAGTTGTGTTCAGGTTCAGTGCGGCATACATGTAAAATTCAGGAAGTAACAGCTATCATCAGTCCATTTTACAGTGGTGGCCGGGTACAGTCCTCAAAAGAAAAAAAAATAGATTTCTGGTCAGTTACTCTGGGTGGTTTAAACTGTTGTATACATAGCATATAATGGCAGCAGTGTTAAAATGTAGCTTATTGGTGCTATGAGTTTTTAATCCTACTTATTAAAGTCATGCATGGCATCTTTATTGCCACACCTCTTGCTTTCTCAGGAGGGTGTGATCTTCCCTTGGCTACTTTCTGAGTGCACAGAATCCAGTTCCTAATATGACCGTTTGGCTCTGCGTGGAAGCTTTGATTTGTTTGCTCTTTTCCATTATAAATGCATTAGATGACAATGACAATTACCTTATCTGATATGCAGAGGACACTAGTCTGTGAAGAGCAGCAGTTTGTAAATAACCACAGATGAAGATCAGGATGTGGATTATAATACTGTTAATGTCTGGCGTTACAGGAGAAGACAGTTTATCTTATCCTGGACACGGCATGTTCTCCAATAACTGAATTTTACTTATTCGATATTTTAGTAGCTTGTTATATGGAAGCAAATATGCAGTGATTAGTTTTTTACACCTCAGTAATGGAACGGGAAAGGGGGGTAGCACTTTAATTGCTCAGCTTAAAAAGGAGTAAAATGTATAGTTGTCTTACTATAATATTAGGCATTCAAAAGACCCTATTTGTGAACTAAAAATAAAGAGCTCTTCACTATCCTAAATCTTGCAGTGGTAACTAGCCAGGTGGTATTCAAAGAACTAGCATTAATATTCACTGGGGGTGCTGTCATACCCCTTTATTTAGAAGCAAAGCACTTTAATGTCTCTCATGGATGTTTTAGCTGATGAGTAATGTGTAAAGCCAGGAAGTTTGAAAACCCTACAGTCTTCTCCTGATTGTTCTTTTTTTAATTATGTATGAAACTCTGGTCTGAAATGTGTTGGTAGTAGACAAAATATTTAAATTCTTTTTTTTGCGAATCTCAGATTGTTACTGCTATTGTGAATGCAGAAAATGCAACTCATTTGGGCTCCTTATATGACTTGCGTAATGAATTAATGATATCTTGTAAAGACAAAACCATAAGTAGTTGGAAAATTCATTTTACTTGTATGCACTGTTTAGACGCTAATTTTTCTTCTTTTGATATCCATTAATTTATCCAAGCCACAGGTAGACCTTAGCATCTCTGAACATTTTTCTAAGCAGAAATTATTTTTTATGGAAAGAGAGAAAAGAGGTAAAGTTGAAACAAAACTGCTAGTAAAAAGAAAAGTCAGCCACTAAAAAGTAAAATCTCTACAGAGAAAACTTAGTCTTTCAAGGATCAAATCCTTTTAAGTAAACAAAATAGTACTTGTGAGCAATGCTATCAAACTGATACTTATTTGTACGGTCTAAACATGGTCACAGTGACTATTCCAGAAATAACAGATCAAATCCCTTCAAACTGCCACTTGGTTGAAGAACAGCAACAAAACTACATACTATATGCCAACATTAATTCTTCGAAATATTCCTGAGTTTCATTCACAGTTCCCTGTGATAGTGCCTGCCACCAGTGTTGAGTTACAGATTGCTGCTGTGTTCTGCCAATATAATCGTTATTTTGCTGAAGGCTTTGAAAAGCATTTAAGGTATCCAGGAGCTCAGCTCCAGTTGAAAGGCTACAGGATTTCTTCTGTCCCATTTTGACATGACCTGTTGGTGATTTTGAGATGTTGAATTGCTGTAGAGCTGCCTTACCTTTTAACAGTGTGTGCAGTTTGAAATGATAGAAATTCCTTTATTGAGAGAAATTTGCACTGGCTAGTACTCTAGATCTCTCACAGAAATTCAAGCTGAAAGGAAAACATCTCAAGAATTTGGGAAACCAGCAGAACTTACTTCTGATCCAAGCTGTCGGTTCTTAAACTACAGCTGTCTCTCTTACGTTGAACCATGAAAGCATTCTAAGATTTGAGTGAGATGCTGGTATGAAATTTCAGCTTGTAACTTTGTGGGCCAAGGGAAAGGATTGCAGTTGACCTCATGAAGAACATGTAGCTGTATAAGTATAAGCCAAATGATAGTGAGGAAACTATTTCTTTTCATTTTGAAACCCTGACTCTTGTCTGTTTACAGTATAGAAAAGTCAGTAGCATTCAGGCTGTGATCACACATTTGTCAGCAGCACCATCTAAGCTGCCTTAAACAATCTCTGTCCATATTATTCCTGTTTCCAGCTGCTTGCTGCAATGTGTCAGCTCAGACATTTGTGCAGCTGCACTCTGAACTGAACTGAGAACGGAGCCAATGTTGTAGTGGCATGGCTAGGGAAATGAAGCTGGGTGGGGACAAGTAACCACAGCAGAAGGAAGAACTAGAGGCGGAGACTACATAAGCTGGTACGGCTACCAAAATTTGCTCATCAAACTGTAACTTTGCAATGTGGATGTCTAAATCTGCAATATAGTATTAAACATTTTAGCATGCTGCAGTCGGTGTCGTGTCCTGCTTCTGTCAAATTCCTTTGGGTTATAGAGCTCACTGATGTGAGAGCAGTGATAGCGATAGACCTAATTGGCATCCCACCAGCAATATACTTTGGGGATTCCTGCTTCAAATTAAACATAAACTGCTATCAACTCTTCACTAGTCCAGCTGGGAATGTAGAAGGAAAAACTCATCAGATGTGCTCAAATTTATTGTCATCGGAAGCTCTGAATTGCTCTTGCCGCAGCAACAGAAATTTGCAAATAGGTTTTGTTTCTTGGGTAAAGCATACAGTCTTCTGTTAACCATTAATTCACAACAGTAAAAAACAGATTCGTGTGGGTGCTAACCATGACTGAAAGGCTTTTGTGCATCATACTGTTGAGTTTAATGGAAATTTGTATTGGTATGCAACACCCACTCGTAATGTTTTATGAGTTGGTGAGGAGAGAAAAAGAACGTATCGGGCAAGTTGCTGTGTATCTACCAAGAGAAGGAAGCTTAGTGCTTTTGGAAGTATTAATAGTTGTTTAAGCAGCATATAGCAGTAGCTAGTTTAATTAAAACTGAAATCTAACAAAACTGAAGATGCTTCTCTCAAAAATGATTGTCTAATTTTGATTTCTGTTTTGGGGTATAATCTATCTTGGAAGGAGTAGGCGAGATGTCTCAATTTTGCAACCTGCCCTGTTAAATTTATCTTAGCTGTTTTCTTAATGTTGTTCTTGGTTCCCTAGGAATCTTAGTTTTTTTTTTTTTTTTCTGAGTGACTGTGTAAACTTTCAGATATATGGACTCTTTTTTTAATAGTATAATTAGTTGCTGATAAAATGCTTTTTAAGAAGACAACTTGGAAACATTTGTTTAAGTTTTAGTTAACTTTCATATACTGAGATTTGGCACTGTCTTCTGCTAAGTTCCCTTCCTGCATCCTCAAAACTGTGTATCTGTTTGAATAGCAGTATAGATAAGGTCTAATTCTTCTGAAATTTATTTTGCATAGATAATGTTATGAATATTAACCAAAGTAAACCTAACAAGTAATTAAAATCCCTGAGTAAGATTTTTTTTTTTTTTTTGGAAGATGTGATTCCTGTTTTGTGTCTATAGGTTTAAATTTCTATTGGAGACTGTCATATGAAAGTGTAGACAGGAAATAGCCTCTTGCATCAGTTGTCAATAAAACATCTAAATCTGGTAATTTTGGAATGGGCTCAGAAGGGCCATGCCAGGAGAGGGAAGCTTTAAATTGATGACTTCCTGTTACTTCCTGCCTTCCCTTCATAGACTTGCACTTTCAAAAGCTTTGCCAGGAAAAAGGGTGTGTTTGAGAAGCCTGAGCAGACAGAAGCATTCATTGGTGATTATATGTGCACAGCAGAGACCATTTCGGAAATAATTTTATTGTGTGTGTACATACTCATGCAGAGGCAAAACAAGAAGCTTCATCTGAAAATTTATGATACAGGTGTAGCTCATAATGTGTATTTAACAGTAGTCTTTAGATTTTTCTGTGTGTAAACCTAATAAAAATGGCAAAAATGAAAACACTGTGAGCTTCATTTAATTTGGCATGGTAAGCAAATGAGCGCACATGAAGCAAATCACCAGCTCAGGTGGCTTCTAAGACATTTTGAGCTGTTTTCTGACAGAAAACACCTAGTAAACTAGTTCCATCACTCGTAAACTTGAGAGAAAGTCTGCTGTGAATGAAGTGGCTGTCATTCAGAGAGTCACTTTCTGGGACACTAAGCTGCCAGCCTTTTTCCATCTCTGCAAGAGAGGGACTCGTAGCAGATACCCCTGGAAGTTCTTGGGAATGAGACATCAAAAATCTAAAGCTGAGCTCTAGCATCTGGTAAATTCTTCTGGTGTATGTGGTAACTGAAGCCATGAGCCCTAAGCTAGAGGTTAGTATTCTGCTTTTCCTTTTAAAAAATAGATTGGCAAAGCAGCTGTTCACGGCAAGCATGTTTGGCCTGTGCGAAACACCGGTTTGGTTTTCACCATTCTGCCGTTTAAAGCAACTACATTTTGGCTAGCCCGTTTCTAACCATGGTGAATCCTACTGCTTCCTTAGAATCGTCCACTCTTTGATTCCTGATCACTGGTATTTTGAAGGTGAATGATAAAATCCTTGAACCGTGCTTGTCTAGTGATGTAAACAAGTCCCTACTAGCGATTTACTGACTCAGGAATTAACAATTAGCACTGTAAGCAGGGACAGTGTTAGGGATTTAAGGGTGATCAAGCATCCTGGAAGGTTCAGCTGAATGCGGCTGGGTTTTAGCATGTCTAGGATGTTCAAAGATTCGCATACTGGCTGTTTTGACATCACTGGAGAGAGGGAGCATAGTGAGGAAACCTTGTGTAGTGGGGGCAGCATTCAGTTTATGTAAATCTGTGAGAGGTGCTGAAGGCCCATTTTAAGAAGTTAGTGACAAACTCTTTTCTGTAGGTTCAGTTCAGCTGGCAGGTTATGCACTAAAAATGGAGTGCTTACATAGGGATCAAAATACAGAGATTTCACCGAGGTAGATGCATCTTCCACACAGTATTAGCAGTTTTGGCAGCAAAGTTTTTCTTCTGATCAATGGGCATGTGCAGTTCCAGTGCATCTCTGAGAATATGTAAATCAATGTTTATCCCAAATTACTGATTTTCAATGAGATTTATGTGGCTGATCCTTCCCATGCCGCTGCTGGGCCCCATTTATTTCAGTAGGATTCGGTGGGGGCCTAAATTTCTTTTTGCATGGAATTAATATCTTGGTAAAGGAGTTTGGAAGTTCAAGTTCAGAGGTTTTGCAAGAAACTCAGAAGTTTTGTTTGGACAAAAACAGCTGGTGGCACCCTTGAGTCTTTAAAAAGATAGCCTAAGGTGTTTTTTTTTTTTTTTTTTAAAAAAAAAAGCCCTTGTACAATTTAACATTCCGTTTGAACACTGACATCGTAGTCAATGATTAGAAAGAATCTAGACACCTACATCAGCAGATGTGGCTGCCTCATCTTTTTTTGGAACATTATGAAATTCTGTTTGTGCTACATAAAGATTTTAATTGGTGTGGGAGGGTTCTCTTTGATTACTGTAGTTCAGTAGGAGCCTGGCAATTCAGCTGATCACAAGATGAAGCAGTGCTTTACCTTTGACATAATGAATTTACATAAACTTCTTCATAGGAGCACATTGATTGTGGAGAGATGAGAGATATTTTTACTTGTTTCTTTTCCTCCCAGCAGGTTTTACTTTGACTGTTTATACTGAGTCTGTTCTGTGTTACTACAATGTCAGGTTAGTGCTGTAAACTTGCTGTAAACATGCGTTTATGTGAAGGGCAAAAGCACTGACGTCTTCATTTGCTAGTTAGCTGCAGCACAGCAGAGGACTATCTGAGAAGTGCTGCAGAGTTGCAGGGCAAGCTGAGCAGTTTGTGCTATCTCAACTCTGGCTCATTCTTCCCCAGTTCTTTCAGCAGGACCTAAGAATCACCATAGCAGGACCAGGGGATTTTAAAACTTGAAAAAGAGGTTTAAGGTTTCATTTAAGGAGCTGTTATATTTCAGTGAGACTCTGCTCTCTGAAGTGGTGATGATACGTTTTATTAGCCACACGAATAAAACAGTGCTGTCAGACTGCTGAGTATTAGTCTTATTTCCCTTGCCTCCTATGTTAGAAGAATATAGTAGGTGTTTGTGAGATTTTTGTAACAATACCTGTATTTCAGTCCTATGCATTTCATTCTGTAGCTCTGACTGGATAGAAAAACACTGCCAATGGCCAATATTTATTATTGTGCTGTGTGACTTTCAGTGCTAGTTTAACTATAATGACAAGTCCTCCTTTGATTTTGTAGCCTTCCAACTAAACATTAATGAAAAACACATAGAAGAAGTCATCTCTCCTCTCAGATCTTGGTCTTACCTGAGTAACCACCTGGATGTTGTCTTTGATTCTTTAGGTTTCATTTCAATATGATCTTTTAAAGCAAACAAACATTAGTAGAAATGTTGTTTATTTGTCTTCTACAATCCTGCAAATTTTTTTTGACCCTGACTCATGTAGGCTTTTCCTTTTTAGTTGGAATGTTTTATCTTGGTAATTGTAAACGTTTTACTTTTTTAATTAAAGGAGGGGAAAACTTAGAGCTGTTTGTTTCTGATCTCTTGAAATGTCAGCGGACTATGCTTAAGTTCTTTAGTGATGTAAATGGTCAATATTTTTTTTCTGAGTTCTGGTATTGCATATGCATCTGTTCATTCAACTAACCGTACCATCAATTAATTTTTGCTAGGAGTATAGGGACTAACTTCAGCTTGGACATTTTTTCCCAAAGAATGGATTGTCTTAATTTTCTGCAATTTCATACAGGTATCAGATGATGGTCGATATGTCTTGCTGTCCATCCGAGAAGGGTGTGATCCAGTAAACAGGCTGTGGTACTGTGATTTACAAGCAGAGTCTCAGGGTATATCAGGTACATGTTTTCTTGCTTTGTAACTTTTTTCATTTTAAGACAACATAAGATTTGAATTTTTTTTAATATATCTATATATATAAAAATATATAGATACATGTAATATATAGATACATGTAATATATAAACTATTATATATTATATATAATGTATATATTGCTTAACCTCTTTTGTTTAATGCAGAGAGTATGTGAAAATGCTGCTGACTTTTGTGTTCCTTTGTTATATATCAGGGGATGGAAAAATCTATTCTTAGTTCTTTACTGTGTTTAAAAAAATCACAAGGAAAAATTGAGATAATGTAAGCATCCTTCACCAGTATATGTTTCATTTTGTTTTCTAGACCACTGGTACTTTTCCATGTTTTTTCTTCTCTCCCCCCCCTGCCATATCAAAAATACATAATGTCTCTCCTTTGATATAGTGGTCTCCCTTTTTAAAAAGGTCCCTGGTTTGTCTATAACTTTGTTTTTTCTCTATACAGTACTAAGAAACAAACAAAAATCCTTAAATATTTTAGGATAATAAAACTTTGCTCTGTAGCGTCATTATTCTAACAGTAGCATTATCTACTGATGTTTGAAATACACATTTATTTGTTTCATTGCATTGTAGTTGGATTAATTTGGCTTTTGTGTATTTGGTCATCTAGACTCAATAGTATGAGCAGAAAGCAAGGTACTATGCTGCTTATGGCTATTGTCAATGGCTGGTAGAGTTAGTTGTTTTATTGATTAGTGTTTTTGTATTTCCAGAATATTGGATTGAAGTCTCTTCCTTATTATGCGCTCCGTGCAGAACACAACAGCTTAGTTCTTCTGGATTCATTGCTGCTTTTGTTTTTTTGGAATCTTTAGGGACAGAATGAATACAGTAGTAGCTCCTTATTGGATCTCAAGAAACTTCTTCTCTTGCCCATAAGCAGAATATTCAAGGCTTATGAGGGTGGCTAGAACTGACAGCAGCTCTGGAATATGGGATGTATATTTTGTTTCTCCCTGTCAAGTGCTGTTACTGTACCACACGGTTGTGTGGTCTTGCCTTAATTAGTTAAGCAGCAAGCCTTAGTACACTAGTTTGAAATTTGGTGAGTTAAATGTTAGTGATGATTGTTTCAAAGTAAATGGGTTAGTTAATGCTTTTAAACTTCTTTCCAGGGAATTTATTCATTTTATTGGTGGGTGTGTCAGTCTTCTTTTACAAATAATATTTCCTAATTACTTTAGACCTGTCTTGGACAACTGAGTAGCTGTTTAATGTCCTCTTGAATGCAGAATATGGCGGGCCTAACGAAAATTAATAGGATGCTTTCCATGCAATTTTATTAAAAACATAAAACAGTGTAGATAAAACTACAGCGGAGCATTTCCCTAAATGATAAATTACATTGTCATTCAAGTTGACATTTTCCAGCTAGAGATAGAATACTTAAAAAGTATAGCTCTCTCCTCCCATGTTCACCCTCCCATTTATAGATACACTGGACAACCTTGACGAGAATACTAGCATGGAGCCTTGAAAGACCATGGATGAGATAATGACGCTTCTGTTTTGTACTGCCTGGTCTAAGGTAAACCTACAGCTTAACCTTTTCCAGGCTTTTCTAAGCAGATAGCCTAAATTTGAGCTTATATTTTCCTGTACATTGACTTCTTTATATTCCTACTTAATTTTAGTAAATAATTAGATAATTAGGTAACTTTAAAAATCCTTAACTGAGACTTTATAAAACATTGGGAAGTACCACATTGGAGTTCTTTGTTCCTGGTGACTTCCATTCTAGTGGTATTGACTTGGAGATGGTGTTTCTTTTTATGGATTAATACTGCAGTACTTGCACAAATTAGTAGTGGTGTGTTCCAGCTTTGGAAATACTGCTTTAAAAAAAAAATCCTTTTTTCTGAACCAGAGTCTGAGTTGCCTTTCCATTTGTTTGTTGTTGGGCTGGGTGGGAGTTTTCCTATCCCTGCTAACTCTTCCTTTTTTTGTATAAAAGAGAACATCTTGGTGTAACTGTTCACACATATTCTCTATTTTATAAAGTTAAGAACTCTCCATATCTCACCAAGTTGCCAAATGCATTTTCAGTATAAAGACTCTTATCTTTACCCATGTTTTTCTGTCTCCATGTTAGTAAGCACAGACCTAACAGTAAACATCTGGGATGCTTACTAGAGATAGTCCTCTGTTCAAATGTAAACATCCTGAACCACTGGTACCCCAGCCTTTGGTGGTCCAGAGATACAAATTTGAGCAAGGAATAATATGCATAAGCTTCATTCTTGGCTCTGTCAGTCTGGATAAGAGGGGCGATTTCAATTTAACTTGTATTTTTCTGGGACAGGAAGTGTAGAAGAAGTTGCTTCTGAAGTTAGGAGAAACGAATGCTGAATTACATTATGTGAACTGTTTTAGACAAGCAATTAAGCAGGTCTAGAATATGACTGAAACAGAGTTTAATGTCTATTTCTTGAATTAAGACCTGCATTTCATCAGCAATTTGTATAGACTACTCAGTAATATCTCAAGGTATGTTCAAGTGGGTTAGTATTATAAGTAATTCTCTAAGTGTCTCATAATGGAAGCACCTGTCTTAACAAAACCGTGTTTTACAAGAACTTGCCTTTTCTTATGGTATCTGTGGAATGCAGTGTTTGGTACAACGAACAATGTAAGTGGCAAACAATGCGACTTGTTATGATGTGTTAAGAGAATCAAGACTTTTATTTAGAAAACTGTCTACATTTTTAAAATATGTGGCATTATCCTTCCATCTTTCAGAACAGTGTTTATTTAGAATGAGAAGACTTCACACATTTGTTGGTAACTAAGATACTGCTTACTTTTTTCCTTCATAACTATTGAATATTTAATCAGAGCCTTAGTACATGGTTTACAATGATTTCCTGTTCAAAAATCCATTCTAGTATCTAAGAATAGTTCATTTGACTTTTAAAAAAAAATGAAAGTAAGATAGTTAATGTTTTTCCAATGTCCTGGATGGTATCTGATACAGAAAAATAATCTAGGTTTTCAGACACATTTTCTCTTCCCTAGTGGCTCTTTCAGTCCAGGGTGATCCAAGAATGCACTCATTCTTAGCAAATTTTCTTCTGCTGATAGTTTAGGTTTTTCAAGTCTCAAAGTGTTTTAGGCTTATTCAGAAGACATTGAACCTAAAAGGCAATGAAGCTTTTTTGAAAGGTAACAGGTGGTGATGTCTTGTATGGCAGTCATTACTTACATCACTTCTTTGTAAGGAATTGAAAACAACTTCTAAGCAAAAGGTAATGGATGAGATCCTGATTGTTCTGAAGCCCGTGGCAAAACCCTGATTATAGACTGACACACTTCAGCAGATTTTTAATGCTTCTCTGTAGCATATCTTGTTTGTAAGCAACTTTTCAGTTATGTAATCATGAATTCCTTCTATTTTTAAATAATTGCTTTCTGTCCCAAGGTAAACATTGCACTGCGTTATTTGAAATGCTACCTGTCAAGCTGTGAGTTAAAGAATTTTCTTTGGCTTAGACAGAATTGCACAGAAATACAAAGAACTCATTCTGATCTGTGATTTATTACACACAAAACCTATGTCAAGATGTCATGTTAACTAAGTTGGGGGCACCTTTCTTGATTTTTTGATTGCTAACAGTGCGTTCCTTTGCTATGGCAAGAGGTTACCAGACTTCTGAGTTGTATAACAGTTTTCTTTTTTAAAGAAGGTGTTCTCACAGTCAAAAAGCGAGCACTGAAGAGCGGATTTCTTTTCCCTGTAATGTACTGAGGGCCTTGTGGATTTAACTGTAGTTCTGTTACTGTTTCTTTGAGACAGTGGCAGCAACAGTAACTGCTACTTATTTGGCCCGCTTACTAACAAGTCCCTGTGAAAAAGTTATAAAGTTCAGAGTTACAACCTCAGTACTGAATGCTAAAATGACAGGCTTGTCAGAAAGCTGTAGGGTCACATATGGAGTGTGGTTCATTGGGAGTATAGACAAGTAGTTTATTCCTTAGATAGGGGAACTTATCTTTTTATTGAGAGATAAATTCACATGTTCTGTGATTCAAGAAAAATAACCTGGGACAATTTGATTTTTAAAAATTTAGTGTAATTACTTATTTATTCCAGTATATATTTTTGATGATTCAAGAGTAAAAAAAAAAAAAAAAAAAAAAAAAGAGTTTTGAAAACTAAAAGTAAATGCTGTTATTAACACTTTCAGCTTCTGAAAAAGCAGAAAGAATTTCTTGGGCTTGGTAGGTGGGAAAGCATGTCCCTTTCATGTCAGTAACTAAAACAGCCAAAAAATACAAGGAGAGGAGAACATCTGCTATTTTTGTAGGCTAGGTTCAAATTTATAGAGGGAAGGGTGAAAATGGCAGGGTATTTGCTAAGTGTGTGTGTGTATACACATTTTTACAATTTTTTTTTTTATACACATGCACACCCCCAAAACAGCCTTCCCTCCTTTTTATACCTGTGGTAAAGTTTGTATTAGAATAAAGTTTCTAAGGGAAGGGTGTCAGGACGACTTAACAAAGTATTACAGAAAAGTTGCATCAGACCTAGGTTCAATGTCTGTCCTTACCTGCTATACTGAAAAATTGCTGGTTTTCTGTTCATCCAGGAAGCATCAGATTTCTTAATTATTGAATATTTTTGCAGTGTTGATAATAATTTGTATGTTAGTTTCATTCAGACTAGTCTTATTGAAACCGCAAGTGGCCAACTTCTTGCCCACTTATGTTTATTATGATCAGTCATGTTTCACAGCTTTGAAATTGACTTGTGACACATTTCAGCATTTAACTGTAAAGGTAGCCGTGGCTGCCTTAACGGTTAGAATTGTTGTGGAAAGATGAGAGAGTTAATTTTTTTTAACTTTGATTGTTTTAGGCCCTCAATCCTCAAGATTAAAGTTTGTTTTAAAACTACTGAACACATACTCAGGGTCTGCTGAAGCCTTAAATAAGTTGATAGGAATGTGAGAAATTGAAAATGTAGGTTCTTGAAAACAATCCAGTGTTACCCAAAAATAAATACTCCATTGCTCTATTCAGTGAGGGCTGTACAAAGACATTTCTCTTAGCAATAACAGCTGTCATCAACACATTTCTTGAACAAAATGAGAATTTTTTCCTTCTCCTGAGCCTGAATGATTATTAATTCTGTAGGACAGATGAGTATCTTAAATTGATTTAATCCAAACTGAGTTAGATTAGTTAAGAGATGCTTTCATTGCATAATGTTTTTGTATTGGTAGATTTTTATTATCATTTGTTATTTCATACTTTGCCTGGTAGTCTGGCTCATTAAAACAGTGAAAAGTCCAGTAATTGTAGTTCCCCCCCAAAGGTGGACCCAAATGATCTGCTCTCTCAGTATTTAGTCTGTTTTAAAAGTTTGTAATTATGATTTGATCCCATCCAATCCCGAAGTGTTTTTATTCTTATTTTATGGGAAATGAAAAATCCAAGTTAAAAAACACCAGATGTTAGGAAGCAATGAGAGAATTGAAGAAAATCTCTCTTCAAAGAATTTTGGTACATTTTCACAGTGTGCCTCTTAATCAGTAGTGATCCTCAAACTGACAAGAATCCAATTTCCAGGGCAGTCGGGCTCTAATTATCCTAATAACATTTCTGAATGCAATTAATAAACAGATTCTAAATAAGATTTTACAAACAGGTTGCATAATTAATTATTACAATGCTCACACGTTGAGAAATGAACTGAAGGCAGATAAAAGGCAGCTCCCATCTTATGTCAGTGTATTACCTGCATCTTTTATGTTGTATCTCCTGAAAAGGAGAAAGCAAGTCTGAATTATTTTGGCGCACCTCCTTGAATGTCCCAGTCAACACACTTTCTATTACCTTTTGCTGTTGCTGAAACAGAACCCTCACACAGAATTTGAAACCAAAGAAGGGGAGGAGCAATGTGCCATGGTTCGTGGTTGTGTTCTCAGTGCCATCCTCCTGCCAGAAGTCCCTAGCCCTAAACATCTTCCCTGCTTACCTCCATGTGCCAAAGCTCTCTTCCCTCCAAGACATCATGACTACACTCAGGCTGCCTGTTGGGAATGACTTTGGCACACACTGTCCCCAAAGTGTGACCACACGTTGTCTGCTAATTGGCACAGACCAATAATGTGATGAGGAATAAGCTAACAGTTAAACACTGTGGACAGTCACGGACTAGGCTTCACGTCTGAACCCCAGCTCTCTTTTATATACTTGCATATATGTAGCCAGATTGATTTGACATAGCAGCTTATTTTGTGTCACTTTCTTCCACAGCCAGTGATTTTAATAACCTGGCATTCAGTATAGACCCACGGTAATTCATGGTAAGTAGGTGACATGTTTCCAGCTGGACTATTCAAGAACTGAGGAGATGGTGACATTGGTGATAGACAGAAGTGAGGAAAGAAGCAGTACAGTTGAAATTGGCCTGGATGAAATTTATGTTGCCTCCTGGTCAAAAAACAAGGATAGCAGAGGTAATCTTACAAGATGGTCTCCATCTCTCCCTCTTTCTCTAGGTTTTAGTCTGTGTTGGCCTATGTCTAGCACTAATTTGCAAGATACAACAGTAGCACACGATGAGATAATCTAGAATAACTGCTGAAATATTACCATGGTTGCCCTGATGGATCTGTATGTATGTATGTCTTCTGTCCCTTAACTTACTTTCAGACTGTTTTCTGTGGAAATAAGAAGTGTTTAATCCCACACAATTTGTCAATTGCCTTTTTGAACCACTGGCTTCCAATTTCAATCAAATGTGATGGAGGGGTAGGAGTCCTAGTGGTGTAACCCTCTCAAAAATGCCTGGGAGGTCAGGTGGCAAGGGAGAGGCAAGAACTTATGTGAATCAGTTAAGGGAAGGGCTGTGGCATAAACTTAGTCTTGTTATGACTCAAAGATTCGCTCAGAAGAGCAACATTATGGATGCTCCAGAGGTGGGGAAAGTTTCAGTAGGAATTTTGCCTTAATAGACTTAAGATACTGTGAGTAAAGGGTTGTCTGCCATGTGGATTACCTCAGATATGCAAGTCAAAGGAGTTTGTCCTTCAGTTGTGACATTCATAACAGCTCTCATCTGTGTGGACTGATGAATAATCAGATGAGATCTTGCTTGTGCTCAATCTTGATGTAAATTGAGCTAAAATGTCGACCAGTGACTTTATACAAATCTGTAGACCAGGCTCCATTAATTCCAATGCTCAGAGAATTCTTTTTTCTTAAACCTTAAGTATACTGTAAATAAACAGATGGAGCAAGATAGAAATGTGTCTTCTCATTGCATAGAGAATTCTGACTATGCTTTGTAATCTTTTGTACGAGGACATGATTTTTTCCATTTTTCACGAATTAAATACACTGAAATATCCATTACATTACCTTGTGAATAGTCCATTTGGTCTAATGGATTAATTTTGCGTTTCTTAGGTGAACTATTTTGTTTTATCGTTGGGGGAGCTAAGATAACGGACGAGAATGCGGAAAGATCCAGACAGAAAAGTTCAAAAATAAATCTAATTCAAAAACATAAATTTAAAGGCTGGTACAGGAGTATGACTCTTATTAAAAAATTAATTTCCTGACACAAAATAATGACAAATAATAAGAGGAAAAGCAAGATTTTGGAAAATTGCAACAGCTCCTGTCCTTTTAAGGAGGAGAATTGTTCATATGAATGAAGTGTTATATTGGACTTGCTGGGCTTCTGGTATAGATTCATTTCCTACAGATAACTGTATACATTCGTTGAGATCATCACTCAGTATTTTAATATTAGTTCTCACTTCAAAAATAGGTAGGAATGGCACCCTTACCTTGTACTTGGTACATTTGTTTACTTGGATTGTTACTGGTTTGGCCACAGCTTTGTTGTTACTGGGGATTCGTAAGACCTGAGATGGCACAATAGCAAAACTAAACCATGCGTTATGAATTCAGAACTGGAGAAGGGACAGCAATAACTACAACCAGATTTCCAGAGAGCTCCTTAAACAACCTGTTGTCTAACCATTCCCAGTGGTGACAGTCATAAGTACACTTCAATTCATAGTGTGTTAGACAAGTGAGTTCTCTGAGCTGCTATAAGGTCTAAACATTATAGCTGGGAAAATGCACTGGAATCTGATACTAAAGGAGAGTTTGCTACTGTGGTGATCCATGCTTTAAAGGACTTTCTGAAATAGGGTAGTTGTGTTTGGGTTTAGATTTGCATGCCGGTTTTCTTGACCTAGACAATAAATGGGGCGGTAAGGTGAGTAGGCTAAATTGTTCTAAGTCTGTTCTGATTTCAGGTGTTTGTTAAGCCTCATCCTGCAGCAAGTTGTGTTGTTGACTGCAGTGAGATCTGAAGTGTGGATGAATGGTTAATGTACTTTCTTAAATTATGCTTCACTGCAAGAATTCAGTCACTGTTGAATTTTGTGTTAGAGGCAACAATCAATTCAAAGTAATGTGAGAATCACTTCTAGACCCTAGATGTCTTAGAGGAGATGATGGGCTGGATTCATCTGTTTAGACCGTTAGCTGAGGCTCCTCCTACGTTCTCTGTAGTTGTTAGGCAGGAGGAGTCAGTGTGAAATATAGACTCCTCAGGATGACTGAGTTCATGTTAAATATGAGTAGCCCTCTGGACCAGCCTAGGTCTCTGTACAGATTGCGAAGGGCTCCCATGTCAATGACGCTGTTGGCTCATGTGCTCCTAAAATTAAAGGGAGGGAAAGAAAAATGGGAAAGGCCTGGACCAAATGTGAAGACCACTCTTGAAAATTAGAACAGGAACATTTCTCCTAAGAACAAGGGTGGGGTGAGGTGAGGGAGAAAATGATCTAGATAAGAGGTATCTATTCAGGAAATAGATCTCAAAACAGAATTAATTGCAGGACTATTTAGACAGATGAGTATTAGGGGTTTTTTTGGTGGTGGTGGTGGTGGTTTGGATTTTTTTTTTTCTTCAGAAATTGTACTGACTCATTGAAAAATGAAAGAAAATGTTAGAGTATTACTAGTAGCCCAGGATCTAGCAGATAACATATCTGATTTAGATGCCTCTTGTATATTTTAAGGACAAAGTGCTTTGGCAGCAAAACTCCAATTTAGTAACTTTAAAGAAGAGAGGAAATAGCCATCAGATTAGAAACAGGAGAGGCTTTGATTGCTTCCTTCAAAGTGCCTTTACATCCTGGGGAAGCTTGCTGTTGAAAGACACATTCAAATAATTTGAATTTGCAACTGAAAGCTGAGAAGATGCCCCCCCCCGGCCCCTCCCTCCCCCCCCCTATATATATACATATATATGTGTGTGTGTGTGTGTGTGTGTGTGTGTGTGTGTGTGTGTGTGTGTGTAGATATTTTTTAACAGCATGTTAAGGTGATAGTGACTGAACTACTTACTGGATTGTTAAAGGCAACTGACTTAAAGCTCTGTCAGATATGCTACAGACAATAGTATGGTTTTGTAACAAGGAAAAAAAATATACCAACAGAGTTGGTAACTGAAAGAAAGGCTCTAATACATGGTGTGCACCTCAAAGCTAAACGGGCACAACTGGGTTTTGCTGTACTAGATGCCTGGCAATATATGTGCAACTCTGACATCTGTATTCGCAAGGACACTTGTTTGGACCTATCCTTTAAAATCTGACAGGAGCAAAATTCTGTTATAGAAGTGAAATTCCTTTGAGATTTATCAGAATTTAAATACTGTTTTGAGCAGCAGGTCACTATAAGAAGTGCATGTCAATATATACCTAAGGACTAAAGCCGTGCTGCCACTGAAGAAGCCTCATATGGTCAGTGTACTGAGTGCATCTGTCTACAGCACCACCATGGCAGTAGCAGAAAAGCTGGAAGATGAACAGGCAGATCTGACCTCCCTTGTCTAGATGGGGCAAGACAAAAGATCATCTCTTCACTGGAAAGGGATGAGTTTGATAAACTGAGACCATCTTCATTTCTAATCCCAGTCATTCATTAGGGACATTACATGTTGCTACCCCTTCTCTTATTTGATCAACAGTGTTCTGGCTTCCTGAGGCCATTATATTAAGCGAAAGATACCTGTGTTGCCATGAAATGGCTCAGATCCCTCTGGTGATATGTTGTACTGCTTGTGTAGGAAATGGTAATTGCTTTTACATTTGTCTCTTTTTAAGACATCATTAAGAAAGTAGGCAAATTCTATGTAATAAGACAACATTATGATGGATATACTTGGAGGTTGGGAGGTGCCAGATGTCATATGAGTGTATACACCTTTAAGTATTCACTCTAGTGTATAGACGTTATGATAGCTTTTCATTATTATACTCATCTTTGGGGTTTTGTTTGTTTTGGTTTTTGTTAACTGTACCTCAGTGGTATTGTACCTCTCAGTGCACAGGTGGGCACAGAGCAAGGGATTACAAATCTTATGGAAGTCAGGTATTTACCAACTTTTCATGGTTTCGAAGTTACTTACATTGCATTGTCAAAAGTTTAGAAAGTTCTATTGTAGTTTCTTATCATAGCAGAGTAAATATACTGCACTTTGGGGGGGGTGGAGGGGGGTTAGAACTGAGGTGGGTTAGGTCAGCTATTTCATTTGCGGGTTTTGTTTTTTGAGGTTGCTTTTGTTGTTTGGGGTTTTTTTCTTTTTTTTTTTTTTTAGACGTATCTACTAAGAGACCTGCTTGCTTAGAGTGAAGTTTTATTTTGTTGTCTGAAAGTCAAGAAAAGTCATCCCTCAATTAAATACAGTACATGGTTGAATTATTTTGTTTCCATTTTCAGGATAGAGTGGAGAAGTGGAAAAAAATAATCTTAGGAAAAAAAAAAAAGAAACAGGAATGCAAAATGAAACAGTGTTTCATGTGTAGAAATGAAGAACACTTATCAGATATCTGCCTGAGAGAACTCAGAAGATGACTGAATTCAGGGATGAGTCAGCTGCTGTGGGAATTGCTGCACAACACAACGTAGCCCATAGTAGGCTTACAGGAGAGGAGTTCAGTTATTTCCTTCCCACAGCAGATGGAGGAAATGTATAATCTTCCCTTTTTTACTTTTATTTACATGTAATATGTTTTATAGAAAGAAAAAGATTTGTTTTCTTGAGCATGTCTAATTGGATGAGCATATCCAATTGAAAAAAACAGAGCTGTAGAACCTTTATTGTTTGCTTAGATTGTGAACTTTTTTCCTAATTGTGCTCAACTATTTGCCCAGCCTGAACTTCATTGGATATCTAGACAACACAAATAAATAAGTAAATCTGCAGCTTTTCCATATTAAAAGCTGAAAGGAAAGATCCGGATCGTCCCAGGAGAATCTAGAAGAACTAGAACAGAACAGAATAGAAAGTTCACCTCTTTCTAACAGAGGTTCACCTTTTCTAACAGAACTTTTTTCTCTTTGTTGCTAACAATCTATAAATACTAGGAATTAGTGTTTATTTCCTTAATTTTCCAAAGCAACAGCATAATATTCTATCTGTTCCTTGGTCTCTCATCCCAGACAGTGATTTTTATTTATTTTTGCATCCTCTTTAAGATTTTCTTTGCCTCACTGATCTTATTTTCTGACTAAGAGAGTCTGGCAGGCATTGATGCTAAATTAAAGTGCTTCAGATTTTACTCTTTAACTATGAGTAACAGGAAAAGCTCTCTCAAGGTACCTGACTTATGTTTTACCTTGCCTAACTTTAGCTATCTTTGTTGTTTAAATTAAGTTCCAGATTTCCACAGAATCTGGTGCTTCCATTTGCAAGGTTACCTGCAGTCATCTTGCTAGTGAAGAAAGACTACCAATAAGGAACATAATACGTATTTCTATATTTTGTCCCATATGGAATAGATCTATAACGTGACCTGGATGCTAGAACACTGAAATATTTCAATCTTTATCTTTCAAGTTTTTTGTTACCCCATAGAACCCACAGCCCTGAGCTGTATTTCCACTTTATAAAATGCAATGAGAGACAGGGACCACAGAATAGGACACGATAACCTGCATACTGAGCCACTGAAATTAGGAAGTAGGCAGTGCTGAGGTGAGAGGGACAAAATTGGGACGACACCGGATGTAGGCACTCACATGTGTTTGTATTCACCAGTTAGATGTATCTCTGAAATATCATAGAACATTCAAGGAAATAGTGTTTTTCCCTTTCCCTTTGTTTTTTTCCCTCGTCAGCTCAGTAAGAAAAGCATTCACCTAAACAATGAGAGTCTTGGTTTCAGCTCTTTTGCAGCTTTCAAGGGTTTGATGTAGTATCTTCCACCTATCAAATAAATAGTGTAAACATCAGGCTGCATTGTTTCTCTTTTGAAGTTGTTCACTTATATGTAATCAAATATTGCTTGAGCCAAAAGAGACTCAAGACTGCTGCCGTACTGGTAAATTTAATGTACTGATGACTGTTCTCTGGCACCAAGGTCAATTGACTTGTAACAACCTGTGTCCACACTGTTCAGCTCCCTTACCTTGCAGAATAGGTGGCTGCATTCAGACTGCATATCAGGAACGGCCGTTCCCCAACTTGGAATTTTTTGGGGACTGTTCAACTTATCAGTATGGATGTAGTCTTTGTAGCTTGGTAGCAAAGCTCAGTAGAGGGTGATTTGCACTCCAGTCCTTCTTTAGATGTTCCATGGAGCAGTAAATGAGACCTAGGATTTCCCAGTTGTGTGCCATTGCAGTTCTCTCTGTCCTAATTAACACTTACTGCATCACCTAGGTTCCCTATTTTGGAGCCCTCTCTGTGTGGCCTGGGTTCTGGAAAAGCTGAAAGAGGTAACTTAAGCAGTCCACTGAAAAAAATCTTTCCTATACTAAGTGTGTTATGGTTTGTAGAGGTTCAGAATGGCCAGTGTCACGTTTTACACATCTCACTAGCTTCCCTGTCAAGTTTTTGTTTATGTTAGAATATACCTTTTCACTGTGCAGTCCAGATTTAAAAATCACCAACTCTCTACAAATGTTCCTGCTAGGTGAGATAAATTTCTGTCTCGTTATGATTTGTGCCTTCAAGGAGTTGGTTTTTCATTTACTACCAATGTAATCATGTTGAAATGAGATCAGTCTATTTTTTGCCAGTATGGCATGTTTGTATTAATGCCATCTCACCAGGCTGCCATCTCTCTCCTGTATTAAACACACTTCAAAATACAGCACTGAGGAGTTGAAGGGTCATGTTGTACAAAGATCGTAATATATGGGCAGTCCATTTCTTTCCCAAGTTTACAAACTGAAAGTCCTGTCCTTAGACTTTGTCGTGTCTTCTTGCTCGTCTTAAGTAGTTTTCAGATACGGTCAACACAGATTCACGTTAATATCCTTCATTTTGAAAAATAAAAAATCTTTGAGCCAAGGGGGATCTTGTGATAGGGAGATCATTGCAGGGCACATTTTTTTCTAAGCTACTGAGCAATGAGCTCTTTTGAATCTTTTCTTTTTCCACAGAATGCCAAGTTTTTAAGTCTCAGGTGAATTATCCATGCTGCCTTATCAGGACTGTTTGCGTAACAGAATAGTTATGTTCCTAGAAGATACCATGCAGACTTTACTCAACATATGGTACCACAAGCTAATCTGTAGAGTATCCAAAGGTAGTCTGTGAATTGCTTACAATGAAAAATTAAATCTCACACACTTACATGCCTTTTGGATGATCACTGCGGGTATGAGAGGTAAAAGTGGAAATGGGACTAATCAGAAGGAAGACTTATCAGAGGATTTGTCCAAAGCTGAGGTGGCTATAGTTGAGTACACTGGTAGACTATAAAAGAAGTTATGGAAAAAATTGACAAATAGTAATAAATCTGTGAGAACAGAGAAATCTACAGGAAATCACTCCTGAGTTCTAGAAGAACACAAGGGTAAAACAGCTGAATTATTGAAGTACTGTGTAGCCTCCTGCTTAAAACTGGTACCCAAGAAATAAAAGGTAGCAAAATGACAGAAAAAAATTTTAAGGGGCTCCAGGAGAGACTGAAGGCAATTATCAACTTTGTCATCCAGACATCAGACTTACAAGTGGCAGAAAGTATAAGAATAGAAATAGTAGACACCTAAATAAACATGATGTAGACGGAAGTCAGCCTGAGTTTTGTAAAGGAAAATCTTGTCTTACAGACCTATTAGAGTTCTTTGAGAGGGTCAGTAGGCTTTTGAATATGCGTGATTGTTTGTACAGCCTTGTTGGATTTGTAAAAGGCTTTCAAAAAGTCCCTCACCAAAGGCTTTTAAGGACCACAGTCAGCTCAGAGTCAGGGAAAGATCTGGGCATAGATAAATAACCAATCTAAAGATAGGATGCAAAAGAGGGGCAATAATAGTCAGTTCTTTTAGTAGATGAAAATCAGCAGGTTAGGGCAATGGAGATCTGTGATATCGAGGAAGATCAGTAGGCTAGGACAACAGAGATCTGTGGTGTTCAGCATATTCATAAATGACCTGGAGAACAGGTGAGCAGTGGGGTGACAGAGACTGGAAATGATACCACGTTTTTTCAGGTAAAGGATGAAGAATATCTGTGAAGTACTTCAGCAGAACTATACAGCTTGCAGGCAGGCAGTAAATCAACAGGTAAAAGTTAGTATGGATATGTGTGAAGTGACATACAGGGACCAAACATTTCTAACTTCATTTGTAGAATAAATGATTCTGAGCTGACCATTACCACTTGGGAACAAGATCTTGGAGCTGTAATAGATAGTTCCATGAAAATGTCAGCTTGATTTCAGTAGCTGCTAAAAATGCACTTTGAATGTTAGGACTGATTAGGAAAGGAATAGAGAACTAAACAGAAAGCAACATATAAATCCATGTTTTGTTAACATCTCATATAGTATATAGTCCCCTCATCTCAAAAGGATGCAATAAAATTAGAAAAAAAAACCTCAAAAGGGCATTAAGGGTGATTAATAGTAAGGAGCAGTGTCTGTATGAGGAGTGATTAAGCAAGTTGCCCTTCGGCGTGGAATGGAGAGAGATGCTCAGGGAGGAGGATGTGGTTTTTCTGTGAAATCATGACTGACATACAGAAGGTTCATGGAGTTGTTGGCTGCTCTTTTTTTCCACTGCAGGAATGAGGGGGTATCAAATTAAATTGGTAGAGTCAAGTTCAAAACAAACAAAAGGAGCTGCTTCTTCATTCAGTAGGTTCTGTAGGACTCCTTACCAGAAGATAGGGAAGATACTCGAAGTTTGTATGGATTCACAGGGAGAACGCATACGTTCATGGAAACAAAATCCATTGTGAGTTAGTAACTATATAGAAAATTATATCAGGTTCTGGAAATTTCCAACCTGAAAATGGAGTCTGGAAGTGTATCAAGGGGAGTAGTGTTTGTTCTTGCTGCCTTTTTACTCCTCCCTAAGTATTTATCTGTGCCCATTGTGGGAGCTAGATGAATCTTTGCTCTGAACCAGTACCACTTGCATCTTTCTGTCTATGCAAGCAAACGAAAACTGTTGGAGGTGGGGGAATTAAAGTACTGAGTGACTATTCAAAGTTTAGTTTATTGACTGTAAATGAAAGCTGCTTGAAAGATTTAGATGAATTTTTTGAGAGTAAGAATTGCAGGCCACATGCTTTGATGCAGATATGAGCATTTCTTTTCCGTCCTAGTCCTCTGTACTCCTCAACATTTTTATCTGTGACTGTGTTTATTTTGTTGGGGGGTTTTTTGCATTGCACAAGTAAAACATTCTGGTGGGAAAATTCCAAAACTAGTGATGCCTGTACATACATTTTGCCTGAGACTAAAATTAAACAAGTTAAAGAGAGCAAAGAAATAAATTAGATAATATAGTGGATAAAGGTGTCTGTGGAGACGTGGGTCTGCTGAAGTATATTCATATGTTCAGACAATGATCTCTTGTTCCCGCTCTAACTGGTGAATATTAGCTAGCTACTAGACTTGATAGGTCCTTATTAGATAGAGTTTTATTTAAACCACAGCATTAATTATAGTTTGAAGAAATTGCTATGTAATTTCTTAATTAAATATTTTGCGTGAAATACACTGATTGACGACAGCAGAGGACGATCAGAAGTGTGTTTCTTTTTCCATGACCTATTCCTTACAGTCTGTAGCACGGAGAACACATACTGTCTCTGCTCTGACTACAGACCTTGTCTCTAGGGATGAAATTCTGTACTCGTGCCATCCTTTGCCTTCAGCTCAGCCTTTTAGCTTGTAGCAATGACTGTCTGAAAAGCAGTGTGGCACATCATAGCAGTAGCTTGATAGAAGCTGTGAAATAGTTGCGAACTCTTCTAGCTGAGGAGTCTGTTGCTATGAAGATTGTCTTGTGAGATATTTTTGGGTTGTGAGAATTGCATTAATATTTTAATCAAATCAAAATCTGTAAAGTGACATTTTAAATATTCTGGAAAAGCATATTACTTCTGGAAATCATCTGCTGGCACCTCTCTCGGCTCTGCCCTGTGTTTTAACACAACATGGAGGATGTCAGCACATCCAAAATAAATCACTTTGTTGTAGCGGGATCATCTGGCTTAACTTTCTAACAAGTTATCTTTTTATGAAACACTGACGTCATTTGCCCAACATTTGCCACTTGGTTACTGCGTTAGTAATCTTGAGTTAATGCATTAACTTTTTGTGTGGCATGAGTTGTGGCTTTCCTTTTCATGTGCTCCCTTTAAATTGTAAGTGAGAAGATAATGATATCATTAACAACTCTGTGCAAGCATGACATTGTATTAGTTCTGCTGTATTGAGGGCAGCTGTGTCTTCTGCATTCATTGATTTTTTTGATATATTTCAATGAATATATACCAGTGGAAGTTAACTTGCCCAATGTTGAGTAAGAAATGATCTTGACTCTTGAATAGAGATCAAATCATTATACTTGCTATCTAATAAAGGAGAGTAGACTAGCTTTTAAATGTTTAAAAATATAGAAGTCATCAGATTTGACTAATTTCTACATTTAAAATTTTAAGTGTGTCAGCTAGCCCTTTGCACTTCACTATAAGTGAATACTCATAATTTGTCAACAGCCATATGTTAATTGAATTTGCAGTGTGAACTTCTGTAATAATCTTTGTTAGTTTGTTTTCCCTGGGAAGACATGGCAGCGTTTTCATTTCCTTCCACTAATATCACAGGGAGCATCTTCTCAGCCTCTCAGGTTAGCTAAAACATCCTTCATGCTTCCCCTCCACCCTTCACAATCTTCACATTGTATACAGACTGAGTCATTTTACTCTTCAAATATTCAGTATATTTGGTAAGTTTTTAACTGGGTCACTGTGAGCTATTTGTGCCAAGAATACTCCTAACTTTTAAGAATAGGAAATTACAGTGGTAAGTAACTTCTGACAAATATATACCTATTTTTAACATTAATTTTGATTTAGTCTGAAAAGATAAGTTTGAGGGATGTTGTTTCCCCTCTTCCGCTACTATCACATGCACATCATGAATCCTACCAAATTAACCTAGTTTGCTGCTTATTTTTTACCACAACACCCTTTGTATTAGGAATGACCAGGTTTACTACTTGCAATGTCATGTTTACGGCTAACAACCAGTTTCACATTGGGGAAAAAAGAAAAGCTTTATGTTATCTCATACCAAAGTATTTTTTGCAAATAATCCAATCCTCAGGATTAGGCACTTGGGTTCATAATTCACAAAACTATGAGAAGTCCTATACACCACTGGGAAAAGACAGCTGGGCTACTCTTTAAGTTGTTGGAACAGCTCTCTTACTGTATTCCATTTGAACCAGGTGTGAATATGGGCTTTTACCTTCATGCTTGCCTCTTTGATTGCTTATGGAGGATTTTAGAAAGATTGGGGAAAATGAAAATGTCATGATTCTTGTCAGTTTTCCACCATTCTTTGTCAGTCACAAAACTGAATAATATGGTTTAATTTTGCTTTATGAAATTTCAGTAGTAGAGGTGTGACCAATATACATTGGGTCACGCAGGATGGCACTGTGGGCTCATGTCTAGAAGGTTATGCTTTGTTTAGCCTACCTGCTGGAGGGTGATTGTTTCTGTTTTTTTTCCCCAAAAGTAGAAATTTATCAGGAATTGAAGTGTGGGCCTTAAAGACTCTAGCATTCCTTACTCATCTTGCCAAACTGCAAGTGAGTTTTTCAAGCCTTGACTTTTAAATAAGCTTTTAACATGATCAAATGCTAAGTGTTTCTTTAAAAAGAAAAAAAAATGCGTGCTCGTTGAGCATTATAAGACAAAATTTTTTAGTGGCTATTTTATTGAACTTGTCTTCCAGAATGCTTGCAGCACTCTGGAGTTTGCTTGTACATTGAACCAGCCAAAAAAGAGCATTTATTTCACTAATCACTTTGCTTTAAGTGGTATTCTCAGTATACTTGAAAGTGTCTCTCATTAGCTGAACAGCTGGATACAAAACAGTCAAGTATTTATATATTAGCAAACATTCCATTGCACCTTTAAAAAAAAAAAAAAAAGAAAAGAAAAGAAGAAAAAAACAATGTTTTTTTCCTTACCATGTCTCTTCATGTTTCTGTGTCTGGTAATAATTTTGTCTTTTCCTTTTCAGTAAAAATGAGATTGTTCCTTTTCAATTCAGTTGTCAGCCTTGACTATTTATTCTTCTGACTGTGTGTTCTAGGGGTTTTTTTTTTTTAGCACAAATCTGAGAGAAATAAATGAAAGCTCTTTAATTGGCCTTGGCTAAAAACTTAATATGCTATGGCCAACTGGTCTTGTTGAAGATGTTGTTAATATTGACCTTTTTCTTTATTTTGTATTATGGCAGCACCTAGGAAGCCTAATAAAAAATCATGTGATAGACACTGTTGAGCTGATTTATGAGTAACTGCCTCAGAGCTCTGGCCAGAGCCACACTTTTGTCTCCCTGGGGGAGCTGAAGCTTCAGAACAGAGGGAGAAAAGAGGGATATGAGCAGGGTGGCAAGTGGAGGAGGCCTCTGGGCACACACAAGATCCGGGAGTAGCAAAGGCAAGGCTGCTGTGATTTCAGGAATGCCTGAAGTTTAGAGAGCTGGCCAGTCGGAAAGTGCAGACAGATCCTGCTGTGTTGCATTTGAAGGGATTGCATTGGATAGATGCTAAACCCAAGCTTGCGAAGGGTTAAGTTGAGGGTGCAAGGAGTTTGAGGAGAGAGAGCAGTGGTAGGGACTCTTATGCGTGGGTGCTGGGGAGCAGAGACTTGGGGCTGTTTGGAGAGTGATAGTTGTGTCTGATGGGAACAGGGTGAGGTGGCAGGGGAAAGTTAGTCTAAAATATCTGAGAACCACTGGGCTGGAAAGAGGCAATAAAAATTGAGCAAAAACTGAAGTTCACAGCTCACTGGTTGCCTAATCGATGTCAGCTGGAAGTGCTTTGTACTAGATTGACAGAGGCAGGTTGCAAGACAGAATTTAAGAGCAGAGTTATCAGCTGTAAAAATTTTTATTTTGTTCTTTTGTGTAGAAGGACATTTTTTCTTTTCCCCCTGCAGGCACCCTGGAGAAAGCATAGATATGCTTGAAGGCAGGTGGAAAAGCAAAGAAGGTGATGTTTGTCAGCTTCCTGTTGAAAATAGGAGATTTATCTGGCCTATTGTATTTTACTTCAGTCCTGCAGTTTAGAAGGCTCTCTAAAAAAGTTTTTTTTAAAAAAAAAAAAAAGCAACAAACAGTGCTATATACAGTAACATCAAAGGGATGAGTCAGTAGGTGCTGCATAGCCTGAAAGAGTGGATCAAAACCTTTGTAATGAAAAAGAACAAGAGAGAAAAGATAGTGAGACATCACTAGACATCTAGAAAGTGGGACCTGGTGGGAGAAGGACTTTTTCTTTTTGAAAATATTTCTATGTGATTGAAGTAAACTTTTTCAAAAACTTTCAAAAATCAATATTAAAACAAGGCCATTGTATCCTAGTTCCCTCACAAAAAGAAAAAAGAAAGCAAGCTGAGTCTTCAAATGTCGAAGCCTCAGCAAAAAAAAAAAAAGTGTTTCCTTTAAGAAAACATGTCTGTGACATGACAATTCTAAACAGTTTTGCTTTTGATATAATTCTGTTATCAAAGGGAAAACATTAGCAACAGAGTTAAATAGCTTACAATTAATTTGAACAAAGAGATCTTCATGTTGCTAATGTCTGGTTGGACATTGTGTTTATTATTGTTCACAGTGAAGTTATTCTTTAGGTTATGTATTTGTGCTTTTCTCTGTGTGTATTAGAGAAAGTGTGGTGTGACGGAGATCACCTTCAGTTCCTATTTTTCTGTTGCTCTGTCCTCTTGTGTGAGGAAGTGAGCTATAACTCTATCAAAACAAAGCATATTTTCTCCTTCTGTCTGAGTGATCATCCAAATGGAAGTAAAACGGAAGCCTTGAAAGTGATGGAGAAAGCTCTGCTCATAAAAGTGCTTGATTTTTCTTCTGGGCTGGTCTTTGATATATCTTGACATGGCTTAACTTTTTAACGCAGAGGAATAAATACTGCCTCCTTCCATTTATTTATTTTTAAAATTACAAGTACGTTAACTTTCCATGATCAGTGAGTAGCCATCATCCACACGATGAATGGTACTGAGGGTCTTCTCATTACAACCACAGCAAAGTTGCATTCCTTTCAGGGATGGCTTAATATCTTCCCTCCAGTATTCCCCCCTCCTCAGACGTTTATAAGCTGAGCCAGGTCCCAAGAGACTGAGATCTTAATTTCAAAAAGAATCCAGATTTGCCTTTTGCACATTTGCCTTCGGAAACCAGAATGTCATGCTTAATTAAAAGCTTGTGACTCTGAAGAAAAAAGGAAGAGGAGAAAGAAAATGAGTTTTTTGCATCGCTGCCTGTTGCTGAGTGAGGGATTAAAACGAAGCCATACATTGTATGATTCAAAAGAAAATTAGATTCTGATGTGCAAGTAGATGTCTGTGTGAAGGGCTGTGCACTGCCATTCACTTCACAGGATCTGTTATGATCATACCACTAGGGCTCTGACAAAGTCTCTCTCTTCCAATTTGAACCAGACTGTGTGCCAGGAGAGTACCTATGCTGGACTGAATTTGAAAACAATTGTGTAATAAATGGCTGGTTTTCGACATCTTACCTCGTTCCTCAATTTCGAAGATGCTTGACATTTCAGAGTATGTGGATTTTCAGGGTCTGTGCCACTGCATTGTTAATGTATTTAATCACTAATGGATTATCTAATGTTTATTAGTATATTAAGAGGTAGGATAACATCAAAACTCTGATAGCGTCTACTGGTGGTTTCTAGAAGCTGGAAATACCTTACTAATCTATTTTATCTCTTTAAAATTTAATTTATGTAGCTTTTAAACAGTTTCCCTTAACAATATTATTTTTAGGTTATATTTCATGTTGTAAAATTTACGAATTGGACTTGAACATTCCTTGTGTGTTTAGTGAGTGCGTATTGTCAAGTGAGAATCATACCTCCTGCCTTTTCTTCTTTCCCTTGCTGTCCTTTTTTGCTGCTCCCAAGCACCTAAATTATCTGTGTTTATTCTGGTTGCTATTAATTGGAAATTGTGTAAGTGTAGGGGGATGTTGATTAGGAGCTTCGCTACTGATTGTCTTCCTAATGTGACTGGTGGCTGAGAAATTAAGCAAACTGCCCCTTTGGTTATTTGCCAGATAGGGTACTGAAAATGATCTGCTTTCCTAAAGCCCTCTAGGCTCAACGGATGAAACTGTTAGCGTCTTTCCTAGAGAGAATGGCACAACTGCAGTCTTGTTGTGGATTTCCAATTGAACTTTTCTTAGGTGACGTGAAAATGCTTTTGAATGTTCCTCCGATACATACTGGTAGCTTACCCTTCAGGCATCTGTGGCATAAATATCTTTCACCAAACATGAGCTGGCATTCTCTCTCTCTCTCTCTCTCTCTCTCTCTGTGTGTGTGTGTGTGTGTGTGTGTGTGTATATATATATATATAAAAATATATATAATTTTCATTTTATATACAGACACAGAAAAAATGTGTATCCATAGAGATTAATAAAATTTCATGGAAAAGCTTAAAACTTAAAACATCCTCTGTTTTGTGGTTGGATTGTGGGGTGTGGGGTGTTTTTTAAGCACTACAGTGGGAGCAAGGATGTAGATGAGATCTGAGAGGCAATAATGTCTATAGAACTCCAGAGCTGTCTCATAATTTCAGAGTATTTTTGTAGAAAAGTCTCCAGCAGATAGGAAATACAGATCAAGTGAAGATATATTGTTGATCTAGCTGCTGATAGGGGGAGTAGGAAAGAAAAGGTTAACATCAGTCTGGTGGCTTAGATTTTGCAGCTGAAGTAAAACCATTTCAGTTTGGACTAGTCTCGCTAATAGAATTCTCTCCTACGCATTGAGGTTCTTAGGCAAGTTTTTACACTTTCAGGATAGGGTCTCTGAGACAGACTGGAAGAGTGGGCACAATACATCAACCTATAACCGTGATCTGCTCTTCTCTGCTCGCAGAGTAGAAATTTCACATGAGAAGATGCTGTTTGTCACTATTTAAAAGCTAAGAGTACTGTAGCTGTATTAAAGCAAGGCCAGATTGTTTTAACATGTTCTAAAAGATGACAGCAGCCAAATACTGGATTCTCTATTATATCCAAATATCCAGCAAGCATCAGTATGAGATACAGTATGCTCTCTGATATGATGAGAAATATAGGAAGAATACACGCAGTAAATATCCATAGTGAGTTACGGCCATGTGACTTGATATAGTTGAACACTGCCTGTTACAGGGTAGGGTAGGGTAAATCCAAGGAAGGAAAAGAGAAAATATGAATGAGAGAATACTAAAATCAGAGAGGTGAATATTAAACAAAATTTAAATTGCACCATGAGGCTTTGCTGTTTCACATTACGAAAGGCTTTATGTATCCTGTGATTGAGATTTGCAGAGATGGAAAGGGGTTGTCAGGTACCTGCAGTAAGTGCAACAGATTTTCAGTTAGAGATTGACAGTCCAAGGGCAAAAGATATTTTTCTGTTGTAGCAAAGGTGTTCAGAAGTTAACATTATGCATGTATATGTGTGTAGATGTGTGCATGTCTGTGTATATACGCACATACGTGTATATGACTAGACATTTTAAGTTATTTTAAATGCACTACAGGCTATGTTGATAGGTTAATATTGGTAAATGGAATCTATAAAGAATGAAGATGCATCTTTAAGAAAATAAAATTTTGGAAATAGGGGTTTTCTGTTAAAATATTGAAAGTTGTTCTTCAGTGGAGAATGTAAAAAGCAGAAATGATGAGGGGACAAGTGATTTTGATCCATTTTCCTAAGACTCAAAAAGGCAAGTAATCCACTAACAGAGTCCTAGGGCTGTGTAGAGTTTAAGTATTGTTTTCCTTCTGGCAATAAAGATGAAAAGAAATCCAGAACTCAGAGAGTAGATAAAGACACTATAAAATTTACCTTAAAAAAGCAGTGAGGTAAGATGGAAATAATATAATGATTTTATTAAAAATAAGATTTTTATCTTTACAGGATGTGAGACCTAACATGGACACACAGTTATTTCTAAAATCTTCAATAAAACTTATACCTCTCTAAAATGAATAGGGAAAACATGGAAAATGAAAGTAAATCAGTTAGAACTGATGCTTTTATAAGGCTCTTTTGCAATGTCCTGCTTTTGGAACTGAAAATTTGAGGCTGAAGTTACTGTCCTCTTACATGTTACTAAGATGTGCTATTGTCTAGATGTATATGTTGATTAATCTGTCAGTAGCAAAGTATTTTACTAAAACACCGTTTTTCTTTCTTCTGTCTCCAAGTCTGGTAACACCAAATGATTGATTATTCAAATTTAGAAAGTGGATGTGTCATAACTCTAATATAAAACATATGTAAAAACCACTTGTTCTAAACTTAGTTTTGCACGTAGATACCCATGCTGGAAGTTACAATAAAAATCTGGAATAGCAAAACCAAAACTCACTGTATTTAAAAAACTCACTGTACTTATCAAACTCTACTTATTAAACTTAAACTCTATTTTAAAACTCACTTTTCTATTAGCAGATTAGATGTAGAGGGATTTTTGTTTTAATTTGTGTTTTCAGTCTGTTCAAAAATCTTCCTAACTGCAAAGATCCAGCAAATTTTGGTGTTTTGGATGAAAGGCAAATTGAATTCCGAGTAACTGACGAACCGCTATCAAAATTATTTCAATTTAGAAAATCGGATTTGCAGCCAAGTGGGAGCTCAGCTGTTAAGGCTGAGAACTACTGGCTGGGTTTAATTTTTTTTCCAAGTCTTTTTAAGGCTCCAGTTATGATTCAAGGACAAGCACTTTATATCCCTATCTTTCACTGCCTCTCTGAAAAATTAAATCAAATTAAAATCTAAGAGTTGAAAAACTAGGATCCTCACTAAGGATCCTTACTAAGTTTACCTATTTAATGCTTATGCCTTAATGAAGTTCCCCATAGCTCTTTGTAGTAGATTGCTTATTCCATCATGCTGAACTAATCATTTTGGTTCACTATCTGAACATCCTCAGCACTCCTGTGTTTTCACAGAAACTGCCATACAAAAAGTATAACTGGCAAAATTTAGCATGGAATATAACTTTATGGAGATTAACGTCTATACCTTTACCTGATAACGTTTGGCTGCTAGAGTACATAAAAAGGGCAACTTAGTGTTTTTACCTTGTCCATAAAAACTTGTTTCATAGCATCAGAGAAAAAATTTCCATTAGCTGATCAGTATGCCCCATCTCTCCAGCCAACACAGTCAATATGTTGTTTGCCACAAATGGATCATATCTGGCCTCTCCATGAAACATGAAGTATGAAAGGAATTATTGGGAACATTTGTGAGCTGATGAACAGTGACTCTCAGCCCCTGTATCCTATCTTACCCAAAAAGGATCAGTAGCAGGCTCGCTGTGGTCATTCTTGCTGCTACAATCACAGTTTGCTGTTTATAATCACATGCAGATTAGTTTTTCCTGCTTCTGTAGTTGTCATCATTCAGCCACAAAACTGCCTCATCATACAGCGAGCCTGCAGCAGACCAATGAACGTTTTGCTATGTTCAGAGGTCAGAACAGGATTGAGGCCTGAATCTGTGCTGCTTGTTGACATAATTTCCCTTTTGGTCTTGTATTGGTTTAAATAAATAAATAAATAAATAAGTTTGCTTGAAAATTCTGTCTGTACACTGTATGTTGCTTTTGCCCTGAACACTGCAGAAGGGTCAGCTCTGTATGATTATGATTTTCTGTTGTGTGGAGCGAACTTTATGGACCATCAAATAAAGGTTATAAATCCTCTACCTACGGTTCTTATTGTAATGCAATTATTTGATGATGGATAACTGGCTGGCATAAAGTATATGGGCACAGGCATGTATAGTTCTTCAGTACTGTGTTTTAGTGGAAGGACTGGCAGAGAAAAGGATTAGTTACAGCTATAGTATAGCAGTACTCGACCTCATGATTTTTCCCTGTATAATAAATCTTTCTTATTGCATGCTCATGTGGGTTATGTAATCTGAGTGTTCAGTGGCTCTGGCGTTTAGGTTAAGGGAGTCTGGACTACGAATGCAGCTTCTCAGTGGCTCTCCTCAAAGATGGACATTTTCAGAGGGCTGCTGGTTAAACCTACAAATCTTTATCAAGACCATCTTCTGCGCTTCCCCCCCCACCCCATTCCTTTTAAAGAAGACTGGATTGACTGCCTGTTTTGGCTTGTTTTTCACCCTCCACTCCTCTTGTCTTGTCATCTTGGAATTACAGACTTTTCTTACTTCACAATATAATACAAACAAGCACTATGTGAATGCAAAAACTAAAAATGTTTTTACTTCTTGCAGCAAATGATTTTTAATTCATTTGTACTCTATATGACCATTTTTAATTACAAGTTTAGATAAAAAGTTGGGGGGTTTGGAGGTTTTTTTTTTTTAATCTTTATTTATAACTCCTTGAGTTACTGTTCTTTCTGTTACTGGAAGGCTGTTTGTTCTGAGTTTGAGACCGAAACAAGACTCCTTCATCTGCCTTTAGATCAGGGTAGCTAACCTCCTGTTCCTGGGCCCTCCTGCCATTTTTTCCGAAGTTCTTCAGAGGTGAGAAGATTTGCCTGAGCTGTTCTGGGGGTCCACAGTCCATTCCTTGTTTCGGAGACTCTGTATTCCCTCTTGTTTTAATAACTGAGTATGTGCCCACCATATGATGCGATACACACGTTTGCTTTGGATCATGTATCTGATCAGCAAGAGAATGTCCCTCCAGTCATGTGATGCAATGTGTGCATGTACTTCTGGCCATTTGAAAAGAACGGGTGTGCTGGTCCCATGATGAGTTTCTAGTCATAGGACAGAGAACTGGCCACAGGTCATGGCCCTTAAAGGTCCATCATCCTTGGCCAGACTTTGTGTCAGAGTACCACAGCTCCCAGTCATCCATCATTTTATATATTTTTATCATGCTACGGTGCATTGATCTTTTTTTCCGTGGTAAAGCTTAAGGTATTTTCATGAGGGTTTTTTTTTTTTTTAAGTCTATTCAGAACCTCTATTTTCTGCATCTTGTCTAGCTCCAGGGGGGCTGTCTCCCATTCATCCCTGTAGAACCTTTTCCAGGTGTCCATTTGTCTTTGAGAAAGCATACAGTTGAGCTCTGGCTTTCTTTAGCCATTATGCACTTCAGTAATGAGTCTGCTTTTTTGACTACAGCTGCGTATTTATTGATATCTCACCGACTCTCAGGTCCCTCCATGAATTGGTGTATGTGACTTAGTGTTGCAACATGCAACTCAGGAGGCTTTGTGTTCTCCTATCTAGACTGTGTGTAGTCATCTTTTTTTTCCCTTTCAGTACATATTATAATGTGGTATTCTCCATGATCAAGCACACTTTCCTGTATCTCAGTGCATGCTAGAGTGCTTTTCTGGTTACCTCTGATAACTGGAAGATCCTCTTCTTCTGCTGACACTTACGATAATAGCTCTCCACTGAGCTCATTCAACTCCTGTAAGAGTGTGCCCAGGCATTCTCTAGAGAATATGCTGCAGAGAAATGAGGCTGTTAAGGTTCTCCGTGCATGTTTTGCCATGAATTTGAGTATTTATCCAATTACTGTAGAATCAGACTGAATTCAAGCCATGTGAAGGCTTGACCCAGGTATCTTTCACAGTACTCAGTAGTCACACATGTAAATAAAAGATATACATGAAGAAATAGAAGTTATGCTTAATGTATTTGCCCTGAGACAGACTTATTATAGACATATTCCTGGTAGTTACCTTATCAAAGATTCTGTCTTTCTATATTCACATCAGATTATGTTCATTCAAGCAAGCTACCCTCCTGGTGAAATGCGCTGTCTTTAATTTAAAATAAAAAAAAAAATCTCTTGCCCATTCCCCTGGGCTTCTTGGGTACTAGAGGGAGCAGTTTGATGAAAGAGGTAGAGCTAGACTATGCAAGTGCTGCCATGAAAAAGAGAGATCTCCCTTCTATTTTCTCATGCTCTCAGGTTGCATAGTACTGTCCCCTCTTTTTGAGTCAGCATCTTCACCCCCCTGACCATAAGGTTAGGTGATTGCGCTCACTAATTTCACAGAAAACAAACTCTGTACAGTAGAGAGACTAGTTTTCTGCTGGATTAGCTAGTCTCATCAGCTTTACTGTTCACTCAGGCAAATGCTAGACCAAGCATGAAGGTGATGGAGGAAGAGGGAGAAATGGGAAGGTGCAGTTTTGTTGCAGTCGAGCTTATTTTATGGCTCATTGCTAATGAAAAAAGAGTGTTCCTGCTCGTCTGTCTGTCTGTCTCTCTCTCTCTCTCTCTCTGCCTTGGGCATGTATTGGCACTCATCTTCCCAGCAGTAAGCTGGTTCAGGGAGTGAAACAGAAGACTGTGAGGTTTTTTCTGGGGCGGGGGGGGAGGGGGTTGGTTTGTTTTTTGGGGGGTAGCACAATTTTTTAGTCATTTAATTCTTTGGGACAGCTCAGTGAGGGGAAGAGAAGTAGCAGGCTGAGAGTAACGGGAGGAAGAAGGACAACACTCTTTGGGGATGATTGGCTGTGCAGCTGAGCTGATCTAACAGCTCGACTGCTCCCCAGGGTTGTGGTTCCCTGCTAGCCTAGGCCAGTCTGCTAGAGCTGCATGGGCCTGCCCCCTCCTTAGCACCGGCATGACCTGGTGATAAACAGGCTGAGGGAACTCAACTAGCTAATAATTGCTATAGCCCCTATCACCAATACCAGATTAGTTTTCAGCCATGTCATTGTCATGAACTGGCTGTGCTGGTCACCAGGTTGTTAGTCCTGGCCCAAAGGAGAGAGCAAAACAGAACAATCTAAGGCAACACTGGAATATCCCTTTCAATCACAGGCCACAACTTGTTCAGCTGAAACCAGCCCTGAAGACACATCCTCCATGTATGATATATACCTTATTGCAAAGGGTTTCTTCCTCTCACTGAAAAACAACAGCAAATAATCTCTACAGTAACAAACGTTACTGTCCCTTTCAGCTATTTGTAATAGCCTCATTATTGGCTCTTGACTTTGACCAGATACTGAAATAATTAACCACTTCAGTGGGACAACAGTTTTGAGATAATTCATCTGCAATATTTGTCGTCAAAGGACTATATAATACCCACTTTTAGATGATGAATGCTCTTGATTTTCGTAATGACAACTTAGTCTATCCCTGTAGAATATCAGCCCTCTCACTGTTTACTGACTGTTCATTTGGGAGTGGATGAATGAGTGGCAATGCAGAAATGTAAATCACTGATGTAACATTATTGTCCTTTTTCTCCATGGAATCCAACTTATGTTGTCATCATGCAAGCTACAGCTATTGTGCCCATTTACCGTAAAGAAGGTTTTTCAATCAGTGGTCTTGGGATTCCTTTTTATGAAGTCTCATTCTTCCTTAGCAGAATGGTTTCACTCTGTCAGGTATTAAAATATAAATGTTCCAATGCTGTAATGGTATTACACTGCAATTAAATTTTTATTTACCAAAACACTTGAGCATGTGACTTGAGACCTCAAAAAAGTTTCACTGCTCTATATCAGAGTTCATTGTAGGCTATTTTTTCTTTGTTTTATTGGGCATCAAGACAGTTTTTGCCATAGAATGCCACAATAATGCAGCTGTTTTTGTAAGATAAAATAATGGAATATGGAACATTAGAGTTTTGAGCAGCTTGAGAGACCTAGCAGGATTTGTCCTCGGCATGAAATCTCTTAAGAAGAACAAAACTTTGGACCTCAGTGAAAATCAAGATTCCATATGAAATCAGTTCTCACAAACAGGATACTAACTTAATGGGATTGTCTGGAAATTTTGTATTGCGATAGTATAAAAAGTAGAATTTAATTGGCTAATCTGTCACTTTGTATGAAGAGACAGGGAATTTTTCCTTAAACCAAAATGGCAATTAAGAGATACAAGCTTTATGAATATACTAGGCCTGGCTAGACTAACTTATTACATTTAATGGGTTTAAAATGACCTTAGCTATCTCACTGCTTCCTCAATTATTCTCTTTTTTTCTTTTTTTTACTTACAGCAATTACAGCTCAGCTATGATCTACTTCCATTTTTCTGCTCAGTTTTTAATGTTATAAAATAAGCTGATGCGTTGTTTTATGAAAGCAGGCATTACATTATAAAGTCTCATAAGCAGATTATGCACAATTTATTGATTTGTACTTAAAAGCAGAGACCCGACCTTTAGTTTTAGTGAAGAGGCAGAGGGTGGGCTGTTATATTCAGATGTAAAAGCTGAAATTTCTTATATTAATTAGGATTTTGGTTTTTTAGCAAGCTAATGTATAATACTTATCATAGTGAGTTTGGCTGATGGTTGGGTTGTAGATACAGCAGGCATATCACATATCTAATTTAGCCTTGCATCTTTTTCTACTAACCTCAAATCAGTTGCAAAACAGTGATTTGTGAATAAAAAGTTCTGGAGTCTTTCCGTCCCAACTCTAGGTTCAGTCAGTACTAGCCAATTTGTGTTTGAGAGAGAAGTGTGCTTCTGTTATTGAGTGAAACGTTCTAGAAAGATCCTAGGAAAACTGGAATTTTATACTTCACAAATCTAGAAGTTAACTTTTTAGCTGTCTGTAGACCTTCTTTGGTGACGACAAACTTCTGTAGAATAACACTTTGGGAATGTTGTTTCTGAATTGACAAAGTAACTCCTGATATTAAAGTTTATAGTACTCATTCAAATAGCATCATTGCTGCTCTGTGCGAAGATCTGGGTTTTCAAGGAGGATGGAAGACATTCCACTCAAAGAAAATGTAACTGCCTTTTGCAGAAATAAAAAATCCAGAAGGATTCCCTTAAGAAGTAAACATTAAGTAAAAATAAATGTGTTTTAAAAAATAAATAAGTAACATTGAGCTTGAAAGCTGTAGTGAGGAGTCTTTTGGCTCGGCTGTGACTCCCCATTCCAAGAAATCTCTAGGAGAGCTGGGAGCTTGGGAGGTTGGTTGCCAAGAACTTTGTGCACTTGGCGTTGTTGGCTCTGAGGCAGTCGGGGTGACAGAAGTATGTGTGTAGCAAATATCTGAGCTTTCCAGCAGCCCTTCAGAAATGCTGGAGGAGAGCTAAGCCTAGTTCTGTAAGTATGCTGCTTGTGTTTCATTAGAATTTCCTCAAAACCATTATATTTCCGTGTCCATGAATTGACATTTTTCCACTGCAGCCTATTCATCTGGAAAATTTCTCATCAACTCTAATGCTTAAGTATATATTCAGGTCTTTCCTGTAGTTACAGCTCTTCTAGTCACCACAGTTGTTGGAGAAAGAGCCTACAGCAATTGTCAGGAAAACTTTGCTCTCAGGCATTAAAAGATTTTGTTTCAAGAGATAAGGAATTGACGTTATGGTGTGTTTGATCTGACAGGAATTCTTCAATGGGTGAAGCTGATAGACAACTTTGAAGCTGAGTATGAATATGTCACCAATGAAGGAACAGTGTTCACTTTCAAGACAAACCGCCATGCTCCAAATTACCGGTTAATCAACATTGACTTCAGTGACCCAGATGAATCTAAATGGAAAGTTCTCATCCCTGAACATGAAAGAGATGTTCTAGGTAAGAGTATATCTGAAGTGAAAGATTTTTTCTTCTTTTTCTTTCCCCCCCCCAAAACTCAATCTTCAGTCTGTTGAATGTCTTGCACAGACCTTCTTACTTTTTCCCTATGTTTGAAATGTTTGAGACTTGACATGCATGTTCCGTGATTAGAAGACTCGCCTGAGACTTGAGAAATCCAGGTTTCATTTCCATAGCTTGCTCTCTCATCCTGTGTGGCCTTCGTAAAATTGCTTAATCTGTCCTTGTTTTAACTCTGTTTGTAGGAAATGAGGGGAAAGTATTTTCCTGCTTCATGTCAGTGCTGTGAATGTTTGCCAGACACTCAGGGATTACAGCAAGTGAGGCTTTGCAAGCAGAAGCAAGGAAAAGAGCAAGCCTGGCAGCATGTTGCAGCATGCTGCAAACATAGTGCAGCATGCTGCAAACATGGAGATCAGAGTGTGAGACAGGTTTGTCCATCATTCCTGGGATTAGAGAAACAGATAGCTCTTAAAAGCCTCAGGAAAGTCCAAGAGTATGGAATTTTCTAGTTGTAAAAGCAAATTCAGAACATAAATCCTTGATTTTGAGCTAATTAAAATAAAGATATGTTGTGATAAGTTTCCTGAACTAAGGCTCAGCTTTAGGTCAGTTTTAGGATTTTTTTTAATACTATCATTTGGGGAGAAATTCTATTAAAACTTAGTACTTGACATAATTTCATATAGTATAGAAGAACCTCTCCTGAGGTACTTTTTGTACAAGTATTTGACAGATCATTTGTATATACTTGTGTATTGTATCCTCCATCCAGTGCAAGATACAACTGTGATTTATCTGACTAGCATAATTGTAGCTATTCAAAAAGACAGTGCATTTCTTTTTCATTAATCCATCTTTGTATAAATACCCTCATTCATTGTTTGCTACTTCTCGTTGTGAAGAGCTTCTCTTTAGAAGGAGTAGAGTTCTGTATATGTGTGTATGTATGTGTATATATAGAGTAACTTCTCTGTCTCTCCCTACTAAGACAAATCTGTTTGGCTACTATTTCAAATTCCTCTTGAGATCTCACTTTCCAAGACACCAAAAGATTCTTAAGAATACATTTCTCTCTGCATTTTTCAGTGTGACCTGTATCACTTGTGCCACAACCTAGACCAGGTCGGTCCCCAGTATGACACAAATGGAGAGCAAAGCTATTGTAATATAGCGCATGATAGGTCCTGCAGCTGCCTCAAAGCCAACTGACCAGATTCTGTCCTGGGTGGCAGATGTGTGAGGGAGAATAAGGCATTGCTGGAGCATGCCCAGAGCTGTAGGGACATTGGAAACATCTGGACTCTTGAGTGTTTTAAGACTTTCGGTGATCACAAAAATAGCAAACAAAGCTTGGTGAGAAACAAATCTTTATTTTGAGATTGTGAACTCTTTGAATCAGGAGCCATCTTCATCTTGAATACCTTCTCAAGTAATCCATTCAAGGTGATCCTGTCCTAGGCAGAGAATAAATAATAGTTGTGACAGATTGCTTCCAAATCTAATTTCTGATAGTGCACAAATTTGCTGACTATCTGTGAAGCTATGTTTAAGTTACTAGGAGCAGCAATATACAATGTGGGACTGAGTTGAAGAGTTGACTTAGAGATGGAGAGTGTCCAAATGGAAAGGGACAGAAATGTGTAATTTTTTTTCTCTCATGCTTTATTAATGTGAAATACGTTTACCACATGAGAGTTTGCCTGGGATGTGGTCTAGCCAGCCAAAGGAGCTTTGGGCACTGGCTATATATTTCTTCCATTTTAGAGAAAGGCTACCTCTGCTCTTCACTACACTGCGATATTTAGCTCAACTCCATTTTGTTTTCATTCTAAAAGCAAAGTCATGGTGAGTTAATGTTTGTGCACGTGTAAGATACTTTTTAATGCATGAAATGCTCCTTTAATGGATTATACATGGCAGTCTTAATGGTACAAGCATTTAGAGATGCAGTTAGAGAATCATAAGTTCAGATAAATGTGGTTACTGAGGGCAGTGGCCTTTAGACTATAAACACAACAGGCACTCAGCTCTTACACACTTGAAGTCAAACATAATCTGTCATATCAAACCATCAGACTGACTTTCAAGTGTCTGTTTTGTATCATCAAGATTTTACTGTATATGAATGTGAATCCAGAGTAGGCAATCATATCCACTTCTCTCTTAAGCTTTTTGGAATTACGTTAAAAAATCGGGTTAAATGAGTAAATGAAAGTGTCTCTGTAACAAGATGAATACTAAGTAAATCTTCGCATCAATGCTAAAGTAAAGTAAGTTTTAATAGTTTAGTTGCTTTTTTTGTGGCAGATACTTGCAACTTACAGCACCAAGGAAAGGGGTTTTTATCATGCTCAGTAGGTTGTAGCTCTGAATGAAATAATAAAACACTAGTTTGCACTTGATGAAGTCAGAATCTTTCATTCTTGAAGAGGAGACTTTCTCAGTGAAAGAAGGCAGACCAGCCATTATGTCATCTTGTTTTAATCTTTCCAAGATTTGGTTTGGAAAGACATAATTATAGTAGAAGGCAGTTAATAATTCATTGTCTTGAAAGCCTTGCAGTCAAGTGAATTTGACTTTTTGTGATCTAGAGATGACAATGTAACGAATCGCCTTCTGCAAAAGCTATGACTGCAATGATTCAAAGGTTAAATGAGTATTGCTGCTTATCCAGATGTAATTAGCTGTATTTGGAATTGCTTTATAAACACTGTAGTCAGCAATCTCTAGGTCACAAATGTTTCTTTGTCCTTTTACTGGAATATACAGATATTCAGCTCAAAAGTCTGCTACTCTTGCGTGATCTGCCTTTTAGCCATAGCCCTTTTTTTGCTATGTATTATCTTGGATTCAATTTTATAAAGCTGCCACCACACACATATAGAAATAGATTTTATTTATGAATCAGGATTAAGAATTATGAAACTCTGCCAGTGTCCATTAATAGCAAAAGGAGAAATTCCATGAAGTATCATACTGCATTCTCAGGGAGCGTGCAATAGCACGGCTAATGTGGTCTAACCAAAAACTAAACAAACTCATGTGCCTAGAAGGCAGTGTGCATGTAATTTGGTTTCACAGAGTCTTCAAAATACTCTTTTTGTTACTGGCTTTGACCTTTTTGTCTTCAAAACTGTTTAGAAATAAGCTAGTTTAGGAAATTTAGAGAAAAAAACAAATGTATTCCCACAGTGAGGTTGTAAGCACACCTCATCTTAAAACCACAAGGTGTAAAGAGCTGTTCTTTTCTGATCTCACTTTGAACCAGGCTCCCTCATACACTAAGCAAAGTTAAGGTTTACATAGTTCTCAGCAGGGACTTCACACAGAGTTGAGATAAGTTTAGAATTCTTCTGTGGGCTGAAGAGGAAGAAATAAATGGCAGCTACTTTAAATGAAGAAGTTTAAGTGCGGGCCTTAGGACATTTTGGTGTGTGATGAGACTCATTTTCCCCCCTCTGGAGTTTGTTTATAAAGTGTTACTTATAATTTTCAGGGAGTCTGAAATATAACTGTAGGAGAGATTCATGTTTAACATTGAGCTGGTGGTTTAAATGGCAGCATAGCTGCACTTAAGTGTGCTGAATTAGTTAAAAAGCATCTGTAAGACTTAAAATGTATCCTGATCGTTGTGGACACTGGGACCCTAATCCTCAGGCACAGGACAAACCTGCTGTCTTTAGAAGGTTAAATAATTTGAGAGATGTGTTCTGGATCACCACAGTCTGCTTGGCTGAGATGCACAGGGGGGTGACCGGTGCCAGACGTGTGGTGTGAGAATGGTCCCAACAGAGTATAGAAGAGGGGGAGCTCCCAAAAGTGCCTGATATCTGTGGAGCAGGGCAACTTGGAAGTAGCAGGTATATTCAGCGTCTAGTTATGATAATGAAAAGAAAAATAGAATGAGTCTCTTGAGTAAGGAGGTGCTACCTGAAGCGCTAAGAAATAAGCAGTAATCCTGAGTGTTCCAGAGATGACCTGGATGAGGTCATCCAGAAGATGACCTTGAACAACTCCTTGAATCTCTTTTGACCGTTTAAAGAGCGGGGGCAGTGCTGGCAACATGCCTGTGCCTTGCAAACATCTGCATGCCTAAGCTCAGTGGGTGTAAAGTGCTTCCTTTCCCTAAGGTAGAATCTGCTATCCAAGTGCAAAATAGTATTTCCTCTTCATACTTCCAGCCTGCTAATTCATAAATACTGAAGACTTTGGGGAGGGGGGCTATTGCAACTAAGTTGCCGTTACACTCCAGCAGTGTAACAAAGACTTCTAACTGCACTTCTGCAATTGTAAAGTCTCAAGCCAGATTTTGGGACACTGTTGTGTCCACACCTATGTAAAGTGCAGCGTAAAGTAGTAAAAAAAAGAAGTCACAGGCATTCTTTCAGATTTTATTTAATTCTTTTGAATATAGGTTACACTGGAAAATGTAGTGTGGAGACAAGATACTAAACACCCATAATCATCAAACATATTCTGAGATAAGTAGAGTTATCTTTTGGCACTGTAGCAAAGCCAGGAGAGAAAATCTGGAATCAGATTCACAAAATTGTTGATCGTGAATGACTAGGGTGTGTATGGGTGTGAGTAATCCTTCATGTTTATCTCAGTTGTCAGTTGACTTGTGCATTCCATTTGCCTGTCTTGTCTTTAATAATATCCATAGCTTTATACAATGGGAGTTTTGCTTTCAAAGTGTGTAAATGAAGGGTTGCATGAATGTTCTGAGGAACAGTTGTATATACTTCTGCTTGTAGCCCTAAGAAATTACCCTGTGCAGACAGCTGGCACAGAAGTCTAGTAGAGATGAGGAAATTGGCTGCAGTGCAAAAGACCAGATTGGTAAGCTTGCACTGTGGAAAATACAAAACTGGAAAGTGGCTTAGCTCCCATGTTTCCTAGCTACAAAAAGCATCCTCTGAGGCCTGGCCAAGCCAGATACAGTCCATCAGTCACTAGGGGAGAGGATGTTCTCCAGATGCATGCCCCGACTAAAAGTTTTATTCTGCTCCTTCTGATACGGGTTTTGTGGCTATGTTCACCCAGCTGACTGTGGAAAACCTGTGTCAGAAAGCAGGTGATTAAAGCCTGTTCTGCTGGTTACTTAAAGAAGCATTATTCCTGATGTTTGCAGCTTCAGAAGAGCTTTGCCCTCCACTCTCTCTCTCACTTTTATGTCTCATAATATGAGGGAAGGAGGGGTATGAAATCCTTGACTTACTAAAATTGGTTGGAGTTTTGCCCTTAACTTAAACATGGTAGGCTGTCACTGAGGATGGTGTCTCAGAGAAAGGGCACATGTCTTTTTATGTGTTGTGAGAGCTCATCAGCTCGTACTCACGTTTCAAAATGACTAACATTTTATTCTGTAAATTGCTAATGCTTTACTTGCAAATCAACCAATAAATAGCCTTGAGTTGTGATTGTGGGTTATTTTAATTGAGATCAGCATGCACACCTGTTAATCTGCAGAGATGCTGAACTTCATGGTTGCTGTCTGTGATGACCAAAAAAAGACCAAAATGACCTTCCAGCTCTATCTTTCAGCTGAAGCTTTGATATTCCATTAAAATGTATTCATTATTTGTTGAGTAGACACATGAGCACATTGTACAGGAAGTAACTTGGCTATTTCTTCTGAAGAATTACAGCTACATAGCTTTTCTGTTTAGCCTGGCATGGTTTTTTCCTCCATCAGCATTTCATCCTGACCACGTCAAAGCATGTTTGTACGATTAGACATTTAGTGTGCTGTAGCTACTGCTGCAGAAGTGAAAGGTCAGAACTGGCTTATGTAATTAAGGTTAGTGGCACAGATATTTGTTGTGAGGATTCAACCTCCCTCTCCTGAAACGATTGAAAAGTGGTTAATAGCAGCACTGTGGGAACAGAGTTAGTGGCATGCCTTTGCTAGTAGTGAAAGCTGTTAAAGTAAAATGGCTTTTGGAAAGTAGCAGTAGATGAATTTATGACAGGTTGGACTAGACCATTTCCCCTGAAGAGAGTGAGTTGAGCTCAGTTTCCTAGGCATTATTAAGAATTGTAATTTCTCTGCTGAAAATTTGTGTCTACCTAACCTAGTCATGTCGGTATCACTGTCATCTTCAGTGCCAGAGGGTAGTTCTTCCCACCTGCTTTCAGTACCTACCAGTGTCTCCAGATGTGTCCATCATTCTGATGCCTGAGCCAAGAGGATGGGTTAGAATAGGCAGCTTCTACGTGTTTGTTATTTGTAAAATAAATCCTTTGCCAGATGTGTATTGCAAATAGGTGTGAGTGTGCTGGAGAATGAGTGAAGAATATAGGTGTACTTGAGTATGAGAGAGAGAAGAAAAAAGGTGGGATTCACTGCACTGTTCCTTGATATTAACTGGAAATAAATTGACCCTATATATTGGAAAGGTCTCAGATGGTTAGCTTTTTTTAAAAAAATGGTCTGCAAGATTAGTGAGAAGCAGCTCAGAGTATCCTAGAACAGGGTGTCCAAAATAATGAATTTCATCCTAGGGGTGCTTATTTCTGCCCATTGTCTCTAAAGGGAGCCTGTATTGAAGATGCTAGGCTTAACTTTTAGCCATGTAAGGTTAGGTGGCTTCAAGCTGACATGAACTTTCCAAGCACACAGTCTAAAAGTTCCCTGGAAGAACAGAGGCATGTGAGATGCTTTCTTTGAAGCATGAGCAAAACCAAGGAGGCTAATTGCTAATGTAACAAGCTCAACAGTACATCCAGCTCTCAGTGCAGAGCACGGGAATAACAGAAACTCGGTTTGTAGCTTGCAGTCAAAAAATAGTTTTGGTTTATATTTTAGCATTGTTTTAGCTTGCTGTGTATACAAGTGTTGGTTCTTACAGTGAAGTAAAGTAAAGTTTTTCTTCTGTTTCCTTTAGGTCTTCTTTAATGTTTTGTTTTATTTTGGTTTTCATGTTTGTTTATAGTCTCCATTACTGTATGTTTTGGAGGCAGTTAGCAATGCAGCAAAACCAGTTACAACACAGGTATGCCATGGGAGCTGTGCTTCTAAACCTCATAGGCAGTTTTAAAAACATCTCCACCTTGCTGAGAGCATCTGATTTGGGAGTAATGAATCCCAACCCCAAAGGGGTGATGAAGAGTTAATGTTGCTGCTTCTTAGGCAAGTTCTTCAATAGCAGGAGGACTCCCTAAATAAGCCAGAAGCCTTACCTGAACAATTGAACCTTTTTTAAGAAAAGAGTAATATATGCTTCAACTTTCAGTGAAAGTGTCCACTCAACTGCAATGCCTTATCAAGTCATCAGTGAGGAATTAAGGCTCATCACAACTTAATTTTAAAATAAAGATTTCTCGAGCAGTATTTTTACTAGAGTAGAACTCTAGATTATATATAATTTTGAAGTTATTCTGAGAGAATCTCCAATCCATTTTGTAAAACTTTAGGTGTTAGGAAATTTTAATATAAAATTGGAGATTTTAGTTACAGATATTACTGAGAATACAAATTGAGTTTGTGTAAGCTCATTCTTACTGCAGAACAGTTCTGCAGGCAGAAGTGGTGTGTTGCTCTAGTGTTGTTATTTTCTTATTCATATTTTTTATGAGTAAATTAATTATACATGTGAATGCTGGCAGATTTGCACAACAACAGTGTGATAAATATTTTAAACTACTGCATATTCTCCTTGTATGTACAGCCAGGAATGATTCTGTATTTCAAAATATGTAATTGGATATAACAATTAAGCTTAGGAAGTTTATTTTGTTCTCTAGCCTCACTTCAGAGATTTCAGTCACTCCAGAGCTAAAATTACATAGTGATTACTAATCTATAAATGCTGTTGTGTTGTACTGTATCTTATTATTTCAAGTCATGGCTTCATGGTTGAAAATTCAATTAGTGTGGTAGTCTATGGCTTTGGTTTGAAAATTCCCAGACTTAGGCTAGAAGTACATGAGGGACTTGGAAAGTCTGAAGAAAAATTATTTCAGACTAGTGTTAAATTTCCCTGGTCCTTCAGGAACAAGCTGAAAGGAAGGTAGACTCTACAGAGCTATTAGGATTCAAAGGTCTTTGAGCTCCAGGGGGTCATGACAGACCTGAACTGTATATGGAAAAGAGACTGTTAAAGAAGCTAAGCTTTACAGACTAATGAGTTTTGACCTACAATTCAGAAAAAGCTTGTTATCCTTAATGGTGGTGGCACATGATGTATCTTTGAACTTTTGTTTTTGAAACTGAATGCACAAAGATGTTTTTTATAAGACCGTGGACAGTACAACTCTTTGAACTTGGATTGTTTGGTTTTATAAGGCTTAGAGGAAACTGGAAAGAACTGTTAAAATGTGAACAACGTAAAATAGTGTAAAACTGAAATTTAGTCAGTTTTGCTTTGCTTCTGTTTTATTTTCTGTGTTTTACCTCTGGTATTGGGATTTTGAACTCCCTAAGTCACAGCACTACTTTGGCATTACTATGTGCCCCAGTCAGTCCTACCTGATTTTTCTTGCTCATTTGATTCTGTCTACGTATTTGTTGTTTGCTTCTGGTAGGTAAGAGAAGGCATTGTCCAGGGGTGGTACCTTGCCTGTAATCGAGGTTTCTAATCTGACTTGTTAGGGGAGAAGTGACACATTTGTGGTTGAAAAAGGAAAAGAATTTTCTATACCTCACCTAGTCCCAAAGACAAAAAAACCCATGTCCTTCCCTCCTTCCTCATATTTTTCTTGACTTTTAACCTCATGTTTTGTCTATTTGTATTTGATTTGCAAATTAATAACTGGGAAGATATTGAAATACTTCTGTTTCAAAGTAGGGTAACCAGTTTCTTAAATCTTCCTGTATGGATGATTGAATAAAAATAGATTTGTCATGTGGTTACTAAGGGTCTAAAGCCAATGGCACAAGTGTCATCTAATCTGTAAACCAAGAGGGAATACATCACCTGATATATTCGGGGAAAATTGAAGCCCTGAAGAGTTTATTCACTTCACAGGATTAGAAGATGGGGACTGAAGGAGGTATTCAGTAGACTCACAGGGATTTTTGTAGAAATTGCTAGCCCAGACCTTTTTTTTTTCCTTTTTTTTCATATGTTTACATTTTCCAAAATACAATTTAAAAAATTGTCATTCCATGAGGAAGTTCACATTTCTGATTTTCTTTTTTCCCCAATTCTTCTGAGGAACAAACTTACTCAGAATGTGAAAGACTGTGAAACAGAAGTTTTCATTCCTGCACAGCTGCACATCATAGGTCCACAGCTCTGCAGGAGCTCAGGACTGTCAAAGGGCAGGCATAAAAGAGATGTTTTACTTCTGCAGCATCATCTTTTCCCTTTTGCTGTGCAGTGCCCTGTCCCTACTACCTTAGAGTCTCAAGAATGCTGTTAAACAACATTAACTTCTCCTTGAATAAGTGCTTTTTGAAAATGGCATCTTGAGTGTATCACCTCAGAACAGCCCTTTGTCATTCATACCCATTAGGGCTTGCTTACGAGAATGGTCTACTGAATAGGTAGAAACAGAATGGATGATAACATCTAGGCTCTGCACTTAATACAGGATCACATGTCTCTTTGTTCTTACTAGTTTAGCTTGTGTCTAAGTTATAGTGACTGTTTTCATTTTCATGCATTTCTGTAAGTATTATTGGCAGAGATCTATGTTTTAGGCAGTGTTCGCATTGAAATATGAGATATTTAAGAACAGTATTGATGCATAAGTGCTCAAAATGAAAAAATGCCTAGGTTAAGTAGTTCTTTATGCTTGTATTTGCATAAATTAGCTTCAAGAGACATGATTACTGCATGTCCAAAGAATGTCAGCCTTTCCTTTGGGATTCATTTTTTGTTTCTGAAGGCAAGTGTCTTCTCAAGCATTAAGAGTTAAATTAGATAGATCTCAGAAGGGTTGGTGCACATACTTACAGGTGCTAAAGAATTTTAGGGTCAGTTTATATCTGACTGTTTTCTTATGGTTTTTTTCACCATATTTTCATTGGCTTTGTTTTTCTCTTCCACTCTCTGCAGAATGGGTTGCTTGTGTGAGGTCCAGCTTCCTGGTTTTGTGCTATCTGCATGATGTGAAGAATGTCCTGCAACTTCATGATCTAGCTACCGGTGCACATCTCAAGACTTTTCCGTTAGAGGTTGGCAGTATTGTGGGATATAGTGGCCAAAAGAAGGACACAGAAATATTCTATCAATTTACTTCCTTTTTATCTCCAGGTAAGGCTGTTTTTTCCCTTAGATATTGTTTGTATTTCCTGGGTATCTGCTTTCTGTTTAGTAGGCAGTAGGTATGTCTAAAATGCAGATAAAAATGCACCTCCCATGTAGTGAGTAATGGTTATGCACTGCAAAATGTGCCAGCAGAGAAATCCTTGATCCCTGAAGCCTAACAGCGTGTTAATATTTGAGATCTGCATTCAGAAATTGCTCAAAACTAGCTTTTACTAGAGAGAGAGTTCTAGCATTTGCATAGCTCTTGCTTCATACAGCAAAATATAGCTTTACAAATTCTGTTGTAGATCATGCTTATGTTAAATATAGTTAAAGATTGCTGCCCTGAAAGCACTCATCATCTGAAAAAGCGGTGAGTGGTATAGCTATGAGTCTTTTCTAAGGCTACTTCAAATGCTATCACTGTCCCAAACCAAAGTTTCCCCTTTCTTCTTGAAAATATCAGTTACATTAACCAATTGTTTTAGCTGGATCTAGGAAAACTTACAAATTTGTTAAAGCTCCCACTAGCTTTAGGAATGGCAGTTTGAGCTGTATCTTACTAAGGGCAATGAACAGCCAACTAGAAAGGGCTCATTCCAAAAAACAGTCTGCAGGCATATTTCTCACTGTAACCTGGAGTACGCTTTTTCAGAGAGTAAGCCTCACATGATCTTTATCAGTTAAAGAGAAAACTGAAGGTCTCAAGAGGTCAAAGCAAATGAAGTGAAAACGAAGAGTCATTAAAGTAGCACAATATAGCATAGCTAAATATGTCTTGTTTTGATTCTGATTACAAGGAAGGAAGGAGAACTAAAGTCCATTACAAGAAAGGAATATATCCTTAAGGTCATCCTCACTGGTTAAGATTAGCATTGACCTGTATTGAGAATTTCCTTCATCAAAGTGGTCTTCGTTCCTGTAGAGAGATGTTCCATATCTCTGAAGTGGTCTCAGCAGAGAGAGAGCTTAGAACTAGGCTTGAAAACTAAGCTGTGCAATTTTGGTGCGACTGTAATGAGAAGTTTGACCTACGTATGGAACACACCAAAAATGTAACATTCCACCTGTTCAGAAAAAATGAATTTGTGTCTATAAAAAATACAAATCCCAGAACTGCCTCCTTTAGAACTGTGGGAAACAGGGTATAAATCTCATTGTTTTCTCTTTACTTTTCATTTCAAAATGAGATGCTGAGACTTTTGTCAGGACATGAAAGGTTCTATAAAAAGACCTTGGAAGGTTGTTGCATGCTCTGTATCTTGCAGATTTTGACAGGTTCCCTTTCTGTCTTGTGAAACTAGTTTGAGAGTTGTTCCTTGTTCCTGTGATGCAAAATCTGTAGGAGACATACTGTTTGTTAGATCAACTGATGTAGTTGGAGGAAGAAACAGACAGTGTTTGTAGACACAATTACTTTGTCAGGTCTGAAACAGGACTTTTGGAGACACCTTTATATTGCATTTTGATATTAGCAATACCTTACAGGATTTGAACATTACATGAATTCATCATGTTTGCATTCTGGGTTTGTGGTGAACTAAATATAGCAACTTTTCACACTGTCACACCATTCTCTTCAAGAAGGTTTTAGTAGATTAAGCAAAATTTTGTTTAAAGACCTAAAACTGAATTTGTGGTGATCTTTCAATTTTTTAGTTTTGAAATGGTATGTGAATGCCAGCACAGGCAAACTTTTCCAGGGAGGTTTCAATGGAAAGTCTGTGCTAGACTGGTAGAAAGAGCCCCATGGTGATAGAATCTCGAGAGGGAATTCTTTTCAGAAGACCTATGCAATAATATACTTCCATTACCTAAACTGGAGTGTAAATAGTATACAGCTATTAGGTAATATATTAAAAGTCACATCTTCCTTTGTGACTGAGTTGGAAGACAGGTAAAATGTGATTGAGGATTTTAGCTGTTTTAAAAGCTTCTTGGTGTCTTTCTGTATTTAGAATTCTTTATTTATGCACATTATCCCTTACTAAAATAAACAGGAATTATATCTATATATATAGGAAGCCATGTTAGTGTTTATTTCCTAAAGAAAAGTCCTTCCATTGCTGTAGTCAAATACAAATGATGCAAGGTAGAAGAAAAAAAGGTTGGTATTATGCTTGCCTTGGCATAGGACTTTGAACTCTAAAGCAGGCATCTCCAGTGCTTCATGAGGGCTTAACCCTGTAGTTCCCACCAGTGTCATGTAACAATTTCACTGTGTTAGCAAGGAGATACATGGCTAAAACTCTGTGCACTGATTTACTTTGAAATCTACCTGGACCTTTTTTTGACGTCTTTGAACTTAAAATATACCCTTAACGATAAAGGTCAGGTAGAACAGGTAGACCACACAACAAAACTTCCTAGCAATGCTTATTTGTTTCTTTTTTAACTTCATACTGATAAATTATTTTGAAGTCCAGCCTTTGTCATTTTTAAATGAATGTAAATATTCTTGTAGAAATTCTAAGGTGTGATATCTTATAATTACTTCAAGCATTAATTATAACATTAATTACAGTTTTCCTATTTGGAAGTAATGCATCAGATGATTCATTTGACCCAGGAAATACTTTAGTTGAGACAGCAGAGCAAATATCACTTCACTTCTAATCAAGACACCAAAACAGCTAGGGATGTTGCCTCAGAAAAAAGTGTGTTTTCTGAACAAAAGAAGATGCCTTCATCTTTTATGAAAACTCTGTTTTGGAAAAATTTGTAAGAGAACAAGATCTTCATTTTCTTCATCTCCTCTCTTCTTTTTCTGTGCCACTTGAGGTAGAGAAGGAATTAGGAAACATCTCAACTTCTTTTTGAAAATTAATGTCAGTATTAAGATTGAGACATTGGATTAAAACCTATTTTTTTGCCAAGCTACCTGAGTACTCATCCATTAAAATGGGAGAGATATGCATCAGAACTGTAAGCTGTAAAAAGGGATGTCTGTGTTTGTGGCAGAGATGGCAATGCAAAGCGTATTAACACTTTGAAAGTTTTCAGAAGATGTGTGCAACTAAAACTGATTATCTCCTACAGGTGGAGAAAATACAGCTTATGTTTGTAGTATCTTATAGCTGTTTAATAGGAACCTTTTAGATTATACTGAATGGTCAACATGTTTGTCACTCCATTTTCAGAAGAGCCAAAAATATGAAGAGAGCACATTGCATATTATGTATTGAAAGACACTGAAACAACAGTGTGTTGAAAAAGATTGTCGAAAGTTAACACAGAAGACCGTATAAAACTGTAAATGAGGAGATGAGATATTCACAAAAGTTAGCTTTAGCCTGGAGAGGCTTGTGAATTGTCACTTGACTTGTGAATTACTGCTTGAATTACTGCAATTATTGTAAATTATTATGATTTTCGTCACAGTTTTGAATAACATTAATAAAAGCCAAAAAAATTCTCCGCCTGAGAACTTCGTGATTTATTTATGTGTAGTCTCATTACAGCATCCTTACTATCAGTGAGATTTTATGCTGTTGGACTGCTGTAAGAATCCTCCTTGTACAACTGTACAAGGCAAGAGCTTGTCCAAATAGCTACATAAAATATGTGTAGCAGACCAATAAATGTTCCCGGATTTTGAACAGGGAAAGAGTTTTTATACAATTGTCAAGTTAGTATATGACAAGAAAATACATAATCTACTCTGCTGTTCTTTTTTTTATTTTTTTATTTTATTTTTTTTTGCTTTGTGCCCCAAACAATCCATCTGTTCTGTGTGTAGTCTCAAAGGTAGCTAATACAGGACAGGATTCACAGATGGAGACCGGAGGACACAACCCAGAATCTTGAGCCTTTTCTAGTCCCATCAGTGACTGTGAATGATGAGGTGATCAAAAATGTTGGAAACCAGAACTAATGTATGGCTTCTGCTCTGTTTCAATTAAAGCACAGACAGATTATAAAACCACTGTATAGTCGTTCTGGTAGGTTTTGGTGGTTTTTCTTGAAAGGGTTGTGTCAAGTTATTGAAATTCCAAGTTTCAAACTTAGCAGACAAGAAGTGTGAGGACTTTTCCATTATTATCTTACTGCTTACACAACCAGAAAGAAGGTATTTTCTGTTTCCAGTTCCTTTTTTAAACAAACTTCTAAACAGCATTCACATCATGACAACCAACTGAAGAGGAGTTTGAGGGCACTCTTCCTCTTGCTTCTACCTCCAAGTTCACCCCAAGCTAATAGTTCAGGTGGTTCACTTGTCACATCCCACCTGCTGGGCTGGAAGGCGTCAGTCCCGTGAGCTCTGCAGCCAGCCGTCATGGCTGCTCTCACTGCCTGCTGACTGCTTAGGCAGCTTTTTTTTTTCTGCTTTCCCTCAATATGCTTAGTATCTACGGAGAGCTCACCATGGTGTAGCTCCATTAAGTGGGGACAGAAGGGCCTGGGATCTAGAAGAAAGAGGAAAGGAAGAAAATGAGGCAGAATGTATGGGAACAAGGAAAGAATGAGGAAAGCAGACCAGAGAGATATTTTTAGGTAGGTATGTGGATGTTTTTTAAGCTGTGTGAAACTTCTATCTGCCCTATCAGTAGAATAACTGGACAAAAGCTATTGGGCTGCTGCTTGGTTAGGCTAAATCTCCCTACATTGCTGTCATAGTACAATATAATGTGCACTTGTATTAAATTGCAGTATTTTTTTCTGAGAAGCAGAAATAGATGTAACATGTTAGTGTTTAATACTTGTAATAATACTGATAGTAAGCATATATGTGAAAGAATGAATAAAGCGCTTCTAAAAGGTAACATAAAAATTATTTTTGGCATTCCCTGAAACATGGCCACTCGTACCAGCCACCTGGATGAGCACTTTAGACTATTGCATTTATTTAGCACCCAGCAAAAGGGTGCAGGCCCCAACATTACTATGGTTCTGGGTATTAAGTGCCACATAGATAAAAAATGTATATATAACAAAAAAGGAGCTGCAGCACAAGGAGTTCAGTTTAACATTACTGAAGCATTATATTGCTCGACTCCTCAAATGGAGTCCGTGACTGTGCTTGTGTTTAATTGTGGGGTTTCCTAACGTGCAGGTTTTCTGCCTGCTTTGTGTGTAAGATTCATCAAAGCTTGGGCGGCCATACATATGTAAAATGACTGCACTGCCTGAGACTTCCTGCCGCGTATTATTCTGTGCTTTCACATCACTTTCTGGATGCTAATCTTCTAGGGAAACACTGCTTTAATGCTTGTTTGTACCTGTCATCCTGTGTTAGGCTTGCTAGTCACTTTATGTGACAAATACAATGAAGGAAAAAAATTCCCAGCAGATTAGAGTAGTCCTGCTTTTGTTCCTCCATTAATTCACTGTTATGGAAAAGGCTTTTATCAGTTACTAGGAGTATTGATTTTCATCTTGTGTTCCCTTGCCAATCCGTATCTTTTATTTTCCACAGTCTATAAAAGTAATTTAATAAGGTAATCCATTTGTATCAGATATATTTCCTCAATATTTGGTGTTCTAATATAATTTTTACAGCCATAACCTCAGTAATAATTACTTCTGGTTTCCTGAAATTATCTAAAATACACACAATGTAGCAGTATTTCAGTCAAGTCCTGTCCACCTTGGTTAATTTTATTATAGTGAGAATACCCATAGAGGGCTTGTTGCCTTAACTTTTATTACTCTTTTCCCTAATAATTGTTTAAAATTCCACGGAGACCAGCTGGTTTTAAAGCAGAAAAACAGAATAATTAACACTGTGGTTAGTTTTAGAAATCATATGTATAGCTGTACTATGTCTGTGAATATTAGGATTTTGTGGTATTTTAATGGGTGTGCAAACACAGTGATAGTCACAGTTTCTTTCCTGAAAGAAACTATAAGGCACGTACTTAAGTGTTATCAGGATTGAATCACAGGAAAGATGACTGTAGTCTAAAAGAAAAATTCTGCTTGGCCAATTAATTCTTCTTGGCCAATTAATTCTTCTTGGCCAATTATACAAGTGCATAGTATCTAGATTGCTACCTTCTTTGTGGTTCTGTCTCTGCTGAAGCCCAAAAAAAAAAGGACTTTAAAGCCTAGGAGTTTAAACTACTTAGAAATTTTCTCATGTGCACAGTCCTTTGAGAGTAATAAGGGTAAGTCAAACAGGTGACGTTGCCTTCACATTTGTAGGATCCAGGTGTACAATAAATTATACAAGACCAAATTCTGTTCATCCATATAGGTAACCTGTGTTAACTGAAATAATTTACCAGGAGCTACTGTTTTTCACCCTGCTGAGTTACCTTTGCCATCCATTACTCCATCACAGTGCCTAACCCAGTATCCTTTTAATAATGCACATATGCTAAGTTGACAAATTTGCTCTCCATTTTAGGTATTATATATCACTGTGATCTTACCAAAGAGGAACTGGAGCCAAGAGTTTTCCGGGAGGTGACCGTGAAAGGATTTGATCCTTCAGTTTACCAGACGATTCAGGTAATAAATATGAATCTTTGTCTTATATAGTCCCTTACGCAAGAGGTTAACAAAACTGCACTTGGTTAAGGGTGAGACTTTTTTGATTAGCTTCTGAGCTGAGATCCTGAATGGGGAGTGTAAAGCTCTGAAGGAATTCTACCAACTTTTGTTAGAGAGAGATTGGGAGATGCCCAGCAGGCTCAATCCTCCATCTTCTTATGAGACTTTGCAACTGTTGTGTTCTGTAATTTTTTTCCCACGCTGTGATATTCTTTGCCTTTACTGGTTTAACATCATGCTGCTGCTTTTCCATATGGTGATGTATTTATTCCATTTTTTTGCCATGAATTCTCACTGTGGATCTCTGCTATTAAGAACTCAAGAAGAAATGGGAGGAAAGAAGGAAATGCATCTGTACATTCATAGCTAGCATCAAATATGCAGAGGTCAAACTGTTAAAGGTCTTAATAACTGTGATCATTTGGAAGGAAAGCAGGAAAATATCTAGTGCTATGAGTAGAAAAGTCATATTCATTCATACTGTAAAAGAATTTTCCATTCTGTCTACCTTTCCAAGAACTGCCGTAGTATATAACGTTTGTTATTGCATCAGTGTGATTACACTCAGAGCACCTCAATTTGATTTCCATTAGAGCAAATGTAAGTAACATTCCTAATGTAAAATTCTATGGGAATGATTGTACACATCTGAGAGCTTTTAATATTAGATATTTAAAGTATTTTGGACAGGGCACTGGATCCTCAGCACAAGCCATTTCATTCTATTGATCTGCTACTATTCTGTTTGTGCACTGCCTAGTACCATAGGGATGAGATCCCTGGGACACTGATGCAGTACTTAATGAATAGTAGTTTTGCACTGCATTAATGTTCTGATGTAATTGTTTCCTAAGGTTCTAGTGATTGATTTGAGACTCCATGAATAAAGAAATAAAGGACAAAAATATTTATCCTATGTGGCATGGTTTCATGAAAAACAGGTCTTGTCAAATATACCTGCTGCCTCTCGAGAGGGCAAAATTGCATGGTTGGTTTATAAAACCATCAAAGGCTCAAATTTCCTAAAAGGCTATTTTTGCCTTGGTACAACAAAGGCATCTTGATTTAGAAGTTTGCACAGGTAGAGTTAAAATGGCAGACGTAGATGGACTACAAACTGATTCTGTCAGAACTCAGCATGGGGAGAGATGAGTGGAGACATTTGCAGACAACTGCTTTGACACAATCACAAATATCGTAGCTAAAAGGATTATGCAAAATATACAGAAGAAGTAGATTTTGGCACTTAACCAAGCTTTGGTAATCCCCTGATAGGTTACTGCACCCTGGTCTGGACTTTATAGAAAATGTGGAACTTTGAGAGAGAGTTAATAGAATTTTGCTGAAATAATTAGGGATCTGGAAAACCAGCCATCACATTGTGAGGTTCAACATATTTAATCCCTCCAATTTATAGAAGAAAAATTTGAGGTTGGTTTGATTATTTTAAATATAGGATTTTGCATCCCTAGAATAAGAGTAAAGGTGGTATAGAGGATTTTCTTTTTCTATAGACAAAAGTATAACAAGATCTAGTGCCTAGAAATGGAACTTAAGTAAGCATAGCCTTGAAACAAGGTGAAATTATGTAGCAGAAATGATGATTAAGCATAGTGACACCATGGCTTGGAGTCTTTAAAAGAAGAGTTGTTCTTTTTCTTAACCTCTTGTTTTAAATTTAGCATCTGGCAAATGCACAGGACATAGGTTCTGTAAAAGCAAAAGGAAGGTACTGTCTCTGTACACAAGGTTGTTGTAAACAGCCCCATCTATTTGTCACTGCATCTGTAGACAGTAAGATGAATTATGTAGGGGACAATGTGCTAAAAATGTTCTCACAGAGAGTGTGTCGTTACTGCCTCACTCTAATTTATTGCAGAGACTTCCATGGGGTAAATTTAGGGGATAGTGAGGTGAAAAAGAGAAAGAAAAAAGCATTCTTTTTATGAAAGAATATAACATGATTATAATGCTTCTATCAAGTTCAGAGGGATAGTAATGGAACACAAATACCCAGGTAATTAAAAAGGATTTAGAAGGGGTTGCCGTAAGTTAGAGAAAATGTATTTTTCTAGTAAATCACATATTTTATGAAAGAAATGTCTGGAGAATGAAAATCTTATTTTACATTTAAGTCAATTACATGCTAAATTAATGCAAAGTAGAATAGTAATACAAATAATTTCAAGGAGGAAGCACACTGTGCTATGCCCGTGGAAACATTCACTCCCTTGAATCGCTGGCAGAGCTTCACCGTAGGTTACAATGGAGTGGAAGTCAATATAACTGCTTTATGGCTTTCCCCCTATTCCCTCCTGCTCAGTGGCAGCTTTAGGGAAATATGACCTGTGTGGTTATCCTGGGGTCTGTGTTCACAAAGAGCACTCTTAAATTGCTACCCATTCAGTTTTCCTTTGGACCATCCAAAAACTGAGTCTTTGCCCTTTGCTTTTGTCACACATTATCTCAGTGTGGCATCCTCTTCGAAATTAGTTTCTCATATCATTCAGGTCCATGGAGCAGTTTCCACCAAGCTGTGAAAGAGGCTGTTTGCCAAAGCCAGGCCGGGGACTGCTTGGTCACCTATGTAGTAACCGAGCCTGCTGGTGCTGGTCCTCACTGCCATTTGTGGCATCCCATGTGAACTAAGGCTGATGCTTCTGCTAAAGCTAATCTTGCCCTGCAAGGGGAAGGGAGATGGCAGCTCATCAAAGCAATTTATGCATGTCTGTCAACCTAGATGATAGCCTTTGCATAGCTGTTTCAAAACCTAGATAACCATTTCAGGCAATCGTAAACAAAACTCAAAATTAAGAACACAAGAAAAATATTGAGGACAGGCAAAGATTGCTGACTATGAGAGAATAAATAACACTGTGGAATTTATTTCATGATTTTAGTTTCCATCAGAATTGCTAAGTGGTAAAAAGAAATGTTGTTGCCTCTGTTCTGTTCTGACCAGGGTCCTTAATGAAAGGCACCAACCCCCCCACCCCCAGGTTCTTCTTTTGTTCTCATGTAGTTGAAGAAATATACACTACACCTAGCAATCTTCCAAGCTTTGTCTGAATAGCATATATGAAACTTTAATGAGTTGTTGTTCTCTCACAGTCTTTGAACATAACTGAGAGGACTTGAACTGAAGTATGAGGTGTCATTTGTATATGAAGCCTTAGTGGTGACAATTGGAAAATGCCACAGTGCCTGGTTTTTGCTCTTTTGGATACACTTTAAAGCATTCCAGAGACACCTTGCTGCGTAAATATGGACCAGTGAAAAGGTTTACTGCAGTGTATAAATTTATGGCGGAGCAGCTGCTTTGTAGTACCTGAGAGTATGTTCTTACCCTTTGGTAACCCAAAGTAAGAACAAATAGCTAACTCGTTTTGCATTGAAGGGTGAGCTGTTTCGAAGTACCTGAGCTTTACACCAGGGTAAGAGCATGCCCACAGGTTGTTGGCTTTGACTACCTGACACACTGCAAGTTCACAGCCTAACTTACTGTGCAGTACCTTGTGCCTGTGCCCTTACCTTAAAAAAAAAATCAATGTGACCTTCATGAAAAATCAAGACTGTTTAAAATGCTTGCCACACATCAAGAATTTATGCTGGCTACTTTTGCTAAATGATGTTTTAAGAACTGTTAATAACTTCTCTCTACAAAATGATTTCTGAGATTTGGTTTTGTTTCCCTGCACACTTTCTTCCTTAACAATGACAGACTTTATCAGAAAGTGGCCTAAATCCACGATATTTTTTTACAGAAAAAAATATTTTCGCAGGAAGCTATAAACAACACTTTCCATAAGGTGTTTACTGCATAAATAACTCAACTGCTGCTTTAAATAAAAAGCCTTTATTTTATCTTTACAAACTTGCCAACTAAGCTCTTACGTGCCTCTCCATATTTACACCTCACAGTGGCACTTAATCACAGATAAGCAGGCTTCTGTCCTGGCTCAGAACTCACCTACTTTTATGCTGGTATGCAGGATTGCAGTGTTGAAATTGCAGCAATTAAAATGTTGTTTGGCTCCTTTTGCCATTCTTTGAATACCTTCCAGTACTGCCCTTAAAATAGTTTGAGATGAACCAAAAACAGACGTAGCTATTGGCAGATGCACTTTGGGTTAGCTCCTGCAAAAGAACTGTAAAATTCATGGCACAACTTAGTTTGATTTAAAAGCAGTTGCTGGTTTAGATACTATTGCAGAGATGAAAGAAGGACAAGTGTTAAAAAAAAGATATTCGTTTTCTTAGGGCTGGGATGAATTGCCTCCTTTTTCTTTTGCAAAAATTACTTTTATAGGGGAAGTAATTTTCATAAGTAATTTATTATTTTATTGTTCAGCCTTTCACCCTCACTCTCAACCTCTTACAGCACTGATTTCAAATTATGAGTCATTAATAAGGGAAAATTAGCCTACAGTCATTCTGATCCCTAACAGAACTTTGCACCATAGAGTTTGGCACAATTGTTAATGTGTGTTTCAGGAAAATATAACACTGAGAGAAGATGAGTCAGGCTTGAGGCTGATTGGCAGAGCTGTGGGAGAAACTTGTGCACAGCACCTGCCCACACTATTCCTGGATCTTGCCATTGCTATTAGTGTGTCATTTAATGAGCATGAAATCCACTCGTTGAAATAAAATAAAATAGAAGGCAGCATGGAAAATCAGTGTTCTGTGAAAGCTGTAGCAAGTCGGACCTCCCTAGCAAAACAAGAGCTGACATTATTGCTGTTTATTCAGTGTGGATATAGAGAGAGTCTTCCTGCTTTTTCTTTCCCGTAACTAAATGTACGTGAGTAAGTTACTGGAGTTTGGAGGGAATTTCGGTAGCTCATTAAGTGTCTGCTAAGAAAAAACATTCTCCGTAAGGGAGAAGAAAGGCTTGTACTTTTTACATTCATTCTGTTCAGAGACAATTCTTTCCTTTTCTTCAGGGAAAGTTATTTTGGCATCCTTTTCTTACCCCTCCTGAGAGTCCAACACAGCCAAAAGGGAGCTGAGTTTTGAGGAGTTGAACATTTTTGCTTCTAATACTATTTGGAGTTTGAATCCTGCCTCGATCTCACAGGATTGGGGGGTGGGGAGGGAGGGGGTTTAAGAATTAATACTTGGGTGAAACAAGTTGCTTACTGTTGTTTGTTTCTATTTTCTTCCTCTTATTTTTATGTGGTTTTGTATTGCAGTGAGGAAGAAAATTAAGATATACTGAGAGAAGGGGGGCAAATATGAAGAAACTTATCAGTTCTAGTGCTTGCTCCAGTGTGGCAGACACCTGCCCTCTTCCAGGGGAAATCAGACCTTTTAGCTGCTTCACTTTCCATCGTAGCTCCCAGGGAGAACACCAAAGTCATCGCCTCTGATCTCTGCCAGTACTTTGGCAATGATGGTGTTTTTGGCACCAAGAGGACAGTCAGAATCTGGAGGACATCAACAAAATCACATCAGCAACTGAGGCACTACTGGCTTTATTTTTATGTGAATTTAGCATCTTACACTCCTGACGTGATTGCTGCAAATGCCACTTTAATCCGCCATTACCTTTTCTAATTGTAGATCAGTGAAAAAATACTAAACACAAATGGGGTCCTCTAGTTTTAAGGCCCCATATTTCTTTAAAGCCAAGAGACTGTGTATTAGAAATGAAAACTTTGAAATCCTTATTCCTAAGCAGAGTAGTAGCAGTTGGCTCTACCCCCTTTAATTTTAAGCAGCCCCATGTAATCTATTTCAAAAAATTCACAACAATAATTTTGGCAGATGTGATACTCCCCAAATGTCTGGAATAGGAGCCAAATCTCTGTATTCCAGGTAAGAGGTTAAAGTGATAGGATATTGCATTGCTTTCTTTACTGATCCAGTTCAAGTCCTTTTTTAAGGTCTGTACGTCTGTGGTAGCTGTTGCTTTATCCCCTTCTTACATACCACAGAGGATCACTGCACAGTTTAGGATGTTGGGAGATTTTGTTCAGCAGAACACTGAACAGTGGGATGGAGACGCAAAGAACAACTTTTAGGAAGAATTAACACAATACTGGACCACACAATGTCTGGTACTAATATTAAAATATCAGTCTCTCTGTTCATCTGGATCATTGTATAGGCTTTGAGATTCACTAGTTCCAACATTTTAATAATTAGATTGTTTCTTCTTCTGCTACATGTGTAGGGAATTGAAGAACTTACTCAAATGCTACAAAGGGCCTGTAGAACCTTCATACTCAAGATGTTACAAAAATGTTTGTTTGTTTTGTGTATGCTGGAGAAGTGATTGCTAGTAGTTGGAATAAAACCCATTGTGAAATATTCTTCTTATTGCCTACTCATTGGAACTTTTGTCTAAACTAGCAGTGGTTTGTTTTCCACCCTTCTAATGAATAGAGATGCTAGTTGGTATACTTTATCCCAAGCTGCATTCCGTGCTCCATTTCTTTCTTAGAATTTCTTAAAACACAAACTGAAATAACGTGTATTAGAACAGAGCTGTAACCACTGAACCTGGTGTAGAGAATCCTTTCGTATACACAGGAGTTATACCACAAGAGCTTGCACAATTGTAATGGAAACTACATTAATTAAAATGAAAATGTTATTGTTGCAGTGAAAATGTTAGTTATTTGTCTTCTTTCAAAAATCACTGAAGATATTTCCCTTCCCTTATTTTTCTTCAGCTTTCATGTTCAGTCCTGTGATTGATCTCACCTCCAGTAATTAACCACGAACACATTACTATTTTAATTAACTCCCTTACTCACAAGATAAGTAAAAATTCCATTTAATGATTCTCAGTGGGAATATTCTCTCAACTTTTATTCTCCCTTTTGTCTAAGCCTATCAGTGTTATTTCTCAAAGGTAGTGAGTATTTTTAACTTCATTTTACAGGAGGAAAAACATTCAGATTGTGATTTGTCCATGGTTACATATTGATGAAGCATTGCATTTGGGATATATTTTGATCCAGTTCACTGTTTTAATGACAGTGGTTTGCTACTCTTTTTGCTGATCCTAAGGGTTGAGTCTTCAGAAGTGGTCTGAAAAATGTTAATCAAGACAGTTATTAAAGTCTTTTACACAGGTAGCAGTTGATAAAACTTTAACATCAAAAAAACCCACCCCTCCACCTCTCATCAATTTCTCTAATAGTATTAAATGCTGATGAAACACTATTTTTGATCAGTATGGTATTTGTGTGTCTTGTATAGTGCAGAATGAACCATCACATTTCATAAATGATGGAAGATCAAACACAGGCTGCTTCCACAAAAAGCGCTGCTCCGTAACTTCTCCGTGGTTGTTGAGTTCTTGCTCAGGCAGAGCAGTCATAAAAATTGGAAAGTTTCACCAGACTAAGGACTGCATGAAAGAAAGTCCTCTGCTGAAAGAAAAAAGTGATAACACACTTTTCTTTCCCTGTCCCTTTGTTGAGTCTAAATGTCAAACTTTGCTTGCATGTGAGCACTGTTCAGAGCAGGAGCACTTTTCTGTAAGTGTGGAGATTTTTCTGTCCATCCTGCCCACCCATTACTTTGCTGAGTTGACCCTACCCAGGAGGGTGTTAAATTGGGATGATAATGCAGTATTGAGGACACATCTCTATGGGACCACCGTCACAGTTGGTGTTACCCACACAGCTGGCAAGAGGTCATTAGATGGTTGCAGTTCTCAGTCGCCATTGATGCGGGCCAACATTCAAACGTTTGATCTAGCAGGAAGATGCCCTGAATGTCATTACCAGTCCACTGAGACAACCAAGCTCGTCAGAGTGCTGATGGCAAATTCAATGACTTCTTCAGTGTTGTGGTAACAATATCATGTAGGTTTGTTGAATAGTGTTAAATAGCATTAGGTTTTCAAAGAAGAGGACTTGCATTTAGTAAGAGTTACATACACAGATATTTGTCTCTGATTGCCACAGGAGATAGAAACCTGATGGTTTTAAAATTAGAGCAGATTTGCAAAACACCAATAATGGTACTCATTAGTGAAGCTTATCCTATTTGTGAATATGATATTGAGCAATCTGTGTTTTTAGGTGTTTACACATACAGAATATACATATATATGGGTATGCTTTAAAATATTTTTGCGTGTGTTTCTCTCTGAAGTGTAGCTAATACAGTGTTAAGTGTTGGATTTTTGAAGGTATCTCTGTTCTCACCAGTTATTCCTGTAGATTTTATTCTCATATATGTGAACTCACTAGATAGCTTTCAAACTCTTGAACGATTTATGGTTTTATGTATGGTAGAAGGCAGGGAAAAGGGAGACATTTGTTCAGTCACTTTGTCTTCTCCATTTCTCTTGATTTGAAGCCTCTCTTCTTGAAATCATATAAAGTATGAGGAAAAAGGATCTCAACATCTAATTCATTGCAGTCCAAGAGGCAGCATACTGGCTTTTCATGTAAGAAGAGGTGAACCAGCTGTTACTGCCTAGCAGGTGATGTTGCAATTGGGAATGGACAATCTGGCAGAGCTGCTGTAATAACCAAAGGACAGAAAAACTGGGACAAGGCAGAAGCTGCAGTGCCCAAGTGTGGCTGGAGGGTGCTGGCAAAATGGGCATGTGCATAGATCCCAGAGGTGGCCATCTGGACTACTGAGGCTAGAGCATGCTCGTCTGTCCTGGGCTCTGTGGCAAGTCACCTCTGCTTGTATCATTCCAGTCTGGTCTGGTCTAGCTTGTGCTTAAAAATCTTCAGTCTCCCTAGGCAATCTGTCCAAGTGTCTCACTATACTTACTCTTAAAAAGTTTTGTGGTCTTTTGTTTGTTTGTTTTGTCAGGGGGAAGGGTATTCCTCCATAAAATCCCACCTAAATTCCCTTGCTATGGTTGAAATCCATTATTTTTTGTCCCTCATAGACATGGAAGACAGATAATTATCTTTCTAGTTATGCAAATTTCTGCATGTTTGGAGACTGTCACTACCCTCAATTGTTTTTTTTATTAGAATAATGTTCAGTTTTTCTAGCAGACTGCATTTTCTGGGCCTCCTGTCACTCTTCTGTCTTTCCTTTGGCATCTCTTTTGATGACCCCCCATATGATGTGCCATTTTTAAAACTGAACAGTATTCTATCGGAGGCTTTACAAATATTGAATACGGCAGAAAGGATTATTTTATATGCCTTGGAGGTGAGAGACTTCTGTTTATATGTCCCAATATAGGGTTTGCCTTTTCCCTAACAAGATGTTTGTTCAGTTTGGCATGTACTATATATAACTCCAAGATACTTTTCTGAATAATTTTTTAGATGGCTGTTCCCCGTTCTATAGGTGATTGCACCTGCCAAAGTATAGTATGTTGTGTTTCTGGCCTTACTGGATTGTATTCTACTTTTTCAGGTACTTTTACCTTCTGTTTTTTCCTCCTTCCAAAAAAATATTCCCTTCTCTCCTCTTTTCTGCAGAATTTTCTGTTAGCAATTAAGTTTCTATAGAGTTCCATATTCCGTTTAAACATTTTATGGTAGATGAATCTCTCATTCTGAATGATGTCCCTGTAGGTTTCCAAGGAACTGGGGTGTTTTCAGAATAGAAATGGATCTGGCAGAACTGGGAGGTTTATATTTCAGAGCTACAGGCTCCATGCCTCTAAACATGCACAAGTTAGCAACTAGTTAATGCAGTTGTGTATTAGGCTTGACATACAGCTGATACAAAGAGATTTAAGGTGGCACAGCAGCCTACAGAGAAGAAAACAGAAGTTGTTTCTTCTTTATTGACTTGTGTTATCACAGCACTTTGGAGTCTTAGTCATGCAGCGCATTCACCAGTGTGCTTAATGCTGTGCAAATGCAGGCCATAGCAGGGCTCATACCCACCACAGCTTGAAAGACGGACAGAGCAATAAATTATGTGTTTAGAAGATTAATACCAATAACTAAATATAAGAAAGCATAATTAGTAATATTTATAACCAATGAAAAATGTAAGTATATGTTCTATTATGTATTACTACGTAACTACATTACTACATTCTAATATGTATTACAGCAGCCTGACAAACTTCTACTTTGCTCACCTCACCCAAGGCCAAAACTGCCTGGTGGATTAGGATATTTTTTGTTTGTTAATTAACGTTCATCATCACAGTGGAAAACAGGCAAGGGGAGTTTGGAGTGGTGAATATTAATGGAACATAGCAGTTTCAAATGTTGCGGAGATCTTAAACAGACTCACTTCAGACTTAGTGTAACTAAGTCTTTTGTAATCCTGGCACCTCTGCAAAGTGAGTGAGACTTCATGACTACTGCTTGGAGCAGACTCTGCATTTTAAGCGATGATAGCATATATTGTAAAGTGAAGTGATGACTGTTGCTTTCATTGTGAACATGGTTACCTTAGAATGTGTATTAAGCAAGATGGCCATAAAATAGTTATGAGCAGTTCAGTTTGTACTGAGAGAAAACAATTTTTGATAAATACAAATGAGAGGTTTTAGAGAACCTCTCAAAGGCTTTATCATGGTTTTTTTGGCAGATACCAAAATGGCATAATCAAACATCCTAATAATGTGTTGATGTTCTTAGAGGCTTTCAACAACATAGTCTCCATTTAACTAAATCAGCAGAAATTTGCACTTAATAACAGGTAAGGCAGAGTTAAAAAGCTTTTTACTCAATAGCTTTTTATCTAGACAGTTTTTTTTCCCCTCACATTGTCATGCATTAGTCAAAAGATAGAACAGATTAAATACAGAATGGTTCAGTAAGCTTCCAGAGATTCAGTTGTCAGCTTGTGTATGTGGAACACTCATATGAGTGGGTTTGTTCAAGACACTTCTCTCTTACCTGCCCTCAGTAATAGTAGAAGACCAGAAGTAACAAAGATTTTTAAATGACAAAGTCTTGGCATGTTTCACAAGAATGTTTGTTTCAAAGAAAAGGAAGGAAGGTAGCAGTTCACTTTTCACCCAGAAACAGTTCAGTCACTAATTAGATTATTTTTTTCTTTGGGGATTTGTCTGCCTATGATCCAGTACAAATTCATCAGTGGACAATTTTATTAAGGATAATGTAGTTTGTATTTTCATTTAGCAGCTGATTTGATTTTATCAGTACTGCCCAGAGGTACTGATAGAATATCATCTTTCTTTAGATTAATTATTTCTGCTCTGTCCTTGATACATCTCCCAGAAAATTTATGGGAAAGGGAAGCCTGCTAGAAGTAACATTAATATTCATAACAACTAGTTTTTCAACTGTTTAGAGGAATGATATCAAGAAACAGATGATTTCGTTAGTTCTGGCTTCTCGTCCTTGCACATAGGGGGGAAAATGATAAATATATTCTTCCTGACAAGTATTGCTTGCTTTTCAGCCAGTTTATCTAGCTGAAATTTCTTTCTTTCGAAATTTTGAAATTATTAGTGCACTCTGATCATTGCTAACGGTTGAAAATAAGCAAGATGCAGGAAATCTTTTGCCATCAGGAATATCCCTGCCATTTCCTTCCACTTACTTCTTAAACTGTTAGAACTCACAGAAGTTGATTTGAAGCTAGACCTTTAGATGGTTAGACACTTGATTGTTGAGTGTCATTATTAGTAGTCATCTACTTTTTGATTCATTTAAAAGTTTGTTGAGTTTTATCATGTTGTTTACATGTTGCCCAAGAAAGAAAAGATTCTTGCAAGCTGTCCATAATCTTACGGCTTTAATGCTTTACAGCATTCTTCATTTTTCTTCATTTTTCTCCCGCTCTGTTCCAGCAGTATTACAGGAGCACATCTACACACTTCTTAGTGTTCCTTACCCTGTTATGAAGTACTTTAAAGTCTTGTCATGTCATCTGTCTGGGAATGAGACCATAAAAGGAAATTTTTGCTTGTTCGCATTATACTAGCTTTGGTCTTGTTAAAGCAGGGTCACAAAAAGTCATCACTCTTTTCTACTTCCTGCTACGCACTGTGCAATTTTTCTTCATCATCTAATGAGCGCTGCAAATCTGAAAACAATAGAGGAGCCTGAAGTACTGTCTCCACAGCAGGAGGTGGTCACCAAGAGACAACTGCTGAAAACAATAGTGTCCAATCCTAAGAATTATTTTCTTCTAATCTAGCACCCCAGGCATTTTTTAGGTCTTTAGTTTATCCTTTATCGTTCTTCAGTACTTTTCTTTTTTTTGGTGCTGCTTTTCATTTTTTTTAAATCACGTAGGGGTACAAGTCAGGAACTTCAAGCTCAAATCTCAGATGCTAAATTATTTGTCACTATAATCATTGAATGAGAAGCCTCAAGTGAAAATGCTTCACGTGCTTTTAAGTGACCTGTTTTTTCAGTAAGCTCATCAGGTTAAGTATTCACAGGATAAGCAGTCTGGGACTGATTTTGAAACACGCATTATCTAATGTAGATGATCCCTGTTTCTTTTCAAACCAAAGAGTAGAAATGAAGAATATCACCTATTTTTTCAATATTGTACTAGCCATGTGCAGAATTTTTATAAGTGTTTAGTGATTTATGGTGCCTTTGTTCCTGGGTAGCCAACTTGACATGTATGAACAGGTATGATTTTCTAGTGTAGAAAGGATGCTCTGCCTTTCTGAAATTGTCCAGCTATTGAAAGTCATAGATCAAGCTTCTTGGCAACGTAAGTGGAATCTGTGGGTCCTGTTGGAGCCTTGACACAAGCTGGGTGGTTTGCTAGTCATCAGTGTCATGACTGAATTTGTTCTGTGCAAGAATTTTTGGATGCTGGTTTACAAGTGAAATTTGAGCACCTTGTACAATTTAGAAGCCTCTGCATTAAGGAGCAAAACCAGCAGGGAGGTGAGTCATCGTTTTGATTTCAGGACTGGCAAAAGCATTATAGTGGGGCTATACTGAGACAACCAAGCAAGTTCTGAGCAAGGTAGCTTAGGTTTCAGAAGCAGTAAAGCTGAATTAGCTGGTCATTCTGAGTATTGAATATATCTGTTTCTCAGCATGTCCAATTAGATGTGTGCATGTGCCACAGCATAAAGCCATGAATAAGAAGAGTTATTATGGAGTAGGTTGCCTAACGTAAGTTCTTATCCTTGCTTACCCCATGGTAAGTTGCTTCTGTGCCTTTATTCTCATAGTGAGTATCATTGCAACCAAACTAACTTTCAGCAAGGTAAAGGTCAGTGTTTTCTGTTTTCTTATGACTACACGATATTATAATGAGTGTCTCCTGTCAGAACGGTTTCCTCAATGGAGTAAAGCCTAATTTAATGAAGGAAATAGCACTAGCCAACTGTTACTTATATATTTATAATTGTATGCTACTTCCATTGAGACAGTCTTTTCGTTATCTTATGCTATATTACTTCGTATTAGTATATTTCTTGAATATGTAAGCACATAGGTAATTCAGGAGAAAGACCTTAACTTCATAGGCCTCTTCTGACATTTTTTTTGGCTGAGTACAATGTGTATTTCACCTAAAATAACAACATGAAAAGGTAGATTAGATCTCTCCAATAAGTATCTCCATGCTGTGCAGTTTCCTTTCAGATGAAACAATGAGAGAAAAGTAAGAGCTTTATGTGACAGGTGCTAATCGTTCTGCTGAAGGAGGCGCTGAGAAGACGAGGAGACGCGCTGAGAATGAACGTTTAGAGAGGAGCAGGCACATCTGTGTGGCTGCAGAAGTGGGGTTCAGGGGACTGGTTGGATCCATTTTACCACTAAGGCTTTATGTAAGGGGACTGCAGCCTTTTGATTAATGAAGAAAATAGTGTGATTCAAAAAGAATTTCTGCCTTGCCAGCCCTGCGGAATTTCTGAACTTTCAGTTGTGCGTTTCTCTTGCCTTTCCCCCTCTTCCTCCCACTGCGCTGCGAGATCCCTCCCAGCAGTCATTTGCAGCTAGGCAGCTAAACTTGCTAACGAGGGATTTCTTGTAAAAGACTATCTCCTGGCACTTTGCCTCTGTCAACATGAGGCTGCTTTTTGTCTCAGTGGGTGGGCGGTGAAACAATTTCTTCTAAAAGGTTTCTTGATTATTTTCATAATGCTTTTGCAATCATCTGTGGTGGGTGTTCTTTCTGGGTTTTACCTGTGTAAATTTTTACTTTGGCCCTTGTCCAGTCTGTATTAAGCAAGCTTTACAACCAGCACAGGATTGCTTTGAAGCTAATTTAAGATGCTTAAAGAAGATATATGAGGATTCCCCTCTGAAGAAAGAAAACCTCAGGTCCTGTGGAGCTGCTGTCTAGTAGTAATAGTTCTCTGTTGCTTCTTCTGACTTCTGGTCTATAATGTATGTGTGAATACAAAAACTGGTGGTGAGTGAGGGCTTCTCTTATGCCTGCCCATTGTCTGGGTTCCAGAAAAGTCCCTTGGGCACTGGCTTCTGGTGTCATTTTATACTTGGGTCCGTGCAACTATGATGCTATGTAGTCGTCCTATATAGTCTTCAGCCCCAGATCAGTGTCTCTGTAATGTCCAGGGTGATGGGGATTGAATGAAATATAGCCAGATTGTGTCCAGGGCAGCACACAGGAGGAGTCTTGGTTCTGTGGGAATCAATGAGATGTCTGCCCTGACATCTCAAGTGAGGGAGAGGATTTTTCTCTGCCTGCAAATGCTGAGGTTTTCAGACTTGCCAGTGTTGAAGGTAGGCTCTTTGGGGCTTGCCTTTCTGCAGTGCTGAGTGGCAGCTATTCGGATCTGTCAGTGGGATCAGTGGGAGGTGTTGCTATGTAGCTTTGTTCAGCATCAGGCACCATTTATCTCTGCACTTAATTACAGATTTGAACACCCTGATGCCACCATCCAGATATAAAAACTTTCTCCGGGGACTACTCACTTATGTTTACTTTTCTAGTCCTCTTTCTAGTATAGCTGTGTAGAATTTTTTGACTGGTGAGCCTTTAACAAAGCATTTGGTGCATGATTGGGAAAATGTGAGTGACATGGCAAAATTTACTACAAATTCCTCATCCTTTTCTTCCCACACTTCAAAACATAAAAGTTGATATATATCTGATGAAAAGTCATCATTTCACAGTTAATGAGGGAAATATTTTATGTGAAACTGGATACATAAGATGCAGTTCCAGGAAGGAAAAATATCGAGTAGGTGAATATGGCTTGTTTTTGTCAGTGCATTTATTCGAGGACCTAATTCCAGAAGCTGCTGGAGGCTTTCTCTGGTAGTTACAGAAATTGAAGGTGTTCAGACATTCCCTTTGATCAGCTGTAACACAGCTGTGCTTGCTTCCCTCATACCTGTGTGTTAAGACTGAGCATAATACTGTGTTTCTTTAGCACTACGTATAACTTAGTGGTGGCTGCTAGTGGTATTACAGCAGGTTTATGTGAGGGGCGACCTTCTTATCTAGAAGCAGAAAACAACTGTTAAATTTCACAGGACTGCAGCATCCTGTATTTGTTTCAAATTAAAAGGGGTTTATCTCAATAAAAATGTAGTAGAAGACATTGGAACAATACTCATTTTAAAGGCATCCTCTTGGTATTGCTAAATTTAAATTAGTGAACACACATTTTTAATAAGAATTATTCAATCATGATTTACATGGCTTTTTTTGTTACACTGTGTAAAATTCTTTGGCATTTAGCACAGCTGGTGTCAGTCTGATGACAAGTGTAACTCTTACCTGGTTTTGATCACGCACACAAAGACATGGAAAGAATAGATATCTCTGGTATGTAGTAACTGATCTAGAAAGAGAGGTTGTAAGAGACGTTTTTAGAATCTGTAGTGGCTTTCTAAGATAATTAGCCTACTGTGACTTATAGGGTGTTTTCAAGTCCCAGAAATCAGTGTTTCTTTTCATATGTAAAATTCTTGTATTACCTGCAGGAAATATTTCTTTCTGAAAAGCCAAACTAATCACTTTTAAATTGGATTTTAATTCTCTTTGCCATTAATGAGAGAGTCAGAAAAACTATAAAAGGTTTCTAGACATTCAAATATTGTTCACAGCTTAAAAATATATGCATTGGATCTGTTTAGATAAGATTATCTTTTATTCTGTGTTTTATAACAGTATTTTGAAACCTGTGTTGAATCTTACCTATATAATGTTCATTTTAAATCTGTACAAATTTGGTGTGGTGTTTTTGCTTTGGAGTTTTTTGGGGAATTGGGTTTTTTTGGCTAAAGGTAAGGTGGTTTTAGGTATACCTGCTTTCCCTCCCTCCCTCCCCCCCAATAAATGTAGTTACTTTTGTCGTTCAATCTCTCCATTGTGTAAGCAGGCAAAACATTTTTGAAAGAGAGAAAAAGTCAAACTGAATACTCACAAATTACTGATCAAATTTTACAAAATGGAAATTTGCATTTTTTCAGCAGTCTTAAGTATGTTTAGCTATATGATGACAGTATTCAGGCAGATTCATTTTATTTCTTGTAACTATGGTATCACTTCCTTTAATATTAAAAGATCCTGACTTCATGTTTACTCACAGAAGAAGTGTATAGTGGATGACTGTCAAATTTATTTTTAATTTTGTGTGTCAGTCTCAAAGTCTGGCTATATTATTTCTACTTACAAATGAAAGAAAAACTCTGTCTTCAACCTCTCTTTTTCAAATCCTTTTAGCTTTTCAAAAGCTGAAATACTCAAAGTCTTCTTTCCTGCCTACTTGTGGAGGAGAGGACACTTCTTGTCATTGCAGGGGCAGAAGTGGATAAACTTAAAACTTTTTTGACTTAAGGTTTATATCTACAAGACTGGCTGATTTTTCTCCCATTCTCTAAGTGAAGATTCATGTAACAAATTCTGCATATTTCAAAACAAGCAATAGTTAGAAAAACAATGACTCTCCACAGGAATGAATGTACAGAACGTTCTTTTTTTCTGCTCAATCCCTGAGTAAATTTACAGATCATATCACTCAGCCATTAACTGTATTTACTTGTAGAACTTACTCTGTAAACTGTTTTAGAAGTAAACTTCCAGTGTCTTTTGAGGTGAATATTGGGTGTAAAATATTGTTATTGCTTCGAATTGCCAAGATTTGTATAAAATATATCTATATATAAAATATGAATAAAGATATAAAAATTATGCAATGAAGAACAACAACAACAAGAAAGATTGTTGTTTATGTAGCTTATATAGCTTCATGTAGTTTGTATTCATGAGTAATTGTACAAACAGTGTTCCTGGGTCATGTTAAGATTAGGGGTTATAAATTTATGCCTCAGGGTCCAGCATCTGAATTTAAACCAATTCTTTCTGGCACTGAGATCCCTCTGCTTTGTGACAGATAGAGACATAGGTGTGAGCTGAAATTACACTTCAACCATTTCAGGGTTGCTGTATTGTTCCAACAGTTTGGTATACTGCTCCTAGAATAGCACGGGGGGTTGCATGTAGTAAGGCTACCCTAACAACCGTACAGCATTGCTGGTGCATTTCCAGAGACTGAAAATATTTTTAGCACTTCCCTCCTCCCTCTCGTATTAGTTATATAGAGTTTCATCATGCATATAATATTGTGTCTGAAACATTGTGCATAGTCCTTCTGCCCCCAGAATCACTTTGTTAATTTGCACTCTTCCTATATGCGCTAGTGGCTGTAGTTGCATTGAGAGTCTTTATTTTAAAGTGTGTGAGCAATGAGTAATATAATCTGGCTAGTACAAGTGAATCACTCCTAGCTGCGATAAAGCAGAAAACAGTAGTACCCTTTTATGAGCATTTACTCCTGTAAAAGCTGTCAGCTTCTAAAATAAGGCATGAAATACCATCGGGGAAATTCTTCCCTTCAGGGCTTGCCCTTTCCAGTTTACCTTAATCTTTCAGATAGAAGGACTTCCCTTTATTGGTTGCATGAATAAACCATTGGACTTACTTCAGAGATAGCACCTAATTTAAAGGTGAGATTGAATCAGTTGTTGAAAATAGTCTATTTGGAGAAGCTGAAATAGCTTCACATATCTTCGTGTCTCACTGAATTGATTTTTCCCCCTCCCATTTGTTCATCTCGGAGGAAAGGTAATCATTATTTTAACAAAGATAGGAGGAGTGAAAACTTTTAAATCACAAATGGCAGTGTCACCTTGACATGCATCTTTTCTTTGTTGCATTTTCATTTAATGGAAAGTTACTTAATCATAACTGATAATGATAAAAGCCCAACTGAAATCAGTTTTCGGAGTTGTTTAAAAAAAAAAAAAAAAAGAAAAGCCCCTGGATTAGAAAGAGGCAGGAAAATTATTGGCATCCTTTAATCATCAGGAAATGACTGGCCACCAGCAGTAACTTACTGGAAACATAGGAGGGCCAGGTGCTCACTTTGTGTAAATCACCAGCAATGACTGGAGGTGACTGATAATGTTTTAGAGTGGAGTCTCTCTGGAATGCCTCATCACTAGCCCCAGCAGCTTTCTTGTCTCTAATATTTTATTGTTTGGAGTGTTCAACTGAATGAAATACTATCATGGGAAATTCTTCCCTTTAGAGCTTGCCCTTTCCAGGTTACCAACTGGATATTTATATTATATATTATTATAGTGTTATTATATATACAATATTATATATAATACAATGTATAATTATACATTATATCATTGTATATTACAATACATATATTGTATATTATATATGTAATAATTCTGTATTTATAATATAAAATAATTCAATGTTATGTGTATTACATGTTACATGGTTAAAAGGAAAACCTTTTATGTTCTACTGTGATGAGTTCTGATGAGCGCTTCGTGGGTGAAGATGTTATGGCAATAGCTGGAAACACTGATTTCGTCTATGCAAAAACTACTTAAGGCTCTTATTTTGAAATTTTACAAGTTGCATCTGATAGGGGCTGAAATATTCAATTTTATCTGGAATATGCCTGCACGTTCTGGTGAAGCCTCCTGTGGCTTCATGGTTTTATTTGAAATATTTCATATTTCCTTAGCCATCATTAAACTAAAATTCAGTGTGATTTTTTTAACATGCCTTGTCGGTTTCTATGTTTCATGTTGCAGGCAATGCTCAGAGTAAATGTGTTGCAGAGGATCATATTACTGTTGGGGTTCAGTAGCTATAAAAATAGATCCTGTTGATCTTGTGTTCTTTATAAAACATGATAGGTCTTGATTTCCTTTAAAAGCACAGAGGTTGTAAACATGCAACTAAGTGATAAAAATGTTGTTCTTCTGTTACTTCTGCTTTGTTCTAATTAGGCTAGAAGCTGCAAATAACAATGCTAAAAACAAAGCAATGAAAAATAGTGAACCAGAACTTTGGGACAAGCAGTTAACTGCATTCACACCCTCATGAAGTTTAGTTTGAATGTCAAAATAAGACACACCAAATCCTAAATTAGAGTGTGCACATAGATACATGCATCAAAACAAGAAGTGAATTAAGTTCTGTTAGGCAATTCCAGTTTATGTGTGTGTGTGACATTTAGCTTTTAAGTCTGTCTAGTGCTGTGACAGTAGCAGAAAGGCATGCGTAAAAGTATATGCTACGTGGACCCCGGGTTTTTGGGGAGGTGATCTCCTGAAAGCCAGTGGGCAGTTCTGCTGTCACTGAGTGGATTTGCAGTGTTAGCACTCCTGGTTGTTGCTACTAAGTAATGCCTGAAAATACATTAGCTGTTAGGAAAGTATCCCTGGTGGTTTGTGTTAACACTCTGAGGTGAAGTGCTCCTTGAGACAACCTGGGAAGACTGGCCAGTGCCTAGAACCCCATACACGTGCACACACGCACCTCCCGTCCCAGGGATCGCCTGAGCAAACACCTGAGCAGCTGTCAAATGGCAGCAGGTTTTGATATCTTCCTAGAGTTTGGATGTCCTGATCAGTGAGTTCCCCTTCTCCCCCAGAAGTCAAACTGAGCATGTATTTGATTTCACTTGAACATAATTACGCTACACCAGAGTTGAAGGTGAACCTCGGAGACGAGCTGTGCCAGAGGAAGGAGCAGGGAACGCGAGGCTTGCGGACACCCGAGCGCGGGGCAGCCCTGTCCTCTGCTCCCACGCCCCGGGCCAGCTCTGCTGCAGCCCTTAGAGAGCAGGCGCATGTGACGAGCTGTTCTTCCCCCACACGGGGCCCTTGCGAAGTCTGAGCAATGAGCTCTGCCTGCCCTTTCCCCGGGCAGCAAGGGAAGGAGCAGGGAGAGCCTCTGTGCTGCAGCCATGTGCAGCAGCAGGAGCATTCGGGCATGTTTACCCTGTCTGCCACACAGCGCTTCCCAGCGCCCATGTGAGCCCTCTCATTGTGCCACAGTGGTTTTACCCCACTTCTGCAGCCATAGCTGCCCAGGTCTACTGTAACGCCCTTCCTGTGCCCCGACTAATCCTTCCGCTAGCAAAGGGTGATTGGAAGCCCAAGTAGATAGTTAAATGCCAATTGCTTTTGGAGCTGCACAGCAGCTGACTGCTCTGGAGGCAAAATTGGAGGGTTTGAACTTGCCTCCCTTGGATATGCCTGCCATTTGGATGCTTACATTCAGAGGTCAGGCACAGGCGGAGGGTATGCATACAGTGCCAAAACTGCAGCTTGTCAGACCTGCGCTAACTTCAGGTCAGCATCCTTGGTGTGGCTAGCACCACTGAAAGATCCCATGGAGTTTTTGGCAGGCTACTGAGCAGATCTTGACCGTGCTCCTCATGGGAGTTGTTCTGCTTAAGCTCACTTTGCTGCCATGGCAGTGCTGATAACGGTACTGAGGTGCTGCCTTAGGTGTGTCTACATCAGCTTCAGTCGCTGCAAAATAAACACCCTTAATTTTTATTAACCTAAGCGATTAAGTTAAGGCCTACCTGGAGAGTCAGTTCTATGAGCACATGTAAATGCCTTTTCTGGAATCTGCATAGCTGGGGTCGCTGATCGTCTGGTTTATTGTATGTGTTTGCAATTCTTAAGCACTTTTGTTGGGTACAGTCTTGCTTTTGTGAATTTATGAAGCATATGCCAGTGTTCAGTAGTCCCTTTCCTTTTCACTGTTTTCTCTGGGCGTAATGATACAGAGTGTTTTAAGCTATTCAAAGTTTATTCTTTTGACTTGAACTTGGTGTGCGGAAGTGACTGTTGAGAAATGTTGTTAATGCAAATGTATTAATACAAAAGATATGATCCGGTGACTTTTTAAATATCTTTGGCCCCCTAGCTGTGATTAAATTTATGTTTTTACAAGTGAAGACTGCTGCATCGACTGCAGGAAAAGAATTCTCCATGATTTCAGCGGTACAAGAGCAAGCCTTTAGAGTTTTACATACTTGTTTGGGAGTCACATAGTCTACTCTTATCAATGTGACCTTTAGCGAGATCTCCCTAAAACATGACCTGACCGTGAGTTTATTTCCTCTCTGTTGACTGCTGCTCTAGTGTCTGAAATTCTGAATTTTTAAAAACTAGAAATGTTTATAAATATTTCTGCTCATCCTCCTTCCCTGCTCAAGCTTTGTTGCTTTCATGTCTGACGGACTATGGGGTTCTTGTGTTTTCGTAATACCGTGTTTTTCTTGCAGAGTATTGCATTGCTTTGGTAGCAGTTTTTAAATCCGCTTGTATGTAAAATTGATGGATATGATGTATAAAAATGTTGCAGTCCTACCCTTCCTATTGTCTCATTTTGACATGTTTTCCAGAGATGTTGAGCAACAAAACAGCTGATGTCCATTCCTTAACCTGTCTTGGCCAAATGTAGAATGATGGGGAGAGGCTATAGCAATCAATGCACAGATTGCTCAGGAAGCTGTATAGCATATAAGTGATCACCTCTGATTCTTCTTTACAGCAGTAACAGAGAGTTATGGCAATAACAGCATTTCAGATTACTTCTTTTGTCTTAGGTTTTCTACCCTAGCAAAGATGGTACTAAGATCCCAATGTTTATTATTCACAAGAAAGGAATTAAATTGGACGGTTCTCATCCTGCCTTCTTGTATGGATACGGAGGCTTCAACATCTCAATTACACCAAGCTACAGGTAAGCAGAGTAATTTATACCTTCTTCTGAAACATCCGGTATTAACTACTGTCAAAGATGGGACTGGGTGGACTATGGGTCTGTCACAGTGATGCCTGCTTTGTCAGTGAGCTCATTAGAAAAGCTTATAGCCCTGTTACATTAAACAGGTGTTTAAACCCTCTGCTGAACTGATAACATGGGAGGATTGCTTTTTACTGAGTTACACAATTACCTATGTCTAAATATTAACAATAATTTAAATATTTAATTCTATTTAAATAATTAAAATTTAGCTGTATTTTAGTGCTATACTTTTGAGGAGATTAAGTCAGAAGCAAAATCATACTGTGTTCCTATATAATCAGTAAAGAGGAAAGATGATTCTGTCTTGAAGTGCGTACGACATGGACTCTGCATATACAAAGCAATGCATTGTAAGCCAAAAATGCTGTGTGCAAAACAGCATTTGTAGTCCTCAAAAACCATAAACTTTATTCAATAGATCATCTTTTAAAAGCAAAGGCTTATTTCCTTAGCAATGGAATTTGAATAGACTTAACCAAAAGTTACACTGATTGTCTTAGAGCTTTAATATATAGCAAATACTCCTAAGCAAGACTGGAAAACAGAAATACAAAGCACAGAATGGAGAGCTGTTCTTCAGATAGTAGAAGAGCAGCTCACTAACACAAAAATAATCTATTATTAAGCCAGCCTATTAAGTATGCGTGCTATCAGTCTTGCTTTAGAGTCACCATATTTCAAGAAATCCTTTGTAGCACTTGGTGTTCCAGGTCACTGTGATTATATTTCTAAGTAACGTTTACAGTGTCTGGTCCTCTGTAGCAAATACCTTGTCTAACAATGGACCTCCCTTCCTGCATCCTATGATTATTTGAAAGTTTTTCATCTGCCTTATAAAACTACATTTTTAATTTCCTGTGCGTCTGTGAGACACGATTATATAACCAGAATAGTTTTTAAATTCCTTTTTAGATTAGGCTCAAGCACTGATTTATTACAGTTTATTGTCAGTGCTGAAAACTGTGATAAAAGACACCGTGTTTTCTTTTTTAAAGTAAATATCATGTATCCATTGATTTAGGATAAAATTTCACATAGTGCAGAGAGGACACAAGAACCGGCTGCTGGCAAAAGGAGAAAAAGATGTCTCATGATCCTCCTTCCACTTCCTTTCCACTGGCCTTACTGCTTGCTGGAACCTTTGCTATGCTGATTTAACTCACAAAAATGGCAGAAAAATATCCCAGCAAAAAGGACAGGGTAGCTTCCTGCCATTTTGTCAAGTCAAAAATCGACCCTCACAGGAATCCAGCAAGCATCAGAGCCAACACAAACAGCAGGAGGGTGCAGCTGGTAGCCAGAAAGAGGAAGGATGGGAGGAGGAAGCAGTAAGCTATGCAAATGGATTCTTGGACCCATGTAATACAGTTCGTAAAATAGGAACATGAGTCTGTAACAGTCCCTTAAAAATAAATACACAGAGACACTATCAGTCACCTCCAGATCAAAATGCAGTATACCACTGACAGTTGGCTGCACCCACCTCCTCATTCTCTCTCTGTGATATCGATATATCCCTGCTTAGTGTTTCTGCCCAAGCCAAAGCCTTGGAATGCATCGTTATGGTTAATAAACTCGAAGAATTGTCTACTTGGTGAGGCAGTGTATTCCAAAAGTAGGCAGACAAGGTCAAGAAAGGGAAATTGTAACAGAGCAGTTATCCAGAAAGGCAGAACTCCCACCTCCCGTTACCTACAAAAGGCTGGAGATTCAAGTAGTGTTTGACTAGGTCCCTGTGAAGTATATACTGCAACACTCCACAAGTAGTTCCCAGGTCCAAGTGCTGCCCCAGCCACAGTCAGACGCCATGATTCTGTCATTTTCTATAGACAAACACTTAGGCACAAGGGCTGGAAAGGAGCCACAGGATGGTCAAAGCTGGGATATGCCACGTGATTCACCTGATCCTAAGCTGAGATACAGCTATTGAAATGCAACTGAGCAGTACAGGGGCCTGCTTATCTTAAACAAAAACAATCCCAACCCCCACTCTGTTCCTGGGTAAATAGTCCTGATTTTTACTTGAACTTACACCTCTTGTAACTTTTCACAAAGCATTCCATTTCTCCTTTCCAGTGATTCTGTTCTGTATTTCTTCAAGTCAGTAAAATGTTCCCTAGCTGATACTTTGTACCCATTAATATGAGCCAGTTCACTGGCTTGGGAAGCATATTTCTGCTTAATTCAGAAACTGATGTTGCTTTTTATTTATTCTCTGACACAAAATATAAAATCTTTTTTGCCCTGAATGCATTATAAACAAATCATCAGGTAAGACTATCCAGAAATAACTACAAGGTGAATGATAACCTAAAGTCATTAAAGCAGTTACAGTAGTGCTTTATTTCTGAATGCAAGCATACATCTTTTGTATGTTCCTGTGGATTGAACAGCTGTATTTGGTAGTATTTCTAGTATAATGCACACTAGAGTACTGTCATTAATTATACAGACTGCACAGTGAGTGCAAGCTGAAATTGATGGAATTCACACCCATGGCTTGGCTGAGCTTCTGTGGAAACACTCTTGAAAATGCAGCAATAATGCCTCGGATTCTGTTAATTACCCTACAGGAACCGACATGTTTCTCTTTATTGTTTTGTGTGTGCCTATGTAGGTACAATAGAAGTAATTTCTAATGCATCCCGAAATACAATTGATTGTGAAGCAGACTGTGAAATCATTTTACTGCTATAGGGCCGATTCCACCAAGTCTTTAAGCAAGGACACGGTGCAGGAAAGACTGTAAGCCCACAAAAAGGTCAGGCGAAACAGCAGCCACTGGTGCAGAGCGCAAGATTGCTGTTTTCTGTTACTCTGTTACCACTCTATCCTGCTCCAGGAGAGCCAAGAAAGCAACCAAAGTCAGTGACTCAAGTATTTTTTTGCTACCAACAATGCACTAACCAATATCTCTCCCAAGAAGAAAGGTACAGCCATCAGCTGTAATACTTGACAGCAGATCAGTAATTCTGGGAAAAAGTCATGCTCCCTGAAGCACAGCTCCTCACACTGCTCTATAATGCAACAAACAATACCTGCTTTCTTTGTTCCTGATTTGTGTGTTATGCTCCTTAAGAAAGGAGTGAAAGGGTCAGGAAAGAGTTCTCCAGGAAAGGAATTATCTTCCCCTCCCTGCACTGGCTCCTTCCAGACCCTGTCGCCCTTTACTTTACTCTTTTTCTTTATCCTGCTCCCATGAGAGAAGGAAAAATAGGGCAGATGAGAAAAAGCAGGCAGTCGAGACTTCTGGGAAGAGAGGATAGAAGAGGATGGACTTTGTTTCGAGATTTTTATTTTTATTTTTTATTTTTTAAATATTCTTAGGTAATATATTTGGGTAGTAAACTCATGATTTACCTGCAAGTCCTGTAATTGCTATCTTTGATTATTAGCAGATCAAGTAAGTTTGGACCAAAAAGTCTATTGATTTTGTGAGGGACAGGGAAAGTGAAAAGTAGTGCAGAATATGCTAGGAGGTTTTGTGCCTGTAACACACCAAAAATTTAGAAGCCATATTCTCTTGGGGCAACCTGCTGTCAGGCTGTTCCACATCAGCAATGTATCAGGCTGTAGAAATTAGGCATACTAGAGTTTGACAGAATAATGCTCTCTGCCCCTTTGCACAGTTTGTCTCTAGAATATCAATCTTACATCTGATCAGCATATCACAGAGATCTAAGGAAAAATAAAATTCACAGTGGTGAACTTCAGAGTTGGTTTTATAGAAGCAAAGCTCCTGAGCTACCTGATGGCTGCTGTTAATCAACCCAAGTGGAAGACCTTTGATGGCTCATGAAAGTACAGAAATCTCTTATCAGTTATCCTTCTGCTTTTCTTTTGTTTCCTTAATCCTTGGTTTATACTGTCAAGAAAATGTGACAGTACATAGATAATTGCTTTGGGAGCTATGAAAAGTTTACTTGCTTTGATATTACATACAGATTACAGATGGATGCACTGTAAGACTAGCATTCCAGGACATTTCTGATAAGCAGTATGGGAACTTAAAGGTATAAAGGCCCAACCCTTACTCTTGTGATTGAATAGGATTAATTTCTGCAGGCAGTGGTTTCTTGCATGAGCAAAGGTTTCAAGTAGATAAAAAATTTAAACCTACCTACTAGAGGGAAAAAAAAGAAAGCTCGCTGGGTTTAATTTTGAATATTCTACCATTCTCCTTGGCATATGTGTGGTTTGCCATCTGGAGCTTCTGCTGTGTTCGCTGTTGCTTCAGTGGATCAGAGATCTAGTTCTCTTCTTAATTGTTAAATATAATTTAAATTACTTTAATCCCTTTTAAAAGAATAGTAATACCTTCAGTACCTTTGCAATCTGGCATTAAAAAAAATCTATATTACTTTAGCTTTCATCTAGGTTCTGGAGATACTAGGGAAGGCAAAACTTGTAATTTAAGCTTTTATGATCTGTTTTGTATTTAATAACGTAAGTTATTAAGAAAACAAATGAAAAAAGGATTGACCAGAACTTGACAGCAGACCCTAGCACAAACCAGTGATGGAAGCAAGGTTTTTCTTTGCAAATACAGTTTTATAAAGGTCAAAGAAAAATTACATTAAGCAAAAGTTGAAAACACCTGCTCATAAACAAAGATCAAATGCTGATCTTACATCTTAATTCTTTGCTTTCTTCATTTGGGCTAAACCTTCCCTTCTCTGAAAAAGCAGGCTGGAACAGAAAGCTGCAGGGGTCCTGGGCATCTTTTGTTAGGCAGGACCACTGGACTCCAAAGTGCAGAACTAAAGCAAGAAGCTTGGAACAGCACTGGTTCCTTTCCAGAGATTGTAGAGGGTTTCATTTCCATGGATAATCATTAAAAAAAAAGTCTGGCTACTTGGGTTTGCCACTAAGGGAGGACTTCGTTCCTGGTTTTGTCATAGATATTGCAACAGATCTTTCCGTCAAAGTATTTTTGTAAGGATGGTAGAGGTATAAGCAGTTGGAAATTTAAAATAATCTCCTATCTGTTTGATTTTTCAGTGTATCAAGGCTTATTTTTGTGCGACACCTCGGGGGAGTTCTAGCAGTGGCTAACATCAGGGGCGGTGGTGAATATGGAGAGACTTGGCACAAAGGTAAATCAGTCCAAGTACAGAAACAAAACTACAGGCAGTGAAGCTGGCAACAAAATTTTCTCTCGCTCACTCTTCCATACACACATCTCCTTTTACCTTGTATTTATTCATGTAGGAAAGTCCATCTTTTTTCCTGTTCATAATATTTAATCTGCAGCTTACCCAGTGTTATCTGAGAGTTACAGTTAGATTTTTTCAGTTTTTGCAGCCTACTTTAAAAGTCCTGTTCTGCACAAATACAGTGTTTTCCAAGAAAATTACTACATTTTTTCAAAACAAGATCAAGTTCCTGGACTTTGAGGATTTGAAAATGCAGCTATTTATCTTCAATGATTTTCCAAAAATGTGTCTATATTGCAGGAGCCCTGTGCTGCTTTCACATACCTCTTTTATTATTTGCAGATGCACATATGGCAGAATCCAGCTGTGCCCACATATTTGCAACTCCCAGTTTGTCATCAGGGCTTTACCTGTTTTAAATGTGATATCTAAACTACATCCAGACCTTCCCCTGTTTTAAGGTCTTTAGGTACTTGGGCTACAGATCCTAAATCTAGTCCTCTGCTTTTGAGAGCTGACCCCACAATTCTAGATCCCCACAAGGCATCACCATTGCCTGCTTAGACTCTCACAGTATCGCACAAAAGATGCCATGTCATCCACTCTACATGATCTTAGGAGGTCCAGCTTCCTGTAGGCAAGCATTTTATCCTCTTTTTTTTTTTTTTTTGCTGACTGATTGATGCTGCAAGGAAACTCCCCACAAAATATTGTCCACATCTTTTCCCCTTTTCTCAGTATCTTTGATACATTTCTCTCCAGTCTTTCCCCTTCCAGTCCCTGTTCTGATTCTTTTATTGCCCATGTTGACTTGCCTTATTGCTGACAATTTTCTGCATCCCCTCACCAGAGGAAAAAAGAGAGAGGCACACTCAGCTCAGTAACACATCCACCATTGTTTAGTGACAGTGTTTTACTCGCATTTCCGGAGTTTGGTGGATAAGTGGCTGGAGAAGTTGTCAGCAGGGTGAACCCACCAGAACAGTAGTGGTTATGATACAGCAATTTGCAGTCGGAGTACTCCGTAATAACTTTTTATTAAACAAAACGGGATTCCCAGATCATTACAGCTTGATATTACCATTTCATCGGCTCTAACTCTTTTGTCTGTGTCATTTCCTCACAATTAAGTTAAAGATATAATGGTTTCATAAATAGAAGCCACATATGCTCAAGATACAGAATATTATTGCTGAAGACGAAGTATCCTTGCATCCCTCATTAATTTTAATTTGCCTGTTGGTTTGGAATCAGTTTTAATAAAATTTATCTTAATATGATAATGCTTCTTTAGTTTACCTATTTCCTGTTTAATTTTGACCTGTCTTTTATTGCAGTTACATAATTAGATATGTATCTGTTCTTTGTTAATTCTAGAAGCAATTATAGAAGTCTGTTTACTTAGATTTGCAACCTAATTGTATAGATAGGATTCTGACCTTACCCCAGACCAGAACTTTGAGCAAAGAGTAAGATTTCTCTTCAATTTTATTTTTGCTTCAGTTTTTCAATTCTCTTTAATTCTTCTCTTCAATTTTTATTCTTTGCTGCCACACTTTTGAAGATATTTTAATTTTCCCAACATGTCTTTCTTCAATGGTCTTTTTTAATACGAGAATTATGTGTATCTATAAAAAGAAATGTTCAGTGATCCCAGTTCTATAAGGAGATGTGTACAACTGAAGGTTGGAGTCATCTTATCTGACTTTAGCAACCTAAACATGAAGCATCCTACATAACCTGGGTGTTTTACGTTCACTGAACGGACAATGGAGATAAAGAGACACCTCTGGATGATAATTCATCCCTCTTATTTTAGGATGGAATTAATTGTCCTGGATGTTCCTGGAGTGAGAACCTAGACAATCAGCTTGGACTAAAGACCCAATTTTCAAACAAAGTAAAAGGGAGTTGAGTTCCACTTCCCTCAGATGTCTGGTGTGTGTACACACATACACACACACACATACACACACACACACACAGATTTTCTTCCCAATTCCCATAATTGCCTGAGAAGGAACTCAGGTCAAGGGCAGAACATGTAACGTATTTTTACAGTCTCTTACCAAACAGGCCTCTAAAGAAGGTGGATTGTGATACTGTGAAATTTGGTCAACTGAATGCTCTAAATTGATATTCTTCTGCTCAAATAGTAGAAAGATCTTAGGTCAAGACCATCTTTTCTCTTCCCCATCCTACCCTGCAAGAATTTTGTCTCAAGACCTAGAAATCGTACCTTTTATATCATCTATACCAGCATTTTCCATGATGAGTTGTTTCCCCTTGCATCTGATTGTGTTTGGACTTTTGTTTAACAGGATCGCACCATTTTAACTTAAACATTTTGATACTGGTAGTTTGTTAATAAAATTTCAAAACAAGATGCGACTTTAAAGTCCCTTTTTTGACAGTAGCTATATATCATCCAATTTGAAAACAAATAATAGAAAAAAGGTAAATTATTACCCACACATCCTGTGTCCAGGAAATTGTAAACACTTATTTTATGCAGAAACAAATTTGCAGCTTTCTTGTTTTAAGAAACCATCACTCAATTTAATGTTGTTAAAGTCCCATTAAATCAAGCCTTCAGTGAAGTGCATGTGGTTATTTTCTATATATTTTGCAATGCAAAGCTTTTAGCTGAAATTTTACTGGTTAGGAACATTAGCTGGAACTCACTCCACAGTATAGGTATGTATTATTCAGAGTTTTTGAAAGCCTTAAAGCTATTGACAGAACCATCTTAAGACTCTCTGTGTTGAAAGAATCTCATTTTTGCTGGCTTTCTCAGCTGCATCAATTATTAAAATGTTCATGAAACTGGAATTGTTCCCACATATTTCTACAGACATGTCTTTCTGAAGAGATGGTCTCAAATGGATTTTATGGAATCAACGGATTTGTTTTATTTGTATATTAGGTGGTATCTTGGCCAACAAACAAAATTGCTTTGATGACTTCCAGTGTGCTGCCAAGTACCTTATCAAAGAGGGCTACACATCTCCAAAGAAGCTGACTATTAATGGAGGCTCAAATGGGGGCCTCTTAGTGGGTAAGAATTTCTTGTACATTTCCTGGGTTTGGTGCTGGAGTTTATCAAAGTAACCAGGCAAAGGATGTATTGAGATCCTCTTTCCAAAAGTTGCCAGAATGTCATTGCATTAATATAAACCAAATGTTATATACAATTCTACTTCATTTGCTGTTTGCATAGGGCACTGGGATATTGCGATCTCTAGCAAGTGCTGACTGTTAAAAGCCATATTTATAATTACTATCCTGATTTGTGTGCTAGAGCTCACCCTGTGTTAGAGTCACACAATAGTTTAGAATGCTTTAAAAAACATTTGTTTTTACTTTTTCTTTCTTAGGGCTACAAAAAAATTGAATAACCAGAAATGTTTTATATAGAACTAGGAGACATTGTGTAGTCCGTCGTGCAAGCCAGAGCCCCACATTCTGTAGTTCTTCGTCAGAGTTTCTCATTCAGTCTTTCTGTAGTTATGTATTCTCATTCATAGAGGGAAAATGAAAACATGATAATTCAGCATTTAAAGCCTTTGTACAGGAATAAGTAATAATTTGACTCTAATTTCATTTATGGAGTTAAAACATGACTACAAATAAAACCACGAATGAGTCTGGTGAGAAATGCAAAAAAGTAAGTATAGCTACTTGAAAAAGCCATGAGCTTTGTTACATGGTCACAGGTGCATCTAATTCACTGGTCTGGTCCTAAATTCAGGGAAAGCTCATCACAAAAAGGTCTCATAGTCTAACCAGTATTTAAAGAGCTACAAAATTTGTCTCTGATTAAATACCTCTACCTGAAGGTAGTAGAAGAAAAAGTGGGGTGAGGGAGTTTATTCAATCTTGAGAGAGAAGCATAATGAATAATATTTGAGTTTGTTTGGATTTGTTTAAAACAATATGAAAAGCATGTAATAGTGTGGCAGAGTCAAGATAATGAAGTGAGAAGAAAAAAGCATGTTTAAAGTTTACAAACTACTGGTTTATAGAAAATGAGCAGATTTACTAGGATCACCCTGTGGATGCTCTCTTTTTGATACTGTAATTATCTGCTCTTGACTACTGGCCCTATTAATTTTTTTTTTTTTTGAAGTGAACTAGCAGATTTACAGATCTCTTGTCTGAGCCAGCTTGGCCATTCTTACGTTCTTATTTAAAGAAAATGTCTGTTTTAAAGATAAATAACATCTTGAGTACATGTAAAGGGTTTGTTTTTTTTTTTTTTTTGTTTTTTTTTTTTTTGCTTTCTGCATATATACTTCTCAGTTACAGATGGCAAGAGGTATTTGTAAATAAGTGCAGAAAGAAATGGATGAATATATAAAGGGCTAAAGGGTCTGTACATCACTGTGAGTGCAAGCATGGAACAAGTCTGTTTTATGTGGGCATAAATATCTGAAAATTCAACTTCAATACTGTTGTTATGTAGCTTCTGAAAATAGTATTTCATGCTTACCTGGACTTCAGTTTCAGTCAGGATGGGATTTATCCTGCCCCAGTTCAGTCATCGAAAAACCTGTGTGTCTGCCTGAACTAGTCAGCTGGGCTCCTTTAGGTAAGGGAAAGCAAGTGGCATCTGCAGAAAGCAGCTCATTCCGGTACAAAACAGGTGTGATGAATCTAGACCTCACTGCTGTGAAAAATCTATTGTTAGAAACCTTCCCTTGCAATTGCAGATTGAGTGCAATCCAGCTGTATTTCCTTATGCTTCATGAGCCACATAAGGGTTTTCCTTGACTGGATAAAACTGAGTGACTATTGGAAATGTTTATAAGTAATTTTTCTTCAAAGCAGAACTAAATTCTCAAGAGTGAATAGCTGTTCATATAACATTAGAGAGCATTACTGATGCTTTAGATGTAATGACCCAGTGCCAGATTTTCTTACTCTACATTTATTGAAGAAAAAACTGACAAGGAAGAGTATTGTCATTCTTCGAAAATACTGTTTCCTTTTAGTCTAATGAACAGAAGGTGACTCTGAGAAGTGCAAAGCTCTGACCTCCTGGCTCATTCAGCTGCAGAACAAGACTTCCTTGTCCTGCAGAGTGGGATCCTAAAGCTTAATAGTGCAGCACAGCTGTGAGGTGAAAGCCTCATGCAAATGCAGTGTTTGACCTCTGTGTTTGCTTAGACAAACAGTTCTGAGGTTTTGAAATTTTATCTTCATATTGTTTTTGTTTTTTTTAAAAAAAAGGCAAACTCAAAATATGTGCAGAGGGTAAAACTCATGAAGAAATTGTCTTCCCAGGTTGCAGTTTATTAATGCATGCATATAGTTAAGTATTATGGTTAATTAAAGGGATGCAATGAGAACTGGTAAGTGCCTCCATAAGTACTTTCTTACTGAAGTAACCATTCAGAGAACTGGACACAGCAATTCTTGATATAATCCTGAGCAATACCTAGTTCAAGTCTTGAAGATACACTCTATAATAAAGCACACTAAAATTCAATGTTACGATAGTTGTTTCGGATTTTTGCCCTACCAGAATAACATTTATGTTCAAGAAAGGAAATAACATGAAAAGGAGGGATCTAATCAAAAGCTTCAGTTGAAGGGGTAAAGTGCTTTTAGGTGGCAGCTATTGAAGACCCCATATATGTATATTCCTTATGAAAATGACTCAGAAAGGACCCAGAAAAAATCAGCATAGTTGTATATCAGAGGTGACCAGACATAAAACATCCTTCAAAAAACAGAAGGCACATTCAAGTGAAGAAATAAGACAGAGCATACACTCTGACAGGGACTGACAGACCACAGAAGATTGATGAGCAAATTGCTATCAGGATAATCATTTAAAAATTTTTATGCACATTAGAAGCAGGAAGCTGTCCAGAGAATCTGTGCATCTTATAGATTAGTGAGGTGTAAAAGGAGCACTAAAGAAAGATAATGGCAGAGCAGAAGGACTAAATGGTTTATATGTATTGATGTTCCCTCCTGAGGAGCTTGGGGAGTTCCCTACACCAGAGTTTCTCTTTGTGGGGAATGCTCTGAGGAGCTGACTCAAGCTTAAGCATCAGTTGAAGAGGTTTTGGAATAGATGAATCATATGATAAGTACTGAGTTGCCAGGACCAGCTGGTGCACACACAAGATCCAAAATTAACTCCAATATGAAATTGCAGACTACTAAGCCTGAATATCTGAGGAACAGAAGGGGGCAATTGCAATGCCAGTTATTAAAACGGTTCACAGTGGTCCGCAAAGTGCAGATCAGTAAATCTGACTTCTCTGATGGGCAGACCAATTGAAACCAATAAGTAATAGCTGACACATATAAAGAAGAATATTGCAGACTGATGTTGAGGCTTGCAAATCTGTTAGAACTATTTGAAGGAATCAGAGTATGGTGCTTTTAAGAGTGGTCTAGTTGAGGAATTATTCTTGGATTTCTGAAGGTTTTTTGACAAGGTCCCTCACACAAAGCTATGCAGGAAAGTTCTTTTTGAGCTGGAAGGAAGCTCATGTTGTAGCTATATCCTGGTTAGCAGGAAGCACAGAGTGGGAATAAATTACCATTTTCACAATGGAGAAGATTGGAGAATCAGAACAATAGAGAATTTGGGAAAGAGTTTAGCAGATGTGGATGCATAGCGATGGGCTCTGAATTGAGAAAGGGATTCTGGAATTCACTGTGGAAGTTATCTGAAAATCTCAGTGCCTTACTCAGTGATAGAATACTAAATATGATTAGGAGAGAAAAAAACACCAAAAGAAAATAATACATTTAAGCCTCTATTTAAGATCCTGATGCATGGACATCTTGAATATTATACATGGGGTTCTAGTTTCCACTCTCAAAAAAGTTATAGCAGAACAAGAAAAGATAAAGAGAAGATGACAGGAAGGAGCAGAGACATGAAATAACTTCCCTTTGAAGACAGACAAATAAACTGTGACTCTTAGCTTGGGAAAGAGTTAACCAATGTGAGGAATTGATAATAATTAATAATGGAATGAGAAAGATGAATGAAGAATGATTATTCATTTTTTCTCATGCTACATCAACTGGGGAAATTTGTAAAATGACAAGGCAACAGATTTAAATCAAACAACAGAAATCGGAATCGAAGAACTAATTGCCACAGGATATCACAAAGGCTAGATAAATAAACATTAAGAAAGGGAATATGTGCATTTATGAGGATATGTGCTCTGATGGCTCTTTAACAGGATGGCTGGAGATAATCTCCAGCTCAGGGAAAACCTAAACAACTAGTTGCACAAACGTGGCAAAGGAACAGGAAGTATCATTCATTATTTGCTTTCTTTGTTACACTTTTTCCCAAAGCATCTGCCAGTAGCCACCTTGTAAACTGAACACTGAGCTAAATGGGCAAATGTGGTTATTTTTATAATATGAGGCAAGCATTACTTTTAAAGCGATTACCCCCTTTTTTTATCAGACCTCTTTGACTAGAAAAGATCTGAAAAAACAGGGAAATGTTTTTCATTTGTATTTACGTAGTAATTATGGAAGAAAATTTTCATCTACAAATGGAGATTTATTGCTCCTTAATGCCCTTTTCCTTGTTGATACTAGTATTAGAAGTTTAGAAAGTAAACAGTTTAGAAAGCATCAGTTCAGTAGTCCAAAAGCTTATGTATTTAACACAGTAGATTTTTTTAAAGTGCGTATCTCCTTTAAACCCAATTTGCTAGTTTGGAAGGCGGTTTTCAAAGTGCTGTATGTTTGGTGCCTAGAGATCAGGGAAATAACTGTTACACTGTTTTGAAAACACCATCTTTGGGAGTTAAAATTTTTATCTGTTTGTGTATTTTATTTCAGTTTTGCTTCAAAGTCTGTTGACTTCATGTTCAATTGGTTTTATGTCAGACATTTTACATTCAAGTTTTTTGCTTTGGACATTGTATGGGAATCTGTATTTCTTACCACATTGTTTTAACTTGATAATTTTACATGTTTTATGAAAAACAATTTATAAAAAGCAGCTTTATGAAAGTTGGGCTGTCACAAGTTTGTTGGCAGTGGACCCTTCACTACTGAGCTTCATTCTTTTCAGTATGAATACTAATAGAGTTGTTTCCCTGTTGAAGCTGCCTGTGCTAATCAGCGCCCTGACCTGTTTGGCTGTGCTATCGCCCAAGTGGGAGTGATGGATATGCTCAAGTTCCACAAGTACACGATTGGTCATGCTTGGACTACTGACTATGGTTGCTCGGACTGTAAAGAGCAGTTTGAATGGCTTTGCAAGTAAGTGCCTTTCAGTGTTTTTGTGGTTGTTAAAATGCATAGTCTGGACAATAGTTTTAAGTTGTCATAATCAATAGCTATTCTAAGAATTATTTCATCCTTTCTCACACTGGGTTCAGAATTTCCTTACAAGTCAGTTTTGCACAAAAGGTTGTCTTCAAAACCCCACTGAGTCAGGTGGTCATATTTTCAAAGACTATGTTCTACTAACAGCTTTAACAACTTGTGAGATTTTCTTTTCTGAATTATGACTCCTTTCTTCGATAGACTGTCAAAATAGAATACTCTCCAGTGAACCACTACACAGATTGTATTTTTTACGATGGAGGAGAGACAGTCACCACTGTGAATTTCATTACACAATGTGGATACGATTTATTTATGTGAATTGAATGGGAGTAGACCACAACAGGATATTAATTCAGTTCTTAACTTCTTGCTGAGAGGCCTGGAAATATTCTTTAAAAAAAAAAAAAAAACAGAGAGAGAGAGCTGTGTGAGAACAGAAATGGGCTGCATATTGGATAAGGCTAATAATGAGTGTGTTTTAGAATAAGTGCCATCATTTCAAAATTTTTTTCCGGCACCTCATCTCCTATTACCGCTTTTGTGTTCTTTAAATAATGAAGATTGATATTACAGGAGAATGCCTCAAACATATTAAACAATTTGGCTGGTTTAAAACACAATAGAGTATTTGGAGACTAAAAAATAGATGTGCGACAAGTACACCGAGATCAAACTTGATCTAAAGCATTTATTTTTTAAAAAAAATCAATGTCAAGTGCAAATATTAGATGATCAGTTAGGCCCATTGTAATTAGATTGTTTCTAGACCTCCATTTGTCCAGTTTAAACTTTAAATAGAAACCACATTTTTGTAAGTAAATATAATGCACGAAACAACAAATTTTGTGTTTCATCTTTTGCTAATAGCTTTCCAAAAAAGATTAACTATTACAAAACTGATACAAATGATCTTCATAATTTTGGCAGTGAAACTTGCCTGCCCATGTGCAAATTCAGATATTCTGAAGGGGGGAAGTAGAAGCAAAGTTTTAAATTCATTCTGTCAGTAGGAAAAATGCTTCTGTAGAAGGGAGTCACTTCGTGTGTACTTATGCACGTGCTTACTGTAGGTTTCACAAAATCTCAATGTGTAATTTTAAAAACTTTTATGGCAATATCTGAATTATTTCTTTTTTTCCAGATGGGAAAATTTGTTTAAGCTGCTTTGCCTCCTGTTAAACAATTGGCAATTTCTAATCAAATGTAGCAAAATACTATATAATATTGCTTAGATGCTGTCATTACAAATATCCTAAAAATAGAGTGCTCCGTATTGACCATTATTTAACTTTTTTCAAAACAAATCATAGCTCTACAAATTCACTCACATTATTCCTTAGATTAAAATAAGGAAGTTAGAAATCTATTTAGATTAAACATTCAAATTTTGTCACATGTTCATAAAAATAATTTGGACTTACTTAGTGGATACTCCTCCAAGTGTGAAATTAATTCAAAAATAAAACAAAATTCCCTTCTGTATTTCTTGTCATGAGATAAGAAAAAAATAACATCCTCCTCTTGATTTAAGGAATGCAACATTCTTTCTAGGTATTGCTTTGTCTGAGTGATATATGAAATTGTTAGATAAAATTCTTTATGACTTACTGTTATATTTATTTCTAATGCCAGGAAGTATTTGGTTTGAGATATATAGATATATCTTTTATGTTATGTTACTGTAGTGAGGAGATGTAAATTTTCCTGCAAGGAAAGCAAATTTTATAAGTTAGAGCATTCATTGTTCAAGAAATACTATATAATATTGCTTAGATGCTGTCATTACAAATATCCTAAAAATAGAGTGCTCCGTATTGACCATTATTTAACTTTTTTCAAAACAAATCATAGCTCTACAAATTCACTCACATTATTCCTTAGATTAAAATAAGGAAGTTAGAAATCTATTTAGATTAAACATTCAAATTTTGTCACATGTTCATAAAAATAATTTGGACTTACTTAGTGGATACTCCTCCAAGTGTGAAATTAATTCAAAAATAAAACAAAATTCCCTTCTGTATTTCTTGTCATGAGATAAGAAAAAAATAACATCCTCCTCTTGATTTAAGGAATGCAACATTCTAGGTATTGCTTTGTCTGAGTGATATATGAAATTGTTAGATAGAATTCTTTATGACTTACTGTTATATTTATTTCTAATGCCAGGAAGTATTTGGTTTGAGATATATAGATATATCTTTTATGTTATGTTACTGTAGTGAGGAGATGTAAATTTTCCTGCAAGGAAAGCAAATTTTATAAGTTAGAGCATTCATTGTTCAAGAAATATGAATCGAAGTCATCCACTGAAAGCAGGAAAACTTACAGTTCTCCTCTCTGTTTCCTACATGGTATTTCCTCAGAGTGCATCTATGTTCCAAAGGGGTCTGAAGATTGGAGGGACCAAATTTAATAACTGTACACCACTTGCTATCTGAAACTATTTCCAAATTTTCATGCAAAGAAGACATCCACATGCCATAGCCATAGAAGCCATAGACCTGGGCTGTGTATGTATGCTGGGAAAATGACTGATTTCCCTGTTTCCACCAGCATGGATCCTGCATTGAACTTCACAGCATCTGCTGTAGGTTTCCCTGATATCCATTGCTGTTATTTTTGGTATTGCTGTGAGATGTCTGCATATGCCTCTCCAAAATTAACGAAATGTACTTGCTTCACATTTGAGAGCCAGAGAGCTGTAGCCACTATCATACATGAGTATCCAGTAGTGCAATACTGATATTTGCAACTGAGAATTGTGATATTCTAAGTGCTATCAAATGCTGCTGTAATGATTTCAAAATGAGATGGCCTTCTGGTTGGACCTTGCGGAAAAAATATGTGAATATTTGTGTGTTCTTCTCAGGTACTCTCCACTTCACAATATCAAACTACCAGAAGAAGATGGCATCCAGTATCCCTCTATGCTGCTTCTCACAGCAGACCATGATGATCGTGTGGTCCCTCTTCATTCACTGAAGTTTATTGCTACTCTGCAATATGTTGTGGGCCGAAGCCGTAAACAAACCAATCCACTTCTCATCCATGTTGACACCAAGGCTGGGCATGGAGCAGGAAAGCCAACTGCTAAAGTTATAGAAGAGGTGTCAGATATGTTTGCTTTTGTAGCACGATGCCTAAATCTTGATTGGATTGAATAGGCAAAATTCTTGTTACAGTCTCTTTTAGAAAACAAGGGCTTTAACACCATTTAAGACCAACCAGACTACTACTTGGTGTAGTACTTACATTTAAGAACTGCAGTTTAATATTTTATTGATCCAACCTGCTATGGAGTTTTGATCTTCTGTGCTTCCCTCTTTTTAGCATTTCTTTGAATTTCTTTTCTACTGCGTTCCAACATACATTTTAAATAGCATGTTCAAATAAATAGCTAAGCTACTGTCAGTACTGTTGTGAACATTTAGATTCCAGAGTTTAGCGCTAGTTGGGCTTATTTCATGTAAGCAATTTTAATGTATTTTGCACCTATAAACATATCCAGACCATCTGTAATTAAATGTAAGTACTGTCCACATACTCTGAGCATACTTTATTTACACAGTAATTTATTTAAGAATGTAAATTGAAAAGGTTCAGTAATAACCATGAAATACTGAAGAGCAGGTAATCTGAGTAATTAAGTCAAATATTATTAAAAAGTTTATATTTCATGTTGTTCATGACAGTATATTACAGTCTGTAATAATGATGTTGCTAAATTGTTTTTTCTTTCCGAAGAGGCTTCCAAGTGTCACCAGTTTTCTCTTCCCTCATTTATTTCCACATAGAATAGAAAATTGGAGACTGGAAAACTTGAAAAATTCTTTGAATCTCACTGTAATCTTTTTCCAATTACACAGGTACTCTTAACACTGTTGCCTGTCTGCTGTTAGCTCTTTAACTGTTTCTAACAGCAGACCAGACACAGGTTAAAATAAAAAAAAAAAACTGTCCAGATTGTTCAAATTCATTTTTTCCTGATGCTTTTGACAGAGTGTTCTCTAACAAGCCAAAATCTGAACATATATATGATCTAGTTCTGGCTGCAGAACAAGAGCACATAGTCAGATTCCGTAATGATTTCACAAACACACAGGATTTGAACTGCCATTTCATATCTTTCTCATCTAGGCTGTAAAGCTATTAAGTAGATGTGAATATTTGCTTGTAAACTGTCTAAACTCCAGTGCAGTGCTGCAATTAGCTTTTGATTTTGCAGAGTAAAAAGATATTCTACCAATTGTTATCAGTCCTATTGCCCCTCCAGAAAACACTGCCATTTCTCAGTTTTGGATAACCTATTAGTATACTTTTCCAGAATCACGCTTGTCATATTCATACTCAGACCCTAAGGCTGTATTTTACTCTGAGCTCAGAGTTTTATATTTAAGCAAGCAATATCTCAGCCTGGGAAGAGGAGGAAGTGGTGTCTAAAAGAGGAACCAGGCTGCTGTTTATTTGTACCAGATTTACATTATGTTTCTTTCACACTCTGGGGCTTTTGCTGATTCCTTCTGCAATCCGGGAATAATCATTCCTCCCAGCACCTTGTAATCCATAATTTGATTTCAGGCAAAAAACAAGGATTTCTGCTTTCCTATGAAATATCAGAGGGTACCATACCTAAACCCTGGATGTGGTCTGGGGTGGGTTTGTATATCATTATTGTTTCTTTCAGGCATTACAGTTTCTTTCAGGTACTTTATGGACTGATGTGCTCTATCACAGCATTGAATTAGACAGTCAGAGAAAATGGGTTCAGGTTCTGCCCCCACTCCTTAGTTCAAGGGTTGTGAACTGTTTTCCGAGACATCTGGGAAGTTTCAACAGCTGCCATGCAATGGCCGAAACAAAGCACGCAAACCATCTTTGCTTGTAGTCTCACAGTTGCCGCATCTGGCCTTTTATTGAATGCTGTAATATCATTAGAGGGCAGTAATAGGAGCTTTGCAGGTTAGCGTGTGTGGAAAACCCATTCTTTGGACCTCTGTGAAACAGGCATGAATTGTATCTGTGCCTTGGATTGCAGAGGCTGGGATGCAGCCTCCTCAGTCATCTCTTCATGTCTTTGTCCCTAAAAATGCTTTTTGTTGTTCTCCAGCTGCTCAAACGCAATGCTTCTGCCACAGGATAAAAATAATTCACTTTTTTCCTGACATTTTCTGCTGAGCTGAGCTCCCTGGATAACTTAATATCAAGTCAGATGACCAATAGTGTGGGGAGTTTGAAAACATTTCTGCTTAAGTGGCAATCAAAAGTAGTGAAGGTGGAGCTAGTTTGCTGAAGACACTACTCACAAAATAAGAAGAGTTCAAGAGTATCCTTGTAAAAAGCTGGTATCTCAATGAGAAAGGCATTTTGTTTCCATAACAAGGTCTTAATTTTTACTTTTAATTGATCTTCACCAGGTATGCCAAGTAGGGGATTCAGGTGCCCAAAAAGGATGCTGTAGAGCTGTCCTGTTAGCTGAATTGCTTCTTTCAGTACAGAAAGGGTCATGGCTCCAAATAGAATCCGTAATTAACTCAGAGCAAGTAATGCTCTTGCAATATAGTGAGATTTAAACTTTCAGGGTTTGGATTAAGTATACTTGGAACCGCCATTCCTGTTCTATAAAGCCATAATGAAATCTCAGTTAATCCGATTTCAAGGTTAACTTCTTTTCTCTATAGTGGAAATGCTACTTCATGGAAAGGCTCTGTATTTTGTGCCTTTTATTTCCAGTGCGTGAAGCAGAATTCACTAGGTGGATACAGGGCAAGGTAACCTCCTCACAACTACTTTTTCAAAAATCATGTTTCTTACAAAAATTGATGCCAATGTTTTGTGCCAAGACCAAAAGCAGAAAAATCTTTAAAGTCATATAGGAAGCTTATGTTACATGAATCAAAATCTGTTTTTAAGTGGAAATAAAAGAATAAATTTCTACGTGTTGCTCACTTCTGATATTCTTCACATCTTAGTTGTCTTCACTCCAGTGAGAATATGTTGGCATCAGAATTGATACTGCACCCTCCCCAGCAATACAGCCACAAGATCTAACGGCAGAGCAAGAGCAGCTGGTCTCTGGACCATATACAGAATAAATTAAGTCCAGACAGATTTGGAGACACCTGTTCCTGGCACCTAGGATTTGCCCTATTTTACTAGGATTTTCTTGACTTGACTCTACCTTGCCATCTGTCTGTAGGAAGACAGAAATATGAGCCACAGTACTTTTGAGATGGATACTGCAGGCAACAGCTTTCAAACATCTATGTTGTCAGGTCATTGATTTATTTTTAGCTTGAGGTAGCCCCTCAGGATTGCAGAAGGATCTGCTTATAGACTCTTCCTCACAGCCTCTTCTGTGAAGGGAGCTTTCCAAGCTGGGTAGGATTTAGCAGGGAGAGCCAAGAGAGGGACTTGGAAGCCAAGCTAATAAACAGCCACCCACTTTTCTGCCAAGGTCTTCTACTTTGAAAATCTTTAATAGACAACTTCAGTGCAATTGCCTCTTCATGTAGACCTCTTGGGATTTTGGATAGTCCATGCTGTTTGAACAGCCAGGTTTGGCAACTTTTTTCTTCTCTCCGTGTGTTCTTTTAATTACTTCTGTCTTACTATTATTGCATGCCAAGGAAAGCAAATGTGTTCCTCTGGCCTTTTTTTTCCTTGTCTACGTGGGAAGGGGAGGTGGGATGTCCTTCTATTTCTCATGTCTCTTGAGATAGCCAAGATGATACTTTTTATAAGGTGTGTCTTCGTGTAACATTATTCCATGAATAGCCATTTCTGAATAACCTCATGTCTTCATTCATGGAAGAGAAATCCCAGTGATGGAGTCTTTCAGTGGAAGGTAGGCTACCTACTAGCATCTCCAGAAATATACTGAAATTCTGGATTTTACTCTAGCAGGAGTAACAGAGGCAAGGAACAAACTTGCTGCTCACTCCCTTGCCCCATAGCAAGGTAAGTTTAATGCTCAAACTCTGAGTGGCAAGAGTCAATTCATGGTGACTTTCGCTGAAGCTTTTTAGCTTCCACAACAGATGCTGCATGAGAGCTGGAGTCAGTGGATCAGCATCTCTGCAAATCTGATGTTTCTAGCCTGCCAGGTGCTGTTCAGAAGCCTACAATTTGTGTATGTGCATTACTTTCACTGCGTATCGGGCCTTCTCTGTCCAAAAAGGAAGGAAACATTCTTCCTGAACCCCTTGAAGAGGGTGGAGTTTGCATGCAGTTTTAACAAACATACATGTTACATGTATATCTGATAGTGCTAACTGAAGTATTAAACTAGACATTTTTCTATAACCTAAACAGTGCAATTTTAGGCCCAGAATATTATTTGTAATTTTCATCTTGGCATCACTGTCAAAATATAAGAGGGAAAATCAGAAGAAAAGGAAAAGAATGGCTTCTTTTTAAAGTATTCATATTGATCTGACCCTGTGGGATAAAGAGTCAGGATAGAGATGGAGAACATTCATTGTATGGATTCTAGAATAAGCATCCTATTTTGTTGTTATTTCCCCAGAAATGTAGGGCATGGAATTTCCTTGTTTCAGGAAACAAGATCGTACTAGAAGTGCAAGATTGCATGTGGTGAAGCTACAGACAGGCTGTAGGTTGAGCTGCATGAAATACCTTAATTCAGCAGAGGCACCTGAGCTCATAGGTGGTAATTCCTTTTAGGTCTTAACACCATCATTTCCATGCTGCTTTTCTTTCCCTGTGAAGACCTGTACATAACCTCTTAACATCTCAAGAGATGAGCAGATGAACATTAAGATGCATTGCATTTCATATATATGCCATCCAATATATCCTTTACTCTTGTGGGACTCTGAAAGTGCCAGAAGACAGTAGCAACACTAAAAAATCATTGTTCTGACACCTAGCAGTCATTGAACAACAGTGAGCATATCAAGTAACAGAGGAATTTATTTATTAGTTAAACACTAGTTAATGCAATTTTTCAGAAGTTTTGATGAGAATGTTTAGCTGGTGAAAAACTGCTTTCCGTGTTGCTTTGTGCTCTTAGGCTATTTCTTGGTGTGCAGCAAGAGCACGTCATCTTGACAGCAAATGACAGAGCACTGTGATATGGACTGTTCTTTCCTTCCTGGGAAAGAAACTGAATAAAAGGTTCAGTTATTTCACTACTCAGTATCCTTTGGAGTTGTGACAAGAACAGATAAGCAATACTCAGTGTTTTCTGTTTATTTCAAATGAAACAGTGTCATTTCTCAACAAATATGTTTTTTGGTAGTGTTATATTTTCGAAGGAAGTTCTGCTGTAGTTCAGCATGCCTTGAAATGTAGGTATGTGCAGATACCTATTTCAGTAGCTTGACCAAGTTGGTAAGCACATTTAACAACAGTTTGTATAGTTTGCGTAGATAATTAACATTTTGCTGCTTTGCACTGAAATTCATTTTAGGTTTTAGTTTAAAGCTTCTCAGTTAGAAAGACGTTTTCATCATGAATATACAACTGGAATAAAACTTCAGACTTAAGACCCCTCATAACAGCCCAAGCTTCAGCTTGTATATGGTTTACCTTGCATCTTGCATTTCACTGGATAGGCATGCATTTTAGGAAAACTTTGCCTTACTGTAAAAAAGAAGACAAGCATTCATGATTAGTGCCTCTAAACTGCAGAGCTTGGGAAACCTGTTTTGCTGACAGTACATAAACAGACCTTCTGCTATATTTTGAAATTAGAGAGACTGCTTTTCCTAATTAGAGATGCCCAGACCTCTTCAAGCTCTCAGGAAGCGCATATCCAAATCTGATCTTTGCAATAGCACCCATCACTTGAAATTCCTAAAAGAAAAAGTTCTTGAAATTCCTTTTTTTTTTTTTTTTTCAATGTGAGTATCCTCCAGTGCTAGCTTGGAGTTCTGGCTGCCAAGGACAGACTGGAAAACATCCTCCTCTCACAGATGACAGTCATTCACACAACAAAACTGTCATTAAACAGTTTGCTGCCGTGGGCCTGCTGCCCATTCTTCCTGTATGGTGAAGGCTTCCAAAGCCTTTGCACTTGCCAGAGGAAGTAGATTGAGGGGGAAGGGTATCAAAGTTACAAAATTGCTTCCAGCTAATGAATTAGAAACCCTATTGAGACCATTTCATTAGAGCTTTTGGACAGCATTTGTTATTTTTGATGCTTGTTCCTTTTGGTGAGAATTAAGCAGCCTGTTCTGCCAACTGGGGACACCAGTGCTGGGTGAGAGAAAGAAGCACTGTGATGGTGCACATCACCTGGAGAGGCATGCTGGAAAACATGCTTTCAGTTAATTTGGGTTTAATACCAAAGTGCATTGACTTCTGCTTTACTTACCTAATTAGGTTCTTTTCAAGGGAATATCCATCCGAGCATTGATTGCAGAGGGTAGTCAAATCCTATTTAGTCCACCAGAGTGGCTGTATCCCTGGCATGGGGGCAAGACACCTATTGCAGCAAGACCTGTCAGAAACATGGGGAACAATCACCATCCAAACACAAGTGTCACATCTCTTAGTGGATAATCAAATAAGAACTGTGTATCTTTATTTTTGCGTACGCAGACCTATGGAACTGAAGGAAGAGCCGTACTCCCTGGCTTTCATAGGCTGGTTTTGCAGCGTGTTGGCTGTAGCTCATCCCAAGCTCCTGAACCAGCCATTGTGCTGGTGCTTAGCTGTAGTCACTGAACTGTGGAAGTTCTCTATTTGGCTGTTATTTTAGGAGCTGAGGATAAAGGACAAGTGACCTGAAGAGGGATGTGATAGATTGACTCATTTAACCACTCAGCCACTTAACCCTGCTCTGCAGGCCTTGATCCAAGGTTGCCGCCAGTGCAGGATGCTGTAGGGCATCCTCCATTAGCAGCTGAGGGCTGTGGAGCTGCAGTGGAAGACAGATTTTGATCAGTAGAGTTGACTATCTCTAGCCTGCTGGAAAAGCACAGCAGCCTCTAGCTGAGCCTCCCCTCCCAACCATCCACTGCATCACTGACAGGGATCTGAATCTCTGTGATGTGGCAATGTGCCAAGACTTGGACATTGCCCAGATGCCAGCTCTGTCTCAGGCTCCCCTGAGGGCATAGGTTTTCCATTTAGCACCCCTTTTCCCAATGAGCTGGAGCCATGGCCTTGCTCCCAGTCCATGGAGCCAAGAAGGGGCACTATGGCTCCCACGAGCCATCCCTGGGCGTCCTAGGACCACCTCATACAACACCCAGCCCACACAGATGCTGTTGGACACCACAGGTACATCCCTGCCAGCAGCTAGCAGGATGACTCCAACATTTTTTGTACATGATGGCAGTCCCTGTGAAAAGGTTGTAATTGCCAAGCATGTCTGTCTGTCAAGCTCAAGAGCTTCTTACTCATTTCCTGGGGTTTCCCAGGGGAAGAATGGTCTGTTTGCTATACGTGTCAGGGAGCAGTGAGGGCCAGCTGCTCCCTGAGGGAAGGGGAGCCAGGAGCCGAGGGCGACCCCAGTGCCAGCCATGCCCTTCCTGATGGGGCACAGTCCCACAGGGTCTGACCATGGCAGGCAGAGCCAGGTGTTGACAACAGGGTCCATCTGCATCCCCAGACATGGCAAAGGAAGGAACCAGGCCCAAGGCCTGGGGAGTCTGGTCAGGACCAAAAGGAGATGAGGCCAGAGAAAGGGCTGGAGACAAGCTACAATACGTGTCCAAAGGGGTCCAGCCAGGAGACCAGCTACCTACAGCGTCAGGCCAGGTCTACCCCCAGGCAGGGCTGCAGACAGCACACCTACAGTACAGCTCAGGCAGGGGCAGGGGCTGGGGCTGGGCCTGAGCCAGAATGGGGTCCTGGGCCAAAATGGGGTCCTGGGCCATGGGCAGGGTGGAGGTCCCAGAGCAGGCCAGTAAGGCCTGGTGGTGCTTTCAGGGCCTGACAACGAATTCATGTGCTGAGACTTGATTGGAGCCATACAGGCAGGTAATAGGATTTAAATGTTTACAGGTAACTACTGATATATTAACAGGGGCCACTCAGAGGTGTCCATGCCCTGAGGGCTGCAGGTCTTCAGACCCCCTTGTGCTCAGTGTTTCCAGGGGCTCGCTCACGCAACTTAAGGCTTAACATGCCAGCTACTCCGAATCCCATTTTGAGCTCTAGGTTTACTTACCTTCCATTCTCATACAGGTCTGGTAGACACCCCATTGAATTTTGACATCTTTTTTGGAGAGCCTGGCTCCTAAAATTAGATATTGATACCCTCAATTTAACTGGCAGTTAACTCCCATATCAGAGTTAGCCTGGGGCATCTCCATTTGACTTTAAAATCCTTTAAGTGCCTTTCTGTCCAGACCCAGTCTACCCAATTCAAATAACACAGTAAGTACCTCATTTGGGGCTAGGGGCGTTGGCTCTGCATTTCAGGCTATTCAGGTTACACATATAGGTATGTATACTTAGCCAGGCAGCTGAAGGTTGTGTCTTGTAGTTCCTAACTTGTGCCTGACTTTACTGGATATGGCCCATTATGAAAAGCTTTATATCTCTTTAAATAAATAAATCCTGGTTCCTCAAGGTTCTCAGTGTTCCCGACATCTGGTCAGATTCAAACAGCTGGTGATAAGTCACTCTGGCAAAGAAACATTTTTTCTTCCACTCTTTTGTCCCCAAATGTGATACTCCTCCAGGTGACACCAGCCCTAAGGCAGAAGGCTGGGGGTAATCATTTTTGCATGCACTGTACTAAAATTTGGAAGGCCTCATGGGCTTGCACATGCACAGCCCCCCACGACCCTGACGCATGCCGTCCTTGCAGCTGGCAGCTCTGTAACACCGTGTGGATAAAAAAAGATCAGCTCATTTCGTACATGAAACCACCAGGTGATGTAAGAAAGTGTTGGGAGGCTTGTGGCTGCTGCAGGGACCACAGAGCCCGCAGGTGCCTGGTGGCGATGCCGGCCCCGGGGAGGACTCCTTCGGGACGGGCTTGTGGCTCTGCAGCCTCATCTGCCAAGCCTGGGAGTACACTTGCTGCTGCCAGTATATTTAATGCTTCTGTCATCGTCCAGTTCCTGTAGTGACTAATACACCGACTCACAGAGGGCTGTGCTGCCTGTACAAGTGCCAGAGCAATGCTTCCTCCTGACACAGGTCTGGGCTGCTGAGGGAAACGGGCTTCTTGGGAACGTGGGCAATATATCTGAAGCCTGAAGTCTCTAAGGCCATACTGTTTTTTCTCAGCAAAGGCCTGAATGCTGTCAAATTACAGTGACAACGTTTCTCATCCTTTAAGTATAAGCTTCCCCTGCACTCAAAGCATTTTTTTATTAGTGTACTCATCTCATTTGTGGGATTTCTCTGTTATTCAGAATGACAACAGATGTCTAGAAAGGCTAATCATTCTGGTGTTCACGTCCTAGGAAGTCTGTGCGAGCTTTCTGGAAGACCATGTCATCCTTATTTCTAGCAAAAAAATTGCTGGAAAATGCCACTGACCTGGAAGCCAGCCTCCCAGGAAGCTGGTGCTCCAGGAAGGAAACAAGCAAGCAGTAAATTTTCATAATAGGTCTTCAGAAAAAGGGTGCGCTTTATTTTCATGCAGGCACTTTCACTAAGGTCAGGAGTGTGGTTTCCCCCCTCCCTGAGACGCTGGGCTCTCAGCGGGGGCTGCACGGCCCTGCTGTCAGAGCAGGAGGGGCTGCTGCCACCTCCACTCGCACAGGCTGGCCGGGCGCGAGGCCAGCAGGGGACAAGGCAAGCAGGAGTCTGACCCTGCCACTGAATAAATGGGGCCTGTAATTCAGTACGAAGGAGAAGTCCGTCTTGTTGGTATTACAGCCCGGTCCAGGTCAGGCCACGTGTGGGATAGAGAGTTCTGGATACCCAGAAACGATGAGAGATATCACTCAGGGGAAGCTGTGGATGAATTTGCAGGGTTTTCTGAATCTCAGTTTCAGACTTAACTGAGGCAGCCCGACTCCAGTTTCAGGCACATAAATTCTCTTACTGACTCTGACCCTGTACCTTACAGCAGCCTCATCATCTTCCTCATTCTCCCATCCAGTTCTGTCTGCACTGTATTAAACAGTGCAGGAATATCTTATTTTTCTTACTTGCTTTAAGCTCCACAAGGTGCTCTCATTTTTCCTAATCACGCTATGCCTGCTCATTTTTCATTCTTCAGCCTTCTTACTGTTTTAACCTTGCCTACTCCTTGAATTATCTGGAGCTTTATCATGCAGGAATTACTATGAAGCTTATGGCAAAAACAAACTTGTACCAGCCTCTCACACACGCGTGCGCACACACAGACCTTTCCTCAGGGCTTTGCTTAATTTTCTCTCTGCTTTGTTGCAGATCACTTATTAGAAATCCGCAGAGCCAATTTCCAAAGACGAGTTGTTCTCATTGGATGACATATGCTTCCTGCACACATGGCCCCGCAAAGGATTATGCTTCACTCAAACCTTATTTCTGGGATGCAATGGGGACTTAAGACAACGTGCTGATTTTCCATAGAGGACTGAATTTCCCCCAACTGGGAATGTTTGGTACCAGAGTGACAATTCCTGTTCTGCCCTCTGGTTTTAATCCTGACTTTCTCTGCACTTTCACCATCTGCTGCTAAGTCCAGCAGTCATCTTTTGAAGGAACACCTCCTGAGCTGCCATGGATTTCACAAACTTTCTCTTCAGGTGTTTCTGCAAGGATTGCATGTCCCCAGTTAACAGTCAGCACTACCAGATGCCCAAGACATATCGTTGCTCTGAACTTCACCCTGGTCTGTTTAATTAGCTCCCCTAACTGGAGCTAACAGTGATTTAGCTTCTTTTCCTTTCTCTTTCCTCTTTTCCTCAATATTTCACCTGGACAAGCTGTCCCTACAGACTGCTGCCACCTCTTGTGTACGTTCTTTCATTATCTTATTCCTTGAAGCTGCCAACAAAATCACTTGTATAACTTTTGCTGTTTGCACTGGAAGAGGTATAACTGCTAGAACAGTGGTTTAGACACTACAGCAGTTACTTACAGCAGTAACTGTCTGAAACGCATAGCCCCAAGAGGGTGTTGGGTCGTCTCCTCCTACAAACCTCATGTAGCTTTCGTTGTTGTATCCCTTGAGGAAACAGATAGAATATGTTTGTCTGGCATCACATTTCCCTAGTCTCATTTCAAGCAAACAAAGCCAATGAGGTTTAAATCAAATAAAATCCAACAGAATGGAAGAGTTTAGGGATCCTACAAGTGTACCGCTGTTCCCCCGCCGGCTTTGCAGTACTGGAAGCTGAGAAGTGACTGACCAGCACAAGGCTGTCCTCACCCAGAGCACAACACTCAGTGCCAGTTTTCCAATTAGTCAATGAACTTTCGGGTCAGACCCAAAAATAACAGGGAAGTTTTAATACAAACGTACTTTTGAAGTTGCAGCATCTTCAGAAATTCAGCATTGAACCGCCTTAGTTCTGCCTTTAAAAGACAGAGCAGAAGTCAAAAAGAAAAGTGCATATGAAAAGCAGTCTATCAGCTGCCTGTTAGGAGAGACTGAAAAATTAGGAATTTTTCATTCAGAGAAGAGTGAAACAGGGGAGGGCATGAAAGATATATTAATCATAAACACTGTAGAGAAGAAAAGTTAGGTACTATAATCTGTGCTTTCTCTAGAAACAAAAAGACATTCAAAGAAGATAAAGAGGCAAAACTTTTTTAAGTGGTGAAAGGGAATAGTTTCACCCAATGTATGATTAATCTGCAGGTCTCCCTGCCACAAGAGGTTATAGGGGTTGAGTGCAGGATTTAAAGAATAGTTAGACATATACAGGCTAATAAAAATGTACATCACCATCTGTGATGGCTGAAACTTAGAAAAATATCCACAGATTTTGTAGCAGAAAGCACAAAATGCAGATCATGGTTACCTGGAAGTGACCCTTGCCTCAAAGGTGAAGGCAGTCCCCTCTGGACCGGGGCTCACTAGTTTTACATGCAATTTATTGTCAAAGTGGAACTAACCAGGAGCGCTCTCAGGTCTCTGTGAGGTGCAGCGAGGATTATTCAGCATGGACAGATGGTATGAGAAAAGTGAGGAAGATGTTTCAAAAAGGAGAGAAATATTTTGCTTAATTCTTAAAGCTGTTTTCAGCCTTTGTGATCTCCGCTGAATAAAAGAGCGATAGAAGAATATGACTGAAGCCATTTAGCCATTTAAAAGGGAATACGATTATAAATATGCTCAAATTTTGCTTTGAATGCTCTCACCATTAATGAGATTTTTCAACCAAAGGATCTGCACTTATATGCTCGGTCCTTGCATTTCTTCATCACCTGTGATGACCTGACATATTTTGGTATCTGTGTGGGAAGGTTTAGAAAAACAATATTTTGAAAGAGAGAATCAGACTTTTTCTGTTAAGTAAAATGCTTAGAGACACTTTTATGCAAGGGGTTATGTAAATACCTATGCATTATCACAAACTTACCACTTGGATTTATGTGAGGGTCTATCAAGGCGTTTCCTGAGTCTTTGCTTTCTGAACAAGGCAAAACTAAGCTTTTGATGTCAGCTCTTATTACTGGAAATGCCTTTAAACACCTACACATCTTTTGCTCTACTTGCACTTAATTATAAGCCCATTTGACAATTACAATCTAATTAATGTGATTTCCTTTCAGTCTTTTTTCTCCTCTCTTCTGACTTAATTGACTACTCTACAGATGCTAATGTTGATGCCAGTGCAGTCTTGGCCTGTGCCTTTAACTTCCATTTTCCATCCATGCTAAACTTGCGCAGAACACTGGGTTTTCAGTTTTCTGGTCAAACTCAAAAATAATGTATTCAATGTGGGGTTTATTCACTGAAATGAGTTTCCTGAAATTCATTTGGAATTGAAGAAAGCATGTCATTTGACCAGGAAAAAAATTAAGCACATCTATCCCAGAAGAGAAGCAGTTTGAAAATGAAATGGTTTGACTTTGCCAGCATTTTTTGAGGTTCTTTTCCAACAGTTCGCTGAATTTGTCATGAACACATCACTGTGGGCAACCAGAATATGTAGTCTTCAGTGAAGAATTTGCTCCTACTTCTGCCCTCCACAGTCCTTCATAAACTACCTTACCATAAGACTATATAATCTTTCAAGCCATTTCTAAACATACATAAGATTGTGAGAGATTTTTTGGTATGTTCCCACCTTTAATTTTATAAAGCTTTCTTAAGGAACAGGTCTTCTTCTAATCCTTTGATTTTTCCTATCCCATTGTTGCTAAAAACGTAAAAGCCATCAACAGGAGCTAGAGCACATCATTAATCAGTGCCACCCGCAAAATTCTTGCCGGTATCTTGAAGTAGCACTTGGAGGAATATTTCTCAGCCTCCATTCATAATCAGTGACTTCTTGCTTATCATTTTTACTGCAGTGACAGTTTTGCAGGATCAAGAGGCTGCCATGTATGTCCTCTGTTGCATTTCCAGCAGGGTGCAGTTATGTTTTAGTATCACTAAACTCATAGTTGACTGCGAGTTTCTTCCCCATCGTAGCTGTCCTCTTCAAACATTTCCACTGGACAAAAAATTGATTTGATTCCTCTCTGGCTATTTTGTGTGATGGATCCTTATCACAGGAGCAGCAAATTTTCTTCTTTTTCCTGTTCTTCACGTTTTTTATTTCACTTTCCCCATACAGCCTCAGGTAAAGGTAGAAGGTAAAATTCTGATCTTCTGGTGGGAGTCTCAAACCGGAGTGAGAAATTGTGGGTTTCAGCCTCCTTCATCATTTTCATTTTTCAGAAAACCCTGAACAAACAAGAAGGGGTTCCCAGGTACAAAGCAGTGGGCACGCAAAAGCTGCCAGCCTCCCGCTGCGTGGGAGCCCCAGCGCATCGCGGACCTCTGCCATGTCCGTAAATGGTTCATAAACTTCCCGTCGGCGATGCTTTCCCTGAGTGGCCGCCTTTTCTGTTAGAAACTGAGGCTACAGGTCACGCGGAAAGCACAGGGCAAAGACGTGAATAATTCCAGGAGTAAAAAGAGCAGCTGGATGGGGACATGGACTCCCTTTGCCCTGACATCACATTTCCTATGGAGACTAATGGAAGCTGCGTGTGTGCCGAGGGGAGGAGAGAGGGCAGCCCCACACAGAAAGACACCCTTTTGCACACTCGGAACAAAGTTGTCAGGAGCCAACTGGAAGATTTTTTTTAAGCCTTTTAGACAGTTCGGTTTATATTATCCCATCTTTAGTTCATTCTTGTTCACTTACTATAGTGTTACAATGAATCTCATGGATACATCTTTGGAGGGAAAATATCTTTTTGTTTGCCAACAGCAATAAAAAAATGTTAAGATTAACTGCTGTTGTCCGCTCTGTTAACAATGTCTTTTGTAGATTTGTCCAATCTTAGTTAATGTTTTTTTTCTGGCATAGTAATGCATTAGCTATTGTACTCTGTCAAAAGCAAAAAATTCCATTTCTTTATGTGCTAAAACCTGGGAGAAAAATTGTCCTTCGTAATTCCTGTCAAAATTCCATTATACTGAAAGGGAAAAGTGATCTTGTATTTTACATACAAAAAAAAAAAAAGATGTCTCAAAGGCTGCAGTGCCTCTGCTACATGAAGAATATTTTTCCACTTCAGTGCAGACAATATATACATTACATCCCTCCAAGTCTTTCTTTCATATAATGTTATGTGGAAGAATTGCAATGACTTTTGTTTCACATCAGAATTAATCAAAATACTACAATGGGAGAAAAAACAATTTATTTTCCAAAAAATCTTCAAACCTGATAAATTCTCAGCAGAAATCTGTGGAATAAAAATATAGTCCTTAACCTTCTAAATAAACTATATGATAAAGTTGCAGCATATAATTCAGCACCTCTGGAGTATTGCACCAGAGACAGCAGGACGAATCTATGACAGCTGGAGTTGAAAAGACAAACTTCTTCCCTAATATAAATTCTCCTAACTTCAACAAATTCAAGGAAGCCATAATGATTTATACTTTCTCCAGAGTGTTTTCAGTAGTTTCTTTTGTAAATAGAAGGGTGAAAGTATGAAGAAAAGAAAGTATAATTTTAGATAAATATAAAAAGAATGGAGACTGTGTGAAGCCTACTAAGGACCTCCTTGTTCAAATATTACTTAGCTAGCAAATGCTTACCCCTTACAGCTGTATGTCATACAGAAAAAACAGAGGTATATTTTTTAATTATGTTTAGAAAAGTAATCTTTTATGTCACACATCGCCCCGTGTCAGCCAAGCTAACTAGCGATTGCTAATAAATACCAGTTCAATGGTACGTCATTAAGGGAGCAGCTCAGTTGCCCACACACAGGTGTCTAGTGGCATCTGAGAAGCTCTTGGGCATATCCGCAGCCTCCAGACGCTCCCAAAGTGCCCTGGTTTCCCAGGCCTTGCGTGGCATCCGCCAGCACTGCCCAGCTGTCCCCAACACCCTGACAACATCTCAGGTTGCGCTAGATCCCTGTGTCTGTGCAACAGCACCCTCCCTGCAGGGCAGGAGCCAGCTCTAGGGTAAGTTGCCTAAATTTAGATGTCTGCATGCAAGGGAGGTGTCCCGTGCCATCTACCAGCCCGGGCTGTATGAGGTAACCAAGCAGGTCAGGGCTGGCTAACATGAGTCAGGATCTGCAGGAGATCCTCTGGAGAGGCCCCGGAGGCCACCCAGGATACCCTGGGGCATCTCCAAGGTCACAGATACCCTTATTCAGGCACTAGGCTCCAGCCCGAGTGCATGGAGGGGGAGAGCCCAGAAGCATGGACCAGAAGGGGAGCCCGACCCCAGCTCACACATGCCCAATACATGCATGTCCTCTGCGTGGGCAGTGCTAAGAGACTGCTACAAGGAAAGTCTCAAGTTGCCCAAGCATTAGCCATCCAAAAAGCACCTCAGTTATATTCACCTTCTTTGCCCAAGTAGGGTTTGAAAGCGGGTTCCCAGTCACAAGTCTGCCACACAAGATCCCTGTCCTGTAGAGCTTACTCCTGACTTTAAAATCCAAATGTTTAAATATGTTTTAACACTACCCTGCTGCTACAAGAACACAGAATTTAGATGCTACTCACTCCCTTGGCTTCAAATATAGAAACTGTCCAGCAACTACGAATATGAATATAGTCTTTATCAAGTGGCATTTTATTAATTTTGAATGTTTTTTTGTCCTCAGATGATAACAGAGGGAACTTTGATGCAAAGCTAGCTTTTTTTAAAGGGGGCGGTCTCAGCAGCTGAATGTCAGTAGTGCAAAGCTCTTTGGTTAGCAATGTAAGTATGGACTTTAGGAAGGCTTTGGAGTTACTTTGAAAATTGGGAGCTTAGTTCATCTGTTCAGGTGCTGAGTCTTTGCTTTTGGAGTCTACTTCATAAGCCGATTTTTCTGTATAAACCATCTGTGAATACTTTAAAGAACTGAAAAGTGAAGTCGTTGCATATTGCCCACCATGTGATACGAGGTTGCTCTTTTTTGATCTCACATGTTTTCTGCATTCATCCGTTTTACAAACAAAATACCTTCTGCTGGCTCAGAAGAAGTGGAGATGTCATCCTAAGCCTGGTTAAGTCTCCTACTTTTCCGTGCCCCGAACAAACAGCTACAAAAGGGATTTTGGCACCAGGCTGTTACCACCATGCCTCAGTGAACACCTTAGTCTAATGCTTAGACCCTGAAAATTTTTACTCAAACACCATCTAATCCCATATCACAAGCACCTAGACTTCCTAGTGCCTAAATTTCTTAAATGGCATCTTTTGTACATGCACAGGAAAATTCTGAGTTATGCAATAAGGTATCAACCTTACATTTAAAGGCTGTTGGGTCCATTACTCTGGTGGGTGTCCCTGTAGCAGCCCAGCCAAAGTCTGCACAGAGAGCAGAGCACCAACGCAAGAGAGGATTGCGCTTGGAAGGTGCCGAGAAGCCATGGGCCTTGGTGTTTGAGACTGCTGCCTTCATATAGTTATTATTCTGCTACTCTAGCACATATTCTTCTGCTAGTTTATGAGACAGTGGCTGAAAAGAAGGCTTTTTTGCGATTTTTCTCAAAGATTCTTTCACAGAGGAATGATGGGTCTATTTGACAAAGAGTGTAAAGAGCAGCTGGTCCATACAGAAAGAAACCCAAGCTAATTATAAACACTTCTGTCTATACCTCATATCCCTTTTTTTTAAATTTCTTCTCTGATTTGATTTCATTTTAGTACCAGGGAAATAAGATCTTTTGCTTTAAGAGTTCATCTGCTCTTGCTTGTCATAATTTAGAAGCTCATAATCCTCTCTTTGTGACTTTGCAGGCATGCACTGAAACCCATTATGTCAAGGACAAAGTACGATAGTTCCAGGCATGTGGAATAAGAACAACAGATGAGAAACAAGAACAGATGCAAGTTAACTGCTAAAGACAGAGAGTTATATTGTAGCCTTCCACAAGAAAACTCAGGAAAGAAGGAAAGCAATTCAATAGCATTGTCTATACCCTGGGGATTCTTTCTAAAACTTCTCACCATCATTAACAGCAATGGAACTGATCAGATCAAAATATGTCTTTGCAAAGGAAAAGTATCATGCTAAAAAATGTTACCTCAAACACGGTGTTAAATACAACTTAGCCCTTTGCGTAACCGTGTCTCGGTTAGCCTTAGGTTCCTTTTAGTACCAACCATGTTTGATGGCTTTACTTCAAAGCATAGTGTTATTTATTTTCCCATAAAATAATGTTTAATATTATTTTGGACAATTGTATTTTGCTTGATCGTTTTTCAGGGATAGATAATGCTGTGAGCTGAGCTGGGTAGAAGTGGTAAAAATGGCAGGAAGTTTTGACAGGCCCTAAACCTAATCAGTCTCATGTTTAAATGTGATTTTGGCCAAAGGAGCCCCATGTTTGTTGAAGAACCTAATATTGCTAATAACACTGCATTGTGCTATAGTTAAGAGTGGTAGAAATTTGTTCAGGGAACACACCAGTCGTAAACGAGACTTTTACATAAACAAGGGGTTTCCACGCAGTATTTTCAGCTAGGAGAGACAAGGAACAAATGGTGGGTTGAAGGGTGCAACACTGGGCTCCAGAGTAAAGGAAGGGGGAAAAAAGCCTATCATTTTATACACTGAACGTTTTTGTTTCCAAACTGCAGACCAGGAACTACTTATTTTTGACTTAAAATAAGTTCTGTTTTTCATAAACTGTTTAAAACTGCTTCTTAAAACATAAGAGGAGAGAGGTTCTTTAAAGAGTGCCTTGTCTCCAGCCATGACCATAAGTGGATGTACTCCTAGGGCAGAGCATAAGACCATAGCCAACGTGCATGATACCACTGCCAAATACGTTTCCAGCTTCCAGCGACTTGCAGCTCAGGGACCTGATGTCTCAAACGTGCTTTCCTTGCACTTAGAAACCCTTGGTAAAGTTGTTTTCCATGAACTTGTCCCACATCCCCTTGAGACCATGTAAACTTTTAGTGTCCATAAGGTCCTGTGTTCACAGGAGTTCACAACCCAAGGACACCCAAGTGTGGAACAATCTCCTGTGATGTCTGCTGAGCCCACCACCTACTACCTTCACCTGATAGTGCCTCATTCCTTTACCAGAAGAAATAGAGACAATTGATCTTTATTCCCTCTTTCCATGCTTTTCATGCTTTCATAAACTTCTGTGAAGTCCCCCTCCCCAGGTGTCTCCTTTGCAGACTGTTTAGTTAGTCCTTTAGTTGTTCCTCATATAGAGGTGGTTTTGTACTTTTGATCATCATTGCTGCTCTCTTCTGAACTTTTTCAGTTTTTCTACATCTGTTTGAGAAGAGAAGACAAGAACTGCATGCAGAGTTCAAGGGATGAGCAAATCATGGACTGATATATTGTCATGGTGATGATGTCTAGTTTGCTCTCTCTTTCCTAGAATTTCCTAAATTTGGTTTGCCTCTTGGGCTGCTTACTGATAGCAAGCATGAACAGTTTTCATGGAACTATCTGTCATAACCCACAGCTTCTGCTGCTGAGGGAAGCAATCAGTCCATCTTTTTATGTATGAAATCAGGATTGTTTTTCCCCCACCTTCATATTTTTCTACACCAAATTTCATCTGCCAGTTTATTGCCCACTCAATCTTGTGTCTCCTGCTGTTCTGCACAATCATCTTTATTATCCTGAATAACTGAATAACTTCATATCATCAGCAAACTTCATTCCTCACCCATCTTCCATTTAATGTATAACTATGTTGAACAGCAAAAGTCCCAGTACAGATTTTATTGCAGGGTTCCTCTCATAATCTCCCTTCACCATGAAGAACTACAGTTTACTCCCACCATCTGGTTCCTTTCTTTTAATAAATTATTTATCCACACAAGAATCTTCCCTCTTGACCCATGGCTGCTTTGTTTCCTTAAAAGCTTTTGGTGAGGGACCTCGTTGAAAGCCTTTTGGAAATCCAAGTTTTATTTTTATTATTCACTTGCTGTTGACATTTTCAAAGAACTCCAGTAGGTCTGTGAGGATTATGTCCATTTATAAAAGCTGTAATGATAATTCTCTAGGAAAAGGGATTCCTGTTATTCCAATCAGGAAAATTTCCTCGGCGAAATGAGAATGTGGGGAATCCAACATGACTAAAACAAGTACTTTTCCATATGACATTTAACCTGGAACTCATTTCCAAAGGAAATCACTGAGGCCAAGAAATCAGCAGGGTTCAAAAGAAGGTTGGGCAACCATATTCACAGTTTGCTTAGCTTATTTCACACTAATGTGGGAAGGGATGTTAAAATTCATCAATCAGGACATAAATGCATATCTCATCATAAAGGCTCAGGATGAGACCTAATGTAGCTTGGTAGAAATCTTTTTATTTTCTGAATACTCCTTTGTTTGAACCTGATCTGATAAAAAAAGGGCATAACACTTAAAGCTTAGTAGAAGAGTCAGCTATTCATCAGACGTGAGGTTGGAGGCTACCAGGCCAGACAGATGACCTGCCTTTCTGCTGGTCACCAGGCTGCAGCACCAGGTTCAGGCCTGAGTGTTTTCTGAAGCTTTCTGAAGCTCTGTTTGTTTTCTTTTGTCCAAAATAAAATGACAGCATCATATTTTTCCAGTGGCTGCAGGGTAATTCTAAGCTATAGAAGTGATGAATATTGAGAATGGTGATTTTTTTAAAAAAAACAAGCACTGAAGAAATAGCATGACTTGTAAAGATCAGTATTTCACTTGCTTGGACTGCATCTGAGAATGAAAACTAAAACTAAATTATCTGTGAAGCTTTTCAACAACTTACTGACTTTCATTTTAAATGCTGGGGCTTGGGTCATAAGTATAAGCTGAGATCTCAAAAATCTTGATTTAAATGATGAAATGTCCTATTTATAATCCTCATATAATAACTGGCAGCACTCCAGGCACTGTCTAAAGTATATTTCTCATATTGGTTTATCTTTGCCTTGCCTTGCCTTGCCTTCCCTTCCCTTCTCTTCCTTTCCCTTTCCCTCCCTTCCCTTCCCTTCCCTTCCCTTCCCTTCCCGTCACATCAAATTGCAGTAGGATAAGATTCTCACACTATTCAAGCTGGATCTTGTGATATGCTGTGTATCACAGACTTTCAATCAATGCTGCAGCATTTCTTAATGATAAACATAAGAGCTGATCAGCACATTGGGAAATATTTTGGTACTCTGCAGAGATAACTTTCTTTTAGGGTGTTTTGTTCCTTTATTCAATAAACTGCACAGTAAAATGTAATATGTTTAAATCATGTTTCCTTTTTTTCTGCGTAATATCTTGTGTCCAGTGCAAATAAAAAACAAAAATAGAATATTAACCCTGTAGATTCCACCTTACTTCTCTAAAACATCTGGTCATAATTTCTACATGCCTCTAGGACTGAGCTAACACATGCATCTCTGACTTAGCTTCAGATTAACTAGAGATACATCTACTCTGCAACTGAGTGTTGCATAGAGATACCCTAGCACAGTTAATTAGCATGCCCAAGGCTCTGTGATTTAGCTAGTCGAAGGTTAGCTTGGCTGTCTCTCTTATATGCTTCTGCCAATGCATGTTAACTTCAGAAAGGTATCTACTACTTAGCACAGAAATGTAAAAAAATTGAGCAGCAATTTTTTGTTTACTCCACTTTGGTTTCCATATTCAGCCCATGACCTGTATTTGAGCATGTTATCCATGCTCGGATACTCTATACATAACCTTCTGCCTATGTAATTAATACAATTAATTACATATGCAGAATATGTTCTGCATATGCAATTAATGTGATTAATTGCATATGCAGAATATGCATATTAATTAATGTAATTTTAGTAGCATTTCATTCATTACTTGTGTGCACTAATACCTACGTGCAACAGTCTTTTGGCGTTCTGGCAGACGGTCTATATTAATGAGTAGGATGACCTCACCAAATTTCCAGTCTTCTAAAACACAGTTTAACGGTCATTTCCACAAATGCTTCTGGCCAGCTTAAGTTCTGACAGCAATTCCATGTACCCTACATTATAGCCTATCTATCTGCAATTGTATTATATTTGTGTTATCCTTTTGGCTAGATGTGTTAGGCAAACCATACGCCTCAAATTGTAAAGACAATGCCAGAGGAGACTAAAGGAAAAAAAAATCCTCAAATACTAAGAATTAGTTCAGACAAACTTTGCTGAAAACATACAGATTATAAAAGGAGTAATTGAGATACTTATTCCAAGTCATTAAGCAACTAGGAAAGATAACTCAATTGAAAGACAATATCCGTAATAAAGAGGAGGAAGATAAAATAATATGTTAAAGTGGATGACACTTTCCAGAAATAATAAGCTATTTCTGAAGTCCCCAAATTGAATTTAGATTGTTATTCATTTTCTTACCTAAGCTTGAATATGTGTGCCTTGTATGAGAGTATATATATTTTGAACTCCATCCTCCCTTATTTTATTGATTTTTCCATCCCATTGTACTGGTTTAGCAATATTCTTGTACTGGTAATACAGCAAAAAGGTGCCCTATGGTCTGAAACGGAATAATTCAATGAGAACAGTATCATGCATCCTGTTTGGGGAAGAGAAGCCCCCAAAACATGGAGTACCAATACTTGCAAATCTGACATATTCTGCTTCGTTTGCAACCTCATGCTGATTTCCATGGTATAGACATATGTTTTCGTGAGCACATTAACCCACTTCTCACTTATTTTCTGGCTGTGTTACTGGGTAGGTCCTGGTACCATATGTGGGCAGGATCTGGTAGAGCATCTGGAGGCGAAGAGGATGAAGAAGGGATTGTTTTGGGAAGCTTTGAGAAGCCAGATGCTCTCTGGCGCTAGGGAAGTCCCCGGTCAGTATTTTGGAGCAAAAAACAGCTGCTCTCACGCTGCAGCACACAGCCAGGGCATGAGCTCTTCAGCGTTTGTATCTGTTTTGATCTGTGCCTAAATAAACGAGGGAAGCACACAAAAATTCACCTATCTCTAAGCTGCTCACCGGACGCTTAGCTGGGGGCTTCTTAGCAGTACGGACAAAACCAAATTGTGCAGAAAGTGGCTGAGTAGCTCTCACTGTAGCTCTTTGCTCATGTAGAGCCGCATCTGAGCTCCCCTGAGCTCAGGGAAAGGCTTTGCTTTTCCGAAATGGGTTTGGAGAAGGCCCACCCAGATTAAATTCAATGAGCTGTGTGTGTGAAAATACAGGCAGGTTTGAACAAGAAAGAAGCATATTAATAGGTGAAAGAAACTCAGTTCTCTTTGCTGCAGTTTTTAATGTGACATTTTCCCCACATGTAAACGTTGCACTCTGAAGAAAAAGACCACTATCAGATTCAGTCAGCTTTGGCTCAAGTACTCTTTGCCTTTTCTTTATCACCCAAAACGTTTAGAAACTATTCAATTTTTTTAAATCTGCTTCTGTAAGTTATTGATTTTGTTTTGACATAGCATATGTACAAGATATTTCTGTATATTCCTTTTTACTAAATTTTCACTTGAATTAAATATTGCTAATAGTGTGCATATAAAGGATGGATCCTTTGTGGCTGGTTGTGCTTCATAATGGAATAATTTTATTTTGGTCTTCCCTTTAACGTCATTGAATTTTAGCTAAACTCTGCACCCTAAAGCACTCCATCTGATAGCCAAATGTGGTAGATTCCTGCTTAACTTCTACCCTTCCTTGTTTCCTGTCACTGTAAATTGGTTACTGCATACCATTAAAGATGAAACATATTAAACTAATCCTCTAGTACTTCTTTTTTTTCCATGTTGAATTACTGGATTAAAGTAACCCAGTTACTGACACTTAAATAAGTTGGTGTATAAACCAACATCATGAATTATTTCCACTAATATGAAGTCCATTGGTGCCAAGAAAAGGATGGCAATCAACGTTTTCTGTGTGTCTTGTGCTAAGCAGCCAGAAAGGAATACCTAAACTCAGGATTTACTGATTTAAATTCAGTGCAAAAGCATTTTCCATGCTCATAGCCACTTTCATTAAATCAATCCTAATCTTTCAGCAATGGCATGAATGCCATTATGCAAATAAGCCACTGCCTTTTACGCTTGCAAAAACGATGACACCTATACAAAGATTGCTGAAGCTATTTCATAGTGGCAGTGACTGAACTTCATAAATCCTGATTTGTAAGTATTGTATTTAGTGATTATGATTTTTGCCTGTGAGGCTGGCCACTTTTAAAGCCATAGCTCAAAGCTGAGAACTAATGAAATGCTTAATATTCTGGAATAATTCACCTCCGTGCATCAGCCCGTTGTAAAAAGGCTCCCATCTGATGATGCCTGTAGCTGGCCTGGTACACTCTGCATTTATCACACTGCTCCAGATTATATTAGTATTTAATGACTGTGTACTGATAAGCTAAAACTGGATGAATAGAATATCTTCCATCTCATTCCACTTAAGGTGACATGAACTTTCATTTATGTCACAGCCACTTGCAGCTGTTCAGATACCCTCTAAAAATGCTGAAAGGAATACTCTATCAATCCACAACTGAATGAATGACCATAAGAATGAGTCTGTTGCCTTACTGTCTTTGGATTGCTTTAATAAAAGCATTTGTATTCCAGGAAGGAGGCAAGAATATAATTAATCATTGACACAGCTGAATAGGCGCATTGTCTAAGTGATTCATTAGCAAGCAATTTCAAGAATATTTATTTTGATGATATACATTTTATAATTCATTAGCAACATAATAAAGTGAACACTCAAAAGAATCCATTTACTATTTTTATACCTTTGAATTAAATATAACGGCATCCTTGCTATCTGTGGCTCTCTTTGCAAAGCTGTGTGTCTGTAGCAAAATGCAAGAACAGTGATCATGACGGATACAGTAAGCAATACTGGGAACTTGCATTTACAAGAATAAAGTCCTTTTTGTATTCATAAGCACCATTCAAACCCAATATATGATAAGCATAATGAATGTCAGTCCCACAACTTATTTTCTCCAATAACAATCTCAGCAGATATGTCTAGACCTAAACTAATGCAGCTATATGTAAGGACAGGCATTTGCAATGAATTTTGGCTAATCCCCCACAGTCCAGGTGAGCTTCAGTGTGTGCAGCATATGGACAGGTTGTGGGAACTGCAATCCAGTATTCCTGACACCACTGTGCCAGTGCTCTGCACCTATGTGGAACAAGCTATACTACAGGGATTTCATATGCTATATGAATGCTCCAGTGTAAAAAGTTTGGTTTGGAGAGGGTGCTTTTTTTGGCAAATTCTGAGTTGTATGTTTTAATTCCCGGAAGGGTTTTTATGGCAACTCTGCCCAGTAGGGAAGCTTAGCTTGGTCTGTTCAGTGCTAGCACTTGATGACATATGATATATCTGTTGTTTCCAACTGGGATTAATATAACACTTTTTTGTAGATACCTCCTCCTAACACCACGAATGAGAACTACAGTGGATGCAGCAAGAGTTAAATAATACTGTATGAGTGTTAACTAAAATTGATGTAGTTCTCAGTTAGTCCAAATTTGTTTTAAGAAAAAGATGGACTTCCCTAGCCAATCAAAACTCTTGTATTGGCCAGTACACTGGTCATCTGAATCCTTCTAAGCAAACATAATAATTTATTTAAAAGACCTTTATCTATTCTTAATGACAACGCTTGTGAAAATGGCTTGACTGCTAAGGATTGAGACAGGAGGCTTCTGGGAAGAGATGAAGAGAGCTGGAAGAAGGTGAAAAAACAAAATGAGCAGTGAAAGTATGAAGTTAAAAATAAGGACTGTATATCTAAAAACAATTGAAAACATTATGTAACTACAAAGATATCTGAAATGAAAGCTTAGGCTGGAAATTAAAGGTTTCCTTCCTTTTTCTGACAACATTTAGTAGGAGGCTGATGACAACTCAGAACTTTAGCAAGAAAGAGTATTAATCTGAAAGCAGAGAACATCTCTGTGCCTGAAGAGCCTTTCAACACATGTGATGGCCAGCATCTGCTTTATTCGTCTGACTATAACAAAATATTTTAATTTTCACCATGGATGTCTTTTGCAGTTACATAATGCTTTGAAGAGTTTTTAGTTTTACACTATTTTTTTTAGATTCTCACTCCTGAGCAGACACCCTAATTCAGGGGTGGGTTGTGAACTACACCTCTGCGGGGATATAAACTTTAGCTTAATGAATCTCCTGCTCTCACAGAGCTGCAGTTCAGCCGCATCCCTGCCCAGTGTGGGCCACAAACCTTTTACGTGACAAGTGTGGTGGTTAAAGCACTCACCCAAGAAGGTCGATGTCTGGAACGATTCAAACCTATGCCTCCTTTTTGCCATATGAGCACTTAGCGAGCTATATTTTAGAGTTTCTGAATACCTGGAGATACTCATAATCCACAGGGCTGGGCTATGAGTATCTCCAGGACTGGAGATACTTCTCCAATGGATTCTCACGGATTATGTCTGAGAAAGACAGCAACTCTGTGGTGTAGCGGTTACGATGCTCTCGTCCCTGGCAGTGGGAAGTCCACCTTCAGTGCTGACTCCTCAAATTGCTTCTGTACTGGACATTAAACTATATTTAGATGTAATGTGGAAACAACCTTGAGAACAGGACTGAAAACACAGGTGTTTCCCCTCCCACATGAATGCCCCAAGCACTGGGCTTTCAACCCACATGTTCCTCGCACCCTCCTTCTTGGCCCAAAGAAATCACTAGCCTTTCTCTGGCTTCTAGATTTGACAACAGCTGAACTATGTGCCAAGCTCAGCCCTCTGTGCACGAGTGATGCCAGCATTGCATGTACCCCATGTCCCCCCGACCCCCCGCAGTCAGGCGCACTGATTGAGCTCAGCAATGGCTGCGGGAGCCCCTGGAGCACAGCAAGTCTGGCCGCACGTGGGCACTGAAGAGGAGGTCCTGCCACCAGCCTAAGGCAAAAAAACTCACCAAGTGAACTTAAACATTTCTGTGAGGAGCAGTCATGAATTTGGACTCACATACCTTTGTTATAGCGAAATCCCGCGTTAGAGATTTCCTTGGGCTTTTCTAGATGCTGGTGTCTGAAATGAGTTCAGGTGAGGAAGAGCCAGGCTGAGGAAGGAATCCCCTTCTCCGCATTCGGCTGCCTCCGTGTGGGAAGTCCCTTGGTCAGGGAACAATATCCTGCACGCTCTTATTTATGACAGCCTGGGTGGAGAAGCATCTAACACTTTCCACCTGAAGTGCAGCTGAGGATATTCAACTCCAATTCTACTATCTGAAAGCCTTGAAAAGAAAAAAAGATAAAAACTTAAAGGAACTATTTATCATGTTATTTGACTGATGCATAAAGAAACTCTTGCTTAAATTAGAACTATTTTATCTGTACCTGACAGGGAATGCTGTTAATTGAATGGCATTTTAAAAAGGTTCCCAATTTGAATTTTCTTTGGCTCTGCAGGCTGCCTATGATATGAACTAGAGGATTATATTCTATTGTGACATGTCTTGGTATATGTCTTGCTTATAAAAGGTGGTCATAAAAGCTAGCTTACTACCCAAATGCAAGCCTGAGTCACCTTACTTGAGCATAACCCACAAATAAAAGGGGGAAGAGGTCTGCAGGAGACCTCCACTATGAAAGTCCACTAAAGCCTTTTCAAAGTGCATAAAGAGCTTAATTCTCATTTGAAAATGCCTAAGAGTTCCTACATATTGCCCTCTTGTGACTACCTGCAAAGTACAGTATTGCATCCACAGAGAAAAAGCGCATTGCTTCTTAAAGAGATAATTCATCATGCTATCTGCTGCCATATCGCCCTGCTTCGTAAGTTATTTTTATTTACCAAGGACAATTCAGGGAAGGGAAAATGCAGTAAAGATTTATTAAACATTAAAAGTGTGTAAGAAAACATAAAAAAAGTCTTCTCCCCCTAAACATAGTTATTGATAACTTCTACCTTCTAGAGTTCAGCATGATGTAAGAAACACCATTACTCTACTTCAAAGTGAAAAAATAAATTACTTCAGGGACAGTGGAGAGGGAAACCGCCTGATGCTGTAAGTTCCTCCTGAAGCAGTCACTGGATAAAAGCCGGGGAAATAGATGGGACCGTGCTGCGGACGGTGAAATCGCACCCTGAGCCGCAGCCCCGAGCCGCGGCCAGGCTCCTGCCACAGCCGCCCCGTCCAGCCCAGCTTGAACCGATCTCCTGTTTTCTGCTGCTCTTTTATAGCTGCCCTTTGCTAGCAGTTTGGCCAGCTGCGTTTGCGCCCGCCACGCAGCATGTTTGCCATAGCTGTGCCTCCTCCTCGAACATCTCCAACAGCTTTTCATGCCTGACATTAGATTTCTCAGTTTTGTCGCAGTCTCTTTTCTAAGTTTTCCTTTAAGCATGACCTTTATAGCATGCCGCACTGTTGCAAAGAATAATATTGGCTATAATTTGGTTTTGCATTTATTATACTAGTTGACCTCCTAAAAAAAGCATCATTTTATGTAAGAAAGCACAGTGGTTTCAGTTATGTCAAGAGTAGTCTGATCCCTCAGGTGGCTGACTCGAAGCATGCCTGGCAGTGTTCGCCTCTCCTGAGTATGTGATAGTTTAGCCATTTGATTATTGCTCACTTGGATCTCTCATCCCAGCCTGATTTTCAAAGACAAATGCCAACCATTTTTAGGAACAGTTCCCTTTGAGCAGTCACAATGCGACTCCTCAAATCACATTTGACTTAAAAATCCTTGCCTAAATCATTCCCTGCTCTACGCCTTTCCTAAGGCTTATTAAAAAGCATTTCAGACAGTGACTACTTTGCTAGTGTATCAGTACTTTGTTTTGACCATTTTGCCTTTTTATGTTATTCTTCAAGTATATACTTTCGTAAACTGCAATGAACATTAAAGTAACATATTCATAAGCTAGCCAGGCTAAATTTAGAAGGTCATATGCAGTTTCAGTCTTAAAATGGTTAGAGAATATTTGATGGAGAGTTGATGTAACAAAAATAAGAATTATTAAAGGAAAACTGTTCCTTGGTGATCCATATTTCTGTGGAAGATTGCGACTCGACTTTAGCTTGCAACTGAATACACTTCCAAAAGTATCTCACAGATATGTCATCAAAATCTACTAGACTTTCTTGCTTCTTTTATGATAAAGATTATAAGGAACTTATTTTAAATGATCTAATACTGATGTATTACAATAATGTAATCTCAGTAGATAAGTAGATCAAATAAAGATTTTAAAATTCTTTTTTATTATTTATTTCTCTGTCCCATTTACAATTAGCCCAATGAAAAATAAATGTAATGGGTAAATTTAAGCCTAAGGCAGTTGGGGATGAATTTGAGTAAGTGAGCAGGTGCCTTCAACTCCACACGGGTACAAAGAAGAGAAAGAGAAACAACGTGAATCAGCACTGCCCCGGGTTTGCCAGTAAAGAAATCTCTCAAACGACACTGCTAAAATTAAGGAAGTTGTACAATATCACATGCAAAGCATGTCTGCAGGGTTAAGCATTTCCAGAGACACCACAAAACCTTGGAACGTTTAATTAACTACAAGAACCTTAATACATACTTGATTAATTTATAGAAGACTTCTCTCTCATGAAAGAAGTAAGTCCTGCAACCAGATAATGAAGGTTTGAATATACGTAACTTGAGGTAGCTTTGGGTAAGACAGTTCTGGGTATTTGTTTTCTCAAGTTTTAGAACTAATTATTCAGAAAGTTCATGTGTCTTCTCCTCTGGTAAATCTGGAGCTAAAAATCTAAAAATAAAGAAACGGCTTGGGGGAAAAACGCTGGAAGCTGTTAATAAAGGCCCTAATCCGTCTACCTAGAGCACGAGAGCTTGCTCGGTGCCTTCGCCTCTGCAGAGGGTCGTGCAGGCACCTCGCTCGGCTGCGTGATGGGGGCGTCAGCCCACCCGCTGTCCACAGGGCTGGCCGCTGGGCAGCACAGCAGCGTCTCCGGGCTCGCTATTTAGAAGATACATAGGGCTTATAGTCCGGGATTGAGTTATTGAGCTTCTGCCATACGAGGAGCTCTGCGCTCGCTACGTGGTGATTTTTGTATATTAGTAGCTTGTAATTGTAAATCTGTCTTGTTCAATCAATAAATTGTATTTCCCCAAGACACAAAGTGATCACCAGAACAAATTTACGGCTAGCACGTTAAAAGGGTTCTGTACTGACGTTGCACCAACACTTTTAACCATATTCCCAGTGAAGCATTTATTTGTTCTCAAATGAAATAACTGAAGATCGTATAAAAATAGACGCACTAGTCCCATATCGACGACAGCCCTGAAGGTATGTATCACCACAATACGTTTCTAAAGAAACTTGCCACTGGGGTGAGCAGGCAAAAAGGAAGAAAATTTTATTTTTATGTATTTGCATCTCAATAGTTGCAGACAACCCAAGGCAGCAATAGCAAAGATGTCTTTTTCTGTTTGCCTCAAAGCTTTTCTCTTTTTCCCCCCTCCCCCTGCAAGTCGCAGCTAAGTGCCTGGGAAATAAAACACGGCACATGCGAGCACACTCGGGTTCCGCAGGGGAACCCGCTACTTCGCAGCCCCCGAGCAGACGCCCGCGGCGGCCGCGCTACCCGCTCCGACGGCGCCGCCGGGACCCCGCGCCCGGCCCGGCCCGGCCCGGCAGCCCCCCGGGGCGGCGGGAGGCGCCTGCGCGCTGCGGCCGCTCGCTGCCGGCCCCGGCGCTGGCGCCGCCCGCAGCCTCTCGGCGGCTTCTGCCTATTTTAGTCACAGCGGCGGCTCGGTGGCCGCGGCGGGCTCGGCCGTGCCGCGGAGTGGCGAGCGGCGGCAGCGCGTCCCGGCACCGGCGCCCTCCGGCCGGGAAACTTTTCCGCGGGCGCCCGGCAGGGGGAAAGGGGACAGGTAAGGGGCGCGGCCGGGCGGGCGGGTCCGCGGCCCCCGCGGCCGAGGCAGGCGCTGCCCCCGGGGCTGAGCGCGGCCGTCGGGGCCGGCGCCGCTGCCGGCGCCGCGGGGTTCCGCGGTGCGGCTCTGGCAGGGGGTAAAGCGCGCCCGGGTGAGCCGCCCCGACGGCGCTTCCGGCGGTTTCTTCCCTGCCCTCTCGGAGAAGTGCGCTCCTCTCCCCAGAGCTCCCGCTGGGAATAAGGAGTAGTAACGGCGTTGTAGCCCGAAACGCCTGAATTCGGTGCGTGTTGGACGTCGGAGAGCTGCGTGCAGCCTCGTGAAGTATATCCTTTATAAAGGAGTGTGGCACACTGCCTTGCTCTTCCTACCTCAGGATGCCTGCGCGAGATAAGGCTCTTTGTCATATATATCTGCTCGGGGGATTATTTCTTAAGAAACAGTGGTTTCTGGCTTCTCTTCAGGTGCAATTCCAGCCTGCTCGTGCAGTCGCGAACTTGGCAAGTAGCAGTACTTCCACAAAACCAGCTTGGGGCCAGAGTTTTCTCCCACTTGCTTGCAGTTTGCTTCACTGACTGCCGTTATTGGATTCTTCGCTGTCAGCCTCAACAAATAACAGGAGCAGATGAGCCCTGAAATTAAGATTTGTTTTTGTATTTGCAGTTGTTTCTCAGCAAAGAAACAGCTACGAGCAACACAAAACACTATTTTTCCAACTGTAATATTTTACCACATTTCCTTCAGCTGCTCTGTAAAGCTTCGAGTTGCATTTAAGCTGTCAATCACTTTATGGGCAAACATTTTATATAGCTGAGCTCTTGTAATATTGAATCATAGAGCCACCTGGCAGTGTTATAAAGATGTCATTGATGAAATCTGGCTTCCAGAATTTGGGCTTCTTGTCATTCCGTTGATTAATGGGAATATGATTGTATACATGCAAGGAGAAATGTCTTCACTGACCACAGCAGAGTAAGACAGGGTTTCCACGTCTGCAGAACTCTTGCTGTTCAGGGTCGCCACAAAGTTCTGTTTGGTGCCAAATAACAAAGTAGCGTAAAATTTCAAGTGGGTGTTTTTAAGACAGCGTCTTGCCTGCAAAATACCAAGGACACTGCAAATGCCTGTAAGGAGAATAGGTATTGAAACAGAAGGCAATGTGATACAGTTAATTTTGAAGGCAAGTTTTGTTGAAGGAAAACCTATTATGAAAATTGAGAGCACAAAGTTTATTAAGGACTCAAGAAAAGGGTTGTTAGACGAAACTACATTTAATCATTTTATTAAGTCTGCAGGCTCTTCAGAGATGAGGTTGTTGCATGGTTAGTTACATGAGAATGCATTTTCTTCCAGAGCCTCTCCTGCATCGTATAAACTCATTTAAGCTGGCTTCTGCAGGGTTCAACTGTAGTTCATTAACACAGTTTTAAAACACTTGTGAAATAGGCACTGTAGCTGCTTTTTCTTTTACTCATTTAGAAGCTGAACTGTAGAAAGGACTGAGCTTGTGCTTCACTTTGTCCTTTTTATTATATAATACAATATATAGAACAGAAACACTGAATTATCATTTGGCCAATACTGTTTAATATACAAGAGCCTTACTCTAATTTTCCCAAGTGTTAGGAATCTACTCCATCAAAATTTATAAATTTTCTGACTATGTTTCTATATTCTTGTCTCCTAGGCCTAAAAGAGCTTAAGAAAAAGAATTATTGTTATTAGTTTGGCATAAATACCCCATATTCTTATGGTTCATCAGTTCTGATTCAAATTGGAAGAAAACCTGTAATGTTTTTTCTTATTAGATATTGTCTAGAGGAAAAAATAGATAGCATCTTCAATATTGGTTTTGCAGCCACAGAGGATTGCATTGTATATTTTACAGTGATAAATGAGCAATTCAAGTACTGTAATCTGTGTATAGTAAGTTGGTCTTTAAATATTTAAAGACCAAATAATAGCAGCTTCCCTGTATGCAGCGCTTCTAATGAACCTTAAACTATTCTGTGTTGCTGTGCTTTTCTTTTTCTCTCCATTCTGACTCTTTTCCACTTCTTAAAAAGATTACTAGGGATTTAAGCAAATTATGAGTAGACTCACTCCGTCGTAGCCGCATCCAAACAAGCTCAGTGAATTGAAAGTTCCATTAAAAGCCTCCCACAAAAGCTTTTCCACTTTGCCGAAAACAATTGTGCGTAGGTTGCAACAGGAGGACAGAAGTCAGGCCTCGCTGGGTGATGAGGACAGCCGCTTAGCAACCTCATGCTCTTGGTGCGCCATTCACCTTAGCCAGTGATTTCAAAGTAAAAACGGAATTGGGGCATCCCTAATGCAGCAGCTGACTGAGGGGGTTTTTGGTTGACAACCTTTGAACATAGGAGCCTACATTCTTGCTGGCCAGAGAGTTTTGGCCTACAAACAAATCCCGCTTGGCTGCTGCTTTTCCTTGGTGCTGCCCTAAAGGCACTGAAATGCCACAGATGCTTTGAAGTGCCCAGACTTTGAGCTTTCGCAGAGCAATTGCTCTCTGTGAAGGTATCACTTAATTTGGGTGCTTTGCAGGTGCAGGTCCAACTCAGTAATTGCAGCCTGGGCTGCCACACAGGTGCTGGAGGGACTGGAAGGGTGCAGTTCAACTGCTTCTCTTAAGGCCTGAGATGCTTTACCTCTATAGTGATATAGTGTGTATTGGTAGTGCTGGTCTAGGAGGCAAGACACTAGGTAGGTTCCTTCCTCAAGGGAGTTTACCTCCATTTTCCCTGCCCCACGAGTTGCCCCAAATGACTCTCTTCTGGCTTGTGTGGGTGGGCCACATCCTGCCCTTTTTGCTGGAGCTGTGGTGGTGTGCAGAGAAGAGACATGTCTGCCCCACGCTGCACCACCATGCTTGCTTTGGGTGTAGAGGAGGCTGGAGAGCCTGAGGCTCGGCTGCCAGGGCTGCGCGCATGCTTCATGGTAAAGCATCCCTTGGTAAACATCCTGATTTGTTCTTTGAAAAACATTGCTGTCGTCTCAGGAAGGGATTCTGGCTCCACGTAGTTGGATGTTCCTGCTGGAATGTCTGAGTGAGGAATAATTTCAGACACGTCTGTCTTCAGTGTTTTGTATTACCTAAAGTAGCTTCTCAGCTAGTATCTAAGCTAGGCTTCTAGATTTCATTGGGCAGGATAGCTACTTAGCTTTCTAGCTATATAAATCTTGTTTATATTAAGTAACTTAGAACAAAAGTCCAGGAGACATCGTTGTGATCATCTAGTCTGACTTCCTGTAGAATAAAAAATAGGTCCGTAGTAAATCAGTTCCTTTTTGAATGATACCATGTCCAGATTTATATTAGGCATTAGGCAGCATCCTGACTTCTTAAATTCCCAGCAAAGGAAATTTTTAAAGCCATTCCATTAATTGATAACCTTTGCGGTGTATGCTTGCATACTTCTGTAGTCTGAATATGTCTAGTTTTATAGTGACTGATCATCTTTCTATCTTTATCTGCTCGACTGGGTAGTCCTTTTCCTCCTCCTCCTTCCTCTTGTTTTTGTTCCCTATAATAGATGTTACGGTTGTGGTGAAGTTATGTAACCTTCTCTACACTGAACAGCACTGCATTTCATTAGGAAAATACTGTTTTCCAATACTGTAATTATTGTTTTCCCTGGGATATATGAAGTGTGTGGATAAGATATATAGGATATATTAAGTCATATAAAATATAAAATAAGCTAGGATATGAGCTTATGTTGTTAGTTATTGTCCTGCTAGTGTCCCATTGTTGTATGCATGCTTTGAGCCTAGAGTAATGCCAAGGTCAGTTCATCACTCAAAATTACTTGTTTATCTGCCCATACTTGTCTATAGGTACATAGCCATACCTGTCTGTACGTGCATAACTCCTACATACATTGTATGAGTTAGACAATGAAATCCTTAATTGTAAGCTGTTGTTTAAGTCCCTTTGGGTATCTAATCCTAAGTGAACCACTGATGAAGTACAGTAACTTGGGGAGAGTGTGCTATTTAAACCACTATTAAGAGAAATATGTGTAGGGCACAGAGCAGATTCTGAAGGTAAAATGGGAAATTGAAGGAAGGGATGCTGTAATAGATTTGCTGAAGAAAACGTTATGATAAGTTACGGGAAGTATTTGCTAAAATTAAGGAGCAGCTTGTATTTGTACATCTAACTGATGGCTAGGCTGATGATCACTGTCACTAGATGTAACTTGCCCATTGCCTAGATGGGGTCCTCAGAGGCAGTCACTTTTGAAGCCATTGGATGTCAAGGCCATCCTCAGCTGGATAGTCACATCTGACTGTTTGGTTCCCCTCTTAGTAGCTGGAGCAACTTCATTGACTGCCAAGCCCGTCTAAGGCCGCTAGCTTATATGTCTATAACATATGACGTCTTAACATCTATATTATAGATGTCTAAAATTAGTGAGACAAATCCTGCTAAATCCAGCATGATCTTGTTTTGTACACTTGTTTTGTATATTCTGTAAAGGAAAAATCTTCCTTTGTGGCTCCAAATCTGTAGCAAACAATGTAGTTCATGTAGGCCAGCTACATGATCAGTATGTGCGGCTCCAAGTCTCTTCAACATGTGCACTGTAAAAGTCTTGAGGGCTTTCTGGCTGCATACTTAATCTAAGGTCTGAATAGCTTTGCTTTTTGACTTCACTGAAAAGACTGAAGGCAGAGCTGCTCCTGGCCTTGGGGTTTTTAGGATGTTTTGCAGAAATTATTCTTCTGATTCAAACACAGAGAGTAACTAACACTTGGAGCTTCTCAGAGATGGGATAGAATTGTCAATGGCAAAAATGGGACGAAATATAAATTTATTTAAGTAAATTATAATTTACATAATTGGTAATTCTTTGTGGGAATGATGCAGTGTATGGAGAAAAGTCCATGGGGGGGGGTTCTGCATTTAAATTACAATTCTGTTATTTTTGGCTATTTTAATATACTGTTTATATGAAGTTTTAAACTGCTGGCTGCTATTTATTTTGGAGAGCGTCTGTAAAATATTCCATTTACTGCTTTGAAACTCCAGCAAACTTGTTAATTTTATCACTTTCTGATGACAGCTTAGTTCTTTGAGAAATGCTGTCGTTTGTCTTAATTCCATGCAACTATATATTGCCTCTCTAGTGATTTTTTTTTTTTGCTCAGCACTTGATTAGTTCCTGCTGAAGACAGTGGAGTATGTGGCAGGGTAAAACATCCAGAAATGTTTCGGCAGTTCAGCCTGTATCAGCAGGGTATGTTCTCTGTCTGAGCTGGAAGATGTTTTCCATGCAGCTCTGGGTCCAGCAGCCTACAGTTGTCAATTTTATTTTGTGTTATTCTGAATATGGTAGTCAAATAACAGGGGCCGTGCTCTGCAGCTGGAGTCCAAGACAGACTTGTGTGAGGTATGCTTTCTTCTCCTCGAGCAGGTGGCAGAATAAAAAGTATTCTGACATTGACTCGGTGAAAATACCCTTCTGCAAGTTTATAATCAAAGATACCTTCTTTAAATGCAGTCTTCTATTGAAGCTTGACTGATCATCACCATCAAATTAAACTATAGGGATAAGTATTCATCGCAGATAGGATAGCTAGGTGTTTCAGATGAGGCCAGAATCAGCTGGCATGCTAACTTTGCTGGTTCATTTGACTAAGAAAATAAAAGCTTCTCAATGCACTGATGGTGTCCCATCTGTGTACTTATGAACTTGGAAATGCAGTGTTGCTGTAGGCACTTTGTAGATGGGTTCTCAGTGGAGGATGACTCATATTTAGTACCACAGCTGGCCTTTTTTGTTTTCTTTCTTCTCCATGCCTGAAGTATATGAATGGCGTAATTACAGTGACTGCTTTGAAGCCCTTGAGAGTCTAAAATGTGAAAAATGTGAAAGGCCTTATGTAGCACTAAATACCTATCAAATAATTTTTTTACTATCTTCATGTCCATACATACTGTTTAGTACTTTGTAAGAACAAAAAAATTGCCAACAGTTTTTGGTTTCTAACTCTTAGAATACTTTCATAATAAAAACAGGGGAACCCTCTCTTTCTGCCTGTAGTTCACTGGCAGCAAGCATGCCTGCTCTTCACTGTAGCCCTGAGAAGCCATTTCCATTTAGCAGTAGTTCCAAAGAGTTTGTTTTTGTGTGAATCAGCCTCTAAAATGCACTTTTCCCATTTGCAGTCCTCTCCCTTAAGTAGCTCAGGAGAGTGTCATGTTGGTGAAGTTATATTCCATGCTAACATTTGCCTCCCTTATTTGCCCTTCTTGTCCTGACAGAGGGATGTCCTGTACAGCCTGGGAGACGCTGCAGTACAGTCCTTTATTGAAAAAGTTCTCATTGTGCAAAATTATTGAAATAAATGGGAATTTTCCATACAGTGGTTTTTCGAGATAGATTCCAAATACAAACAGTTATAAATATAGGAGATTTTTTTTGGCTTTGATTTTTGTATATAATGACTCTGTATCTGTGTCATAATGGCATCTTGTTCCTCCCAAATTATTTTGACACATCTTGTCATAAATAGACATTTTACAGCAATTCTGTGAGCTGAAGTATAGGTTGACTATGAATGCTATACGGCAATTGAAAAGTGAACATAAATATTGTGAATTTTTTGTCATGTAATGGGCCTTTTTACATGGTAATAGAAAGTAGGTTATAGTGTAGACCCACAGTGTTTTTATTTATGGCACGCATGAAGCTTACTATGTAACATGTCAGTTATGATCTCATTCAACACACTGAATTTTGTGTAAAAATTAGGACGTTGATGAGAACTGGTTGAAGCAAAATGTTGGCACTACAGTAGAAGTATTATTAATAGTCAGAAATTGGGACAGTGTTATCAGTGATTCTATTAAAAAAAAACTAGTGCAGCTGACTTTGACAGTGCAATGCAAATGCTGAATGGATTCAGAACAGAAGGTGTGGGAACCATATGTTTGTTTTGTACCAATTTTATCTTCTTTCAGTTCAAAAATCTTACTCTTTGGTCATAGAAGTACTACCTAAAATTCCTAACACTCTTGTCATGCCTAGGTAACTTCTCTGTAGCAGATCCACGTCTGAACTCCCATTGTCAAAGGGCTAAATCCTACCTCCAGGCAGACTCCTATAATGGTTCTACTGGCAAAGAATGGTATTTGGGTCAAGGGAAAGACAGCAGAGCCTACAGCTTACCTCATTCTTGTAAAGCCGGTTCTTCCACTACAGTTGGATATTGAGCACCTTTACTTTAGAAAGATGCCTTGCTCTTTAGCAATGATATTTTTACTGGCCAGTGACATTCCTATCCCCATTCCCAAAGAGGGAGAGGTTTCCTCCCAACCTTTTCTTCTAAACTCTGCCACTCAGTTCTTTTGGATTGTATGGCTTTAGGAGTTTTGAATCATGGAATTAGTGTTGGGTTTTGAATAAACTTTAAGGAATTAAAGGTAGGAAATATGGCATGGCTTTTCTCTATGAATCTTTTAGATATGACACTGTGAAAACAACACTGAAGGCCCTGCTGAATGATGCTGGCTGTTTCAGTGCACCAGTAGTAGTTTTTTTAAGTATTGACTTCTGTGACTTTTGGAAAAAGGAGCTGCATTTGATATGCTAGAGAAGCTAGTAATTTAGACAGCAGATTTTTGTTTGTTTCCCTGCTGTTTTACCAGGAGAAGAAACGGACATCTAAAGACTTCAGTGGGTTTCAATTCTGATTACACTACTGATAGACTCTAGCTTTGCATTTTCTACTGCTTCTGATCTCATATTGCAGAGTGTATTGTTACTTTAAAAGAGAGACATAGAAAGCTATTTTTTATTTCTTTTATTCTGTTGTTCTCTTGCTTCTCAGTTGTTATTTTATTTTTTTCTTAAACACTTAGGAATATATTGAAATATGGAAAAAATAGTATGTTTACCATTGCAAGTATTAAACAATATAATTATGTGCTCCATAGCATGGAATTATATGAGGAGAACTTCGGACGTTCTAAAATGGATTTGTAAATGCCTTTTGAAAAGTATTTTGCAGGATAAGTTATTCACTTCAAGTTCTAATAACATAATCTGTATAAAGCTGCCTTTAAGATATGTAGTCTTCCCTATACATGACAGCTTTGCCTGTCATTGTTGGAGTAGAAAAGAATATCCCCCGTAATACTTCGGTTTCCCTTTCTGTGATGTTTGGGGATGTATCCTGTTGTCTTAAGGGACAAAGCAGCTTTGCTGTTGTAATTAATGATAACAAAAAGGAAAAGGAGAAAAAGGAAGGTGGATCAACAGAAATCCTGAGTGGAAGTGAGAGGAAGTGAACAAGAGATGTTCATTGTCTCTTCTGGCTCAAGAACGAGATAGGGCATTAAATGAGACTGGTAGGTGGCAGGTTCAAAAACAACAGATGTGACTACTTTCTCTCCAGTGAGTTGTTAAGCTGTGGAAACACTTGTCACAGCATGTTTTGGATTTTGTATAGATGTTTACATGGATCTAGGTACAACTGGACCTGCAGGGTTCATAAATGCAAAGACATGATCTTCAGCTGAATGAATAAAAGGTTTGATCTTGGAATCACTGGATTGAGTTACCTGGGAAATTGAATGATTGCAATGCAGTCTGTGGCTTTAGACAATAAAAGTTTTGCTGGGGTTTAACTGCTGAAAATCATTTTATAAGTAATACCTCTTTTCTTCACTTATCCAGATCAGGTAGAACTACAGATGACACAGCCAAAGTCAAGACATCACGTGAACAGATGAGAAGCGGCATTGCCTTCTGAGAACATTAGCTTCCTAGTTGCCTGAGATCTTAAGTGCAACGTCACTACCAAAAAAGACTGTGACATTATGTGATCATTGAGCAGAGGTTGCAAGGATGGAAAAGCTAAGGACCCCTCCAGCTGTATTGCATAAATAAAAAAAAAATAATAAAGATCCAGTTGAATCAAAAAATTAGTCCAGCCATGGGAGAAAATGCAAGTTTTTGGGAAAGCTTGATATATGCACATCCTACCTGCACAACTTGGAAGCAAGAGGCAGAGGGATCTATCTACCATCTAGCTAGTATTCTCTTTGTTGTTGGCTTCATGGGTGGAAGTGGATTCTTCGGGCTACTTTATGTTTTCAGTTTGCTTGGACTGGGCTTTCTCTGCTCTTCTGTTTGGGCTTGGCTGGATGTCTGTGCTGCTGATATATTCTCCTGGAACTTTATACTGTTTGCTATATGCTTCGTACAGTTCATTTATGTTACGTACCAAGTTCGGAGTGTGTCCTTTGACAAAGAATTCCAGGAACTCTACAGCGCTGTTTTTCAACCTCTAGGAATTTCCTTAACTGTCTATAGGAAGATTGTCTTGTGTTGTGATGCAGAAGTGGTTACTCTGGAGAAGGAGCACTGTTATGCTATGCAAGGCAAAACACCTATTGATAAACTGTCCTTGCTTGTATCAGGCAGGTTTGTATCAGTTTGTTCTGACTTGCTTACTGTAAATATCTTTTTCTTTTTTCCCCTTCTTGAAAAGGAAAGCAAGAAATGCCTACTTTGTGTATTCTTTGTTCATTTTCCAGTAGAATAGATTAAATATTAATGCATGTAATATAAATATTAACAGGCTAAATACACTTGTCTAGGGGACAGCACTAACATGGCAACACTAAGCACAAGGTCTGTAATAGCTTAAGGAAGAGGATTTTAAATCATCATTCTTTTTCAGACCATTGTATCATAGCACTTCCAGGTTACTCAGATAAAGGGAACGTAAATGTATGCCTCAGTCTTCACGCTGTTTTGCAATCTATCTATTGCCTAGCTGACTAACACATCTTTCTTGTTTTTCTCTGCTAATATCATCTGAAACAGAACTAAAATGTAGTAATGAAACTCAATATACTGAGGTAAACTGTTTAATAGAGTATTTTGACTGTGGCTGCTTTGTGAGAGGTGGGGGGAGGGAAGGAATAAGGGAGAAAGAGGCGGCCCAACAACCCCCTTCCATTACAAAGGGGCATAGTCAAGCCCTACCAGGATTTGCGTAGCTGAGGCTACAGTTACTGTGGCCCTTAGTAAGGCCCTGTGGCAAAATAGCCACCTGCCTATGCTCCCTGCTTACTGGAGACCCTTTTAGCAAGCCTTAAGACAACCCTGCTGGTGCTTTTCTGAGGGGAAGTATCCACTTACTGTATAGAAATGGTCTTGGACCTCTGTGTAACTTCTTGGTCTCACCACCACAAGGACAGATTGGATAGCCAGAGATGATGACCAGGGTCTGTCTTTGACGGTTTTGATGAGGTGCTTTCTAGGTGCATTCTGACAGGTGCATGGACAGAAGAAACTTGCAGGCAGCCTGAAACTTGGCTGACTTAGGAATACATGTAATGAACAATATGGATTTTATGTAGTTAGCCCTACAGACGCTCTAGTCTGACACATTCTTGGGAGCTCTTTAGAAAGTACCATCCAGAGATTGCCTTTGGCTATAGCTGTACTGAGGGAGAGGTGTCCATCCTTCTATCCTTCTACATGCCCAGCCATTCAGTAATGGCACAGGGAGTTCCTGCTACATTATTTTGTGCATGAGGGCTGCTTCCTATGCTTCCTATGCTCTTGGAAGAAGCATTAATCTCAGTCCTGATTAAAAAAAAAAAAAAAAAGGGGGGGGGGGGGTCTCCCACAGCTTGTTTCCTTCCTTTTAGGTCATGAGGTTCAAGTGTACATTTCCTGCTCATGTCCCTTCAAACTTAAACATGATTGAAAATATACAGGAAAATTTTCTTGGGCATCTGCAGAAGGCCCCCCCTCCATGCTGTTAGCCTGGCTACAGACAAAGTCTTGTGGCAGTGCAACTCCTGTTAAGCATTGAGAGAGCCCAATGTAATACATGCCACATGTATCAGGAATTCCCATATCACACTGTCTGCCTCTGCCACTTTGTCCCCTCTAAAATGCATATTTGCCCAAACCAGGACATGTATGCTATGGCTTTCCAGCAAAAGAGGCAAGTGGGGTTCTGTGCATTGCTCTTTCAGCTCCCCCATGCATGCTAGCCTTTTCTGACAAAGGTTGCATGTGGCTGCACAGACCTGCCCCAGGTAGGGTAATATGGCTTGAGTAAGGCCTGGAAGGATTTTAATTCCTGTTGCACAATTGTTTTGTCCTGTCATTCACCTAGTCTGATCCAGCTGTGTGCAAAAACATTACATAGTTAGGATACTGTTGGCCAGTGATGACTTTTTGCTATAAAAGTTGTATTTAAACTCCTCACATATTATAAATAACACATTCTTGTTGCAATCCTTGCTACTGTACACATAGTACTAACAAATTAACACATCTTATCTTGGTAGGATCAGAGTGACAGTTGATGGAGAGTTTCTGCACTATATTTTTCCTCTTCAATTTCTGGATTCTCCTGAATGGGATTCACTGAGGCCCACAGAAGAGGGTATTTTCCAGGTAAAAGTGAAGGGGTTTTTTACAATGCTACAGAAAATTGTTCAAGTATTAATCAGTGTAGAAATAACTTCATTTATTTATGGGTTTACTTTGTGAAATTATACAAACATCTGGCCTTCCAGTATTTTGGGGAGGGAAGTCCCCTTTTCCACTAGACTGGTTATGCTACTTGTATCTTCTTTCTGTTTGGTTTCCAGTTGTTACAACAATCTAGGTTTTTTTTAAAAGCTAATCTCATAGTTAGACTATGCTTGCATTTTTTGGGTGTGCTAAAATCCAGACCCAGGAGACCACACTCACAGGAGGTGGGTAGAAGTTTGTGCTGAAGAAGCCTCCAGGAGGCAAAATTCAGAGCAGGCCAGCTGGGGAAGTTTGTGCCTGGGGTACAAGTTAGCGTAAGGAGGCAGCGTGGAACATGGTGTCCATCTGGGCTGGCACCCTGTAATCCATGAGCCTTTGCAGTGGTGTCACTTGACTGAGGTCAGGATGACAAGCTAGCTCCTGCTTGTGACAGATCTGATGTCTCATATCTCAAGGGGAAATGGCATTTGTAGACAGCTTTCTTCAGATCTGCCTTCCCAGATGGAGCCACAGAGAGCAAAGCAGGTGCACAGAGCCAGATTTGGGGCATGCTGTTAGCCCGTGTCCTGGCTTAGGCTGCTGTTGGCAGTGTAGACATTCACAGTTGTCACTGAGGCTGACAAGATAGTCTTTTGTGCACTTTCTTAGTCTTCCTTCTCACGTGTCGTTTGCATGCAGTAGATCTCACAGAGCTCTCTAGCTGGATTAAATGGCTTTAATTGCAGTAGATACAAAGATGAGAGAGTGTATGTTACAGACAGCAGAAGTGACTGCTGAGAGAGAGAGAAAGGGGGAGAGGGGCTTTTGAGCAAGGACAGCAGCAGCAATATCACTGATCATATCTAGCTAATTTTAATTTTCTGTTCTATAGGTAACGCTTACAGCAGAGACAGATTGTCGATATGTGGCCTGGAGGAGAAAGAAGCTGTATTTGCTGTTTGCTAAACACCGTTTCATCTCACGCCTGTTCTCAATTTTAATTGGGAGTGACATTGCTGAAAAACTATATGCCTTGAATGACAGAGTGCAAGTGGGAAAAGGATTTAGATATGACATTCGGTTACCAAACTTCTACCATGTTTCACTTCCAGAGACACCTACAGTGCAGCCCTCTCAACACCTACAGAGAAATTCTCCAAGGCAGAAGCTAACAGGTGCTACAAATTGTGACTCCTTCAGGAAACAATAGTAAAATACAAATTGTGACTCCTTCAGGAAACAATAGTAAAAAGAAAAATTCTACTGTAATCATTCCCAAAATTGATGGGGAAATACAAAATGATGAAGCAGAAGAGCAGAAAGATGAAGCAGAATGAGACCTAGTGAAGCCAAATTTGACTGAAAAGTGCCATTTACTTTAGCTGAAGTAGCTTGAATTCTTCCTCTCCTTGTAGAGCCAGCTGGTTGGCTTGTACATTTTGATTAATTGTGCAATATGTTTAGTTTCTGTTAATTCTTTTGTTGACCTTGTTACTTCTGGAGGAAAACAAATCATAGTAAGTTGAAATTTTATTGTAATTGTGGTAGCCCCTACGTTGTGCTTAAAAAAAAAAACAACAAAACCCAGTATTTGTGATCATACGTTCTCAAAAATGTGTCATAATGAAGTCAGTTTTATCCTAAAACAAGAAGTAAGTTGTATTCAAAATATAGCAACTTACTTGTAACATATGTTTATGCCACACGAACCTTGTCTCAATTAACGTGGAGCATATTACAGAAAATGACTTAAAGTCACAGATAATTTTTTTTTTTTAAGAAATGACAGATTTTGAAATGCACAGCACCATTCTTTAAACAAAACAACAAATTCTGTCCCAGAAGTGGTTGATTTCTCTCAGGCTATCCTAAGGAGACATTATGTGAAAACACACATAAAGGTAATTGCTGGCATTAAACAAGTAAAGCAATTGTAATTGCTGCAAGTATTTATTAGGGAAATGGTTGTGTAGTGTTTCTAATAAAATGTAATGCTATAGTACCTAGATTTCCAAGGTGTAAGTGCCATTCGTGACATGTACAATAAATACGGTTAATCAATCAACTGCCAAACCATTGGAGTCTGTTTTACAACATCCTTTTTTAGCCAGGTTTGTCAGGAAGAAACTAATTAAGAAACCACTGCAGCAACAAATACAATTCTTGTTTAGCTTCCAGGGTCACTTCTCTGTGCCTATGAAATTCCTGATGTAAAATGTACTTTCTCTCAAATTCTGTGATGTTTTAATAATGTATGGGAGCACCGGCTCAAGCTTTGGTAGGAGAAAGCTAGTTTTGAACCTTGAGGTCATTGTGCCTTTGGGGAGAAGTGTTTTGAATGTCTTTCCTAAATCACTTTCCTGCTTCTGTGCCTGAGGCATGGCAGTAATCAAAAAATAAGAATCATCATTATTTTATGAGACAATATTGCTGCTTGACAGATTGAGGTAGATCACATTTTTAATATTTAAAATTAAAAATTGCTGGACTGTTTGGTAGGACAATTATTGCATGTTTGTGTATGTGCAGGTATACCTACGAGTTTAGATCTTCGGAGTTGTTGCTGGAGGACCTAAAATAATGATATAACCCCATGGTTGAAAGATAATCATGCAGTATATTTATCCAGGTTATTAGAAGTGATATGAAAACACCTGTCTGAATGTCCTTCAGTGTAGAACAGATAATTTTGTACAAGTTATGCTTTTGTCTTCACGTCCCTTTCTCAGAGAGAGAAATCTGCCTAACATAAGTTGCATAGGGTACTATAACATGTAATGTGATAATCCCCAAATTGTGGTAATAACCCCTCCACATTATGTATTCTGTATTTACTGCTTACTGTGCAAAGTCACTGAGTTACAAAGCTGCTTTGTGTTGGTCAAAAGATAATTGAAAAAAATCATGAAAGGGGAGTTCATTGAGTGCTACTAAATGTAGAGACTGGCTCAGGAAATAGTTAAGGCACAAATTGCCAGAGGTTGGGAGAATATATTAAGGAAGTATAACTGTGTGTGCCCTGTTCTTATACTTTTGATTAGGTCATGGTTAGAGACAGGATAAAAGCCTAGGTGACCCTTTCGTATGACTTAGTACAGTTATTCTCATGCAACTGCTGTGATGGATTAGTATCACATCTTCTCTGTCTGTGGTGCTCAATTCCTGAAGTTGCTAAGAAGTGCAAGTATTCAAAGCTTTGCAAAAAATGCATAATGTCTCATAGGTGTGGCCAGTTGCATTGAATTTTACATTCCAAACTCCACTTCATCCAACTAAGCTATTGCTAGTTCAACATTCCATTTTCTGAAAAGCTTTTACACTATTTTTAATGGATGAATCAAAAATATCCATACCCATCTCTCATTCTGATAAAATACCAAGAATTTACAAATTCCTCTTGCTATAATGGGGCTTGGATCAATATGAAGTTTATACTTAGCATTTTATGAGTTAACAGTCTAGAAACATAAAAAGATGGTATTCTAGACTTTGGAGTAATATAAAGCATCAATTCATCCTCCATACTCTTCTGCGTTGTTGACTATAAGTGCCAAATCCTTTTCCCATGCATGTCTATGAAAAAAACTTGCATTAACTTAAATATGGGCAGGATTTCATAAAGTAATATGATCATCTTGTCCTTCAAAATGAGACCAAGGAATCCTGTCGCACCCAATTTTTTATCAAGTTTACAGATTCTATTTAAGCTGTTCCATACTGCTTAAAAAGATACCTGCTGTGGAGCATTGGATGCTCTACTATACAGCTAGGTGATTTTTTTTTTCTATGACTAGTATATGCCTTAGTTTCAACCTAGCTTCCAGCCATAGTCTCTTGTGATGCTTTTTCTGGTAGAATCAGTTACTATCAGAAATCTCTACTAGGACACAGCTGACTCATTTCCTGAACATGCTCTTAGATAATCTTGTTTAGCTTTTTCTAGTATGCTTTTCAGAATTTGTGTCATTCTTTTAAATCATTTCCAATTTTTTTAGCATCTGTTTTGATCATGACTAGTAGAATGTTTCAGCTATAGAATTCAGGGCATATATCTACAATAATATATGTATACACAAAAAAAAAACTGGAAGTGAGACAGCAAGACCTCCCCTACCCCCTTTTTTTTTTTAATTGTGACAGCTCTTCTAAAATGTACTGTAAAATACTCTCTGCTCTGTGACTCATAAAACAGTATTTTGGGTGATCTGCATAATTTACCTAAGTAACGCAGTACTCAGACTGACGTCAGTGAAACAATACAATTTTTTATACTATCACATACAGCCAGTCATAATCTATAGGTTAGTAAACACTTCGAGCAAGATGAAGCTCTGACTTGAACATCATTCAATTTATGCTTATGTTATTACTCAGGAATAACTATCAATGAGGTGGTCAGGCTCCTTAATACTTGGTTTTAAAAAAAAAGAATAATAGAGTCAGCGCTGCTCTGTGAAGCGAGGACACTATCGTGAATTCTTTTCTTTATCTGCAGTGATTTTCCTTTAGTCACATCTTAGTCTTTGAACAGTTCCATTATCTTCTACAGGATTAAGTCTAGATTTGGATATTGTTATGGGTGAGAGTGGCAGAATCTGCTGCACGTGGTTGTTTGCTCATTCGTCTGCATCACTCAATCCACCAGTGTTTGCAGAATTACAAATGTGGTGCTGGAATTGCCTTTCCAACCTGCAGAGGGGTTAAAATTTCATTTCAAGCCAAAAAAGTAAGTGGCCTAGGACAGTCCAAAGAGAGAATGAAAAAGAAAGCAGCACTGAACTTCCTACAGGTTCTATAAAGGAGAGGCTTATTTTAAACTGGAATTGTGGCAAATTAGTTTATTGGATGCACGAATGTATTGTGAGATCTTCAAAGCTTGTCTTGCCTATTTATGGGCTTTGGTGGCAGGTTGACTGCAGTCCTTTGGCAGAGTAATGCATGTCTGGTACATGCCTTAAATAAGCATAAAACTGACCCTCCAATTCATTTGTAAGGTAGTAGTTGCTTAACAAGCAGTAGCGTACAGGTAATAGAATCTAAATGTTTTTCACTCCAGCACACAACTGTGCTCAATACTGCAGAACCACAAGGGTGATAAACAGAGAGAATGCATCCCTATGTACTATTATAATTAATAATGCTGTGCAATGGAAGTTGTAAGCACTTAATGAAAAAGATTAATTTATGTGGTTGCCTATGATAATAGGGGGTCTTGGTGACTGAGGAGGTCCAGCAGTCCTACATTTTCAGGAATTAATCATCCTTCAACAAACCAGAAACTATGGCATAGTATGATCAAAGGAAACTCAGTAATAGAAATTATATATAAATATAAAATGATCTCTGCTAAGAAAGAACTGGGAAACCTGAATACATGCTTGGTTGAATTTGTATAGTTTTACCACACCTTGAAAAAGACATATGCTTGCAGTAATTAAATAAAATGTTGATGCCACATTTCCAGCAAAAAAAATCCTCCACAGTATCGATTTATTGTAAATGATAAATATAATACATATTTAGACTCAACATACATAAAAAATTAAAGTACAGTGTTGTTTCACTCATATAAACAGGTCTTGCAAACCATCTCTTAAAAAATTCAACAACAAATCCATAACTGTCTAGACTGAAGAAGAAAACTATTTAAATAGAAGAAACAGAAGTGATCATATATTTGCTGAATTCAGGGAAATTAACAGAACAAATGTTCTTTTTCCTTTCTATTTATGCAATAATTAAAAGCATACTTTTCCCCCAAAATGTTACAGAATTTTTTATAGTACAAAATAGATACCTTACCAAGCTGATTTAGTAATCTCTTTTGAAAATACTTACTTTGATTATATGCATACAAATATAATAAGTTCAGGTTTCCCAGGGGAAAGCATCTACTTTTTTTTTTCCTGTTTGCGTAATTCATGTTAACTTTTCTTTTGTGTAGATTTCTCTGTGTCTGCATTTTCTCCTTAATTCTCTTCAGGGGGCAGAGGCAGTAAAAGCTGTAGTGTGCCTTCTATTGTACTGTTCAGGTTGTCAGAATTAACTGGTTAAAAAAGAAAAGGATGGCTGAGTAGTGCTTGAATGTTCTGGTATTAATAATCCACATTATTAATACCATAAATCAATAAACACAGAGGAGCTGAAGAACTATTTGCTAACTCACTCTTTTATTTTAACATTTACGGTCTGCCTCCTCTGTTCGGTGTGAATCAAAAGAGTTAATGGAACTTACCCATGTAAATAAGGCCACCTCATCCTGGTGAATCAAACTGTGTAGGTAGAGCTTCATAAGTGCGAGTGTGTAGGAGAAAGGCAGCACAAGCATGTCATGTGAGATGTCCAGGCGCTCGCGGAGGCTCAAGCAGCAGCTGGAACTTCAGGGAATGCTGGCGCCCATCCACGCGGGTGTGCAGTGTTAGGCTTTGCATCCAGGGCCCAGGCTGGCAAAGCCTTTCTCCAGACTAGCTCTGCAGGTGGAGTCTGCCAGCAGAGGTTTTCGACCCAAATCGCCATTCTGCAAACCACAGGCGTTGTTAAATGTTAGTGTCAACCAGGAAAAAGGTGGGACATTGCCAAGAACTTGTGGGAGCAGAAGGATATTCTAGCAGTTAGTCTTTTGGTGTGAGTTCCCAAAAATTCAGTTGTAAGCTCCATTGTAGCTTCTTATTTAAGGGATCTGTGGTGTATTGTGGGGATTGTACTATTTCTCTACCTTAGTGGGGTTTTTGAAGATAAATGTATTGAAGATGATTAAGACACTTAAGTCATATAAATAAACAAATGCAATAAAATAATGGTAAATAACTATTTTAGAAGTGAATCTTGCAGTTTTTGTTGTATCTGCAAGTAACTCTCCACCCAAACTTGTCTAACGCTGGAGGCTTAGAACAGTTTTCTGGGAGTAACGTGTTAGGCTATCTTAGGCTGAGAAAGACACTGAACCCAGAAATCCCATTTCATGGCTAAGTGCTCTAACCATGTGACATTTTTATAAAAGCAAGCAGCACCATCATCTTCTCTAGCAACTGCATTTTATAAGAGAACATCGAACCTGCTCAGTTCTGTGACAGGACATCTTTGGATCCCTGTCTTCAGGAAGGACTTGTGGGTTTATGATCCTAAGCAGATGGAGGTCTGCGTGGTGCCTGAGCTCTGTATAGGGGTGAGACACAAATTTGTATTTAGCATTTCCTATTTGTAGGTTTTATTGGCTCATAAAAAGCATACAGGAAGATCTAGATACCCAACTCTGCATTTGGACTTCTAGGGGTCAATCCTAGGACCTTAAGAACTTGGCTCCATGGGTGGGATACTGGCAGGTAAGCTCTGGGATCAGTTTAATATACATTAGCTAATCCCCCGTATTGTCCCACGTGTATTCTCTTACACTATGATAAAAGCAAAATAACTTCTCCCTCAACGAAAATGAGGCAATCCAGTTCACAGCTTCTAGAATGCACAAGTATGAACATTAGCAGTTACTACAGAATAGTTAGTGTGCTGGAAATCTGTTCTGTGCTTTGCTCATTTAACTTGTACTGTTAAAATCTTTTAAATTTTTAGTGAATCAAGTTGTAGCAGATATTCTATTTTGCTAACAGATTTAGCTTAGAAAAAATAGTTTGAATACTTATTTTGAATATGAAGAAAAGCTGTCCTGTTTCATTTATAGAAATGTAGGATTCTCTCAAATGACATTTTTAAACAGATCTCCCTAGTGAAGTGAATGGGAGTACTTCTTAAAAGCCAGGCATACAGCACAGCTCTTAGTGATTTTTACTGGGTCTCCATTTGCTTGTTCCCTTCTGGCTTTTCAATACGCATAGTGTCTTTTCAGTATACGTTCATATTTTTAAAAATTACTGAATAATTATAAGCAGTAGGAAAAATTATGATAAATACTGACAACCTGAAATCAGATATGGAATATAAACCATTTCTATACTGTTTTTTTGGTTTAACAAATTCATAGTACTTTTCTCTTTACCATAGTCATTGCCATTTTAGTTCTGAAACTGTGCTTTATAGAGTGGTATATGTATTTAAGCTAATACTAGATGCAAAAGCAATAATCCTATATATAGAATCTGTGTATGTTTATTGCAGTACGTATCGTTATTTTTAATCCTATATAATAGGGCTTTGTTTGTTGCTTTTTTCTCTACAAAAGAAATATAATAAACATTATTCAGTAGATTGGTTTTATTCATTCATTCAAATTTGAGGAAAAAGGGTTTTTTAAAATTGTTTGATTTTACTCTCAAAGATCATTCAAACAGTAGAAAGAGGCAGTTAAGATGGGCCACATACCTCAGCACACATTTTGATATAGTCAATTGCAATATGCAGAGGAGAATGCAGTCCAGCATCTGAATGTGCCGGGCGACATAATTGAGGTGTACAGTGAAGGCAGGACCAGGCTCACCAGAGCAATTGTTCAGTGTTGATTGCAATGGGAGCAAAGTATCCTTCTGAAATGGTAAAGAAGGCACTTAATGCCGTCAAGCAATGCAGTGTTTAAACTACTATCTCCCTCAGCCAGGTTTATGCTCAAGAGAAAAATATTTCAAAGACTCTTATTTAAGACTGCTAATCTTAACAAGTGCATAAGGTACTCCTGCTTGATCTTCAGGCTACATCAACCCGTGCACTTGCACAGGACTTGCGCATTCCTGGTTTAGTTTTTTGCTTTTGATCTTTTGTTCCCAGAATTTATTTTGTGTTACTTTTTTCACTGGTATCACTGATCTGTTCCTTCACAAGATTTTCAGTTTTCTCCCCACCTCTTTTGTTCTTCCTATCCTCTCTTTCCACCTTTTTGCAAAAAGAAATTTAACTTAAAAATGCTATCTTATGCCCATTCTCACTTCTTCTGAGCTAATCTACTTACCTTTTCCTCCCCCTCAGAATGTGGAATATTTTCATTCTCAAATCCTACATGCTTTCTTCATCACTTGTTTAAATAATTCTGTAGACACATCTTCTACCTCCCTCCACTTCCACTTTTTTCCTCCTTCCTTCAGTTACTTAAATTAGCTTTTTGAATCTTTCATTTATATTCCTTTTCCATTTGTCTATCCTTCCAGAGATTTTAAACACTTGTCACTTAATTCCTTTTTTTCCTCTTGAAATAAAATCGTAATTACTTATCAATAAAAGAATAAAAATCCTAGAAAAATGTAGTTTTTAATAAGGCAAATATGCAAAGTCCTGGAAATTCAAGCCTAGCCTTCACTTCTCAAGACTAACCACCAACAAATATTAAAATATGCAGCTAAAAAAGACTAATACTTCAAGAAAACTTATTTATTGCAATTTTACCAACACCAGAAAGTACCCGTACATTTACCACAACAGTAGCTGGAATTCTTTTGGTTTACGTGGGCAGACACATGGACAAAGATAAATTCACAAAAATCTCTGCAGAGGGAGATTGTGAACTGTGTTTAAAATGGATTTACTTCAGGATTAGCACAGACAATTCTGCATGATCATCCTGAAGTTTCTTTGTGTACGGAAGTTCTCCAAAACAGAAAAATCACAGCCAGTTCAAACAATGCAGCCTAATCTGCTGTAGTGGCGAGCCTTAAGGAACAGGATACCACCCAGCTAGGGAACAGATGAAATGCAAGAGCACTGCTTGGTACTTGTCTTCCACTGCAATGACGTGTGAAGTAAGGGCTGCCTCATGTTAACTGAGAGCAACGTCTTGATAGTAACTTGAGTCCTTGACAATATTCCTCTATTTCCAGAAACAAACAGGCCAGTTCTGCACAGACTCACTGTTATTCCCTGTTGTTGTTATGGAGCTGCCACAGCAGAACAGTGACAGGCGTGCCATGACCCTTGCCTTGCAAAATTCAACAGTTTTTATAGCAGGTCTCCATTTTTTTTGTAATCATGTGATTTAGGTAACCAATACTAGAACAAGCAGAGCAGGCACTTCAGACAAGTCTCAGAAAATGCACCTGTGAGCAGATCATAGGTTTGCATATATTCATAGCAATCATTCACTGAGCAATTTCAAATAATGAACATGTAAATTAAATTGTCAGCATCACAGGTAATTGTCAGACTGATCACAGGTAATTCAGGAACAGGAATAATTGCTAAATGTGATTGGATAAATTGTTTACTGTGAACAGTTTAGATAACTTTTAATAGCAAACAATTTTATTCTGCCCTTATATCTCCTGATTGTGTATCCTTTGGATAAATATCTATGACAACCAGTGCATCTGTTAAAACTTGGATATTTTGACAGATCATTTTAGAAGAAAGCTGGCCCTTGGCTCTAATCTTGCAACAACCAATTATTATACTATCAGTCAGACACTTAAAAGCCCCAGGATATGATGTTTTATATCTGTTTCAAAAGGAGTTCACAAAAGGATAGATTTTCTTGTATAAATAGGAGACACCCTCCCCGTGGGTAGGGCATCGGAAAATTGCTGGACTATATACATTGCAATACATTAGAAAGTGACTGTCACAGTATCTGAAGTAAAAACGCATCAGGAACATACACTCCTCTTAAATAATCCCCTGGAATATTAAAGAATTGAGGTAGTATTTATCATTCACAATCTCTTCCACACAAACTTCCTTATAATAAAAATTAATTCTCGATGATGCTTTTGGATAAAATCGAAATAAATATTTTTTCTGTGAAAATGTGCAATGTTTCACAGTTATATGGCAAATGATATCTATGTGTGTATGTGCATACACACACGCATGCACATGCACACACATTGATCTTACACACCAGAGACCTTGCCATCGTCTCAAAGTAGCTGTGTCAGCCCAGAACACCTGGGACTCAGGGTTGCAGCAAGCAAGTATACAAAGCATTCATTCTTTCTACTGAAAATTTTGCCTGAAAAAGGCTGCAGAATTGGTAGTTTTCATCTGGAAGAGGCAAACAGTTTATGCCACCTGCAATTTTATGAAAATTACTTTATAGTTTGCTTAATAAAGTCTTTCAATAACCTGTTGCATCCAACTGAGAAACAAGAGAGGTTAGGTTATATTGTCAAAGATCACAGAGCACAATGGCGGAGATAAGGAACAAAATTGAGTAATGTGCAACATCCATCTGACATTTTCTACTGTGGACCATTACTGTGGAGAATAGCTAAAGAAGTAGAGAAATAACTTGAGCTGTTAAGAGTTTTATAGCTAAACAAGACAGAGAGAAAGTCTGCATCAATGAACGGCTGTAGTACCAATGCTTAGACCTGCCTCTACTAAGTAAATGCATCAATTCCATACAAATCTCTAAAAATTGATCTGGCTATTTGAAGCCAGCTCCTCATAAATGTACAAACAAACAGTTTTTACTTCTTGCCTCTCTCAAATCAACTTATATTAACAGGCTTCAATTAACTTGTATTTTATTGACATATATAGGAGGCTAACCCAATTAATTGAGTCTTCACAGTGGTTTAGCAGTAGAACATCAAACCAGTTTAATTAAATCAGTATATCCTTCTGGTGTACGTGAGACCTTGGGTTAAGAAAATAAATTTTCTTTATGAGACATTGTCAAATATATGACATTCTACTTAGAGAAGCTGTTATCTATAAAACTAGAAGTTATGTAAAATTAATATCTCCATAGAATATTAAAGCATTATTAATGATAAGAATAAGATAATGGTAAGCATTATTCATGCTCCCTAGAGCATTAATATCTCCGTAGAACTATGTTCTATTATCTTTACAAATTTGATGATAATCATTCTATTAGAGAAAGGTAGGTCTGTTAGTGTGTGTCCCACAGTACAAGACTGGACCCCATCAGAGCTCCTCTTTGAGGGCCAAGCTATCGGGGCAGTTGTCCAATCCATCCTTGTTTTTCTCTTTCTGCTGTCAGTAGCACTAAATACCACCATCTAGGTTATCCACTCAGCCTTGGTTCTTATAGCTCTGCTGTGCAGCAGAAATGACATTTAATCAAGAATATACTGGAATATAAAGATACCAAGAGACTGGCTCTAATCAGGACAAAATTCTACTCTGTCACGTGATTGCAAATACAATTAGTTAAATTGTCAGATTTTCCTAGTCAACTGAGATTTTCAAAATTGGGCTAAACAGCTGTTTGTCACCAAGGCTCCCCATGAAAAACAGAGAAGATCTAGAAGGTAATGAGAAAAGTACAAAGACTCTATAAGACACAACTAGCACAGAAAATTGTATTTTTCCAATGCATACCACTCAGTAACTCGTTTGAAAATGCCGACATGTCAGTCTAGATTTGTATAGAAGCTGTTTGACAGGCTGCTTTGTGCTGCTTTTGGAAGCAACTTGGCCTTGCTCCAGCAAGCACAGCTGAATATTATCAGTCTCAAACATATGCTAGATGCTATCTCCTGTAACCATTCCAGTGGCCATATGATCTGAGTTGTTCTTCCTACCTTTCTTCCAGCTCACTTACTCTGCATATCTCAAGAAACAGGGAATACACCCACAAGGTTGACTGGCCTGTCAGTGGAAACGCAGTCTCAAATTAAGTCCTTCATAATAAATGTTCATAATAAATTTTGGAAAATTGGGTCTCATACCAGGCAGCAGGATTCCTAAAAGTCCTATTTACATGGCACATATTAGCAGACATATCCAGGTCTCTTGTCCAAGATGTAAAGCCGAGAATAACCATAACAAAGCCACAGTCTCCTGGGACACATGTTGAAGTGTACGTGTATAGACAGCTACTTCAAAAATAATTCAGGATCCTGTATTCTTCTTTCCGGAAACATAAAACTATAATGCTGACCATACACTCTCAGCCGCTATAAAAACACACTTTGTAGCTAGCTCATCAGAATGTATTGAAAGAGATTTTCTGCCTTTGCAGTCCTCATTTATCACTGACAGTCAGGCTTAGGGATGGGCTGGGATGCCCATACACTGTATCTGCAATACCTTTCATCGCTAGATGATACACATCAACATCCTGCAAATGAAGGCATGCTAGGCAGCTCCTCAGTCTGTCCTGTAAAACTGGTAGTGCAAAAGCATTACAGACAATACATCAGCAGCACAATCTATCAACAAATACAGGCACAAGTGGCCTGCTTCAGAAACATGTCATTTCTGGGAGCTGTAATACTGCCACAAGGAAGCTCTGTGCCATTTCTTAAACATTATGCTCATGACAAAGCAACCACAGCAGGTGCCAAGTTGAGAAGAACAGTTTTATAAATGCTATTGTGACTCCTTGACTCACCATATAGGGAAAATACTGCTTGCCACTTGTTTAGGGTAGAATTCAGCTCTCCTAATTTTAACCATCCGAAAGCTAGGCACTTTGCCCAAGCTCTATGCTCCCTCTACAGTGAACAGAGGCATCTCTGTGGGGTGATCCACACCATGTACTTTAGATGCCTAAGTTGGGCACTCCTTGATATTCGCAGGCTTCACACTCGGAGGGAACAGAGTTGCAGCTTACAGTCGAATAGGAGCACAGAGAACGAGGGCAGCTGCACCCCAGCGTCCCCCGGTATAGCCTCCTCGTGATGTACTGGGGCCCAGAGGGAGCCATGCAGACAACATGCTTGAGGGTAGCACAGCTACTGGAGGAAGACCTGGATGCTCTGCGGTGTTGGAGCACCATTCCCAAACCTGCTGCAAGTCAGCTCCCACACCCCCTCCACGGCAATGGCATGGAGATATTTGGAAGAGGCTGGTCACTTCTACCCCTTTTACCACTTACTGCAGGATAAGGAGTCACAGGCCTGCTAGGAGCTGGTGCTGCACAGCCCATGGTGCTAGTGTCACTGTCCCCTGTACCAGGATATGCAGAGGCCATGTGGCCCAACTGCCCTGGACAGCAGCCACCAGCCAGAGGTCCCGCTTCCTCGGTCCTGCTTCCTCACCTCCCCTCGGCCCCCCCCCCCCCAGGGCAGAGTCTTACGCCCCTCAGGCCAACCCTGCCACACACCCCACGCCGCCGCCCCACATCCCACACCTCACAGCACACCACCCCACACCACAGCCCCCAGACCACATCGCCACCACAGACTACACCACAGCCCCACTCCACCCCCAGACCACACTACACGCCACCGCACCGCGCCGGCCCCTGGCGGCAGCGCCCGCGCCCGCGCTCGGCCCGGCCCGGCAGCCCCCCGGGGCGGCGGGAGGCGCCTGCGCGCTGCGGCCGCTCGCTGCCGGCCCCGGCGCTGGCGCCGCCCGCAGCCTCTCGGCGGCTTCTGCCTATTTTAGTCACAGCGGCGGCTCAGTGGCCGCGGCGGGCGCGGGCGGGACGCGGTGCGGCGCCGCGGGCTGCCGGGCTTGGCCGTGCCGCGGACCGGCGAGCGGCGGCAGCGCGTCCCGGTACCCTCACCGTCTGGCCGGGAAACTTTTCCGCGGGCGCCCGGCAGGGGGCAAGGGGACAGGTAAGGGAGCTGCGCGGCTCGCCATGGGCGACAGGGTGAAGCCCGCCGGGGTGCTGCGGCGCGACGCAGCGGGCGGCCCTGCGGCACGGAGCCTCCGCTTCGCCCCTGGCGCGGCGGGCAGCCCCGGGCCGCGTGAGGCGTACCTGCGTGCGGGCAGCGAGCTCCGGGCGCGGGGGACACTGTCGTTTCGGGAGGCGAGGCAGCCCCGCGCGCAGGGCGGCGGGCGGGTTATCCCGAGCAGCGCACAGCCCCTGCCGGCCGGCGGCGCAGGGCGGCCGTTGGCGAGCGGTCCATGGCTGGAAGTCTGGCGGGGCAGCGGGATGTCACTCACTGTTCGCCGGGTGTCCGCGGCTAGGTGCGGGCAGCAGGCGCGAACCGTGATTTACCTTTACCTTTCCCCAAAGTTGGGGGTGTTTCCTTCTTCTCGATCGCGGTTTGGGGTGAGTGAGGTCCCGTTGAGCGGTGAGGGCTCGCTGGCTCTTAAACAGGCGGCGGGGAGAGCCGCAGCTCGGGGCGACCGTTAGGGGGGCGGCGGCGGCGGCGGCTCGGGGCGCGCCGTTTCCCCTTCCAGCCGCTTGTGCGGGAGGCTCGAGCGACAGGGTGGAAACGTCGTTTCGTGGTGCTAGTGGTGGTTTCCAGGTGGGATCGACATTCCCGTGTGCTGGGAGCCTGGCGTTGTATGTGCCTTTTTTTTTTTTTTTTTAACCTTTTTTTTCGTTTTTAAACACCCTTTGTGCTAAACTTTTTGCAGCAGGTGGCATCTGAGCAGAAGCGTTCAGCGCTGGTCTTGACAAAACACGTTTCATGGATCCCGGAATAAACTCTTAAATCGGCAAATATTCGTTTCTTATTAGAGGCCCTAAACGGGAGGGCAGGCTGGAGGGTGTTTTCTGTTTAGGGTCTTTCGATTTTATTTTTTATGAATTCCCCCTCCCCCCACCCCAACTCTATCGGGTTTTTAATTGGTGGAAAAAAAAGAATAGTCTGTTTTTCAGTGTGATCCCGTCACTCTCAGCATTCCCTTTTTGGGTACTCTGGAGCTTACCAGGTTTTGTTGTGCACATGTAGACACAGTTGTCAAGCGCTATTCTGTGTGCTGTAATAATAGCGCTGTTGGGTATTTTCGAAACAGAGTTTTCCTGATGTTGTTGCAACTCATGTATAGAAAAGTCACTGTCTTGGCAATGTCTCTTTTGGGGGGATTTGGCTTTTTTTTTTTTTTTTTTTTTTTTAAACAAATGGTGTTTTTCACTTTTGCATGTTGTGGGTTAAAATCAAGCTCCACTTGCACTGGAAGAAAAATAAGGGTTGTGGAGTGACAGTTGTGGCTGCACCCTTTGACAGGACTTTTTAGTGCATCTGTGTAATATAACCCAAAGACAATGAGCTCAACTACAGTTAAATTTCCAGTGCCTATAATACAGCTAGTACATAGCACAGCTTATTAACTTGAGTATATAGTAAGAATATTTGTGTTAGGATATTTTTGTTAACTATGTATAATGAAAATATTGTTAATTTTTATCTAGAGTAATGGACAGATTAACACTAACAAATTCTTGTATTTACTGACATGTTTAAGGGAAATGAACTTGCCCCAAAGAGCGTACGGAAATACATCTTTTCTTATACCACTTTCCTGTTCACTCCTACTTCATTATAAAAAGGAAATTGGTAGCTTAAACTGTAATTAGCTTAATCATACTATCACTAATGATTTGTCTTCAGCTCACAAAAGCAAAGAAATTATTATTGATTGTCTAGATTGTCTATGCAGCTTCTGTGCTGCAAGACCATGGAAAAGTAATTAAAGTTCTGGAGGTATGATAGATTCAAGCTTAAGAATTTATCTTTAGACTCACACAATCCATCTCCACATAAGTGAGCTAGCAATGACTTTAAAGTCATGCAAAGGTGTTCAAGCAAGGTTTAAAAAGCTCACTTAAACAATGCTGAATAGTATGGCTGTGGGATACAAGTGTTTTCAAGAAAATAGATGCTAACTTGAGTTAGCTACTCTGCACTGTCCTATATCAACTTGGCTAACTTGTTTTTGATTTGGAACCATCTGCTTTAAATTCTTCCATTTTAGCTATGTTTTGTGAATGTTGTGTAGCCATCCATTAAAAACTATATATATACATATATATTCTTTTTTCTCTTAATGTATCTACACATCTGTTTGTCTTGCATGCCATAAAGTTTACATTTCAGTTGACACTATGCCTTCCATTTTTTCCAAAATGACTTGACTGTATTCATTGTATCTTTAGCCTCTTACATTAACATATACATGTCAAACCTGAAAGTCTTCTATTGTGTTAATCTTTCCTAGAAACAACCCTACATGAAAGTTGTAGAAGCTTAATTCCATACTTCCAAAATAAACATTTGGTACCATGAGTTAGCAGTGGGTAGGAAATAACAATTGCGTGCTCAGCTGTTGAAGAGCAGATTTTTGTTAATACTTCAGTATTATTGGACAGCAATAAAAGTTGAGAGCAAAGAGTCTGGTGTAAAAGTTGCAGTTATTATTTTGCATATTTGTCTTTCCGGTGTTACCTGTGGATAAACATTTTAGATCGGAGCATACAGTCATGCATGCCTGTTTTTGTTGTTCTTGTTGGTTTTCAGTCAGACTCCCTGGTTGAAATTCATGGGCAGTTCTTACGAGCCAGTGGCACAATCTGTCCTTGTGTCATTTTGCAGATTGGATAAATCTATTTCTGCAAGCTTTTAAAATATCTTAACAGAGAAGTTTTGCGGCCTTCCATTACCTGTTTTCTGGTATGTCAAAGTGCTGCAGTATTTGTTTGTGAGTAGTAAATTAGCTTCAGCTCTAATTATACAAAGACTTTCATGTATTAAAGACAAAGCTTAAGATGGCTCCTGGGTTCTAATTTAGACAACAAAGTTGGTGGCCCAGACTTTCAAAGTCATTGAATATCCTTTTTTACCACTATGGATACTTTATAGTAAAAGACTTTAAGTGACTTGATCAAAACCTGTTGGAGAAACATCTTTCCATTATGACAGTTTTGGGTGGTCGGTTGTGGCCTTTGTATATCTGTGACTAATGGAGTATTGTTTTGGCCAGGTTGTGAGGTGAATGAGATTGTCATGTGCCATGTAGTTGACTGGGCTTGTTGGATTTCTAGTCTTCCAGTGTGTGGTTCTTTACAGCCAAATGTAAAAAGAGTAAGAGAGCCTTTATTTTCCCAACAGTACAGTACAAAACTTTCTATTAAAAGATCATGTGTCTGGAAAGATTCATGGATTTGTAATCAGATGCAACTGAAATTACTTGTTCTGGCCCTTTTTGATCATGAGTAGAATTGATAGCCTTATGACTAGCTGCATACATGATTTTGGTTGTCTTTATTCATCTTGTTGCCAAACGATGGCATATTTAGTGGTACTTCTATGGCAGATTATTAGACAGGTGAAAGATTGAATGTATAAAGAAACACAGTTGACAGCTTCTTGCAAAAGACTTAGGGATCCTGCTGTTCCAGTTTAGGGAATTTATATTGTTTGAAAATAGGGACAACAGGAGCACAATCACAAGATATGGGCAAGATTAGCGCAAACGCAGTTATCCAGAGTTAGTAACGACTTTTTATTAGTGCATTAAAATTCCAGTCCTGCAAATTCTTACCAACTCTAACACTTTTACGCTGTTGGAGTGTTTTCATTAAGTCAGTGGAACTGTTCTTGTGACTCTTGTTTCAATATTCTTGCGTAAGAACTGGAGAAAAATATGAACTTGTTTGAATGATGCATGTATAGTAACTGAACCATGAATTTGTTTGGGCACCATAGTTATTGGTACCATAACTTATATAGAATTTCTTTATGCCAAAGAACACACACTTTAGTTGACCTTTGTGGAAAAACTGATATAGGAGTGAAAAGAAAATGTGAGCTTCTTACAGAAGAAATGTATTGTGTATTTTGGTAAAAAATGGGCTGATCTTCCCCCCCCCCCCCTTTGAAGATCACTTTTATCCAGAGATTGTACATTATATCCATGCCAGTGTTTGATCCTGCAGGGTCTCTGCATGCTCTGTAGTGACTCATCTGTGATAGGCTCTGGAGCATCTGAGGGAAACTAAGAGAGTTGAGTTTTTCTTCATGATTCCTTTCTTATCACCATTGCAGGAGTTGTCTAACTTGCTTAAAACTTTCACACAAGTTGATGGAGAAAAATAAAAAGTGTGGATGGAAGTAAAACAACTCTGAACTCCTTCACAGCCCAACAGACACTCTTAAATGACAAAAATACTAAGTGTATCCTAGACTGCAAGAAATGTTGAATTCATTAGCCATGACTTGAAAGTCTGCTGACTAGACTAATTACATGACAATAAGCATGCAAGACAGGGACATGCACTGTCTCTACAGACTTATTTGAATGGAAATCCCTCTGTGTTACACATGATGGAGTCTGTTTGCTCAGTGATACATGCATGTATTTCATTAATGAGAATCAAGCAGAACTCAGTATAATCTCTACTGTTGCAACAGTAGGGGGTCATACCTACTTTGCTGGAAACGGGAGTCTCTCTTGTTTTAAAGAGTCTCTCTAGAAACAGTATTATTCCACTAGCTAGAAATTGGTATTTATCTGTGCAAAAGACATCCTGGACTGCTAACACTTTCTGGACTGCTTCTAACGCTGACTAGTTCCTTACAGAGACTGTCTTTTAGGATTTTAAAGGTAATGTCCTGAAGTCTTCCAGTTTCTCTTACTATTTAGTTTTCAATAGGAAACTTTTTGGTTTGTTTTGGAGAGAGAGGTTTTTTTCCCTTTAAAGTGTAAAGAAAATCTGCTACCTTTGTTATTACCACGGGGAAGAAAAGCCTATGTATTTTTAGATTAGAAATCAGTTCTTTTAACTGCCTGGTTTTCTCCAGGAGTGCCATGGACAATCAAAGGTCTTGCCAATCTTTTGGCGAAATCAACTGCTCTACCTAGCACAAGCAAGACTTGTAACTTTGTCATAACTTAGCAGTTTGGGTGTCTTCCTTTCAGATTTGGTAGTATCTGATCAACTGAGAGGTGAAACAGTAGTATTTTTAATGCTCTAAAAGTTTGGGGGGGAGGGTTGGTTGTGTCCCCCCCCTTCCCAGTTAGTGAGTGCAAGATCATATGTTGCTGAGGAGTCATGCAAATGATTCTGCAAGAAGGACAGAAGATGAGACTGTCTTTGGTTTTGATTTTTAATCAGCCAAATAGCATGGGTTCTGCCTTTAAGAACTTCCATTCCTTATTTAGAGGAACAGCTTTGTATGTCATAAAGAAGACTGGCATGACAAAAGCCTCTTTTTTTTTTTTTTTTTTTTTCTTTTTCTTTTTCTTTACAGCTCTTACATAGGTTGGCAAGTTCCCTTAAATATTTACTTTACCTAAGATCATGGACCCATTCAATAAGTGGTAGATCAAAATGCAATGCCTCTTTGTTTAGAACTGGGAGGAATACATAGGGTGTCTTAATGAGCAATTGAAGTTACAATACCAGGTGTTCAACCAGTGTTGTGTTTATGGATATCATCAAAATTCTGAAATGTACCCTTCTTCAAGCCTAACGTTTAGGTGGAAAAGATAGTAAAACATTACCGAACTATGGATTTACCTTGCATTCTTAAAGTATTTGTAGAATTTCCATTAATGATAATGGAAAATATACATTGGAAAGAGAAAACACTAAAATCCTTGTGTAGGTCTAATATTTTTCAGTTTAATGTATGATAATTTTCTTCTTTCTCTTTTTACAGGAGCCTTTAAGATGAATACCACAGCAATTAGCCCACTCACTGTTACTCCCCTAGGTTTTGTTCCAGACTTAAAAAATGCCACCCTTGTGCCTTTCAATGAGACTGCATGTGAAAACTGGAGAGAGATTCATCATCTTGTTTTCCATGTGGCAAATATTTGTTTTGCAATTGGACTAGTTATTCCAACTACTCTGAATCTTCATATGATTTTTCTGCGAGGCCTGCTGACCATAGGTAGGCCAGTTTTCTGGAGAGCTTTACAACCTTCATGAAGTAGAAATAGTGGTTAGTGAACATTGTAGAGCGTTCTTTTGGTCTCTTTGATTTATGGTGAAATTCCAGCATATATTCATGGTCATTGTACTTTGCTGAAGGTGTTCTTTATGTAAGCGTAATTCTGACCCTGACAGACATTATCTGGAAAAGGTTATATATATCCAGACTCTTAAAATTTTGTGAAAGTAAAATTAACAACTTCAAACTTATGTAGGTGTTGATATGAAAATTAGTAGAACTCATTTATTTCAGACCTGACTGGCTGCTTACAATTTGCTAGGCTCTGAATCATAGTTGAGTCTATGGATCATTAAGACCTTGGTTCTAGGCTTCATGTAAATAGTGGGGCTGTGCATTGGCTAGTACACTGGCTTAGTGTGTCTGTAATACACAAGGTTTTGCTTGAGAAGCCTAATGTAACTGACGTGTTCTTTAAATGTGGGTTCAAACCCATGGCATTTGCTGTTCTTCAGTGTTATTTTCATTTCCAGTTTAGAAATGGTAGTTTTCAATATAGAGTGAAGTCTCAGTTCCCTTGAAGTTGGTCAAATTTCCTCCACCACTGTGGTCATCTCATGATGCAAAAAGATTTGATTTCAGAGGGAATACTAAATTTGGCATGTTTGAGACTAAGCAAGCACGATTTGGTTTGTAGCATTCTGGCAGTTCCACAACTCTTTCAGCCTATACTACCCCTGTACTTTTTGTGGAACAAAGTCTTTGTGGTTGAATGAAAAAGCAGTGCAAGTCATTACAGCGTAGGGAAGAGATGTTGTAGAAACCCAGGTGTTACTTGCTAGTATCACAACACAGAGGATGCCCAAGGATTTTTGAGTGAGGATGCTTATTTGTGTGAAAATATGTATCAGTTGTATGATAGAACTTCTGTGATCGAATTTGCAATGACTTTTGCCATTTCTTTTTTACAGTTACTATAGGATAATTTATCAAAACAGACTTCACTAATGACCAAGGGTCTCAGCATTGTAAGACCTTTTGTCTGTGGAGTTCTCATTTAAAAACAATGGGAGTTCTGCACATGCAGAGCTTAACTGCTTTGGGCTCTAAATCTTTTTGCATTTTGAACTGAGAAACAGATGTGGGATCAGAATTTTTCAAGCTGAGATAGCAGCTGGAAGCAAATATATTCTGTGAGCAGCAGAAGTAATGAAGCTTGGTTTCCTATGGATTTGTGTCCTTTATGCCAGTGTCCCTGCCCCAGCCATGTGCTGCTCCACAGTATCACCTCTCTTTAATACTTTCAGGCATTGTATTCTCCTATCCCTTTTGGTCTAATCAATCCATTGATAAGAGACACCACATTTTAATTATCTGGTCAGTATATAAGTGCTGCCTGGCCAGTCAGCAACTCAGACAGAATAGATAGATGCTGAGTTTGCATTGCCTTCAGGGAGAAAGGAGGAAAAGACAATAATTTGGTACCTTCTCCCTTTCTCCCTCTTCCTGTTTGCATAAAATTTACAGGAAAATATATCTGACTTCTACATTTCTGTCAGATGTGGCTGAATTTGGCCAGTTTGTTCAGTTATTTGGGATAGACTGACGTGTAATCTATCATCTCATAAATATAGCCTTTATATGCTAAAAATAGTATTCCTAATCATACAGCATGCCTTACCTTATAGAGCAATTATCATTATTCAAAGTGAAGTAACCAAAAAAGAGAAAGCATTTGAAATTTTCTCTTTGATGGCATACGAGTAAAATCTGGTTCCTGCTGTGTCTTTGTCACAATGCAATGACAATGATTCTTTTACATTTTCAAAAATATCTGTGCATGACTTCAGGAGATTTTTTGCAGCTGCTGCTTACTAATTAGATATGAATGTTCCTGACACAGATAATGAGGGTTCATTTCTCTCCTCTTGTTTGTCTAATTAATACAATACTAGTAATAAAGTTTTGTGGGTTGGTTAATTTTTATTGTGCTGAAGTTACAGTTTTCCCTTGTCCCACTTCTCCTTCATTTTAGGAACAGACTATTGTGGTCTGTACTTTTCTGCTTTACCCAGTCCTGATCTGAATTCTTGTTCCTTCAGCACTGCAAACCTACGCTGCAGCCCAGCCTCCTGAGGGTCTGCCAGTGCCTGCTTGTGGTGTGGTAGTGAGGGGCTCATAGTAACATTACATGCATTGATATACAGAGCCTAACAGTAGTAAAGCTTGTAGCAATATATTGCTTTTCAGTGTAATTGTACGCTTTGTCAACAAACAAATTCTTGATAGCTTTGTAAGAATGTACTTACTGATCATTGAAATTTAACTTGCTATTTTAATTTTTACAGGATGTGCGTTGTTCATCATTTGGGCTACACTCTACCGTTGTGCCTTGGACATAATGATCTGGAATTCTGTTTTTTTAGTTGTCAACCTTTTACATTTTATATACCTAGTGTATAAGAGAAGACCGGTATGTATAACAGCTAAATTCCACAAGCCAAACTTAGTAAGATGCAAGAAGAAGGTAGTTTTGCCCATATTTGCTGGACAAACCTATCAATGAATTATACAGCAGTTCTTTCTAACTGACTCAGCTATGTCAGTAAAGAACCAGACCATTAGTATTTTCAGTCACATCTGATGCAGTACATAATTTCTTATTTTTTTTCCTGAAATCCATGTTATTTAAAAACTCTTTGGGTTTCCGAAGTTACTGTTGGCTGGTTTGGGCCCTTCTGATTGTAAGGAAGAGATTACATAGTTTCATGGCAGAGAGACCAAAAATACTATTTTGATTTTTGGGTTCTGTATGTATTTGTGTTTTGTCATTTGCCCCATCCTCCCACTCACAAGAGTACATGCATATGCACATTCTGAAATAAAATCCTACTAAGATATTTCAAACTGAGCATGCTAGGATAGTATTTTTTTAAGATTAGGAATTTGGGAGGGATCAAACTTTTTTATCTGACTTCTAAGACTTGACATTCTTTGTGGTTGCAAGGAGACTGATAAATTATAAGTGTCCAAATGGACTGTTATTGCAATGTAGAAACAAATTCTAATGTCCATCTATAAACAACTTTCACACTCTGCTTTGTTCACAAGTGCTTTGACCTGTATGTTTTGTATGCCATATTCCCTTTAAATGCAAATGAAAGGTAAATGAGGTGCTACTCCCGTTTCCAAACATCTGTGGGACTCAGAGATAAGCAGGAAAATTGGGTAAGATGTGGTAAGAGCAATATTAAGCAAGGTGATCTTTCCTTTTTTCTAATTTTGTGCATTCACTGAGTTGGGGGGCCATATCTGGGAGTTTTGCAACTCCTTTTGTTCCCTTTAAAAGAGTGGATTGGAATACCATTCTTCAAATGCATCCTGAGAGTATATTTGAAATAGATAACAAAAATAAAGGATTATTTTCCCTGCCTTTGCGTAAATATATATCTAACAGAAAGTTAACTTATTTTGTTGTTATTATTCACCCAGAATTACATTCTGTCTCTGCAAAATGATCAACAACCTGGCCTTCTGTTGGTATGTGCACATCCAAACTAGATAATCTTTAATGTAGTATTAGCTGTTACATACCAGCCAAATATTAATGAAATGGTAAATGTTCAAAATGTTCTGCAGTCTCCAAAATCTAAGGCAAAAGAATTTGTAATGTGAAGGTTACAGAAGTATATTTGGATCAGATTATCAGGTTTTCAGCAGAATAACTCTGCCTTTGTTTAAAATCAGATGCATTCCAGAGGTATGCAACAGCTGGTATATTTAAAAAAAAAAAAAAAAAAAAAAAAAAAAAGCTGGAAATATCTCTTCACCAAATCAAAGCAGCCTGTGCAAGAAGGCAGCTAGGAAATTGGCAGCCTCTTCTTCTCCTGGCAAGGCAGCATAACGCTTGACTTCTCTCTGGCCTAGAGGACTGTTTAAAGCTAGCTAGACTGATCTACTACTAGACATTTAGATATGTATAGTAAATATTTCTAGTCGTCTAAAGTATTCTCTGCCTCTCGAACAGTTAACTTCCCAGTTAAAGGGTAAATTCCTCTTTTGTGTTGCTAACGCTGTTTATTTTAGAAGTCTGTTCAATCCACTTATATTATCAAGATACAATAGTGTGATGAAACTGAACTGCGTTCCTGCTACTCAGCTGTTGCCGTGCTGTCCAAACCATCACACAAAATAACAATTTCAATAGTGCAGAACCAGTGAAGCCAGATTAGACATATTTATGTCTGGAGGTAGATTTTGCATGCAGATATTCTGGTCTTTTAATATGAGGTAAACTCATGTTGGTGTCTTCACTGAGGGAAAAGAATGCAAGTTAGCACGTTCTGTTTCCCTTCAACCCACCCACTGATTTAGCTGTTTAGTATTTTCTTGAGGCCTCTAGTCCTTTGTCAAGTGTGACAGAAAATGGCCAACAAAGTCAGAGGTTAGGAGTGCACAGCTAACGTAAACTAATTTCTCAAAAAACAAGCCTTGAAACTAATCTGTATTTTTAAAAGTGAGCTGTGCCATGTGTTTCTGTGGTTCTCGAGTTCATACCCATCCAATGCTTTCCATAATGCTAAATGATAGATTACTGGAGAATAGAAGAGCATCTTGGGAGGAAGACACACTGATGTGGTTAGGTTTAAAAAAAAAACAAAAACAAACCCTTACAATGTGTAAAACAATACTAAATAAAGCAGAAAAAACTCTTGTCTTCTGTGATTACAGCTGTCAACATAGTTCATGGTATGCATAGGTTGGATTTTTTTTTGTGCATTGTAGTATATAGTCTTCATGTAGAAGTGCCAGATTTTTTTGCAAAATTATCTAGTAAAATTGTTGGCAGAATTATTTGTAAGCATTAGGCTGCTACAGTGATAGTCATGGATGAAGTACTCCATGGGTAAGGTTAAATGAAGGAATGACTAAAGACACGAAATGTAGCTTAAACTGTTAGTACCCAAAGCTGGTAGAAAATTACCTACACATAAGAAAGGAAGGACTGGAAGTCCTTCTTTTAACTTTGCTCTCTGTTTCTGTACACCTTCCTCACTAAGATGTTGAATGTCAGCAGAATCAGAGTGGTCAGCCCTCCAGGACCTTGTGTGCCACAGAAATGTAGTATAAAACCACAGCTGTTCTTAGACAGAACAAACTAGAGTTTTATGTGGAGGACATTAGAGGGATTGTGGGCAAATAGACTTTTGTCGACCTCTTCTAAAATGCTGTGCAAATTAAGGGTTTCAACCCTTGGGCAGAGCAAGTTGTCAATGGAAGAAGAATAAAAGGAAATGAATGAAAGTAAGAGATGGTAGGAAAGCTGAAATCTGTACTTGCACAGCTTAAAAACAACTACAGAACAAACAGATAGTTCATAGGTACTTGTAGGCTTAGGCAGCTACAACATATTAAGAAAAAAAGGCTGGAGGTTAAATTGCATCCGTCTACAACAGATTGATGAATTGAGTAGATCTACTTGTATATCTTCAAACAAAGGAAGGGCTCTACCTACAACAGTGTTCCTCTAATGTGGAGCACAGACTCATCCAAAGGTTACCAACTGCAAGTGCTATATGACCTTTACAACTTAAAGCTTAGCCAAGAATTAGCTCTAACAGGCTAGCCATGTGGTGGTGGTTCTTAGTATGCTAAGGTCGAAATAACTTCCATGTTTTTCTTTCCATTAGGTTTAAGAAATTACGTTGTTTATAAATCTTGCATGGAAATTTTACACTATTTTAGTTGATTAGGTGTAATACATATATTTTCAGTAATTATTTTAAAAATCACCAATTTTTAAAATCCCCCCCCCCCCCAAGCACTAGTTCATTTGCAGTTTTAGTTTTCAGTTCATGTCTAGGAGTCAACAATGAGATGATGCAGATCAAGTGCGCTTCCCCCTGCCACCGATTTTTTTTCTTTTTCAGGAAGACCTAAAAGGGAACTTAGTGTATGATAAGTCTTAATTTTCTTCCTTTAGAAGTCTTATTCATGGAACATAATTTCAGCAGAACTTCTAAGAATGACTCATAGTTGAGGTATGTAACAGCTAGTTCAGAAACACTGTGGTATGGAATAACCATTTGGTTTTAGGTAAGTTGTGCATAATGAGAAGCTTAGTATCTGTTTCTTGTCAGGGTCTATGCAAATGACTCTTGTATCCTGGCAAGAATATGGCTTTGTTTAGTTTGCACCCAACTTGATCCATGGAGTGGGAACTGTTTGGGGAGCCACTTTCCTGATTCTCTGACTCTTAAACCAGAGAACAAGGCTTGGGGCAGGGGAGGGCCTGCAGTTGTGCCTGCAGTATAGACAGTGAGCTTGTGCTGCAGCTCCTGACACTTGAGATGTGCTGCAGGTGGCTCAGCCATAGGCTGGGCTGTTTGACTTTGTGCTGGAACATAGAAGGAGCACTCAAAGGCTAGATACCTACTGGGAGGCAGACTAATGTCTAGCATTCACTTGGGTCAGGTGCCTGCCACGTTTTAGGGTCATGCTTGATCATGTCCTAACTTGGATACAACATCATCAGAGGACTTGCCCGACCAAGATCTTGTGATCGGCTTGAATCCACCAATGTTAGTCTTTGTGGTGGTGTGTCCCCCCAGCCCCCTCTGATTTCTTTCTTCTCTTTACCCTCTTATCTGTCTAGATCCTTGCATGACTCCCTTCTCTGTATCAGATCATAGCCTAGAGTTCATGCTTTACTTAAGGTAATGTGCATATGAAGTTGCACTAAACCTAAAACTACTCATTTCACCTCTGTCCCTATGTGACCTTCAGGACTGTATCTTTCTGTCCAGGGCAGAATGTAGCATTGTTCCATAGGGAAGGATAAGGAAAATTTCTGAAACTAAAATAAAGCATTGGAAAGGTGTAATGAAAGTTCTGTTTTGGACAGGGAGAGTTCTTATAGTTGTGTTAATGCATAAGAGATAATAAGTAGTTGAAGTGAGCTATATTTAAAATAGTTTGATGCATGTAAGTGCTAACTCTACACATTCCACCATGATCAAAATACGGTCTACACATCATGAACAAAAGAAGTGACATGACTGACAGATTTTAAGTTTACTCTTTCTTGTTTGGACATGCAAAACCTTCCTAGCACATATGTCATAGATAGACTTTTAACACTTGCCTTTGTAGGTACCCGCACTCCTCTTTCAAAATACATAGTGGTGAAGCTTACAGTACTTAGTTCAGAAAAATGCCCACAGTTCCATACTCCAGGTCTTGAACGGAAGTAGGGAGCTTGCAGGAACAGTCTTCCATATGAACATTTCCTAGACTTTCTCCTTCTGATGTGATTGGAATTACTACCCAAAGAGCCTTCTTAGAACGTGTCAGTTCTGTTGACTGTAAAAACAGATGAGTATATGTTGATGTTCTTTGTGCTGTTGTATAGAGAATCTTCTGAACCACCAGCATAGATGCAGATGTGCAAGAAAAAGAAATATTAAAATGCAGGAAGACTATCAAAGACATTTAACTGGGAAATGCTCTACATAATCATTGACTGTTTTCCTATGTATTCTCAGTTACATTGTGGTACTTGTACTGAAGCTCAGGACATGAGAGCTCCTGGAAATTAAAATCCCCTGAGAGGAAGCATATAATAGTCAAGTCTAACAATTATGAGCTCTTTCAAAGAGTGCAAAGGATTATTTGTGGTCTCTGCTTCTGAGACAATAGCTTCACCTTATGAAGTAGGAATGTGGAATTGGAGTCATCTTGTCTCACTTCATCCGTCTCCAAATTTAACCTATTTGTCCTGGCTAATTCTATAGCCAGTAACAACAGGTACCTCCAAATCATGATTCAAGCCAGCTACCTAACACCTGTCTTAAGATGTGATAGTGCCTTTCCAATGGCTAGAGAATAAGCTTTACATAACTGTTATACACTAGTGACCTAACTTTAGATAGTCGTAGTTAGGTAAGATGCATTTCATCTCTGCTTTCTAGCAGGAGAAAAAAATTCAAATCCCTTTATGCTAATCTAAATATAGCACAATGGAGAATTGGGTTCTTTGATCTGGTTTTCAGAAGACTTGTATTTCTACCGCTGTAGGTTTGGTCGGAGGGAGCTGCAGGTGCCCTGCTTCTCTGAAAACTGGTCTCTAAATATCTAGTGATACCCAGAATTCATAAATCATGTGAATTTAAACAATAGGGAAAAATTAAATGGAAACAGGGAAATGTTCCAAAAGATATATGACTCTCCTTGTTATAGTCTCTCTATTATAGACTTGAAGTGTGATGCCTGGTGGTCGCATGTGTCTTTTTAGCTGTCTTACACATTGTGTTTATTATGAACTTGAAGACTTTTTTTTAAGGATGTTTTTCTAGAGAAAACTAGAGAATGCAGAAGAGAAATTCTTAAGAAATAATTTTGAATGAGATTTTCTGTCAGCAACCATTGCCCATCTCAAAATCAATTTTATTTAGTCATCCTCACAAATTAGATTTTTAAGGAGAGAAAAGAATGGAAGAATGATTACAAGTTAGTCATACTACAGAATGAATAATTGATGTTTTCAGTTGTTAAATATTTATTTTATTAAATGGAGCATGCAAAATAGTAGTGAGTTTCTCTTCTGACCAGAAAATTATTTCTGTGGTTTTTGTTCCTTGGAGCTTTACAGATTTGGCTTTTTTAGTCTGAATGGAAGCTAAAAGATCCTAATCAGTGTCTCTGCTGAGCTCTGACTCGAAATTTTGGCAAAATCCCCAAATCTTTCAACCATTGCTAAACAAAACATTACACCTACCCATATGGCTCATTTGGAATATGACCCACAAGCATGACTGCAGTAGTCAACTGAGCTTGTCAAGAGTGAATAGTCTGTTTTGAGGGAGACCATTTAAAGTATAGATGCAGATCTATATTACGGTGTCCAACCTGATCACTCTTTAAGAAAGTGGTTATGCCTGCTTTCTGTCTTAAGTGTTATACGTTTGAGAAATATCGTGAAATCTAAGTCATGTGCTGGTTAAGGGATTGTGTTAGCATACGAGGACCAAATCCTGTTCTAATGTCTGTATTTGTTGTTTTGGAGTTACGAAGTCTTGGGAGCTACTTATATGTTAATCTGAGAATAGAATTAATCTCTCTCTGAGTTGCAGGGGTCATGTATAGGAAGAAGTACAAATTAAATTGTTAAGGCTGTTACAAAGGAGGGGCTTCCTGGAGAAGCTATGCACAGAACAGATTGTTTTCTAAGTTCACGTTTATATGGAACATACTCTGAAATCAAAAAATTTAGGGCAATCCCCAGCACAATATAATATTCTTTGCCAATTTAAATTTAACCTAGTTTTGCCCACATAGAAGTCCTCTGAGGTGTTAAAGACTGGGGCATAAGGAACACACGGAAATTCAAAACCCCCTTTTCATATAAATGTAGTCACTGGTGAAAGATGTAATTAGTAATTGTTATCATGTGAAACCAGTGTAACTTGAGGTCAAATGACTTTACTGTTAATCTTTCCTGAAGATCTGCATTCAAGCCATCCTCCTCTTAGTCCTGACACTTTTCTGGGGCAGAGCTGATGTTATAGGAGGTAGAGGGGTACATCTAATGAACGGAATATTGACAAGTAATGAAACAAAAAGATCCATTTAAATGTTTTGAGAAGGCTTGACATTTAATTGAAACTTTTATATGGACAGATCAAAAAATCAAACAAACTCAGTATCGTAATAGAGTTGGGCAGGGTAAATGCACTTAGAAACTGTACACAAAACTAGCGTTAAGTTCAGCTGTAGGTAAGGAAAAGAAACTTCTCAGGAGCTCTTTCACAATAGCTTTTCTTGTGAAAAGCCTGTAAAAAAAAAAAAAAAAAACCTAAAAAACCCACTCTTATTAAGCCCTTAGAAATAGGCATTGGTGTCTGTTTCACTTGCAGTCTGTGTAAAAAGTCTCAATGGCTTATAAACTTGCTTTCAGTTTTCATGGTTTGAGGCTGTCTGCGTAAAAAAGTGAAGACTACATTTTGGGATATTGTTTTGTTGAACTTTATGAAACATAAGGCTGCAATGCTGAGAAGTCATGAAATGATAATGTCACGGTCATGTGCTACCTTATCTTTTCCTATTTAGGAATTCAGTAACTAACTGTGTACAACTGTTGTGGGGTTAACCCACCATCTCTACCTGATTGTCAATTCCAAAGTGATTCCCTTGGGAGTTCAGTGGCCCGTACGTGGGCTGGATTGCATCCAATGAATGAGACTGTAGGTAAAATTTTTAACAAGTATGGCTCCATAAATCTAGAAAATTTCTCCTTCAGCTCAGTTTGTTCTAGATTTAAATACATCTGAATTGTTACGAAAAAATACTAGTTGATTTTTCCAAGAACTTTTGTTATGCCTCATTTTCTGTTTCACACGCACACAAAGCTCCACTAAGAGCAGCTCAGGGTGGATTTTTGATGGAGAATACATATCTCTCATAGGCTCTAGAAAATACTTTTTTCCTGAAATAATCCCTTAGGGAAGGAATAGTATGTGCTTAACAGATTGAGGCCCTCATGGGCCTCAGGCAGCCTGAGGACTCCCATGGTCTTTCTGGAACTTCCCCTCTGTCAGCCACAAGGTGCCCAGCAGTTTTTTGGGCTACTTTCTGTTGCCTGTGTCCAGCTGAAAAATGACTCCTGTGCCTGCTTCTTCTCTCCTCCCCTATTTTCAACATTGAAATACAAAAAAATCTAGAAAACTGTAAACTGGGAATGTTCTAATGTGTTGAAGTGGTGACTCCTTTCCCCTTCTTTCTGCCTTTTTTTCTTTGTTGCTTTTCTGTGTTTTCAGTTCTATATATATTTTATTTTTTCATTATCTGATGCTCCTTTTTCTGACTTGTTTTCCTCCCAGCAAATATGCAGGCTTCTGTTCAAGCTGCCTCTGCTTTAGGGGAGGCCAGGACACTGTCTCATTCCCTGCTGCTTTCATTCAGGAAAGACTTCCAGGCTTGGGATTTCAGCCAGCTTCCTCTCCCTCATTGCTGCTGCCTGCGTTTGGGTGGGCTCCTAGATGTGAGATGTTCAGCTGGCACTGATTTCTTCCTCCCTCATCACATGCAGTTTCAGTATGATGGTATTGTTTTTCAGGACTCATAGTCTTGCTTTTCTGCTGCAAGTAAGCCAAGAATGTAAGGGAAGAAAGATGCTCCCAGGAGAGTCTGAGAGATAGTCAGAATGAGACATGGATATGGTGTGAAAAATGCAAGCAGCCTCATTTTTTCTGTGTTATTCTGGCCCAAGTTCTATTTGCTGTTACATCAACAGAAGTCTCAAAAGACTCCTTGTAACTGATTTAACATGCCACTTGCATGGAATAGCATCTTAACGTGCCAAGGGTTCTATCCTAATTTTAGCGAAGGTTTTGGTCCCTTTCTCATAGACAGTGTTTGTGGATAGATGTCACACATTTACGAGTTCTTTCCTTTTTTAAACTTAAACAAAGACACCAACTATAACACCCATGCGGTCTTGCTTTTTTATTAACTAATCCATCTGTGTTTATTGATGTCTTTTGTTATTGCATTCTAGATCAAGATAGAGAAGGAGCTTAGCAGTCTCTACAAGAGAATGTTTGAACCACTGCATGTGCCTCCAGAGCTGTTCCAAAGATTAACTGGACAATTCTGCAATATTCAGACTTTAAAGACAGGTCAAGCTTATGCTGCAGAGGATAAAACATCAGTTGATGATAGACTAAGCATCCTGCTGAAGGGGAAGTAGGTTCTGTAAAGTTTGAGAACAGCTTATGTATTGGGTGATGGCTGAGTACATTAGAAAGCTGGAGGTTTTTTTAGCTTTCTGAATGTTACTAATGGTAGTGTGTTATGGACTACCCATATGGGCTGTTATGTTAAAAGGTCTATAGCCTTTAGTGACACTGTTTTCAAATGAGAGTGATGGATCTTACTGGGAACATATTACGCCTCCACTTGTGTGTGCAGCCACATTGATATTAATGAGGATTATATGTGTGTAACACCAAAGGCAGTGTCTTCCAGAACAAGCAAGAAACTTGTTTGAAGTCTTACCTAAGTCATCTCAGTGCATACCTGGATTTTAAGGTTAAAAAACACTACATGAAGAAAAAAGGATTATGCTCCAGCAGAGCTTATAACAAGAGGCCTCTTGAAACTGACTTGTTGCAAGTAATAGATGCAAACAGAAAGATGCAAGTGCCTTGTCCAGGGGCTGGCAAAACACAGATAGGAAAGAGCCTCATTCATAAATCCCTGTGGCCAGACCATAATCGTGAAGCTCTTGCTAAGTTCTGGCCAATATTTTAACCAGTTTCTGTGGGTGACAACAGTGCCATCAGGTTTCATACTTTTTCCTTGACTCTGAAGTCATTAGCTGCTCATTTCTGTGAAGCTGATTTTCTAAAGGAAGCCTGATTTTTTTTTTTTCTGGCAGTATGGCATTACCCTTCAGACCCTTTTCATTTTGAAAAGCAGTGTTTTGAGAATACACACAACATCAGGCAACTAAAATTGGCTGGTAGCCTGTTCTATTTAGAATCAGTGGAGGTTTAGACAGAAGATAGGTTAGCTCTTTGGGTGAAATTCCAGGAGATGTACATATTTTAGCCTGTTGCCTTCTGCATTACCATTGTCAATAACCATATTCAAATTTAAATTAAGTTATTCAACCTCCATGATTTTAAAATGTTGATTCACACATTTTTATTTCCAGAATGAAGGTCTCTTATCGAGGGCATTTTCTGCATAATATTTACCCCTGTGCCTTTATAGATTCTCCTGAATTTCGATCAACTCAGATGAATCGGGGTGAGAAATTCCAGGTACACTTTGGTTTAAATGTCACTGGATATGAACTAATGAGCTATTAAAAAAACAGCTTAGCACCCATAATATAAGTTTGATCAACAGCAAACTATTTGGCTTGTATAATTTTGCTTTCTAGTACTGATGTTTAATGATGGCCCATATCAAGAATAACTTAAAATGAAATGCTGCGAAGCAATACTGTGGTGGTGTTCAGTGACCAGGTGTTCTGTTCTCTCTTTCTTTTTACTCTTCAGAAATTTATTTTTTGTTAAAATATTATTCAGGGCAAATAATTTAAAAGGTAGCTTTTATTGGAAAAAGAGATGATGTGAGTGGTCCCTTCACTAGTTTAAAAACAACAAAAAAGGAAAGTTTTTTCTGCACTTAGTTATAGTAATCTTTGATGTTACTAAAATGAAAGATTTTAAAAATTCAAGCGCTAGTAGCTTGAAAGTGATGTTTATTTAAACATATTAATGCTTCTGTCATTTTGAAAGTTGTTAAAGCAACATTAACTGAAAGACATCATGCTATTTTGAATAAAAACATTCCTATGGGGAACAATATTGAGTAGTGGTGTAATTATACCAGTACATTAATGGATATATTATACAATAGCTTGCAGTAAAAAGTGCTATTAGAGTAGGTTTTCTCCACATAATACTGAAATCAGTATGTTACTGCTCCCTACTTGATATTAACTGCATACAGGTAGTAATTACTAGCCTGTGGCTTGACTGGATATATCCACGCGGGTATCATAACAGAAGAGGGAGGGAGGAAGAGTAATGTAGAATCTAAAATCAGTGATTGATGTAATATGTTCCAGTCAAGTACTAGGCTTAATGCCAAAGAGAGAGAGTTGTCATTCGTTTCACAGCAGTGAGAAATCCTGTAGAATTGCAGTTCTCTTCATACTATTTCTTTTGTAAATGGCTAGATAGGAATCAGTTCCACCAAAAGGAAAAAGTTTAGGCTTCAGGCTGTGCCTACCTTAAATATTGTTGTAATCTACCACCATATACATCCTTCACTTCCGAGTTTTGCTTGCTTTTTGTGATTTCAGCGCACTGCAATTTAAATATTATCAGCATTGCCGTTGAAGTAGGACATAAATTAAATCTTAAGGGCTCCATCTGCTGGCAATACTGATGAATTCTTCCTAAGCTTGTATGCTCATATTACAGTGAAATTAAAATCCATGTTTGTGTGACAGTTTTCCATTAGTTCTTAGGTTTATTACATTTTTATTTTTTAGGAGGTAAAATTAACTTGTAATAATAGAGGGCAGCTTATTTCTTCATAGATGGTTTACTTTTGTAAAATGTACCACTGCACTAACACTGAACTACAATGGTTTTTGTATGCTGCTGCCCTCTACTGGCATAGAATGACAAGTCTGGCTATGTATTTATAGGTGTTAAAACCTTCCAAGAGAAGATGTAAGCTTCTCTGTAACTATCAGTAGCGGAATTGTCAATAATGATCAGATTGTTCCTTAGCTCAAGTGCTAGAAGCTTCTACTTGTGAGATCACAAGCTCTGGCAACAAAGTGGTCAGAGAAAGATGAAACAATTTTTTCAAAATCTCTAAAAACTCTTTCACAGCTATCTTTGGATTATACCAGTTGTTGCTGTTTGGTTACAATGACATGGACTAAAACCTAGTAACATGTAGGCCTTTTGGGATGTGAATAGTGTCATCAGTGCAGGACTGACTTTGTATATAAATATCCTCTATCATAAATGTCTACAGTTGTGAACACTATGAGAGACTTTCCATAATTATCTCCCTCCAAATCTTCTGAAAAATGAACTGGCCATACGTATCAGAGTCTTTAAAAATACAGTGATAACAAATATGTGAGTAGTTTTAAACTTGTAAATACCATTTTCTAAGGGATACCCAAAAGTAATTTATAGCTTTAAGAGTTATTTTAAATGTAGGTACAAATAAAATAGAATAAAATCACTTATTTTAAAGCAAGAGAGAAGTGCTAATTCTGAGTATGTGTTTTCTCAGGTCACCATTATTGCAGATGATAACTGCAAGTTCCTGTGCTGGTCCAGGGAAAGGCTGACTTTTTTTCTGGAATCTGAGCCATTTCTTTATGAGATCTTTAGATATCTCATTGGCAAAGATATTACAAATAAACTCTACTCATTGAATGATCCAACTTTAAATGACAAGGTAAGCAGTTGAAATTTTGTTTGGGAATTTTCTTGCTTCACACAAATGTATTGTTACCTCAACTTTAAATTGTCTCAAAGCATCTTGTTTTTAACCTATTGCTACCAGTTACTGAATTCATACTCATTCTTTTTTAGTGACAAAGTATGAGTCAGCGAAACACTTTGTCAGCAGCAATATTGCTTAATGTTAGCATGGTAATGTGCAAGAAAGAGGAATAACTGAGAGTCAGACCTAAGTGGCTAGTGCAAATATTTCTAACCAAGTAGCAGGCATGATGACTAGTTGCTAATATGATATTTCTTTTCCTGGATATCCTTCCTTATTAACAAGCAGGTGCCTTTGTACAAAGAAGCATATTTTTTTGGAAAAAATCACTTGCTGAGGTCAAACAACTGGGTGATGCTGATTGCCAAGGAGAATAATTCCAACATATATTTGAGAGTTACAAATATCAAAGAAAAGGGAATGTTAGGCTATGATGTAGTCAGTGGAGGGAGGCATGAAATCTATATAAAATACCTTTAATAAGTGGTCCAAATATAACTCATGCTTCTTTGCATGCAGAGGGACTGTGTTTCAGGTGTCACAGGAAGTGGTCTGGACATAGTCATGGATATATTGATTATCTTGTTTTACTTTCGTTTTGTCTCCTTTCGTAGTTAAATGGCTTCTCATGATTTGGAAGGTAACTCAGCTTATGCTAGTGCATTCTTCTATTATTTATGTAGTGGCTGTAGGGTTTTTGTATGATTTATTTGAAGAACTTCCACCATAATCTATGAAAAGCTTGGAATATTTATAATACAACCTCTCCATGTTCTGTGCTTTTAGATTTAACTCGCCCAGACTCAAAGCAAAAATCCATCTCATCAGGTTGCCCATAAACTTCTCACAAAAAGGTTAAATAGCCACTTCTGTAATCAAAGTTGTGAATGTACTGGGAAACGATCCAAAAAGAATGACTGCCACTGGTATTGTACAACAGACTTCAACAGGCTTGACTTGAAATGTACTTACAGCTAATTAAACATCATATTTTTTCTCAATTTTGTACTGTCTACTGAAAGAAAGAAGAAAACTGTTGGAGAAACAATTCTAACAGCAATAAAGCACTGCTTATTTTGCCTCCTGGTCAGTGCAATAGAGGGTTACACTGTCTTGGAATCAAATGCTCAAAACTATTTCAGCTCACTGTTTTCACTGATCATCTGAGTCTTGATGCAGTAATGTAGGCGTGATCTAGCAGGAATGTACCATCTATAAAGTAATCTTATAAAGTGTGTGGTTAAAATTTTTTTTTTAAGGAGGGCAAAAATTATAGGGGACAAAGATTGGAATGCATCTGAACAGTCAGTAAGTCCTTTCTTGAGTATGGCCTCTGCAAGGAACATGTAGCAATATGCTTCCTTTGTGTGCTGAGAATTGCATTCAGACTACATCTCCTGGGAGACTCCTGTTTTCCACTAACCATGTGCTTTTTTTTTTTCTTTTCTTTTGCGCATGGAAAGATGATGGCATTAGGGTATTGTGCCTATTGTACAAAATCATCTGCAACAGATTTGTGCTGCTGTCTTCTGGCACTGTAGAACTTAAGCATTGGTATAAATAATTCTTGAAGAAATAATGTCACATGATGTCACATTGTAATTTTGTAAGTCATTGCTTTCAAGTGAAAGGTCCTTATACATTTGAAATATTTTTTAAAAAACCCAGGGAGATGATTAGACTTTAATGGAGGTCAGCTGCCAACATCTGGCTGAATGAAATGATATATTGTATTAAAACATGGATTTATTAAAACATTGCAGTTTCACCTCATAGGGAATTCAAGCCATCCTTCAAAAAGTCTTAAACATGGATGCAACATGAAAACATTTATTGCCAGAGAAATCTCCTCTTGTTCTATGTCTCTTATTTTACTTTTTCCTCTTTATCTTTTTTTTTCTCCTTATACTTTTTCTAGCCTTGGTCATTTTTATCAGTACTATTTTTGATACATTTCAGTGCTTGGATCTCCCCCTCTTGGAAGATACTTTGGAAACCATTTTCAAAACTCATGTGTGAATTCTGTGTACAGCTTTAGTCACAGCCTTCTGCTGACACCATACAAATTGATCCGATTTTGAAGCATATCATAACACTTACTCTCCAAAATTCAAATTTCTTTTAGATGCCGTTGGTGCATGCTATCTTTGAATCACTAGTCACTTTTAGAAGACTTGGCATGAAGGTTTTTTGTAGTGTAGGTTTTTTCCCTCCATCTTTTCTTTCTTTTGATTTGTTTCTTTTCTCTTTGTCTTTTGTTGTTTTGTATTGCTACAACCCCATCCTATTCTCTCTGTCTTTCCTGTCCATTTTGCTTTCTTCTCCCCTCCTCTGGCTTAACATCTGCACAACTCTATAAAAAAAATAATGCAAGTGTTTGGGATCAGCACATTCCCTTTAGGCTTCCTTGCGAGAGCAGCGAGCTTCTGCCTCTTCCTCTCTAATTCTTATATTGTGTTGGGACCACAGTTACTGCTATTTTCAAATGGCTGTGCCTGTTGTTTGAAATGTTTATTTTAATTAGTGCTCTGTTGTATGTACAGAGCGTGGAAAATCAAATGGATGTCCAACCTATTGCGCTGGTGAAATCAAGGCTGAAAGTGACTTTCCAGTTTTGCACTTACCCTGTCTGTACTTTCCATTGTATGGTACAAACATATCTAAATAATATACGGATATGTGTCAGTATGAACAGAAAAGATCTGTTTAACTGTATTCTATCTAGTAACAATTTTGACATTCCTGTGTGCTACTTTCAATTTAACATGCTGAGTATATGTTTCATTCCCAAGTCCTTTACAAATACTAGAATCTTATAAAGCACTGTGAAATTGGTTTCATAATTTTAAGTAAATTTCTTTGTAAAATTACATTTTCATTTTAACTTCAGTTTTTACCAAGTCTTTATTTTTAGTAAAAATAGTCACATGAATTTAAGATTATTGTAACTGTTTTATTGCAATAACTTCTAAAAATGTATGTTATTATAAAAATCAAGGGTGAGTGTTTTGGGAAATTGTAATACTTTTTTTATTTTTCCTCAAATGAAAATCATATTGTACAAGCACTTCCTACATAATTAGAATATTTTCATTTAAATCAATTTACCCTGCATAGACTGTGTTGTGTTAACCAATTGATTCATGAATAGTCATAGCTGAGCTCAGTGCCTCTGCTACAGAGGAAATACTTATTTTCCATTTTTATTTGTAATTTATTTGATACCTTTTTAAAATAACATTTGTTTTTTTTATAGGCCTCAAAAAAGATTGATCGGCAGCCTAGTCTCTGCTCACAGCTCTCTGTGATGCAGATGAGAAACAGCATGGCCAGTACCAGTGACAGTGAAGATGGCTTACAGATGTTTCTCCGTGGGACTTCCTCTGCATCCTCTCTTCGTACGTTCTCAAAATAGTTGATGCCAATGTTGAACACAGCTTGGCTGATCGTTAAAAATGATTGTAGAACTCCTGTTGTCTTCAATAGGAGCAGAATTTAGCTTTTTTTGGGTGCTGCTGTAAATTGCGTAAGAGGAAGGACCTAAATGCAGGGAATTCATAAGATGTCTAAGGCTTTGTATGGCAACTTAAGCTACCTCATGTAGACACTGGGAAAAAAACAAAGTATTGTAATAATTTTTGACATAATGTGAATGTTTCAACATAATATGAATTTCTTACAGTAATGGAGCAAATCAGTGTGAATGTATAGTACCTGTCACAATAGTGTCTACTCTGGTCTGTGACTGATGCTTGTAGAAACTAAAAACCAAACAAAACATTTTCCCTCAGCAGCTTGGTGCTCTGCATTTCCTCCTGAGATAGTTTATATTGGCAAGGTCTGGAGAAATGTGGTATAGAACTAATATTTTGATGTCATCTGGAAAATCTCCAGATATCCTGTCAGGCTTTCCTTCCCTGCACTTTGTGTGACAGGAGTAGTATAGAACAGATGAAATAAGGGAAGCCATGGTCTGACCTTTTGCTTCTACTCTTGCAATTTATATCTTTATAGAAACTTTTTAAAGAATTTATTGTAAGGTTTTTTTTTTATTTTTACTTTTAATTTGCTTGAATCTAAGCAAATTTAAGTAGTAGTCTGAAATCTGAAAGCAGCTTTTGAAGAAAATACCCCAAAGATGCTCAGTTGTCTTATTTGGCATAAGCTGTTTGTTTAACACAATTTAAAAGGGTCACATAGGATTATCTGTTTTGGTTTGAGGAATCTTAACTCTTTGCTGATTAGGATTTAAATCTATGAGAAAAAAAATGTCATTTATTAGGGTTAAACTCTCTGCTAAGGTGAAGAAAGTGTTTCAGAGTATTTACACTTTCCCATTTAATTGTCTGTTCTCCATTGTCTTCCTCACAGTGCTCATCCAAGAACTCCTTCAGGCTTGGAGGGCCAATCTCTTTCCTCTCCTTACCGTTGATATAATCTGCATTCCCAAATAGACGGAAGCAAAAGCCCTGCTAGTGTTTCACCCTGCTAGAATGTTGAGAGTGACAGCTGGGATATAGTTGTTAAAGACTGGTGAAAATTCTAGCTTTATTTTCTTTTTCTCCTCTGTTCCCTGAAAGGACATTTAGAATCACAGAATAATTGAAGTATGAAAGGACCTCTGCAGATTGTCTAGCCCAAAATCCTGCTCAAAGCAGGGCCAACTAAAGCAGGTTGCTCAGGAGCATGTCCACTAAAGCTTTGAATATTTCCAAGGCTGAAGGTTCCACAGCCTCTCTGAGCAACCTGTTCCAGTGCCTGACTACCCTTGTGAAAAATTTTTCCTTGTATGTATTCTGAATTTCTTTTATCACAACCCATGACCGTTGTCCCCTGTTCTTTAGTGCATGCCTCTGAGAAGAGTTTGACTCTGTCTTCTTTATAACCTCCTGTTAGGTAGCTGAAGATAGCAGTAAGATCACCTGTGAGCCTTTTCTTCATAAGGCTGAACAAACCAGTTCTCTCAGCCTCTCTGTGTATGTCATGTGCTTCAGCCCGTGACCATCTTGGTTGCCCTCCACTGCACTCAGAGTATGTCCATGTATTTCTTGTACTGGGGAGCCTGAAACCAAACACAGCACTCTAGATCCTGTCTCACAAGTGCTGAATTAATCCCTTTCATTCACCTGCTGGCTATCCTCTTGCTGATATGGCCCAGTATATGGATAGCTTTCTTCTCCACAGGGGCACACTGCTGACTCATGTTGTTAGCTGTCTGCCAGGACCCCAGGTCCGTTTCTGAAAAACTGCTTTCCAGCTGGCTTGTGCCCAGCCTGTATTGCTGCGTCAGGTTGCTGTGTCCCAGGTGCAGGACTTTGCCTATGTTGAACTTTGTATGGTTCCTGTCAGCTCTTTTCTCCTGCCTGTGAAGGCCCTTTTGAATACCAGTGCTACACTCTGGCATATCAACATTCCCCTCACTTCTTCACTGTGGTCTCTGAACTTGCTAAGAGTGTGTTCCTTCCTGTCATCCAAGTCAGTAGTAAACACATTGAACATTATAGGCCTTGGTATTGACCCCTGAGGGACACTGTTAGTAACTGGCTGCCAGCTGGATTTTGTACTGCTGTTCACCAGCCTTTGGATTCAGCAGTCCAGCCACTTCTCCACCCACTGTATAGTCTGCATATCCAGTCCATTTCTAACCAGTTTGCCTAGAAGGACGCTGTGGGAGACTGTATAAGGCCTTGCTACAGTCCAGGTAAACAATATCCACTGCGCTCCCCTTGTCCACAGAGCCTCTCCTCTCACCACAGAAGGCAGTCAGGTTGGTCAGGCACCATTTGCCCTTGGTAAATCCATGCTGCCTCTTCCTAATAACCTTCCAGTCCTTCATGTGCGACCCATCCTTCCAGGAGGGGATATGATAGATGATATGATAGACTCCATAATTGTACTGGAGACTGCAGTTAGGCAGACAAGCCTGTAGTTCCCTGGATTCTCCTTGTTGCCTTTCGTGAAAATGGACGTGACTTTTGCCTTTTTCCTCTCCCCAATTGCCATGAACTTTCAAAGATGATAGCGACCTCGCAATTAGCTCAGGCAAGCCTCATCACCCTTGCTGATGCAGCTTATGTGGTCCCACAGATTGTATATACCCAGTTTGCTTCAGTGGTCCCTAACTTGGTCCTCACAGGATGGCTGAGGTTGAAAAGGACCTTTAGGGATCTAATCCGCCCCCCCTGCTCAAGCAGGGTCACTTAGAGCTGGTTGTCTAGGACCCTGTCCAAAGGGCTTTTGAGTATCTCCAAAGATGGAGACTCCACAACCTCTCTGGGCAGCCTGTTCCAATGCTCAGTCACCCTCCCAGTAAAGAAATTTTTCCTTATGTTCCGATGGAACTTCCTCTGTTTCAGTTTGTGCCTGTTGCCTCCTGTCCTGTCACTGGGCACTTCCTTTACTGTTAAGTCATGTATCACTCTCCCAGTCCCTGTCACTAGACTCAGAGACCTGGGAGGCGTCAGGACAAGCCTTACCATTGGAAACCGAGGCAAAACAGGTATTGAGTATCTTAGCCTTTTCCATGTCCTTTGTCACTAGGATCCGTGTCCCAAGGCTGAGCCAAGGCCTCACAGTTTCCTTGGTCTTCCTTTTGTTGCCGATGTATTTGCAGAAGCCCTTCTTGTTACCCTTAACTAGCTCCAAGTCCAGCTGAGCTTTGGCTTTCCTAATTCTATCACTGCATGCTTGGACAATGTTTCTGTATTCTTCCCAGGTAGCTTATCCCTGCTTCCACATTTTGTGTACTTCCTTTTTGTGTCTGAACTCTGCCAGGAGTTTCCTGGTCATCCATGCCAGCCTTCTGCCACGCTTGCTCAACTTTCTGCACACTGGAATGGACTGCTCTTGGGTTTTGAGGAAAACGTCCTTGAAGATCAACCAGCTGTCCTTGGGCCCCTTTGCCCTTGTGGGCCATGTCCCATGGGATGCTGCCAAGCAGATCCCTAAGCAAGCCACTGTCCAGAAGTCCAGGGTTGTAATTCTGCTATTTTTCCAGCCCTCTTCTCTGTCTCTTAAACTCCACCAGTTTCTGGTCATTGCAGCCAAGGTCACCATCAGCCTTCACCTTCTTGACCAGTTCTTCCTTGTTCATCAGTGACAGGTCCAGCAGAGTGCCTCCCATAATTGGCTCATCAATCACCTGTGTGAAGAAATCATCCTCATTCAGAAATCTCCTGGACTGCTTACACCAAGCCCTTTCTACCAGATATCAGGGTGGTTAAAGTTCCCCACAAGTACCAAGGCCTGCGATCATGAGGTTTCATCCAGTTGTCTAAAGAAGGCTTCAGTCTACTTCCTCTTCTTTATCAGGCAGCCTGTAGCAGATACCTACCATGAAGTCTGCCATGTTGGTGTGTCCTCAGATATTTACTCATAAGGTGTCGACTGGCTTTTCACCTGTTCCAAGGCAAAGCTCCATGCCTTCAAGCCGCTCCTTTGCATAGAGTGCACTTGGACAGATCTACTCACTTGGAAGCCTGAAAGAAATTGTAAAACTGTATTTGTGCAATTAGCTAGAATTGAAATTCTCTTTCAGGCTTAGCAGCAGAACACTTGCACCACTATTTCAGCTTTGGGAGAAAGTAATCTAAATGTATGCAATTTTAAGCCATAATTACATTAATCCCTAAGATGCATCTATTCTTAGCACATACTTGATAAACACACTACTCTATTATACTTCTTTTTTATATATATACTATATTTTCTTGTGTTTGCTGTGTACTTTCCCCCAAAAGGGTGTTTAAATGTCTCTAATGTTGTGAAATTACCTGCCGCAGCAGCTGTTGGTGTTGATACTGCCACCACACCATTGGCAACAATGGATGTGGTAGCAACCTCCAGAGTCCAATTTTTCACTTATTTTGGGGAAGGCAGGGAGGGTACCCATATAGCAGTGTATGACACACCTCAGGAAATATGGTCATTTATTTTTCTTTGCCTTTTGATTAATGCAAAATTTCTGACTTCCATGCTTCTGACTTGATAAAAGATTGTATATTTCACCAAGCTGTAATGCTTCAATTTTTCTTTTTGCTGAAATAGCTGGTTAGTCTGTTACTCCTACGTAATGTCATTGCCAATGATGGGTTTCCTATCAAGGTGAGCTCTGCCTGAAGATTGGTATTGATACCGTACTGTAGCCGTGTCTGCACTTTTCTTCAGAGTCCAGAGAAAACTGAGGAAAAAAAGCTGCCATTTAACTTAACCCTATTGTGTTTTTAAAAAAATTTTCCTGGATGCTGCATAGTCAGTCAGCTTTTGTATTTTTTAGAATTTGGTATGAGGTACCTGCTGAAGCACGCTGTCCCAGTGCTGTATTGTATCCTCCTTCTGCAGCCATGAATTAGTTTGTTAAAAGCAAAAAAAAAAAAAAAAAAAAAAAAGAGAAACATAGAATTTTAGATTTTAGTGAGGAGCATATGGAAATGACATATCTCCTTTTTAGAAAAAAATAAACGTATATGTACAGGAGCTCTACGGGAATTCTGTCTTGTCATTGCTAGGTGACAGACTCTCATCTGGACAAAAGCTTCCCATTACAAAGATTATGTTTGACTACTATTTTACAAACAAATCTTTTTCTCCTAATTTCTGTATTCTTGCAAAATGGTGAATTTATTCTTTTGTATAATCCAAACTTTTTTTAATTATGCTTTTATCCTATGCTTCAAACTATCAGCTTTGATTAATTTTCTAAAGAAACTGACTTAGAAGCTTTTTCAAAGTGTTTAGCAACAAGAGGGAGAAAAATACTAATTAGTAGGCCCCAAACTGCAATTATTAACAAAACTGTGTTTTGAATTTAATTAACTAAAAAACTAACTGTCTGCTTTTATATTAAGGAAATAACCAACAAGAGTTCTATAATGCTTACGGAGTGAGTCGTTTGCAGCATGATTTTTTCTGTTGATAACATCACATTAACTCAGCAAGCATCCTCAAAAAGGTATTAAAGTGGGATTTGTTTATCACATGGTACTTGTGCTTGACGTACATGATCCATCTCTATGTAACTTACTAGTAAATGAAATTAATGTATCTCTTTTTCCAAAATGTGAGTTAATTAGAAATAGTTGAACTCAGTCAGAAGGGTAGCTTCAGCTTTCAGTCCTTTTAGAAATGTTTTAATATTATTTTCTACACAATAATTCTATTGCTTGATAATCATTCATATGCTTACTAGTGTAACAGACACTTGAACTTGGGTCCTAGAGAGAGTGCAGTAGAGCAGCATATGGAAGGCCTGAGTTCAAGAGCTGATTCAGTCCCTTGAACATCTGGCTAATGCAGAATAGAGGTACAAATAGATAAGTTTTCTGCACTTGGAGTAAGCAAGGACATGTCTTTTAACCAAACAACTTGATTGTATTAGACCTAACATTGGATCCTGTTCAACAGACTTAATGGCTTCTTACTTCTGATTTCTGGAGAGAAATAAGCTCTTCGAAACAAAAGACAACTGTGCTAAAAACAGTGCTAAACTATACAAATACAGAAATCTAAGAAAACCGATGCTCTCCAGTATTTTCAGGCTTCCTTTTACCTGTGTAAAAGGGGCGTTGCCCGACAAATTCACTTTTACATCCAAATGTATGCACAAATCTTGGATTTAAACAACTAAATGATCTAAACATACTTGTTTTGGCCATAAAAACACATATATGTGAAGAGAAGTGCTTAACAATTCCAGTATTTAAAAATGTGTGTGAGTAACCCTTTATTATAGCAATTAATCAAGGTAGTTTTTAAATGTTAGAAGAAAATATTAATATATTTATAACAGAGTTCTGAAAAGCTAATTCTTAACAGCGTTTGTCTGAATGTGACTTAAGAAATGCAGTAATGTAATGCCTTGCCTGTAGCTAATATTTCTTTCTCTGTGTGTAAAATGTGCAGCACAAAGGAGTCCTTCTCCAGGCTTTCTGAGCAGAGTAGTTTATTGTATATAAGTAATCTTTGTAATAAGAATAGCCCTGCAATAACAGTATGTTATGTCTATCAGTATTTTTTCAAGAAAATTTTACTTTTTAGCTTCTATACAGATGATCTGTCAGACAGGACCACTACTTGCTCTTTCTTCTGCAAAGATATTTAAAAGATTTTCCTACTCTTTTTGGTCATTATATGCTAGTTCTTTAGAAGCTTGTACCATTGTGATCATTTAACTCTGGAAGAGGGTACTGAGAGAACAAATGTCAGATACAGTTTTTGGAGTGGACAAAACTAACCCGTTTGTCCAATGTTAAAGGAGTTCTGTGATTAAACCCTCATGCTGAAAATTTACATACAGTAGAGGATCAGCTTTTGCAGTGGTAACTTGCACAAAAATTCTAGTTAACCTCTTACCAGCTGTGACTTTTCTGTGCACTCTGCTCTGGCAAGCTTTATGAGTTGCTGCTTTACTAGCTGACTGTGTTAGAGCAGTAAGATCACTGTAAGTTAAAAGTTACATGGCCTTCATCTGCTAACATCTATCTTGTTTTCTTTACAGTTGTTTATGTAGGGGGTATGTTTTACATGTCATGCTTTTAAAGCAGTTAGGGCTATGATCTTTTACACATCTGAGGTCTGCCCAGTGAACCTAAGATTTTTGTCACAGCTAAGGCAAGTATCCAAATATACGTACCATTTGTACTTAAGGTAGCCAGTCATATTGTTGTCTCTTGAGAAGAATTTGTGGATGAGTGTAACAGTGAGAAAATAATTATGAAGGACACAGTGCTGAGCATCTCATGCAATCAAGACTTGCATTGAAATTGAGGAGAGTTCTGTGTCTATACTGGCTGTAAAATTTGAACCTGGAAGGTATTAGTGATTCATATCAGTTTGGTTGTCTCACGTCTAGGATTTCCTGGTACCAATGGCCAAATAGTTACAAAACCCTCAGTTACAAAATTATTTTATGAGGGAACTGGAAAAGGATCATCAGATTCTGTCACAATCAGGTCTGATCACATCAGATTCTGGCACTTTGTTACAAATACGTGTGTATATATAGCAAGCATCTATTGTTAAATTGATTGTATAATTTATTTGGAATTGTGGCAGGCCCAGGCCGGACATCTCCCTACTTGAGAACTTCAGCAAAAATGAAGCCAATAGAAGAAAGTGTTGAAGATGATGTCTTTGAAGCACCGTCTGCTGATAAGCTTGAAGTCCAGCAGCTGCCTTAAACAGACATGTCCTCAGATATATAAGAGCTTGTACAAAACTCAAATGCAAGAGGAAGAAGCTTAATTTGGAAGGAATCTGAAAGCTAAAAACATCTTTTTATGTTTGAATTTACCACAGTATATGTCAGTGACTTCTAGACACAATGTCACATTTTATTTTACTTCTAAATAAAAAAAAAAACCTGAGTTTTATTTTTGTTTATTGGCCATGAGTATTTGTTTTACATTTCCTTTGACTCTTGCCATGACAGCTTTAGTATTAGATGGCTGACTAGCCTAACATTAATAGAGACTTACTGGGGAAGAACAACCACTATTCCATTTCCATAAGTGTTTTAGAAGCCTATATCTTAGTGCTTTTCAGTGGGAGATTTTGAAAGTTTTATCCAAAACTATATTGCTTTTATCTAATATTATTGCTATGAGAGTCTCAAATTAAATAATGCACATAACCTTCTGTGTATAGTGGTAGGTATTTGCCTCTAATTCTGGTATTTCCTACCCTGACTGCTTGATTCTACAATCATAATAATGACTTTTTTTTGTTTGTTTGGCAAATATCTTAGTTTAATGTTGCCTTTCCAACCATAACTTTTTTTTTTCTTACCTAAATGTATTACACTGAAGTTCTCAGTTAGACAGCCACTTTTTTTTCCCAGGAGTCTAGCAAAATCACAACTAGGCTGTGCAGTCCATCTCTGCCAAACATGCATCCCTGTTTACAAAGCGGTGACAGTACTAATGCTTCTGAAAGAAAAGATCCTGGTTATGGTTTCTTGGGGGGGGGGGGTTGTTTTTGTTTTTGTTTTTTTTTTAATATGGGCAAAACAAAATGCTTTTCCTTTATCCATTGAATGATTGAACTGCTTTGGATTAATTTTTCAACACAGCAATACATGAGGTAGAAAAGGCAGTTGATACAGGAAATTCAGTCCAAATTGTTAAAATTGGCTAGCTGCAATTACAGTGGAAAAGACTCTTATAATGGGAAGCATTGGACTGGCTTTATAATAGGCACTGGTAGCAGTCCTTTCTGTGATATGCTAACACGTACATGGTAGCTGTAATTCTGTGCTTTTGACAATTCTTGAAACATATTATGCAACAAATTAACTATTTTAACTAAACATAACAGAATATAGGTACAGTTCCATTTATCATATTGTACAAAATAGTATTACATAGAATAAGAAAAGTTTGGCATAAACTCTCAGGCAGTCAGAGTTGTCTTGAGTCTGTTTTTGCTCTGTGGTCTGATGCACCATTTTAATTTCTGAAATTTAACCTGACAATGCATCCTCGAATCAGCCTGCCTCTGAGTTATATAACCCATTTATTTACTGTTCAAAAGCCTTTGCAATATCAAAACACACTTAAATGATTAGATGTTTGACCTGCATTGCGAATGCCCCTGCTTTTGTGAATTTAAATTCAGTGTTTAATGTTACATCAATATGTCTTGTGATTTGCTTGGTTTTGCATTGTTAAAAATGTTTCACTGAGGTGAGACCTGCTTACTAGTTTGTGTAAATAGATGTAAAATATCTTTATGCCGCACATCATATGCAAAAGAGAACACATTGGCTTATTTTGGAGTTGATGTAGTTTATCATCTAAATTTGATGTTCTGAAAGTCTTTATATGCTGAAAATAGGAAGTGCTCCTGCAGTCATTTTAGTTTGTGTGTGTTTGTTCAAATAGCTTTTAAAACTACTTGTCTGATAAACCACGAAGATAGATAGGGTCAGTTGTGAATCTACTGGAGTGCAACTGGGATTCAGCAAATAAAACATAAATGCCTATTAAAAATTAAACCACATTTTCAGTAGCTGACTGTCAGAAGTTAGCAATTGAACAGATTAGACCATGAACAAAAACACAATAGACAGCAAGAAAACTGACTACATTAGAAAGAAATGTGAAATATTTTCTATGCAATAAAATGTGTAGTAAAGGGAAAATTTGTATCCTTCTAACTCCAACAACTGCCAGTTGGAAGGTTATCTGAGGTTTTTGGGGTCCCATTTTTTTAAATAAAAGGAACAATGCTTATAGGACATTTTTATAGGATAGATTGTAGAATCATAGACTAATTTGGGTTGAGACCTCTACAGGTCATCTGGTCCAGGCCCTGCTCAAAGTAGGGTCACATTCATTTACCACACAACCAGACTTTGTAAATAAAAAATTCTGTATATATTTGCAGGTTTTAAGCTAAGCTGTTACAACTAGTTAGTTATCAAGCCTCACAAGAACAAACTGATGAGAGATTCATGGATTGGTGGGTGAATGCTTCCTAACTCTGGGCAGCAGTTTCAAGCTCTAGGTAAGAAGTGATGTTTTATTCCCATTCCAGATAAAATGATCCCTGTAGATAAAATGTCTAGCCTGCAGCCAGAGGAAGGATGCTGCCACATGATTTTTCATGGGTAAGCGAAACTAAACAAGCATCCCATTAGTTGAATGTCACAAAGAAAGGCGAAGTCTCCCAGGTTGTCTCTTGGCTCCTGGAAGGATAAGAGAGAAAATGGGAATTGCTTTACTTACTGGGAGATAATAGTGAGGTGCATCTTTGTCTTTTGTCCTCTTGCTCCTGCCAGTTTTCAGACTCCATTAAAGAGAAAAACTAAGCTAGTGGAATAGACCATAAATAGTTTAGCAAGTGAATAACGAGAAAAGCAAGAGTGGCTGAAGTAACAGAGCAATGTTGCCCATAAAGTAACTCTTTTTCAGTAACCTGAAAAGCAAAGTAGCCTCCAAATAATAGTTTCCTTCCCTCTGCCTTGCTCTCTAACAGGATTACTTCTTATGTATGCTTAGAAATTCAAGCAATACTCAGTGCCTGAAGAGACAGAGTTCCTCTTAAAAATCAGAGAGGATCTACAGGAACAGTGCTCTGACTACATTATATATCCCAGCTTCAGGACCATAAATTGTTGTCTGCTGGGAATAAGAACCAAGTCATCTTCACACCTGCAAAGCATCACACATGCCAATGATATTACAGCAATAAACACTGCAAATAATGATAAATGTGTTAGTCTACAGGAGATAATATATTTTATTTCCTAAAAATACATTAACTGGCAGTTTTAAAATTCCCTGATGAATAGGTAAAATGTTTATAAAGTAAATAATAATAAATTTGTAAATAAGTTTACTTGATATATACAACTTGCAAAGTCTGCTTACATTTGTTCCTATTGTTTCAAATAGAGTTCTTTCAGAGACAACAGAAGTTAAAATAAATTGTACCCTGCTTTTTGAGGCACCCTTTTTCCATTGCTATTGCAAAAGGTAAGTATAAGCATCCTATAATAAATCAGGTTTAAAGGAGGAATGTTCGTGTGCATGAGTAAAGGACAGACTGTAAACCCATTCTTAGCTTATTTTAAGCTATGACTAGTAAATCAAATATAAAAACGGCATATGCTTTTAAATCATAACATCATGTATCTGTTGAGCATAACTGTTACTATGTGCAGCACATGTGAGTTATATTAGCATATAGTTCTTTCTGCTGACCATAATGCCTATGGAAGAAAAGAATGTGCTTTATCAAAATGTTACCAATATTATCAAATTTTTATAATTTTCAAGAATTCCATAATTTCAGCACACTTATATAGATAGAGCAAAACATATTGAATGTCGTGTTTGTCAGGGACACAGAATTAAAAGCTGTTAATGAGCTGTGTGTTAAGCATTGTCGTAGAGGATCATTTCAGAATATGTCCTCTCATTAGCAACTGTTCTTTGTCTCATTCTTATATCACATAGAATAAACTTGATGTAGAGTAGATTCATCTTCTCTTCAGCTGTAACTTATATGCATAAGTGCTTGCATACTCATTCCTAGGTTGTAAATCTGCATTAAATAAATTGTATAAGACTGAAAAAGTTAATTTGGACATTTTAGAGAGGATCCAGAAAATCAGTTGTAGATAAACAGTTTCAAAGTCGGGCATGTAAAAGAATGCTCTAATTTTAGAGTAGGTAAACCTCTACAACTATCCTAATAGTAAAGAAATATACTATTCAGTACCCATATTAGCTTTCTAAGGATTGAAAAAGAATTCTTATGTTCTAGTCTATCACAGACGTTTACCGTAAACGGTAAGCTTAGATCTGCTCAATTCAATAATCAAAACTATTTCAATAGTGTGAATGTAGTTCAGAAAGCCTGTTTATAAACAAATCCACTGTATTTAAGTTCCCCTAAAAGTCGTGTGGTGAACTGATATGCAAGTACTAACCTTTATTTTTTCCTGTAATATTCACATTTAAGAAATAAGTACAACTGAATTTTAATCTCCCTATGGAAAAAGGCTACTTTATTTGATATAGGTGTCAGAATGCAAAACAAAGATATAGTGAAACAGGCACTTCACCAATTAATAAATGTGAGAGTAAGCTAGATTAGAAATGCTGATATAGTAAAAATGCAAAAAGCTAGATTCTTTAGTAAATCTCCAGCATGTATGCAGAGCCTGTTGCGAAAGTAAGGGCTCAGGAAATACCTTCATATATGAAAGCTAACAATTTCATGAGCAACATTGTGCTTAATAGGCAAACACAGATACCATTTTGATGGAATTTCAGGAAGTGAAATTGTAGTGACACCTTATAACATCATTATTGGAATAACAGCAACAGTTACTGTATTGTTTCATAAATGTCTTAGGAAGTGCTTCTTGGAGTAAAATACTCATTCTTGTCTCTCTTGCGATGCTATTCACAGATGCTTCTGGTTAAAGGAGAATAGGTTCTCAGTACTTAAGGGATTAATAAGAGAAGACAAACGGTCTTAATTAATTATCCCTGACATTTAAACTTCCTGAGAGTATGATGATGAGAATATGAGAATCATTAGAGATTTCAGAGAAGTAATAGGAAAGCAGAAGTTACAGGATCATTCAGTGTTGATTGCAATACAATCCATAGGCTTTTTTTAGAAAAAGAGTATTGCAGATTGGCTTGGCAAAGTGGCAAAAGTTGATGAGCTCTTGTTGGTCCATTTAATGGAAGAAATGGCTTTTCAGTTGGTAGTTACTATGACTACAGGTAGAATAAAGCATTTCCAGTGAGCTTAAACATTACCTGAATTTTAATTCACATGAATATTTACTGAACACTTAATGAACATAAAATACTTTACAAATCTAAGTAAGTTACAGGCATGTCATGCCTATATATTTCCTAAAGAACTCTAGAAGCCAGAGAGCAGCTGTTTTGTTTTTCAGAAACTTCTTTAAGACCCATAACTTGCAGCTTGAGCAGAAAGTAGGCTTTTGCGCAGGGATGAATGTAAGTTATGTTACAGCCTCCAACCAGCTACTTTAGCTAGCAGATGCCTCAAATTAATATTGTCCAGCCATTATAATTTACCATACTTGAGTTCCTCCTTAACTTTCTCCTTGGGGATTAATATCTGTTAAGGTCACATCCTGATTTCCTGTGCAAAGTGCCTTTGGGATAAGAATTCCCCATCATCCTTTGCAGGAAAGAACAGATCAAAAGTGATGCTTCTTCAAAGGCATCCGCTGATACGCTGTTCCACCATACTCTTGTTGACTAGTACTCAGTGCTCTGTTTTGTTCTAGAAAACTAAGGAATTTAATAGTACAGACATTGTCTGCTGACTAATGTGAATCTTCTATATTCTTAAAGGCTGGGTATTTAAAACTGTGCTTTCCTTCAATTTTTTAAAAATAATTTTCCCTGATCACATTGCCCTCTGGCGTTTTACACTGTACTTTTCTTATTGTTCCATGTATTTGCACTTTTCTCCCAGCCCAAGAAAGACATAAAACACACAAGCAACAGGCAAAATGACTTACGATGAAGGGAAGGAACAAAGTTGATAGTATATAAAATGTTCTAACAGAATGAAAACACATTTCTGTGCTCATTATGTTCAAGTGGAAATGACTCAAGATGAAGAGCTTCTCTAGCTAAAAATGAGACAAAACCTGGGCAGCTATCTGACTGCACTTTCTCAGACTGTAAAGGTTCCTGTACTGCAGAGGGAGAAAAGTGAGAATCAGTTCAGCTGTTGGTTTTGATAAACATGAACCAATCCTCCATTTTTTACTGCATTAACTTCAGTTTATGACACCAACTAGTTATCACAGTTTGAGAACACAATTACTCTTTCTAGTAGGCCCCCATCTGCCGACCTGCTGTCCAGGGAGGTTCGCTGCTCATTGGGTGCTCCGATGCAGGGCATTGTAGAGAGGTTGCCAAGGTCTGCCCAGCTCTCGGGCTGTTACTCCCCAATGCTCTTCCATGTGAGCACCAACAATACTGCCAAAGGGACCTGCATCAAGTGCAACTGCGCAGCTCTGGGCCGAGGGTTTGAGGGTCTGGTGGTTTTCTCCACAGTCATGCTAGCGCAGGGGAGGAGCAGACAGATCCTGTGGGCCAACAACAGATTTGTTTTTTATGACCATGAAACCCTCTTTAAGGATCAAGGCCTGTTAGGAAGAGACCCCACCTAATGAAGTGGGATAAAAGCATCTTTGCCAACAGCCTGGCCAACCTGGTGAGAGCTTTAAACTAGGAATGACAGGCAAGGGACATGACAAGCCCCAAACAAGTTAGGAAGTGATGGCCCAGATTGGCAAGGAAAGGCTGCAGAGTGATGTGGACAAGAGAGACCTGGTAATCAACAAAACAAGATAAGGGAGTGTACCTCGAGCATAGGCGACAAATAAGGAAGTGCCAAGAAGAGAGCAAGATGGAGGAAGCTCTTACACCTTTTCTGGGAAATCAGCCTCTCTGAAGTGCCTGTGCAGTAATGCCCATGGCATGGGGGAAAAAATGGTGGGGAGAAGCAAGCTGTGTGCAGTTGCAGGACTCACCCCCTGCATCTCACTGGGATCACAGAGATGTGTTTGGAGAGCTCGCACAACTGGAGGGCTGCTGTGGGTTGATACAGGCTCTTTAGGAAGGACAGGCTGGGGCAGCAAGGAGAGGAAGTTGCCTTGTGTGTGAGAAAGCAGCAAGGATGCACAGAGGCCTGCCTGGAGATGGCTGAGGAGCCAGCTGAAAGCTTTTGGATCAGGGTCAGTGGGCACTCCATTGTGGGTGATGTTGTGGGGGGGGGGGGGGGGTCTGCTACAGACCGCCTGATCAGGAAAAAGAAGCAGATGAGGTCTTCATCAGACAGCTGGAAGAAGCCTCACATTTGCAGGCCCTGGGCCTTATGATGGACTTAACCACCATGATATCTGCTGGAAGGACAACACGGCAGGGCACAAGCAATCCAGGAGGTTTCTGATGACAATTTCCTAACAGAGGTGATCGATGAGCCTATGAAGGAAGTTGCTCTGCTGGACTTACAAACAAGGAAGAACTGGTCAAGGATGTGAAAGCTGGAGGCAGCCTTGGCTGCAGCAAGCACAAGAAGGTAAAGTTAATCCTGAGGGAAGGGAGAAAGGCAAAGAGCAGGATCACAACCCTGGACTTCAGGAGAGCAGACTTTGGTCTTTTTAGGGATCTGCTTGGAAGAATCCCTAGGAATATGGCCTTGGAGGGAAGAGGGGACCAGGACAGCTGGTTGATTTTCAAGAATCACCTGCTCTAACCTCAAGAAAGGTCAACTCCATGTGCAGGCAGTCAAGCAAAGGTGGCAGGAGGCCTGCATGGAGGAAAAGGGAGCTTCTGACTATAACATAAAAAGGAGGTGGAAACAGACATAGGTCCCCTAGGAGGAATATAGAGACACTGTCTGAGCATGCAAGAGTGGGGTTAGGAGAGCTAAGGCCTACCTGGAGTTGAATCTGGTGAGGGATGTGAAGGACAACAAGAAGGGCTTCTATAGGTATGTTGGCAATAAAGGAAGACTAGAGAAAATATGGGCCTGCTGCTGAATGGGGCAAGAAAGCAGGTGACAAAGGACACAGAAAAGGCAATGACTTCTTTGCCTCAGCCTTTACAAGTAAGATTTGCCTTCATGAATCCCAGGCCCCTGAGACCAGCAGACACTGTTCTTCAGCTAGGTTGCTGGCTTAGAACATACCTGTTCCTAGCTAAACAGGATACAGAAGTGGTAATTTCCTGACTTCTCAAGGCTTTGTGTGGAGGCATAATGCATGCAGTCACTTCCAAAGGAGGGAGGTGGAAACCCTTTGTACTGCTCAGAGACAGGACTTTTAAGAAATCTTTTAAAAATTAAATTAAATATCTTGAAATCACAGCGTTATCAGGCTGTTTGCATTTTTCCCATCAAACCTCCACCACCATTTCCCTTTCTTTGAGCACCCACCTATTGGCCTATGCCAAAGTGCAGCTGAGACCAAGCTGGGCCATCAGGGCTTTTCCTCAGCACAGGGATTGCACCAGCACTGGCAATAGTGGGCAAGCTCAGGTGGAGATGGCTGATTCATTTGACTGGGTGTGAGGAGAGGAATGAGCCAAGCAACAAGAGCAAATCAATATGTGGATGTGGAAGGAGTGAGTTCTGTTGCCTTGGAGTTGAGCCAGGTTATTCTTTGCTGCTGCTTGAAAAAATCTTTCTGCCACTCAGGGAAATCTATGGAAAGTGTGTTTGTGCAGTATGCTTAAGCTGCTGATGTTACTGTCGTGCATGTCTGGGGTGGGCTTCCTTGTGAGCTGTGAAAAGGTAAGTGATCCTGGCTGCAGTGGAAGTGGCCTATGTAGTCCCTGAAGCTTATGCGTCCAGATGTTTTTTTCTTTCTTAGAAGTACCAGTTAGTATTTTGTCTTTGCAGATGTAAAGAGGAATTACGGTGACACAATTTTGTCTAAAATAAAAAGATGCTCAGTTGTGAGAGTTAGAAGCTTGAGTCGCTCTTTTGGAAACCCCAGGAACAAATGAAACTCATGCAAGCATTACGGGGGTATCTGGCTCTCTCTTCTTGGTTCCCTTTTCTCTTTCTTTCTTTGAACGTAATCTGGTGGTAGGAGCAGTTGCTAAAGACATTTAAATTTTAGAAGGCTTTTTGGAAATAGGGGTGAGGTGGAGAGGGAGAGCTTCCAAGTGCTCTGACGGAAGAAATGACTCCTGCGCAACCTGAGTGCAGCCTGGATCGGAGAGCTTACACAGCAAAGCAGCTGCACCTTTGTCGAAGACCTGGTTTTGTCAGTCTTATTATTTATGGAATTCCTTGATGTTTTCCCATAGAAATGTATGCCAGTGAGGACCGTTACTTAGGGACAATTCAGGTTAGGTATTAGGAAAAATGATGGTGAGATACAAGTTTCTGTTAGATTAGGTTGGCTGGGGAGCTTATGATATTTCCATCACAGGCATGAGTATGTACAGGTCAGGTAAACACCTGCCTGGAGTGATGCAATTCAGGAGGGAATGGAGGTGGACAACAGGGTCTCTCATAGTCTGTTCAAGACCTGCTCTTTTCGTGGTTCTGCAGCTTGTTTTCGTAACTCTTCAGAAGGCTCTATTGTGCTCACTTCAGATTTTAATATATATGCCCCTGAGCTGTATAATTAGCAATAGCAGCTCTAATCAGAGGCCCTGAAAAATTCCCATTGACATCAGCTAGCATTATATTTGGAGAAATAATTGTCTAATAAATTACTGTTTCTTTTGATTTAAAGTGTGTAGAACAGAAAATAGCTTTTCATACACAGGGGATATTGTAAAACACCATACAGAAAATGAAATTTTAATTTTAAATACATACCTTTACTTAAATTTCCGGGGGGGGGGAATAATATTACCTAGAGAATAGAAAAACATAGGAAAAAAAAAACAGAAAAAGTGAGGTTTGTTAAAAGTTTAGATTCCCACACACACACACACACACACACCAAGAAAAGGTCTTAGTTTAGGGACATCCTTTAATTGCAATAAATCTAGTATTGTGAGCTCCTCTTGTGTAAAGCAGAAAAAGTAAAAACCAAGAAAATATATTTTTAGTATGTGATTTCTGGAAAATTTGGGATTCTTCTCAGCACGCTGTACCTAATGTCTTCTCTCTCTGCTGTCTTTTCCTAGAAATGTGTGGTCTGAATCCTAGCAGGTGAAAAGCAAAAAGGCAAATAAGGACTCCTAAAAGACCTGTTATATCATCATATGTTTTAAGCAAATCTGTAAGATGGGTAGGCTTTACTTTTATGTTTTGTTTTAACAAGTTGAGAACCCTCATTTTCTTACAGAACAGATAAAAACTTTGGTTTGGTATGTCTTGTCTGTGTCCTAAAATGTCATATGGATACATGATTGTTTGGAGTTTTTTTTTTTTTTTTCCCATTATCTTAATCTAAATCAGACAAATGGTAGTCTAGTTCTGATTGGCTGTAAGTTGCTTACCTTGCATTAATCTCAAGTGACTTATTTTTACATTCACTTTGTTTAATGGGTAGTGATTCTGCTAAATTTTTATCTCTTCTCCACTCATAATCATCTCAGAAGACAGATTATTTTGTGTATGTTAGCTTAAAAATGGAAGCAGTAAAGAGACAGGAATTAGTAAGTCTGCAGGTACACACAAGGTGGACTTTGGGGCAGCTTTTCAAGTTACAGTTTATTTTCAAGTCCCTCCTAAACTTTTCCTAGATTGCACTCATTCACCACAAATGTTTCTTGCAGTGCAGCAGGCTGATGTGACTGCAGCCAAGCTCGGTGGGACTGTCAGACGTTGCAGCAGAAGCCAGTTATGTGTAAGAGCACCCCAAGAATTCATGGTGCTCCCTCAGCACAGGAGAAACCTAAAAATTGTGAATGTTAGAGGACAAGTATGCAGATAAACAGCAGCCTCTACTGGGGATAAAACACACTTGCTTTTTGCAGATGCTATGAATATCATTGGGAAGCTTAAAAAAAGTAAGTAAATCAGCAAGATGTTGATTTGGCAAAGGTTGTGAAAGTGCAGGCAAACTGCAGACATGGTGACGAGCTGAAGCCTGGGGAACTTTTACCTGCTTCACTTCGGCACCACAAGGAACGTAGAGCTGAAGTGAAGCAGGTAAAAACTTCTCCAGGCTTGGGTGAGTAATAAGTATCGTTATGCTCATAACCCAGCGGAAGGAGAGGGGAAACACTGAAACAAACAGAGTCATTTCGATAACTGGTAGATGTGAGCTCTCCCTGCAACAACTTCGCCAGATAGCTGTTCCCATTAAAGATGCACAGGGCTACAACAGGGTGCCACAAGCAGACCATGCAACGTACGTCCCGCGTCTCTCTCCCCGATTCCTGCCTCCCTCTCACAGATGCCCTCTCCACCTCTCTGAACTAGATGCACCAGGGCACACTGAAAGATGACAGAAAAATCAAGCATGCAGTCAGTAACTTAGCTGTACCATGGGAGGAAGGTTCACCAAGCTATTGGTGCCTTGAAGTCACTGATACAAGTTCTGCTCTTATCCAATGTCATATTTATGACAGTATATGGTGCATTTTAGAAGTATTAAAAAGTTCTGATTGCTGAAAATAATGGAAAGCCCCCAACAGAATCAAATTGAGAAAGGAGACGTGAACAGTATGGGTGCTATTTTAACAGTTTTTGAAGTGGGGGAAATTTTTTTCAAAGAGGGAAATGTTTCTGGGGAATTTCTGCTATTATGTGGCGCTCTCCAGCTCTACAATGAACTTCAGTTTAAGTTGAAAATCAAACCTCCTTGTATGCTTTCTTACAGTCTTTTTGTTTTCCTTACCAGCTGTATTGATTAAATACTATGAATATTAATGTCAATGTATTAATATTCAAACCTAGGTCTGGCTGGAAGCATGAAGTGAAAAAGATAACATCTAATGAGCTGTTATTCAAGGAATTGTGAATGTTGTGGTATGACTCTGCCAGAGCGAGTGTTGTCCTCATGGTTATTTAAGTGGGATATTGCTCTTTAAAGCCTAACTTGTTACAAATTTGGAAAACTGTGCAGTATAGCAGGGAAGTGGCAGATAATGTTGTGGCAACCCTAAGACATTCAAGCTCCCAGCTTTCAATTCTCCTTTATATGCTCAGAGCAGGGAGATCAGAATGAAACATATACCCACCCCTCTGAAAAATACACTGTTTTCTTCAGTAGCTGATGCCTAGCTGTTGGACTTTGCTTCTGCTGGTGCAGTGCATGAGAATGAGTTCCCATCTGCAGATCCCACCATGGGAAGAGTAAACCCTGCCAAAGCTGAGCTGGTAATCAAAAGCCATCAGTTTCTTGTACCACCTCCTCAGTGCACTCCACTACTGCTGCTGCTCTTTCTTCTAGTTCTCTGAGCGTCATAAGCTCCCATCACCATCACTCGGTTCAACAAGGCATCTTGTCTATCCCCGTCCTCGAAGGCAGCGTGAAGATGTTTTGAACTCCTTTGGTCTGAGCTTGTCTGGCCTGACCAGGGAATCTTCACATCATAAGGTCTTAAAATCCAAAGGTAGATATTCCAGTGCTTGCCTACTGCTAATCTATTTAAAACTGCTGCAAAAGAAATTAGTTTTGAGAAGCCTTTTTTTTCTTCTCCTTTTGGCTTGGAGACAGTTGTTTCCTAGCCCCTTTGAATCATCCTTCCTCATATTAGGAGGCCGCTAAAAGAGGGACAATTATATTTGCTTTTTTCAACCAATCTTTATAGCTGACAGGTTTTCTTGTGTTTATTACTTGTACCAGCTGATGTCTCCTTATATGTATTTCTTCAACTAGAAATGCTGCTCCAGCTCGGTCCTTGGCAGTGACTCCAGAACAGAGTAATTCCCTCAGACGTTTGCATATATAATGTTCCTGTGTGTATGTTCTACAACAAACTTCTTTCAGCAACAATTACATGTTGTTGATATGTATCCAGTAGCAGGCCCATCACAATTTCCATATTTTTTTTCCTCCAGCACTGCCAGATAACCCATGTTCCCTGTGTGTTATGTCCTCTGAAAATGCACTGCCCCCTCCTTGGCATTATTGAATTCCAGCCCATTAATTTGGTATGTCCTTATGCTAATCCTATCCTCCAAAGTGCCTGCAGTCATCCCCTTTAGCTTCATGTCATCTGTGTTTTCTAAGTACTCTCCATTCCTCCACCAGTGCAGAGAGGGCTGAACCCATGACCACTGCTTTCGGAGAGGAAGGTCGTTGATGTAATTGCCAAGGTGAGAATCAGCCCCACCCAGGCATTTTCACTGCTGAGCGCAAACCCTATCCTGAACTTGGAGAAGGTCTATGTGGACTTGTTTCAAGAGACGAGCTACCTGGAAGAGGAATATGAAAATACATGGCACTCGTAATGTTAGTAATTGCATGAAAATGTGAGGGGAAAATATCAATTTTCCTCTTTCAATATATCTTTGCTGAAAAGCACCGGTAGACTGACAGCACTATGGCAAGAAGAAAAAAAAAAATATAGTGGTTGTGTCAGCATGTAGGTAGACTGGGGATGTAAAATAAGCTCTTACCCTAAAGGCTGGGGATCTGCTGTGCCTCAGTGAGCAAAGGTGTGCAAGCACCAGTCACGCATGTCCTTGCAGCTAGGTAAGGCAATGTAATCCAGGGGAGCTGGGAAAGTTACCTAAACTCCCTCTCCTTTTCATATATCTGTGCCTCGAGGCATGTGGGCTTTTCTTACTTCAACTTGCAAAAAGAATAACAGCAGAGACTTCTCTGTCAGACACCTGTTCCTGCTGTCTGGCAGGAATGAGCTGAGGGCGTGAAGGAGATGAATGCTCTTGCCAGGGCCAGGCACGCCAAAATTGGCTTGGGCCCCTGTGAATCGTAAGACCGGCTCACAAATCAGTGGGGGGGAGCATCCGTCAAAATCATAAATGTACTGTTATTTTGCAATGTGTAACCTATATGATCCCACTTGTTCAGCTTGAGCTAAAATTTATACGAGATGGGCTTTATGCTTTCACAGGAACATCCATCATTTGCAAGGGGGTCACGTGCCCTTTTGAGGAGACTTCCACGTGTAAGCTAGGTGTGCTTGTCCGCACTGCCCAGCTGCATTAAGTAACACTGGTGACGGCAATGCTGTAGCCGTGACCTCTAGGATTGCCTTTGTATCAGCCCCATCACTGATGGGGGCATCCTCTATTTGCAGCATCCTGCTGGGTCCCTATGTGGCAGCATCTTTGGCAACAACTGGGCAACAAACAGCTTTTACCTAGAAATAAAGTGAGCAGGGCTTCACAAACTCCTGAAGTCAGTGCCAGGGGGCGGATAGCATGGCGTGCTCTTCTTGCTTTGAGTTTAAACACTGCGTGTGTGTGAGCAAGACACGCTTCTTAGCGATGAAGCAGCCGTCCCTTGGGGAGCTGGGCAGCATTGAGGGCTGCCCCGAGCCTCCTGCGCCTCCGTGGGTCGGCTCCCCGCTCACAGCCGCTATTTTGTCTGCAGGAGTCAAACGCCACCTTGGCTGCAGAGGGGAGGCCAACTGCGCTGTGCTGAACCCGTGGTGCCCAGCGGGGCTCAGGGGCAGCAATGGTGCTGGGGAAGCCCGTTCCCTGCACGGCACCTTCATCCTCCAGAGCGCTCGTCTCTGACACATGCGATAAACTCGGATTTCTCTTAGTTTCTCACGTCCCGAGAACAGCGGGGTTAACAATCCCAGGCTGCAGGGTCACGTTGCCCCTGTTGTTTGTGGGCACTTTACTAGCCTGGCTGCGATGTGTCCAGATGCATTGGCTATTGGCAAGAGTTTGTACAAATAGTTTCTGTGGATAGTCCAGTTTTTCTAGTAATTCATAGCAGGTATTCAAAACAGCAATGTGGTGACAATGCATGGGAAAAAAAAAAAAGTTCCTTTTGGCTGACTGAGTATAACTCTTTGGATTTGGCTTGTAACGCAGCTATTGATGTGCATGAATTTAAGACTGAATATTTTTCTAACCATAAAAATCAGTTGTTTTAGAGACCTATTCCTGTGTAAAACACTCTAAAGAAAAAAATATTATAGAAGAGAGAGAAATCATTAGACCTTTGTATGTGTGTCCAACACTAATTGTAATATGGAATGTACAGGTAAAATCTTCTCCAAAGCCTTAGAGAAAAAGGCAACTGCCTGGTGACTGTTGACAATGATGACAATTAAGCAGTGACTTAAAAATAATTAAAGACAGATGAGTAGATCTGAATAGCTAGGGAGGTATCTGCCTTGCAGGTGCTCTGGAGGAATAAATCAGTGCCCAATTAAGAGAACCGGGGTACATTATCTCTCTGAGGCCCTGGGGAAGTTGAGCAATGTCCCAAGAACTAAACACAGGAGCACTGATTTCCCAGCCTCTGGTCTCCTCCCCATGCCACTGCGGTGCGGTTAGGTAGGCCTCCTGTTTCAGAAGGGATGGGTGCTTTCTGAGAGCTGCTGAAGCTGCACTTGCAAAACTTCAATCCTTTTTAGGGGAGCACAGGCTTGTGCTCTGCACTGACCTGTAACCTGGCAGTGGGGACCTTGCTGAGAGCCTGCGAATCGGAGATAGAGGGAGGGGATGGAGTAATTGCAGCAGGTGAATGGGGATAATAAAGACAGACTTGTATCTTTTGTCTCAGAGGAGTCAATTGAGGAAACCCAATAAAAGTTCACAATGATCCAAATCCTTTCCCCATTTGACTCAAAGGGGCCAAACCCAGGCTCAGAGAAGCCAAAGGAGCTGAACCCATCTGGGATAGGCTAGACCTACATTTCAGAGGAGCTAAGCCACGCCAATCTGAGATGCTGCAGTGGGATATCTGGGGGACCCCAAGAGCTGTGTGGACCTGAACTCCTGCCAGCATCTCTCTGCTGCTAGAAGAAACAGCTGCAAGAAGGTCTGGTCCTGACCTGCTGCTTTTGTTCTACTACCAGCCCTTTCTTCTTGTACCCTGTCATTTCACTTTCCATCTCATACTTTTTGGTGGTAGCGTTCCAGGAAATGGATTTTTTTTTTTTTTGAATGAGTATAGAAAGTCCCTGTGTGACTCACAGGAGTGAGAGAGTTCTTCTGGTAACTGCTCATGGCTGTAGGAGGGGAAGCTAATATATACTTGGTATGACTGGGGGGCTCAAAATTTGTGCTGAGTATATTTTCTTCCTTTCTCCTCCCTGTACCTGTAATTTCTGTTCCCTATTTACCCACATAAAAAGAGGCAGGGAGTCTCTCTTCTCTGCATTAGATTTAGGACCTCAATGAAGTATCAAAAATTACAGGAAGCCACTGGTTAGAAAGATCACTTGAAACAGGTTTATATAAACTAGTTCTAAGGCTAACTTAAATAAATTGTTTTCAAGGGTCTCTTAAGAGTAGCTGAGAGGGATGAAGAAGGCAAGTTAACTGCTATTAGTGAACTGTTACCATCAAGAGAGCAGCTTCCAAAATCCAGGTGTTCTAAAGACGGCTGGAAATCAATTCTAATGCCTGCTCCTTGGAAAGGACTATCAATACGTCTTTATTTGAAGAACTTTTGCTGCTTGTAGAAAAAAAGCATCTCTGCTTAAGCCTCTGAGATAGATAAGTTTATTTTCATTCCCAGTACCAAAATCTCACCAGTTGCCTGAGTGCTCAGAGTGCTTATCTTGGACCCAAGCTGGAGGAGCATTAGGCTTTGCTACCAGCTTTGCTACCTTGTCAAGTTGAATGACAGGAAATTGTGGGTACAAAAAATAAATCTGTCGTTGCCTGCAGAGGTGCCGCTGTAGTGAGGAGGCTGAATTTCAGCCTCTCCCTTCTGCTTTCCAGGATCGGTGGGAAGACCCGTTAACAGGGGAGGACAGCAGGTGAGCTATTGCCTCTCTCTGCAGGTAACAGACTTCAGCGGCCATTTCCAGTGGCAGGCTTTTACCCTCGTCTTTGCAATGCATGACCTTGTGCAGCCAGGATAGCAGTGAGCTCTGAGGCACAGAGTGCAGCGCCAAAAGAAAGGGGGTTGTGTGAAGGCAGCGGTTGCTCAGGCGTACTGGCAAATGCTCACGGTGAAGTATTTGTAGCCTCTGTTGACTTTGGGCAGACATAATTACTGATGCTAAAGCATGTGGTAGTGGCTGGAGCGTGATGCTGTGCTCACCTGCTCGTTTGGATGTTGCAGGTCCTGAGGACCTTTCTGGAGCAGAAACCACTGGGTGCACACAACATCCTACCACTTTGGTGTTAAAGGCTGATTGAGTTGAAGCTACCCTTCAGCTGCCCAGGGTCCCCAAACAAGAATCTGACCCAGAGGATACCTTAAATGCTCTTACCAAAGCCTAGATGAAGTGAGGAAGAAATGTTGGTGGCTCTGCTAGGAGGTAAGGGAGAGAGTAAGTGACTCTCATGGGTTCAGTGTTCTCATGACCGTGGCAGAGCTTCATGCAGGAGACAAGGAGGCCTTTCCTCTGTGCCAGGGTCAGTTGGTTCAGGCTGAGATCAGCTCAGGCCCTCTTGTGTCCCCGTACACAGCAATTGCCCAGCTCTGCAGGAGAAAGTCTGGGCAATGATATTCCCTGATTTGAGAGTCCTCAAACTGAGCTGCTGAGAGGAACAGGAGGAGGTGTTTTGCATTATACATATTCCTGCTTGGCATGGGATTAGCCAGCACCCATAGAGCTGGCTCTAATGGGGGAAAATGTTTTTCAGCCCTCAGTTCTTATGTCTTGTCATTACTCAGAATAGTGAGGTTACTGGGTTTTTTTTTCCCTTTCAGTAACAGTTCATGTGTCCGATGCTGGAAGGAGAAAGCAAAAGACTTCATAAACAATAATAGTGAGATTTGTCTGGTAAAGATGTGTCTGATACTTCTAACATACTTTGTGGCTTGCTTTAGCATCTGTATGCAATTTTCTTCATTGTGTAGCAACTTTTGCTTCAAATTTTTGCCCTTGTTTGTTGCTTTTCTTTTTAAAAAACTGTTTCATTCAACAGTGCGTTACTGAGAAATACTAGCAAGAAAAAGGGTTGCAGAGCCAAGCCAGGGGAGAGAGGATCTTAGCCTTCCCCTTCCCAAAGCTCTTTGCCCATATTGCTCGGGAAGCTGTAAGTGTCCGCAGGGAAGTTTCCACAATTTAACTGTCCTGTCCATGAGTTTTGGAAGACCAGGGTGAAATGCCTCAAAAAGATGGTCTAAATGCTCCTCTTGACACATGCTCTGCTTAGCATGTATTAAATCACTTACAAAGATATTAATGTGGCTAATGGCACGCTCTGGTGTTGACTGAGAATGACTTGGGGCTCACTTAAAATGAGTTCAGGGGAATGAGGCTGGGGCTGTTAGTACAGGGCGAATTCAGGACCATCATTTCTTCATGAGTCATTGCTGAAAATAACCCTTGGTTTAGAAATGAAGCTTTACCACAGTGGGTAGAAGCGGAGCAGAGTCCAGTGTTGCTCCTCAAAATGCTCCTCTTAGGCTGCCTATAAACTCCAGGAGCTGTCAGTGAATCCGTTTTTCCAGATTCTTTCAGTCACAAGGGTTAGAAAACTTCACCTTTCCTTTTTTGTTGTTTGTTGTATTTTAAGTGCTTGATGCTGGAACTATAGGCCTGTTCCTGTAGTTTTTGCACTTTAATTCCTCCCCGCTTTTACTAGCGCAGAAACAGACTCTAGGACCTAGGAAACACTGGTTTTTTTTTTTTTTTCTTGTGCCTGCCCTCTTTCCCTTCCCACACTGCTGATTCCAAGCAGAGGATATGTGCAGTGGGACCCTCTGCCCCTCTCTGCCCGGCATTTGGAGAGAAAACCATTTTTCAGAAACTGTAAGGCTTGAAACTCCCCAGAAGTTATGGTTTGGTGGGCTTGGCTGTGGCTTTTTTGTCATGGCTGTCAGCATAGGTACGGGAGAAGGAATGGAAGTGGGAGCTGGATTGAGGAGAACTTGCTGCACTTCAGGCATCTGCCCTCATTGTGCTGCCTTGGGGGAGAAAAAGCATTTCTGCTTTGTTTCATAAACACCCTCCAAAAATGCTTCCAAACGTAAATTATTTTCCTACTTGAGTAACTTCTGGACAGTATTTCTAAAAGTGTCTGGTTAGTTTGGGTGCCTCAAATACTTTGGATGCTCTGACTAAAGCTTTTTTTTAAAGTTAGTTGCTTTAAAGAACCCAGTGTGTGAAAATCTAGCACACTTCTAAAAAGGAAACCAGACTGGAAACCTCTAAAAGGTAACCAGTTTCTGGAATAGTGAAGACCGGCACTGTGGCAGCGTCTCTGCAATACCAGTGTGGTTAAGTCCAGAATGGCTGAGAAATCTGACTTGTAGCATGACTCCGTGTAGTCCTGCCAGTACGGCTTTGCTCTGTAATGGCCCAGATGTGGCCGTCGATTCTTCTTCAGTTTTAGACATTTAATCTTAAAGATGCCAAATGAAAGAACTCGCACTCCAACCTCATCTGCCCTGTGCCTGGGGCACTTGTTCGGCTGGTTACCTTCACTACTGAAAATGTGTATATACTTTTGGCCCAGGTTTTTGTTTCTGTTTTATCCTGCAGGGAAGACAGCAATGTTCAACTTCCAGCTGCTGCCCAGTGGCCCAGTAAATGCAGTACTGCTGTTGCTAGCGGGTCTGCATTAGGCTTCGCTAGTTACTGTTTTGGGTAGCAGAGCCTTTGAACAGTATTCTGTATCACGAAAGAAAGGAGGCTGCTTTTAAACAGTCTATAAATACTGTATATAGTATTTCCACAACAAAGGTGAAAGAACCCAGAGGAAGATAGTGCAAAGTTCCTGAAAATGACTATAAAGGTAGAGGAAACCCTTCACAAAAAAAAAAAAAAAAAAAAAAAAAAAAAAAGAGAGAGAGAGAAAAGGAAAAAAAAGAGAGAGATATTGTGTATAGTCTATTTTCCAAAATTAGTGTTTTGCATTTTCTTGCTGTGAACTTACTGGCTTACAAAGGTACCTTTTATTCTAGTGGAAAAAGACAAATGGCTGGAAGTTGAGGCTAGAGAAGCTGGAAATTAGGCACTGCGTGTTAACAGGAAAGTGATTAGAAGAAGCTGCCACAAAGTGGAGCATTTCCTGTTTCTGAAGAGCATTCAGGCCTGATCTGAAGCCCAGCTGGAAAATATGCTTAAAGCAGCCAAGCAAAAAAAGCTCCAGTTAGAGCTCAGTTCGATACAGTAGTAACTGCCTTGAATTTAATAGCTTATGTCATGCAGCAGGTTGAACTGGCTGAACTGCTGATTATTTCTAATACTGAATTTTGGATTGTTTGGAAAATTGTGTTGTAAGCATCTAAAGCTGGATGCCTAAAAAAACAAACAAAAACCACTTTTAATTCTTGCTGCCTAGTCCTTGTCTTCCCCCCGGCTGGTAAAATGGGAGGTATAGCACCAGTTTATCTTCATTGGTTTATGAACTGTTTGGCTGCTGCAGCACTGAATATCTAGGTTAAGTGCCTGAGGCTAAATATTGAACAGGCAGCGCACCAAAAGTGACCTGCTGCTAGTTAGTGGAGCAGCTGCAGCCTGGAAATGTGGCGGGGGCTCTACAGAAACTGCTCTGCGCATGCAAAGCAAAGAGCACCAAGCAACCTGCGCTCGCGGTGCCGGCTTGTCTGTCCCGGAGGGCAGGAGCCATGCCAACAGCAGCTTGGGCAGAGCAGAGCCTTTTCTTAAAAAGGAGGGGAAGATTTTGAAATAAATTCACTAATCAGGGCACCAGCTAAAATGCTACTAATAAATAGGAGCGGGCCATCCATGGAACAAGTTCTTCCTCTCTGCCTCGGAGTGCCTTTGTGTGCCAGTATGCAGGGAAGGAGAATTTTTTAAATATGCAACTTGAAAGTCTGTGAAATTATTTGCGTTTGGGCTATTTTTATTATTGGGGGCAAAAAGACTAGTGTGGAGGGAAGCAGACAGGTACTGAGTAATTTTGAAGTGCTTGGCTCTAGTGTCAACAGTTCTTGGAACTGGCAGATTGCAGGAAAAATACAACTTGCTAGAAAAACTAAATTTGTTTTTGCACTTACGGTTACAGAAAGGGTGGACCCATGTCTTAGAAACTTGAATCCTAAGAACTGCAGAACAGGTAACCAAATGAAAATGCTGCTTTTGTGATTTTTTTTTTTTTTTTTGAAGGCCTGCTGTGATTTTGATGCTACTCCGTTGACTAATTGCGGCAGCTTGAAGGCCAGCACTTCCCTTCATTGCCACGACTCACCAATGCCGTTAACTCCTTGTGGCACTTGTTGCCTCTGTGCAAGGTTAGTTGTGGTGGATTGGGCTTGCAGCAATGGATTTAGGTAGTCTGGATAACCTGCCTTTGCCTAATGCACAGACACAATTCCCTGCCTTCAAAAGGAGGTCAGTAGTTTGTAGCTTGCCAGGGGAGATGCTCTCAGGGCAAATGTTGCCCAACTTCAGCTGCTGGGGAGAGGGAGGCAGGCACGCACCCAGACTGGAGGGGAAGAAGCAGATGTTGCTCGTCCTCTAGGCACCTTGGTTTCAACCACGCTCTGCTCCAGGGTTTCTCCATTTCACCTGCAAGTGTCCCCAGGGCTTCACATGCCCAGAACTATTCCAGGCCTGGGTGTTGCCTGCACCTGCCCATGGGGGCCAAGGTGCCCCTGCCTGCCCCAGAGATAGGGGTCACATGGGCAGGCGAAGAACAGGCATAGACAAACGGCCATCTTCAGTGAACACATTCTTGAGATGTTTTGGAGAAAGCCTTGCTCTTGGCAATTAGTCCAACAAATGGGACATTTGGGCTCTTAGCCACGGAGATTCTAGGTCACCTTTTGCCCTTTCCAGGAACGTGATGAAACCATTAGGCTGCAAGTTGGGGGGGGGGGGGGGCATGTTCATAGCTCACTCCTTCTGAGGCCATGAATTAAGGAAAAAAAAAAAAGTGAGGTTTATATGACTAGAAGCACAGATGATCCTGGAGTGAGTAGATGGTAACTCTTTATGAAGAGAGGTTTGTACAAATAAAGAAAACTTTCTGCTGTTTAGCAGAGATTGTTAAATACAGTTTTTAATCACCTATGGGTAGAGCCCTGTATTGAAAAACTAAGGCCGTGTAGCTAGCAATGCTATCAAATGCACTAATAACACACTTTCACATAATTTAGAGATGGATTTCCAGGCAATGACAGATGACAACATTTTCATTAAAAAAAAAAGAATATTTTAAATTACATGTAATCGTTATGTACTATACTTATAGACTATGGAACAAGTAATTAAGTAAGTTGGGATGAGACTTATACCAAAACGTTTTCATCCCAGAGAATAACCTGAATGTCTGATCAGGTATTCTCACAGAGAGTAAGTATCAAAAGTGATAATCTTGCAGCTTAATTTTGATAGCTGGATATGGTTTTGGGTGCAATTTCTGCAACCTTGCTGATGCAGTCCAGGCATGCAATTAATCATTTATTTCCTCCGCCCCCAAACAACAATTTACATCACTAAAACTACCTTTTCCGAACACAGTATCCTAAAACTAAGTGAACACAGACGCATATGAAAAGTCTGCATAGTGATTGTATGCTGTTTTTTTTAACATGCAAATAAAGAAAAACTCCAAGGCCTGCTGTAAATGCCAACGTTATATGTTTTATTTTTAATCAAGTAATTCTTTAAAACCTCACAATATCCATGACTGACAGGAAAAAAAAAAAGACATTAGGCATGAAATGAGAATATAAAATACATGATATGTAAAAAGGCAATCAGTGCTTTAGTCCCTCAAGACAGTAAACAGGTGAAATGACCTTCAAAACTTCAACTCACTGTCTTTTTTTCTAAAACATAAAATTCAAGTGATTTTTCTTTTATTTCACCTTGTAAACAACATACAAGTCAAAATGGACAATGAGGTAATCTACACTACAGAAGATAATTTAAAAACACTAGATAAGACACAGTATTAAAGACATATAGAAATCAGTGTTCACTTTGGTCTCTAGTATGGTTATTGTTATTATTACCACAAGCAACACATACTAGTTTAAGCCAGTCTGGTGATGTTTGTCAGCCAGTTGTTGCTTAATTTAGTAATCCAAGAGGTAGTCAAAACCATTATCCTTTGTAAAGCTGGTTACTCTTACATTTGGTTTAATGACAATGGTAGCAAATACCTTGGTACTCTTCAACATTCTCATAAAAACACTACTAGAGCTGCTAACTTACAGCTTTGTTTTAGTATAAAACAGAAATGTGTGTTCATAGATCAACCTCTTATTATTAGTCAACAGTTATAACAGGGGTAACACAACCAACGTTTCTTAAAGAAGAGGCTGTTGATGTACTAAGCAAAATAAGATTGATGCATTTAACAAGGCTCTGCTTGTTTCTAAAACAATAATCAAATCTCATTAAGACTTCTAGAAAATTAAAATCAGTGCATCTGCACACGTACATATCTTCCCAATTACTTTTATATCTAGCACAGGGGAATACATATATATTTTTTATGATAAACATTTCTTACAGATAAATTAATTAAATTAAATTTAAGACTCAATGAGATTTCCCATGTTCTTTTATAATTCTTCTTACAAAGAATGTTACAAGATCTATAAACACTTTTTATGGGGCTCTATTCACAAAACTAAGTATGACTAAGCAGGAACTCCAGCACTGGCGCAAAGGAAAAATTAACTGAAAAAGGTGGCTTTCAAAGGGAAGAGGTAAGATCCAAATGTCTTGTTTGGCATTCCCTGAAAGCTGGCTAAAAGCAAAAATTTCAGATGATATTGTAATGCCAGATTTACCATCAGCTATCCTAAAAAGTTATTTGGCTCTTCCTCCAAATATACATCTTCCTCATGGCCTCATTTTTGTAGTGTCTAGTATATACCATTAAATCTCCTTGAGGGAGAATAAAAAATATCTCACAATGTCTCTTATGATTAAATCAAATTGAGTATTTTGGGATGAGGGGATGGAAGGCAGAGATACTGTTGTTACAAGTTTAACCTTATCTCCAGTATTGTTAGGAGAAAAATAGATCTCTCTGAGCAGAAATTTCAACTATTTCTACTCAAACTAGTTTTATTGTGAGGCATTCTGGCAAGGACAGGCTGGTGAATAGGCGAAATCAAGGTTCAGCCAAGCTGCAGAATATTAATTTCATCCTTAGAGGCAAAGGAAAAATTCCAAACTCAAGTCTGTGCCTCCTCCTTTAAAGGGTACTTTGCTTATTTGGAGCAGCCTATTGAAGGAGCATAATTAGATTTTTCTACAGCAGCCCAGTGCTAAGTAGTTACCTGCCACAGCTCATGCTACTATACGTTTAACTGAGGCATGTATGTTTTTGTCTTTTTCGAGATGTATTCATTTTTGTGAACAGTGCCCATAATCCTTTAGACAGAAAAATAAAAACTTTTAAAGAAATGTTTGGAGTCTTCTCCTAATTTCAAATGGATGCTTCATCTTAAACAAGTATTTGCCATAATGTATGCAGTGGTGAATTACCAGTTACATATTTAGTACAGATAAAAAGTATGTACCATAGATCAACAGCCACCTTTAAGGCCAGAGCAGCACAAAGGTGTGTTTATGCAGTAAATATGAGGTAGCCTTTTGCTGTAAACAGAATAATAATTTTATTGTCACCTATGTAAACAAAGTGGCTTGATGTTTTTCTGTTTTTTTTTTTCTTCCCCTCTCCACCCCCAACCCCCCTCCCTTCCCTTCTAGAAAGGCTAAGCACCAAAAACTCCAACTGGAAGTCAATGGGAGCTGTGGTTGCCCAGCGTCTCTGAAAACTCAGACCCTGTGAATGTAAAGACACAAATGCTCACATAAGCAACCAGTACAGAATACCACTTTATCATTTCACAGGAACTTATAATACAAAATGCTGAGATCTGATTATCAGAAATGTAGGTCTATGTCAGCTCAGAGGTAGTTACTAATATCAGTACATAATACTTATATAGAGATAAAAAGGTCTATTTGGTTTGTTCTGAGTAAGCAGGTCTGTAGACTATTCTGTAAAGAAAAAACAACATCACATGGTATATTCCCTGAGCAAAGTTCTTTGTCCTGAGTATGTTATGTAATAGTGATAACATTCTAATATATAAAAATAAAACCTTAAGCTTTCAACAATAAGATAGGGTTTGGTATGTGCTCTTAGCAGTTCAGTCTGACTTTGGTGCACACAATGATTTCAAACAGCACCACTGAATTCTGCATGTTGAAATTATTTTCTTATCTCAGCTCTGAACTTCTTACATATAAACAGGGAATGACCAGTTTTCAAATCCACAACTGCCTATTTCTATAAGGAACTTTGGTTTAAATTTTCAAAGTGACCTAAGTTTTGCATCTTTGCTGTTTAACCTGGTTTTTACACCGGCTAGAAGGTTAAGCAATGCCACTTTGATTTGTCTACATAATTTAAATAAGTTTACTATCCTTACGTAAGGCAAGGAAGTTCTCTATAGATATATCACATTCAATATCGTCAAAGGTAAGCTTTGCATTAGCATACTGAGAACTTCAGTATAAACCATCGAGATTCTCGCAAACACTGGCAAGGAATTCACACAAAATAATTCTCTTGAAATTGTGCCCTTCACTGAGGCATTTGGTTACTAACTCTTTACTGAAGCAGCAGCAGCAGCAACAGTAAAAGTCTCCTCTGGCAGGGGAAGGGGGAAGGTCACGTAATGAGCCAGCTGCCTACCTGTTGTAACTATCGGCTACAAAAGAGTTACCGCAGATAGGATTTTGGCTCACTGTAGCCTTTCATGCAGGCTGTTTCTTGATTATCTGAGCTTAAACCTACCTGACTCTTTCAAGCTATAACAGCCTATGTTTATTGCCAATGTTAAGGATTATACAAGTTTCTCTAATTAACTTACATCTGCAATGGGATTTGTCAAAGTATGTTATCTTATGTATGACTTGGTAATTGAGACGTTACAAATGGAACATGACTTGAAGTTTTGATAGGCTCCAACTCCATTAACCCCGAGCAAGGGCTGCAGCCCAGGGAGTCTCACTCTGAGGCCACCAATCTTTCTCATCTTTAATGAAGAAGCGTGTGGTCCCAGCACACACTAGACAAAGGCTGCCCAGCAACAGTCTCCAGTTTGCAAGAAGTAGGTGATGCCCAGGGCTTCTAGCAAGTTTGCAGGTCCCTGCACTAAAGCTGCTCTGCAGCAGACTCCTATCGTTCTTTACTGTACACATGCTGTATCATCACAGGAGGCTGGCTGAGCAACTGCAAGTACCCATCTACCGTTATTCTTAAAGAATTATTTATCCCAGGATCTTATTAGCTTTGCATTTCTTTTTCTTTAAAAAACAAAACAGACAACAACAACAAAATCCCTATGGAGTTCTCTCCATGACCTTTCAATAGCAAACAAGGGGTAAGTCCCTTCAAATTGATGAGGACTACTTGGGACCAAAAGAAGTTGCTGCTGCTGCTGCCACTGCCACCAAGGTCCTCTAAACTTTCACAGAATACAGAGGGTTAAACAGGATGGTATCCTGATACCGCTCAAAAGGGTCTGTAACAACTTATACATTCTCCCCTATGCAACAGTCATCTAAATTACAATTACAACCATATTAATTTAACAAAACATTTTGAGAAACCAGCACAGAAACCACACATTCATTGTCTTTCCTGGAGCTTTAAACTCCTCATCAACAAAGGATGGTGGCAGTGTGAGCCATATTTAGTCATGACACTGCCTTTCACAGGCACAAGAAGGGGAAAGGCATTGATACTTCATAGATATGAGAAAGAAAATAACTCAAATTGATGCTATGGGGATGTCCTAGTATCTTTAGTACCATATGGCAGCTTTAAAATATGAAAGTATCCTTTGGTTCAAAAGAAAAGTAACAGTCTTGATCTCAGGTCTGTGTGTGGTTTTTCAAGTTTGGTGTGGTTGTGAGAGAGATTTCTTGTATTTTCTCATTTGTTTTTTTCGAGTGTGTTTGAAAATAGCTTCTAAGAATGAGTTCAGGAACATTTTTGGATACTGTATCTATTGCTTCACAATAATGTATTGTGGGAGTTGGAGAGTGTTTGATGGAAAATATATATATATATTTATAGATATGTACACATACACACGCGCGTGCACACTCATATACACACATACAGAAGGTAAAACTTAACACACCCTGCTCATATGTATTTTGCTTGGAGTGATTTGTCTATTAAAGAAAAAAAAATTCACAGTTCCTCAACAGTAGTTAAAATTCCAGGTCAGCTACTGATAATGAAATAATTTCCCCTCTATTGCATGAGGTAGACATCCCAAGAGGATAAAGAAAATAGAAAGTTATGACAAAAGCTCTTAAGTTTTTTTCCTTTTCTGAACAGAAGGCCCCTTTCTGCTTGGTTCTTCAGGTGATGCAGATAACTTACTTGAAGAAGCTTCTTGTGGTGACCTGCCCGAACGCTCTGATATCTCTGACCTTCCCTCCTGAGAATACGATGGAGATGAATAGCCGTACGTTGCTCCCCCTTCTCTCAGGAAAGCAGAAGTGGAAGGCTGTGGTTCAGCTTCATGTCTTCCCTGAGAACTAGTGGGCTGTTGTGAAACAGTTTTATGGGGGCAGTTAGCCACCATGTGCATGATGCTCTGACAGTAATGGCACTTCTTTGGCTGTGGAGGTAGACTACATTCTTTAGCGTGATGATCAAGGCCACCACAGTTGTAGCATCTGAAAATGAAGACAGACAGCTGGTTATAAAATGTAGCATCAAATTGTATGATTTTCTATGTACTGTAAACAGTGTGAATGTGCACAAGGTCTGCAGGTAAAACAGTGAGAGCTTCTGCACTGATATTCCATTGCCACCAGCTAACATGTATTTCACTTGTGCTTTTTAAGTCACTTGGAATGTACCCCTCTGTCACACCTTTTTTCAAAAACTCTTTACTGCTCATGACATTACTGAGACAGCCCTGAAACAGATCCTGGCTTGTTTTCACTGGGACCCTTCTATCAACTGATAAGCGCTAAGTCAGAGGCATTTACAGATGCAAACAGGTGCCTAATGACGCCTTTCTGAAAGTCTTTAAAATGCCTCACTGCCCTCAGCTGTCTATAAAGTCAACCCATGCAGCCCAAGGACAACATTGCAAGTGTCCCGCTGTGTAAAAGCCATCAATCATCACTAGCACTGTGCAACTATACCAAAAAAAAACCCGCTGTTAGACATTAGGAGTTTCATGAATACCACAACGGTAAGATATTAAAGTCCTGAATCCAAAATCGCCACTTCGTAGTTTTTACCAAACTACAGAAGCTGGGGTTTTTTTTTTGTTTTTTGTTTTTTTTTTTCCTTCACCCCAAATAGGGCCCCCAGTACCTCTGGCAATGTCGCAAAACAGAGTCCTGGTAACTCAGGTCCCACTAGAGGGCACCAAATATTCAAATATCCCGCCACTGCTGCAAACATTTCTATTTACTCGAATATTTATAACATTAAACTCATTTGAGTGCTAATATTTCAAATGACTGACATGACTAATTTCAAAGAGGGGAGAGGAAGAAGAAGCAGTCACCAAGGGCCTTCTCCTTCATCTTTCTAGAGAGATGGGTTTTACTTTGCATGCTGCGAGTTGCCAGATCGAGGAGAAAAAGAAATATTGATAGTGAAGATACTCAGCCTTCTCTAATGATTTGCTTCAGACTTTAGCAAGTCTTTCCAAAAGGACATGCTACTTTCAAGGAGAGGAACCCAAATACGGAGGAGATAGGTGAGATTACTGGGAGGAAGGAGATTACTCTGGGCAGGAGAAACTCCTCTACTGGCCTTGCCTGGCAAGGGAAAGGCCCATATGGGACACAGAGGCAATTTGGGGGTCCTGGTGTCCCTGTCACTACTTGGGACAAGGCTCCAACAGACCCACCTTCTGAAAACAGAGGTTTCCTCAGAGGAGAAGGAACCCTGGACTTGTGCCCCCTCTCCCCTGCACACTCCTGTCTTGCCATGGCTCAGGTAAGAAGCAAGGAGCAGAGCCTTTCCTTCCCAGCTGCCTCCTCCCCGAGGGCCCAACACTGCTGAGGGGTTTCACATGGCAGATGCAAATGGTGCCTTGGCAGTAGCACCTGAACCAGGTGATTGCTGCACAAAAGCCTTTTCTCATGTGTGTGTGTGCTCAGAAGTTATTTGGTCTAATAAAAGATCTTGCCTAAGTCCACAAGGCTGGCACCTTCTGGCTCAGTTAAGATGTGATAAGGGAAGGGTGCAAGCTAAACTTTTACAATGCTTATATTTCGGAGGGCTAGTAATAGCTTTTACGGTTTCAATTCAAAACAAAATAAATAAAGCCTTTGCAAGAGTCATAAAACAGGGTTTGTTTGTTTTCTCTTGAAATTCCCAAACCACATGCAAGCGGTGGTGACCCTGGGTGTCATCTTCAAAAGAGTGACTACCCAGAGGCAGACAAACCGCAGAGTACTTATTCCACAGGGCTAGGACTTAGTAAAGACTTCTTTTGCTGATTCTTAAAAATGGCTAAAATGTACTCTTCTATTAATCTTGTTAACCAGGGGAATCTTAATGAAATCTCAAACAACTCCTTACTGAATAATGTTAATTTATAACACATGCTAGGTGTGTGAATCCTTGAAATACATTATTCAAACACACACTACAGAGAAATAATTATAAGCTTTTAGCATGAGGATCCTATGCTGGTCATGTTCACAACTCAGCTTTCTATAAGTACTGGCTATTCTTCTATATTTTCTGTTTCTTTGTTTTATAAATATTTGAAGTGAGTGTATATACATTTAATTCATTACAATCTAACATTTTACCAAATAGAATTAAACCAGTGATGACAATTTTTTGTGCTTCCCCTTAACTATCGAATAATGTTAAAAAATGAGTGCACAAATACTCAATGCCTGATGGAGTCAACTGAAGCATCCAAAAATACATAGCTATATGTATAAAATAGTACATGTCTTAGCTCAAGCACACATCAAAATATTTTAAATTTTCAGCTCCCTGGGAAGTACCTGAGCACTGATCCAACTACTATTAGTCTATGCAAAGACATGAAGTTTAGCACATGCAAAAAATATAGACCGAAAATATACTCTACCTTTTAAAGAAATGCTATTGATAAAATCTGTGTAGTTGATAACAAAGTTGCAAAACAGCTATTAACATTTGCAAATCCACTCGAAGAAACAATCCCTGAACACTACTCTCTCATTATCAATTCTTCACTGTGAGCAAGATACTAACTGTATATTTTTTTAAAAGCACAAATGAAAAAACAGCTTAAGTTGCCCGTAGCATGATGGCATGTTCTACAAGACTGATTTGTAACTTGGAGAATTTAAATGATGCACAGAACTTCATTACCCTTTCAGGGAACACTGCAATTAAACTGCCATATCTTCCCTTAAAATTAAAAACAAACCTCTCATACTGAACTCTGCACTTCTATGCTACTGCAATACTGTATTTAAGGTGAACTGGTTCCATTTTTACATCACCACTACAGAAAGTTTTATGTTACCTTTCAGTGCAAGACTAAACTGACACTAGTCTGTCTGCATTTATTATGACACAACCCAGGAAAAGATACAGAATATAAACTTTGTCTTGAATTAAAAAAAAAAAAAAAATACAAGCCCAGTTGCCACTTAGTATTGATCTGCTTAGCAAGGAAAGACCAAATATACAACAATTTCAATCTAACACTAAAACAATAAAAGTTTTTTTCCTTATAATGTTAAAAAATGTATTGTTATTAAGTATTATTCATCTGATTACTTTTTTTGAAATCACTGCAGATATTTTCAAATCAGTGACCCTGCTTAATAGTAGTAATCAGTTTTTAAACAGACATGCAGCTGTGATTCTCTGACAAGCTTTCTATGTGTCTTCTGGATAAAACAATAAGGAAGTAAAACCTGCAATTGGAAAAACAAAAGCAAAGCAAAAAAAACCCCTCAAGTGTTTCACCTTCCTTCCCCTGAGAAATACATCTAGGAATTTACAAATGTGGTGTTGTAACTTAGGTTATAATGAAGAATGTTGCTTATTAATATCTTGCTCATTTGTTTCTAGTACTGTACTGGTTCATAGGCTTTTTATCTCAAAATAGGTAAATGCAGGAGTGTTCAGACATTCTGGAAATCACACATTTTATCTTAATTTAGACAACAGAATTCTACAGCTGTAAATGCATTTGTGTTTGCTTCCTTCCCTTAATACCACATTTATTTAGTGTGTTTTAAAAAAAGTTTGAAAATAGGTTAAAGGGCCTCAGTAGCGGAGTAGGCGGCAGCCATGGACAAATCAATTTAATCAGACACTATGGTATGCACTGTGTTATCCAATTCAGTGAACCATTTCACCTCACCAATTGACCAAAAACCTGCTGTCAGGGGCCCTGCTTCCACTCAAGAGGCCTCAGTCACCTTTTGCATATATACTTATCATTACATCCTGCTTGCATTTATTCAAATCACTGATAAAATGTCACCATAAAATAAAACTCCTATCAGAAGCAGTCATAATTAAACTATGATTTGGCTTTTCAGGGATGTTTTTGTCACTAGACAACTCAAGCATCTGGCTGAAGTGCTGCATTAGAATATATATGCGCTAGCCTAGGTGTGCCTGGACTTAAACAGGAGGGTGGTATTTATTCAGTTCTTTTAACTATTTATTCATTCCTTGTCAATCACTCTTACCGGGAGAACAGATCACACCCCGCTCTGAAATGCTTTCCCTCTCAAGGGATTTTCACCAAAATGAAAATGGTCAGCCACCTCAGAGCTCACAAATGATACCACACGGCATCATCCATGCACATTAAGATATGGTATTAACCCCTTTGTTCAAAATGCTTCAACTCTTTGCTCGTCTCTGCTGTATAATCTTACATTACAACATAATGAAACCTGATAGCGTATGATACGCATACATACAGGCATATGTATATACTCACATCTCTGTATACGTAAATATGTAGAACAATATACAACAAGCTGGCGCCTGCTAAGAAAATTAACATGTGCTCATTTGACTATGTTTGCAGAAAGCCTAAATTACTAAAATTATAATAAATATTTATTCACTTCAGAAGCACCATGGAAATAATGAATGTTAGCTTAGACACTTAAAACATAGAAGTTTATATACAAATTACATAATGAGATGAATAAATCACAAAAAGCCCTTAAAAGTGCAGTTACAGTAAAGTAACCCTTATAAAAAAAGCAACAGCAAGAAAGATTTGCTAAAAATGGACAGTCTTTTCATACTAGGCTTTTATAATTTACTAGGTGGTTTCATGCCTGAAAAGTATACAACACAGTAGATAAAGAGATGGCAATTATCCCAGCTGAGAATCCTTCCCATACCAAAAGGAAGGTGGATCAGGACTAGTTTTTGATACAAAAAGGATGGCTGTTTTAATGAAAGGAATACCATGAAGAACCTGTCTAGCATTATATTTCAATATTCTGAAGGCTCTAAAAAAATCAGCAAGAAAACAGTCTCATTAACACCTACTAATGAAGCAAGGTAAGAGCACACCACAAAGCTAAAAACATTTTTTCTTCTAAATTCTTGTTTGTCATGGGTTTGTGATTACACTGAGAACTATATATATTAGAGGAAATATATGAACAAAAAGCCTACAGAACCCAATATAAAATATGCTGTATTAATTGTAATAAGCCAGTAACTGAAATTAATTTTGAAATATTTGATTTCACAAGCAAATCCAAAATAAAATACTCTCCAGTCTTCATCTTTTTTTTTTATCTTCTCAGCAGTCAACTCATACTTAGGAAGCATTCCCTAACCCTAACGTTTTTAAAGCGACAATAACACTGTCTTTGCAGATAAATTGGCCACAATAAGCTCAGCTAAGCTAAGCAGCAAGGAGGGTAAGCACAACTGCTTGTTTCTTCATGCTGCTTTATAATATGATTTGGACAATAATCCAATATATATGACAAGTAGAGAATCACTTGGGTGGCTCCAAATCATTATCTGTCGGGAGAAAAAGCTTTAAAATTACCCTAATGACCGACTTTTTCTTTTTGCTGTTTTTTTGGTTTTAAACATCTGACAGGGAGAGCAAAGGGAAGAAAAAGGCTGTTGACACAGGAAGAGTGCACGGTGCCTAAAATAATTTACTAAGACATTCTCTTACCAATTCCCTTTTTGTTTGTCCTTTTTGAATGCTATCAGATAATAAAAACTGTATGTTGAACAGTGCTCTGTCTGGTAGCTTAAATGCTTCGAAAAATGGGATGTTATTCTAACACCATGTGTAAGTGAGAGGTTTTTACTATATACTGAATGTCAACTAAGCAGTGAAAAGCATGTAGAATAATTAAAGGAAATGTTTAAGAGTGCACCTAAATACACAGTCTTTTTTAGTTACTAGCTTCACAACATACCTAAAGAAATGGCAGTTCTTGCACATATAACATGCAGCACAGCTGCTTCGACTACCCTGTTTTGGTGTGAAAGGGAGTTTATTCGAGATCTACTGGAAACACGGATCTGAGGCAAAACGTGAGGCGACGTTTTGCTGTCGGAGGGCTTTGGAGACCGGCGGGCTGACAGGCGGGCGGTGGGGCGGCGTGGGGGACACAGCTCCGCGCTGGCGACAGGAGTGGGACGGGAGCCGCGGGCCCGGCGCCATGCGTGGCCATCGCTGCTGCCCGCGCGTGGCAGAAGCTGGGCTTAGAAACGCTCCTGCAGGACTGAGGGGGGCTTTTGAACAGTCCAGCACCAGCTAATTTGCAATTCTCTTTTGAGTTACAGAGAATATTTTAATGGATGACTTAAATGCTCTCATAAGCAAATCCTGGATATTAAATCCTGCGAAGAGCACTCCAGACACTGAAAGAACCACAGGTGATTGTAGCTGAGCAGATTCCTCAGATATAGTATTATAAAAGGACAAATCACTATTATTTACCACGGGTATAACATGAGAAACCAACAGTTAAACACCTAACCTGGCAAGTCAGCTGAATATTTTTTGTTAAAAGAGGGCATTACCCGCCCTGTTCCTTAAAACATAAATAGCATGTCCAGTCCCTTTAACAGGCAGCGTAAGCCACGGGCCACGCTGAAGCTAAAAGCGAGGTTACAGCCACCGCAGCCCGAAAGTGGCCTGTGACTGCCGTGGGAAGGCGAGGGGGGCTCAGCAGCTGCCCGGGCGCCACCGCCGCGGCCCCCAGCCCAGCCCCTCCAGCGCCAGCCACTCCTGAAAGCAGGTCAGCTCCCCCTCCCTGAGCCTTTTCAGTGACCTTAGGTCCCAGGAGAAATAAAGCCCGCCCAGGTTTTTGTAAAAAAAAAAAAAAAAAAAAAAAAAAGCAGGGGCGTAGCAAGGGGAGCCTCGCTGTGCCTGTCACCGGCCTCCCCCCACTGTGGACCCGAATCGCCCAACGAGATGCGTTACGCTGTGATACGGCCCCCTCGGCTGGAAATTACTGTAAATAAACGTATCCTGGCCTTTCTTCTTCTTTTTTAAGACAAAAACGTCAGTGAGTCAGTGAGAGGTGCACAAGCACGCTGAAGACGCGCGCTGCTCCCCCACACCTCAGAGGGAAATTTCTGGAACGTTTCTCCTCACATGCATGTTTTTAGTTTTCATGTCGTTTTGTTTATTAATCTTTAATTCTTAACCTGTATTGGAATGCAGAGAGAATACAGGTAACTTAGAAAACGGCCTAAGAGCGTATTAACATTCAAAATACTGCATTTTAAATCATTTGAGGTCAACTGAAATTACCTTCTTAAATAAACTAGAGAACAGACCATTTTGAGTCTTCACTGGAATATCTGTGATGTGTCCAGTAAGCAATGTGACACTAAGGCAGCACTTCACTAACAGTATCATTTACTAATCCATGGAAGAAAAAAAAAAACAGTCTAATTTTAAAGCCATAATTATTTTTAGTTAAGTATATTAGCAAATGGTGCATTATCAATCCCCTGAAAATCCAGAATGTGGCACATCAGGGCCAAATTTAGATCTGTCCTGATCCTGCGACTATAGGCCGCTTTGAATCCCTCATTCATGCAAAACACTGTGCAAAAGGCAGCCTGCTGGGGAAGTTAATTGCAGGCTGTTATTCTTGAGTAAAATTCAGTTCGAAAAAGTGCAGGGTGTGACTAGCTTCTTGGGATTAATAGAAGGATCATCTTCTAAAAAAAATGAAGATGAAATAAAATAAAAATACTCATTTATCTATGTCTCTACCAAATCCTACAACACGAGGGTAACATATCAGATCTAAGACATTCAATTCCATGAGAAAAACACAGTCCCTTCATTTTTTTAAGGTTGCCTTCTTTCATCTCACAGATAACCCTGGCGTGCTGACACAAAACCACTTTCTGCAAGGCTTCCAATAACACAGGCTACAATATTGATGATGTTCACTCTCATTACAAACAAATAAATAAAATTGCCTAATTGTAAACTCATCAGATCAAATAGTTTTCTGTGGTGAGTTCGAGATCAAGCTATTTTCCCCCGCGTATCTCAGAAGCAATATCAATCGGTTATGTGCTTTTGTTGTTTGGATTTCCCCTCCCCCCCAGCCGCAACAAAGACGCTGACAAACAACGTGGGGCCTTCGTCAGATACATCAGCTTTTCAGGATACTATTAACTTAAATTCGTGAGGAAATCATTTGTTTAAAATGCGCTAATATGATTTTACTGGAAAGGGTTTTTTTTTTTTTTTGAGAAGCAAAAGCGACAATGAAACAGGAAGGTGGTTCAAAACGCAGAAAATGCAGTCTTTTTTTCTCCGCAAAAATGGAAAGGACTACACAGGCACCAGCTCTCACAAAATAACCTCCATGGTGTTTCCATTCTTTCTTGCTTTCCATGGAATCTTATCTGTGCTATCCACTCAGCCCTCTCCGCAGGCATGGAGGAAAATTATTTTCCCATAATCACATAAAAATCCTCATGAAATGCATCCTCAAGGAGGAATGCTTCGGATGCACTTTCATCTGTTACTATTAAATGTTTTTCTTTACACTGCAAGTTTAGAACTTCTGAAATAACAATCTACCAAGTGAGTTTTGTTTTGTTTTGTTTTTTTTTAATAATGTAAAAGACAGGTTTGCTCCCATCATATCAATATGGTGTGGAAAGAATGTGCATATGTTAATGGTCTTAAACCATCCAGATAAAGCAGATACAAGATCAGTTAGGGTTTAAGTTATGTTTTAAACAGTCATGCATCACACATTTCAAATGTGAAATGTTATACCGTGATTTCATGTAAGTCTAACACTGTCAATCTTTCTGCATTAGAAAACCACGCATGCACAAATATTCTCTACCACAAGTTGCCTTTGTAAGCCTTGATTTCTCAAAATTAAAAAAAAAAAGAATTTTAAATTAAAACTGTTCTATATGCAGTACTTAGAAATGCACTACTAATAAATATTTTCCGGGGTTCATGTTGGTGGAAAGGCTGCCATACAGGTTTACTCCGGGCACCCCTGCCACGTGGAGGCACGCTGGGGAAGCATGCTGCCAGAATTAAGCGGGGTGCAGCGCCAGGCAGATGCAGCGGCGGCCAGGGCTGAGCCAGAACTAAGGGGACCTTGGCTGGCTGTGTTTGAAACCGCTCCTCGGAGCCCCTGGTTACAGAAGTTCAGTTCCATAACACCAGAAATCTTCACAGAGATGGCTTGAGCCTCCTGGCCATGTGGATCAGGATGCACGCTGCATAAAAACGGCTCAACTCTTTCTGGGTCAGTGAGATGCTGTTCCTGAGCTAAGAAGCATGTCTGACCTTATCTGCCTCTGCGCAGAGCCAGTTCCAGTGCTTCTGCATCCATAGATCAGTTAAACCACAGATGAAATAAAAGGGTAGTGGGCAACTGCAAATTAATTATTCAAAATTGCCATTTCCCTTTGTTCCTTATTTTGTCACCTACATTAGCAGCAAATGGTAAAAGCAACTGATCACAAGTCTTCTAATTTCTGGCTGCTACAGCTGCTACCACAACAGCAGCAAGCAGCAAATGGCATTCTGGCAATAGCTGGGAGCACCCAGGCAAGTAGTGGTAGAGGAGGAAGAGGAAGAAAAGTAAGGCTGGTCTGGGAGTTCATAACCCATTCATCTTCCTCCAAATCTCCCTCTCTCAAAAGCTGAGGAAGAGGATGGAGAGCTATAACCCTCCCGCTGGCCGTTGCCCCTGAATTCTTATAACCCGGTATTGGTTTGTGCTGCAGACTTTCACACGGCTGAAGATGAAGCAGGGATATGAAATGGCTATCTTCTCTTTTTCTTTCTTTACAAAGCTGTCTGTAGATTTTCTTTTACAAACTGCTCTTTCCCCTTTTGGAGATTATATATAAAATGGTACTTAAAAGATCATTATTAATCCTGCAAGGTCAAAAATGATACAGCCTTTAACTGTAGGATCATTTCTTATTCCTGACAGGAAATGTTTCCAAACCTGCCTTATGCAGTACATACACACAAAGGAAAAACACTGAGGTTGCACAAACCAGTGTAAATATGAAACTTTCTAACTTTGGAACATCTGACATTGCAACCTTAACAAAACCCTTTTAGCTTTATATCAAAAAAATAAAGGCACACCAGTATACACATACACCTCTCCCCTCTCCCCCAGCACATAAAATACAATATCTGGTGGTGTAAAACAACTAAGTAAAAGAAATCTCAATGCAGCTACCATGTTCAAATACTGGTTTTAGAGTCACCTCACTTGGAGTATCACTTATAAATCGGTATCACACCCACACCTACACCCACACCAGGTTTCTGCAATGTCCAGCGCAAGGTGTACAGGCTGACACAGTTCCTAGCCTTGAAATATATTCTCGAAAAAGTTCAACTATTTCATTCACTGAATGAGATGACTTGCATGAATATATGCTTCACAGGTGTTAAGGATTGCAGGATTTGTCCAGTAACTCACACCTTCATTTCATTCTTCAGAAGTATAAGGACTTTACTACCTGACGCATTCACTATTAGGAGACTAAGCCACTTATCTCTATAGGGGCTTGTTCCCTAGCTTGTGGAACTGACAAAGTCACATCACATGAAATATATGCAGGGCTTCCTTTTTTCAACTGTGTATCAAGAAGACAACAAACATGGTGGGTGGCTTTCCTTATCTGTGAGTTCATGTGCTCAATACGCGCAAGAAGAATTAGGGCATTCAGATGCTCTATGGCCACATTTGACCGGTGAGGGAAATCTGCATCACTCTGATCTACTGACTGAGAAAGAAAGCAGTCACTTCTTAGTTCACTTTTCCAAACTTGTGCCTTAAGCTGTCTAAAATGGACTAGCTCCATACATTGGCATTATCACTAAATGGTTGTGTTCAGCACTTCGTGTAACACATTTTTAAGGTGCTTTCAACATTTTAAAGAGAAATTTTAATCTTAGCACTTTGAAACTTTTCACATCAAAATGCAGGTGCAACAGTGAAGTGTTAAAAGAGGATTTCAGCAGCAACAGGATTAAACTTCAAACATTACATCTAATTCCCACTTCAGATAGGTGTTTCTCTTGTTCCACACTCCCTGATTCCTAAGAATAAGAAGTGAAATAATTCTCACTATTTTCTACTATTCTACCGTATTTTACTACCAGATTTATTTTGGCTGTTAGTTCTCTCTGTAATTGTGTACACAAAAATTTAAAAAATACAGTTGTGCACGTAAAATTAAAAACTAACCAAAAGCCCATGACTGACTCTAATGGCTGACAAAATTAACACATGCCAATCAACTAACTGCTTGGCCTCAAGATGGCATAACTCTAATGAAAGGTCTGATTTAATACTTCTTTCTCTGAATTCTGTTGATTCTGTGTATGGTTAAAAATAATCAACTGTAACTGAAAGAATTTCACTATGTGTGGTAAACTAGATTATTTTATCCCCCTTTGTTGTGTGCAGATTTAAGTGATATCACATCAGTAAAATGGTAACAAAGAGGTAGATAAAACTTTTAAAATGATCATTTCTTCCCAGAAACAGAACATCGTAATGGTCTTAATTCTGCTCTCAGTGACATGGGTATAAAACCACAGCAACTTCAGTAACTTCTTTGAGATTATTCTGGGTTACTTTAATAGTGTAACTTAGAAAATAGTTTCCCACTGTGTGTGAATACTTCAGTCACATTACAGTAACCAAGGCTGGCTGCAGAGGTCAGGCTGATGGAAAGCTGAGAGTGATGCTGACTCCTCCCCTGCATGTCTCATGAGGAAGACCCTCAGTTCCACTAGTAAATCTGTGTTTGTTGGATGGTGTAGCACTTGGAAGTGTAACATTGCATAAATCACAAAGTTTAAAAAAGAAACCCAAAGAATTATGGGCAAGGAAGAGGAATGATGTGTTTGATTCTTTTGGATATTAGGCTCAGCCTTTCAGCTTAAGAAAAAATGAACGATTTCAAAAGATAGGCCAAGGATCAATTTTGCTGGCGTGACTGATGCATCAAGAGATTTAGATAAAATAGCCACCACAGACATACATAATGTTTGAAAACAAAGAACAACTCAAATAAGGACACCCCAGTTGTGATCAGTGCAGTGGGGACAGAGGATTAAAACTTGGGCACTGCCAGTGCATCGGCCTAAGAACAACAGTAAGAAACATGTAATAGTTATGCTTACTGAGCACAGCATAAAAAGCTGTCTGTAGGTTTTTATCAATTACTCATACCTGAGCCACAACGTTAACGATGAAAGTCCTGAATTTACTATTTTGTAAACTGTCACAAAGCAGAACAGCAGTTAATGCCAGCACTGTGCCTGTGCCTCAGCATTGCATCTCTATTCTAAAACAAATAATATTCTTCACTAGAAATCCCAGTTACTTGCTAGCAGTCACTATGCAAGGCCAGAAAACTGTATGTTAAGACCAGAAGTACACTGAGGCAGAAGGGGCTTCACATTTTCAGTGCAAGCCCTTAAGTTGTCAGGGATAAATAAATCTGACCTCTCGCTGGGGGCAGAAAGGGGTACATGCATCTCTGCAATCACTTATGTGAAGTATTCACAGGCCAGAAAGATACTGAATTTCTGTGGGGGGAATGGTCATGAGTTCTTCAACTTAGGAGTGCAAATCCTGACTTCTAGCAAAATAAAGGACTGTGCAGTTATGCTGCTAGCCTGTCCCCCGCCTTCAGCCCCCAATCCCAGGAGCTGGGGGCAGGTTAGAAGACAGAGAAAGGTGACCAGGACATACCGTAGTGGCTAGGAATGAACACATAACGTCAAATCCATAGAAGTCTGTAGGTTGCTCATCAAACATCTTAATGTAACACTGACTAAAATGCCTGTTTTAGGTGACTATTTGGCTACGGAGCCAATGCTAACTAGTCAGTGGGCAGTTAATTATTCCAGTGACAGAACTTCAGAAAGAAAAATTAGGAGTACCCTTCTCCCACGAGACCCTAAAATATTGTAGCTAAACCAGCTGGAGAGGTGGATTTGAACCCACAGCTAAATAAAGAACTGGACCTTTTTTGCTAGTCTGGATAAATGTCCATCGCTAGCTAGTGAGGAAGGGAGATCACCAGCAGACATAGCGAGGGAGCCCAGCAACTTGTCACCAGGCTGGAGCAGGGCCCTTCTCCCCCAGTCGCTCAGCACCCTGAGTGCAAACTCTTCCTCACAAATACTGCTGAAGGGTGGCATACAGGTGCCACAACTCTAAATTTGTGCAATAATAAGTGATACCAGGTGTTAATATTAGGTATCCATATTACCACAGCATTGTAAAAATGTCAGCACCAGTCTTTTGACATGCCTTATGCTTTCTAGCTATACTCCACGCTGTACTGTCTAGACCTTCTACCACTGCTGGCCCCTTTTCTTGGGCCCAGTCTCCCTCCCTTCATCGTCTCCTTCCCCTGTACCTTGTGCTGTTGCTTCAAGCACTGGGTGTAATCCTCCTGGAACAGGTCAATCATTGTCCTTCCCCACACAGAGAGCAAATAAGAAAAAACCCTGTATCTTACCTACAACCTATTAAGCCCTCTCAAAGGCCTCCTCAAGTGGAGGTCAGGACAGCCTCCTGACGGAGGGAAGACTTGCATTCAACCTGTATTTCGCACTGACTGAGCACTTCTAAGTACATGGCAATCAGGTGCCTTTTGTGCAGGTTAAAGCATGCTCACCAGTTTGGGCCATGCAAGTGAAAGGAGGGCTTGGAAACAAGCTTGATAAATTTTGCAGGGCTCAGCAGTAAGCTAAGGCACTGAGTTGCTGGCTGTCTAATAGAAACCCTGCGTGATACAAGACACAGTGTGTAGGCTGCAGCTATATGAGGTTTCTGAGGCTCTTCGCAGTACCCAAATACTGAATCTAGGAACCCAACTCCCTATATGTGGTTGAAAATTGCAATACTTTTTTAGCCTTAGAAGACCAAGGCCCAGACCTCTAAAAGTCTGACACTTAATTCCCACACTAGTCCTGGATACTTCCTGGATACCGAGTGTTTATTAAACTAGCCTCACTTTTGAAAAACGTGAAAGGCCAGAAAGCCTTGATCCTAAATTCTGCCCTTTTGACCCTCTTCCTTACAAACTTCTAATTCTAAACATCTGAAATACCTGGAAATAACTGATTCCAAATAACTACAGAGTGGAGGGAGACTGTGGCCCCTACCCAGGACACTGTGCCTCAAGCACAGTCCATGAATTTCCCTTAGGAGAGTCTTATCTTTCCCAGGCTCTCTGTAGCCAAAGAAGTCCTAAGTGCGACAGAGAAAATATGGAAGGAACTAGACCTGAAAAACAGATGCTAATAATGGACTTCCAGAGGATTAGTTTGTGGGGTTTTTTTAAGTGAAAGCAGCTGGAAATCATAGTAGGAATTTCTCTTGAAATGCTAATGAAGTTTGCAGAACACTAAGGAAGTAATGGCCTCTTCCTAGTACCACCTGAACAGAAGAAATGGTCTCTACCGGCTAAGGTACTTGCCTCAGACACGAGAACATGGTATCAGTTTTCTTCTCTGCCACAGGCTTCCTATGTGGCCTGTCACGTATGATCAAATGTTTACATGCCTATGTTAATGTTAAATGCCTAACTCCTGTTGACTTGGCGGCAATCAGGTTCCTCATTGCTTTGAGGACCTAAGTCTGTGCCCTTCAGGATTACACCTGGGAAAGCAAGGAAACAAATATATTATGGCATGGTCATCATGCCACAAATTAATAGGAATTCAATGAATTAGAGCTGGAATCAGGCACATGCTAGATACTGCATAATATATCTAATCTTGAAGTGTCCTGTTTGTTATGGCTATTTCATTGCTGTCCAGCTATCATGATGAAAACTATCATAGGCAAGTTGTAAAAAGCTGTTTCACTCATATCTGTGACCCAAATGTTAAATGGAACAGGAGGGATATCAAGAACTTAATTGCACTTCTCCACATAAAGACAAAAGGACCCTCCACACTTCCTTTTCATTCCCTGTTTGAAGGGAAGCACAAAAATGAGAATCAGACAGGTGAAACGCACACACTTCTTGCATGGTGTAAAAGCCTCAGCCAGAATGCCTTCAATAACTACTTTGTTTAGCTTTCATCCTAATGTCCTGCAAAGCTTTGCACAGTGAGAATGCCACCTTTGCTGTCTTGGCAGCATCAGTGATGGCTCCTGGGGTGACCTGTTTTCGCCCTCTGTACAGTGAAACAAGCCAGCAACTGTATGCCATGCGAGATGGGGTGCAGCTAACTGTCAGGGATCCTGGTCAAGTACACCAAGCCAGTCTAGAAGAGTAAGTAGTGAGTGGGAAGCTGCAGAGACTCCAGGCCAACTACTTCATATCTCATTCCTAATTTTCCTTTGGTGATATGAACAAAAATGGAAGATAAAGCCCCAGTAAACATTCTGCTTTTTCTAACAGAGTACTTCAAAAGACATGCTCTGCTTTCAAAAACTCCTGAGGAGAATCTGTTGCAGTAACTAAAACTTTGAGCCAACTCTCAGCAGTAAAAGTTTCAGGGATCCATACAACTGGTATGCTTGAAGATGAACTATGGTTTTCCACAGATTCTAGTGTTGCTTAGTGCCACAGACATGGATCCTTTCAGTTTCCTATCCAGCCAGTTTTTAATGCTCTCCTAACACCATCTCCAGTTTGTAGTCCAGTGTCCAGGTTCTGGTGCAATTGCCCTGCCTGCACATTCAACAGCTATGTCCTGACATCTACCTAAGAAGTGCATAATTTCAGCAAGAACTACAAAACAAGCCTTCTTTACAGAACAACCTTTCATTCTTCCCTTACTCCAGCATTTTCCTCCCACATCCTTCTGCAATGACAATTGAAAACACACAACTGTTTGGCCTCATGATCCATCAAGACATCGTTTGCAGAGAATGTCACCTCCAATGTGACATCTGAAGTAGAACGCAGAGTAAAGAAAATCCTGTTTGCCTTGCTGAACAAACAGCTTCTTGCACACCTACAACTAAACGTAACTATAGGGGGACATTTGGGAATGAAAATATCTCCTCTTCAGCTCCTCTTCAGCTTATTTGTCCTCTTTTGAGTTGCAAGAGGTAAAAACATCAAGGGATGCAATCCCTTCCAGAGAATGGGACTTTGATGTTCTCAGCTGAACACCTAACATGGCTCCTTTTATTCTTTTATAAGCAACAAACAGCCTCAGAGATTCTTTTGACAAAATACTAGTTCTTACCTAAGAAACTTTTTCATTTAAAATACAGAAATAGGCCCAGTTTTCCTGTTTCAGCCCACCATGCTGGAGTCACACTCTCCTCCTCCAAGTCCAGTCTGTAGCCCAGTGGTTATGGCCTGCCCTGAGAAGTGGGAAATGTAAATGTGAACCCCTTCCCCAGAAGGGAGAATCTGGGGCTGTAGGCTCATAGCACAGTCTCTCCACTGGCAAAGCTACAGAAAGGATCTGAGAGTGCACGCTTCTGCAGTTAACTGTGTGCACAGCTGGGTTGAAACAACTGTCTGTGGATGTGCACTGTAAATTGGATTGCTGAAATGGTCCGAGCTAATTCATCTCCTTTTTTCAGTTTGTAGTTTTTGTTTAACTTGGCTCACATCACACCTCCACATTCAAAGCAAAACCATAAACCACTGCATTGGCACAACTGCGGGTGTGATAAAACACTGGCAGGAGGTGGGAGGGAATAGATCAGTGAAGCTGATTTGATACCATCCTCAAACGCTGTTGCCAGAGAAACTGTAATGTGGAACCACTCCCTGCATCTTGTACTTCTTAGTGGTTAGAGCGCAGAAATCATCAAAAAATTGGCTTTTATGTTGTTCTCCAAACCATGTTTCTGCTCAAGGCTTTCCAAAAGTGTAAAGACAAGTTAAAGGCAGAACACCCTTTTCCTTTCTGTCAAGTAGGTGTACATATTAAATATTTGGCACAGTGCATATTATTTATAGAAATCTATCTTTACACAAATTATATTGGATTTTTACTTGGATTAATGAATATGTCAATCATAATATTTCATTTATCTCATCTGCACCAGTAAAAGTGGGTGAGAAGGATGTAAAACAGAATCACACAAATCAGTGCAGGAAAAGGGGAAGCAAAGTTATATTTAAAAGAAACTCAGACAAAAGATGCAGATGTTGAACCTAGTTTGGTAAATGCAGTGGCTGCGGCTGAACTCCCTTTCAGTTAGAGACAATGAGCTAGAAAAGAACTTTACTGACAAAAAAGTAGCTGAGTTGGCTGCAAGTGTGCTTTGAGTTAAATACAGTCTGCAGAGATACATTTTTTTCCTCTGCTAAGTAAATATGTTTTAACACCATTCTTTTATGTATTCTCCATAAAACCAATCATCCCTATTTCAGGTCAACTAATCCTTCTTTTTGTGAACTCTCCCTTTACTCACACATAGCATAGCTTGGGCATTTCCTACCTTACACACATGGAACTACTACTTGCAACTGAGCAATTTCCCTTTTAAAAATCCTTTACAGATTCTCCTTCCTGTATTATTCTTTATTCATTTCCCTTCCACTGCAATGCCTTGTATGGAGTCAGAGAAAACATATTCTTTCAGGTCTCAGCAAAGCCTTCTGAATATTTTCTTTCAGAGGCTACTGTGAAGACAGGGCCTGAGTAAACAGCTGCTGCTCACAGATGGAGAGCAGTTTGGTAGCTAAAAGCGGAAGAGAGAAGAAGGGAATAATGTCAATGGTTTGTGCCCAATTAGTCATGAGATGACTTCTCAGCTCCATTTACTTTGCCTGTGGTTCCCTCAAATGCAGCAGGCAGGAAGCCTTTGAAGAAGAGAAAGGAGTTCTGCAAGTTTGACATGCCTGGCCTGTAGTGGCATCTTACAATAACCATGGCTGGGATTATAGCACTGTAGTGCATAGAGTCAGAAATTAAACTGGTGTTTAAGGATACTCCTGTCTTCATAAGAGATACAGAAGGGCAGCACAGAGGGGCAATGGGGTTGGACCAGAGAGCTGGGAAACTGAGGAGGGAGAGGGATAAACAAAGACAGGGACTCAGTCACATCATCCCCTCCATTAATGACATGTAACTGAGGAGGAAGTTGCTCACCTTCAGTGAATCTGGTTCATCCACTGGCAAAGTCTGGAAACCACTAGGCAACTGTAGAGCTGTTTAGCAGTAGTGAGGCCTGAAGCCAGATCTTTTAGTGGTGTTCTTGACATGTACAGCTCACCCATCACAGAGGTACTGCACAGAAAAAGATCACTCAAAACATGCAGGAGGAAGCTTGGACAGGCTACTTGCTCAGGGCCTTTCTAAGTGACACTGCTGACGTAGCAGGAAAAATGAGAGTTAAAAATTTATGCTACTTTTACTGCGTGCAATTTTAATTGTTAGCGTTAGAAGGAGTATAAAGTTCTGCTGTGTAATTAAACTTACAATTTGGGGTGAAAGACAGCCGAGAGAGAGAGCTAGGTTTCTTGTAGTACTTGTATTTGCAAAATTCACCCCACTCTGTGGATCCTCCTTCGCACCTCTGCGGTAACAATAGATGTATTCTCACTATCCTCCTTCACAATAGATAGCTTGCAGAAGGAAGAGCTTAGCAATGTAAGTGTGAACTTAAACGACCCTACATCTTTACCACAGAGTTAACTGCTCAAATGCTCATCTTACAGATCACAAAGCAGCTTCACAATCAAATGATCAACTTTGATACTCATTCAATGAGATTAATAATGACTTAATTTTTATTCAAGAACAGGAAAACCTATAGAATGGTCAGGTTCCCCTAAAGCACCTCAGTGCTGAGAGGCAAACAGCACGATTTCTACAATATGTTGTAATAATTCCTGTGCTTTATTAAACTGAATGGCATTAAACTAACAGGCCAACATGTATTTATATATGCAGATGGCTCTCTGTGGAGATGTTCTCTATTTCATGAATATAATTAACACAAAATAAAAGCCAGAAAAGTTATGACTTCACCTCCACTGTGAATTAAGATCACCAAAAATATCATTGTGATATGATATCAAGCAGAATACTGCTAGAAACCACTACAAGATATTAAAACATTCTGGGTGTAATACCTTATAGAAGGTCACTAACTATTTTTTCATTGACAAATGACAGAAAATTTTGTAATCAAATACACATACACCATGGGAGTCTAGGATTCAACACTGCTTGAAAGACAAATCAATCTTTGGATGAAAAATCAGCAATCTGGATGAAAAAAAGGAATGAAGAACATCACGTGAAGAGTACCTACCCACAGTAGTCATACGCTTAGCTTCTCCTACAGGCATAGAAAAGAGGCCTCTCTCTTGTATTGTCTTGTGAAGTACAAGTGTGTGTATTCATTTTTTAAATGATAATTTATTACATTTATTAATGCTTGCAGTCATGATGGGCATTATTAAAACCTATTAAAGGGTATGAAAATTTGTTTTATCTAAACGTGCATCTGAGCCAATTTTTTTTTTTTAAAGTCAATATTTGTCATGGTTAACTATGTTACCAGCGAAGTACTTTCATGGCTCTAAAAAATGAAAGCTTCACATCAGAATACATTTCTATGTATCCATATCCCATCAGCCTAAAGTGGATAGGAGCTTTCAGGCTATCCTAGCATAAATTCTGGCGGAACGCAGTATTTCTCAGGCCTCTAATAATTTCTGTTGTTAGCTGAATGCAGTTGCTAATATTGTGTCCTCAAAATACTCTGAGTAAACAAGATTTGACTGTAATTCTTATCTGCTGAAAAGAATTTTTTTACGGTTTAGCCAAACAAAAGCTGCACCCTCTAAAAAGTACGTATATATTACCTAAATTACTACATATCTTTCAGAAAGTATCAACACCAAATACGTTTACCACAAATGTTAGGAGACCCTTGCCACATGCATTCAGAATTGTGCTCCCTCCAGCCCGACTCCGAAGTTAAAGCATCTGAAGTGTAAATTGTGTGTGACACAGCCAAGGAAACCCCCTTTACATTAACCTTGTTAAGGGTGAGCCAGATGGAACCTCTGAGGCCACCCATTGTTCTGGTTTGCATTTTTCTTTAATGCCATGGTGTAGGTCCATAGGGCCTCATGAATTCCCCTCCTCTGAATATAAGTTGTGCTGTTAAAGGCACTGAAAGGATCAAGCTCTGCTCTGAGAGCAGCTGGCTTTGTATTTCTTTTAATGGTTGTTAGCAGCAGCAGCAGGTCCCTTCTACTCCCCCATTTTCCTCCTGCCCTTCTTAAAATCCTGATCTATCAGTCCTTAAGTGAAACCAAGCCCTAACTGTGTCCTATAAAGCACGTCATACTTTACTTCAGTTTCTTTTCCCCTTTACTCATTGCAATTTCTCATAATCTTCCTGGCGGTCTCAGATCCTGACCCAGCAGCTCTTAATCACATGATATATGAATAATTATCACTAACTTCATCTGTAGTTGGGCCCTAATTTCCTTCCTATGCAAACAAGATATTTTATGATGAAATTCTAATGATAGTTGGCAAACTGTGTATGCGTATTTTTTGTTTCACATCATCACCTTCTTAAAATTTGGTAATATTTCCCTGTGTTGTGCTCTTCTTATGTCTTAAGATGAAAATGGAATTGAAAAGAGTACTGAGTAAGGATATTACAAACCAGACTCCTCAGCCTGAGAATTAAGGGAAAGGGAAATCTTGTGCATTAGATAACAAGACCCATCTGTACAGTACTTGTGATGTAAAAGGTAACATTTTACAATGCTCGAATCCAGAAACTTAAGACATTTGCTGCTGGAAAACTGCAATGCATGTAACAGAGCTAGTGATGAAACCCAAGACTACACCTAGCCTTTTAAGCTAAGTTCAGCTGTGGTGGGAGAGACTGTAAAGACCCTCATGGTCTGTGATTAGAAGTACTGGTCTCCCTATTTACTCTAGATGTGGTGCATGTTCTTGTAAATGGGATGAGAAATGTGCAAAGCCACCCTTGCAGCCCCTCCTCTCCAATGGCCTGCCATCAGAAAAGCAAGCTGCACCACATGGTAAGGGAGACTGCAACCAGAAATGTCTGAACTGTACCCCCGAGCCCCAAATAATTTGATTGTCTCCTTGAGAGAGAACTTGGACACGTTAGCTCACGAGCGCAATGCAGTTTTTGTAATTACATGAACAGTATTAGAGGGACACTGCAAACAGTCATCTGTGGTTACCAAAACTACAGCAGCAGCCTTTTTGACACTGATCACATTATCAAAAGGGTTGGGAAGCCAGAGTCAGTACTTTGGAGCAGATTCCCTGAGCTGTTCCAGGTTACGAGCTTTTGCACTTACACTGGCTGTGGAAGGCAGGAAAGCCCCCCACCAAACCCTCATCTGGCGGAGGAGGCACACCAACCACTGGAATCTATTACGTTCCTGCTGCTCCCAGCTGGTTTACGAGTCTTTGGGACTAGTGCTAACAGAGCCTGTTTTAGCGTGAACGGGGGCAGGGAATCAAGGAACCGATCATTTCTCGTCTATCTTTCCCCAAGCTCCTCTAGCCAACGTCAGGAAGAGCAGTTTATCCTTTGCCAGGCACTACCCAAAAGCAGGAAAAATGCCAGGCAAACTGCTTCCTGGTGTTCCTATGATTTGACATAAAAGCTTTGGGGCAACCATGGCTGGCTGCCAAGGAGGAAGAACAATTAACTAGGGAACTACAAGAAAGACACATCAGCAGGAAAAGCAGGACATAATAACCTCTGCTTTCTCCCTACAGCAACAAGGCCAACTTAAATCCTGTCCCTCGCCCCTTTATATTTTACATAAATAGCAGGGTACAACTTAGGAGAGTTATTTTTAACTTGAACATTTTTCTTTTTCATAAGGTTGTCCTTAAAGGCCACAACATTTTGCCTTGATGCTATGAGTGGCTCAGCGGGATACATGGCACAAGGCATGGCAGTTTTATAATCACCATGTTGTTCAAAACAGATCTGATTCCAACTCATAAATCACAGGGGAGGACGAGAGGTTCAAAGACAAGTTCATATGGTAAAGCTTACTCTAACTAATGATTTTCCTTTATGAACTATAACAGATCCTTTTTGAAGACCAAACAGGTTACTGCTAGTACAATCCCGTTGTCTAACAAAAATAAAATCATCTAGTTAACAAAACACAAATGCTAGGTAAGGTACAATTACAAAGGTAAGGCACAATTTATCTCTGGTAAACCGACGTGGCGCTTTACCCTTGTTTCAAATTATTCCAGGTCTCCTCCATAGAGGTATGCGAGGCTGCAGGACATCTTTTGAGAGCAGAGTGACTAGCTTGCTGCTCCCTGCTGCTTTCATTCCCTTCTCTGACAAGCAGTCGCCAGCAGTAAGTTACCATCCCCAAGTGGCAGCTGTTAGGAACCCTGGACTGATGTGACACTTGCTACTTCTTCAGTCTCCCAGGGTGGAGATTATATGGACTCCCTAATTTGAGCATGTTAAACTTCCTTGAAGCTTTGTTTCTTTTGGAGGCAGCAGTTTGTACCTCCACACCTTACCTCTTGCCTCCAGAGTTCGTATCATTCGTGTATACAACAGCTGCAAAATTATTTTTTCTATGAAGTTTGGCAGCACAAATTAGTTAAGTTGGTAACTTTCCTCTGGCATTGACGACAAGAAAAGCTTAAACGGTCTTGTATGAAACTTAAAGAAAGGGGGTTAATCAATAAATCACAACTTTAGCTGCCAATATCATGTCCTTAGTACAAAAGGAACTCTATCATCAATATTACTGTGTAGTTTTACCAAAAATTATTTTTAAAATCTGGATCAGAGTTTCCTTTTAAGGCATTTGTTTTACATTCCTGGCAATCATGGGTAATTGAAAGACTTGCAATAAAACTAATTTATTATCTCTGCATTGCAAATCAGCATTTTATAACATACATTTATAATTGATAGGTATTTATGTATAAGTTTTGAAGACTGGCTGTCTTCTAGTAAAGAGTAGGAAATACGTATGTTTGAAAATAACACAGAATATTAACTTTCCTTTTTTGAAAGCCTGCAGAACACAAAATTTAATGGATTATATACAGAGTCTGGCAAGGTATATGTTACCAAAGCGTAAGTCTATTTTTCAGTATTACAGTACTACTAGCTTTAAATGTTGGTTTTATACCATCCTTTCTTATCAGTCCACGAAAAAATTATCTTTGAAAAGCTGTCATTAAGAAACCTTGAACATTAACATCTCTATATATTACACACTGAAATATTCTATAATTGATGCATATAGTAAAATTAGAGGAAAAAATACAATTTCTGCTACTGTGTGCAAAAAACATTTTCAAACAAAGCAGTTCTATCCTTGTCACAAAGAAGAGGGCTGGTTATAATTATGATTTTAGTACAGTTAAGTTCCAAAGTAAAGGTATGAAACCGTAACACACACTTAAGACATCGTGATTCATGGGAGATAAGAGAACACTACAATAGGAAATGCTAGTTTTAATACATATCTCCAATTGTATTCATAACATTTGCAGCTGTTATAATTAATGCAACAGAGGTAGCAAAAAATTAAACGGATTACTTAGAGGAAGCTGGTAGGGAAGGAAGAGCTGTGATTATATATGATATGCTGTACTCCTCAGAGCCTATGGCTCAGATCTTACAAGTTTTGAGGAGCAACTGCTCAGAGGGAGAAAGGGAACAGAAAAAAAACCCCATTACATATAGTGTACCACTCTGTCGTACTTAAATTCCGAACTAGAAATTAACAGTAAATTAAACTCGGTCATTGTGGCTTTTAAAGGTCCCTCTCTAGACTCAGAAGGATGTCAGAAACACAGGGCTGGGGAATGCTGTTCACATTCCCACTCAGTCACAGACTTCCTGGTTAGTCTTAAATAAGCAATCTGCTTCTGAGAGCCTCAGTTCTCCTAGTTCTCCTTGCCTCCACACTTTGCAGTATAGTTTAACAGATGAGTTAATGGTGTGAGGGCACCAAAGCACCTAAAACAGGTAGGATTTGCTCTCCCCACCCTGTTTTCTTTCCCTGATCAGGAAAACCACAAGCTGCTGTGCTGCTAGCAACACGGAACATCATTCTTGCAGGGAACTGATGTGGAATGGGATCACTTATTTCAGACTGGCTTGGTGCTCTGATATGGACAGCTCAAACAGCAAAGGCCTTGCCTGGAACATTCCCCAAACCCTTCACAAGGTGTTGCCAATGCCTATTTATACCAATGGCTTTATTGAGGCCAAACCAACTCTGTTTTGGGTTTTGTGTTCCTGCTTCTTTCCTTCAGTGAACCTCATGGATTCTTAAATAACCACCTGCCGTCAATGACAGCAAAACACCTATTACTTGTAGTACAGAAACTACGGAGCCACCATCACTTTTCAGGGAAGATCTCTGCTGCACTGACCAGAAAGCAGAACGAGTTTCATGCTGACTTTCTCATATGGTTTTGTGTTACGGTTAAACCAACCAAATGCTGAGCTGTTACCAAGAGGCGTTCCCTGTTCCATCACCACCCTATCCATTTTCACTGCTTCTCAGTACTTTTTTGCAGGATTAGTTTCTCTCAGCTTTGCTCCCTGAACTGGCTCTCTGTGGGATTAGATCGGCATCATCGACCCTGCAGGGAGAGGAACTTCAGTTTGCTGTGGGGTGCACAGGAGGCAACACAGCTAGCCAGCTTACTGTAATGTGAAACTGTACCCTTAGCGAGAATGCACTTACAGAATTAAAGGCAGCATCCACTTCTTTTAAAGATACAGTCACTCTACAGGAAAAATAATGAATAGGGATTAAATCTGTTACATTGTCCAGTACTTGGGAGATTACTGTTTCTTCTACATATACAGCACAGTGAAGACAAATAAACAACAAAAAAAATCCTTGGTTTACATCTAAAACTACTGATGCATCATTTTCTGAAATTTTTAGTATTTTCAGCCTAATACTATCTCTCTAACAAGGAAAAACATCCTAAAAGGCATCATTTGTGAACCACAAAAAATTATTTGGATTGTGGAACACAGCTGCCTGAGTCTTTGGGTTGACTGCATAGGACAGTTTTGGATTAGGTGTTGTTTAACATTAGCTTTGTGTCTCCAGAGAATACAGTGTGTGAAGAGGAAGACTCCCAAGACATGGGTATGTAGTGATCGACACAAGCATAAGAGACCAAACCAGCTGCTGGAAGTTTATGATCATGATATTCAGCATAAATAATTTAACAAGCACATAGAAATGGAAGAAAAAAAATCACAGGACGTTCAATGTCTACTTTGACCATAACCTGAATGTACACATTTACTGCATGTTTAAAGAACTTCACCATTCATGAAATTATGGACATAATAAATTGTAAGTTAACCCCCAAATCAGAAGGAATCTGTCTTGAATTCCCCTTGAGAAAGAGTATGGCCTGGGGGTTGCTTCATGGCTAGGGCCTTGACCATCTCTGCAGCTTCCCCATCTACTGAGGGGTACGTATCAATCTAATGGCGCTTGGTAAAGGAACGCCGATCCGACCTGACTGCGGGCCTTTGTCTTTTTTCCACTGAGGCCCTGTCTCTGCAGAGAGAGGCTGCAGTACAGGCAGAATTAAGTTGTTAGTCCGTTCTGCCAAACAAGTCTCCAGGGCCGTATCCATTATAGCATCCTCAGGAGAACTCTCCTGGCTGCATTTCCTGACCATCCAAGCGGGCTCTGCCCTGGCGTGCATTTGGCAGTGTCACGATCGGCCTGTCTGAAATGCCAGGAAGGGAACTGTACATGTGCCTGTCTTTTTACAGTGCTGTGCTGCACATGTCCTCTCCCAGGACAGCCGACCTGGGAAACCTGAGCTGGCTCCTCCACCTCCCGCAGAGCCTGCACCCTCAGACCACACGAATGGCCTCCTTCCTTCGACAGCCCGTCCGTAGCTAGGGAACCCCAAATCCCTCTCACGGCCGAGGGGTAACGCCCCAGCCCCAGCACACCTACAGGGAGCCTGGCCCTCGGCTCAAAGCCTTTCCCCCACCACACGTCTCACATCCACAGCTGCTGCATGCACCTTCATTTGCAGACTTTCACAGATGACATACGCCTTGTGGACACGTGTCTACACACACACACAGAGCGCTTGTGGCCCCTGGGCAGCTACAGCCACGTGACCACTGAGCCTGGAGCATCAGGGCAACCTGAACCTGCCCTGGTAAAGAGCTGTGTCTCATCTGACCAGCAGATGCCCACCCTGGACCAGCAGTGCAAAGCACACAGGTACAAACCGTGCTACCACTCTGTCTGTCTCTTGGCAGCTATTATGCACAGCCACAGCTGACCCATGTTCAGCACTCTGCTTCCCCTGAATCATATAAAATACACAAGTTAAAGAAGGGACAAAAGGAAAGCAAGAGCTACAGCACTCCTGATTCCAGGCAGGAATACATTAGACACCAGTCTCTACACACTGAAAGTCATCAGTTCATGGAAAGCATCAGATCAGAAGCACCCCTGCCGCCTTCATCTGTTGAGGAGGTGAGCACTGCCCACCACTCTCCTCTAATCCGGTCAGCCCCAATCCCACCTACAACCCGGTTCACTCCCGGAAAGCCCATTCACCACTCAGCACGCTCCCCTCCCTTCAATTCCATCCCAGTTCTGCTCCCAGTCATCACACACAGTTTTGACATACTCATATGCTTTTTGGGGGGGAAACAGACTTATTTTAAGTCTTCTCAGTGAGAAGTGACATGAAGCAGTCCCTGTGGAGGTTTTTTTTTTTGGATAAATGGGAATCTGCTTTAAAACAACAAGTGCAAATTAAATGAAAATAGATTTATATGCCACACACAAACTGCAGTCTTCTACAGTGTAACAAAAGATGCAAGCTTAAGCAAATTTACCACCTGCTCCTATAGAGAGGGAACATGGTGATATCCTGTTCCCAGTCCAGCATCTCATTATAGCAGCTGGATGTTTCCACTACAGTAATTAGTATGCTTTACAATGCATAGAATGCCATCATTACTTTCCAACACTGATATCACATTGTCTTTCATATACTTTTCACTTATAGTTTCAATCATAATCTGTATTTCAAGAAACGTCTGCAGGTTTGTGAAATCCCTCGAATACTGTGGCAAGACCATACATGCAAAAAGCCCATATCATTACATCTTTATTTGTGTTGTTACTTGTCCTAATGAGAGTAAGTCATCAGTATATACTGATACAGCTTCATTTTGCCTAATGGGCATACTGCAAAGTTCACCTGGCAAAAGTTCAGTATAGAAAGGAAATATGACAACATGCAAGAAGCATTAATCAGTTCCTATCAGCTTTAAATTGCAACTTTAAAAACTCTATTTTTTTAATTGATGAGGTCACCAAGAGGTACATCTCATTCTGAACTAATCTCTGATTAAGTCATCTCCTGTTTGACACCCACTTTCTTCAATGCAGTTGAGGCAACCTTTCATAAATATATTGTGAATGCAATAGATTTGACCTTTTGGCTTTTCCCAATTAAAGTCAATATTCTATAAAATGCATCTTAACATTACACCAGTGTAAAGTCTATTTATTATATTTCTGCCAAATTCAAAAGCTTTGAAGTTTGATTAATTCTTATGCAAGAATTAAGCAACAAACCTGATCATTAAGATAAATAAGATATATAAAAGATATACTTGTAAAATTCTAAGAATAGCTATCACCTAAAGTGTCTCATAGGCATTCAAGTTCACCTAGCAGTTGTGAAACAACTATAACCACTACTTACAAAGAAAAACAACATATGATTTTTTGTTGGCTTTTCCATTTTCAGATTAACAGCAGAGGAACACAAAAACCAACAGTCCTTTCAACAAAAAAAGACCACTGATAATCCAGATTTCTGAAACCTTCTGAACTCAACTACATAAATACAAAAGGTATTTTCTGATGAGTCCTTATTTTGAAAAGAAGGGGGGCAGTACAGGCTAAACCCTAGAGAGCACAGCGTAAGAAATAATCTCTTTAGAGCAGTTCACGGTAAGGAAATGACTCAGTTGAGGCAAATTAAAGAGTCCTTTCGGAGACACTGATTCTAAGAGTATTGTGGGAATGCAGACAGAAATCTACTGGTAAAGCTGCACTGGCAGAAATTTCAACCTTCACAAGCACATAAGCCTGAAAATACTACTTTCAGTACTTCTGGTAAATTTTGTCCATCCTTACAGCAATTTTTGTTGTGAAAAGAACATGCAACGAAAGTGAGGATACGGATTCTCTACGTATTTCTCACATAGATCAAGCAAAAATAATGAAGCAGGTCTTCATCATAAAAATCCAAGCAACATTTCCAAGTCATTCAAAAATTGTTTTATGACTTCTTGAGTTTTGAATTCTCTTTTCCTCAGACTCGGCAAACAGTCTACTCCTCCTTGCAAGGTACTACATACCAACCTTGGAGGCCTTTCTTAACACATTTAGAACTAATCTCACAACGATTCAGTGATGAAAAGCTCCCCCCCCACACACACTAGTTTTCTATCTGTGGATCTCAGGGATCCATAGACTACTTCTAAAGGGTCTCCAAAAGATAATTAGGGAAAGCAGGCTTATGGACAGGATGTTTGAATCGCTAAAATAGCGATTCAACGGGACACACACCTCCAGTGAAAATCCTGGGGAAGAGGTTTCCCAGATTAAAGAAAAAAAGATCACTGCTCTCTAACAATTCAAATGACCAAGAATCAAGATTATTACTGTAATTAAAAACAGCAGTGCTTTTACAAGTAGTGTATGAACTAACAAGGGAACCACTTCTACTTTGAAGAGTTTCCTATCTAAGTCACCTAAGCAGACAGAGCAGAGGGTGGGTACAGAAAGGGGCACAGGCAAACAAGTAAGCTATCTGAAGTCCTGTCGGACACGTATCTTTGGAGTTGCCTAACTGTTTTTCCCTTGTTAATCCAAGTGTTTTGTTCCTTCTCAGCGATCCCCGGTGATCGTCATTACGTGTTCTCGCAACTGGGTTAACAAAGCCATTCTGTAAAACAGAATTAGCTCTCCATCCATCCTGCCTATTTATTTAACCACAGACACGGTTGACAAGGAAGAATCACAAAATGGATGATGAGAAACTACCCCATTTTAGTCTAAGAATCCAACTGGAGGAACAGGTCTCCCAGGATACAGCAGCCTTCAGGGTTGGTCCTGCCCCTTCAAATTCTGCCCCTTGCCCTGTGCTGGGGATGGGGGGCACACTTGGTTGCAGTGGTACTCCTAGCGATGGGGGGAACCCCCGGCCGCGGCGGTACTCCCAGGAATGGGGAGCACCTTTGGCTGCGGCCAGGAGATTTGGCCATTTGCTGCCTCCAGGAGAATGGTCCAGAGGCTGCTGCAGTCCACAACAGCTCCTACTGCATCCCCTTCTTTTCCTTCCATGAAGGCGATCATTTTGCTCGATTTACCTCAAATTCAAGTCAGAGCTAAAACTGCAAAGGGAAAGTTGCAACCTTCAGAGAAATAGTTCGGAAAGCTATGAGCTTGTAATGAGGGGTTTAAATCTCATACATCTCCTATTCTTTACTACCAAAAGAATGATGATAATGTGCCAAGATTAGACACTGAGACGTACAGATGGCTGCCTGCTTGAGCTTAACTGTATTTTATAGTATTTTAACAGTAGACGGACCGGAATCCCCACACTGTTAGAGCCTGAGCTGTAAGACCGTGCCTTTTTTTTTTTTTTGGCCCACTGAAACACTATGTCTTTTTTTCCTGCATGTGATACTGAAGCCACTTTATTTGTTCTTTAAACAAACAAACTGTAATTGTTCACATACATCCTCACACTTGCACAATTTTCAGATGAGGAAACTTGTCTTCTTCTAGATTATAATGTCTTTGAAATCAATTGTGCAGATGAAGGATCAGTCCTTGTTCTTTTTTTAAAATATCCTGATAAATTTTAAATTATGACAGACAAGAACAAACAGACAATGATGTTTTCTTTTAAAGCAATTTATAATCTCTGAAAGAACATTCATTGGTGACATGTTTCCATCAAAAAAGAATTCACATTTGAAAAGCTGTAAGAAAAACAGATGTTCACAAATGTCTTCAAGCATCATCATCAGGAATTTTTAACATAAGAATAACATTTCCCATGTACGGAGAGCACCTGTATCCTCCAATGAGAGTGAGGGGTCTTTAGCAGACTGCAAGCAAGATCCAGATTTTACAACACTTATTACACTCATGTAATTATTCCTCCTGGTGTCAGTGATGCTACTTATAAGAAACAGAGCTAATCAAGTGTATAGAGATTGAGGTATCAGATCCTGAATTATTATATTAAAAATAATGTTGGAAAAAAGCATTTAGTATACAAAATACACAGCATGCTTAAACTGAAGGGACATTACAATCCTCCAATTAAAAAAAAATTCTTCAGTGTTCTCCTCAAATAATATAAATTGCTTGCATCAACAAACACAGTACAATTAGCTTGTTACCCTTAAACTGAGTTTAAAATAAGCAAATTGTCTGATGACTTTGATGTTTTCCACCCAAAATGTGCTGGCTAATTTTTCCATTCCAGTTCCCATTCCAATCTTTTAACTGCCTTAATCTCCTGCCCTCAGATGTTGACCTCCTAAGAACAGGGGTCATAGGTTAGCACAGACAGACCTCAAAAGATCTGCACTATCAATTCATGCCTGAAAGATTTCTCCTCCACAAAAGAACCACTAAAAAAGCAAATTCCAAAATCTGGCTCCACATACCTTACAAAGCACAAACTTGATGCATTATAGTCATAAATATTCTAAAAAGACTGGATCTAAACAACGCGAATTAATTTGTCTGATAGAAAAAAAAAGTAACTAAAACCAATGGAATTAACACAAAATAATGACTGAACTTCAAAGATAAAAATGGAAAGCTCCAGAAGGGGGAGAATTTAGAGTCAGCTTCTTTAACCATGAACAAGTATGTTCTAAATTTTTTTAAACTTTACATTCTCAAGTAGTATTTTTCCCCCCACGATCATTTTTAAACACAATTTGTTTTCTTGTAAGGGTGAAAGCATGGTACAGCTAACTCAGAACACAAAACAACAGCAGTTTATACAAATTTTACTGATTCTTGGTGAGACTGCTCTCTTATTTACTTGCCAAAATCAGTCCTACAACAGATTCCTTGTTTGGTCAATGCATATACAAGTCTCATGAAAAAACAGCAAGACATTTCTTTTCTATACATAAATGAAAAGTGTAGATTGCAAAGGGGAAAGAGAACTTCATGAGGCTCCAGTGAGTTAGAAATACAGGGATAACACAAAAGTCCCATTTGACAAAATTATTTCTGAGCTCCAAAAAAATTTTTTAAGTTACATAATGTACATAAGGGTAAAAATTCTAAAGATGACTAATGCTACTTCCACATTTAATAAGCTCCAATTGAACTATTTAACAAAAAGTAAATTAAAACACTCCAGGGATTCTTTTTTGACTTAGAAAAACTAAAGTGATTAGCACATTTTAAATAACTATTAAGATGAGATGTTGGCATATATTCTTAACACTGGTTATGCAAGGAACTAATCATCATTCCCCAAAAGTATATTTAAGTGCAAAAACTTGAAAAATTGAACTTGACCAAAGACAAATTAAAGAATCTTTCATATACTTAATAAAAAGAAGTGACTTATTTCAATCAACTCAGTAAAACAAACTGAAATAAAATTAAACCTTCAAAAAGTAAATAAATAGAATTTTCTTTACGTTTGAGCTATGCATGATTTCTAATCCTGTCACCAACTACTGATGATTCCCTACCATTATGGGAAGAAGCAAAAGTAAAACTACGTAACTGCATAGGACAAGCAGTCTCATTATGCAGACATGCACACTGGCACACACACTCTAGTCTCTTGTTTTGTACGATTACAGTTTAGCACAACAAAAAGGCAGAAGCACTAAATTTAAACACTAGCAAATCTGAAGCTGAATTTGAAACATTTAACTATTTCAACTTTCTATACTGGTCCAAAGTTATCCATTTATCATTGAGGAAATCAAAGCACTCTAGTTAAACTTTGATGCAAAGGCTGCTGCAACATTAATTGCAGACAATGAAACAAAAGCAGTCTCTGGTTTGCTATTGTTTTCAAAACTGTCTAAAGTAAATTAAATGCTCAGCATTTAAACTGTCCAACAGCTGAAAGAGTACAACTCCAAGTTACTTCTAGTCTAAAGAAAGCCATTCAGTACAAAAGCAGTGCAATTTAAATCAATTTTTTGTACTTTCAACTACTCACTGTAAAAGATGTAGTGCCAGGAGACTCAATACCAGTAAGATTATAAATGAACGGACATCAAAGAAAAGAAATTGTATAGCTCACTCCCGTATTTCATTGTGACCCTTCACAACTTGCTCTTCCTCAGCTGTTGCATAGGTCTGTTATTGAGCTCCATCCACTTCATCAATAATGCCAGCCTCACATCGCTGTTACTCCAGCTCTGCCACTGCCACCTTTGCTCTTTCTTGGGTATGTGCAATTTCTTCTATGTAACCAGCCCTTTCACCCTTGCCATAGAACATCCCAGTACATTTTCAAAGCAAAAAACAGCCCAAACACTCAAACCTGGTGACGGCATTCAGGCTAATTTCTACCAATTACCTACAAATTCAGTATTCAAAAAAGGAAAAAATAATTTATATTGCAGTAACAGCCCGTAAACTATATGCTGACATGCTATAAAACCATATGATGATGGCCTTTTCTCATATGCTGCATGAAGTGGATGGTAGTTATTGAAAACTTCCTCTTCATCCTACTCAATTCAATGCCTGGACTCACCACTATATCCACCTAAACCTTGAACACTACACAGAAGTATTAACTTCTGAGTCTTTCACTAAGATATCTCAGTGCATTACAAACACTAATTATTTTGCAAGGTCTCTATGAAATTGAGTGGTTTCACTGATCTCAAGGTAACACACAGGATTCTGGAGCACAAGAAAAATGCCAAAACCATTTTCCAAACGAGTCTTACTTTAGGTGCCCAATTTGAAATGTTAGAGACTATAATAGAGCACTTAATATTTTATAGCACCTGATATGTTTAGGGCAAAGCTCAAATTGAGCAACAGTTGCAGCTGGGAACATGTGGTGGTTCTGCAAAACAAAATCCAGATGTCTCACGTTTGTCACCCAGGAAATGAGGAACACACAGTGAGCAGACTACTGCAGAAAGGCCCATTTCAGATCAGCACCCCCAGATCTCCTGGAATCACCTCAGTGTCCGCAGAACGGCAAAGAAGAGGCCTCCTTCCCACCTGAGCACCAGCTCTCTAGCCCCTGTATTCAAGCAACCTTTCAAAATGGAGGAAACCTTGATTCAGCTGCTGGTTCTGCCTGAGGAGATTCAAAGACTTCTCTGCTCTCCCTGAAGACTGCCCTAACTACCAGCTTTTAAGTTATAATGTGGAGGCTCAGGAAACTCTTCACAGTGTTCAGTGCTCCCCCCACCCACAGCAGTCCCGTTGTGCTGGCCTCCCTCACCCATCTCTTCTCCCTCTCCTTCAGATCTCCGCCAAGTCTGTGCTCACATTCATGTTCCTTCTCCTCCCTAACCTTCTCCCTGTTAACTGTCCTTGCAGCATTTTCCTGTCCCCGTCACCCTGCTTGCGGGACCGTGGCCAGCACAGCCAAGTTTCTTTTTGACTCCACTGTCTCTTCTCTTAACAGCTCCCAGTAATCTGGAGAAGCAATGACCACCAAGTCCCACTCATTTCTGCTACCTTGAGATGGAGGATGTGAGGTCACTCTGCAGGGATGGCTTAAACTGGTATCTTGGGCCAAAAAAGTCCACCTTTCCTGGTGCAAATATGCTCTTAAATCTGCAGTCTTCTTCAGGACAAAGACCATGTCTTAGGACTTGTTTCGAGAGTGTAGGCACAATCATTAAAAACAGGGAGGGGAATAACAGCAGGGTGACTGCACCACCGCTACAGTGATGACTACCCCTGTGACACATTCCTCTTATATAACGAGCTGCTAAGCTTCTTGACAAGATATTGAAGTAAATGTGCATTTTTAATGATTCATATTTAAGTAGGGTTGATCTTAAAGTGTCAAGGATAGAAATATGAAGTCACTGCCAATAAAAGAAATAGTTGTAGTGATCTGAAATTAGATTACTGCACAAACTTTACTGATTTGAAATTAAGGGGCTCCAGAACTTTTATTCATCCTGAAGAGCTTCAGTTCATCATCTGAGGTAAAGGCAATGTTTTGGGAATATCTGCTTCTAGCAACTACGCTGTAATTAAAGTTTTCTCCAACTTTCAGGTTCTTGGTATTTTTTTAAACAGGTTAACATACGTGGCAATTTTTTCCATCATCTGCAATCACCATTATAATCTTTCCTAGTGTTACATATTTACTACATGCTTTGAGTACCTTTGCTAGGTGATGCTGGAATGCAACACATCAAGAAAAGCAAGGAAATACACTGTTTTCCTATAATAAAAGGAATTTGGGGCTCAAATATTTACACTGAACATTTTTGTAGTGAAATACTGCACAGAGCCTGTGAATCTTTTTGAAATGTACACAGAAGTTAAGGTTTTGTCCTGCAAGCAGTTCTGTTCTCAGTCCATGGACAGCTATGGAGAGTCACATGAGCAAAAAGGAGAACAGTCTGTAGGTCAGGGTCAGCATCAGCTTAAAAAGAAACTTCCACTATCAGGAAAATTTTCAAATTGTGCCCTCTTACCTATTACTTTCAAATCATGGGCTTAAGCGTGTACTGAACTGCACTGTGAAAATGCATGCACTTGTTCTTCCTTTACACCTGTCCACTTGAAAGATCCAAATAATAGTATACTAATGAAATAAAATATAATAAGAATTACAGCAAGAATTATATAATAAACAAAAAGTGTGAGAGAAATTTGAATTAAGGGAGAGAGAAGTTATATTAGGAAGATGTTTAGAAACAGAATGATTCTTTGAAAATTATTTACTGAAATACTATTGACATATTTCCCATTGAAGTTAGGTATAATCTCTGTCAAACTGTGCAAAAGTCCCAAATGTAAAACTCGAATTCTTTCTTGCTTCTAAATTCCTTAAGAGATAAGGAATCATTACTTCAGGACTAGAAAAAGCAGTTTATATCTGTTTCATAAAGTCTGCAGTGCTTTCTTCTCAAATTAACAGTATTAAGCACTATGCTCAGTAGTAACTCTGCAAAATGAGCTCTCATGAGATGAAAAGGAAGTATGCAAGAGTATGTGTGTGCCAGTAGAGAGTAATGGATTTTAATCTTAACTGTCTTCTTTCTTATTGAAAGAAATATTTGTTCTTTGATTTTTCATGAAGTTTTTTAAAATATATATAAATATACTAACAAAAATATCTTTATTCAGCATATCCTTAATTTAATTTTTAAATAATCTGTGTGCATAAAGGTGTTTATCCTTTCTAGTCACTTAAACTAGCTTCTCTCCCCCTACCCCAAAAACCTCCCCCGAAACAAAAAAAAACCTACCACCAGTAAAGCATATGCTTGTCCCACTAGAGTAAAAACAAGAAAATGCTCTCAAAACATTTACACTCTTAAATGTTGAGCATGGTACAAGAGATCATAATAAGCTCCTCCAGTCACAATAGGATTTTAGGAGCTGATCATAACAGCAGCAGGTTTGATTGGGATGGCTGAAAAGGTTACCACGTCTAGGTGCCTGCCCCTTCCCTTGCCTATATGTTGCTGCCCCATGGCTTCATCACTCGAGAAGCAGCTCCCGGCCTGCTGCAGTTTGCAGCCTGGTGTATTAAAACAAAACAGTTTCTAAATTGTCTGCAATACTCTCTGTAGTAATTTGCTTGCCCAGACCCAAAGTAAAACTACAGTGTGATCATCAAGCATATCAGTACACCACAGTAAAGGTCTGAATATATGTTTGTATTATACTGTAGATAAGTGATAGCTGGTCTGAGGGGGGTGAAGGGGGTGAAATACTCAGAAAACACAGAAGGCCTGAACAGACATCCAATTAAAGAAAAATATTCTGCAAACAGTGTATGGACTTAAGAGACCCATCTGCTATGCAGGGATAGTTTTACTCTATATGAGGCTGTATAAATGTGACACCTTCCTACTCACTTCATCTGTTCCTTGTACATTTTTGGAATTGTATCTACTTACTTTAGCATCAAATTTGGATTTCTTATTATAAATACTATGAAAAATTTGGGGACTGTTTCTTCTTAATTGTACACACATACAAACAGACATCTAAGATATCTTTATTATTCTGGCTCTACTCTATTCTTACGACCAGCTCCCAATGTATACTTATATTAGGCTTAGACAGGACTTAGTGAAAATTGGGCAAACTTGCTACCAGGTTCCCAGGTCTTGCTTCGGCACAGAAATATGCTTCACTTAAAGCACATGAACAGCCCTATCAGAAGACACTTAAGCTGAAAGGTAAGCACGTATTTAAGGCATTTGGTTCATTTTTGAGCCTTACTGCACAGCCCAGTTCTTGCTTTCACCCAAGAGAGCAAAGCTGAACCACTGTATGGAACCACTATATGGTCATAGAAGCTTAACTAGCGACACATGACCTGAAAAAAACAACTTTATTTCAAGTTGCCTTTTAGTGAATTTCATTATTAAAAATGTGTGAAGCAAAAAGCAGCCCTTCAAATGAGTGAGGAAATGCTCACCCAGCACACTACAGCAGTGTGCCTAGATACCCCAAAATAGCTGTAACTGGTCTTGGTCTCAGAAGCAGTGCCGCTGATAAGTCATCAAATGAAGCTTTCTATCCTGTAACTAACTATGAGCGCTTGCCTTTGCAAATTAAATAGTGTCTTTAGGTCTGCAATTTTGTAAGCAATTTCTTAAGTGTCTCATGAAAGGAAAACTCTTACTCTGATATTATATTATCTGATACTATACTCTGATAGTATATTATTATGCACAACTGTAACAATCCCTTTACCTAGCCTCAGTATTTGAATATTGATCTTTTGGCTCTGCATCCTGGCTCCTTAGTGATGGAGCTACAGAAGCAGACAGCAAGAGAAAGTCATTATCCTTTGAGGAAGGCAACTGCTGGTGCTGTGTGCTAGATCTGGGGGTAGAAGCTAGGCTAACCTAGGTTTTCCTTTTTCTGACAGGTGAGGGCTTCCTGCTTGTGCCCTTGATCTGGGGTACTTATTCTCCCCTTGCTACTACAACTTACATTTCAAGGACAGACTGAAGTTTACGCACACCCTAAGACTGGAGATGAAATCATGCCCAATAGTGTATGATCCATAGATGTCAGGCACTATACACACCAGTCAGTAGCAGTTGTTTTGTCCTTCCCTTAGGCCACCTGCCTTTCATCTTCTTTTTATGAAGAAAATATCGTCTTAGCGATCCCATTCTGTTCCAGCCACACTGGACATACCGAGGCCTGGAAGCATGCCTGAATATTTGGTACAGGAACTCCGTGGTTGTTGAGCTTGCTTAAACACAGATGGATGATTTGGAGATTTTAACAAGGACTATTTAATGAATATATGCAATAACACTTTTCAGTGGCTTGTAACTTTGATTTGGATGGGTTTGCACAAATTCAAGGAAAGGTAACCTCCTGGCTCAGAGACCCATTTCCAAGCCAGGTTTCAAGCCTCCGTTCCAAAGCACCAAGTGGCAGCTATGTAAAAAAATTTACCTATCTTTTAACCCTATCTAAAAAGCCTTGTGGTTGTACCCCAGTCTTGGAAAAACCTGGATTGTTGCTAAGCCTTCCAAAAAACTGCCAACCTGAAGAAAGGAGCAAGTATTGAAAACTTTGTCCCTAATGACTGAAGTCCAGCATAATTATAACTTTCTGAAAGTACTGGATTATAGCTTAAAGTTCTTAGGCTTTTTTATCTAGAAGCATTCTACTAGTTCTGTCCGTAATGAGCAGTTCATTCCTTCAGTAGGTTATTATGGCATAGTCAGCAAATACTGATAATAAGATCAGGTAAGAAAGCACATCACAGACTGCTGTATATTATAAATAAAATTTATAATTATATAATATAAATTATAAATATATAAAACTCTGTACAAATAATCTCAAATTCTGCTTAAGAATCCAGGAGGAAGTGGTGTCCAGCTCTCCTAAGATATTTAAAGCAACATCTATTTGTGTTTTGGGAATTAGGTGTTGATACTGAAGAAACACCTAAACCACTGAGATGGAAAGATATACTTCTCTACTTCCTCCATTCACTCCCTAAATACACACTGCTGTTGGAAACAGGATACCAGGCTAGAGGGACCTCATTCCACATGGCAGTTTTTATGCAAGAGAACAAAACATGCGGTGGTCCCCTGAACTCGAGAGGGGGCTCAAACAACACTGGAAACAGGAACTAGACATGCAACAGAAACACAGTGAAATATGAAAAAAGAAAACAGCCAAGAGAAACACCTGCACTTCTCTCTCCTCTGTTTGCCCCCCTCCGGCCCCAGTGCCACCCTGCGTTGCAGTCGGGCCACTGCGCAGATCGCTGCCTCCCCAAAGGGCCATTGCCCGCCTGCACGGCAGCGCCTTTCCCTGCTGCAATGCTCCCCCTGCCACCCTGGTACGAGCACCCCCTCATCTGACCTTACAACAAGATAATTCTTAAAACTAACCCCAACAAATAAAAGGGGTGAAGGTGGAGGACGAGAGCAGGGGTGGAAGTGCCCCTTTCAGCGTAGCCACAGCGCGTCGCCAGCCTTGCCTTGCTTCCTGGCTCCAGGTTGGACGGGCTCTCCTCACCCACCTCATCCCCACCCACCTTTCAAGCACGGTTTTATGAGCTTCTCACGTTTCCGTACTAGCTCAGGGCTCTCCTTCACTGTCCATATGACCTTTACTCAAGTCTCCTCCACAAGAATCTGCTCAGTCTGAATCATAGGAGGCTTTTCTGTGAAAATTAAATTATGCACTTGAGCAAGTTATATTCAGCAGAGGTGGAATTTGATGCAATCTGAAGCTTGAAGTGACTTTGCATCCTGTGACTCCTCTTCCCCAAATTAGCTCTCCAACATCCTGTTAACTTCAACCCAAATCTCAACGGTACACCATGTTGCCATTAACTTTGCCTGTCTCACATCAGTTTAAAAGTTGTCTGAGCAGTCCATAAGCCTGTAAAGAAGTGGTATGTGGGAAAAGCTTTAAGATCTTCTCATTACAGTCTGACTTTGGATCATCTGCAGAACGTCTTCAGACACTAAATCCATTTTCTAGCTGACTCAGAGACAAACTAATTTTAAATGACAGTTTGTCAGGGAAGTATTTTATTATTTGATTACAGCCCCCTCCCCCCACCTCAATGGCTGTATTTCAATTGGTGATTTACAAAATATATTTTTATTTGAAAATTATGCTTTTGGTCACATCTAAGAGTTACTGGCAAGCACCATTTATTACATCCTAAAACAAAGCCACTTTTTTTCCTAGTATTCTCTCTCTAATAGATGTTTACACTGGAAAAAAAGTTCTTAAATGCTACATCTATGCTGCAGTGCTCATTACTATTTAGCCAGCTGAGCTAGGACTATACCTTTCTTTCAGTAGCAATATTCCCAGAACATAACTCAGCATTACAATTTCTCCAGTGGCAACACTTCACTAAGCTCCCTCATTCCCAGCGGCTCCGGGATCCCTTCCTCACAGTTAACTTACAGGGCTGTGCTGTAAACCAAAGGGGTGAAATGAGTCATGTCAAAACCAAAACCTTACAACACACACAGTTATTTATTACACGTTTAAATTCAAACTGCTCACTGATACACTTTATGGTTCACCCACGCCAGAAAGCTTCCCTGCCACAAGTGTGCTGTTAGTGGAGTGTAGCACGGGACTGAAACTTGCTAAACTAGAATTGAGAGATGGAGCTATATCCTAAATTCTTCCTTCCTCGTCCCTTTCTCTTGCTTTATGTTATTGTTGTTATTATGCTTTCATTTGGTGTAAAGTTATCCGTAGTTCAGAACCCCCCCAAAAAACTTTTTTTTTTTTCCAAAGTGTTCCATCTGAGGTTAATTCCAAGCAAAGCAGATTCAAGCAAAGCAGATTCAACAGTACAGATACTCTGCTGAAAAAGTATTCAACTTTGGAATTCTGTTAGGAATATTTATAGATTCTGAATAATGCCTCGAGGTCCCAAAGTTAACCCTAGATTCTTGTCTTGCGAGCAGCACTCATCATCTTCGTTAATGTTGTGTCAAAGGTCTGCAGGTCAAATTTATTTGAATATACACTGCACTAAAGAGTAACTTTCCAGATACATAAATTTGTAAAAATAATCTTAAAAAAATGACAACTAGTAAAATGGTCCTTTCCCCCAGTTTTTGTTGTCACAGACAAATGCTGGAAATGTTTGTTTAAAAAAAGGTGATTTTAAAATTTTCACCCATTTTTCCCTTGAAAGTATGCCAGTCTCTTAAAATTAAACTATAGCAAAACAAATACAAATGCAACCTGTTTTTTTTCCTTCCTCCTTTTTTTCTGTTCCGAACTTCAACCTGAGAGGGTGGGCTAGGTTCTCATTTCATTTATTATATTGCAAATCTCAAGATTTCATGGACTTGTCTACAAGTTACTGAAGAGTAGATTACGGTGTGAATTCACAGTGCTTTAACTTTTTTGGCATCAACTCCCAGCAGTCTTTCTTAAGGGGCAGCATAGCATAATTTTGTATCAGACAGCTTGCTTTGAAGTTGAGCGAAACACACTGTGTTCAGCATGTAGAGTTCCTACACAGGGAGCTGCAGCCTGCTGCAAAGTAACATAATGCAAATTTAGTCTCTGGCTTGCTAAGGTAGACAAGCCCTAGAGACCCACTCTGCCTTTATGGCATAATGCACGAGTTCAGAGCCCCATCATTTATTGGCCTGAAATCACAACCAACTCTCATTCAGAAACCTCCCCTTTAGCCCAGATTACTCTTGATACTGTAAGGATTTTCATATATATCTATACCTATCTATACATTTATATATACAATACAGTTATTAAATTATTAAAGTTATTTGTTATAAAATTAATGTGACCATCAGTAATGTTGGAGGGGGGAAATATTATCAGATCAAGGTCCCGTAGCAACAACATTCTGCAAATCTTGGAGAGACTCTGGGTCTACTGTGGAAATACCACAATACTTACAAACAACAGCAATGATATTCGATAACCTCAGTGTCGTGAATTGTCTTTTTTTTCCTTTCTCTGCACATATTGCTGCTTTTGCCTTTTTCCACCCCTGCCTTTGCTATCTCTAATTCTTTCCGTCATTCTTTCCTTCTGCCTTACATCCTGCCTACACCACAGCTTAATAGCCATGGGATCCATTTATGTGAGACAGGACCCTCACTCTATTGTATTGATATTGTAGAAAAGAGATGAAGACAAGAACATGGAATTAGCTTTCATAAATGGATACATTTTTCATGGTAGAATAGAAATCTTAAATACATTTTCCACTATACATGCTGGAGATGCATTTTTTTACTGCTCAGGTAGGTATTCAGTCAAAACTGCTTTTCCTTCCAAGCAAGCGAAGACACTGTTCCTCACTGAGTGAAAATGTCAATGCTACTTCAGATGTTTGGTGTCTTGTCTCCTTAAGCATAACTAGAATTTTGAAGACAGTGGAAGTGGGTAGATATTTTTGACCACAATTTCATAATGAAACCCAATTTAATTTTGAATTTTTCCTTCTTTAAGGGCAGATGAAACACAAAAGAGTGCACTGTCTCATGGATCACCCTCCTGCATGATTTTTCAAGGTGCATCTGTTCAATTTTTTCTATGCTTTAGCTATGACAAAGCATAACCGAGAGTGGAATTCATCTCACTTAACTTCAGAGACCTTCAAGCACTGGAGCTAGGCTCCCTTTGTAGCCCACAAAGAGAAATAGCCAAGAGGCAAGATTCATCCCATCTATTTTAGATTACCTAGGATGATACGAATTACCCTCTGAAAGTACCTGTTCCTCTCCACTGACTCCACTCTGCACTACAGATGCATACATTTGTTCAAATCAGTGTCTCCTTAAACATGTAATGTTTTTCTTGGTCTATTTACACCCTGCCCATTTAAATTTCAAGATTTTTTTGAAGCAAGGACTGTCTTCCCTCATATGCATGTGCAACAAACAGTATCACGATAGCATAACTACGGACTTTGTCACCATAATATGAAACATCGGTGACAATGATAATGCTAATGTCCTAAACAGATTAGTAGTTACAGTCCATGGAAAACCAATGGATAAAGAAGAACTATACTGGAAGACTATCTTAAAAGAAAAAAAAAAAAGAATTTTTAACAGCCATTGCATGCAACACTGCTCTGAAAGGTCAGATATGCTGACCAATAAAAAAGAAAGCTTTGTCCTGCTTACAAAGTCTCCCCTTGTTGTGGTTGTGGACTCTGATCTGTTACAGCAGCCACTCAGCAGCAATAAATTTTTTTCGTGGCCTCCAGCTTTTACAAAGAAGGTGAAAAGAGGGACACTATCATGTTGTCTCAAGTCCTTAATACAAAAAAAAAAAAAAAAAAAAAAAAAAAAAAAAGTCAGGGAGGGTGGAACCCCAAAAGAAACCTTTTAACAGAGGTAGGGACAAGTGAAGTTCTTCTGCATCCAGCAAAGAAAAAGGGAAAAGGCTTCTAATCCCCAGTTTCCAGAGGCTGGGCTGTACTTCCTTTTCAGGTGATCCTCTCTTTCCCAAGCTATCCTGTGTTTTAGAATTTGTATTAGAAGAGACCTGTCTCTAAGTCATGCCATAAATCAAATACTACAAGGGAAAACTCATCTCTTAGGATGCTCTTAATAGATCCTGCGATGTACTAAGTATGATCAGACCTTCACAGACTATATATCCCCCTTCATCTCACTTGTTACAGCTACAGGGCTTGGCAATACCACGAGGAAAAAGGGAGATTGAGGTAAAAGTGATATTTACATAAGCACAAGAGCTTTTGGGCAGGAAGACTGCCCTTGTGGAACTAGTTGCAGGTAGCTTCACAGTTAAGAGTAGTATACAGCTTAATGCCATTAGAGGCAGAAAGTAAAGTGGAACAATAGATAAGGTCAGATGCTGCACTTGGGTAAGGATGTACAGCTCTGAAGTCTAAACTGTAAAACATACCATTACAACAATAAGTCATTCTGCAAACCATTAGGCATCAAGCCTTTGAAAACACCTGATATTCTGTTCACTGAGTAAAAATATAATTAATTGAATTACATATACCTCATTAATATTAGACTTTCAACCTTAACGGCACTACCTACACTTTCTTCTGTATAAAACTACTGATGCACAGTTAAAAACTCTGCTGCACACAATACACTCTTTAGCGCGCACAGTTCTCAGCTAAACGTGACATTACTTCACCTGTATTCAGACTGACCTCTGTTTTCAGTCTAATAGCAGTATTTTCAAAATAATATTACATTCCTTTGCAGGCTCCCTGTAATCCAACATATACCTTCTGAAGTAAAACCATCAAGTGTGAGATTGAGTTGCAGAGATACAGCTTAGTAAGTCTAATCAAATTATTAGGCTACATATAAAAGCCAAATTTATGTAGAAGGGTTTCCTTTCACAAATGAATAAATGCTGAAAACATAACTTTGAGAAAAACTTGCAAAGAAAAAAAAAGGCAGGGAGGGGGAGAGGAAATAGCAACGTAAAGTAATTACCTATCTCCCTTTGGTTTTCTTTTTTGTACTGTCTTCCCTTTGGGTCGTCTTTCACTTCCTAAACAGGGGCTCCCACCAGGGCCTGTTACCCGTATTGATTCAAGGCCTTTGGAAGATTTCTTAAAAGTAAATTCCACTGGTTCTCCTTCTTTTAGGCTTCTAAATCCTTCCATGTAAAGCTTGCTCTGTAAACAGGAAAAATACTCTTGGTTACCATTGCCTTAAAAACAATATTTACATTCAAAATCAACAGGACAAACGACCCTGTCTACTACGTTGGAACACATACAAGTTGAATAACAGTTCCCTCTGCATGAGCTAGCAGATGATACTACAAATTATAGTCCTGGACACACTGAAAACACTACTCAACACTAAACAAATAACAAGATCTTATTTTCAGTAAGAACAAAACTGAAATAGTATTTTCCTTTTCTGTGTTGAATGCCGTGGATCTAAGCAGGTACAGTAAATGCTGTGTTCTTAAAAAAAACATTCTGTTTAAGAGTCTGTTAAAATATTGTTAACTGAAAAGGCATTTTAATGAAATGGAAAAAGAGCAACAGCTCATTTCTGAGCAAATTAGTTTATGATCAAAATTATTGTCATTTGTTTTCCTTGTATTTGGGATATAGTTCTGCAGGTCTAAATCAAAAATAACAATGAACACAAAAGACAGGAGCAAGATGCTCCTAGCAAAGTCAACGGAAAAATGGCATTTCAAATATCCCTACTGAGCTGCTAAATTTCTGTTCACTACCAAAAAATCTCATCTTGTTAGCACGATTTACATATGGATTTGTACTTTAATTCACAGAAAAGGAAATCATTGTCACCAGAGCAAGTGATACAAACAAATACAAAAAAATCTTTTTGTATTACACTGTACCAGCAAAGTCTTGGACAGGCTGCAGTCAATAGAAGCTTGCTGTTGATTTTAATGTAATGAAAATGTTACTCTGATCTGAATTCCTATAAATTATGTAGAACACTAGCTCTATATGTCAGGACAGATCTGATAAACCAAACTCTTAAACGAAATGTTCATCAAGCTAAATGAGACAATTAAAAAATAATAATAAAATGATAGACACTTGTTGCACTAAAGATTTATTTAAAAGTTACACATTACATGAATGAGATCAGCTGGACTTACAGAGAATAATACAAAATCCCTGGCAATTTCCAAACATTTGCTTGTTTTTTGTTTTTGTTTTTTTTGCACAAGAGCTATGAAACATGTCTTCTTCTTTTGCTCATGAACTCTTCATAGCAAAGAGAAAAATGTATCTTGATTGATTCTTAGTTCTCTAGCATTCACTTAGCTGAACCACAGAGTCAAGAAGGGAATCTTCACTGCAGACACCTTCCCACTCAACCACACGTCAAAAAAAGCCAAGTGACACTTGACTATGTAAGTCACATCTACTACCCAAGTCAGCCGCAATCCCTTGACATAGACCACAATCTCTGCATCCATATTACAGGTATAAGGAGATCTGCAGCACCATGACACTATTATTGAGGCAGTCTGAGCTCTACAAATCTTATCCATGCTTCGGGCATGAGATATTGGTGCCCTTGTAGAAGAGATCTGAAGCTCAGCTGCCTGCCCAGCGGTGGATATGTGACAGCCTCTCAAGGACAAAAGGGATTGATAGCAGAGGTTCAGACCCAGCACACAACACCCCGTCCACCCACAGGGCACTTAAGCTCGTCCATCATGGCCTTAAGCATGGCCAAAACCTGTTCCTGTGATTATGGCTTATATTCAAATAATGCAGATTCAACTTGAGTTCGGGCTTGAAAGAAGGAGAAGACTCCTCTCAAAACAGTACAGGCATATCATAGAGGCACCAACAATTCGCTTACCACCCTAAGAGGAAGTATGACAAAACAGTCTTTATTTGTATCAGCACATTGCAAGTCTTCCAAGGAAAGCACACTGAGAACGCCAGAAGTCATGACAGGTAAGATGCAACACTAGATTAAGACATCTAGAATTTAAGTGCCCACATGCTCACATGGCCACAGCATTTAAGCTTGTATTGCAATCACGGAGTCAACACCTTCGGTGCGTTTGAAAACAGACATCTAGAGTGGGAATCAGTTGCCTAAGCATAGGCATTTTGTGTCAGTTTAGCTATTGCGGAGTACTTGTGGCTAGCTCTACCTGCTCCTCCAGAAGAGCATGGGTCACCTGTAACTCCTGTGTCACAGCTGCCAGCCCCATGCAGACGACTGGGATACTCTAGGGCATCTAAAATGGCACTAGACACTTCTGTTCAGGCATCTATATCCCATCCCAGGCAGTTGTTCAGATGTTTTCCTCCGCAGGCTGTACTGACATCATATCTTTGCTGACTTTTAACAGAGCACAAGAATTGACACCTACACAGTTACAGAGCAGAGAGAGATACTCTTCAGTAGGATGCACCGAGGATAGGACAAGAGGCAACAGGCACAAGTTGCTTCAGGGGAAATTCCATCCAGATACTGGGAAAAACTCTTCACCATGAGAACACTTAAACTGAGAAGCCTAGAGAAGTGGTGGAATTTCCCTTCCCATAAATAGCTAAGATTCAGCTTGACAGGGCCCTAAATAACCAAATTGAAGGCCCTGTTTTCAACAGAAGGTTGGACCAGATGACCTCCAGAAGTCCCTTCCAACTTACATTTTTCCATAGTTCAGATGTCTTAATGTGGAGCTGAATCCCACCCAAGGCTGGAAAATAGGATTCCAGCTCCTAGTTCTGCAATGCAATTGTCTGTCCTAACCTTTGTCTGTCTTCCTGAAAGGGACACTATTACAGAGCCTATTTCACACAGCACTGATAGACTAAATTAATGATTACAAAACACTTGGGAACATTCATTTCAATGAAATCACGTGAACGCACACACACCTTTGCTTCAAAAAACCAAAGTACCAAACCAGTTGAGTTCTCACACTCCACCCAGTAGCAGCCACTCATAATGCGACAAGAAACTATGAATGTGAGTCTGAGAAAAGGGACTCAATTGTATATAATTTTTCCAGTAGTCAAAAATAAGCAAGAACACAGTTTCAGCAGCTAGAACGAAGGCTATTTCTGCTCATCCAACCATGCAGCTCTAGTTCACGTGACTCTTTCACCAAATGTCGTAACAGTGTTAAGCATGAGACAAATACTTGACTTTCTAGGTGAGTGGTTTGGCACGAAAAAGGCAGGGGGGAGAACAGGAAAGGAGAAACGCATATAGTAACTGCTCCCTGAATCGTAAGCATGGCGACTTTGGGAAGTGAAAGTATAAGTTATGAAGAAGGAAACATGCAACCCCCACTCTCACCCTGCCCCCGCCACCAGAACTGGGAGACAGTAATTCTATATAAACCAATAAAACAAAACCTCCCAGGAAGGCAGCATTGCTCCAAGGAAGCACTCCATGGCGAAATGTCTAAACAGCAGTAAGGGGATCTACACCACAAAGAGGAAACATCGAAGCTCAGCCTATGTGCAGAAGAAGACCCCACCACCTGAAACGACAGGTTTTGCCTGTGGCATGAACCCATCCATAGGTCCATCCACACCTCCTAATTCTGCGGCAGCCACAAGGGGAAGTCTTTGCAAGAGGACAGAACTGCACAAAATGTGTTTTGTCCCAGACAAACACATACGGTTGAATGTTCCAAAATAAGACAGGCATTGCAACACAGATCTGTGCTAATCACAACGGGAACCTCAAGCACAAGGCCATACTTCCCAATAAGACCAAAGAAGCCATGGATGTTTTTGTCTATTTTTAATTACAACTTAATGAAGAGATGTTTAAATCTACAGCAAGGCTTATGCATTTTCCCTTTCCAAGTTTCAATATTTATAAAACAAACTCCAAGCGGTTGACATCTGATATACACAAATCATTAGTATTCTATTTTACTTAAAAAGAAAAAAGTACAGTAAAAGGTAGAAACCGTAACCTAAAATAGGACATTATTAGTACTCGAAAATGCTTTTATTTTTCTCATTTCACTGCTTTTAGCAGCAGAACTTCAATTTCCAAACAACACACTATATTTCCAAGAGGATTTTTTTTTTAATTTAAAAACCAAAATTATGGAACAACTATCATGTTTTCATAAATCATGTATTATGCAAGTGTAAATTTTTGCACGTTTGCTTTTCCAAACAAAAAGAGAAATGCTAAAAAGAAGGAAAAAAAAATCCAAAAGACTTGCACAGTACCATCCTTCAATATAGCTGAACGGTTTGTTTCAATGTTAGAGACGGATTTGCTGCTGACATTGTGTAAATATATACTGTGCTGTCAGCCAGCTCTCAGCAAGATTCTTTGAAGGTGCAATAACAATTCAAAACCACAAAGAAAAGATGGCATTTGGAAACCAGCAAAAAATACAAGAAAAATTAAGAGGGACCCAGGTTTTAAAAGAGTTGAACAAAAAATACCCGTAAAGTTAACTATTTAAATCAAATGTTAAGAAGTCCTGACTAGCTCAATATTTTTCTCACATTACTTAAATAAATAAAACCCACACAATTAAAGGCAGCCAGAGCTTCAAGTCAGTGAACTATTTCTGGAGAGCTGAATAGGGTATATGGGCACATGGCCAATGAACAAAGGCAAAACTTAAAAGCAACATGCTTTTCCCCCTTTCTCTCAGCTGTCACAGACTTTGTTGTTATTTTTACCTGCAGTCAATATAGTGATTTCAGACTGGTGCTTGTTTTTTTTTTCTTTTTTTAATGTGACAGTACCCCCTTTTTTTTTTTAAGTTATCCTATTATTTCTTTGCAGTTTGGCCTATAACAGTCTTGCATACCTGTCACAAGCAACAGCTTTGCTCAAAAAGCTAGCAATTTTGTAAGCTTATCAACAATGACAAAAAATAAAAGTGAAAAACCAATGTCCATAAGTTCTTGAAAAGTATGAGACAAACAAAAAATGCCCATAATAAATACAAACTATTAGCAGGATTGTTGCAAAGAAAATTACCATCTTCTTGGCAGTGTCAGGAAGTGCTTTACAAGTCTTGTTTCTTTCTACAAAAGAAACTTTGGAATTAAGGGTCATTACAGGGGTCTAGTCTCCTCTTGATACATGCACATAACTTCTATTAACATGTGTGCAGGGAAGGCAGAACAGGTTCCCAATAAGCTCCTCTGCGGAATTAATTTATTTGTCATTTCTAGTCAGGGCCTTACACAACTGCTGCTGTAGACATGAAATTCTTAAGGAAAAAAGTGTTATTCAGGGGCAATTCTGCTTAGCTAGGTTATTTTCTGTATCTCTCATTTCTGCCCCTTTTTATTTATTGATTGATTGATTGGTACAATGACCAGATGCCAGCTCTACGCCTGCTAAGTAAGAAAATGTTTTTTCCCTACAAATTATTTACAATTAAATCCAGACATAAAGGAAAGCATATCCTGAAACTCATCCGCACTGAACGCTGGAAGAAATCCTCGCCAAAACTATCTTGCACAGTTCTGTCTGGAGTTAACAATCTCAGGAGAGATTTTGAAGACTGTTCTACCACACAGAATTAAGAGGATACAGAGGTAAAACAATTAACACCAAATCTATACTAGTGCTCTTACCTGCATTAGGTCAAAAATAGAATAATTATTGTGCACTGTAAATGTTAGGGGAAGTGTTGCAAAATAATGTAAGTTGCATGATACAAGTATGGCTGCAACAACCAAGTTTATTTTAAAAGGTTTGCAAAGATAATGCATTTTTGCAGATGGAATGCTAAAGTAAACAAAAAAGCCTCCAAAACTAAATGAAAAAATCCACATGAAACAATAGTCTCCCAAAAGGCAACACATACCTTTGATTAACACAGCAAGCTAAGGCTGGGCACCCATAAAGCCGTCTAAGAAGTCACCACTGCTCCCTCCCCTTCTCCGCTCCCGCTGACCGCCAGGGCTTTTTCCTGCTCCCTGAGGCTTATCTTGCACCAAATCTGGCATTTCTCTGTCTTCCACATAAGCCAATTTAACCCACTAATCTGACAGGAAACAAACTCCACTTAAAAAAAAAAGAGAGGGGGAGGACAGGAGGAAAAGGAAACAGCAACACATTTCTGTTGTTCCAGTGAGCTAAATCTGTTCACAGAATAGTTCAATGAGCGCCAAAGCATACTGGAAACTTTAACTACTGAAATTAAAATGTGTTCCTTAATATTATAGGTAAAAAAGAAAAATCTACAAGTGAGAAGGAACTGCAGTACTAGAATTTTTTCTGTAAAGCTCAACGTACTATACAGTAAGTTTTTAATTGAAAAATTATTTAAAAATAAAGCTATGAAACATTGCATTTCTCAAAGATTTGCATTTTGGCTGTATATTACAGGAACATAATATTTGCTGGATAGAATAAGCTATTTCAAGTTACTTGATATTTACCGTAGGGAAAGAAGTGGCTTGTATACAGTTGCTGCAATGCAGCTGGTGCACCACAAATTCACAGCCTTATTTACTTAGAATTTTTTTCTGTCTTGAATTTCCACCTCAAATGCAGTCATTTTCATAACCTCATTCCCATTAATCACTGAGAAGCATGCAAAGGTATTTATTTAGTTTTTGAACAATAGGCTCACTTTAATTCAAAACCACCCTTCCTATACAGCAACTTGATTTCTTTTTTCTCCATTTATTTTTTATGTCTAAAGAAACTTTCACTAACTTCTTTAACTCTGAGGAACTTAGTAAATTCTAACTCCACTTAACATTTTTAATTTTTGTTTTGCCATGATACTTTCTGACCTCCAAGACCACTTTGATAATCTACTCCTTCCTCCTTTCGTATCACCTTTTTACTGCCAATATCCTACCTAGGAGAAGGTTCTCTGCTTGAAAGATCTGGGTAATTTTCTCTGCAATTCTTCTCCTTTTTAATTACTTGGGATTTAAACTTCAGATAGTCAAAGCCTTTTCTCTATTTAAGCCTAAAGTACTTCAGCTCACCCAATTTCACTAACCAGTGCTCTTAATTTAACAAAATCATGCCTTCAAAAAAATGAAGTCATTGACTTTTTATTATCTCATTTAATTTAAACCAAATTAACCCGGTCCACATTTTTTCTTTTTTATTTTCTTTTTTTTTTTTTCCGATTAGTTCTTATGTAAGGTCCTCAATTCTTTCCAAGTCGAAAACAGCATTACTTCTATTCTGAATTACCGTTTTGGGAAGAAAACTATTCACTGTCATATGCAGAAATATCACATCATTATAATAACCATTTGTGTTTAAACATACATCTAGCCTAAGTAGCCTACAATATTACTGTACTGAGAAACACTACTGGTGTTTCTCTCTCATAATATTATTATTACACTATCTTTATATAAATCCTAATCTAGGTCTACAACAGGTCTTTTAGAATTACTTCCCAAAGTGATTTTGATCAAACAGGTTCTACTGTATCCATGCTACTGTTTATTTCTTCACATGATACCACTTCATTCATGACACCTTACTAATTTTCTGCCTCATTCTCAGTATTTCTATTCAGGCTATGAATGCTATTCGACCATATTTCCACTGCCCCTATAATATCTGGTTACAAGTTCAGCACCAGCTGTTCTAGTTTTGTATACTAATAAAAAGAGCCTGGATAATAAACATCTTATTTGCTTCTCCCTGACCTCACCCCATTTTCTAGCTATGTTAAGCATATTTTTTTGTGAGTGTGGCACTTACATGACCAGCATTCTGCTACTAGTTTCTGCTTTTCCTTTGTTGCTTTACACAGGTAATTTAGGTTACCACTTGCGCAATTACCATTTACCCAGTTTTCCTTCTTGTGTGTTTTAAAACCAGGCATGAAAACTGAGCCAGGCTGTGCCGATGGTTTTCTTCTCCCATTACTTAGTTTAAGCATTTTCTCACTAGTCAGGCTAGGCACAAGGTAGAGCTTTAGAGCACAGTTCAGCCAACTTAAAGGCAGTTCCTCTTCCCCTACCTCAGCCTCACTGACCCAGGAAGCCGTATAAAAAAACGTTTACCGTTTCTCAGTAATGTTAGGTTTTCTGCTAGTCAGCTCGCTGCATTGGATCCCTGCAGAGTCAGAAAAACACCAGTACGCCTCAAAAGCAGCTGTGTGAGTGTGCAGCCATGGCAGGAGAGGAGGGACTGCCACGAGCAGCAGGACTGCCTCTTTTGGCAGCAGCTTGCCAGCTTGTCGCTTGTATTACCTCAGGGACACCCTGAGACCATACCATTAATCCTGGCAGGTTTAACAATATCCTCAGAAGTCCAGCCGCTCAGAAGTGTCTTTTTTTTCCACTGTCTCACAATGGTCAAACATCTCCATGTTTGCTTCCTCCCAAGCTTTCCCTCACTTGTGGCCGACTTGACTTGCTTCACTCCCTTTCTTCGGGGAGCCCAGGGATGTCCCTGGATGTTGGGCCTTCTCTTCACTTATCTGCCACTGAGCTATTCCATGCTCATATGGTCGCAGTCACTTCATGCAGCAGAAACCCCCATTTTCTGATGCAGATACTCTTGGCTGTTGTAAAGCAGTTCTGCAGAAACCCAAAGGGTCTTTCTACAAAGATTAGGAACAAATGAACATGACCTTCTATGCATTCATTAAATAGGGCAGATTATCCTCTGTTTTCATTAGGAGGAGGTACCTTTTCTTCCTGCATGAAACAAGGGCCTGGGGTCCACATTAACAGGCTCTCCAACACACCCTATTATTCAATTCAGTCCAGCAAACACTCCAGCGTAGACCTTTCTGACTGGGGAGAAAACCAGAAGGGCTGGACAGAGGGTTTGTTGTACCTCTTTACCTGAGGGCAGTACACTAAAAAAATAATGACAACAGTAAGCAGCGTATTTTTTTAGTGTCTACCTAGGCGGAGTGTATTTCAATTTGCCCTTGCATCAAAAAAGCCCAAACCTCTAAGGCAGAGATCAAAAGAAGCAGGTCTTGCAGCTCTTGTTCTATTATCTGAAGAAAGGAGGTATCAAACAAAGTCCTAAATCTTTTCTTTTCTTTTTTTTTTCCCCTCTGGAGGAAGGGGTGGCACAACTGAGACTCAAAAAAAAAAAAAAAAAAAAAAAAAAAACGTCAGGGTTGTGAGACAATCCCTGAATGCCAGGGAGTGCAGTTCTCTGACTTCTTCCACAAGGGATATATATGGAGTAAAACCTGTATGATGAATCTGACCGATTGAGCTCTCTCCCTTCTGGCATCTGTCTCATGAATTTAATGATGAAGTATAGAGCACACAGAAGACGATGGTTCGATTATTAAAAAAAATACTCTGAATACTAACAGATCTTGTTCTCTAACAGAGAACAGTTGTTCTCTAACAGATCTAAAAGATCAGCTGATTTCAATGTAGACAGTCCCATAAACATAGATGCAACTGCAAGAATACAAGAAGGCTCTATTTACGGTCCACATAGTTTGCTGCATTTTTCACGTACTGAAAATTAATTCAGGTAGAAAGCACAGAATCAATGGTAGACTTATTTCACCTAAAACTAAACCACAAGCTCATCCAGATTTACTACACCTTCTACAGTTGCTAGCCACATCTTCAGAAGCAACCACAGTACCTCAGTTTTCCACTGCTGCCCTACTATGTCTATCAACTTCACTCCTCTGCTCCTCTACACAGTCCAGGCGTGGCAATGTCCTATGCCATGAAATGTTTTAGTTATATAAGTTTTCCAGTCCACCTCTCTTACCTCCTCCTAGCATCCCAAGAGACTGGATATAATTGAAAAGAAATCAGGCCCAGGTTGTGCTGTGCTAATTCAGGTATAGCAGGATATCTCTGCACACCTACCTTCCCCTTTCTCTGCATGACAGGGGCCTGAAAAAAGGTCAAGTTTTCTTACTGCAAACCCTTAACGTCACTCTCTCAGGAAGCTGTCCTTAACCTTTTAAGGGTAAACAAGTATGGAAATACAGCACCGGCAAAACGCAGACAAAAAAGTTCCTCCACCTTTTGGCATCTTAGCTTTACATGAGAAAATTGAGTGTCTAACATCTCAGTGGTAAACAGATGGCTAGCACTGTTGATTACGGTAGCTTACAACGCACCACAGAGCAATGTTGAGAAAAAGGCATTTCATACAACTGGTTCAGCAAATTAGCTGTACAAAGGGAGCCCTGAACCTAGAGAAGATGGTTCAGCTTATCCCCATCTCTTGATAAAAAATACCCTTGTTATATTGGCCTGCCTCTTTCTTCCGTGGCATAACAGGGTAGCTGCCATCAACTTTGCAGGCTGTGGGGACAGGGTAGCTGGGTCACACTGACAAAGACAGGCTAAAGCATACGAAGGTCAGAAAGGATCTTGTGAACAGGAAGTTGGGGTGGGAACATAGGAATGGGAAAGGATAGAGCGAGGCGAAAGGAACGTGACTGGATCATGCTGGGAGCCAGCAACATGACTTGCACAAGGGGCAAGGATGGAGAAGGGTTGGGTCCTGCTAAAAACCTAGCAGGGACAGCCTGCTCCTTGTGGGCTGGGACAACAGCATGACTCAAGATTCAAGTTCAGAAAAGGGAAGCCAATCTGCGGAGAAGAGGTGACAAACAGTTACACTGGCCACAGTGTCCTGAAGCTGCAATAGAGCAAACTTCAAATGCTCTCCCAGGCTGCGAAGGCCCAGGAGCCAGGCCCACAGCTGGCTGTGGGGATGTGCCAGCAGTGCCCCAGTCACCATCTCTGGAGCCACCAAGGACTGTCCTCTCACCACCACAGCTACCCGTCACCTGTGTCAGGCTAAAGCCCCTCCATGCTTCAAGGACCTCCTCTCATTCTTGAGAGAGAAGAAAGCTGTCTGCAAACTTCGGCAAGCAAGGGACTGAGTGAGCACGGATGATATTTTAGCCAACTGGGAGCAACAATGACCTAAGCAATCCCAAGATAAAAATCCTTTATCTTAAAAATAGGTACTTTTTGCAAACTGTTCTCGAACTTATGGGCCAACATTGTTTTTGCTTTTATAATACAGATGTCCTCACCACCCCATTCAGAACTGGAGTTTCACTGTGCAAGGTCCTGCACAAATTATACCAGAAGACATAGTTTATCAATGGGCAACAGACCAATGCTGCCAAATCGTTTGGAGGTCAGAATCTAGACTTACTAATTAGTTTTTAATTTGATTCAATTTAAATGCCAATATAAAAAAGAAACAAAATATCAATTAGAATATCTATTTACCTAGAAACAAAGTCACTAACAGGACTTTATGCACAGAAAAATAGAACAGGAATATCTGATGAAATCAGTGGGGTTAAAATGTAATTGCTCATAAATAGGCTGAACTTTTAAATTGGAGCTTTTTTTAAAGGAACAGTCATTTTTACAATGTTATCTATACTGTAAAACCAAACCACTTTTTTCATTTACTATAAAAGCAAAATTAAACAGCAGCAATTATGCAGCATTAACAGCTCCTGACTTATGATTCAAGTTCTCTTGTATTTCTATATATATTTTTATCATGGTTAATCCTCCCTGGCTATTCTTCCATTGCAGATTGTGCACTAATTTTTCTTTCTTTCTTTCTTTCTTTTTTTTTAATCAAGTACTTAGTACTGGTACATCCCATTAATCCTACTAGCTTAAAGTTATAGTCAGTTATATCTTAATTAGATACAATTTTCTCAGAACTACAACTCTTGATTAGCTCATTCAGGTATTGAAATAAAAGAACACTTTTGTCTTGAAAGAAGAATGAGCACAAAGTCATTTTAACCTTTAAATCTTTATCAACTTTTTGCAGGGGAGGGAGGGGGGAAATGATGGATCATCTAAATACATCACAGTTTAAAGGTACTAGAGTGCAGTGAAACTAGTAGTAAGTGTCTAACAGAGTCTGGACATAACAGGAAATGAGTGGGTGACCTCAAATTAATTATTTTTAGAAATACATAACAGTAGAAGAAGATAGCATTGATGATTCAAAAGGTAAATTGAACTTAGCAGCACCTTTCAAATATTATTTTGGAGAGCATTTAATTTGTAATTTAACTGAGCAATACAATTATCTAAATAGTTGCATTTTAAATGCTGATGGAAATGACTGGTTGGGATACACTTCCGTTACCAAAGTGCAGGCTATATTCTGCCACAAAGGATGCATCCCATGATTCAGTGAAATGTCTCTGAACTTACTTTGATAGAATAATAGTATTTAAGGCAAAATCCTTCGATAGCAAATGAAAGACATATTAAAGTGATTTTTATTGCAGAGGACAAAGGATTTTAACTACAGAAAAAGAAACTAAATTCAGTAGCATCATGTAGTGCAAGAGGTATTCAGAAATGCCTGAAAAACATGACTTTTAAAATAATACCTTTCAAAAGACTTATATTTATTAAGGAAGTAATTGTGAAACTGGAATATCATGCATACAGCACATTAATGAAAACAAGAACAGTAATATTGGCTTTGGTTCAGATTACACATTACAAGACTAGTTAAATATTACTTAAAACTCCAATACTGAGTCTGTCTTTTTTATGCCCCAATTCTACTATACTAACCCAAAGAGATTCAATTTTTTCTGAGGCCTCCTAAAAGAGGGTCAGACAAGTTGCAGCATAAAGGCACAAAGAGGTTCCTTAAGGACAATTCTCCTTCTAATCTGTTAACACAGCTCTCGATCAACACTAACAGGAAGAAAAGAGACCCAGATGTACCAGCCTTTAACTCTGAATTTCTTTACTTGTGTGAGTTAGTTACATATCAAACATAATAGACACATCTCATTAATAAATACAGACAAGTGACTAGTTTTAATGTAATTATAATACAGCAAATATCCACAACAGAAATCCTTCCAAACACAAATTTCCAGTCTAACTGCATCATCTAGTAATATCCTTTCAATATGACTGAGATTTTACACTCACCTGCATTAATCGTTTTAAACTAAAAGCATGTTGTTACATAGAGTACCAGTTCTATATGTGTTCTGTATGCAACACACTCAAATTTCAAGTATCTCCACAGAGGTTCACTCCAAAAGTACAGATTCTGCTCTATCAATCATATTCTGTTTTATGAATGGTGAGTGACACTGAGTGAATATCTTCTAAATGCCCTTTTCAGGACAGGATATCACAAGACCAAAGATACTGGCTTTGTAATAGTTATGTTTTCTTAACTTCTAAGAAGTTTATTTACATTGTGCCTATCAGTAACAACAATAAAACATTTCCCTATTTATTGATTTTATTCCCCTCAGTTCTGGCTGGAGACTTTTTTTCCTAATAGCAATACATTCTACATGGGGAAAAAAAGAGTAACTATAAAAATGTAAGTCCTTTCAGTACAACACATTTATGTTTGCATTGTTTTGTTGCCTTATGCCAACTGTCTGGTCTCACAGAGTTACCATCATCAGTAAAAGCAACTAAGCCAAAAAAATCCTGCCCCAATAAAAAAACTCAACCAACAGCTCAAAAAACTGAACTCCATGCTAAACAAAATATAGTTTGAAATCTCTATGATCTATTTTACTCCTCTATGGGTCCTGTAAAAGTTGCCTGCTCTCTTGACTGTTTGCTTTTAATACGAGAAGTAAACAAATCCACATTCCTTTTTTATTAGAGAGCTTGAAAGAGAAAGATCAAAAGGCTAAAATCAGAGGTACATCACACAATAACTAAGATGCAAAAAGCAGAGTTGAGTTGTAAGAAACATAACTAATTCTGTGTATTATTTCTCTATTTAGATTCTTTTCAGTAACCTGTCTTACGATCCTATGCACACTGGTATATATTTATTGGTTACCATATAAGAGGCAACCTTCAGTAGTTGAACAAAGCGTGATACATTGTGTTACAGGGGGAGTAGTAGGTGATCACGTAATCAGATTAATATACATTAAAGTGAGATAAATTAAAGGGGGGGGAGAGTTGCAGCTGCAACTTCATATATGCTACTTCAACTTCAGAATTCTCTAAGTTTTTTCTCATTGACTGCACAAACTTAGTTTTTCCTCATCACAGTTTGTCTGTGTGTGTCTGTGCGTGCGCGCATGCTGACATGTGTGTAACTTAAAGGAAACACCATAACCTGGGTTTACAAAATAGATAAACAGAGGCAAAGTTAAACACTATGCCACACAAAGCACCCATTACAAAGTATAATAGAAGGTCTGATGAAAAGTTCTTGCTGACAGAAAAAATTACTTGCTAGTGACTTCAGTTCTGCAACAGGTACAGTACCTCAAACTATTTAACCATGGAGGCTTTTTTTCCAGGCAGCACCTACACTGGACACATATGCCCAGCGCCTTCCCGCATTCAGTGTTATACGCCTCTGTCCTATGTTTAAGGGACGAACACATGCTTTCACCAGCAGCTTCTGCAGAGACAGTCCATTTGGAGAGGAAGGTAACAGGACTGGGAATAGAAGCATGGCAGAAGAAAGGCTACTGTGCAATTACTTGGGCTCTGATTAAATTAACTGTAATCATTACCAGTAGATTCATCAGAGCATGGGCCAGCATCCATTTATACAGTCTTTGTATAGCAGCTATTGTATTTTCAATTTCGGTTATAGCAACAGATAGCTGTGGAGACATAGTGAAGTAAGCTCACCAGGAAAAGCTGAAAAAACAAGGCTATCATTACATCCTGCATGTGTGGAGATGACTCAGCTCTTGGTAAACAAGGCTTTGGGAAGACAGTAGATGAACCTGTTAAGTGAAATAACATGAAAACCTTGATTAGGAACCGAGAGTGAATCCTCAGGGACACCATATACGGAAGATCTGCTACCACTGCCCACATCATCTATCCTTCCCCCCCCAAATATTTTTAATGGCAATGAGTAGCAGCAAACAGATTGTCAACAACACAAGTGCCAGTCCTTCCTGAAAGGCTGTTCATGTTCCACCTTGACTAGATCCCCAAACTATTGCAATACAGAGTTAGAGAAGACCTGTGGTCAGAACACAGCATTTACCGTTGTGCTTTATTTTCACCAGGCTCGGATAGCTGGAGAACACACTCACTTTTTAAGTCGAGTCAGATTTTGCTCACCTAGTCAAAATTTTTTTCCACCTTCAGATGGATTCGGCAGAATTCTCCCTGCTGCAGATATGAGAGAGCAGGAAGAGGATCAACCAGCTGTCAGGAGTTATCCAGGCTCCATGTTGTGAAATACATGAAATATAAACCTGGATGGCCCATCCTCCATCGTCGTGGGAGAGAAGGCCCGAGAGCCCTGGGATTCCACACTAATGCACAGGGAAGAACTGAGGAGCAGATCTGCCTTGGCCGGATGGAAATGTGAACAATAAAGAGTTTCATTTCCTCTTATAAAACACATGTAGGATTAAAGGCATAAATAAATGAGCAGATAAGAATTTCGCTGACCACAGGACAAAGAAGGTATTGATACCAAGGCTAGGCTACGGCCTCCTCTGGAAAAAATGTTTCAGTAATTTTGGATAATGCAATAAATATGTCTCTAATTAGACAGCCACAGTCTAAGGAAATGTTTTGTGGTGGAACTCTTGCACTTCTGTTCATTATGTAAACAAATTTAACCTGCTAAAGCTATCTGGCATCCTGAAGGTTCAAAAACACACTGCTAATGGCTGTGGCCATGAAGAGGAAACGCACCAATTCCAGAGACTGACCACCGCCTCACACAGCAGGGGGAAGAAGACAAAGCGTTTTACCTCCTTTTCATTGTTAAGAGAACACAATGATTATATTGTCTGTGAAGGTGTGGATATGAGGCTGCATAATCTAACACACACATGCTCGGCAGGCTGTGGAGCGCCAGAAAACACTGCTACAGAAGTGTAGCCAGTCAGCAGACTAGACATTATGAGCTTGAAGGATATTCAGAATTTGCTTCCACACACTGGGGGAAAAACTTGCCCAGGATAGTTGGGACAGAAGAATGACAACAACCTCTTCTTAGATACAGACAGTATAACGCAGTCTACAGGATCCTACAGGCTCAGGAAACACTGCTCATGAGCAGAACGTGTTCATGGACAGCGACTCAGAAAAAAGCTTGCGAGATTTTCAAACATCTGTTTGGGTGAACAGATGTGAACCATTTTGAGGTCAATCCTATATAATCTATCTCACTTTCTTAAACACATACCCCAATTAATGATCTTAAGGACAAATGATAAAATGGCTTTTTTCTTTATACCTATGTACTACTCCTGCACCTCCCAGACCACTTAGACATGACCACTCAGTTGTGTGAATAGTCAAGTTAAGATTGCAAGGAAAGCCTAAGATTATGCTCATGATTAGTCACCTGTGAAGTTTCTGCAGTTTATATACCATTTGGGATTTCTTGCGGTTGGCTTTGTTTTATGGACACAGGAATATTTCCTATCTCAAAAATAACTGGAGATTAATCAGGTGCACAAATGTCTGTGTTGCAGATGGGCAAGATATTTTTGAGGTATGAAATTCCAGAAAAGGTTAATGAGAATACTGAAAGTCAAGACTCTACAAAACTGAAGTTTGATAGTTTGTTTTTCTAAAGTTAACACAAATTAGCTTGATTAATCATCCTCAGTTTTCCCAGAGAACTAAGCCCCTAAGGCTTAACAACAGGCATGAGAAATTTAAAAGGAGGTGTGAGGGGGCAACTCCTGGCAGAAAGTCAGGACATTTGAAAAAGCACAGTTTTCTTTATCTGGAGCCACCACCATGCATAGAAAAGGGACACCATAATACATATGGAGCTATGTGATGTATGATTCTCCACAAACTCAAGACCCTGGGGCTTCTTCCTGTAAGCAACTAGAACTAGGAGCAGTTGAAGATGCATTTCAGTCTTAAATGACATTACCTAACCTGATTGAAGAGCTTTCTTTGAGTGTAAAAATGGGGACTTACGTCTGTTGATACAATTATACTGCTGTATTTGTTATACCCTCCAGGTTAGTCCTTAGTCAAAAATCTCATTTTTCTTTTCTTTATCTGAATCAGAAGATGTATTTCCATTAACATTTTCTGTTCTGGCAAAGCAACTCTCTAGGGGAAGCTGTGAACTTCCTCAGTTGCTGCATCCCAGCTCCACACATTTAAGATGATTTATGATCTATGTTTGTGGGGTTCCTCTGTCCCTTAGATGCAGCTTTTAAAAACTAACAATCCCTCTACCCATTTTTGAAATGGTACAGAAGGAAAATGAGTGTCTAAAACCTTCTGAAGCTGGTTTTGCCATTGAAGAAAAAGTATATTGTAAACCTACTCACAGACACCTAAGTCACAGAAATCTCTCATGGGAAATAACACAAATACACTTATCTAATCTTTGGGTTTCTACCACTGCTCATTGTCTGATACTATAGAGAATGAAGGCTTATCACATACAAAATAAAAACCAGTAGCAAAGTCATTTGTTGTCTCATGAAAGGGACACAGAACCAGTTACGTATGATCAGTCAGGTAAGTATATGATGGCCAGGGCAGTGAAAGCAAGCTCTTCAGTGACTCTCCAAGTAAGAACAGCCCAGCAAAACAGCAAACAACTGTCATACTTGGTGTTAACTATATACACAGTTGTTGTAACTGTTCTGTGTACTTTTTTCTACATCAAACAGTAATACTGCATAAACAGTTTTAATACAGCCTCCCTCCAAATCTTGAAAACCTTTTGACTCAATCACATTCTATCTAAATGTCAACAATATTTTTAACTTCCTTATTCTGCTTTAACTTTAGGGCTTAACCGGAATTTCTTATAAAGAAATGGTAATATGCTTAATAACGTGCTTAGATTTATAACACAGACTAACCTATATTTTATGCTATAGTAACCTCTACTCACAATCACTTGTTTTACTCTGATTTTGTCCCTGTTGTGTTCTGCTACATTTCACTTAATATGAGAAGCTACCCAGGCAAGTTTTTTGGTCAAATCTGACATTTTGGTTCTTAAAAAAAAAACAAAAACAAAAAAAACAAAAAAAAAGAGTAAATTACATTACAGACTAGCTGTGCATGTAATAAAAATACCTGGGTCTTCATACAGCAGTCTGATTCTATAATATCTTAATAAATTCCTAGGATTAAGTGTGGACAAAGACAGGAATGCATGATATCTCTATATAAACAGGGTATTTTAGTTTCAGAAACTGAGTATTTCTAGAATGACAACAAAACTAAAATATTAGAATTAGTCATATAAACTCATAAATTTCATTTTTTATTTAAATGACGACCCTTTCAGGAAAGGAATTATCTATAAATTGTACCTGGTAGTACCCAGAGAGCTGACCTGTAGTTTGACTCACCAAGAAATTAGGTGGCCATGCAGATTATACTGTCTGAGTAGTGTCGACTCTACAATTTGATGTTACTACACAGAAGCCAATCTTTTACCTGGCTGCTCCAAAAGAGAGCAGCCCCATTCTCTTCCCAGCTTCAGATGCAGATTTCTACCCTCCTCCCTTGTACCAGCTCTGGCATTCGTCTGACTCATCACTAGTTTAGGTAGCTAAACCAGCACAAAATTAATTCTACAAAAAAAGGTTTTTTTTGCTGGTTTAGCTTGCTGAACTGACTCATTGCAGAGCTGGGGCCACTGCAAGAACAGCAAAGCAAATGAGACTGCTTCTTCAAATACGGCTAGCCATCTGATGGGCTAAACTGTACTGTCAAACCACACTCTCAGAGTACCAGTCACCCAAACCTTTTGAGGGTCCATGAAATTTAATAAGTAATAATCACTTGAAAACCGTTTTCTCCCTGGGATGTTCCATTCAACTAAAATCACATACTATGTTCAGAATTCAAAGGGATGCAAGGGAACTCTAGATGGAAAATTCAGAGTTTGTGACAAAACCTTTCTATCAGTAACTGGAAATACCAGTACAGACTTCTCCTCTGCACAAATAAGAGTTCTTCAAAATGAAAAGAAAGCTCCACTGGGAAACAAAACTGTTTGTATTGATGTGATCATACCTATACAATTCATATCTGATAAATCTGTTCTGATTTCATAACAGAACTTCTGTGTGCTTCTGATGAGCAGACCAGCCAATCAAAATATTCGAGTTTTCAAGCCCTTTCCTGTATTATCTTCAAACTGCAGTTGATACGTCCACTGCCTTCAAAATCATAATTACTAAATGCTAACATGCTGAGTTAGAGATGGTGATTACTGAGTAAGTCTGGGTAAACAGCTGAGCTTCTTAGGAACTAATATAAAGCAGGAATGAAAAATATTTTTGAGAAAAGATTAAGATTACTGAGCAGTGCACCCTGGGTCTTTAAAAACTATTGTCACGAAATCCAAAAAAAGTAATGAAGTGACAAGAACAGATACTGCTACGTCAATACCAGAGCTCAGCCTACAAGATAACGAATTCAATGGAACAGTACCATGCACGAGGCGCTGATCCCTCCCACTCTGCAGAAAAATTCAGTATTTACAACTCACATGGTATCTAGAAAATATATGCGAAGAAATGAAAACCACCATCCTACAGAAGTTCCTTGTGGACTGTGGATATGGCTGAAGTTAAGTACATTCTTCCTTCACTGTATTACGAAGAAAGTTTTCAGCATCCTGCAAGAATCAGTAACCTTGACAATCAAATATGAATTCACATTTTAGTTAGTCTGTAACTGCGGGCCCATCTTCACTACTGTTAAATCAATTGTACTTAACTCAATTACAATGAGATAATTACATTAACATGAGTCAGTGCATCCACACATGGCATTTGCACGTGTACTCAGTGAATTGCTGTTACCTCCCACATTGCACAAGTACTTCACTCAATCACATTAAACAGTACATAACTCAGGACAGAGTTTCACCCACGGTTCAAGCCAACACGAAACCTTACCGCTGCCAAAAAAACGGTGATTCGACCTTCCCAAATGCCATGCTGCTTGCATGGGGCAGATCTATTGCAAAACTGTCCTTAGAAAAAAAAGTTGATTAGCCATCTGTATTTTTAACAAAAAGATCTCTATTCCATTAAATAACCTTTTAATTCACTATTAACAGTATAAATACTCTTTTCTAGATGATTTAGTTATCTAAAAGAAGAGAAAATTATTAATTATTTGATTTTTTTTGCATATAGTAAGGAAGTTCATCCCAAAAGATTTATAATAGGCTACTATAGATAAAACTTGATTGACATCAATCCCAGAAGCCCCAGGGCTGCTTCCACTAAAACACAGTTCTGAGACACTAAGAAACTAAAAACTAACCGCTGCACAGGTTTACCTACCCACTGTAGGGCTTTTCAACACTTTTAACTGAGTGATGCCTAATCCTTTTGGAAATAAAACAAAATACCCATAGGCCATCTTTGTGATCTGTTATTAAATAGGAAGGTGAAGAGAAAATGAATATGAATCAGCAGAACAGTATGTGCTACAAAAAAATTTACTGTTACCATGAAAGTATGATTCATGGGCCCCAACTACGTCTGCTGGCAGCCACTACAGCCACCAAGTCTCTTCTACCCCTCTTCCCTCAGGGTCTCAGGCTATGAAGGTGCTGCTAATTCAATTAGCCAGGGATCATTCTCTGGCCCTCAGGCAAGATGGCACAGCATAATTTAACACCCATGTAGCCAAACTTTTTCTTTCTCCATATTCTTTCCCCCAAGAAACCCCAAAGGGCAGCTGTTTTCAAGCTGCCTACTGGAGCAAGGCCTGGCAAACACTTTTCTGCGCAAGGTGGTAGTTGCTGCTATGGGAAAAAAAGCTGAGCGGGAACGTGCCACCTCTCCCACTACGTGGAGGATCACAGGCCACTGTTACAGCCTGCTCCTGACCTCAGCTTATTTACTACAAGGTACAGGCTTAAAGCCCACAAGGTGAGTAATACTGGTTTGGTTAATAAGACAAGGGAGACTTTCTGCTACTGATCAGGTAGGTGTCTTCAGCAAATACATTTACCCCGCCGGTGCCTCAATTTAACCAAAAACCTGTGCCCTGGTATGTGAGCACAGCTCAGCAGCAAACCTCTCTTGCCTTTTGCGCTCCTGTATTAAACACTGACAGTGATTTCTGCACAGCTTTTCAATATAATCAACGAGCAGGAACTGAGAAACTGAACCCATAGCCAGACATGTTTAAAAGGCAGTCCTATAGGTACAAAAAATAACAAACCAATGCAACACAAGTATTTTCTCTTAAAAGACTATATTAAGTCACTTCAGCACAGTATTCAGGAGATTTTTAAATAAATACTGTACCTATTTCACAAAACTTGTGGAACTGAACAATGTCCCACCCTCACTGTACACAGAGAATTGTGGTTGCTAAACATGGAAATTTAATACTGATGGCAGAAGTCATTCTCGGATGATGTTCAGATGTATGACACGTTAACAACTGGAAGTGTTAAAATTCAAGGAAAAAAAAGATGAGTATGACTTCGGTGACATAAGGACAACAGGTACATGAATTTCTCCTACATGTCTACAGAAGCACTCTCTAAAGCACTTTAAAGTAGCTTGCTCATTTAATCAGATGACTACACATAAATATATTTTAATCACACAAAGTAGAAATATTTTCTACTTTACCCCTTAAATGACAACACTGTTCTACAGAATGCTGAGTGCAAAATATTAATACCAAGACTTTAGTTAAATACGTTAACGTAAGGTTTTAAAATACTATTATTGCAAAATACAAAGTTAAAATCAACTTCTGAATGAAAAAGGGAACTTACGCACAGATCAGAAAGATCATTTCTTAGGAATAAGTAAGATGTAATTATTTGTAAGGACTGTTTAATAGCCAAACTGTGTTCCACGTTTTTCAAGGGTTTATCTTAGCCACTCAGAAAACAAAGTGAAATAATAATTCTATTTGGAGCCTTCTTAGCATTTCAGAGTGGGAGGGTTTTTAAATATTACTTTTTCTGAATTGTGTTTTTTTTTTTTAAAGTCTTGTCATCTTTCAATATATGTTGAACAATCTGCACAAAACCTCAAGCCCTGGTGCAAGACTATTCTATTACTTTATAGATACAACAGTAGACCTTCCCTTTCCTGCTACCTTTGCAGTCTTTTTCCTCACTTCTGCACTCGCATTTTAATCCAACAGAGGCATTTTCTGATCTTACCAGTGTCCTGCGTGGCCATGGGCTCAGAGTGGCATCAAGAGAGAGCACAAGCAGAAGACTTGTGAAAAAGGAAAACAAAATGGAGGAGGGGCGAGGAGTGGGGCACCCTCAGAAGATGAAGGAAAGCCAGCAGAAGTGCCTACAGCATAGTCTGCTCAGCTCTACTGAAGCAGAATTTTCTCATTACTACTGAAGAATAAAAAAAGGTGTTAAAGAACAAAAGTCTTCTGTGCTCAACCCCCAAAAGTTTCAAAGGATAATTCTGAAAAGATTTATTTACTATAAACTAGTAAAAAAAAGTACAGTAAAAATGTAAGAAAGTATAATAAAATATGCTATCTGTAAATAAATCAAGAACTTAGGCTAAAGTGCTGACCTACAAATGCTGAGCTAACGGAGAGGTGATAGTTTACAAAGTTTCTTGTTCGTGCAATTAGGGATTTACATATTTTTGCGGAGAAAGGTAGATATCAAATGGTTTCACTCGATAAAATTAAGCAAGATTCTGTGCCATACAAGTACCTTTAAAATGTAAATTTAGTTTAAATTTTATAGTCACAGCTTTTCAAACATTACTTTTATGGCTTGCAGTCTCTTTAGAGACATCTTCTTGTATGTAGCTTAATCTTTCTTAAATCAAGTTTTCCATTTGGTTGCATCGTATTTTGAAGAACACAGCAGATCAGAATGCAACTCCTCCCCCAACCACCAAAAATAGGATAAATTGCTTACTGTTAATGTCACCATGGTTACTGAGCTATAAAACTACCTGAAGTTTGGAAATCACTAATGACCTGAAAACCTATCTACAGATAAAGATAAATGGTATTTTGCTCATTAAACTCAGTATTTGCTAGAGTAATGCTCCAAATAATTCAATTTGTTCTAATATACCCAACATTGAAATCCTTCTTACTCTTACCTGTGCACCAGAAACAGTCATATCTACTTTATTCAGTCCTACATTAAGCCAACTGTTCAGGCTCATAATCCACTTAGAACATGTACTTAATATCAGTACATAAAAATAAGGTGCACTGCATTATTTTTTGCGAGAGAAAGTTCCTAATTACTTTAATCAACCAATGGCCTATGCAATAAATGAAGTCTATGCAATAGTTTAATGATTTCCTCACACTTACATGTTGCAGTTGAGCAAAGATTTTCTAGTGGCATCTGGCAGTTCTTCCTTCTAAAATAAATACTTAGATGCACCTACAAGAAAAGCAACTACAAATTCAAACCACTGATGATTTTATATATGACACATCACTTTATTAGGAGCGTCCTGATCAAATGCTATTATAGACAGAGCTTTGCTTCTGGATAGGCTCCACGCAGTAGCAGCGATCCATCTGTACAGAGAAGCATTTCCCAAAACTTCAGTATCAAGGACATACTTTTTTCTCAATTAAAAACAGCCACACACAGCAGTTTCTCCCAAAACACACCAACCCTGTCCAGAGCAGACTGTCAGCAGTGCCATAAAAAAAATGCCGGACCTCATACCTCGTCCCCTGCCCCTCAGCTGCCAAAGGCAGCTCCCTTCCACCGGGCTCCCGAGATGGTTTGCTACCAGAAAGGCAGAGGCTGCTCCTCTGCTGCCTGCGTGGTACAGCTGCCCCGACACAGCACACCATTCGGGAGTCACTTGAGAAACAGGGGCCTACATACAAAATTTAGAAATAAAGGCTCAATTTACATACGTGTGTATGTTTAAGAAAAAGAAAGAAAGAAAGAAAGAAACAAGTTCCATCCTAAGTGCATTTACACTGGCCAGCGGTGTAGCTGCCATTCACAACCCGTTTGGCTCCAGAAGTGGCAAGCAGTGCTAAACCGGTGTGGTGTTGTACACACTGCGAATTACTGCTACAGCCTGCTTCCAAGCAGAGCTGTTTATGGCTTACTGATGTAGTACTGGCTAGGCCTAAACCTTGGTCAAAGTAGCCACTGAGTTCAGCTAGTTTACATCATATTGGGACCACTAAGAAGTTTTAAATCATGGAGAATCTTTCAGAGAATCTAACTTGTTCCTATCACAGTGTTAAAGTAAAAGGTGTGCCTGGCAAAGGAGACAGCTCAGTAACACCTGCTAGTTAAACGCCAGCAGGGCATTCACAAATTAGGTTTTGCCAGTGGCACATGGGAAACTCACTCCCAAATACTTCTATTAAAAATTACAGAAACGCATGTCTAATGTTTGCAGGAATGGACTATTAATGTCTCTTTCTAAGAAACTGAATGCTAAACCTGTAACTGAGTACATCCGTGATAAAAGATGCAGCTTCACAATTACTGCTGCCAACAGAAGACTGAGGTAAGATGCAGTCATGCAGTCTTGCTATGACGCTGGCCTTGTTCCAGCACCTTCATTCCTCTAGCTCTTCTAGGAGTTGATTTAACTTATTTGACAGAAAAAGTCATCCAGAAAAACTGGGATTTTTGCCCAGTTAGTGAGCTAAAAACAATAGGACCAAAGGTGGACCCAGACCTCTCATTTTATTTTATTTCAGTTCTTTGAAAGTTACCTCCTACCAGTGCCCTGAAATCAAATGAATGGTCGCATCCTGTATTTCGCCAGCCTGCATGCTTCAAAGTTGTTTCTTTAAGCTGGTTGTAATCGTCATGTGGCAAAAGAAAAATCCTATGAGTTTGCTGATACAAATTAAATTTAAACATGCAAAATAAACAACTAGGTTTCATCTCGAACAGCAAGTGATTGTAATTCACCCTGCAGCTGCACAAGGCAAAAGAACTGACAAGGGAATCTGGGTGTGAATATGTGGCCAGGGTGGAGGAAGGGGTGGGACTATCTCTTCTGGCATAAGCATACAGTTAGGTGGCTTAAGGCAGTAATTAAACTGCAGGGTTATAACAAGCAAGGATTTTGTCCAGAATTTTTTTTTTTAAAGTGTATCACATCTTCAGTAAAATCTTCAAGATTAATGGATATGCTTACCTATTTTAAAAATAACGGCGCTGCTTAACTCTGGGATTTACAAAAACAGTAACAAGAAGTTTGGTATGTACCAACCAAAATGTCATTAAAGCACTCCTGAATGGAATGACAATTAATGGTCCCTCAGAGATCTGTGCTTTTTGAAAAGCATTTCTGCTGTCCGCGGATTGTAAAAGCAACTTTTAACATTAACGTTAAAAAAAGGACATAGAAATTTACAGAGGAAAGTTTAAGTAAGTTGCCAGTCTCAAAGAAACATTATCATTCTAGTGATCTAGCACATACAGCATAAAACAATAATTTTTATATTTTGTAAAACATCCCTATGTCTAATTAAAAATCCACAGCCAGACAGCACACGTGAAATAATCAAATCTACAGGAAATCAGAGGCAAAGGTATCTGTATTTGAAATGTGAAATAGTTCTGCTTCACCAACACTTTTAAAAAGCATACGTCACCTATTTGAAACTAACAATACCAGTAAAATAGCCTTTAATCCCAGCGCTATTTTGAAACCGCGAAAAAAGACCTTTGGGTTTTATCACTACCAATTCCCTTCATAACAAATGCATCTAAAGGAACTGATTGCAAATAAGAACGTTATCAAGAAAAGGGTGATATTACAGAGGGCTGGATACTGATGTGGGAAGACGGGGTAACTGACACAAATTTATCATAGTCAATGGAATTACACCAAACCCATTCCACAGGAGAATCTGTCCCGGAATGATGAATCATTACACACCACTTAAGGTCTAAAAGCACATTTTCTATTTTCAAAGGTATAAAATCTATTTTTCTGTTATATCAATTCATTATAAAGTATAATCAGAGAGCTTGTAAAACTATTTTATACAACCCACCCGCATACACGAAAAAAATCTACATATTAAGACCCACACTGTGAAAGATATCTTGATTATATTTCCTTTGCAGCAGAACTGTCCATGTGGAAGAAAAAAAAACCATATACACTTAAAACAAAAAAGCAATAGCCCACCAATCCTTTCCTCAATTCCTTTAAAAAATATTTTAAGCAGTGAAACTATGGTCCTTACACAAGAGAAAAATCCCACTGAGTCCATGGGGAACTTTGCCCAAGGCCAGACTAAAGCAGAAGACCATTTTGGGGAATGAATAGTTATAGAAGCTGCATATTTAAAGTCCTAATCTTGAAACCGTTATTGACATGAATAGTTCTTACTTAAAAGAACACGTGTTTGCAAGATCGGAATCCTACAATCATTAATCTTTTTGAATGACTTTTTAGCATGAAGGACTATGTTCTCCTTCAAACCAAACAAAAGCAGATAATTCTGCTGAATATTTTGCAAAGGCTTTGTGTTGTCATGCTACAAAAGTCTGAAGTTAAAGAGAAATTGTAAGCCACGAGGTGAAAAAAATTAGAAAATTATAGTAATTTTTATAGTAAAGCAAGTTTAATAAAATAATTGGTTGTTGCTAAAAATGTAGGGTTTTGTTTTAAAAATCTCAAATATTTCTGTAAGTGACTTCCTCAACACAAGGCATTATTTAGTAGCGCATTTTGTTTGATCATTATGAGAGGAAATCCAGCTATTTAGTGTGAGGACGAAGAAAACAACTGAATCCCTGACTTTTTGCCATACCCTTAGGTATTCCTCCACATAGTATCCTTTTTACTCTAAAGAGCAACAAAGTCATCAAGGAGCCACGTCTTGCAAACACAAAATGTTACACTTCTCCGGTTTCATCCCCTCGCAAGAAGGAGGTTGCATTTGTCTTCAAAGTAGTTTTTAATGCGAGCGGGGGGAAAACAAAAGCCAACACCTTCCCCCCCCCCCCCCCAAGCACTGCAATCTCACTGTTAAAACGTGTTTATCATTTTTCTGCGACGCTAAAACAGCCCCCCGGCTCGCGCAGACGCTAAGTGGGTGGCTGCCCCCCCCGCCGCGGCCGTGCGCCGCCTCAGGAACGGCGGCCGCCTGCACGCAGAAACCCCACGAGGTAGCTGCCAGGTGGGAGAGGAAACGCGTCTCTCCGAGCCCCGTGCGGCGCCGCCGGCCCGAGAGCGATGCAGAGGGCTTTAGCGACGGGGGGTGGGCGGCCTCCCCCGGCTCGCAGCGCGGCCCCGATTCCGAGACGAACGGCAGCTGCGCTGAGCGGGGCCCGGAGCGACGGGTTCCGTGCGAGCCGGTCCGACCAAATTTGACAGAAACGTTAAAATTAGATTTCTCGCGTCTGCCTCACTCCGATTCACCTTCAACCCTACCCGTGACTCACGAGAAGGGAAATCACGTGACGAAAGCAGTAAAAGAAAAAGAAGTGTTTTCTTCCCTTTCTGGGGGAGGAGGGAAGGAAGGGGGAAGGGGACCCTTTCTCTGGAGAAACAAAGCTTGGCACCAGCCGCCCCGGGCCGGCATGGGTGGGGCCTGCGCGCCGAGAGGCCGCCATGGGCCGAGGCTAACGCGCGGGGGGCCGGCGTCACCTCCGCGGGCGGCGGGGCCCCGCCCGGGCCGCCCCCCCACGCCGGGCGGATCGGGCCGGCGCTTCGCGCCGCCGCGGGCTCCCCGCCGCGGGCGCTGCCGCCATCTTGGGCGGCCGCCGGCGGCACTGCAGGCGCTGCTGGGGCGAGGCGCCGGCTGCGGTGACCCGGCCGCTGGGTGGTCCCGCGGGCTCCCACTGGCGATGCCTACTTCGTTTGGGACGCGGAGATAAGGACAAAGCGCTGGGTATTTGCTTTAAGCCCGCTTCAGTTTAGAAGTGTTTATGTCTTTAATAGTTCCCCATGTAAACATGTGCTACTATGGTGCGGAGCACCGGCCTGAGCGTTAGCAAACCTGTGGAAAAAGGGAAATACATCAACACCCTGTTCTTTTTTTTTGGTAATTCTTTAATTAGCATTTGCAGGAGATTAGCTGCTCTGCAGCTGATCATAAATTGACCTTCCAGATAGGGAAAACACCATCCTCCCCCTTGGTGCTGCACTAGCATTTTCACAGCACTGCCCTCTTAACGGATGGGGAGCGTGTTTCATTGCCGAAAAGGAAACACGCAGCCCTAAACCTGCTAGTTTAGAAAGGACTGCCACCTCCAACAACTCGGCCCCTCAGCAAGATACCTGATGTACCATTACTTGGATTCTCAAACATACTAAGCAGCATTTCCAGTTCTGTATTACGCGCTAAATTAGCTTTTCTTAAAAAAAAAAGATTTAAACCATATTAAGAGACTAATAAAAAGAAAATCTTTGAATCTTTTACATCAATCACTGACGCCGCTAACTACAAGCAGAGGAGCGGGTTATAAATGGCCCAGGGAAGCGATAGGCAATGAATAGCCCTGACCCTGGCTTCCCCGGTTTGATGAGGAGGGCCTGCAACCTGAGCCACGAGGGTGCAAATTCCTCACTCCGAGCCTCCTCCGGGCAGGGGGGAGGTCGCCCTTAAGGAGGCTCCTGCTCGCCGCCCCTCCGCGCGCCCAGCCTGCCTCCCGCTGCGCCGCCCAAGGAGCTGCTCCTCCACGCGAGCGTCAAACCCAAGGAACCGAGGCTTCCTGAGCTCCGAGGTGTAGCCGCTCTCTGAAAAGAAAGTGGTCATACACCTCGCTTTTAAAGAGCCGATTTGCCTAAAGTCCTCCAAATTCTTAGCTAAATATTAACACTGGTTAAGGGTTCATACCACTTCATTAAGAAAAAATAAGAACACAGTCCTCCCACCTATTCTGCCAGTGGAATGAAGAACAGCACAATTGCATCATTTCTGCCTTTACATCAGCCCATCAATCAATGTATTAAAAAGACACAGAAGTGGATTTCAGATGCTTTGTTTACTGTATTTGCTGATGTTCTGCCATTGTTTACAGTGATCTTAGATAAAAATATCCATAATAAAAACAACAAAAAAATTGCAGTGACTCTATTCATGCATCAGTTTGAACCAATGGAGGTACTAACAGGATTTTCCCTACAGCACCTTCATTATGAAGGCAGCATGAAACAAACAGCTTGTATGCTGTCACAAGCAACCTGTACTATTTGAATATTGGAGAGCAAGCAGAGAATAAATAAAACATCTATAGCAAGAAAAATCATCGCTAAATTTCTACATGGCCAAGGTTTTCCTCCACCCATACGAAGCGTAGCACAACAGAGAACTCAATAACTGACTGGCAAGTCTTGTCAGTGAGCAGAAAAGACCCAGAATCTTTATTTTTGGCCCCTTCTAGATACTAATTACATGGATTTGGAATGCACTGATCCAGCAGGGAAAGTGAGCAGTGGTCTCTGCCATTCCTTTATGCAGCAGTTGCAAACTGACCTACATTGTTAAATGTACTCCTTGAAACTGGCAGGAACACTGCAGAAGTTGCAGATAAGGCTTGTATACATGTATTTTGTATTAATTCACCATGAACTATTCTCGTTGTACTCTGAGTAGTATTTTAATTCATTTTGTTAATTTTACTTATTAAAATTTGGATGTAGCTTTGTAAAGGTAACATTTTGTTTGCAACATTAATACAAGAAAGCTCATTATAAAATTAGTCAAATCCATGGAAACAAAAAAATTTCAAAATCTGAGCAGTTGTTTTTGACAAAAAAACATTTTGTCTAGTAAATGTGTCAAAAATATTTTACCACCAGAAAGTAATCAGTATTTTTCAATTACATTTTTAAAGGAAGCAAGAATTAGTATTTTCCATATTTTTTCAAGATGTACATTTGTTGTTAATTTTATTCCATACAGATTTAATGAGGAAAACATTTGCTATTTTCGTCTGTAATCTTACACAATTTGATAGTGAGATATAAGTGTGCCCAGAAGAACAGAATGCTAGTAAGATGTATAAATTTAAATAAATTAAATACAAATTAAATGCCAACTGTTCAACAAAACAAACTACTAAAACAAAAAAAACTACGAATTTTTTTATATGCTAACTTATGTGGACGAAGCTATAGACATATTTTTATTCCTTACATCCTATCGGCAAATAATCATATTTCAAGTCAGTCCTCTTAAATCTGAAATGCCAGGAATTTCAAACTTGTCTACAAAATGGCAAAGCTACACTCAAACTAATCAAGATCCTGGTGAAAATGAACAAAGGAAAGCAACAGAGCATTTTCTATCACATAAGATGTAAATAAAGAGGAGTCACATTTTGCTTAATTCTGCACAGCTGAGCATGCTGCATGAAATTTATATGAACAAATGTTCATATATAATAAGTTCATACAAATGATACTGTTACATAATTAAGATTTTGGGGAGTATTTTAAAGGTTGTACAGCACTAGCAAACACATATTAAAAACAAATATGCTGACTGATAGCCAATGCACACAGAAAAAGCGCACATTTGATCAAACTTTTCAGTTTTAAATACCTCAAGTCCCCAATGAAATCATCAGAAAAAAATCCTTGAGAGAAAATTGTGCATACCTACTGAAACTTCTTGGCTATTTTGTCTCTGATTTCATCCGGGGTCAGCATTTTATCTCTTAATTTTTGTAACATCTGGTCCTTATAGGGTAACTAAAACATACTGAATGCTTAAAATGCAAATTAAATGGAAGAAAGATTAAAAAGCAATTAAACAGAAGTTGAACAATTTGTAAGAATTATTAGATAGATTATATTCATCATCCTTAAATCAGAAATATCAGAAAACAATCACTGTATGCCAATTACCTCAATACTCCTCAAGAGAAATATACTACAACTACACTTCATGACACCTATTGAGGTCAATGCTGTTTTAGTTCCCATGTTTTCTGATCAGTGAACACAAAGAATCAATTTTAAACTAAGTATGAATAAAACAAAAACAAATTATAAATATAAAAACATAATACCTCTTTATATGTAATCAAATAAAAACAATTGCTGATTATGAAATAATTATATTAACACATAGGTGATCATACAAGATTTTAAACATTGAGAATACTATTGAACAACGAACACTAAAAGGCAGCAATCTTTGGCAAAAGTATAGTGCTGTGGCCATGCTAGAGTCTGAGGTTGGTCCATTCACAGTTGTCCCCAGGTAAGAAACTATTATTTGAGAAGGTACTACCCATGTGAGGAAGAATAACAGTAAACCAGACATGTAACCACGGAATAGGTCAGCACTTTAATAAACTGTCAATATTTACTAGTAAAATGAAAGAACTACATTACAAAAATAAATCATTCCCTTTAAAATGATCTGCAATTTTAATAACCATCTAATTGCATCAGGAAAATAAAATATTGAAGATTAATGTAAAAATTCTTTGGGGAAAAATATCCAGCAATTACATTATTAAACATAAAGAGGTTTTGCTGCTCAAAGTAAACCACAGACAAATAAAAAAAAAAAAGTAATCAGTCTTGCAAAAATAGCTGTAAATAGTCACTGAATACAAAGACATCATATAAAATGGAAAATGTACAAAATTCTTTACTGATTTTTTCTGAAGATAATAAATGCATAGACAAAATTTAAAGGGAGCTTCCCAACCTGATTTCTTTGAATTTAAATAATTTTAAACATTTTCAAATCTGATGGATCACATTTTAGAGAGTTTGGTTAGTAGATGTTTTTATTCTTGAGCAAAAGAAGGTGTTGCAAGGAGGAGAATTTGATAGCCTACTTTCTTTGTGCTTTTAATAGTCTACAATCCAGGAGAACTAAGTCATCCTGCAAATACTAGGAAAACTGTTGTATTTATTGCTGCATTAAGTGTTAACAGAAGTGTGAATTAAAACAAACAAAATCCTATTCAAAATAGTTTAAGCAAAGATTTTATCTTCAGATACAGGATATTCAAGATTCAGACAGAAATATGCTTTTCATCTTGACAATGTACCTTTAAAATCTTCTGTTCTCCTGTTATTTGCAGCTCAATCCCACAATCCTTAATCTTTGTAAATAGTTCCATTAAAATCAATGGCGATATGGAAAGTTCTATATAATTACATTCCAAATTACTAATATTGTTTATTCATTTATCTGCCCCAAATTCAGACCAATCATCTTACAAGTTTCTTATCTTAAACGACTGGTATTGCTAATTCTTGAAGTCAGTCAAAAACCCTTCTAAAAAGTATTTTACTTCTTTGTTTCAGGGTTGTAGTAATATTCCATTTCCTAAACCAGAATCACACACAACAAACAAAATAGCCTGTTAAACGTCCTGCTAATTAAAAAAAAAAAAAAAGGTGTGCGCTACATGTATGCAGACCTGTATTCAAGAAACCATACATTAAAACTTCTCATTTTACCCGTTTAATGTCTGCCCTACATTTCGCAATCATTAAAAAGTTTTTGTGAAAGATGCCATGTGAAAACATTAAACTGATTTGGATTCACACAGAACTGCTATTAAAGAAATGTTTTTTAATTAACACAAAAACAAACAATGAAGCAGGCAAACAAAACATGTTTATCACAGCCAAAGGAGACTTTAATCACTGTACTGGAGAGCTATTTTGTGAAATCGTAACTTTTTGACCAACTTAATTTGCACGTATTTAAGGACCATATTACGCCCCCTAATCTGTAAACTGTGCAGCCCCCCTCGTTTGAACGGGGGCTCAGGTACCTCGCCTTCCCCCTACGCCCCTTTTCCCCAGGCGCCACGTCAGGCAGGTAGAGCTCCTGCCCAGGAAAAGGTGGCAGATGGGAACGGACTGCGCAAGGAGGGCTCCCATCCTCTGCCTTGCCAGCACAAACATACAATACGGTGGTTAAAAAGTTTTTCAGAGTATTTCCCTATACCTAGGATATCCTATTAGCCCTGCTAGGAATCGAAAGCCTCCGTATAGGTGGCCCTGACTTTCTCTGGGTTTCTGAACAGTTGTTCAGGATCCCAAGGCGTTTTTCACTGCAACAGTGAACTTCATTCCCCTTAAGCAGAACCTGCGTGCGCACATGGCGACAGGTCTTATTCACATTGGGAGCATTTCACGTATTTCTTCTAAGACTCTTTCCTCCTTTGATGGAATGATTAGGGACTAAGCAGTTTTTTAATAGGAAAATTAAAAACACCTCATCAGACCAAGAGCTTTGCATCAAAGCAGCCTGGCAGATTAGTGGTCAGCTGAATTTAGCTGTGTAAGACATTAGATGTTACACATTCACAGTGCCAAAAAATTAGCATCTTGTCTAAAGTATATGAAGATACATAAATATCAAGTTCATGCATACACATCATATTAAATTGTATGATTTTAAGGACCTTGAAGGGAACAAATCAGGTCATTATATGGCCCTCAAAGTTTTGAGCACAATAAAACACACTTACAAAAGCAAAGGGCATAAACTGAATACTCCTAGTAAGAACTTTTATACGATCGGTTAAAAATACGCTCCTAACTCACGCAGATGCTGTCCAATTTACTGAACAGGTTTCACAGGTCAGTGGGACCGCCTCCCAAGAGAAAATGTAGTACAATTTGGCCCATCTGCATTGTAATATCCACAAGAAAAGAAGGATGAAGTGGTTTAAAATTACAGAAGGAAATTCGAATCATTCTCAAACTTCAGTTCACCTGATTTACTGACTATATTTGGGGGGGGGGGGAGCAAACTGGTCTGCAAATACTACTTAGGTGTTATTTCACTTTAGTGTCAGCAATGGCTAATTCTCAAAATATGCAACCTTTCTGTCTTACAGTAGGTAATTAAACAGTGCAAGATACCAATATATATCTAAACGTTAAATATTGGGAGTTTTTAAGGGTCTAATCCAAAGTCTGCAGAAGTCAGCTTGGGTCTTCCTAGTAAGTACATTCTGGATTAAAAACTTTATATATATATTTTTATATTTCCAATATAATGAGTCAAAAATATTCAAAAATTACTACACATGTTCAGCAGAGGTTTTTTAAAATCCCATATTTCTACCAATATTGTATTATTAAAAACAGCATTATTAAAAACCTGTAAAGGCAACCAAGATTTTGATTACTAGCTTGCAAAATACAGTTGTAAAGTAAAACAGTTTTAAAATTATAGCACAGGTGCACTATTTATTTTAAAGACACCTGTAGTTTGAAAACAACCAACTTCATGTGTATTCTAGTCTGCTAAAATACACAAGCACTGTCACTTTTATGCTCAATTTCAGTCCAGGGATTATTTTGGTACATTTATTTATATACCCATAAACAAAGAAAATTATAACACAAATGTTAAAGTAGCCTCAAGTGGCACTATAATAAAAGCAACTCAGGAAAAAAAATCCCTCAAACCTGTATACCTATAAATTACCATGACTAATTAGAAAAGGACCTCTGTGGGAACAGATAACTTTGATGGGAAAGCTGCTGTCAGCTATGTTCATGAAAAGTACTCATGAGTGTAATTACAACATCAGTGTTTTCTAACACAGTATCATAAACTCCATCATACACATGGAATATACATTTTGTAAACAAATCACACATTCCAAATACTGATTGTACATACATTTACTCAGATACCCCCTGAAAGCAAAACAGAACTTCCCAATTAAGTGGAGTGAATGGGATTTGGCTTAAAGGCATATCATTATTTCATATAATAAAGAAAAATATTATCAAAAATAAAAGGAAACCACTAAAAATCCTCTAATAATAAGAACACAACTGTGATTTTAATCAAGTACGTTAAAAATAAATGATCTAGCTATATTTCCACATTTAATCAGTTCACTTTTCACTGAAGTTAATGAACTTGTCTTCCACAAGTATGTTGCTTTATGCAGATACTGAGAAAATATATAGAAAATGTCACAAAGGACTGATGAAAGGAATTGAGAACATCTTAAAATGCTAGGAGATATTTAAAATAAGCAGCTGCCTCAACAGTATATTTTAAAGAAAGACATTTGAAACCCAACTAAATGATTACTATATTTAAATCAATATTTTAAAAGTAAAAGTGTATAAAAATACAGTTTTAACAGGTGAAAAATACTAACATCTGATGCCATCAAAACCAACTCAAACCTTTCAACTTCCCTCCTTTGAAATACTACTCGAGCACTAAATTAGATCTTTGGAATACAAATTATCTATGTGATTTTCTTGATTGACTGTTCCCGCACTGATAAGAGAATAGAGATATTCTACCTACTCTCACACAAAAAACTTTGAATATTAAATATTTTGATGAATTCAAAAAGTTATACATATGAGATAATTAGGGAGCTACACTTCTCAGATTATCAAATATACAACTGATTTCACTATAGCTTTCACCTATCTACTGAGAAGATACACCAAATTATTATGAACTTGCCCTATAAATTACTTATTTCTGTTCTGGAGCAATAAGAAACATGCATTATTGTCACAATCCTTTTTGTTAAAACAAAAAATACTGTTTAAACCAGCAATTCAATACATTTGAATACCACAGCTTACTTATTACAAGAGAGGAAAAAGACCCCCAAAACTCTTTATGTCCGATTGAGCTCAAGTGTGATCTAAAGACGATTCCTGGAACGTTCCACTTTCCAGGCTGAGCTCAGGGCCATGTGCCGGTTCCTGCATCCACATGTGCCCCCTCCGTCACCTTTTTTCTTTTCTTTGAAAAGTCACTGTGACTTTCATTCTCTCTTCCTCCCCAGAAGTTAACACCAGTATTCTGCCATTTTGCACCAGAGGCGGCTGCACTTCATTTCAGTCCACTTCTAGCCCAGTCCCAAATGCATTTCAGTCCATTGCTTTCACAGGAGACTTCATTCACATTTCTGCGACAGTAGCTCCAAACTCTTTCCTCCAATACCCTCACTCCACCCAAGCTGCTCATCCACATCCTTGACTGCCGCACCACAGCACCAGCTCTGCCCACCCTTATTTGTGGGGCCATGTGGTTTATCTGATACAAAAACTGATGCAGCTGAACAACAGAACAAGAGTTCCCCAACTGGGTTCGCCATGCAGCTGCACGAGCACTTGTGCTGGCCCAAGAGGGAGAGAGCTATAAATGCTCCTGAAGCTCCCTTAAACAGCCCTGCTGCCAAATGTAAAATGTCAACATAAAACCATTGCCTTGGACCCTCACAAAGAAGGGTGGCTGTAGGAGTCTCAACCTCCACCTGTTCACCACACTGCTACTGCAAAGACAACTCAGCTGCTTGCAGAGCAGCTGCTGAGCTGCTTTGCATGTTAAGAAAAATCAAAATCACTGCCACTTTTCTTTAATACAGGTGACTTGCAGCAGTTTCTGCAGCTGCTCCGCAAGCAGCTGAGCCATCTCTGGACTCTAGCCTTCTCCCAAGCGGAGTTAGCCCTCCCCCCAAATCAAGACCAGCCAAAATAATCTGAGGAAGAGCCAGGACACCAGTTTCTCCAACTAAATAAGATCAAGCAATCAAAAGCACTTCCCCACCCTCCATGCAGAGGTGTTTACTGATACTCTTCTAATATAAAAGCAATCTAAGGATCCATTGCCTTTGCCAGTGATATTTAGCAGGCAAACACTTCTAGTCCAGACCTGTCCTGTGTAATTGTCCCTTGAAAAGAGCTAAGTATCAGTCATAGCTTTCAGCTGATTTAACGAAAGAAAAAACAAAATCATAAAAATACCTCTATTCTTTAGGTTCATTTAAGACACATCATCAATGGTGTTTACCCTCTTTGTTTCTAGGTTCCTCAGATCATCTTTAGGTGAAACCTTTCCACGCACTTTTATATACTTTTGTAAACCTTCACAGGCCTGCTTTTGCTTCTATTGATGTCAGGAGGGAGAGATGACAGGCCCTTACTAAGACGGGTTACATATAGGAAGACAAATTAAACCATATTTGGATGGGTGTATATTTTATGGAGTGTCTACAATAAAACTCTGAACAGGTCTAGATACTTACTATCTCAGTGATCTAGTTGCAAACTAAGACAAGCAACAATAGCAACATTTTTTTCCAATTTGACAATTCATTTCCTCTTAGCTTAGGTTCATATATCTGCTTTGATATCTTCTGTTTGTGCCCCAGACAAAATATCCTCTTCCTTCCAACATCCCAAGCCCTGTGCACAACTTCCTTAGTTTTGGAAAAAAGGAGGATAGCATGCTCTGGAAAGGGTTTACTTACTCCTCTGCCAAAGAGAAAAATCTCTCTAAAGACAAAATAGTCCCATTACAGACTTCTGTCTTTGGAACTTCTGTGATTTTCGCTTGTAAACATTAAATATTTAAACTTACCTAGCAAAATCTGAGCTGAATCAACACTGTTTAGGTTTAATCGGACTTCTCATTCACTTAAATACTGCTAAATACTGTCTATAAACTAAAAATGCACTGTAATGTTGGCTTTAGATGTAAACAGATTAAATCTGAAATATATTTATCACAGATGACAACTCAGTAAATTAAATTCCAAAAGACAAGTTGCTTCAGTCAACTATCCAAAACCTTTAAGTTTTTTTGTCATCTGTCTCTGTGTCCATAGGAAGGGCCTGAAATTTAGGACTTGGTCTAATTAGTAGCCAGAATTAAAAAACAAACAAACAAAACAAAACAAGGCTGCACTGCTCCACATCACAAATTTATGGTTCCCACAATTTAAAGTCAGCTTTCTCTGTGTGCACAACTGCTGCAGGTCTGAGCTTGGCTTGGGACCTCCATCAGATTACTCATTATAGATCTTATATGAATCGGGGTTGCTGAACAGTCTGTGACACCCATGTCTTTATGTATGTGTGATCCCCACCAGATCTCTTGCGCACGTGCTTCACTGTGGACACATGTTTATTTCACGTTCGCTTCCTTCCTCAGCTTTCCTCTCTAAATCCTGCTGGCCACTTTTGCTTTGATTAGGACCGGGCTTTCCTTGGTCCCCATCAGAAGACAAGGGAGGCAGGTTTGGAATAGCATATTCTGCATGGAGACTTCTGTACTTCAAAGTGGCATTGCTAGGTTGCATTCAACAACAAAGAACAATCCAGTATTGATCCCACTTGCTTGCCCAGAACTTCCAGTCACCCTGAGCAATTAAGCAGGTTTTACAGGCTTCTAGCATAGTAATAGTGAAATGGAAAATCTGTACTAATGAATGAATCATCCTTGTACAAGCATAGGATCCTATGTCTCATAATATTAGAGACAGTCTGTATTCAATGGATCACATCGTGCCCAGTCTGGTGTATCTTACAACTATGACTAAGTAGGACTTTAAAGATTAGGCATCTTATTCAGCATCAGAAAGGATGGCCAGCCAAATTACAGGAAAAAACATTTCAGACGCTGCATATGTATTTAATTTCCTATTTAATTCTTCTGCCTGTTTACAATCATAACTGAATACTCTCAGAAATTTTCCTCTTCCCTCTTTTCTAAGTATTTGCAACAACCAACAAATAGGAGCAAAGTTTATAAAACAAATGATTGTCAATGCAGAAAGATTCACTGGAAGAAAAAAAAGGATGTCTTCCACTTTTGATCAAGTCTTGTAACAACAGTAACTTGTAGTAACTGTACTTGCAATAACGGAAAGAAAGTTCAGATGAAAGTGAAAAATTTTAAACCGACCATGTTCCTTTTAATGGGAAAACAAAATATACCAGGTCCTGCATGCTGCTCCTCCCTTCCTTCCTCTCCCAACCTCATAAAAGAGGATCCCAAGGAAAGATCATGTTTAAGGTCCCAGTTCAGAAATCCTTAAATCAAGCTCTTAACACAATGAGAATTTTGGACTATAAAGCCAGGTGGATGTCTTCTAAACTGAACAATCCATCATCTCTCAGAAGCAGAACAAAAAATTATAACCTTTGTTATTCACAAAGGTGGATTTAAACGCACCTAGCACCCTACCCTTCATTACCATCTTTGACATCTGAGCTTCATGCCAGGCGCAGGGAAATTAAACACTTTTCCAATATAATCAATACAAAATGTAAGCAAAAAAAGAATCCACAGTGTTTACGCTGTAGTGCCAGCATCTAAAAAAGTTGAATTCAGAGTAGTGTATACAATTTTGAATAGGTAGTTAAACAAACAATAAACCATTCTTTTTCTGATTCTCTCAGGGATCAAACTCTTCTCTTAGTTCACAGCAATGAACATCTTTTTTCCATGTGCATCAGAAGAGGCTTCACTCATCTCACCTCAGCAGTCTCAGTTTTATCCTTTAACAAATGCATAGTTCAGTAAATAATCTTTAATGAGAACAGTTCACACGTAACTAAGGGCAGAATCCAGATGATAGAAGATATATTATACATTCTATGTTAACCAATTAACAATGCAAGCAACAATACCGAGCCTAATTCATTGAGGTGCACGTTCACTGGATTTAGCAGTGTTACACAAGACTGACTTTGCCAGCGTTCATTTTTATGTAGAAGAAACACAACGGACCAGTCACATTACTGCATTTGACATGGCAGGGTTCAGAAAAATTAAATAATTTTTAGGATTTGTAATTTTTATATGACACTGAACAGTTCTAACAGGTGAATTAAAGATATAAACTGTATCAGAATAAAGCTAAGAAAGGACAAGAGTGTAAATGTTTTCAAATGCACCCTATTTACATTGCACAAACACACAGGGATGCACATAAATTATCACTGACATGTTTCTATCTGAAATAAAGCGTCTAGCTCTAGGTACCTCATTACCAGAAAGGTAACAACCAACTAAAGGTAGTTCAGAGAATATCAAAGTGATTAGCACTGAAGGGAGGAGTTGAAAGGTAGGGTTTTAAAGCCTCAATACTGCAGCTATTTCATGAACAGAATTTTCATTGGATAAGGAAGAAGAGGGGTTCAAACACAAGTATCGTCCTCTAAAAATATGTCAATGTATACAATTAGTGAAGAACTGATTTAAGAAAAACATTACTATAATCCTTAAACTACCAAGAGAAACTCTGAAAAGAAAGAAAAATTATACACTGCAAGTTCAGAAAACTAGGCATAACGAGCTTAAACTATTACAGGAATTTTCACTCACTATCTAAAAAGTTTTTTGCTCATAGCAAGATTTCAAACTTGGCACAACCTCACCAAGCAGAGAAGGTAAGGTCAGGCAGTATAACTATTATTAGGATTCAAGCTACCTTTGACAGGACTTGGACTAGAAAACATAGTAGCTTCCTCCTCCACTTAACTATCTGAATCTATATGATTTCAGTAGCTACATACATTGCGGAGTGGGTGAATGCACACTACACTACGTGCACACACTTTAACAACCATTTTCAAAGCAGTTCTAAACAGCAATATTTTGTTCTGACAGATTAATAAACTGATGTCTTTGCCTCAAAGGGACTTTTCACATAATTAAATTTTTCAAATGCATAAAACTATTAAGAACAGGGTGTAATCACTTGTTCAAGCAATAGACTGTTTCTAAAAGCATGACCCCCCCTCCTTTAAATAACATTACTGATTTAAAGATATTTTTACGCTCTGGCTGCCACTGTTACCTCTGCTCAGCTAGTCAGCTAACACAAAGCATTACATATAGCAATATAAATTATCTAAAATGTACTCTGAACCAAAATAGATTCAGCTTCTCCCCATTACATTAAACAGAAAAATTCTATTTTTGACTGATGGAAAGAAGATTAATGTCACCATGAAGCTTATGTGTATCCTAGATTTCAGCAGAAAGAAAAAGGTGAGAAACATAACGTATTTTCTTTGTTGCAGGAGCAATCCATTGCGGAATACTAATAAATTCACTCAGTGAGACATATCTCTAAGAAATGCTCAAAATGACTGAGATGCACAGTTTATGCACAATGAAACATGCTATTTTTCATCGCTTTTTACACCAGCACATCTTAGAAACCCTAAGAATACTGATAAACTGCAGATTAGTAAAGTATAAACAAGCATACACGTTTCTAACATCTTCTTGTAGGAGACAAAACTGAATACAGACTTCCAAATGCACCACATCCTTTTTATTATTTTCTATTAATAGTTTTCATTACGGAACAACACTACCTGATAGTTCAACACTTCTCTATTTAATCAGCTCTAAGAAAAGCATTGTTTCCCAGGATATTTATTTATTAATAACACTGGTATGCTTCAAGTATTTTTCTTCTAATATTTGAGGAGCAAAGAGAATAAAGAGTACTAAGAGAAAATTAGATGAAGAAAAGGTTTTCTTTCATCTATGAAGTAAATTTCTAGGACGGTAAAGTGCAATTTAATGACTTAAAAAGGTGCAAAGAGGGGAAGAAAGGGGTAAACAAGAGGAAAAAGTACTACTACTTGGTAAGTATTTCATTAATTCAGTTCTAAAAAGTAGTAGCAGCAAAGAGGGGGGCACCTCACATGTCAGTACAAAGCACGAAGTGTGAGAATTTAAATCCTTTTGAATAGCTTTTACACGAAAAATAAATTTGTTGCTTGATTTCACACTTTGTACATAATTTCAAATGTAAACGGCTTATACTGTCCATGCTCTGGGGACGGGATACACGTAACACGGCAAGGCCAGAAATCCACTTCACCACCACCACAAGGAGCAGGGCTACGTGCCCCAGAAAGAAGCCCCGTTTCAAAGTTGTAGTCACCTTTTCATTAACCTAATGAGCAGGATATTCCTCCAAAACGCCTGGTGGAAGCTACCACAAAATAAGGCCAGGCCATCAAATGTAAACAGAAAGACAGACTCACCACACAATCATGGAACAACCCCCCCCCCACACACTTTTCATGGCAAACGTCATAGAAAATGGACAACTACGTAAAAAGTTAAGATGCCTTTTGCCTCCCTAACATGGCCCTAGCCAAACCCAAAATGGTCTCTTCACTTAGCAGATCCTGCTCTTGTGTCCTCGGAGCACCTCCACGCTTGCGAGGTGACTGGTGAAATTCAAAATAGCATTGTTGCAACTGGAGACTAACACATGGACTAGGGAAGGCGTATGCGTGCCCCTTCTTAAGGCGCCATGCTACGACTTGGGAAAAATTCCCTTCGTTTCATGATTTTATTGATTTCACGTCTGAAATTTCTTCGCATGAGGGCATTTACACAAGTTTCTGTGTTCAAAATAGGAATACTGTTTACGCAAGTGTGCTTAAAAATAAAAACAATGGCGATATGGTTTTTCTTAGCCCAACAGCCTTGCAGAGACAGTGCTTTCGGTCTCACTTCTTAATCGTTACATTTTTTCAAGGAGATTATTTCAAACAAACAAACCAACCAACCACGTAGATGCTGCAGTGCATGACCATGGGGACACTCTCAGGTCTGAATTACTGCAAAATAAGGCTATGATTATATTTTAATTTCACAAACTAATCTTAGATAAGCTTTTAAAAAGCAATCCGAGGTTTACATGAAAAGTGTTTAAAAATATATTCAAGTGATATTTAAATGAAAAAGGACGTTTATTTATCCTTCTCTGAGTTTAATTTTCACCATTTTCCAGGAAAAGTGATCTACGCCTGATCAGGTAACAAATGTTAGAGCTTGTTAAAAAGAAAGATGTGGCATTTAAAAATAAGCATAAACCACAGGGAGAGTTCCTAACTGCGCAGTAAGATACGGAGAAACAACATTATCCTTTTGCACAAGTCTCCAGCCAGAGACTGAGCACAATCTAACAACCGTATTTACTCAGATCGGATGCTGCCACCAAAACCTCTACCTACGGCTACCTTTTAATTACAGATGTACTTAAATATCGAGGAAAACCAGGTAACTTCACATGAAACTGGAATCCCACTGAGCCCAACCGAATGTGGCAGGCAGAGATGGAAGACAAAAATGGGTCTTACTTGGTGTACAAAGACATCAACTGGAGACTCCAAGGGGCTTCCCTCTCGATTGCTCATGGAGATGAACCCGAACCCCATCCTCACATTGAACCATTTGCAATGGCCTGTCCCGTGCAAAACCTGGGATTCCTCCTCTTCCTCCTGCTCCGGCAACTTCCCGGGCTCGTCTCCACCTTTACTCGCCCCTGCTAAGGAAGAGGGAAAGGCCGGGGGGGGGGGGGGACAGAGAAAAGGAAAGGAGGGGGGGACAAGATGCAAAGCAAAGAGTTAAATTACGGTAATATCCTTTTGCCACCGTAGAAAGGCCTTGCTGCAGAAGAAACACAAAAATAGAAAGCAAGTAAAACAAACCCAAATTGCGAAAACAGCTTTCCCCCCCCGCCCCACTTTTACCCCAAATCCTAAAATAAGCAACCTTCTCCTTAAAATGCGTCAAAAAATAAAATCTCCAGAGGTTACAGAGAGGAAGCCCAGCGTACAGAGGCTCTCTCCCTCTCTTTGCACAGCCCACGTTTCTGTACATACGTGTATTTTTTCCATTTAACTCCATCTTTCAGCCACATTACAGCACAGAACGCAATACTTTACTTGAATATTGCTGGTTTAAGACCGATCCCATTTCCCAAGAGAAATTCTCAGCCAAATTAGTCTCTCCGTGCAAGGCGCGGGACCGGGGGCGAAGGGGGAGGCTGGGCGAGGAGGGGTGGAAGAGAGAGAATAAACAAAAATGGGCAAATTGCACAACAACTGGCTATTGCACATGCCGCGCTGAAACCACTATTTTCCAGCGTGCATCCATCCCTCCTTGGAATGAAGTTTCGATTAAAGTTGGGGGGACAGGTGTACCGCCGTTTTCTCATCCCACCGCTGAAACTGCGCTTAATCAAACAGGAACAATTCAAACAATAGCCCCCTGAAAGCTTTTCAAGTTCTGAATCGGGGTGGGCGGTACGGAACAGTTTTTGAGATCTGCAACAATAGGTTTGCAGAAAGCCCCCTCGCGCGAGGTGATAAAAAAAGGGTAATGCATAGTTGGGTTAAAAGGGGGGTGGGGGGAGACGGGAGAGAGAAAAGGAGAGAGCAAGCGAGCGAGCGAAAATCATAGTAAAACAATAGAAAAAGAAAATTAACCTTCGGCCATGTTGCCCCACGGGCCCTCTGCTCCAAACTCGTGAGACGAAAACTTTCCCTTTGGATCGAAGTGGTCTTCTGCATTAATCTAACATCCTGATTTTGAACGATCACAAATTTAGCTCGCATGGTCTAATGTGCTTTCCCTCTTTTGATTTTTCCCCGTCTCTCGCGCTCCGTTTCTGGCCCCCTGCGCACACGTGACTTTGTCAATTACATGCTTTCTTGCTACTAATTTCGCATCGGATCCTTAAGGGGTTGGCAGGAGGCAGGAGTAGCCAATCGCCATTTCAACCACGCTGACACACCGAAATAATTTATGAATGAACAAGAAATTTCAGGCGCTGCTTTTTTTCGGCAGCTAATCTGCACGCGCCTTTACGGGAAACCGCGCTGACGTATTTCGGGGTTTCTGTAGCCCTGTGCGCGCACCGCCGTGCAGGAAGATGCGCCTATTTACACCTCTCGCATTACAGTACATTCAGGCAGAGGCGGGCAGGCGGCGGGGGCTACGAGGACGCGCGCATGCACCAACGAGCGTAAGCCGGTCACAGACGCGATGCGCAAATGCTGCGCACATGCGCTAGGTGCGCCGGGGACACCCGGGCCAGCACGTGCTGCCGGCTGCGCGCGGGACGCGCTGATTCCCAACGCGGCCGCCGCCTCCACCTGCGGAAGGCGGCTACGCGGCGTTTGCGCCCGCCGGCACCTGACCGCGCCCGCCCGGCCCCGCGGGAGCGGGAGCGGCGGCGCCGCCTGCGCGGGCGCGCAGCGCGGGCGCCGCCGCCCTCGGCGCGCGCAGGGGCCTGGCGCTGCCGAGCCCGCGCGCAAGTTAAAAGCGCAGCGGAAACACGGTATCACCTTGATACAGCCGCGAATGCGCCGGGGTTTAGCGTTTCAAAACATTTCTGGAGGGGGATGGGGCGAGGAATTGTACTTCACAGGTTTCTCCGCCATCTCTTTCCGGGGGAGGGGATGTGATTAATGACTTCCTAAATAAGAGCCCAGTTTTCAAGCCTGGTATTAGAGTGAGCCTCAATCAGCAGCGATTGTTCCCCGGGAGCGCGGTGGAGAGGGAGGAGGAGGGGAGGGGGTGGTGATGGAGGAGGAGGAGGAGGAGGAGGAGGAGGAGGAGGAGGAGGAGGAGGAGGAGGAGGAGGAGGAGGAGGACTGACGGAGAAAAGGATTTGCTAGTAAAGGAGGAAGGCGGAAAAAAAAAGAGCCAGAGGAAGAAGACAAAGAGAAGAAGAATAATGCTGATGGGCGATTGCGGTTTCAAACCTTCGCTGCTAGCGGGTGGGGGATGCAACCCGGGAAAGAAGCGCGTCGTACGTAACTGGCTTGATAAGAGCCTGGGCAGACCCCTCACACATGCACTGCGCCTGCACCCTCACAGGTACACAGCTGCAAACTGTGGAAACTCGCGAGCCCTTCCCGTTGTTGCCTCTACGGCCAAGCGCGTTTTAAGGAGTAAATTTTAAGGGCTTAAAAAACCCCAACCCGTCTTTTCTCAAGTAAAGGTACAGATAAAATTATGAAAACAACGTTTTTGCCTTTTCAGCTCTGATCACCTACTCACATACAACCTCACTTCACATCCAGTGTTGTATAACCTTTAAACGTTACCTATAACTTGTTAAAGTCTGAGCTCAATTATTTTCTTATTAAAATCTCTTCCTTCTCTTCCCCCTCCCCCCCGGCATCCTCTCTTCTCTCATGGACACACACCCACCCACTAATAAAAGCCAAAGCAGCAAACTGATCCGTGCAGAACTTGAATAGATGGGTTTTATGAATTTGCAAAGCACTTGCTGTTGTTTTGGAAGTGGCGTCGATCAGTCTGCCCAATTAAGGGGGACGCCTTTGCCCCGATGGGCCTGTTTACTCCTGTTGTTGCCTTTCAGGAAAGCGTAAATTCCTGTGCTCTCTTCTAATTTGTGTGTGAAATACCCTGGTGCTCAGTTTGATCGTTTGGCAGAAAGAAGCGAGGGTGGGCAAAAGTGTAAAAATACAAGCAATCTGGCAAGTGGAGCAGAAGCTTTAAATCCTGAAATTCCTTTGCAGTCTTCAACCGTAAATTTCCTATAGGTTATTTCAACAGTGGAGGTCGACTTCCTACACTGACCTGCCTTACGCATTCGTGCAATATACCATTTCTCTTTGCTTGTAGCCTCCCTTCCCCCTTTACAATAGTGATTATTTTACAAGATTAAATCACCAGTAATTTTATATGCTTGGATGTTATGACCGTGACGATTTCTAATATATAATAAATATGTGAGTTTTAACATAGGTGAAAGCTCAGCTTTGAACAAAATTAAGGCTACCCGAAGAAAAAAAATGGTTACAATACTTATGTGAAGTGCCTAAAACTCCCTTTCTTGCAGTAGAGCAGGGCATATTTATCCATTGTTGGTTTTTTCCACCCCACCCTTCAAAAGGCAGAAAATACTGTGTTTCATAGTTTTAAAGTCTTTATTTGTTCAGATTGATTTCTTGTAACAACATTTGGTATAAAAATTCCTTGGAGACTAGAATATTGGTTAACGGGGCCAAATAAATTGATTGAGTTCATTAAATGGAAAAAATGTCTTTTGTTAGCAATTTTGATTTGAATTAAAATTCAATATGATATGATGTTTTTCAAGGAATAAATGTAAGACTACAAAATGGGAAATATTTTTAATGCAAATATACTAGTTGCAAAGTATTTCCTACATTGCAAAATAAATGCAGATTTTGTAAAATGGAAAAGGAGGGGAGGGAAATTTGCAAAGGTTCTTTACGGAGATTTGCAGGCCTCCAGTATTAGTGGTATTAAGGTTGGGGTCACTGGACTGGTCACTGGTGTCAGATGTTATCGACTCATTCATTTCCTGCAAGGGACATCATCCTTTCAAGTTTTGTGGAAGGTAGAGAGCTGTTGCCAGCTGGGAACTCTCCGAAAGAAAAGAGAAAGGAAAAAAAACAAAAAGAAAGAACAGAACCCCAACCACCATCACCCTTCCAAAATTCATTCACAAAGAATCGGCCATAAATACTTGGGGGTAGGGGTGGAAGGGCCAAAAAGATAGAGGGGGGAAAAATCCTACAGAACAAGCCAGGTAGGGGAAAATTAGTTTAATATATATTTCGTATGTAGAAAATCCTATTTGTACATCTCTCTAAATAGATGCTAACTTCGGTAAATAATAGGAAGGTGGATCACTGTACAGAAGCACAATAAAGGTCCCTCGAAACTATGAAACCAAGACCTGTGCTATTGCTTTCCCAATCTGTCGCCTTCCTAAAACTTTTCAGGTCCCGACTGCGATCCCCAGCGAGAAACCAAACCAACCTCCCGCATCTGCGCCCGAAGGCGCGTTTCGCCCCGACAGCAGAGCTCGGGGGGCGCCACCACCGCCCACCTCCGCGCCCCGCTCGTGCTCCCGGCAGGCGGCAACAGCCGCGGCGGGCGCCGCGCAGCGCCGGGCGCGGAGCCGGCACGGCCGCTGCCCCCGCGCTGGCTGCTGGCGCCGCGGCCCGACGCAGAGCCGCCAGACCCGGCGGCCCCCGCGCCCTACTTGCGCTGAGCGAAACGAAACGTCCGCGGTGTTTCCGCGGCGGTTTCTATTAAAACCAGCCACGGCGGAGCGCTTCCTACCGCGGGGGAGGGGAAGGCCTGCCGCCGCGGGTCGCAGCCCCCCCCTCCACCACCGAGGCAGGTTTGGGAAAGCGCCCCCCGCGGCGGGTCGGGTCGCCTGGCTGCTCGCTGCCTCCGGCCGCAGGCAGAGCCCCGCCGCTGCCTCCCCGCGCCGGCCCCGAACCGGTGTCCCCGGCGCGGCGACATCGCCAGGCGGGAGGGGTCCCCCGGGCTCCCGGCAGCCCCCCCCCCCCCCGGCAGCCCTTCGAGCCACGCTTGTTGCGCACGGGCGGGCGAGGGCCAGCAGGACCTCGGTGACTCCCGTGCGTTTAACGCCCCCCTCGAGTCGTTATTTTCTGTCCCCTGCGTTGTGTGTGCGCGGCTCTCCCGAGGCGGCCGGGGCGGGAAGTCCGCGGGGATGGGTCCGACCTCGCGTAGCGCGCCACAGGAGTTAGAGGGTGGGATGGGGGCGCGGGGGGGGGGGGGGGGGGAGAAAAAACTCTCCTGAGGCAGCGGCGCTTCCCGCCAAAAGCCTCTCACCTACGGTTTGGGCGCCAAAACCGCCTTCCCTTTCCGCCGCTGCCGCGGTTGCGCCACAGGCGCCGTGGGGAGCCCGGGCCGAGGGCAGCGCCCCCCCCCCCCGGTCAGAGCCGGGGAGCGGCCCCGCGGCCCCCCCCCCCGGGCGTTGGGCGGCCGCCCGCCCCGCGGGGAGCCGCCGCCAGCCCGCGCAACGGCGGCTCCGCCAGCGCCGCGCGGGCGGCGGCGCCTGAAGCGACGGGTCTTTCCCTGTGGTTCCCCCCCTCTGCGCAGGGCTTTGTTTTAACTTTTTTGTTCAACATTTCCAGAAAAATGCGGAGTCTTTGGGATGCAGAATGGGGCCACTTCGGACACCACGGTTTGGTCGCGTTAATTTTTTTCTCGACTTCGAGCGTCTTACCCGAGGTGCGGGAATGACGTTAAACGAACCGCTCACTTCAGATTTCCGCCAAAAAAAAGTGAATTAAGCGGACTCCGCCCCGAGTTCAACGGCCCGTTTTTCATTTTCAGAAACGCCGAGGAGCGGGCTTCACCCCGCACACGCATGCCCAGGCTATGAAGTTACCGCTTTATAGCGATGACAGCTTGTTTAACCGAACAGCGCTTTAGCCACTAGCACCCCCACCCCTCGCCGGGGTGGGAGCCCCGCAGCCCCCGCAGCACGTTTTGCGGCGCCGGCGCCACGCGCGGGGCAGCCACCCGGGCGGGCGGCGCCGAAGTTGCCGGTTTCAGGCTTTTAAGCCCGAAGCTGGAGCGTGCTGGCGAGTAACACTCCTGAACCGCGGCTGCTCCTCCCAACGTGCACGGTATTTTCAAGCGCGCATTTTGCTCCGCAGGCGGAGACGAGAAGTGCCTCGCTGAAGGGGTTACGCGGCAGCTTGCAGGAGGTGTCATTTTAATACAGGGAGTATCGTTCAAAGTAAATCCCTTAAAAATATTTTCTGTTGAAGTGCAATGCCGTGACTGTCAGTGCCTGAAAACCCTTCTTGCACGGTTTACGGTGCATTCCGTGAATTTTTGTTTGCGCTATCGATGGTCTGCGAGAGGCATTTTTAAAATATTCGAAATTGCTCTAATCCTGAATGTAATCCGAGGGCATTAGGACATCGAAAGCACTCCGGGAGCTCACTGCAGGATGTGGTCTCACGTACATTAACAGTTTTTCAGCTGTGGATTTGCAACTGATAAGGACTGCTTCCCTGGCCACATTTAAGGAGGCTCTAACCGGTCGTTTTTGGAGAAGCCCGATACGGCTAAAATCCCGCCGTCCACAAGACCCCCGTGGACGCAGACAGACGATCCGCATTCCGCTGCCCACCCAGAGCAACCCCGACGGACAGCGAACTGCAAGCCCTCGCTGCCCTGTGCCCCCAAATGCATCTGCGGGAAGGACAGCACGACGCCCAGCGTAGCCGCTTACCCCGGGCATTAAAGGCTGCGCCGGCCCCCCGCAGCCGTGCTGTCGCTCCCGGTGCCACCCCTGGCTGCTTCGCCGCGGGCGTTAAGCGCTGGCCTTAACGTGCTCGCGCGCCTCGGCGCGGGGCGATAACCCGCCCTCGCCGAGCACCCGCTGCTGCGCTTTAGCCGCCGCCGCCGCCCTGCGGGGCACGGCAGGCTGCGGGCACCGCGGCCCTGCGCGCAGGCAAACGGGAAGCGCGGTGGCCGCGGCCTCCTAGCGCGGCGCGATGAGCGCCGCCGGGGCACGGAGGGCCCGAGGGGACCCTGACGGAGCCCGCGCTGCCACCGCGCCCGGCGCCGGGTCACCGGCGCTGCGCGCCCGCCTCACGCATGCGCCGCCGCTAGCCCCCCCCCCCCCCCCCCCCGGGGTAACGGCCGCGGGTGCAGCCCGAGCCGCCCGCCGCCCCGGGCTGAGGCGGCCGTTGGGCGGCGGTGGAGAGGATCGGGCAGGCTGGCGTTGCCGCCGTTGGGGTGCGTTAAATATGCATGTATATGTGTGCACGCGAGTCTTGATTACAGAGCACTGCTTCGTTATAACGCCTCACCAGCGTCTGTAAAAGTATGAAGAAAATAACTCGGGGAATTCAAATTTACCCCGCGACTGTGATGTTTATGGCCATCTATAAATATACTTTTCTGATAGATCAAGAACCGTTTTAAAAACATTGTGCTCATACGGTTTACAATATATATTTAACAGTGGGCCACCGTCACTAAGCGTTTCTTATATAATTATCTTTATTTCTTTTGCAGAAGAACAACACTTAAAATTCATCAAGCAAGAACTTTTGAATCTTGGGGATAAAAATTAATGGTTCCCCCTCCCCCAGAGTTCATCAGGGTGCATTCACGCTCTGAGGCAGTGGGCCAAAACTGTTACACTACCTCAGTATTATAGACTCAGCCATGTGGGACGCTATAAAAAAGACTGACCTGAGCCTGAGGAGACCTTCTTGAATGACCTCATCGTCTTCTGAGGAACCTAAAATCAGAGAGCTGGAGTCAGTACTATGTACATTGTACCAGAGTACCATATTTAATTACCTCTTCTCCAGTTTAACGGCTCATTAGAAGGCCATAAAATGCCAGGGCTTTGACTCTGTGAAGTGACCTGTAAACTTATTAACTGTTTGAGACTTACCTAGTCATCAGAACCACAATTAGATAACCAAGACATAAGGTAAAAAACAGTCTGTTCTTGAAAAAAAAGACCTCTTTAAAGGCATTGCCCCTTTCATCAATCTCTTATAAAAGCTACACAGTTGATGACGACATAGGGGAAAGACAGAGATTTGCAGGATATTGGAAGGTGTTCTTTTCCTTTATGAATATTTAATTGCAATAGGTAACTTAAGAACTGGTGACTGTTGCCTTTACTATGCTTAAATTGTGCAAGTTATCCAAATCAATCATACTTTATCTTAAAAACAATGAACGTCATTCTTAGTATTCTTTCATGATCAAATTACCAAATACTGTAACTCAGTGCCAATGTGAGTATCAACAGGAAAGTGCCTGGACTTCAATTCTGTCAGGTACAAGATTTAAGAACAGAATTTATAATTAAATTACAATATATAATTATTAAAAATACAAATTAAAAATTAAATACAAAGGATGACAGTCTCAAATAGCAAATCAGTCACAAAAATACAGATGTGTGGCTTTGTTGAAGCTAGATGGAAAGTATACTTTTGACTTAGTTGAGCAAGACCTGGCTAATTTTACTGTACGCCAATAAAAATATTGTGCAAAAACAGGGTACCACAGGCGGTAAGAGGCATGGAGCAAAAGACTTTGTTTTCAGAGTAACCTAGTTACTTAGGCTGTCCAGCTTGTTTTAAGAAATGAAAGATGAAGAGACAGGAGCATGCATAAACTCACCTGCTACAAGCCTGTCCTCTTTTGTCTCCCTCTACTGCCTTTTGAACAATCTATTTTAATTAAAACCCATCCAAAGCACACAACGCACAGCATTATCCTTCCTTGCGGATGTAAGCCTTATTCTTCTCTTTTAGAGTAAACTGCGATTTGTTTTTTTCCAATTTCAGAGCATGTCCTGACTGGTTACTCTGCTCTCTTCCTAAAAATGGGATATTCTGTTAGCAGTGAGCAAATCCAGAAGATGAATGGCCAAAGACAAGTGAGAATCAAATGTCTCTAACTTCCTTATTCCCTACAGTTATCCCCAGTCCTTTACAACACCAGCAATTGGAAGAGGGGATGGTACAATCTCTCCTTTCAGTGCAATAACACTAGTAGGCAGATTCAGTTTCTCTTTTGTAATAACTAAGTTATTCACTAGAATCGTGTGGACTTTTGCCTTGCATTAAACCTAACCCTTCTTTTACACCTTCAAGCATTGAAGCCCAATCTCTGTGTCCGCTTCTCTGTTCTGCCAACCTGTGGCTGTGTGGCTTTTGTATCTTTTGGATTTACTTGCATTATTTATGTAGCATAATGAAATATGCAAGCATACAGTAAAGGATCCGTTCCTGGCTTTGACATGTAGTCCGCTTCAGTTTATGAAGGGATTAAAAATAAATACTTGGGGGAGTGGTGTTAGGACCCAAAGGGGGAAAGTAGTTTTTAAAAACTGTAGCAGAAAACAGCACAAACTGAAGCTATTTTTGTTTCTAACATTATCATTTCATAAAATACTTATAAACATCACCTATTTTAAAATGCCACATAAACAGACCATTAGGTAGGAGACAAAGGAATGTAATTTTTATAAAAGACTTGTTATAAATAGCTTCCTAATACGATACACAAAACTTGCCGCAAGGGACATTAGCGTAGAAAAGCCTGAACATTCTAATTCAATGAACTCATTTAAACCAGATAGTTTAAATGAGAAACTAATTGGTATGTATTTTACTGCATCCTACTGAAAGCCGTAAGAAATTAGTCACCAGCTTAAATGAAAGCAGGTTTGGGCTCTGAAATGGCTCATGGTGAACTCTCCTATACACTGTATAAAACAAAAAAAATATTTGGGGATTTATTAATTCTGAAATGGTTGTGGTAGTTACATGAACTTTATAACTGCAAATATCCACTTAAATGCTATTTAGAATTTATGTACTAGAGAGCAAGGTGTTTTTAGAGAAGCAAGTTACTTGCTTTGGAAGCAATCCTCATTTTAACTATGCATTCACAAATGCTAGAAGGGATATTGTAGCTGTGGGTGCAAAAAAATAACGCATTTGAACACCATAAGGAATCGTTGCAGGATAGGAAATCAAATGAAAAGAGAGCAGTAGCACTTAAAGGCTTACTAATAGATATCCAACCACAGCAATCCACTCCTTATTACAGGTAACCCATCTATAATTTAACTTAATAACTAATATAGTTTGTCTTTTGACAACTTATTATTGGTCAGTGGAAAATAACAGTAAGTTTATAGCTGATTTTGTTTTTTAAAAATCTCTTTGATGAGCAACCTTTTGAATTTCATATAATAAACTCATTAGCTTAAGCAAGTTTTCTCCCTAAAAACTCAGAAAGGTAATGTATTTGGGTAGAAGTAAAGCAGATATTTATAGTTATCCTGTTTAAATAAGTCGGAAATAAGTTAAAGATAAAATTTAAGATGTTAAACCTGCTTCTTTCACACAGATATCAGTGTCAGCTAGGGGACTGATTTCTGTCTAACTGGATACTATAAATAACATCAGAATGCTGAAGAACAAAATCCACCAATACTTTACTTTATAAGTTAGAAGAGAAATATAGTAATGCAAAGGAATGGGGGGGGGGGAATTCTAATATTAAAGAGCTCTTTTAGTTCACTCATCAGGAGTATAAACTTACAAAGATGAATGCTGCAAAGTAAATAGTAAAATTAAAAAACTGTATACAGAAGGCAAGCACAAAAAGACAAGAAAATACCAGCTTTATTTTTTTAGTATTGGTCACAATATAGTAACTAGAAAATGCATTTTATAATTAACAAACTTTGTTGTCTATGTTTTGAACCAGTCAGTAAAATTCTCCACTTTTGGTTGTAGCATTATGCACGCAATGTTTTGATTTCAAACACTATAGATGAATGTGGTTGCATGCTCTGAGTTAACTTAAGAGTACGTGCATGGATTCAATAATACAGAGTTCTAAATAATGAATTTCAGTTCCTGAGACTTTTTTGTTGTTTTAACTCTCATTCTATTTTCTTGTTTCATTCAGTAAAATATAGTTGGTTTTAAATGCATAGGAAATAAAAAAAATCAAATTTCCTAAAAACGCACTCAGGTATCAGTCTCCTTGTGTAATCACAAAAAAAACTATTGAAAGCTCTCAAAATTTTTTTCTTAGTCAAGTCATAATTTTTTCTTACTTGCTTTTCTTTCATACTTTTCTTCTTATCCTACTGTAATATTTTTCTAGCTTTTTTTTTTTTTTTTTACTAATGTGACCCAATTTCATAACTGATCTGAATTATACTAATTCCAATTTGTGATAAATAAAATAGTTTGGTAATACTGTCCAGGTATGCTTTGCTGTTATATACATAAGGAGCCTGGGCATACCTTAGTTTCTAAAAAAAATGCAGTACACTTTTTGAAAACCAGACATTCCAATTCTGTACCTTCTAAATCACTGTTCAGACTGTCATTTGATTATAGTGGGAACAGGAACAGAGAGGGGTAAAATGTGCTTCCACAGTTGTTAGGAGTCTGGTTCTTTTGGCCAATAAGAAATGAGCAATAAAATCCATGGTATCAGACTGAGAGCCAATGAAAGCCTGCCAGCTATTTAAATAGGATCAGAGTTTCTCTTGAAAATGAAATATTATTGTTTTATTAATTTTGGCAACTTTTTAGCATTAAGATGCTATTTAGGATATACGTAGGTTAAAACTTTAATAATATGTACTAAAAGAACACATTGAAAAAGATTGATTTTGATTTGAGAATCAAAATCAGACAAACCGTTTGCATTCTTGCTATATTTGATATAGTACAATCTAATTTCATACAGTCTGCATTTAGAAGTATATATTTCAAGCAACTATGATAATTATTAAAAAAGTAAAATAATTATTTATGTTTCAATGTTAGCTTTTTAAGGTTCAAATATGAAAAATTGGAAACATTTTAAAAAAACACAACACCCTTTACTACTGTTGTTTTCCTTATTTTGTTAACATTTTCAGTATTTTTTCCAGGTTTACAATTAGCATGGACATATTGAAATTGCTCCACATTGATTTACATTATGGCATTTTGTATTTTCCTAAGCAAATGAAACTGAGAGAAAGCTGCCTTCCAATTGTATTAAATTTACTTTATCTGATTTTTAAAATATTTTTAAAACTAATTAATACCATTCCTTTGTGAAACAAACAAACAAAACAAACTTTAGAAGTCACAATCCTCACAGCCTAGACAGAGCCACATATTTTCAGAGCTTGAATGCTGTTTTATTTTGTATCTATGCACAGATATGAAAAACTACATAAATCATAAGTTTTCAAGTGGAGAATCAAATCTAATTGAAAATAAAGCAGTGCTGAATGGAACACTGAAATGATATATTTTAAAGGAAAAATTAAGAAAAGGCTATTATGGCAACAGAGAGAATTAAATATTTAAGGTTTTAGTTTATGGGAAAAATGTTTTCATTCTCCATGATAACACTAAATTGAATGCATAGTGATAACATTCCTTGTAAAAAAATCATATTTTTCAATCCAAAATTTTACATGCTTTTTTCTCAATGCAAATCTAATAGATTAAAACTGTTCTATAAACAAACTGTAAGCTATATAACCTAAATGAAAATTGGAAATTATAAAAATACTCTTGCCAATTAACACTTTGATGTCATCCCATCAAAAGTGAATGCACTACCCCAAATTTTATTTGAAAAAAAAAAACCCTGATTTTATAAGAACTTTAGTACAATTTTTTCACACTTCTCCTTTCTGAGATGCTTTACATTAATATTTGTTTTTCATGGAATTTACTCTTCATCTTTGAGAAAACCATAATAGCCTTAATAGTTTTCAATATTAAAATTCCTTTTTTTCCTCGTTTATATTTCAAAACATGCTCACCAAATACTGCTATGGATCTTAAGATTTAACAAGGGATAAAGCAATCAAATCCAAATACTGTAAGTTAAAAGAATGGATCAGTGTCTGTACTTTAAACACTGATACTTTTCCCAAAAGTATGGACAGTACAGGGTGCATGATTTTTTTTTCTTTTTAACTGAAATGGACAATAGTTTCACATGACAAAGCTGGCTGAGTCACTCTTTAAAACCACTAAGCAAACAGAATAATGCAATGGTAGTTTTTATAAACTGTAGTGTAAATAAGTTTATTAATTCAAATCAGTAAAGAATAGAGAAGAACACCAGTGACATATAACAAAAACATTGCCATCTCTAAAACTAAACATAAAAATCCTTAAAATAAGTGTACACAGCAGGATTTACTTTGAAGAAGGTACAGGAGATATAATGTCAGAAAGAAAAGCAAAATCTTAGTATGTGATACAAAAATACATGCGAGGGTAGGAACTTACCTGTATTTTGTGGACACTATTTTGGGTGTTGCAATATAGCATGTAGTATATGCACTATATATTACATATAGGATATTTATTAAATACATATAGAATATTTATGAAAACATGCTTTAATATAAATGTGTTATTATTAGAAGAAACACTGAAACAATCCCTTTAAATAGTTCAGAAGAAGCCTGAATCTAATGTAGTGGAAGACTACAACACTGCATAGAATAAAATGATAATCACATTCATATGTTAAAGTCAATTTGTAGAACTCTGTATTTACTGCGCACTGACATGAAAAATGCTAACCTCTGGAAGTAGGATTTTTGGGAAGGAAAGCGATCTTCTAGAAATAATGAGTATGTACACCAGTGCCAAAATGCATGGCCCTGCAATTTAACTTTACTGAAATCATGATGTGTGTTACCAGAACAGACCTCTTTTTTTTTCACTAAGATCATTGAAAAACTAGAGAATGACTATACTCTCCTCAGTTCACAAGTACTAAATACAGACCATTGATTATTAAATGCTAAATTAAGAAACAGATTTAAATGTTTAAATTTAGACAAACCTATTTGTATATCATTAAGAATAGCACAAATTCCATCTTAAGCAGCATTCAAGGAAATAGGAAATTGTGTAAAACTACCTCTATTTCTCTGCTAAAATGGACTGGTTAAACATTACAGTCCTTGCTTTTCTGTATAATTAAGCTTTTGTTCAACCATGAAAAAACTAGAAACTGATTGCTTGAAAATGAGCTGCATGACCTTTGTCCTGGTTTGTCACCTTTGACCTTTAATTTGAAGATCCTGCATATCAATTCATTCTATTTTTAGAAGCAGAATGTTTAAAAAGTCCGTATGTTTCTAAATTTTTTTCCTTATGTACATATAACTCAAATACATTAGGCTGTTTTTCTTTACCTTTATGTATCAAAACAGAGTAGCATATTTGCTTTCTGTTATGTAACTATGTAACTGCACTTGAAACAGCCAGAGCGCAATCACAAAAAATGTACAATGTTATTTATTTATTTACTAGAGATGCCAAAGCATCCTAAGGTGAATTCAGAAAAAAATTCTTCCAGATTGCATGCCTTTCTGAATTGAACTCTTTTCAAAAAAAAGAAATGAAAAAAAAAGAAAAATAAAAGAGAGAAAGCTCATGTCTGTGTTTTGATAATGGATACCTGTTTCTACTTGGTCCTTCCCCATACTATCACTGGTTACTTTGTTCACATGCTGTTTTACACTAGTCCTTTCATAAAGGGAACCTGTGCTTAAAAAAGAGCAAATAGCAAGCTCCTATCTACTTGCTGTTTTCAACTTTATTTCCATTTTGTATAGGCAGCATTATACTTTGTAAGTCGTCTACAAAAAGATCTTCATTGCTGGAAGGGATCATTTTCAAAACAAGAAAGTGCCATAGTATTTCTGTAATTGATTTTACTACCAGCATACAATACCGAAGTAAAACAGTGTATTGTAAAAAGGCTTTTGGTGAAAGCATTTACCTACTGTGACCCCTTGTGAACGATGCAAAATATACAAGATGAATAAAATACGAAAGCAGAACTTACTACAGCTGCCCTGATATTGAACCTGCCCAGCATTGCGGGCTGTTCGCAGTTGGCGTGAGCAGCGATCAATATGGCTGTCTCGATTCAGCACTCCGGTCAGCGACACCGCGCGCCGGCAGGGCAGGGGAGGGGCGCCGCCACGCGCGCGCCCTCCTCCCGAAAGGCAGCTGCCTCCACCGGACGAACCAGTCCGGACCCGGGGCACCTCAACGGTTAACTGCACTTGAGAGCGGGGATCTTCCCGGGCTGCCCGGCAAGTCCTCAGCCTGCCTTGCGGTGCTCGGTGTTCAGACTCCTCGTTGAGGAAAAAATGGTTCCTTTACAGACTACCTCCCATCCAAACATACTGGTAGGAGTATCACTTGGTACCTTGCCTGTTCACACAATGATTGTGATATAAATCAAGCTTTTTTTAGCTGCAATTCAAACAAAATACTGCTATGGAATTTAAAAAAAAATGAAGAAAAACAAATCCTTTAACTGCTTAGGCTTTAAAATTCATTTTCGTTCCTGGGGATGGGATCTGAAACACTGTTTATGACTTACCGCTGCACACTAGCAATGGTTTACACAGCAATGACTAAGGCCTAGATAGGAGAGGGCTTCGGGTTTCTGTCTTCATTTTTTATCACTATTATTCCTTTTCTGAAGTGTTTAGTATATGCCAGCTAATGTATTTGTAGATTTAATAAAAAATGAAGTTTTGATAAAACAGATGCAGAGATATGCCCTTGAAAGGATGAATTTTAAATACAGAAACACAGGCAGGAGTTATACTACAACTGCATTTTTGTAACTATTACAGTGTAGGCATCAGTCATAGTCTCTACTTTTGCTACTACTTATATATTTTGCTTCATTACAGCAAAGGAAACTTGGCTTCCTGAAGTATTAATAATTAAGGTAATAATTTAATTCACTATTGATTCTCACTACTCTATACAGAGGGGGAAAAAATCATAAGTCTTTCACAGAACTACAGTTTAATTGCATATTTATGAATAATTTTCCCAACAAGCTTCACAGTATTGTCCTCTCTGAAGTTTTATTTTATCTTAAAACAATAAATGACTGTTGTAGCTTTGTAAAGCAAAGCATGCAGGTACCAGTCTAACAGTGAATATGTACTTATTGTATTTTAACACTGTTATAGCTAAAAGCCACTAAACCTGTAACTATATGTAACTATATTTAAACTAACTACAACCATATTAACTATAATTACTTTCATAGTATCTGATAATTGGTTCATGACAGCACATTTCATTGTGGCTGTAACCACTAACAGTGCTTGCATGCAAGATGGGAAATTCCAAAACAGGCTATATAGGTGGAAAAAACTGTAAATGGCTTTATTAAAAAGAAAAGTAGGGTTGTTTATATAAGGAAAAAGTCTAAGATCCTTAAAGAAATTGGTAGAGCATACTACTATTTCCTCCCGATCACTGTAAGAATGCCATGCACAATTTACTCACTACTACTATCTAACAACTAGGAAAACAAGCAAATGAATCAAATCTGTTTAGGTAATATGTTTATCAGATTAAAATGGATATTTTACAAACATTAAAGCAAAAGGATTTAAAATTAACACAGAGTTTTTACTGATTTATTTTAAACATGACCATTTCACATTTTGTCACAGCTTGAACAAAACATTTACCTGAGTTGTTGCATAGTTGTTTTCTTATCTTTAATTAACCTCACAGGATTTACTAACTGTTTTATCACTGAGGCTGAGGCAAGCCGCACGTGTTTAACCACAAACGCACACCAAAACACACCCAAAACACGTGAAACACAAACCAAAGCCCTGAAGTGGACGAGCCGGCCCCGCACATCCCTCCGAGCCGCCCGCCCCGGCGGCACCGCGCCGCCGCCGCGGGAACCAGACGACACAGCCCGGCGGGGCGGAGGCACGTCTCTACTTCACCTGCCCTCACTCACACCGCGTCCCGCTGGCACGGACGGCTCCCAACGCGCCGCCGGTGCGCCGCGAGCCGGCCCGGCCGTTGGGCCCCGGGGGGCCGCCGCGGCCGCGGGCTCCCGCCGACGCCGCAGGGAACCATTCAAAATGGCGGCCCCGCCGCCACTCGCATTTAAACCCCCCGCGCGCTGCAGCGGCGCCCTCGGCACGGCGGCGGCGGCAGTTACCGCGCTGCGATCAAGCACCGGTGCCCGCGGGGCGCCAGGCCGGGCGCGGCGGCCGCTTCCTCGGCTCCCCAACCGGCCTGCGGCCGAACCCATGCTGCCGCCCACCGGCTTCCCTCCTCCGCCGGCCCCTCCGCAACGGCAGCGGCGGTCGCTGTCCCCCCCCGCCCGGACCGCGCGGCTCCCCAGCCGGGCACCGCCACCCGGCGGCGGCGGCGGGGCGCGGGCCGCCCCCTGGCGTCGGGCTGCCGCACAGCCGCCCGCGGGTGCTGGCCAGCCGCCCCGCGGCACCCTCTGCCGCCGAGGCGGCGGCCCCGTCCCTTCGCGGCTTCGCTGCTGTTATCGTTATTACGAGCCACGGACGCGCAATGCCGCCGCCGCCCCTCCCCTCCGAGCGGCAGCTCAGGTGCTGCCTGCCGCGGCGGCGGCTCCCGGCGGGGCGAGCAACCGAGGTGGGGGGGGGAGGGAAAAAGAGAGAGAAAAAAAAAAGGTGTGAACCCGGAAGTACACCCGCCACGCCACCGCCGCATGGAAACACCACGCAAAAAAAAACAATAAAAAAGGTGCTTCGTCCCCGCCAAGAGCAACTTTTCCCTCAGGAACGGGGGAAAAAACATCCTTCCCCCCTCCCCCCAGCGCCTGCTGAGGCGCCCCGCGCAGGGCCCCGCGGGCGGCGGGACGCGGCAGGTGCGGCGGCGGCGGGAGGGCGAGACCCGCCGCGCAGAGTGGAGGGGGGAGCTCGCTTACCTCCCGCGCGCCATGGTCGCCGGGCTAAGCGGGCTGCGCCCGGGGCTGCCGCGGTGGCGAGGCGGCCGCCGGGGCTGGGGGCGCGGGCGGCGGGGGCTGCGGCTCCCCGAGCCGCTGGGAGGAAGGAGCGAAGACGGCGGCGAAAGGCCAGCGCTGCTCGTGCCGGGAAGGCGGCGGCAGCCGGCGAGGGAGGGAGGCAGGGAGGGAGGGGAGGCGGCGGCGGGCAGTCGCGGCCCCAGCGCTGCCTCACGCCGCAGCCGGCGCACACCTGCCCGCCGCCCTCCCCGCCGGCAGCGGGAGGGACGGAGCCGGCAGCCGCGCGCGGGGGGCGCTCGAGGGCAACCGCGGGCGGGGGCGGGGGCGGCGGGGCGGGGCGGCCCGCGGAGCCGCCCTCGCTCCCTTTTTCTCCGCCGGCCGCGGCCCGGCGCTGCCGTGATTCGGCCTTTTCCGCCCTCCCGCCGCTGTCAGGGCGCGCCCATTGCCGCCCGCCGTCCTCCAGGCTTGAGCTTGAACCGCGCTTTATATCGTTTCCACTCGCCCCCGGAGTTGCCTCACAGCCCTTCAGCCTCCGGCTCCGCTCGTCTGGGGCCTCGGAGCGGCCGAGGGGCCTGGTCCCGCCCCCTGCGCTGGGGGGTGCGTCGTCGCCCGGCAGCTGGGCAGCGTAGGCCGTGGAGGCCGCGTCCCGAAGTCCCTGCCGCGACTGCTGCACTCCCGGCCTGTGGCAGGATTTCCGCCTCTGTGATGTTCGATCGGGCTTCGCCGCTGCTAAAGTTTGACCCCTAGACGGCAGTGCGCATGGCCCCCTTGTGCTGCCACCTCGCCGCATTTGCCGCTGGCTTGTGGGGCTTCGCTCCTGCGCCTAGGCCCTCACGCTGCGTAACCCACCACATGGTTGCGGCCTGCCCTTTGCGGCTCCCACATTGTGTTTTTGGCTGCCCTGAGGCAGGCAGGTTTCTAGGGCACGTTCCTGGGCTGAGAGACTTTTAATGTCAGAGTTTCATCTTTCAAGCTTGGCCTGATTTATTCACAGAATTATTATTCACAGAATTGTTAATATACTATTAGTAGTTTATGTATCGTCATGAACACACTTTGCACAGGAGTGTTAGTGTAACGCACTGAAATGGTGGTGTTAACAAAGCTGGGGTACCTGTGGATTTGTTTCCCGTCCTTTTTCTGCCCAGCCCTTCTCCATGTAGTGCAGCAATCCCTGCTCCCTCCCACGTGCCCTACCTACAGGGGCGAGAGGGGTCCTGTAGGGCACTGGTCCCGGGGGGGTGTACGCTGACAGGCTCACCGTACCTGGGCACTGACGGGCCAGCTGGGAAGTCCAGCAATAGAGAATTGGTGAAGTCGCACTGTGATCTTTCCACTGGTGGGGGTACTGGGTGCTGATTTTCCTGATGCTTACAGGAAGTTAGTATCTTTGAGCCTTTGTACCAAATTTGGCTGAAATTGTTGAAAGGGTTCAAAAGTTATTTGGGAGTAAAGGGATGGATAGAAAATGCAATTGCAATTTCTTAAGAGGCCGAGATAAAAATGTGGCACTTGGAAAGGATGACTTTTTGAAGAACTTGGTTCCCACTCTCTAGTGAGCCCAGTTTGTGTAGGTTTCTATCGTTAGGCCTTGGTATGCCTTTCCTGAACATAATTTCCCACTCTTGGGCTTTCATTTATGTATTTCCTTTTTGGGAATCCAACAAGACTTTCAAGAATTTATCAGTGCATTCTGAATACAGTTAAGGGCCCAGCCAAGAGTATTAGTCAGTGCTGAAGTACTTACTATGTACGGCTTTTAACTTTTTCACAAAGAAAGCTTTGCACGGAGTTTTGCTATGTGATCCTGGCCTGTGTTTTAAATTAAAAGAAGCTATGTACCCTCTCAAACCTTCAAGCATTGTGCCCTACTTAACTGAAAAGGTTTTGTGATGGACAGAAAAATGTTTTCAAGACTCAGGAGAGAGTCTTGTGGAGAGAGTCACTAGATAACACAGTTGTACTTAGTCCTGGGAGTTATTTTGTTTATGTCTCCCAGGTGAGACTTAAGTAGCCACATTTTGCTAATACTGTTAATATTTGACCACATTACCTAGAATTTAGTCTGCACTCTCTCTGTGTATATACATATACATATATATATGTAAGATACTTAATGCAATATCTAGCTCTATTACCCTCATACAACTGTAACTCTATTTTGCTAATAGTTTGAGGATGCAGGATCTTTTCTGAAAAAAAAGCATGGTCTTGATTCTTAATTTTTTTTAACAAATGAGGGCAAGCTCCTTCCTGGTCTGTGGTGTTTGGGCTGAGATGTTTTTTCAGAGAGAGAAATTTACCTGCTTTTCTTTTGTGCCCTTAGTATGTGACATAATCTAATTTTTTAGCAGGTTTCTCTAAAACAAGTTATACAAGGAAAGTAAACAGAATCGAACTCTTTCAGTAAATAACTAAACTGCAAACAGTTTGAAAGAGTGTGAAAACAGTGCATTGTTTTATATTACTTTCCATTTCTCAGCTTTCATTCACTGGGCTTGCTCATAGGGTTTCTCCTGAGGATGTCGTGGAAAATCTGCCTCTTCCCATGCGGATTAAATGGTTCTATGCATTTTAATAAAGTACGGGATTGTTTCTTAGCGTGACTTATTAAAATAATGTGCCATTGCTGGTCAAAAGGAAGGGGCACTTTTGCAAAAAGAATAGTGATTGGAAACACAATTATAGTTTTCCATGCTATCTGTTCCCCTCAAAGCAAAAGCAAACGTTTGGTCTATTTGTGTTGTGCTGCTATCAGAAAATAGTTTCTGGACTAGTTCATGAGAATGTTTCATAAAATCATTCAATACAGTATTTTTCTAGTGAAGTTTACTAAAGCCTTTTCACTTTGGTAAGAAAAGAAAAGAGAAAAGAAAAAGAAAAGAGAAAAAAGAGAAGAAAAAAATCATTCAGTAAATGATGCTGTTTTCCATTTTGTAATGATGTCTCCAACAGTGGGAATTACTGAACATTTGAAGAGAATTTTTGAGATTCAAAGTAACACCTTTTTCAGCACGTTCCTGGGTTTCTCTAGCCAGTCCCAAGCTAGAGATTTTAGACCAAGAGGAGTTGCTTCTGTTCCATTCGCACTGCTACTCGGACCAGAGAGTACTTTTATTCATTTCATGTTGAAGAGTCTTCTGCACTCACTGCTTTGTGCTGCATCATGTTTCCCATCCTTCCACATTTATCCTTTTGATGTTCTATTTTGATCATACTATGTTTTCTTTCCCGCCAGTATCATCTCCAAATTGCCTGCCCCTTCATTAGTCTTGCTTTATGCCAGCTTAACGAGGGTCTGAGTAGGCACTTCTGAAGATTGTGTACAGTTTTATCTGCAACATTTTTTGTTTATGAGCTGTTATTTGTCATAGATGGGTCTGTGTCAGCTATTGCTTAAATATAGCTATTGCCTAAAATTGCCTAAAAATTTCCCATTTTAAGACTATTTTCCAGTTGCTCATATCTTTGACAAGCTACCTGTTTCGGATGAAATTTTCCATGCCTTCTGTTACAGGCTGTTTACATTTTTTCCCAGTCATTTCCAGGAGGAAGGTTAAAAAAATACCTGTTTTGTCCATGTTAAGACACTATTTTATTCAAAATGTTCTAGTGGTCCCACCATTTAGAGCAGGCACTTGAAATCTGATATGGCAGGAATATGCCTTTTGTTGTTCCTGTGAGAACACTGTCCAGATCTGGCTGAGCTATAACGCTTTGCATAATTGCAGTTGCAGATGCTGAGAGACTTTCTGAACAGCTCAAATCTACAAAGATTTGACTGTAACTCAGAATACCCAAGTCACTTCCGATGCTGGGTGCTGGAAAGCCTGTGTACACCCAGTCTTCTGAAGTGAATGGGTCCATTCCACATATTCCCCCTTCTAGTATTGTGCCTGCTCACACAGGGGCTACAGAATCACCAACAAACTTCCCATGGATGCCCTGTTTTCCCAACAGGTTCTTGTACTGCAACTGAGAACAAGGAGTTTCTCTATCTTGTCCTTTCCCTGACCCTTGCTGCTAACACCCTAGATGGATGAAGGAAGAAGCTGTCTGACTCAAATGGAAAAAAGACAAATGCCAGGCCAGGGTGAGGAAAAAACAGATTAGGAGGAAGAGCCTCCTGAGATGAGGATACGGGAGTAGAAAAGCAAAGTCTAGAAACTGGAGAGGGGAGGTTGAGACTCACTGGCCGAGAACATTTCACTTCATTTGCCAGCACAGTGTAATTCACAATTTGTGAAGTATGATTTAATGAAGACCAGGCTTGCTGTTGGCTGGAAGAGCTGTCATTTAGATCTGTGGGAAGTAGCAGCATCCAGTCCATTACGATGAGGGGCAGGGACTGGGAGTATGTGTGGAGGAGGCTGACTGCGAAACCGTGAGGGAAGAAGCATGGGAAGTTAATGGAAGAATAGGATACACTGGAAGAAAGATGAAGAGAAAAAGGAGCTTGGAGCGCAGTGGGGAAAGCAGAAAGAATTAGATACTTGATTGGAAAACGGGGACAAAAGAGTAGCCAAACAGATTCGATAAGGAGTTGTGTTAGACTGAGGCAGGGCAGGGGTCTGGCCATCTGGCTGCATGGCTGACCCTGGCTATCATCTCTGCTCACCTCGTTTGGACACCGTGGGATGGTGTCCAGGGCGGTGAGGCTGCTGCCCAGCTGGCCCTGCCGTCACCCTTGCTCCTGGCTCCCTTTTGCTTGCGGGAAGCCTACCCTCACTGCTCCCGACACTGCCGACTGCCTGTCAACCATTTACGGTGGCTTCATGCACCTTCAAACAGTGGTCTCAGGAGCACTCATGTGCAGGATTGCTCCTTCAGCTTTGAAAGCAGAGATCCAGGTATATACCCTAAAGGCTTCAAGCTTGGTGACAAATTATATGATTACCATATGATTCCATTTGACCCTCACTTCAGTTTCTTTTCTTGAAAACACAAAAAGTGTACTGTAAAACTCAATTAAAGGAAAACTACCAAAGTCACAAAGTTAAATGTTCCCTGCATGTTGGCAGCAAAACTAGTATAAAATGTGCTACAGAAGGACCCTAGTGAGGGCCTTGTTTTCTGTCTCCTGTTTTCTTTTCTCCAGAACTGCTCAGGCCTCATGAAGGTCCAAACTGTGTTCTCTTGCTTTTGCTAGTAATCGCTGCATGCATTTACAGAACTGTCTTCTTTCAGCCACTAGTCTCCTTTGCCCTTTGGGATTGTTCTAATTTTTTGATGATCCAATGAAAATGTTAGAGAAGTTTCCTATTTTTCTTGTCTTCCTCTTACATTATTTGCTTTTGCCAGTGGGGCTAAAGAAAGGAAGTGTTTTTCTTTAAGTTAGTGTGGAAAAGCTGTGCCAAAAATACGCTGCTCTACTCTATTCTGTGGCCTTGAGAAAATCATGCAGTGTTTTACGAAGTTTTAAATTTTAGTACAAGATTCTCTAGATCATTCCATTGCAAATCTAGACAGATACCTAAGCCCATGAACATTCAATATGGTAATCAAAAATATTTTATCACAAATGCCTTTTTAGACATTTATTTAATTGCAGCCAAGTCAATTGCATTTCAGTCAAGCCTTTATTCATTTCAGTTAAGCCCTTACAAAAAGCATTCTCCCAAGTCTCAACTGTTCACTTTTCCAGACCTTCATTAAAGCAATATTTACCACCTTTACAAGATTACATTTCATTCCAGATCAGTAGCTATTTTGCCTTCTTTGAATCTGGTGATCATTTCTGCCCTTGTTCAGTGAATCTGCTATGCTAATTTGAATGAAAATTGAGGTTATGCTTGTTGTTTAAGCTGGACAGAAATTGAGTTGTGGATGTCAAAAACTTGCCATGCCATCAGCTGATGATACCTTGATTGGAAAGACCAAATCAAAGAGAAAGCTGCAAATCCACTGAATCAGTGCAGATCCTGCTTTTAGCTTTCTGGAGTGAGGCCGCATCTGGAACTCCAGAAAACATGTTCTTGGCCTGTGCTTTCTTATTAATGTGAACGAGGGTGTCTTTTTAGAGCGGACCCCTTTTGTGTCACACATTCATTACTTTTACATGAAGGAGAATGGCAAAAATTTTTTCTCCTGGTAAAACAGAGTATACTGCTCTTAATCTTAAATTTCACCCATTACGTTTTGCTTCACAGTCAGAAAATCTTGTGCCTGGCTCCTCACTGCTAGTTTGCCTGTTCAGGGTTATCAGGACACTTTGGTTACATCTCAGCTAGTAAACTAAACAGGGCTGGGGCAAATGCCAGAACCCTGATTGCGTGCAGTCCCTCAAGCGCCAGCTAGGCCTCACCAAAAACAATTCCTGGCTGGGGCTTGGGGACTAGCAGGGCCAAAGCCAAACCCTAGTGAGCAGATTGTATGTGGTCCCCCTGTTTGGGGAGAAAACTGATTCAAACCCTTGTATAGTTGTGAGATGCACCATGCTAGTTGGCCACAGGGTCAGAAAATGGGTCCTGTACTGTTTAATTTAGCAGTATAGACAAAGCTTTTGGGCCTTAATGCCCAAATCACATTGGTTGGGGGGCCTCTACCTATGAAGACCCCTTCTGTGACAGCCAGCCCCCAAAAGAGACTGATAACTTAGTGGTTGCTGAGCCTGAATTATTTCTATGTTTTGCATTACGCCATAACCGAATAAAAAAGATTGTAGGCAGTAGCGATAAGAGCTCAGGTCTCCCTTCTGTGCAGCTGACTACTCAGAGTGGTAGTTCGCAGTGAATATTTTTGTGTGTGATTATTCTACTTCTGCCCTCATGATTCTCACTCCTGTTTAGTCCACTTCTAACAGAAAGTCTTGAGCATGCTCCTGTGCAGAATAATTAGCAGACTGGTGGTTATGGCACTCTCTTAAAGAAAAAAATTGTCTTACTTTTTCATCTTATATTCGTCGAAAGCTACAGCAGCAGCAAAGAGCCTCCCTTGGTGCAGAATGAGGGACTCAAGGTAAAGCTGAACTAGTGCATAAAATCTTCAGACTTAAACAATTATTTCAAAAGGGCCACAGTGTTGTTCAAATCATTTTTTTGGAATTCAGTGACATGCACATTAGACTTGAGTAAACTTTAAAATTAATGCTTTTAAAATCAATATGTATAGCCTTTAAGAACAGCAACCATAAGAAAATGTTAGCTTAACATTAGGAATAAATTTTATTTAGTTATGCCTGAGACTGGTGTGTGAGTTTCATTGTATTACACTGTATGCAGTTTTCATCAGCTAAAATTGTCTGGCTCCTTATAGCAGCCCAATTTAAGGAGCTTGAACTAGTTTCCTTGGGGAACTGCAGGCTCAAAAAATTGAATTGTTAGCTGGAAGGAAAAAGTTACGGAACATTTTTCAAAGTATGCAGTGGTGAAGAAAGGAAACGATTACGTGGAGTTAGGGGCGTAGAGTGAGAAAGGGCCTGCTTCATGAGTCTGTGGGTGGTAAGCCACAGTTGGTTTATACATTTACTTTGTTTTTTTATCTGCCATCACTGCAATCACAAGAACTAATTGCAGTCATTGAGGTCAGCATTTCTCTATTCTATTGAATTCTGAAAAGCCAGGTAGAGAAATTAACAAGATTTAGAAGGAGCTTCTCTACGTCTCCACTGGACTTCAATAATATGCAACTAGAATAGTAATTTCCAAAGCACTAGTTTTCAGTGTCACTTTTATTGTTAATGATGAATTTTAAGAGAAAAACCATTAACTGATAAGCAGTGCTTAAAGTGCTCAAAAATATTGACTCGAAAATAACATTCTGGTTTATTCCTGGTTTACCTCTGAGACTTTGGTTCTAGTCAATCAGAATTCACTTGTAGATTAAATGCAGAGGCTATGCCATGTTGCAAAAGAGCAAACTGATCCAAATCTAAGCTGATTCAAATGGGAAACACTTTTGTACAGGAGAGTCTCACTGCTTATTTCCCATTCCATTTTAATCAACAAAAAAAAAAAAAGAAAAAAAAAAGAGGACAATGGAAGTAGAGGCACAGTGTTTTAATAGATTCTTATTTTTTTCTGACTTCCTTTAGAAGTCAGAATAATTTAAAGTCCTATTGTACTTGCTATCAGAGCTAATCGGGAAAACAATTAGGCAGCTAGAGTCTGTGTTAAAATGTGAGTGGGGAAGGAAGCATGGAATGGAGATCTTAGCGAATCCTACTTATTTCATCTTTTAGAAATGCAAAAAGGTGACAGATAAAGTTAGAAATTAAAATCATAGAATGAAAAGAGGAAAAGAGGGGCTCCTTGGCCAAAGTAAAAGTTGAACTGGAAGGGGAATAGGCTTGCTATGGGAACAGAAAGATCTCAGGACTTTTCCCAACAGAGTCTGGAGTGTAAATAGCAAAGACATAGCTGAGTCTCAAAATAAAGTGAACAAATCAGTTAGCTACAGAATGGTGATAGAGGCAAAGGTTCTCTGTATAATCAGAGGCAAGGTACTGATGATGTGAGGAGGACAGAGAAACTGGAGCATCAAAAATCGGACAATCACTTAAGGCATGTAGCGTGATTATTGGCTGGCAATATTTGGCCAGTTAATGAAGCCACTGAAGGGAAGATTACATGCCAGAGCCAGGTGGAAATGAGGGAAGAATGGAGACAGGGCTGACACTAAGCAGCTGGAGAGTTGAGTGATGAACTGTAAGTATATAAAAACATCCAACAGGCTGGCATTTTTCTCTCTTAGAACGGAGTGCTGGCAGCATCTGATAATACTCAGGAACTCCAATGTTATTAGGCTTAATAATATAGGCTATTAAAGTGCAGAGTTAAATCCATTGCTAGAAAAAATCCAATGCAGGCAACAGAAGTATCGAAGAAATTAATTCAGACCACCAATACTGCACTTTATATAGACAGATGCTTAAGAGCTTAAGTAGCCAAGAGAGTACCTTCTAGCCTTAAACCTGTCCTTTTCCCCAAAGAGAGGGAGAGAATAGCTTTTCTTATTTTCAAACAGCAGTTTGTACCTTAGCAATACATCATTCATCTGAGGAGTTGAAAGCTGCTTTTTCATGTGTTTCTTCAAGTATCATAGTTTAGTTTTCATTTGATTAAGTATCTCTTCTTAATCTTAGTTCTGTTTAATTTATCAAAACCTTCAGTGGTTTGGTCCTGAGTTTCCCATTCCTCTTTTATTACCAAAAGAAGAAAATGGAAGTGAAACAAATCAGTGGAGAAAAGACTTTTCCACACTTACATGTGTGGCTGATTATTCATAAAGGAAAATTCTACCCAGTGAGTAAAGGTGGAATAATCTAACTGTTTATTGATTATTTTAATAAAAGCACATTCATAGTTCTATTCTTCTGTCATTTTCAGGTTATTTATTGGCAGTGCCCATTTATGGCCCTCATTATCTAATAGTTGCAGGTCACCCAATATTAACAGAAGAATGATCATTTCCTGTGGCCCAGTTTCATGAATGCATTATCTTCCTTTAAACCTAGAATTCTGCACTGGGAACAATAACATACCAACACTGTCTAATGGAATCAGCCTCAATTACCATGACCTTTGCTTTACTCAACCTTTTGCTTCCATTGTTAATTATATGTGCATTGTAGTTAGTTTAGAGGAGATGACTTGTTCATTATTAAAAAAACCATCAAGCTCACTTTCTTCTGAAGAAAGAAGAAAAATATAGAGAACCCATAAAACAGAAAAAAGAAGCCTGGAAAGAAGTAAAGAGGCAGTCATGAAAGAGACTAAAACTGATCTCTGTACAGCCTGAAACAGTGAAAAGATACAAAACAAATAGTGGGTAAGACAGCTAATTCTAGTAAATAGTAGAAGCTATTTGCTGCTATACATAATGTTTGTACTTGCTTTGGTCTTTTTTTTTTTTTTTTTTTTTTTTTTTTTTTTTTTTTGCATAATCAGGTGTAACATTACTAAAAGATTACAAATTGACAACCAACTAAAGAAAATCAGATTTGCAGTAGCTGCAACATGGGAAGTAGCCAGACATACTTCTTGCAAGACACCAGTATCATTTGGTCCTGGCCTAGAGTAGCTGTTTTCGTGAGTAAGAGTACTGTTTGGGAGAGGGTGTAGTCTAAATTACATGATACTGCTCTCTGTGGGTCTTGATTCTCTTACTAGGTCTGATCTCTTCTCACAGGGAGAATGAGGCTATTCTTATGCCATAATCTGAGTCATTCATTACGATGGAATGGCCACAGAAAAAATACTGTGCCTCAAGCTGATTCTGGCACAAATGTATGTCATCCCTCACAGTGAACTAGCTTGGGGAATGAACTTGGCTGAAGTATTTTTTTTTCAGCTAGATAGCTAGATAATTTTTACACCCAGGTGGATTTTTGGGTAGGTAAGTCCCTACTTGTGGTTCATTGTGCAAGTGAGCAAAAATATGTGAGTGGAGTGGGAAGAATGGGACAATAGATGATTTTTTGGATGGCAGTGATGCCTTAGCTGTATGTTGAATTACAACCGTAGTCTGTTTGTAAAGTGCTTAGCACAATATAAACCACCTTTTAATATAAATAACTATGGTGCTCTAAGCTATCTTCCAAGTTAATTGCTAGCAAGGATGAAGTAGATGTGTGCTTTTGGATGAATTAGGAATTAAACTGAAGTTACTGCCTTATTTCATATGTGTATCTAAAAAAGGTCAACAGCCTATCAGAACTCTGATGACTACTTATATGGACTAGATTTAATCAAACCAAATATAAAGAAAAAAACAAAACAAAACACTGCTTATATCTCATTTAGTCAGTGGCTTGCCTTGTTATCAGTTAGGAGTAGTGCTGTTGAAGGCTGCTGTGGAAATGGCAGGCTCCAAGCTGTAACAATAGCCTGATGAGTCAAAGACTCGGGTGAAAGAGTGTCACAGATCTCTTCACTCTGTGGTGATGTAGCTGCTGCTCAGTTTCTATTTCAAGTAAGACAGTCTAGCTCTGTACCTGAAAGAGATGAAATTTTTGATCTAGGATACCTTAAAATTGTGTTTCAGTGCTCATTCAGCAAGAAAACAATACCCGAAAGAATCACAGCATGGTCAAGGCTGGAAGGGACCTCTGGAGATCATCTAGTCCAACCTTCTGCCCAAAGCAGGGTCAGCTAGAGCAGGCTGCTCAGGGCCTTGTCCAGTGAGGTTTTGAATATCTCCAAGGATGGAGACTCCACAACATCTCTGGGTGACCTGTTCCAGTGTTTGACCACCCTCACAGCAAAAAAAATATTATGTTTAAATGGAATTTCATGTATTTCAATCTGTGCACATTGTCTCCTTTCCTGTCACTGGATACCACTCAGAAGAGTCTGACTCCTTCTTTACTTCCCCCAGCAGGTATTTATACATATTGATCAGATCCCCCTGAGCCTTTTCTTCTCCAGGCTGAACAGTTCCAGCTCTCTCAGCATCTCCTTGTATGAGAGATGCTCCAGTCCCTTCATCATCTTTGTGGCCCTTCACCAGACTTGCTCCAGTATGTCCATGTCTCTCTCATACTGGGGAGCCCAGACCTGGACCAGCACACCAGATGTGACTTCACCCCCGTAGAGGGGAAGGATCACTTCCTTGACCTGCTGGCAACTCTCTTCCTGATGCAGCCCAGGAGTCTGCTGCCTTTCTTTGCTGCAAGGGTGCATTGCTGGCTCATGTTCAGCTCATTACATAGATATATGGGACCATAATATAACAGCAGAGAGTCACACTTGGCAACCATTTTTTAGAATCACATGTCTTTACCAGGTGACAGTCAACTGGTGTAAGGGTATACTTCAGATATTTGACATTGTCTAAGAGGTTACAGTGCTCTCTATACCCTCTCAAACATATTGGAGACCCTCATTGCTTCAGGACCTGCCATACAGAGAAGTATGGGTTTTGCCTTTTCCAGCTTCTCTTCAAACACTGATTGTTTCTAGGAAAACCTAAAAACCACTGCAGATATCTTTTCCAGGTCTCTACCAAGTTCCTTTGAGCCTGCAGGATTTTATCAGAGATTCAGGTTTACTCTTGAAAGGAGAGCTACTAAGAAAAAAAAGACTTTATTTCCTGGCATCAATAATACAACGTAGAACATGGTTACAGGTTAGTTCCCTGTGCAACAAAAGACCCTTTAAGACAGATTTATAGCTTGTCACAGTCTTGTTCAAAGAACAGGGCATTCCCAGAGTGTATTCCAGGATTGATGAGAGTTGTAAACTTGAAATGCATTCTACAAAAGGGGGCAGACATAAACAAAACAAAGTAAAAAACCCAACAGAAATGTCTATCCCTTTTCTCCATTAAAGGACATGTTAGCTTTGCTCTGGGTTTCCATAGTGTTGCTGGGTACCTGTGTTGCTGTATTCTCTCTGCAAGATGGACTCCAGAAAGAGCCTGCACAGAGACTAAAAACTGTCTTAGACAAATAAGAGGCTGTGTAAAGATGAATTTCAGAAATAAGAGTGTTGTAAGACCTTTATTTGCTTGTATTACAAAATTGGGAGGGGTGGTTGATAGACCAGATGGTTCAGAGGGAGCTGGAAAAATGGGCCCCAGGGATCTCCTGAAGTTCCGCAAAGGGAAATGCCAAGTCCTGCACCTGGGAAGGGATAACCTTATGCACCAGTACCTGCTGGGGCCTGACCAATTGGAGAACAGCTTTGCAGAAAAGGCCTAGAGAGTCCTGGTGGACAACAAGTTGAACATGATCCAGTAGTTGGTTCTTGTGGCTGTCCTTGTCCTTGTGTATGTGCTGGAAATAATACATAAGCAAAAAATGAATTGCAGCCTATAAATGGAGCTGAGCACAAACATAATCTCAGCTAGCATAAATGGTGTAAATCATTCAACATTAAGAATGAAGCATAAAGCTAAATTCTTCTGTGTGGGCAGACATCTGCGGTTTAGCTGGAACTGGCATAGCTGCATGGACTCAATCTGGGTGGAACAGCCTGCAAGATCAGTGCTCAGGTAAGGTTATTTCAAAAGAAAGAAAAGTGAACTCATCTGGCAAAGTTATCCTGGTAACTCCATGCTGGGAGTCTGAGCGGAGTTTGTAATAGTGGAATATGATATTGACTTAGTGCAATTAAAGTGCATCCCACAAATTGGAGCTGATCAAATTGTATGCTGGATTCAGACCAAGATTTTGAACTGATCTCTCAGATATGTTTTTGGGAGCAGAGACAACCAGACAACCATCTTTTTCTCTGTCTTTCAATTAAAAAAAAAAAAGTGGAAATTTCGTTGTTTTCTTTACAGTGCAGAACAGAGAGCTTTCCAAAAAATAAGCTTCACGGAATAGGAAACTGTTCCCTTTCTCAAATCTGCTCACATGAATCAGTAGTAACATATCATATATCGTGGTATGTAAAGCTAATCATGTCACCAGGAAATATATGTATCATATAAGTCCTATTGGTACAGAGAAAAAGGTGTATTTCAGGACTAACAGGCTACATCTCTTCTCATACATGAGGACCTTTCTCTGGCTCTTGGACAGTTGGCTTGGGGTAGCCAGATATGTGTTATTAATCTCTCTAACTTTCAAAGAGAGTGGCCAGATGCAACCACATTATTGGAAATGGTCCCGCCCCAGGCTAACTGCTGAGCAGTGCCCTAGAATTGCTGAGGAAAGAGCTAATTGATTCAGTGTTAGTGTAGATGAATAAATTCCTGTGTTCAGACCCATTTTCTGGCACTGTTTAGTTTGCTACTGTAGATGTACCCATATGTTCCTCATCACAGTATCTGAATGCCTCATAGCCATTAGTGGATTTTATTTCTTATGACAGCCATGAAAGAAAAAGAAGCATTTTTCCAATTTTACAGATAGGAAATGAAAGTGCAAGATTAAAAAACATATTTTCTTGTTGTTTCACAGGGGTTTATGACTGAGTTGGAAAATGAACTACTATCTCCTCATTTTTAATCTAGTGGCCTATTCATTTGACTATCGAAGTACAACCTTAAAAAGTTAAGAAAATTAAATTTTACTATACAAATTTAGAAGTTGGTTAAGTGGTTAGCAAAACTGACACAACTGAACAGCTAAAATTTTGTTGTAGATCACAGTGATCTGAATAAAACCATCAGCTGACAGTCCTACCCTAAAAGAACATCTGAGCACATTGTGTGTAGATTTTTATGTTTAAGGAAATGTTCAGTTTTGCATTAAGCCAAGGGGAATGTTAGATCTGACCTGATAAAAGGAGTGCAAGTTTCTGCAGCTTTCATCACCTTTTAGATAGAATAGATGTGCATGTATGTTTACACATTTTCTTTTTGTTGTAACTTCTGCACCTCTGATTTACTAAGTCATCATACCCTAGGTCTTTGGGTTCTGGATAGGGATATTACAACAGTTGATTATCAGCTGATTTGAGGTAACCCTCCCAACAATATAATATTAATTTTAAAAAATTGTAAAATTTACAATGTACTAAACAAACGTATCACATGCAAGATCTCTCGAGTGAACAGGAATGAACATCACAGTAATGAAATATATATTCTATATCAAAAGACTTGGAGTGAAAAGCTGAAGATTTTAAAGAAAAATACCAGTTTAAAAAATGGAAAGAATTCCAAAGTTGTAAAATTGTGTAACATCATAGACATACTAATTTAAGTAAGTAAATTCACTACTCTGTTCTTCACAATTAAGTGTTCCGTTGGAGTGCTTCATAAGAGCAGTTCGAGATTCCTTCAATGAACATTCATTCATATAATAATCCTTTTGATGGCTTAAAAAGTTATTTTTTATTATTTATTACTGCTATGATGACAATTTGATAAGATCAGTTTTCTCCTGATTATACGTGCTACATTATGTAGCAGTGCTACTTGTCACTCAGTGTCCTAGTGAGCTGCTTTTGACACTTCTAAAAATAGTAGCCTCACTCTAGAGATAGAGAAATTAAGATATAAAAGGGGTAAATAATTTGTACAGCATTGCTAAGTGAATCAGTGACAATATTAAATATAGAACATGGAATCTGGGGTATCCATTTTGCCTGTTAGAAATTCTCTCTCCCACGGAAAACTGATTCCCTCTCTGTTTCATTTTTATAGCCTGAGAATGAAAACATCCCTTAATAAAAGATTTTAGAAAAATGAATTTTTTGTGAAGTTTGTTAGCCTCTCAACTCCCACTGCCGTTCTAAAAAAAATAATTGCCAATCTGAGGAAAAGTCAAGACAGCCTTGAGAAATGTCTCCCTAGCATGCAGTTTTCTTAGTATAAAGGTGACAAATACTGGGATTCACATACTTTAACTTGATGACATGCTATGCATTCTACTTAACAGTTAATAGTGGAACCCTCAAAAGAAAACTAAATGGAAACCACAATGAGGAGTTTTCTATAACTCCTTAACAGATATATATAGAACACTTCCTACCCTTCATTATAGCCTTTCCTAAGTCTGTGTATCTAACTCTGCTTATAAATCCCTTTGCCGTTCAACCATGAACGGAAACTTAATAAGGGGAGACAAGTCTCAGAACACTGCAGAGCCATCCCATTGTGCTGTGCAAGACCAGGGAGCATCTAAATAACAGATACGCTAGCACAGCTAAAGTCTGACGAAAAAGAAGACTCATTTTTTTCTTTTCTTTGTTTAACTAACCAATAACCAACGATGAAGGTGGAAATAGCAAAAATAAGGAAAGGAGAAGATAAAGGCTTTATCCCTTCATTATCCCTAGGGTCCGCACAAAAAAAAAAAGTTGTTAAAAACAAACGTAACTTTCAACTGAGCCTGCATCCTCTTGCACTGAATCACATTTGAAGCTCTGTTCATGAAAACTGAACTGGAGCCATTCCAGTCTTCTACTACTTTTGTCTATTCAAGGAGACCAAAAGCTAGAAAGCGAGTGGGGCAGGCAGAGAACAGGTGAATTAGATTATGTGGGAGACATGCTGAATTCCGTTTTTTCTTGCTTTCTTTCTCTCTGACATCTAAGTGTCAAGACTATTTGTGTAAGGGTTCATGCAAATACAATAGGAAAAGATAGTTTCTTCAGTAAAGAGTTTACGATATCAATATATGAACAAAGATTGACAGGAGGGTATCAGGAGACAATGTGATAACAGTGATCACAGCACACCAGTAATCTAACCATTGTCATATTTTCTGCAGGCGTTATGGAAAAAGTTTAAAGGAGCTATCTGAAAAAGGATAATGAAATAGCTTTGTGTAGTTACAGAGAGCTCCTACTAAGTGTGAGGAGCAGCATGTGAAGCATCACAAAGGTCTTTTTTTTAAAAAATTTTAACAAATAGGCAATGTAGAGTCTGACCTGAGACAGGAACTGACATCTTAATGACAAATGAACTCATCGCCACAAATTGTGTTCACTGGGGAGCAGTATGTGGAATGGCAGTGAGAGATCTGCCGGTACTGCCCTCTCCCAGCATGGGCAGGACTGACACCTGCTCTCTCCTGCATGAATGCTCCTGTTGAATCCCTGTTGACACAGAAGAAAGTAGACTGGGAGGAAATCAAACTCTTTGAAATGAAGCTGCTCTCTCATTCTTCCTTCCTCCCCCACCCCAAGGCACTCCTGACATCCTCCAAATTTTGTGTAAAGCTAATTGTCCCTTCCCTCCAGGGACTCCATCCAACAATGCTGCTATTGTCTCAACCTTCCAATATGTCTACTCCAAGACCATCAAGAGAAATGAAAAGCTTTTTCCAATATACTGTGAAGAAACTAAATAATCTTTTGCCCCTTTCCTACTTACAGTTTTCTGTGTTCATGAAAAATGTAATGTAAATGTAATGTAAATAAAATTTATAATGTAAATGAAAAATGAAAAATGTAATCTAAATGAAATTTGACACTCTCTCCTGACTTTTGCCTATCCTTACTTGCCAAGTATTTGTCTATCCTTTGAAAAAATTGGCAGGCCATCATACAAGCAAGGTGCAAAATACATAATGGTTGTTAGTCTGTTCATTTTGGTCCAAAAAACTTTACCTAACCAGGAGGGGTCTAGCAGGCAGACACACTCTCTTGCCTCTTGGAACCTTAGAAAAAACCAAAAACAGAACAGGAAGTAAATGAAACCTGGGACGACCATTTGCTATGTGTATGAAAGGCACCAAAATACTTAGAGGCAAACTTTCACGGAGTAAACTGCCATTGTTCCACTGGCTTTTGAACGAGTTCATCTATCAAATGTGACCTACATTAAAGACTATGTTCTGACCTTTGAAGCATCACCACAGCTGTGCTTCTCTTGGATAATTCAAAGCTCTGGTTGAAGTAAGTGAAGGCTGGACACAAAACTTTCTCTGTCAAAGAACTACAGAGATAGAACAAAGTTCCAGAGAAGAGGATGATCCAAAGCGGAAAATGCCGCCAACTGTTCTCTTCTAAGGAAACCTTTCCATTGAGACACTGATTGGTACTAACTACAAATTTTTTTCTCCAAAGGGAGTGTTAAAGGATGTTCTGTTCTGCTGTCCCCTGATAACTTTTTCACCTACCAGTAAAATACTACAGGAATTAGATCTTCCAACCACCACATTGTTAATTTCAACAGGAAGGGAATTGGTGAGCAATAATATGTTCCATAATGGTAAAACTGCTTTCAGCAATTGCTCCTATAGTCTCAGATTTTGCCTACATTTTGGCCTGATGGTGGCCATCAGCTCTCTTTCATCAAAAACAAACAGAAAACCCCTCCTCAGGATTTTTTAGACTTCAAAAGAGGAGGTTGGAGGTTTGCTGAAATTTACTGGTAATTCTAATTCTTTTACCTGATGTGGAAGATGGCTTTCAAATTCACATCAGCAAAATTCCTAAGTTTTCTAGTTATATCATTCCCTGTGTTATATTAGTGTTTGTGCAGTTGTACAGTGAAATTTATGTTTGTGGATCTGGCTGAAAAGTAAGCCCATAAAAAATCAGCCAGAAGAGGAAAAAAAAAAAAAATTAACCTGTATTATTATGTTTGTACTAAATCCTATCAATTGTCTGGACTTGAGTGGGAAAGCGTTGAGAAACATATAACTTAAACACTAAATATAGGATGAGTTTTCTTCCTTAGCTAGTCTGTGTCTCACCTTGATACCCTCCTCCCCCCTCAAAAAACTTATAAATCTACAACATGCCACCAAGTGAAAGGCTTCTTATTTTGGTCTTTGAGATACAAAAGGGATATGGAAATTTGTTCACAGAGAGCTCTTCATTCACCGCACGTTTGAGAAGATTCATTTGTGCTGTTGAGCCCACCACATGCATGGACTCATTTACACACAAGCATTTAGGGCCAGCTACTGATTTATGCACCGTAGAACATAAAGGGAGGGGAAAACAGCATATGCTCTAGAGTGATGCAACGGAACTGAAACCTTAATGCCTTTAGGACGACAAGAAAATATGCTTGCATGTCTACATATGTTTGCAAGACACAGTAAATGCTTTCCTCAGTGCTCCCTGTGGCTTTAGGTTAGTTGTCCTCTCAGGCAATTCTGCCACTTCCACTGTTTCCCCCATCTCTAAATTAGCCAGCATTTATACCTCAGCGATAGTAAATTGCATTGCCCTCCATACCTGTGGGGCACTTGCGTGTAATTTGGCACATGGTATATTTTCCTAATATGCTTATTAAAGATATTAAGATACAAATGGAATGGAATAAACTGCAGGACTCATTCCCAGCATAACTTTCTAGAAAATTATTTTAGTGCCATATTTAGAAACCAAGATCTCATAGGACTACGTTTAAGATGTTCCTTACCCTTTAACCTGGAGATTATTTCTTCCATCAAGATATATTCCACTAATACATATTATAACAACTCCATCCATGCATCCCAGACTACACCATGGGCTGAGGATTCAGTAATTGTTTGCATAGATTTGTTCAAAAGGCCGTTGACTTGATAAAGCCTAGCTAGTGTAGACCCTTAAGTAAGTCTCAGGTTGTGCTCATGGCAATATTCTTAGAGCTTCAAAAACTTAAAATTTCTGTTCTACTATGAGGGTAAAATACCTATAAAACACAGACCTGCACAAGCCCATTGGCCAAACTCTTAAGTGATTACAGAGAAAAAAACCTCCTTTAAAACTCTTTGCACTTGTATAGTTTTAGACAGTGTAGTGCTTTTCTTGTCAGATGTTCACTAACATATATGCTCTGCCAGGGTTTGAAGGAAGGAAGGGAAAATATGAAAAGGCAAAAATACATGTATAATAAATATATGAAAAGAAATACAGCAAACACGTTCTCACTACTCACCTTATTGGTCTGTCAGGAAAGTATATATGGTCATTACTTAATAAATAAACTGTGTGTAACTCTGCCCTGAACTTGCTACCTTGATGCTCATTCTTTTATAACTCACTTTTTAAGAGCCTAATTTAGTAGAAATTGGGTTCAGAGCTGCATAATGTCAAGCTTTCCAAGTGTTTTTACTCAGATGATTCATCAAATCTTTTGGCTTGGCTTCAGAACTATTATTTCCTCAGAAGTGGCTGTGTGTAGAGACTTTGTTAGAATATTTTGTCTTCCTGTGAAACACTAATCTCCAAAGTCAAAACTTACCTTACACAGCCACTGAAGCTATTTTTGTATATCCAAAGTTAATCCAGCTCTGAGCTAGAGTAATGATGATATATCCCTTTTACAACAGGCATGGAAGCTTTACACTATCCTTTTAACTCTCTCCCTAGCACTGTATTCAACTGCATATCTTGCATATCCGTCATGCCAGTGTCTGATGGGATGTTACCATTCTCATTCAGACTTATATAGTAGTTTAAATATGGCAAAGATCCCAACCAAAGATTTTTCTGGATAACACCATCTTAAATTTTTAGTTCTCTTTAAGCTCTAGTTAATTAACATGTACTAAGGTGATTACATTATAGACTGTACACATGCATTTTTGTGTAACCATGTTTAAGGAGCAACTGTTTGTGTCATGGAACAAATATGTAAATAGTGTTACTATTACAAACTCTAATTTGTAATTGCATTAGTTAACACACATTAGAACAGCCCCAAAGTTATGGAAAAGTCAACAAAAAGTCATTATATTATGGACAGTGCAAATTATGGCCTGACAGCCATTAACTTTGCTGGAAAACAGAACATAAGAATGATCTTACTGATTTAAACTTAAGGTCCTTAAGGTCCCTATCCTAATCTCACGCAATGACCATGGTGATTAGGAAAAGCATGTAAAGACATACAGTGATATTTCCCTCAGTATATTCGCCTGCTTTTGTCCACTGTCATTTTAGAGCCAGAGTTGTATCTACAACATTGTGTTTAACAGCCTTTGATCACCTTTTTTTCCAGGAATTTCTCTAGCTGCTTTTTGAACCCATACTTTGGGCTACCACAATGTCCTTTGGCAGTCAGTTCTACATCTTCCTATGTGCTGTGTGAAATAATCCTTCTGTTTGTTCATGTTGAACTTGCTGCCTAGTAATTTCTCTTGATGTTCCATAATCACTTTGTGTACACCTTCTCTGTGCTATTCATGATTTTAAAGAGTTCTGTTATATCTTCCTCCTCACTCCCAGCTCTGTCTTTTCCAAGTGAAGTATTTAGGATCTCCTCCTATGGGAGTGATTTCGTAACTTTGATCATCCCTGCCACCATTTTACATCCTTTCTGAGGTGGGCAAGGAGGCAGAACTGCCCACAGTATTCAGTAGTACAGTGACATTTTCTATTTATTTATTGTTCTCCTTTGATTTACCATGGAAAATAGATCATTCTTCAATGCAAATGCTGAGGGACATCACAAGTGCATGCCCTCCAAAGAGATGGTGTCTGCATGGAGCTCACACCTTGAGGGAGGCTTAGTATTCTTTCTGCCAGACCTGTGATGGGACTTTTGTTACGAGCCATCATTAGCTCTTCAAGACGAAATGAACTCACATTTCATCCATAATGAAACTGGCTCTGGAGCTGCTGTCTCTTACAGGAATAAGCCTGGCAGTTGGGTGCAAGCCATGGTCAGCAGGAACAAGGAAAATTGGCCCCTAGTCCCATCCAAACCACTCTATGGAGTCCTGCCTGGCCTCCATCTGTGGCTCAGCATGGGTGCAGGTGTCCTGTAGGTCTTGTGCCATATTTGCCAGCCTCATTCAGATGCCTAAGGTATGTACAATTGCATGAGACACCTATGTTTAGGCACCTGAATAGTTCCTGCTGTCTCTAAACTAGTCAATTAATTAACAAAGTATTTCACTGGTACTGATAAAATGACACAAACCAGCCTGTGTCAGCCTTTGTTTCTAAACGAGGGTGGGAATATGCAAACTCCCTGCTGGAAGTCTCTGGCCTTGGCTAATTCCATAGCCATGCCTGGGGATTACTTAGGAGAAATATGCCTGGGCCAAAACTGTTCCAGGGACTGCTCCAGCAATTTAGCAATGCAGACACTTCAGTTCCAGTGCCCAGGAACAGTCCCAGGCACTGCTTGATTTACTAGTATAGACAGAACCTCAGAAGCAGGTAACTTGGCAAACCAATACACTAAGTGGGTGCAGTTCCTCCGAAATCTATGATGTTCCTTCCATTTATATTTGCTCTGTATTTGGAGCAGGATAAAAATGTTCAGAAATTAGATGATTCCAAATGTTTTCTTTTACAGCATACCTAGAAGATCTAGAAGACATTAGCATAAGAGAGCAGTGCATGGAACTGAGAAAATTAAAGATAAGCCTTATTTATACAGTATATATATTTAAAGAAGGAGAATGATTCATGTTAATAAGCAATGAAGTATTTTTAAGGTAATCCTGGAATCAAGATCATGTGATTGCAGGAGGGAGGGGAGGATTTTCTCCTCTGATTTAAGATTAGGAGTAATCAGGATTAGATACAGCCATTAAACTGTTGGAGTACACCAGTCCTGCTCAACAGCACATCTAGAAACCAGATTTTGCTCAGTAGTGCATTGAAGAATCCTTAACATACATACCCATATGCATAAATCTGGCCTTATATGGAGATAAATACTCCCTAACACTATTTAAGTGTCTGTATAGGGGCATAATTTATGAGTAAATAGATACATATTAATCCCTTTATGGCTAGATTCTGATGCCTTTACAATGAAGACTATTCTGCTTGTTAGCTTGTGTCCTTGCTATAAGTAGAAAACTGTCAAAAATTATTTATTAAGAGGATTTTCTTAAAGGATAGAGATGAAAAGATAGTATCTTTCTCTTTATATAGCTGCATGTACCTTTGCAGATGAATGTGTTTAGATGAGAATTTTGTGGCTTTATTAATCATTTAGGCATGGGATGAAAATAAAAGTTTCAGATTAAAATAGCTGTTGTCTGCTTTTATGAGCACTCAGAAATTAGGTCACTGCAAGAATTGAAAACATCTCAGTGGCTTGTTATATTCTATATTTTTATGTGTAGATAATACAATATATTGTTAATATGAGATCTGGCATATCTTTCTCTAGCATGGCATTATTTCAGTTATGTCAGTTGTGAAACTTGCCATGGGGATTGTAGGAGTGAAGTAGAAGCTAAGAAGAGTCTGTGGGTGCTAGGTTGTCTTAGCAATTTTTATGTAACAGTTCAGATGGCTCTTGACCTCAAGAAAAGTGCTCTAAACCTCCTTGCATCTGCACATGAAAGTTTCAAAACTCAAGGCTTAAGCTCTGGCTGTCCGGGAATAGTGGGTCAGTGCTGCAGAACAGTGTCCTGATGGCCTGCACAGCACCCTACAGCCCTACGACACTACCAGGACTCAGGTCCTGAACATGGGGCTCTGCTGGTAATGCTTTGTTTGTGGGAAAGGCATTCAAGTTCCTGGAAGATAAGGGTAGGTGATAAGTTAAACTCCTTCATAGCATTTATCTTCCTCTAGCTTTCTGCTGCTGTTTCCTGTGCATTCCCATCTTCTTGTCCCATTAAGCTACTAACATTATAGATTTTATTATGCTATCATTCTTCACTGCTAGGTGCCCTCTATGGTGTCCTATGCATACTACAGGCAACAGCTTGCTGGAGAGTGTCACTTTTCCCTGGTTCTGTAACTCAAGTTACAAATAACAAATGTATGAGAAAACTTTGCCAAATCTGTCTGTGGCTATGTGCCACTGTTTGGCTATGACTACCCTCTTCTGGCACTTTAACATAGTGGCTTTTATCATAGCTTCATTTTCCATGGGTTAATCTCTTTACACATCCATACCCCCTCCTCCAAAGAAGTTAATGAGATGATGATATAGGGAAGGGTGACAAGACTGGGTATTATAGATGGCTATTTGTCCCAACCATAAGTATATTTTGTACGATTAACTCTTCATTTACAATGTTGCCTTCATTTACAAAGTTAAATCCTATGGCATATTTCCAACAACAAACCTCTCTGAATAATAATAGATATTATAATAAAGAATAAATATTATAATAAGAAGTAATAATAAAGTTGCTATTTGTTATCACTTATGTTCTAGTGCTTAGGGTTTGCTAAGTGCTTTAGAGAATAATAGGGAATGATCTTTCTTCCCAAATCTAGATCTGTCACACAATCCTTTAAAAACGAGAATCATTTAACCTACCCTAACGCATGTTCCCAAGCCATAGTATCAAACAATCATATGCCTTCAGGACATATCCCCAAGCTCACCTGCATCTTTTTTCTGGCTCCAGCATCCCATACACCAGGTGCAACTGAAAGGCCCCCTCACAGCTGCATCTGCCAGGGAGGACCATGGAGGCCACAAGGCTGGGGAGCAACCAGGAGTACATGCTGGAAAACAGGCTCTCCAGCTACAGTTCTGTATCTCAGTGTGTTCCTTGTTGCATGATCCAGTATTTCAAGAAGGGAGTGAGCTACAGACACTTTGTCACATATCTAAATTCAGGGACAAAAAAGAGTATGAGGAAGATGTTGAGAGGTCTGAAAATCTCAAAATTCAAATATGGATTTAATGTGGTACAGAAGAACAAAAGAAAAAAGCCTGGAAAAAAAAGAAAAGGCATTTTCCAAATTTTTGGGAGCTGAAGCCAGGAAAACACCAGGAATCCTATCCTCTATGGCCGTGCCATGAGCTGTTAAAAGCATCTATATCTTAAAGCACATATCCTCTCAGTTCCCTTGGCTGAGCCACATCTTGTCCTCTGTAAAACACCACAGTGAAAGAAAGAAAATGCATCTGCAATGGGAAACTGGTAATTGTACATGTCACACTGGACTTGGATTAGTTTCTTTTCCATCTTTATGTTTGAGTGTGTATTCTGAAGACTTAAAGTGATAGTGGAAAATGATGTAGAGAAGGATGAGGATAGTGGTGGTGGGAGGGCATGTTTTTTAAGATGAAAATAAAGTGGCAGAATAGGAAGGTAAGCAATGTGATGGGTAAACTTAGGAATGCAGAGCAGGAAATGGATTGTGAATTAGCATCTTGACAATGGGAGAAAGGTTGTATATCCTCTTTCATCATCATTGCTGATAGTTAAAACTAATGTTGAACGAGACAAGGATCTATAACTTTGTCAAAAAATGTTAAAACACTAGAAATCGCATGCAAGTGAACAAGTGAATAACATTTAAGAAGCTGGTTAAGCATCAGGCAAGGAAAGAAAACTCTCTTTAATGGAATACAGTAACTCTACTAGCTGTCTTCAATGAAACTTGAGCTAGGACTGTACTGACTGATGTAAAGCTACCCATGAAACCAAGTGCACTAGAAGTTTCTGGTGTAAGAGCAGGGTACCACTCTAAACAATTTTGCAATGTAAACAAGCTCTTTAAATGGCAAATGCTAATAGGACATATTTAGAAATGTTGAAAAAAAATTAATATAATTAACTGACTGGTCTGAAAATTTGACTTTTATATGTTGGAATCATTGCATTTTCTGTAGAAAGTATCCGTGTCAGGTTTTTTTAGGTAGGTTCTGCTACTGCATTATCTTGCTGACATCCTGTATTTCTCCAGAGGTACTCATTACAAAATAATTGATGAGTACTAAATCAATGTATCTTAACTCCTGAGTCTGTGATTCTATACCCCTTGTGACTGCTGTAGTGGTCAATATGTCTAGTTGCTTTTCAGAGAAGAAAGTACACAAAAAGCAACTGATCTTGTACGAAAGACCAGACAGTTTCCAGACAAATTACAAGACAGAAGCTGAGAGAAATAAGAAACAACAGCTTTTCATCCTTTACCTTTTTACTTTTATTATTTGCAAGGGATTACCATAAGTAAAGGATACTGTGCTAGCAAGTGACTTATCAGGAAGAGGCCTGAATACCCCCCAAAATTTGTCCTCCTAAATTTTGAACATCCTACCATAACATGTTCATTTTACAAAGCACAGAATCTCAGAAGTATATGAGTCACTTTTCAATCAGACACACAAACAATCTGTATTTGCAGTAGTCTTTATCCCAGACTGCAGGAGACTTTTTCCATGAATTTCAGCTAGAGATGCAGATTCACACTTTTTGAGGCTCCACATCAGTGCATTTCCCATCTTGCTCTGTACAAGTACATCTTGGCTGTCCCTGTTTAATGGGTAGTATTAGGCATTTGCAGAACTGTGTCTCTGCTCTATATTGACTTTGTACCACTAGAAGGCCCAGAACCGAGGCCCACAGTACCTTTTATCTACATATCAACATGCTTGCTCTTTCTAGAATGCAAAACCAGATGTCCTAAGGGAGACAGACAGCTGTCAAACAATGCATTATGAAACCTGAAGACACAGCAGGTGAATTAATTTTTAAGGCTAAAGTAACTTTAGTAAAAATGCTTTCACTTAATAGCTAAATCCAGGGTCTAGCTAAGTGGTTTATAAAGCTGATGGTGTGAGGTGCATGGGAGGGCTCCAGCCTGTCTGAGATGCCTGTAAAGATGGGAACCTAGGGGGACTGCCTGCTTGCAGCTACTAGAGAGCCTGTGAAAGAACTAAAAGCTCAGGGCTCTATTTAGTGATAAGTATTGTGGTGCCTCAGGTATTTCAGTAAAGTTTATGTGTAACAGTTTTAACTGTGTTATAGGCAACCTATCTGTGACTGCTGAGGGAGCAAATGCTGCAGCTTGTCATCTCAGAATGAAGGAATCAAAAGCAAATCTGTGTCAAAGCATCTTTTGCTGTTTTGTCTGTTTTATTTATTAAAGCATGGGTAAGATCATGCTGGGAAATTTGCCTATTGTGGCAAGGATTCTGTGCAGATCCTGGGTATCACTTGAACCCTTTTAAGCACATCTGAAAGACTGTATGGACCACTGTAAGAAAAGGTTGAGCAGAGATGCAGAAGCAGTCACCAGTTTGGCTGGCAGAGGAGAGAAAATCAGCACAGCATGAACAACTGGCAGAAAAAACAACAGGAGGTTGTGACTGATGGAAATAGCTAATGGTAAACCTGGCTAGAGTGAATAACTGGTAGCAAAGACAAGTACATTGTTACTGTGAGTAGCTAGAGGCAAATTGAGCATGCATCATAAAAAGCAGCTGAGAGCACAACTCCTCAGTCAGCTTTAGAATGGGTAACTAAGGGGGAATGGATTGCAAACCATTGCAGGAACAACAATCAATATATCTGTCACTTCAGTGTCTCCAAACCTGGACTGGAAATTGGAAATTGGGACTTTCTTATTCACTCAAAAGCATTCAGAACTGTAGGAAGAGAGCATAGTCAAGAACATGTAGAAAATAAAAATAACTGTACAGGAAGAAGCCCCGAGCCCACCTAGTCTAGTATCCCAGCTTTGACAACAGATGCTTGGGGAAAGTGTGTGAAAACAGTGTAAATGTGGGATGATATATCCCTCATATGTCCTCCCAGTGAGTATCAAGCAGAAGGGTTAAATCTTTGGAGTTTTTCTAGTAGAAACAAATGTTTATAGGGACTATATTTGGAGCTGATCATTGTTTTTCTGCACATCTTTATGACTAGGGATATTATTCTTAGATTACTTTCTCCACAAAATTTTCAACATGGTAAATACAGTTTTCAGTATCTAGTTACTTATCAGAAAGGAGCCAATCAGAATAATCTACTGTAATTAATTAAGGCTGACATCTTGTGGTTGCTTTCTGTATGCAGTTTTCTGGTTATATTCTTACAAAAGACTGAAATCCTCCCCTGACTTAAATAGCTACTGTATGTCTTCTTCATGTCACTGGTTGTATATTAAGTACATAATTCTGAAGATTATTCAGTCTCCCCAACAGGTAGCTAAGAAAAGAAGTAATGCTAGTATCAAAATTGACTTATATTTTTCTTCGGAGCTTTACATTTTTCAATAGTCAATGTATCAAAACACCGTATCAATAGCCAGTGTACCAATTCTTACCATTGCAATCACAGTTCTCTTTAATATGTTTCTGTTTACATGCACACATTTATCAGCTTAAATATTTTTAAAACTCTTAGAAATCCTACCCTAGTACACTAAACAAAATTAAAGGCATTGACAATAGTAACCAGGGAGTGTACTTTAGTTTGTAAATCTCTCTAATGGTGCTGCCTGCCTTCCGTGAATTAAAACCTACCAGAGTCCAGCTGGAGCAGCAGAATGTATGTAGCTAGACTTGCTTTTTGTATATATTTAGTCAAGGCAGCTCCTGGGGGCCCAGAAGTGCCCCCCATGGTTACATCATGTTCTTTATTATGGTGTAGGAGCAAAAGACAAACCACTGCAAAATAGAATACATTTCAAAGTATGAAATACTATTGTTTCTAGTCCAAATAGTATAGCAATTGCTGCACCTTTTTGAATCTTTTAATAATATTACAAGCTTACATCTGCATATGCTGCTGAATTTAAAAGTAGAAGTTTATTTCTTCTACAGTAATTTGCAACTTGCAAAATGTTGCTATAAAGCTGGAAAATAATTTAGATGTTTATCTAAAACTCTTCTTAACCTTCCATTAGTACTTCATTAGCTTATTCACAGACATCATTAACTTCTGCAGCAATACCTTACAGAAAGCTTGGGATACCACAGAAGTCCATTTGTATAGCGTCAGCAGCCAGTAGCAGAGAAACATTTAACATATCAACTATCTCCAGTTAGTATTGTGCTAAGTAAGGATAAATTGATCCAGTATTTTCTGATGTGTGTGTATATAATTCATTCATTTATTTATTTGGTTTAGAAAGTAAAGGAGCTTGCCTTCATTTGAACTTTTCTGAATGACAGAATGCTCCCCTCTCTCCCAACAACTAAAATTAGCCCAGTTTTAATACATTTCCAAGAAGGAAATTAGTTGCTCAGGAATGAGTTAATAGATTTTGCTTGTCCTTCAAAATAAAATCAATTCTAGCATAAGACTAAAGGTGTCAGCCTGAACGCAATTTTTACAGAGTTAATGAAGACTCAAAATGGGGAAAAATAATGAAAATGTCAGTGTATCTTAAATACTAAATTTGCAACAAATTCAACAAAATAATTAGTTTCACTGTTCATTTAAAATATTTTGGTTGCTGCTCAGGACAGAAAATAATATTTCAGCATTGTTCAACTTGCAGGTTTCCTTACTGTGACCTCTGCTGGGTATAAGGATAATTAATTATAGGACCTTAAGTCATGAATGTAAATGAATTTGTGGAATGATTATCATTGCACAGCTGCAAATGTGCACGTGCTAGAAACTGAGAATACAGAGAAATTGCCGTAAATATCTGTAGGAAAAAGCCTTCACATATTGAGAGAGCTGCAGCTGTTGAGAATAAAGATGCAAACACAACTAGCCATAGAAGTGATTGGAAAAACTGATAACTGATATGACAGCCAGCAGGACTGTTATATAAATCATATCACCAAAGTCAGACAGAAAAGGACAGAATCATTACTGACTTCTCATTGCCCAAGCATATGTTTGAATAGTAGGCCTCTGGCTAATTCCACATAGGCTGATTCAGGGAGGAGTATAATAAGGTATAGCAAGGATTGGCAGAACAAAGGCTTGCATCCACGTCTTACTCACCCATTGGTATTTTTGCTCAAAACCGCATGCTCTGTGCAGAAGATGGGTTTTACTAAAAGAGGAGCAATGCTGTTTTTTAATATGATATAGTTGTAAGCTTTTCAAACTCCAGTGAAAATCTTCTAAAGCTAAGGGCTATGGGATTATAAAAATAGTTCAAAGTATCTTCACTAATTCCTTTAGCACTGTGGATTTTTTTTTCAAGGCAAAGTAAAACTTCCTTTTGAAAAATTAATAGGAAGAAATATAACAGAACTGACAGAGTTGCTTTACACAGGGAGCATGGATATGTTAGACAAAGGGAGAGAGTTAAAAATATATCTCTGAGCATGGACCCTTTACTACTGAGAAATTTAAAGCAAATCAGCTTTAAGGAAATGTAGGTAGGACTCAAGTAGAAATTCCTGCTCCACAGAGAATAGAAATGGATACTGTACAAATTGTGATTGATGGTCCTTTAGTTTAAAAATGTTGTTGATAGTCAGTGTAAAGCATGTGGGTCATAAAAGTAAAAATAGATAATAACATTTTAAACCAAATGATATTAGGCAAATAGTTCTAATTAAAATGAGAACAAATTAAAACAAATCTATGTTTCTTGACACAGTTGAGCACTGCCTCAAGTCTCAGAAAGAAAAATTAGGAGTTAGGATACTTTGTACCGCATAGGAGGAAAAAAATAGAAGGAATAAATTCAACAGTTCAACAATGCAGATAAAATAAAAACAGAAAAAGTGAGTGGTAGTTTCTCTGATGTCCTGATCCACAGCTACTCACCCGCTGCTTAGCAGAATCAAGGCAACTGCAGTGCTTTCAGGGCCTTCTGTGAGTGAATTTGCTACCTGGATGAAATCTCTTTATAGTAAAGAAAAAAGAAACCCAGTCAAAGTATAAATGATTTGTAATTTTACAGAATACAGCCTTCAGTATTACCTGGAGAACTAAATTTGTGCATTAAAAGAGGATATTAAAATCAGTTTAAGAAATCCCATTAAGTGAAATATAAAAATAACATTTTTTACATAGGAAAATTTTCCCTGAAAGTAAGAGAAGATATAGAAATAATATATCTTATTATGTGAGATATATTCTGTATTATTATTATTATTATTATTATTATTATTATTATTATTATTCCAGCCATTATTAGTATTGCTGTGTCACCTATAACACAAATAATGAGGGGCTCAGAACTCAAATCTGGAAGCAGATCAGTTCACGTTTAATTTGGCAGCTGAAATGAATGTGGACATAATCCATATTATTATTATTTTCTTATACATCCTATTGACAACAAAGTAAGGTTGCATTGATTGTTTTTAAGATAGATAAGCAAATGAAACAATTGAGTCCCAGTCAGGATAAAGGATAAAAGTGTAACAGCTTAATGCTACATTTTCTTATCATCGATATTATTGACAACAAGGCTAAACATAGATTTTAGAGTATGAAAAGCATTTGGAATAATAAGGATTTTTTATATATATAAAGTCTATCTATCTCATAATAAACAGCTACAATATCCTGGAAAGGTTAGTGTAAGTCTAACTGAGGTAGCATTTTACATGGTCAGATGTACTAAAATATGGTAGTATGAACTGGTGCATAGTGCAGACATACACCTGCTGGAGTAGTGGAATTCACTGAGATACATATGGACCCTTCATCCTTTTTTCATTGGGATTATGTGTGGTTTTCTTTTTGGAGAGGTTTGATCCGATTTCCTCAGGCCCTAACAGAATCTATCCAATAATACAAGCAGTCCTCTCAGGAGCACAGGGAAAACAGCTATGGACTTTTCTCTGAATGTCTTATATTCTTTGACAGTAACACAAGAATGATAGAAGGTAGCTGAAATAGGTATTTGTGAATTAACTCGATATCTGCTATAATTCTGTGAAAGCCTTCTGTTATGTAGCCTAGTTGTTAGCCCAAGAAAGTTCCTGTGCAGAAGACATCAGCCGTTTCCAGCCTCGCTCTGTTGACAAGTGCAGCAGAAGCTGCGCAGCCTGCAGGGAGCACATGGCCTTTGGGAAAGATGGCTCCAAGCCACATGCCGAAGATGTGCTGACACCAAACACCACAATGCAGTGGAGAAGAAAATCTCTGCTGGTGGAGGAGGAACTCAAACTGCCCTCACAAGTCCAGTGCTAGGGAAGTGAATCAAGGCTAATGGAACTGCAGAGGGGAAACATATGTTTTCATGCCTACATATCTGGAGTATCCTGTAAGATCCTTAGCTTATTCCTTGATGAAACATAAGCAACCACACTATCTGTTCCTTCAGTATGAGTGGCAGACAAAAAACCAAAACCTCCTCCTCTCTTACCTATTTTAATATATTTAATATTTTTGCTATCTGAAGAGATTTGGTACTTCCTTTTCCTTTCAAATAGTCCTGTCTTACAGTTTGTCAGTAATTAAATAGGGCCTGCTGAAGTAAACCTGAACTTCAGAAGAATCTCTTTTTTTTTCTAAAAGGAGACAATGGGATATAGCTGAAATGTGCTTTCCCACACATTAAATTTGTTCCTGTATTTATATTACATTTATACCCAAAAGATCCAATTTATGACTGGACATTTGGACTTAACACTGTCCAAGGAGGACTGTTATGGGAAGACTTAATAATCAAATGATACACAAAATGCACCAAAAATGAGATCCAAAGTTCACTGAAGTCTTTATGCCACAAATTTATCTTGGGGATTTAAAAACAGAAATATCAATATCAGCTTACCTTTTTCTTTCTTCAGTGCTGCAGGCTAACAAGCTTAAAGAGTCTGTAATTTTGAATGTCTGTGTGAAGAATGTACAGAGGAAAAGCTGAGTGAAAGAGCTGAAGGGTTTTATTTTTATTTAGTCTTGCCTTCCCTTTCTGACAACAATCTGTGTTTCTCCAAATCCTGAAAACAAAGTAATTTTTATCTCTGAAATATAGTCTGGCAAAATAAATGCAACAAGGTCCACTGTTTTAATTGTCTTCAGACTACTATCTTTCTGTGAATAAGTACAGTCTACTTCCATTCTCCCCAGGGAACGCTCAAGACCACAGTGAACTTCCTGCAAAATTCAGGGACACTGTTTCTCTCACAGGACTAATAGTTGATTTGATTTTATTTACTATGAGAGACAAATTTTGTCAACTGCTTTTAGACCTGAACATGACATCTTTAGATATGCAGGTGCATTGGATAGATATAGTAGAGTCTGCTTATCTCAGTATTGAAGAGAACTGCTGACTTCACTCAGTGAGTAAATGACTCAAGAGCTTCTGGTAAGTCGAGAATCTTAGTCTTTCCTTGGGATGGCTTCTTTTTTCCTTAACACCAAGGAAGCAAAAAAAATTCTGAAGTATTACTGATGACACCCATCATGGTGTAACTAATTTTAGCTGATTTTACTACTTTCAGATATTAGTCACCTGAGAGTAAGTTTTCCGTTAAAACTAGAGACCCAAGTTTCTCTAGAAAGAAATAGACACGCCCAGAGGGTGTTTCATCCCTGTGTATCATAAATTCCTAAACCAGATGTAATTAATTACCATATGGAGATGCCTAATTCTCCATGGCAGCCAACGAAAGCATGGGCAGTAGCAGTACCACTGGAAAAGCACACTGTTCAAGCAGGAATTTCCCAGGACATACTAGCCCTCATAGGGCAGAAGTGAGGTTTTTTTGCGTGATGGTGGAAATCTACTAAAGCAGTCTACTAAAAAGAAAGATCCTAAGGGCGTTTATGCATCCCTCAAATCAGCAGGGCCTATCTAGAGTTTAAGTCGGCCTCTGAAAGTGATATTGCAATTTGTGACCACTTACCCTGAAAACTGAGATCTCCTATTACCAGTATCAGGTTTGCTTTGAGATCTCCACTGGATTTTCCTTCCTTGAGCTTTTATACAGCCAGCAATCATAGGAGATGTTAGCCTTTAGGAAACACTTTTACATTGTAGACTTCTTCCGGTTAGAGTAGAAAGAGTAAGGCTTAAAAGCTGCAAGTGCTCATCAACATGTCCCATCAGTTTGGGAATTTCTTGACAAGTAGGATGAGCTTGTGCGAGAAATCATGAAATAGGCACAAAAAGGTATGGGAGCTCAACTTGAAATGCTACCTATGTATTACCCAGGGCACTTTAGGACAACTAACAAAACTGGAGAAATTGCTACGCCATCATTTGATGTCAGTGTGAGCCCTGATGTATAGATTACATGTTCTAGCACAAGTCAGCACTATGGCATTATTACTAGTGCCTGTGTCCCGCTGAGAGCACTTCTCAAAGAAATGAGACTGTACTGCGCTTTACAATAATAAATGAGAACTGTTGTAGTTTTGACATTCTTTATGAAGTATCTCCAAGACGACATAACCAAATCACCCAGTAATAAATCCAAACAAAACTTGCAGCTTTCACTGCATTAGAGAATCCCTTTAACAGTCTGATTTTTGTTCATTAATTGAATTTGAATAAACGTTAAAAATAGTATCTGCAGCAATTAACTTTGGTTCTCTTTTCTGCTTCAAATATTCAGGAGATGCTCATCACACTTAAGAACTAAAACTGATACTCACAGCCTTTGAATCCTGCATTGTGAATGCCTGTGACTACGGTATCTGGAGAACACAATGTAAGTTTAATCTTAATATTTAGCTCAGAAGTTGTGAAATAATAGTTAATGTGCTCAGAGCAGACAGCCCTTTGTTGATTATCTCATCACATTTTAGAGGTTGATACACTATTGATACTTGTATTTTCCTTAGGTAGTGACTGTTAGTATTGTATATAATTCACACACTACTTTAATATAGAACTATAATATATATTTTTTTCTTTTCGAGTTCTTAAAGTCTTAGATCCAGAGCCATTTCCATCTGAAGAAACATTTTTTTCATTAACTCACTTTTTATTATATAAGTGTTGCAGGTGAAGGGAAGTAACCTCAGATGTCCTCAAGTCTAGGTTAGTATCTAAACCACTAAATCAGTCTTCATCTCCCTGACTGAGTTCTGTGAAAACCGTCAGTGTTAAGTGAGGATGGAACTGGCACTTGGTATAAATAATCCTGCTGAAAGCACAAAAGAATTTCTCCTCAGATAAGATGAAACACAGCTAACAAACAACTGCCACTGAAGTAGAGATATCCTGTAATTATTTTAAAAAAGGACATTTTCACTCCAAAAGTAAAAAATGAAGTAAACATAAATATTTGTAGAACTAATAGCTAGAGCAATCATGTCAAACCATGAACAATTAAAATGTATTGGTATTTGTATTATATTGAAACAGCAATTTTACATGTTACAGAGTTAAAAAGAAAGAGCTTTAAATATGCAATATTTAGCAAGAGCTTTACTAAATATTTTTTAGTAAAAACTAAAAAATACTCTTCAATCGCCAATAAAACAAAGGTTTGAGAAAACAGATAGCTTTGCAAGATTCTTGAAAGTTGAGATTCAGACATCAGGCCAATGGAGACAACGAATTCCGGCACTGAAAGTCTTCCACTGTGTGTTCCCCCTTAGCATTCCCCAGGTATTTTAATCTACTGACTTTTAGATGGAATACCTCAGCTGCTATCATTTAGCATGGGAGTTCAGGCTGTCATTTGGGTAGCTAGAAGCTTTTTGAAGATCAGGCAGTGTTATTGTATGTTAGTTTTTTTAAGATATGTTGGCAGGTTAGTAACCCCTTTTCTTAGACTAAATTTCCCTTTAATTTCTGTTCTTTTTTTCTCTTTGTCAAAGGCTGTCTTCAGAATTTAAACAACTACTCTGTTTTTATCTGCTATCTGTAAACCAAGACTGATCCGTAGGAGTACAAAGTCCTCTCATTCATCATCACTGGTGTGTTAAATTCATAGTCTTGTCTGCGCAATCAATATCTCAATTACCTTTTAAAAAACATTGTGAAAAATAAATTTGATACAAGGACTGAAAGCTATCTGATAATTTCTTAGAGTAGACTGGAGTCTAGCCACCACATGTCTAGTAGGTATTAGTTTGAGACAGGATCTTATTAACACAGGACGCTAATCTGTCTTTTCCTTCTTTTTTGACAGATCAAAAAAGTAAACTGTACATAGTTAGGAATTTAAATTTGGCAAACAGAAGTAGACATTTTAGTACATATGTTTCTAGTCTATTACAATTGTTTATGGATGCTAATCAGTAGAAACAGACATCTGAGCAATAAGTTATTAAATTTGCATTCAAATGACTGATTTTAGTGAGTGGGATAAGTATATGCCTTATTAGCTGGTATCTCATTCATACCTTAATGATAAGGCTTCATTTGTTAAGCTTATTAGTGTTTTCGACACAGAAAATTTGCACGTCACATTAACTCATAAATAAGCGCACTTTTTCTACAATGCTATGAATATTTAAAACATTTATCTTTGAAAAATGGAAAAGTTTTATGACATTTTCATCATCTTTTGCTACAACGTTAAAACTCATTACATAGTTTTATTCTCCCTCAACAATTCTGTATTTTCATTTAAAAAAATCCTGCACATTTTTTAGTTTTATGTAAACTGCTTATTTTTGTGATGCTTTTTTGAAATATATCAGTGTTATTGTGATATAAATAACAAATATTTAATGTTTTCCACAGAATTTTAGGAAATATGGCTGGAAGGGACTCTAAGGTGGTCATCTGCTCATCTCTTTGTCCTAAAGCAAGATCAATGGATCTACATCATTTCTTTGATTTGCCCCTCTCATTCATTCTTTAAGTTTTAATGATGGAAATTGCATGACTCCTCAAACAACCTATTCTATTACACTACTATTAGGCAATATTTTCCTAATATCAAATGTAAATCTGAAACTCCAAAAAATTTGCAATTAGGAACTTCCTGAGGCAGATATGACTTCTATGTACATAGTTGTCTTCCACGGATTTTCCTTCCATGAACTTCTCCAGTGTCACTACGTCAGTTTTTAGCAGTCATCACATCATTTGGCAAGAACTGCAGTAGCACTACCTCTTTTTGTTTGCTTTTGACACTAATTGCTAGCAGCCTTGTTCAGTGCCTCCTGGTCCTACTGCTGGGAGACAGTGAACAATAGATCCCTCTTTACTGTCTCCATGCCACTCATGATTTTATCCGCTTCTAACATAATCTCTTGGCTGTTTCTTTTCCACATTTTCCGCTTTCTACCTTAGTTATCACTTATATGGAGCCATTCCATATCTTTGGTTGCCTTTATTGTCCTTTCTGAACCTCTTCCAATTCTAAGGTATCTTTTCTGCCTTATCTTTTGAATTTTAATCCTTCCATGTCAAAGTCATTGGAACATATAACAAACATTTGTTATTCCACTATCTCAGTCATTAATGAAAACATTATAGAGAATCATATCAGGATAGATTCCTGTGGATTCCCACACAATACTTTCTTTCATTTGGAAGTAAAACATTAACAACAATTTTCTGGACTACAGTTATCCCACCATTTTTATATTCCCACTTTACATTATTTTCATGTACCCCCCCCCCATGTCTGTGGCTTGATAAGATTATATTAAATAAGACCTAAAGCATTATTAAGGCCAAAGTACCAGACATTTAATACTTTTTCTCATTTGACAATATGTATTATCCTGCCAGAAAAAGAAACTGAATTGATGCAGTTTGTTACTGACAAACCTATGCTGGCAGTTGTTTCCTTGTTGACTTTTATGTTTCTTAGTAAGTTTCAGCTAGTTCTTGACATTCTTAGGAGAGAGTTCATGACGCCCAGCTGATCTGAAAGCACAAATTTGAAAGCACCTAACTGATCTTTCCTTAGTCTGTTCTCAGAGCTTAACAATTTGTGCTTGGAATCAAGCATTTTATCTGCTTTGTTACAGCTGATAGTGATGACTGAAACAAAAAAAGACTTGAAAAATAATTTATGAGAATGTTCATGTGTTATTCTCTCTGTATAGTTGCTATTATTAAATGCTGTTTACTTTTTTTTAGGTTACAGGTCCTGAATCTTCCTTCTCCTGTGTTTATTTTGAAGGTGCTAGTGAAGTCAACCATAATTTTCATCCTTGTTACATGCTTGCTTCTTTATGTTCTTTAATGCTTCACATTCAAAGCTGTGAATGTTCTGTTGGTGAAAATGTGTTTCTCCCAGGCCTGGAGCTTGCCTAATCAACACTGCTGAACGACTGCGCTCTCAGGGCAGAGACCGCAACAGAGGCACCCATCCTGCATATACCTATTTGCTAAACCACTATTACTGCCTGCACTTCTGGTGAAATCAAGGACCCAAGGTAACACTGGAATGATTATGGAGAGGAATTCAAAGGGCGAGAAGCTTTTACAAAAAGTGTAAAAAGCAGATATTGAAATATTAGTATTCCACGTTTCCACCCTTTTTTCCCCAGGAATACTGCGAGAGAAGGAAAAACTAAATTAAAGCCTGCAGGTGTCAGATTTCCGCACACACCTCGTGCATAGCCCCAAGCAAGTCTGACGACCCCAGCTGCCCTTTTTGACCCGGGGCAGAGGCAGCGCCGGCCTTTGGGCAGCCCCGCCCCGCCCCGCCCCCACGCCGGCCGCTGGGCGGCCTCGCCCCGCACCTCCCTCCCGCAGGCTCTCTCCAGCAGCCGCCGGTGCCGGTCCGAGGTGCGGCCAAGGCCCTCCCCCCCGAGACACAGCCACCCCACACCGATCTCCCGGCTTGAAACGGGAATAAAACGTAGTCGGCCAACGGGACAGCCCGCACTAGTGCCCCTAAGGCGACTCTGCCACGCGCCCGCCCCGCGACGCCGCTACCAGGACAGCGAGCGCCCACTCGCCCCTGCCGCGCATGCGCGCTTCGGGCCGTGGCTCTGCCAGGCCTCTGAGCATGCGCAGAGGCGCCGGGGCTGGCGGTGGAGGCCCCGCGCCGCCGCCGCCGCGATGGGCTGAGGTGGGAGGAGGCGGCGGCGGCGGGTGTGCGGCTACGAGCTGGGCGGCGCGAGGATGGAGAGAGCCATGGAGCAGCTGAACCGGCTTACAAGGTCCCTGCGCCGTGCCCGCACCGTAGAGCTGCCCGACGGTAGGATGAGGGCGGCCGGGTCTCGTCACCGGCCGCCTCCGGCCGCAGCGGGGTGGCGCGGCCTGCCTGGGCCGCGGGGCCTGCCCAGGGCCGCGGGGCCGGGGCTGCGCGGGACGGGCCGGGGCCGCTGGGTCACCCCGGGGCCCTCCGGTCGCCTGAGCCTCGCCGCCCCAGAAGTGACTCAGGGTAATGGAAACCGTCTCCTCCTCCGGCTCCGAGGGACTTTGGTTTTTTTTCTTTTAACGATGATAATTACAACAGTAAAGACTTCTCCTTTTTCCTTCTACTTTGCCTGGTGTCTCGCGGCAGGAGGCACCCCGGCACGGGGTTTCGCATACTGCTTCTGTGTGTAAAGTGGCCCAGTTTCTGTCTGTGCCACATCTGGTCTGGGATTAGTGGTCTGTAGGCCTGGATCACCTTCACTTTATCTGGCCTTAAAAGCTTAATTTGGTGCTTTGTAGACCACACAGTACTGATGACAAGTTTTTGTTTTTTTTCTTTGTCTAATGCTGAATTTTGTTTCTAGAGTTGTTGTAAGTCACTGTCACAAGTAACAGCCTAAATCTTTTGATTCTAAACTTGTCATGGGTGCTAGCAGCGTTATGAGGTCATGGTGCGCTTAAATATAGCTTCAGGCTCTTATGAGAAATAGTGTAGTATTTTTATGTAGATCCAGCTACTGGGAAGACTACGCCCGTAAAAGGTTTTGGAAATGCAGAAATTTCTGTTCTTCTGGGTGATGTGCTGTCATTGTACTTTCTTCAAGGGCTTATTTAGACAGACAAGTCTTTGGCTGTACATCTCTCAACTTCCATTTCCAGTGTTGGGGGAAAGGGAGACTATTTTGTTTTCTTTGTACTTTCCCTGTTTGGACTTTTCCCCTACTGCTAGCTGTTGCTGAGGAAGAGCTGATCTTCAGCACCCTTTTCTTGTTGTCTCTAGTGAATAGTTTCAGTGTCTGTCAGTGCAGTTGCTGGTAAATTTTACAAAATGACAGAAAAGATTCAGATGGATTTTGCTTTTTCTGAGAAGCCCCTGAATGACAGGAGTGAAAACTGACCTAATGCTGTTCACTATAAGCTCAGAGTTATAGGAATGTTAAAATAGCTCCAGTTCAACTAATTGATGATGTTAATATGAGTTATGCTTAACACGGCCTGTGCCAGGTGGAGTAGTTTTAAATTTACTCTAGTACTGGTTTAGGCAAATTCATTTGGAATTTGAGTTCAGCTGTTTTCATTATATCTGGTGCATTATTATATGCTTCTCAGGTAATTGTGGTAAGACAAGTAAAGCCCTCTATCCTTCATAACAAATAGTTCTTTTGCACTGTAATGGAGAGTGAATGTCAATGCTACTTATTCTCTACGAATTACATAAAACAAATCACAGCTAGACTGAAATAAGGGCTTCAGAAACAGAAATTCCAAATAGCATTCCAAGAAAGCCTCTGCTCAGTGTATGGATCTGTTCATTGGATACATCTTAACTCACTAGTTGTCTTCTTTCTTGACGTTGGCTTTCCCCAGGCTGATGCAGGCCTGCCTCAGTATATGTCTCAAACTGCCCTTTATTAGCAGCTGATGCCTAAATAGGTTGGGCATCTAGTGATTTACTTCATAGATCTAGTGAGATGCCCGATTCTTAGCACTCCAGATGTGTACTGGCAAGGTCTGCTTAGAAAATACTTTCCCGACTCTAGTATGGCATGCATTTCGGTGGCTTCTGGTGTGCTGTGTCTGGCCTCATGAATTATGATTTTTCTTTTTATACATTTGAATAGCTTTAATTGGACAGATGGGGAATTCACCTTTGTCTGTCTGTCCTTAATGTGTGAGTTATAGTACTCTGGGGTAACGGAGAGGTATGTTTGCCATTCCATATCCTGAAGAAGGGACTAAATCCGGACATTTAACTTCTTGTGTGTGTGTTGTAGCCATTACGGTATTACATGAGTGCTCTTCGCACATCTTCCTTAACATTTTGATCTCTGCCAAAATTGAGACAATTTCTGTTAAAAAGCAAAATCGTATGTGCATCTCGTTGGGGGAGGATTCTGGGTGATAGATTTTAAGTGATTTTTAAGTGTACATGACCCCCTGAGTCTAGGCCACTGAATACACTGAGCTGATCTTGCCAACAGGAAATAGTATTTATTTTTGTTTTGCTTAGGTAATCATGACTTGAAATGCAAGCAAGTTAGATAACAAATAAGTTTTGTAAGTTCATTAGGCATATGATGATTCTTCTCTCCCTTGTATCATGTAGTTTTACTTTGAGTCAGTAGGAGTTTATTTATGAAGGGAAATAATATCTGCCAAAAATAGACACAGAAGCTCCATAGTCCCAAACCCCTTTTAATTAGTTCTGTACAGACAAAAATTCCAGGAAACTCTGCATATGCTCCACAGTGTAGACTCTGTTAATAAAATAGCAAAGAGCTTAGTGTTGTAAATATACCATAAGCCCCTTTTATGTCCTGGCTATATTCAAATTTAACTACTATCTCTTTGTAAATCACTATACTTGCACAATAGTTTAAATTTAATTAAGATCAGTCTTAAGCATTTGAGTTGTGTGCTCATAGATTTAAAACTTTTTGTTAGTTTTTTTTTTTCTCCTTATCTCTATTCTTTAGTAGAGCAGGTTGTGAGAACACACAAGAACGTCATGCTCAGATTTAATTGATGCTCTTGGGTTCTGTTTTTTGTTTTAATTAGAGATCTTTCTCTTCCTGCCAAGAGATCTGTGGAACAGAGCTCAAGGAAGAAGAATTTTTTTCATTTGCATATATTATGAGCTAATCCTGGATATATTAAAAACAAAAAATGGTTGAGTCTTTTCCACAAGTGACACCTTTACTTAGTATCTGTTTAATTTTATTTCCAACACTTTTTTTTTTTCCCACTAAGTCGAATTCTGGTGGTATGTGTCCAGGATGGACTGATGCTTACAGAGCTTTGTCATAAGGAATAAACTATAGCCTGTTCAAACTTTTGAACTTGCTGACAGAGTGACTCGCTGCAACTTTGGAAATTAATTTGGTGTTGAGAGGCTTACCTCTCTTCCACCATGCATTCAGTATAAGCAACATTGATTTTTATAAAAGCCAAATTTAATATGATTAGTATCATTAGTTATCTCATTTTGATGTTCAAAAGTACTAATAAACTAGCATTGCTTCTTACTTTTGTTAGTTACAGACAGACTGCTTCAAAAGTGGTTAGCAGCAGAGAAAGAATCTTGGGGCAGTACAGAACACTAATGATGAATGTTATAGCTGTAGACAGATAAGTGTTTCTCTGACTCCATTTGATAACTCTGAAGAATTATTTATTCAGTATTTGATAAATGTCAGCTTGCCTGTCTTGGTAGTATAAATAGCAAACATACACAGTGATTTATGGTGCCTAAAAATATAAAAAGTTACACCTCTTTGGGTCTGTTTTAATTCTTCCTGTTCTGACTGCTTTGTAACTTTGGTATGTTGGATCAATTAAGATGATGAACGAAATGTTCAAATTAAAGTTTGACTGGAACAGTCCTGTAGTTCCATATTCTACCTGGGTTGCCAGTAAGTGTAGTCCCTGCAATCATAGGTTGAAAATCAAGCTGAAAGAGTCTGTGTTCCCAGTGGCATACTTTGCTTCAAACTAGAAAATACTGTCTAACAGTTACTATATATTAAAGCATTTTTTCTGTTTTGTCAAATTCATTTTTTTCTTTTAAATAATAGTGTTTTACTCCAGAAGGGCTATCAGTGATCAAAGAGGCATGTGGTACAAGCATATATGCTGTGGAAGTACTGACAGAGAGTATGTTAGTTGAATGCCAGTCTATTACCACCACTGATCTGCATCTCTATCTGTTCTGACCTTTTTCCTTGCCTTCAAACTTGAAATGTGAAAAATGGTGGCTTTTTCTTTATAATGTAGTTGTAGGTATCTAAAACCTATAATAATAATCTGTTGAACCACAGGCATTTTAAAAGGTGAATAAGTGCTGCTAGATGAACTTACTTTACATAAAAGATTTCTTTAGGATAATGGAATAATTTAATTTTTACACAGATAATGAAACTGCTGTCTATACGTTGATGCCAATGGTTATGGCCGACCAACACAGGTGAGAGCTTTTTTTTTTTTTTTTTTTTTTTTTTTTTTAAGTTTCCCCCCTTTTTAGGGGGGGAGGGGGGCACTTTCAGGAGTTCTGTTGCTGAATTGCTATGCAGGTTCACATAGATATCTTCTAGCTGAAGCTAGTCTATTCATGCATTCCTGCTTATTCTTACTTGAGTAGCCTTTTGGAGTTCAGAATTAGAAATTTATTTTTCTTATGCTTTAGACTGGAACTGGGAGATGTTCTGTTGATGCACATGGAGAAATTTGGCCAAGGATGAGATAAAAAAGCACTGCTTTGTAATTGAATTGTAGCGTCAAGTGTGTGTTTATTGATGGTATAAAAGCTCTTAGTCTCCTGTTGCTGGCTAAGAAATATATGGAATAAGAATTGAACACTAAGATTGGTACTTCTGGAATTCCCTGGATGAGCAGCTGTTTCTCTTCCCCAGTATGATTGCTTGGGACCTGGGGGCTGTGTAGTGCCAGTTAAGTGGTGCTGCCTTCCACTGAACTTTGTAGGCAAGTAGGTAGCACCTCCTGATGAAATTGTAAATTGCATGTATAATCAGGATAAACATATGTTCTACTACATAATATCTTACTGATATTGTGTACATGGATTTTAAATTATGTGATCGGCTCATTATTGCAGGCTAAAATCACCACTTCACCTGCAGTCTGACCTATTTAGAGATGTTTTATCTTTACTAGTGCCATGATTCATTAAGGCTTGAAGGATTCTATTTAAATTTCACATCCTGTTATCATATCATGTGTTTTCCTACATCATCATCATGATTTCATGTATCAGTCTTCCTTCCGAACTTTGCCTATGTTTAGGAAAGCTGCTGCATATCTGGATAGGATGCCTGTGCTGAGATAAGGAAGAGAACAGGAATTTGCATTTTTTCAGATGAAAGCTAATGCTATACTTCTTTTCCATATCTGTAAAGAAGTGACTTGGCCACGTGGTCTAGTTCTAACTAGTTTACATTTGAAAACAGTTGCCCAGTGTGACAGTTTGCCTTTGTAAAAACAAGGAAGAGGTGAAGAGTAAAAGTACTGTTAATATGCAGATGCTTAAAAGCTTTTGGATCCCTTCAGAAGTTAGCTGGAGGAAAAAGATGATGAAGTAAGAAATAGAGGGCTTTCTTAGAAGTTACAGTATATGCTTTGGATATTATGAACTATTTTTTTAATTAAAATTATTTCTTTGTTTTAAGGTCTGTCTCAGAGTTGCTATCAAACTCAAAATTTGATGTGAATTATGCATTTGGACGTGTGAAGAGAAGTTTGCTTCATATTGCAGCAAAGTAAGACTTGTTTGAGTCCAGTCCAGAAGTTAACAATGAAAGTATTGCCACAAATCTAAGGCACTAATGTAAGCTGGAAAACTCTGTAGTATCAGTTAACTTTTTATTTTTACACTTCTTTTTGTATTTTGTTTGTTCACCCCTATTGAGAGGACAGATTGTACACATCGTATCAAATGGCTTTCCAAACTCTACTGCAGGGAAATCTTGGTGGATTTTTTTTTTTTTTTTAAACTTTCAGAGAAAGTTCAAACTGAGAGAAGTGTAGCCACTACATGTATTTTTAATAGCTGACTTTACCCATGCTTTTCTAGATTTAGAGAAGCCTTGTCTGCCACACCAGGTGCTGCTTGTTTTTCAAAGTATTTTGATGTGCTGTTCTCAGTGGGGAGCATTTGGATACTCATTGGGAAGCAACTGTCCCAAATTACTTTGTGTGCTCATAACTGAATTGAAGAAAACTTGGTTGTTGACTTCTAGTAATTTTTTGTACCCTGGATAAAGGACTTAACTGGAAATTTCAAATTCGTCACCTAGATTGACTTCTTATCATTCGATAACTGAAATCAGATGAATATGTGTGTATTTGTGTAGCTCTTCTATGGAATAAATCTGTATTTCCAAGAAACAATCTGGTTAACATTTTTAATAGAAATGAACCAAATAATTTTTGAAGTGGCTTTGCAGAACACTGACTTAAAACTAAGGAATAAATGCTTTATATTTGAGTCCTGTTCTAAATATCTTGGATGTTCTTGCATTTAAAATCTCCTTAAAAGAAAATTGAAGGAGTGTTTTGAAGGTGCATATACTTTCTGCAATAGCAGGTTTTTGGGCACACTAAAGGTAGAACTTTCAGCTTTTTTAAGCAGGCCATTTTAGGAATATCTTTTTCTTGAACTTTACATCTAGGAGTTATATGCCTTATATAAAATTTACTTAGTAGAAGAAATATAAGCTAATTTTAACATATATCTGAAAAGCTTCTTTGAAATGTTGTCATCCTGTTGATCATGGGAGACTGTGTAAACGTCTTCTGTTTTTACTTTTGTGAATGGAACTGGGTTTTATTACTTTTAGTTTGTGGATTCTCTCATATCTTCGCTATCTATTTGGTATCTCATTAAGATACTGTTTTTGCAAGTTATTTATTGTACAGCTAGGCTCTTTTTTGGGGGGGAGGGGGAGGTTGGTGTGGAGTTGTTCTGTCATTGATGAGACTGGTAATAATGGATAAGCCAGTCAGGAGGAATATGAAAAATACTATATGTTTACAGTAATCAGCTCCTTCTCCTGGAGAGTTCAGGAGCAAGATAAACATCTAATGCAAAGTTTCTGTATTATAGGTGGTACTGGTTATCTGGAAGAGCTGTTCCATTATCAAAAGTAAAAACAAGATAGATACAGATTCAAAGCAAATAGAAAGGAAGTAATTGTATGAGTTTTAGAATTTTTCTGTTATTTAAGCTTTTAAATGTAACTTCTAGAAACTGAAATGTTATAAAAAATGATACTAGAATTGTTGTTTAGTGAACATTTTAACCCTATGAATAGAAATAAGGATGAAGGAGGCGAGAAGTTGTAAACAAAACATTGAGGGAAAAGCACATTTTAAGCTGTTTTCAGTTTAAGCGGTTAACAGTTTTAAGAATTCCTTGTTGGGTTTTGAAGTCACTAAAATCACATAGAAGGCTAATACCTGTTCATTAGTAAGAACTAGTTGTAGCTTCTACTGTATTTCAGTGTCTTTCTTTCATCTTTATGTAACTTGAAATATGAGGATGTGAAAACAGTTCATCTTAACATCCTTTTGTGTTGAATGTAATCTGTACATAGTACTGTTGTTGTATGCACATCAATAATAGACTTGGTTTTTAAATACCTTTGTTATAGTTTTTCCCTTCCTTATCTGTTCTCAGTTGTGGATCAGTAGAATGCCTTGTCCTATTGTTAAAAAAAGGAGCAAATCCAAACTATCAGGACATTTCGGGATGCACACCTCTTCATTTAGCAGCAAGAAATGGGTAAGAAAAATGTTTTTTTCTTCTTTCTTAAAAAAAAGTATACATCATGCACTTGAGTTGATATGTTCTGTAATATTTTTGTATAGGTTAAATAAAACACTTCGTCTTTCACTTTTGGAAAGTGGCATGTTTATAATGAACTTGGAGGTTGAGATTCTTATTTTAAATATTCAAAAAATAATTTTGTATGTAAACAGGTATTTCTGAAGTGGGAATTGTTATATAATAGTGTTTTCTGCTAACTAGCAGCAGAATGGTCGAGGATATTTGATTTCGTGACTAACACGATGATCCTTATTTCAAACAAAGCATGAATTTACCTTACAATTAATTAAGAAAGAAAATATTTAGAAGAGGAAGCTGAGAGGGTTTTAGCTCTTCAGATCGTTACTCAGAGAATGTTTCCAAGGAAAGTTTTCCTGCAGGGAGAGGAATATAAAATTTGCATGCACAATATTAAGAGAGCAAAAAAAAAAAAAAAAAGCAGGGAGCTAACTTTTTTTTTTTTTTTTTAGTTATGAACTTCAGTTATGTTGCTGATTGGCTAAAAGAGCATGTTTGAAAGAAGAATTTTACAGTAAAAAATGCTTTAGTTTCTCTTTTGTAATTGTCTTTTTTTCCCAAGATTTAAAGGCTCCTGTGAGATATCTTCAAGTTTGCAGGAGAAGAACATATACACAGGGCAATGCATGCGAAATGTTAGTGTGTATGACAGGAAATAAAACTGGTCATCTGCAAAGGAATGGAATGCAATTTATGCAACATAGTGAGTCTAGTACAAAAGAACTGGATTTGAAAGTGCAGAAAAAAAATCACTGTATACCATATATAGAGGGAGGGAAGGAGAGATGCATATAGATATCTATCTCACAGTCCTCTCTAGTTGCACTGTTTTTCCAGTTGGAAGGTGGTCTTCAATGTTAACTGCAATAGAAGGGGTGATTCTGGGACTAGGTGTATGTTTCTTTTTTTAAAAAGCTTTTAATTAAAAAAAGGTTTTAATATTATTTAATGACTTAAAATTTGCATGAAACTAATCTGTACTGTTCAGCTCCATTTATGCCATCCATCATCTAGTTTCTACCTTTGTAAGTTATTCATGATTTGGACTATTATCTGTACATGTTTCTCCCATTTAGATTACTGCTTCTCACTTGCAATAGGACTACTTCTGGAAAGGCTTTGCATTGCTATTCCTGAGATGACTTTGTGAATTGAAGTGAAATAGGAGAGAAGTGGAAGTGTAACTACTCAGTCTCTCTCAAGATTTTAGTTGCATGCATAGTTAAAAAAATTAAAAAAAAAAGTCGCTGGAGAGATTGTTACTTTTGACAAATAATAGAATGGGAACGTAAATCTCCTGTTAGAAATATGCTTAATTTGGCATAGTTCAGCTTTAGTAGCCTAGGTCATACTTAAATTAATTTGCGGCAGAGATTATACTCTAGAAGCAGTGTCTGAAGTTGAGCAGCTTGTCAGTTGAAGCAACTCTTATGTTTGTGTTAGATTGTGTGATCATGTCTGAAAAAAGAATTTTTAATAATAAAACATATTTCAGGAGAGGTGATACTGCAGTTACTATGGGAAGTGTTTTTAATGGCATTCAAACATAGAAGATGCATTTACTATGCTTTCTAGTTGCTCTGAGACAAATACCAGTTTCTTGTTTCGGCTTATCAAAGAATTTTCTTCTCCTCTTCTTGTGAGAAGACAGCTTTAGCTTGAATAAACTGTGTCTTCCAACAGGATAATTTTTATTTTGAAAGTAAAGTTTCACAATGTTAAAAATAAATCAGGTTTCAACTCTGAAGCTAGTGATGGCTTTTTGCTTCCCATCATTACTGAATTTTCTGAAAGTCTGTTTGTGAAACATGAAATTTCTTTTTAATAAAAGTTGGCAAAACTACCAAGTCTTTATATAAAAAGAAAAAAAGTTTTTAAGATCATATTTCTCAAACTGTGGTATATGGAAACACACAGCTGTTAATAATACTATTGTCTTTTTCATTTTAGAGCATGTATATGGTACAGTAACTCAATTATAGTGGGGCCAATACTTCAAGTGAGGAGGAGGAGGTATTTAGTGGCCCTTAGGTATGTGGAAAGAGTATCTGCAGGAGAAGGGAGAAAGAGCCAACATTATGTGATCAAACACAGAAATTCACATACAGGAGATAGTTATGTGGAAGGGAAGTTTGAGAAAGATCTGAGAGAGGTATCAGCTAAAAAGAAAAAGATAGAATCAAACTCTTTAAGGGTAAAGCATTTACAGAACTAGAGAGCATTAACAGACCAGCAGAATATGAAATAGGAAAAACACCTCTACTTTTATGAAGGCAGTTGTAATTGCTGAAGATTTACTTAGTGTTATGAGTGTCCCATTAAATAGTGGTGTGGTAATATACTAAAGATATGTTCACCTGAGTGTACTGATGATGATGAACTTTATGGATTTCCCTTATTTGAACTCTAGCTTCTTGTCTTCAGGTTGTAGTTCATGCTCAACTGGAACTGTTAAAGTAGTTAAGTAGTTCTACACTCTCTAGAAACCATTTAGCTGCACAATTACGGTTTTCTCCCCACTTGGTGTTGTATGCCACACTTGCACTGTATGAGTCTCCAGTGCTATTGATGATTATTTCTCTTTTTTTAGATGCTCAGTGCTGTACTCCTTATAAAGTAAATCTACTGGCTGTGGTTTATACATATGATGAATTAGTGTGAGGGGAGCTGGAGAAGATATCTGGTCTCTGTAAATCATTTTGCATGACTGGGATTTAGTGTATTTTTATTTACAGCCAGAAGAAATGTATGAGCAAGCTGTTGGAATACAGTGCAGATGTCAACATTTGTAATAATGAAGGCTTGACTGCAGTAAGTACTTTTAATTCTAATAGTGCTCTTAGAATGAATGCAGAATTTGAAGACTCTGTTTTCTTAAGCCTCTTCCTAAGCCTCTTCTATCTCACATGTAACTAAAGAAAACTGCCATGTGTCCAGTGCCCTTAAGAATCAAGAGGTGTGATTCAAATAGCTAAGCATATGATAATCTTACTCAAAGCTTTTCTTTGTGAAAATGTTGACAATAGTACAGTCAGGTTTAAAATTGTATTTGTGAAATGCTAATATCAGTGCTAAAGGAAACATAATTGTTTTGTACTTAGATTCATTGGTTGGCTGTGAATGGACGGACAGAATTGCTTCATGATCTCGTACAACACGTCAGTAATGTAGATGTTGAAGATGCAATGGGACAGACAGCGCTTCATGTAGCTTGTCAAAATGGCCACAAGACAGTAAGTTTCTAAACTGTATTAACACGTTAGAGTTGCTAAGAATTGGATATTGATTTAGTTTTTTATTTGGTCGTGTTTTATGCCCACTATAATGTTTAGAAATGTGAAGAATTTTATTGTTTGTAAATGGTATGGACTGCATACATTTCTATGGGAATAACTAATTTCAGGCATGTTTGGGATGAACTGAAGTTCTATAAAAGCATCATTTTTAAAATGGGAAGTTGTAAGAAAGTTTTATGAGCAATAAAAAGCCATGATTCTCCATCTAGTGTTTAGGAATTTTGTTTTTGGGATTCATTACTGGAAATTAAATCCTTGAATATAGTTAGAGATGCATGACACTAAATAATTGCAATCCAAGAGATGTTTCTGTTGATCTCTTTCTAATGCTGGCATTTTCTTTTATTCCAAAAAGACAGTGCAGTGTTTGCTAGACAGCGGTGCAGATATTAACAGGCCCAATGTGTCAGGAGCAACTCCACTCTATTTTGCTTGCAGGTATGGTATTGCTAACTTCTGAATACTGAGTTAAAAAAAAAAAAATTGAGTATTTTGGGAATGCATAGGTGCAATAACAGAATTATTAGAAAGTACAAAAACGAGGAAACATAAAAGCTGCCTTGTATTTAATCTTGCCCCATGTTTAAATGTAGTTTGATGCTTTATCTAAATGCTTGTCTTAGTACCACAAGCTGATATACCTGTTTCTAACAGACATGTTAAATACATAGCTGTGCATGTTCTAGCATGAGTCATAGATCAGATTACTGAACTTTTCTCTGAAAAAATGAGATCTACCAACCTAGGCTATTTTGAGTAGTATTCTTCTTTTTCTATGGCTATATAAAATCAGTGAATTCTTAAGATAAGAATTTGACAAGCTTTTTGTACTGGATCAATATTCTTTGCAAACAATTCTCAGAGATTGTTAAGCAGTGATAACCTTCCTACCTTGTCCTTCCCAGACCATTCATGAATACAAGTCTGCCAGGCGTTTTTAAGATACCATCTAAATTAGAGTGTGTGTGTGTGTGTGTGTGTGTGTGTGTGTGTGTGTGTTCTTTTCTTTTTTTTTCCTTTGTGGGAAGACCCTGTATATATGTTGAAAAGTAGGAGTAGTGAGGCTAAGGATTGCTACATTCATCAATGTATAAAAACAAAAGTTTTCATAGTGTAAGTTTGACTGTTTTTTTAATGTACATTATGTTATTATAGTGTATGAGAAATGTACATATATGCCTTAAAGATGTAATGTTGGCCTGAAATTGTATTGTCACTAGTCAGTTCTGGTTTCTTCATTGTTTAGTTTTATTTCAAAACTAATCACATATGATTAATGATGTCTTGTTTTAATTGGAGCCTTTCAGCTATTTGTTAGAACATTTACAATTCTGTAATCCCTGTGCATTGGTTACAGGTTAAATAGTTCACCTATGATTAAACACTAATATAAACAAAGGGAGAAATGGACTAACTTGGTGGCCTGCCAAGGGTTATGTTGTGGGAGCCCTGGTCTCTGGAGCTCATGTATGCTGACTCTTGGCAGTTGAAGAGAGGGAAAGTAGAGAATAAATGGCTGCTAGCTAATTGAATGGCTAGATGCTTAATGTAGGGACTGGTATTGGCACCCACTCTAGAAGAAAGTGACTTGCTTCAGCTCAGAGCATTTCATGAGAAAGGAATGCATTGCAGGTACAACACTGGTGTTCTTTTAGACATGAACAATTGGAGCAATTGAAGGGTGGAATGAACAGGGTGTGTAGTGGAAGTAAAAACCTCTTATTGTCAGAGGTACCAATTGATGCCACCCAGGAAGAAAGGCTACATATGTCCCTGATGGGTGAAGTAGACTCTGAATGGAATACTAAGTCATCACCCTTTATGTTTAAAGACTAGGTAAAACATTCAAATTTACTGCTTTTAAAAAGCAATTACTGTAAAATACCACTCTCTTCTACACCTCTTGGGCAAAAGATTGACACTTTATCAATTAAAAATTTTTATTAATCTCTTTCTGATAGTTAAAGCACAGTTAGACTTTTTTTCACAAACATTGCATCAAAATATGGGAAGAGTGAGCGAACAACTCATGTAGTAAAAATAACTTGCCCTCTGAAGTAAGTTAGGGTATAAATTTACATGGAGCTCTTTTTGTGCTGAAAGTGCAGCTCATATGGATTTATGAGACTAGACAAAGATTGATTGTTTCTGAATGGTGAGGACCACTCTGGTTTCCTAAATGGGCCATATCTGGACAGTGTTGCCCTATGCTTCTGCAGTGACCTTGGAGTGTAGTAAAGGAGTATCAGTGGCATTATCTTTCATCCCTGTTTTTCTACCATGCAGCTATTTGTGTTTTCTCCTACATTATTTTGTTTTTGTTAGTTGGATGAAGTAGAAACAGATTTATCACTCTTGGATGAAGTGCTATATTAACTCTCTTTCTTCTCTGGTTTTTAATAGTCATGGTCAGAGAGACACAGCACAAATCCTTTTGATGAGAGGAGCCAAGTATTTACCAGACAAAAATGGCATTACTCCTTTGGATCTCTGTGTACAGGTATTGAGTTAGCAATGCATTTTCTTCTGTGAGCTTCTATCAGTTTATACAATATCAGCTGATTAATGTTGTCCTTTTAATTTGAAGGCCTATGAAAGATTATAGTCCTTTTGTGAAACGGAATTGCAAAAATAAATTTCAACTTTTAAGTCAGTGGTTCCCAGTTTGTACCCTTTGCAGAAGTCTTTAGTGGGATCTCATTGAAGTCTTTAAAGACTTTGCGACATTGGAGAAATGAAGAGTTTGCAGATCTCTTAGACTAGAAAACTTGGGAATTCTTTTTCTGATGGTAAAAAGCTCTGTTTAGATGTTTGTGTGCTTAACTTTTTAAAAAGTAAGAGGTAAAGACATTCAGAAGGAGTAATTGTTTTTACCATAACGAATATATTTTCTTTTCTCTTGAAGAAATGTTACTATTAAAGAAAGACAGCTAAACAAAAAAGCCCTTACATGCTGCTGGCTGTCCTATTTTTCCAAGGTGTTCCAAATGCTACATCTGGATGATGAATTTTGAAGAACAAAGCTGTAAAGTCTTACATGTTCTCAACTGCTGTATAAAACACAATTTTTCTAGTATGATGCAAAATGTTGCTTGTACTGCTTGCTAGTGTGTCTTTCTGTGATTTGTGGACACCTATATATTTTCCAACAGAGTGAATTTTAAGGTTAATATATAAATAACATGTAATGAAGAAAAGGAAGATTTTGAACTCTTTGCTACTAATCAGCAGAGTAGAAAACTGAACTGGAGACTAAAAAAAAAATCACTGCACTTAGTGGGCATCATGTAAACATGGTGAATGTCTAGTTGGATGAAGGTGCAATACTCAAATCTTTTGCTGCGCTAATAGATTAAAATATTCTCAGGTTACTTAAATCCTGAAGACTCCTCATTTTCCTTAGGAGCTGTAGTTGAAGTAGTTGTCTAACTGGTAGTGACTTTTGTTTTCAGTACGTTTTGAGATATTTTTGGAATATTTAATTCTGAAAACTTCATTTCATGGGTTGTCTGTGGAAGGTCTTGATTAAATTAGGTTACTGACAGCATTCCTTTTTGAATATAAGAAATCTTAATAAATCCTCGGCTCCAGTCTCTATTTTATGATATTTTTTTCTTTACTTTTGACCTGTTCCTAGGAAAATAAGGATAGTGCATCTTAGTAAAATAATAATTTTGAATTTATTTCAAGTCTTGATTGTACTATAAGGTGTCAGGTTCCAAAATTCATGCTAGCGTTAATTAGCTTGTGTCCAGTTCTCTGCAAGTGCAGTAAGGTTGGTGCTGACCAACAAAGGAACTAGCTATTTTCATTTCCAGAATAGCAGGTGGGAAAAAGGTGGTGTATCATTTTAGAAGTGTGTAAATATGCCATGAAAAAATTCATATAGCAACAGGAGAGAATCTTAAGCATGTTACTGTCTTTGAGTCACTTTAAGTAGAATGTCTGGAATAATTAGAAGTACAAGATTTTGAATTTAACACTCATTAGTTCTTCGTGTTTGTATACATACTTTTCATGTATTATTATCAAAACTGTATATATTCACAGTTCATTTCTAATGCTTATTTCTAACTCCTCCAATGGGACAGATTCTCTGGTTGCTTTTATGGAATAAGCAATCTTTCCATGGATATTACTTATGTATGTTTATTTTTCTTTTTTGTCTTCTCTTTCCTCTTACAAAACATTTCGAATGTCCAGCTGATACATTGCCTTTTAAAAAGGATTCTGCCGAAATTCCATCGAAGAAATCTGAGGTCTCCTCAAAAACTTGGTGTGGAATGTTTTCCTCACATATGAAAGATGTCCTAACATCCTCTTTTATATCTGTAATGAAGCCCTACTTCTGGTATTTGCAGGAACTTGGAGTATATTTAAGTGTTCTTTTACAGGAAGCCTATGGCAGTGCCACTTTAATGGAACCCCAGTTAATGACTTAGAGGATTCTGACAATGATATTTCATATGAGAATATTGAAGAAAGAATCCTTCATGTTGCAAGATATGCTTTCTTTCATTATTATTTATTATGAAAACTGTTTCCCTTTTCTAATGCTCATTTGCATATTTTTCTTTTGAGTATTGGGATGTGTGCGCCATATTAAGTATGCAAGGGAGTGCATGCATTTTTGGTATGTGTCAGGAAGGAACGTTCTCAGTTGTGAGCGGGACGGTAAAAAAAAAAATGGGAAAACAATCATAAACAGTCTCAGAAGAACTCGTAACTTCTTCTCTTAAATCATAGTTTTCCTATCTATTTGTACTAGACTGAAACACTCAGTTAATTCCTCGTTGATTATGGGATTTCGTACATCTTTGTTTTCAAGGCTGAAGGAATTCTGTCTTTTTAATCTTCTGAAAAAAATCTCTGGTGTAACAGTCAACTGTAGGTGTATCTGATACCGTATTCTTCCCCTTGTGAAGGAAGTACATGCAGGAGAGAGATAGGTATATAAATCATTTAAGGGAGAAAATCCCCAAAGGTGTAACTTAAAACTATTCCTGATGAACAGGCAGTGCATCTTCTAAACCAGAACTCCTGAGTCATGGGTCCAACTACACTTCATCTTGAGGTGATTATTTTCTAATGAGGAGGTGGTCTATAAAAAATGGTGAGGTTTGTTTAAGAGAAGATCCGTTGCTCTCATCTTCTGTAACCCAAAGCTTTAAAAGCATCATAAGGAATCAAAAATAGATGAAGCGTATTGAATGTGTCCAAATGATGCCTTCTTGCTTTGTGACTGGATTTTCAGATGTCTGCTTCCATTTTTACAATTTCTGACAGGCTAAAAAAGATGGGCGCCACTCTCAGCATCCAAGTTCTATTCCCCCCCCCCTTTTTTTAAGGTAGGAGTGATGACACCTGGTATTTGCTGTTTTGTGATGATGATACTGCCTTTGAGATCATGTAGTCAAGACAAGCTTGTGATGCTAAGTGAAAAAGGAGAAAGCCAAATGCTTTCTGTCATTTTAAATCTAGGGTTTTATTTTTTGCTTCCTGGCTTGCTTTTCAGTGTAGATGCATGTTTTTGGTAGACAGAAATTGTAGATTTGTATACTCCTTGCCAATGTGGTATAACCACAGGTTTGGGGAGCTGACTTCATCCTTATGGATTCTGAATTGTTCTAGTAGTTAGGTCCTTGGCACGAGGAACAACTTAATCTATTGTCATTAAAGGAATTATAAACCATTGTACAAATGGAAAGGAACCTGTAGAATTGCAACATTTAATGAATTATAGTCAACATTTTCTCACTTTCCAGTGTTGAATTTGATGTTTGCATTCAAACGTCGGGTGCCTCTTTCAAAATGCAGCTGTGTTAAATAAGATTTGATGCAAATAAACCATAAACTCAAATTTTGTGCCCACCCCCCCAAAAAAAAAACCCCAACAAACCTTTTTCTGAAAAGGTTATGAGAAGTTAGTCTGAGCTGTTGATGTAGGAGCATATGTGGAATCATACTTGTGCAATAATTTTAATGTTAGATAACCCTTTAATGGGTTTATCCGATTTCTACCTTTAACAAGTCAGATTCATGCCGTATGAACATTTTGGAAAAAGTATTTGTTTTGAAGGATTAGATTCCAGATGCAATTAGCTGGACTGTTGTCATCCATCAACAATAGGAAGGGGAGCTAAGTGAGCTAGGTGTTGCACTGTTCTTAATCTCTGGTGAATTGTCAGGAGAAACGTTGTTCTGGTGTGAAGTAACTGTGGCATTCTAAAGCTTTATAAACGAGGAGAAAGGGAGCGGGTCTGTATAAGCTGATACACTGAAAGAATTTGATAATCAATCTGTCTTCTCCAAATATTGTGATTCTAACTTTGACACTTTATTGAATTTCAGTTTATTTTAGTATTAAATTTCTGCATTCAACTTTTCTTTAAGCTATCTATATTCCTCAGTAGGCTTTAACACCTACGATACTATAAAACCTAAATTCTCATGTTTGTTTTAACTAAAAGTGTTTTTTGAACTATTGCTTTTTAGGGTGGGTATGGAGAGACTTGTGAAGTCTTAATACAGTATCATCCTCGACTTTTCCAGACAATAATTCAAATGACGCAGAATGAAGATCTACGGGAAAATATGGTAATACAATATTATGTGTTGCATAGCTACAAATCTCTCTGTGTTGTGGAGATCTGATTGTTTAATATGGGTGTTCTAATTAGAAGATGCTATCAATACCAGAATAGCTAACCACTATGTGCTGTTTTTTTTCCATGGAGAATTTATGGTCTTAACTTAGCTTTAAACAAGAGAGTTTGGGGTTAAATGTAGAATCCATTTACTCTAGTGTTCTAACTTTGTGTATTTGGCAAAGTGATCTATACAGTGTGAGACCTGAAAGGGCAGACCTCTTGCCAACTCTCATAAAAATGGTGATGGTAGAGCATTCTAAATACACAGTTATCTTGTGTAATTGGGCATGTTTTCCTTCACTTAGTTGTTATCTGCAGATATCCATTCTAGGATATGTCTCATATCTTGAATAGTCTAGAATGAAAACATTTGGAGTGAGTACTCATCCTTATGAGGCTGATGTGTAAAATGAGTGTAAAAGATTGCAATCATAGTTTGTTTCTTTATTGCTGATGATATTGATGAAATTATTGCTAAACTGTTCCTTTCTCAGTGGTTCTTCTGTACCTTGTTTATTTCATTACTATGGGTTAGTGCACTCTAAAGCAAGAAAAAAGCAAATAAAAGAATACTTGTTTCTTCATTGTTTAGGGGGAAGGAAGTATGGGATGGTTTTATCCCCCTTTCCAAATCCGGTTAGTTATGGATTTTTAATACATTGCTTGCATGAAAATAGCTGCAAATAATTGTACAGACCCTAGATTTAAAAAAAAAAAAAAAAATCTGTGTAGTAGTGTGCAGTGAAGTGCTGGCTGCCACTTTACTGAACTTGGTTTGCCAGATCTCTGAAGTTTGTGTTGTTCTCTATAATCACATTGCTTCCATTACATGACTGAGCACTCACAGGTGTGTATGGAAACAGTGTTTACGTTTCTGAGACTGAATTGACTTTTACAAGGTAAGATGATAGGTGAGAATTCTAGAAGAATAGGGGAATGGTGTAGAGGATTTCAAGTAAAAGATAAAGAACTGAAACATAGAACAAAAAAAAACCCTCTAAAGAAAGGTAGATGAGAAAACATACTATCGTAGAAGCTGAGAAAAAATGTTTTTTTGGTCTGTGAGTAGTGGTGGAGGTATATGTAGAAGAAAGATCTAATATTCACTGTCAAAATGAAAAAATATTTTAAGTATGGTTCTTTTATGGCTTAATTATGAGCTTTTCTGCCCATAGTCTTGGTTAAGACCAGTTCCTTTTATATTAAAGGGATGACATGTAGATAAGAGACTGAAGGTATGTTGGAAGTCAGGACTCAAATTTTAAATTTTCTTGAAAAACTAAAAATACTATCAACACTGCTGGTAGAAAGGATGCGTTTCACTAGGGAGAAGCACAGGGCTCTTCTGTTTAGATAGGAACAATAAATGTATGAATACAGTATGGGAAGCTGCTGCCTATGGAGCAGTTCTGTAGAAAAGGTTCTGAAGTTGATTGTGGGTTACAAGTTGCACGTGATTTTGAGATGGTGAGTGAGAAAGAATAAAAGATTTTCTGTTGCCTGTGAGACACATGAAGCAGTCTTTATGCACTAGTTGTCATTGGCTAGCTTAGTTAAAATATCATGTTCATCTTTGGAGACTATGTTCAAAGGAAGATGAAGATCAATTGGACAGATGCCCAAGAGATTAATGAGAATTGAAGAAGCTTGCTGGTCATCTTAAATATGTGAAAGGCTGCTCAAAGGAGCAAAGAAATAATGTTTTACAGAAAACAAGATGAAGATATTGCCATAGAAATTTGTAGCTGGAGATTCAACTTATCCATGAGAAAAACTCTAAAATAGTTAAGGATAGTGAAATATTAAAAGAGATCATGTAGTGAAGCTGCAGAGCCTCCAGAATTGAAGAGCTCTTGAAAACAAGCCAAACAAATTAGACAAGGCAGTCTGGGTCACAGATAAAATTTTTCCTGTCTTGGGGCAGAGGGTTGGACTAGATGACCTCATGAGATTCCTTTTCATCCTACTTTTCAGTGTTTCTATGAGAAGGGTTACCAAGCTTTCTGAAAATTAGAGTGAGATGAGGGAGGAAGCAACAGGCATGCATGAAGAGCAGTGTTGCTGAAGAGTTAATTTATCTGCAAAAAACTGCTCATGCCAGAGAAAAATGTAGAACAAAGGAATTGAAGACAGAGCAGTGTCTGGGCATTTGTGGCCTCTAGTCTTTGTGAGCCAAATGATGATGTTAGCAAGAAAAAGGGCAGATTAGAGAAGAGAGAGTAATTATAAGGAATTACTGATTAGCAGGATGCGACTTTTTACCTGAGGGAGGGTATTCAGTGTTTTGAGCAAGAATAAAGGTTGTGAAAACAAACTCTAGAATCCAAGGTTCATCTATACTGTGTCATAAACTAGCAGGGGAGTGAACTGAATTATAAAACTTGAAAGAAGTATGCTCTTAGCTTTCAGAATTTGAAAGTGTATTCCATTTATTTTTCAGATGAAAATAAGTTGTATAAATTGTAAGCTGTACAAATTAACACTATATGGCTAAGCTTTTAGCATTCTTAGCACTCATGCAATAATCATATCCTGTAGTCCGTAAACTGACTATAAGATGTATACATTTTCTATAAACTTTTCTTTGGAAGGTGTAATGAAATGTTAGGTTAGACTGGATGTTGGATAATAGAGAAGTGTTCAGTAACGTTTCTTGAAGTCACAGCTAGCTTGGGTGCTAGTGATCTAAATCAAATCTAAATCAAATTATGCAACTCCTTGACATTATGCAATTTCTTTTGTTTTAATATACCAGTTGCGGCAAGTTCTGGAACACTTGTCTCAGCAGAGTGAAAGCCAGTATCATAAAATCCTAACAAGTCTTGCTGAAGTTGCTACAACAAATGGTCACAAACTGCTGAGGTAAGTGTCAGAGAATCATAAGTAGGTTGCTAACCTGCCTACTAGTTGGTGCTACTTAATAGGGTTAAGAATCTAAACCATCTGTTCCTGGCTGCGTGCTGGAGTAGATGGGTCTCAAGTCTGATTCTGTATGACAGTGCCTGTTTAGATCACTGCCTTCACAAGGATTTCAGGAGAGAAAGTTGGTGTCCTCCTCCTGTAGCTGCTGGCAAGTAGAAATTCGGGTTGTGGGGGAAGAAAAATGTTTTCTGTTTGTTTGAATTGACTATATCAGCTCCAGGAAGGGAAGCTTTTTAGCAACTGTCATTCCTTTTTTTTCCTTTCTTCCTTTTTCTTCTGTTCCATATCTTTACTTTCTGTATGCTTTCCTAGCATGTTTGAGGAGAATTTTGTTACTTCAGACTTGTCTTATATTTGTTAGATCTGCTGTCCTTCTATTGTCTGTAATACATAAGAACATCTGCACTGCAGCAGACCAAAAATGCATCCAACAGTGTCTTGTCTCAGTGGTGCCAGTAGTGGTTACTTGGGAAAGCACCTAAAATATGCAAGCATATTTTCTTAGTATGCTTTCCTAGCTTTTGTGGCCTCTGTTTGAGGGACTTTGTATAAAACACCTCATCTCTAGTCTCTTGAAACATCAATAAAATTTGATGGTTTTCAATAGCTAGCAGAATTTGTTTTAACCCTTATGCCTATTAGAAGCTAAGGAAATGTTTTCTGAAAGGATTCAAGAGCATGAAAGCGTAGTAGAAGTTCCTTAGTAACATGTTCTGGATGACTTTTTGGAAAAGTGAAGGTTAAGAGATCATTCTGTATCTGGAGAGGGTGTCAGCATAGGCTGTAGGAGAATAGGATTTGGAGTGCTTCTGTTTAGCTGTTTGGAGGCTTCTAGCAGCCCATCAGTTAGCAGGGAGACTAAATTATATACTCTTATTCTAGCTGCTTTTTTTTCCTTCCCTATCAGTCATGTTAAGTTTGTATCCAGCTTGTAAATGGCAGGTCAGAACTCCTACGCATTGCTAGGGATCTCATGACCCTGTTAATCACCATCTTGTTTTGAGGGACTTTTGCCTCAATGAACATACATGTAAGACTTAAACACCGCAAACTTTTAGGGTTATAGCGGAAAGAAGTATTAATACAGTTTTATATTGCTGCTGCAAAGGTAACTTTTTTGAAGAACTTTAACTGTTGGTGTGCTTAAGTGTGCAGTCAGCTTAACTTATAACACATTCCTACTTCTGTAGAGCCAGTAGGTTTTCAACATGTAAACTGTGCTAAAGTTTAAATCCAACCTGCAGGAAAGGGTTTCAAACTTGCTTTGTATGTGGATATTGTCAGAAATCGTGGGAGCTGGACTAGATCATGTGAGGCAGGATTTGTTTCTATTTCAGTATCTTCAAGGATAAATTGATTACTTTGTGTTTAGATTTGATTTATTGGTTTGTTACTCCTTTATATCCAGCAGTGTCAAGTTTCCTCAGTAAAGCTCTTGAAACAATATATATGTGGTTGTGCTGTCTCTGAATCTGAGCTGATATTTATTCCTGTGTTGCTGAATGTGGATTGACCAGCTCAAGTTGGAGACAAGTTGGAAGCTTTGCATTGTGTTGGGTGGGAAGGCACTTCCAGAGATATCTGTAGCTAGGGCATCCTGTGGCCTCTTCCTGGCCCAGTTATATTTGGTGCATTGTAATATGTCTGAAAGGATTGGGATTATTTTATTTTTCTATTAAAAGATGCAGTTTTGCAAAAACTGCGTTCCTGATTATTCTCTCTAATTCTATTCTGTGTCAGAGGTTTCAGCCTCTGCTTCAACTAAGTATTTCTTAATTATTTTGTTATCAGCATAATGAGAATGAAGGTAGTACTCGGTGGATATAGACCTCTGAGCATGGGTCTCTTTCAGCTCTTTCTCTCTTCCAGCAAATAATAGGTAATATGCACACTCTACATTACAACCTCAAATAATGATACTTCCATGACTGAACTAGTAGCTTCAGAAGGCTAATTTTGTGGATACTAACCTCTAGCCAATTGGTTTTGGGTTGGTCGATTTGTTTTTAAAATCAGAAGTGTCCAAAATATTTTTTTTGTAATAGAACAGGTAGCCTGGAGTAGCAGTAGGCTTCTGGCTGAGGAGTTCTGCCTTGAATGTCAGCAGGGAGCTTGTTAAGCTAGCATTACCTCAATCTAGTATTTCCTCTTTCTAAGAAATAGTTGTAATTTGACATAATTTGGTTTTGTTGGTTCAGATTAGGTTTAGCTATATGTTTATAAATAAGCCGATAAAAGCATCAGTGAACTATGAAAAGCACTTGAACGTTTCTCAGTTTATGAATGTCATGAGGAAAACACTGCTGAGGGATGATAAAGCTCAATCAAACATTTTTTTCCAATACCTAAGTTACCTTCTTGTGTTCATAGATTCTGTTTGCCTATAAGTAAAGATTTTCCAAATGCTAATTTATAGCTGTGACCAGAGCCTCTGGTAAATATAAATAATTTTGAACTAGGTAATGCAAGTTTCCTGATTGGAGGAAACTTCAATATTGCTACTTTTGCACTGTTCACTCTTTGTATTGTTTTGTTACCCAGATTTACCAGATCTTCTCTGGTTGAAATTTAAATATTGGCAAGAAAGTTGTATTTCGTATGTCAGCTTGATAAAATCTTTAGTGTATTTTTTTATTTTTAAATTAACACCTCACTGGTAGTCATTAAAATGTATGGACTGCTGTAAGCAAATAAGTTCTTTTCTTTACCCTTTATTCCCCCTATACCGTAGGGAGGCCAAATTGGTGATAAAGGTACTGTGATGCTACAAATAGTCCTAGACACAATTTGACAGTAAGTATTGCACATGCCTAATGTTAGAAATTCATTATGGCATTCAACTTTTTCTAGAGGCACTACATTTATGTGTTGTTTATATTCTCGTGGGAGAGCTAAGATGCTCCTGCAAATTTGCCTGTAGGAGAATGAGGAAAGAGCACTATTCAGAAGTAGAATTCTATGATCTAGTTTAGGTAGATTGAAACTAGCTGTTTTACAGATTTGTGAATTAACAGATTTCTAATCTCATCAGAGCCTTACAGCATCTTCTATGGTATCTGTTTTCTGGTGTATGCCGATCATATAGTTTTAAATTTACAAATATTTTAAGGATGGAGTTGGATATATACTCACTTATAAATATTATCTGTGTAGAGTTTTGTACAAGAAGTTTTAATTTCTTGCAATTCACACACACAATTTTTGTTGTGTGTTCAAATTGAAGACTTTTTACTGCTTGGGTGTAAGGAAAGAAAAGTAAACTGAATTTGAGGCTGTTCTGCTTGTACATGAACTCATGGATATCTTAGATTCTACATTGTATTGTTGCTAAAGGAATTCTTACAGAGTTCAGTGTTGGCTAGTTCATTTAAAAAGGTGTAAAACTTTTAATATATTTATTGATAACAGCACCAGTAAGTTTTCTTTATTTATGTAGTATCTTTTAAATCGTTTTTCTTGAGTAGAAACAGTGCCATTTTTATCATGCTCATCTCCTATCTGGCTGAGGTAGTTTATGGGCATTTGAGATAATAGGTGATGTTGGGCTGTGGCAGGATATCCAGTTAGTCAGTACAGTTTGACTAGTGAACTGAAAGATGCTATCTTTTCTGTATTGAAAAACATTCCCAACTGGGTGTCCAAATTTATGTTTCTTATGGTAAGGTTCTTATAGTAGTAAATTGTTTCTGATGTATGGTTCATAAGAAGTGTACATGTGCATAAAATCAAGCATTTCGCAAGATCTGGAATTTGCTGTTTTATTTAACTTCCAGTTAAAACTATGAATAGATGTTAATAAAAATGTAGTGTTTATGTTTGACTCTCTGGGCTGGTGCAGGGAATAAAAGTTCAAATTTACTAGGGTTAAAACTTACTTTTTTTTTTTCCCTTCAGCATGTGAATCAGACCCTAACATTAGGTTGTTTACTCCTTGATAAACTAAATTGTTTCATCTGGAAGAGAAACTTAAATATTCAATTTTTTTCCCCCAGCTTGTCAAGTAATTATGAAGCTCAAATGAAGAGTCTCTTAAGGATCGTGAGGATATTTTGTCATGTCTTTCGCATTGGCCCATCCTCTCCCAGTAATGGAAATGACATGGGCTACAATGGAAATAAAACTCCAAGAAGTCAGGTGTTCAAGGTCAGAAAAGTATATGATGTTGTTAGGAAGATAGACGTTAAAGAGATGAATTTCACAAAGCATGCATTCATTAATCAGACATCTCATGAACAGGAAGTAAGTTTGGTTGATGTCCCTATCCCTTCTTAAGTTAAGTCTACCTCTTCTCTTCTCTTTTTTTTATTTTTTCCACTAGATTCATTTAACCACTGATGCATATCTCATAATTTCTGTTTATTTCTTGTTTAATTTTAATTTATTATTTATTAGATACTTGAAGGTTTAGTTACTTGGTTGTTTTTCATAAACTTTGGTTTTATTTCTAATTTTATATTTAACAATATAGTAATCTCAAAATGTGCTAATATTAAGCAATAGAATAGATTGCATGAATGTAACTTCAAAATCATATTTAGAGCTTTATTGAGAGTTCTTATGATTCAGTTTTATCCAGCTTCACAAGATGGATGGAAATGATTGAATTCTTAATCTGTTCATTGTTTGTACTCTGATCATGAAGTTTTTTCCCAAATTCCTGTATTTTATTATTACATACTTTAAAACTTACTAGTTTACTACTACCCCCACAAGCTTTTTAATTTATAGCTGCTTTCAGGCACTTGCTTTAGGTACTAGTCATTTATGCGTTTAATTTCTGAAGGTTTATTATTAAGTACTTGGTGAGGAGTACCTAAATAGTAAGAACTGAAGGGTTTTTGTTTGTTTTGTACCCTGTCTGCTTCCATCCTCTTACACAGCACAATCCGTGTATCCAAATTTAGATGCCAGTAATTACATAATGTGAATTTTCCTTAACCTTTGCGTTTCCTGCAGCACTGTTCTGAAAATGGTGTATTTTAAAATTACTGCATTTATTTGATGATTTGGTGTGTTCATCAGGTTACCACTAATGACTTTTAAGACAGAGCTACATTGATAAGGTTGCGTAAGGTATACTCTAATTACAGCTATATTTAGCTAAGTAGCTCAGTTTGTTGTTTTTTTTTTTTTTTTAATTCCTTTTCTTGGAAGGAAGGATGATATTAGAATACTAAGAAAACAAACACAGAAGTTTTTCTGATAACAAAATGGTTTTAATAATGAATTGATTTATATCATAGATATTAAACTAGTGCTTGAGTACAAAAAAGTACTGTGCAAAATGTACGTAATACTTGTCCTTCAGAATTGTTCACTGAAATATTTTGAGCTAAACTGTCCCATAGTGAATTTAATCTGATTTTCCAAAACCAGTGACCTACACAAATCATGTATCATTTTATTAAAGACAGCGTTTTCCAATGTTTTTCGTTACGATTGGCTAAAATATGCCAGATTAAGTAACAAGCAAATACTAAGAATGTTTAATAAGGGTGTATCTACAGTGAGACAGTTGTACAAGTAGTCTGTTACACTTTCTTGTCAAGGTTTTAGGAGTAGCTGACTTCATCTCCCTGCCTAAAAAGGGGAACAAAAAAAAGTTAAGTTTCATGATTTTCAACTCTGGATCATTTCATAATTCACTAAAAATAATTATTGAGCTGCAGTTTGCAAAACAAGTAGTATTTCAGGAAAGTCACTTAGCTGTCTGGCCATACTACTTTGTATGCTGAAAAAATTGTTTCTTAATTTGGTATGGAGTTAAGTCTTGTGCAGTAGACTTGTATTGCACAATTGACCTTGTCCCAGAAAAATATCAGTAATTGTTAATTGTATAGAAACAATGTTTATGGCTTTTAATAAATGAGCAAAATATATACTACTGTTGTACTAGCTAACAAAACAAAAATTTCAGGGTGGCTTTAAGTTTGTTGTTGTTGTTTTTATTTTAATGAATATATTTATTTTAGAATTCTGAAAACTAAGACAGAGCTTTCGTCAGGCCAGTGTTTTCTCCTGTGATATTTCTTAGGGTGATTCAAATTTCAGAGTCTGAAGTATAAAACTACAGATGCAGACTTACTCTAGTCTGGCAGTGGTGCACACTGGTCTGGCAATGCTAACTTCAGCTGAAGTCAGGATAGTTTGTTCTTACCTGGATTTACAGTAACTAGGTAGTGGGAGATTAAACATAATGCCGAGTCCATCGGACAGCTTCCTGTTCTCTCTTCCTCCTGTCTTCCTTTTTTCTTTTTGTCCCTTCCTTGAAACAGTGTTGTTAAAAGGAAGAAAAGAACCCCAACTATATTGCTAGGTTATTACAACGGCATGGAGGCTACTTGAAGCCCTGGCAGTTGTATGGCTTCATTGTTTAGTACTGATACTTAAACCTATGGTAAAAGGCTTTTCATAAAAAGCAGTGGCAGATGCATGTGGGACATTCATGTCAGTGGACAAGAACTCTTTGTTTGTTTTTGTTTTTTTGATACAGCTTGTGTAACTTCTAAGTACAGACTACTAAAGAAACCATAGAGATTGTTGTTCCAAAACAAAATTAAATCCATATTTAAAAACACAAAAAGTTGAATCATACTGGAACCTCTTTCATCAAACCTAAACATTTTGAACTTGGGATCAATATTGAAAAGTCTAAAGGAGACCTTTAGCATGGAATTTGCCACTGGCCTTAGAATTCAGTTGTAGGCAGAAATGCCCAAGGTAATCTGAATTTTGATGTGTTTTTTATGAAGGAAAAGTCTTTCATGCTGCTGGATCTTGTGCCTTCATGCTGCTGGATCTTGTGCCATGTAAGGTTTTCTTTGAGCTGTTTCCAGAGCACAAGAAAGTGTGATGCAAATGACCTCCCCCCCGCCACACCTTGACAGATGAACACCTCTAGATATGGTCTTACTTCAGTATGTAGGAAGCCAATTTGTTCTATACTGGTTTCTTTCAGGAATGGTCCTAGAAACTTTGGGGATGCTTGGGGCAGTGGCAAAAACTCTGTTTTCTGGTACCCTTGTGGGATATGCAGAGGAACATTAGTCAGGCCTTACTGCATACTATAAGGACTGTTCGCTCTTTCAACCTGAACACGCTCCTCCTAGGTCCCCAAAGGTCTGGATCTGATGACCTTTAAACATGTACTTTGAAACTCCTTTTAAAAAGCTGGTGCAAAAGCATATTTTATCCAGTATAAGAAATGAAGAAGGGGGGATTTTTAGGGGATTTTTTTAAATGCTGTCTGTTGGTTTTCCGTATTAGTGTGCTGACTATGCTGACTGAATATATTTTGGAGCCCATCAGAAATTGCTAGAAACTGAGCCACCTGTCTTCTGTGGTGTGTGCGTGGTGTTGTGTGTTCCCCCCCCTTCCTCCCCCAAAGTCGCACTGTACTCAGCCTGGAAATATTTGAAAATGTGACTGCATCTTGATCAGAGGTTATTGAATAATTTTATCTCTGACAGGACAAGAAAATGACAGGGCCATATTTGCTTTACTGAAGTCCCGTATATGTAATTCATTACAGGCCTTTTTGATTCAGGCCTATCCAAATGTCTTAAAGTAGCATTATTAGTAAATTAAAACACACTTTGATATCCCAATCTCGTAAGAAACAAAACAGTCTTCGAATTTAGACACCAAACTTGGAAAAATACCCTACTGTTAACTCAACTGAAATTCTTCTAATTGCTGTTCAGTAGCATTAGGGAAACTTGTTGCACCATCTCCCCCTCCAGTTGAACAAAATAGGGAAGCCTATAACATTTCCCCTCATTTCAAATACTTCTAGAATTGAGTTGAATTGTCTGCTGTGGCAGAGCCACTTTATGGACTAGTGATCTCCTACTCCCTGTGTTTAAAAGTCTATCTGTTATCTGGCAAAGATTTTGCGTCAATGTAGCAGGTTGGGTATGGTTTGGTTTTTAGTGTCTTGCTTTCTAGGTGGGTAAGGAGGAGGGTGTTGCATAGCTAAATCATTAGGTTTGAGAGATTAGGTATGCAGCTGCAAAAGATTGGTACTCGATCAAACTCTGATTTGTAATTCCAAAAAATGTTTTCTAAAGTGAGATTGAGGGGAGGTTTGTATTTAATATGCAGTTCATTATAAGAACCAACTGAAGAATACTGACATGCAGTTTTGGGGAAAAAAAAAATTCCTAATGATTTGATTGAATATGTTCATACTAAACTGAAAAGACCTGATCATGGGTGCTGACATAAAATGCTGACAGCCTTGGATGAGGGTGGTGGGCGGTATGTAGAGAGGCGTGCTTTATACTCTGAAGCGAGACTGGAAAAAAAGAATGAAATATTTAAGTCACTATGCTTGACTACACCTTTGAATGAATTTGTGGTCAAGATCTGTGAAATACTAGCTTTGGAAAAACAAATCAGTTGTAAGAGTTTGAAGGGCATGCAAAATCTGTGGGAAGTTAAGGGTAAGACACTAGATATCAGTAGAAAAAATGTCTGACAAGCAAAGCAGCGAAAGAGTTGGGAGAGGAAAACTGTTTTAGAGGTGGGAATATTCTGTTAAATAACTCAGCAAGAGAAAATTACTTGGTAGTTATATGTATGAACACAGCTCCATTTTCATTCTTCCATATGTTCAATAAATCTTATTTTCCATTAGAATGCTTGTTCTACATTGTGTTTTGTGGTGAAGGTCTGGCAGGTAATTCTTGGAAAGAAGCCAGGCACTTGATCTTGTATGGCAGACATTTAAGTAGAAAGTGATACCTATGCTGGAGATATTCAGAGCACCATCTAGAGAAATGTGTGGGTACTAGGAGCACAAGACTTTCTTTCCCCAAATTTCTTAATAAAAACTAGGAAGCACTGGAGTGTATTAACAAGTAAATTTTAACAGACATTTTGAATGCGCAGTTTTATGGGAAATAATTTATTGCATATTGAGAGCACATGGCTACTATATATACTGACACTATGTAGACTTATGGTATTGTATGCTGCAAATAGCTCTTAATCTTTAAAGGCAGCTTTAGAAATTGAGAACATAATTTTCAGTATCTATTAGTATTCTTTAACTGATGAAAAAAGTTGATGGAACAGTAACGTATAGACAAGGAAATGTATTAAATATTCACTTTTGGTTTTGGAATGCAATGACAGACTTTAGTCAAATTTGCCTCCTAGTAGAATAAGCATTCCTGTATTCATTAGACTGTACCCTTCTGAAATGCCCCCTTAAACATCTTTAGAGAACAGTATGGTCAGTCCTCATTTTTTTTTTTAAATGCTCCTGAGAAAACAACAGGTTTTCAGTCCTTTCTCTCCATTCTGGTAAGCCTTCACTGGAGAGCAAATGTGTAATGATAGAATTGTGCCAGATTTTGATTATATTGTTTGTAAGCTGGTGGTCCTGAATAAAAAGTGACCTTGTTCAGTATTTAAAAAAAGAAAAAAAGACTAACTTTAAAAATTGGTGTGAAATTCCACTGTCACTCATTTCTATTTCATAAATCTAGGTGTCAGTGTTCCTTACTCTGAGATATCTGTGATACTTACTATCAGAACCTGTGTGATCTTGCTGTATGCATAAAGGGTATCTTACCAGATGTGTGTATGAGTGTGAATATCAGTCGCTTTGTCTAGGGTTTTTGATACTTAGAGTGCTCCATCCACCTGGTGGGGGGAACTTCTTTGACCAGGACCTGAAAAAAGAACTGGTATGCTCTTATTCTGAAAACCCAGCATGTATATTATTGTCTCTCTGCTTGACTGCAGCAGTCAGGCAGTAGTGTGCTGTGTAAAAACCATAAGGCCAAAATATGTTAAATACTTTAGTGTTCTACCTTTTCTAAATTGTTTTGTCTTTAGTCCATCTGCTACTTGATTGTTTTCCTTCTGTATGAAATTTTCTCTGTATGTACTCTATGGCTACAAGTGAAGAAGTTTTTATGAATCTTTGACTCTGTCTCTAACATGACTTCTAAACTATCATTGAAAGCTTAATAATGTGCATGATACTTGTTTCCCTTAATGATGTGATAATTCTTTGTCTAATGTAAAGCTTTCCTGTTTTTTTTCTTTTTTGCATATGTTTATTGCAGCCGCTGGAACTGCTCTGGCATTCTTTAGATGAATGGCTAGTCCTCATAGCCACAGAACTGATGAAAAACAAAAGGGACTCTGCCAACATTACTTCTATTTTACTGAAACAGAAAGGACCAAATCACCAGGATGCTACTCCTATGCCTGCCTTTGCCACTGCAGGAACAGAGAACAGAAAAGAGCTATCTGCTGACACTGGGGATTTGAAAACATACGATGTTGCCGGGAAGCAGGAAGCTTATGCTGATTGCCAGGATGTTATCTCCATGACAGCGAACAGACTAAGTGCTGTCATCCAAGCGTTTTATATGTGCTGCTCCTGTCAGATGCCTCAGGGGTAAGGAGGATCCTGCTTATTACCTAAACTCTTATATTTTTTAAAATCATATCTTCTTTCTTGGAAGAATGTTGGTGCTGACTAGATGATTTTAATGGCAATCAGGGGAATGCTTTCTAATGCTTTCACTAGTTCAATTATTTGAATGTGTTTTTGTGCTCTAATGGCACCTCCAAACAGCAGAGCAAATTTTCCGTAGTGCTGCTGCCTATGACCATAACTGCACTGAGACAGGTTTCATATTGAATGTCTAATGGCTTTTTTAATCTTGTGGGATACTTACAGGAAATGTCCTTTTGGTTTCTTGAAATTTAGCCATTTCTACTGTTGGTTCGTAATGTGAAATTGTCCCTAAATTTAACGTGATTATCCAAACTCAGCTATAACTGAGCTCAGAAAGAGTGGGAATTTGTATGTAAAGAGGACAGCTGGGGCAAAACTCATTTGGCCTTGTTGCAGAGGATTCTAATGAGAAGTATTTCACCTCAGTGACACCGAGTTGGAATTCTGCCCCAGGTTGGCAAACATTATTTTGTGTGGAACAGACGCTACAACTTACATAAGTTTTACCTTCAGTATCTGGTTTAAAAAGAATGAGTGTCCCACTGTAACTGAACTTGGTCTGTCCAGAGTTGTTATGGATAATATTTGCCAAGTGAACTTACTTGGTATGCTGCAAGTATAATATCGAAGTGCTGTGAATTAAAGCTGCAGGTGAGCTTGCAGGGAGAGGATCCTTTGACCCTCTTGAGCTGAGGATTAGGAAAGTATGGTGGTATGATAAAGTCCCTGGAGAATCTTGAAATTCAGGCAGGGTCCCCACTACTTTGCTACGTGACAACTCTCTTGGTTATTCCAGCTACTGGAAGGGTTTTTCTTTCTTTGCTAAGCCTTCTGGAAAAAAGCTTTCAAATCAGCATGTACTATTTGTCTGGGTACGCTCCTCTGCGGATGTTCTGGAGGATGAGCTAGAGATCAGCACATTCAACAAGCACCTCTGCACTTTGACTTTTGATTTCAGCCACCACAAATAACCACCCCTGCTTAGCTATTCGCCTTGGAAATCCCTATCAAACGCTGTTGAGATAAAATGCCGGTAAAGTCTTATTTACAACATACAAATGAGCAACAGAAATGTTTATAGAAGTGATGAAGTGCTTTTCTTTTTCTTCTCACTTTCTCTTAATATCGAGATGAGATCTGAGTGGTGTCTCCCTTCCTGTGTCCAGCTGACTCACTGACAAGCCTTGTCAAGGGATCTTTCTTTGCATACTTCGCACTTCCATTTGTTTCATTTGTTATGGAGAGCCATAGGTGCCAGGAGAGGAAGGACTGATTCAGTGACCTGGTGGTAACTGAGAGGACTCCGTAGGATGCAGGAAAGTAAGGTGGAGCACACCTGCATCCCAGCTTTCCTTAGGGTTTTTCAGAACTGTGTTGGAAAGTGGAAAAAAATCTGAGAGTGGTTCTGTTTTATTAAAATTTTCATAGGAATAGGAGTAATTGGCACAATGTAACTCAATCCAGTTGACATCTTCAGATAACATTTGAAATTATATTATAACATTAAATGACATTTCCAGGCATAAAATAATATAAAATGACTCTAGTTTTAGATATCTGTATATTTAATGGAGGAGGGTAAACGGAGCTCATGCTTTTCCATTGTGCCTAATGTTTATACAATAAAGATGGCATTTCTTGCTTAAGTGAAAAATGAGCTGGTTAACAAATTACTGAATGTAAATAAAAGGTAGGCATGTGAACTCTGAAAACATTTGAAATGTTAAGGCTATTTTGTTTTACCAGTCATGATTGCTTTTGTTCTGCAAATGCAGGTATTGAATCTAGGCTTTCTTTGTTAATATGCTGAAACAATGTCCCAAGCTTTCAGCAACAAAGCTGAACAGCATATAGTGTTTTCTCTTCTTAGTGTATTGACTCATACAGCTTGTGTACTTTACAGGTAAAGAGCATTTCTTTCCTTTGGAGAAAGACCCTCTTTTAGTTGTTTTGTACTTTCAGGTCATCTTGGAAGAACTGTCTTAATTTCCCTGCTTGGTCTTTGCCTGCAAGATCTTGTTTGATTGTTTCTGGTTTTTGGGTGGGGGGGCATGGAGGGAATGGATGTGATGAGATTGTTTCTTCAAGACGGGAGAAGGGAGACAAGTAAAATAGCTCAGTTTTATGTAAGATGAGCAGCTCTTCTGACTAAATTAATGTGGGGAATGGAGTTATTTTCCAACCACCAGAAGAAAAGTCTGAAGTCTGATGTGATCCTTTTCAGCTTTTTTTTATAGCAGTCAAATTTTTAATAACTTACAGAGCTCTAGCAATTTTGCGGGGGTATTCTAGGATTATTATTACCCTGGACTTCCTGAAGCTCTGTCTTTGCAGACCTGTGTAGGCACTGGATGAGCCGGGGTTCCATCCTGATTTGCAAGTGTTCATTAGTTCTTGTGGAAGCTAAAAGATGCAATTAAGTATTTTCCTATTTTAAAATGCAGAACATGTATGTAAACAAATGGAGTAGAGTTTGTACCCATGTTAATCCTTCCCTCGTTCTCCAAACCTTATGTAGGAGAACAAATTAAATTTTGTACTAGTGTATGAGACACCTGCTTAGCAAGTAATTCTGTTTGGCTTTTACAAAGCCACTAAATACCCTCTTGGCCTTCATTTTTAACAAGTTCACTAAGTTTATGATATTGTTTATTCTTCTTTTTCTCATTTACTACAGTTTACAAGGTGTGGAGTGGGAGTTTTACTCAATTAACAAGAATAGAGCACGATGTGCATATCATGTACGTCGTGCCTATAATCTAGTTCTTCCATATATGCGCTTCCATTGCTGTATTGAAAACTGGAATGATTCAGTAGAAAAAAGTGTATATCCATTAATTTGAGCTATTTTTGGTCATATAGTTAATGCAGAGTTAACAATCATATTGCTTGATCCTGTCTGCTGGCATTTTTGCCTTTTCCTTTGGTTTATTAGGTAAACTTCATGATGCCGATGTTTTTGAGAGTATTGAGTTTCATAGTTAACATAATTAAAAACCATCAGTTGTTTTTATTTATATAGCATTTTACAAAAAAAGCAACAATTTGTTATGTACTTTAAATTCTTTTTGATTTCATTAAACAAAATCATCTTATGTTTTTCTTCAAACAGGATGACATCACCTCGTTTTATAGAATTTGTCTGTAAACATGATGAGGTCCTTAAGTGCTTCGTTAACCGGTAAGTTTCAAGGAATATATATATATATAATATATATTTGGTCCAAAATAATTCAAACCCGTGTTTTTTTTACTGATTTATGTTTTCAGGTGTACCATGTACATTAATGGTCCTGCTCAATTCAAGAGAATGTATTTTAATGATTCAGAGCTGACACTTAAATGGACTGTTCTGCATATATAAGCAACCCTTTTGTAAGATTTTTGTGAGCTTTTGTGAACAAAAACTTGTTCACAGAGCAACAGAATGATATTCATGACAGGTTTTTTCCATATCTTTGTTCAAAACGGAGCCTTCCAGTTGAGGCAGATTAAAATTTTCTTTTCTTCAGATGTGTTATACTTAATGAATTCTTAAAGAGTCTAAGCCATCTTTGTACACTTGGCTGTTTCCAGAGTGTGTCTGGGATTGCCAGGCTTACAATCTTGTCTTCTGTCTGGAGAGCTGCTCATATCTTCCATGTACAAAGGATGATGTAGTATAAGTCATTTGGAAACAAGAGTTAGGAAAACATTTAAAAAAAAAAATCTTTTGGAATTGTTCTGAGTAATTAAATTGTCTCTTTATGTGGGCTGGGTGCATCATGAAGCATTAGTATTAGATCTGTGACCATTAGGCTTCTAATCTAAAATATTTTTCTTTCAGAAACCCCAAAATAATTTTTGATCACTTTCATTTTCTTCTTGAGTGTCCTGAACTAATGTCCAGATTTATGCACATCATAAAAGCACAGGTAAATGTCAAGAAATGCTTACTTAAAACTTCTGTAAATATAAAGAGAGCATTTAACAACAAAAAAAGTCCATTTAGCAAAGACAGAAGGACTAAGTATGGCCTCCAGTGCTTCTGAATCAGAGATGTTGAAAGACTGGATCATCAGCTAAACAGTCAAGACAGCAAGACTTCTGTACATTTAAGTCTTTTAAATTCATATATAAGTCCATTTTAGATGATAAATGTTAAGTATAAGACTTATAAGCCCAAATTTCAGTTAAACAGTGTCATTTTCTATTATCAGATCTGTTTGTACACATATAATAGATTGAACTTTAATTTAAACTGACCATTTTTCTTAATTGACTTACGTTTTGAGACAAAGCAGAACACAGATACACCATTATTAGTAAAGTGATTTGGCAGTAATTAAATTAGCGGCAGCTCCTTCAGTGAAATACCATACTGTCGTGTTATCCTTAGCTCTGTTTCCTACCATCTCCTACTTCTCTTTTTTGAGTACAATCCTGATGTCTTGCATAACCTAAACTCACTTTTCAGTTTAACACACAACTCCAGAGTGATGAGTTATTCTAGGGAATGCTAGTGTAGAGAAGTCCTTAGTCTGTGTTGTTCTCAATTTCCTGTCATGAAGAGTTAAGTGAAAAATTAGCAAACAAAACCCATTATGAAAGTTTGCTGCTTTACCTAACACTGTAGCATTATAATGACTTAGTTTTTAGCTAGATATTCCCTCTCCCCCCACAACGGTAAGAAGTTTTGTGCTATTTTTTCCCTGTGTGATGATGCTTATTATCCATTTCTGTATGACTGATGGTCCAGTCTTCCTGCATCTGAGATGCAGTAAGCAGTCAAGGTTATGCCTAGTCTTTTCCTCTTCCCAAAATACTGTGTAGCCTTTGAGGTACCACCAAGCAACTCTTTGCACATCTCAGAATGCATTGAGGTATATGCATAATTGTTTTTCAGCCACGCTTGCGAGATGGGAATTATCTAGTTGTATGCATCTGTATAAATAAATGGCACAAATTGGTTACAGGTATAGCTGTGTTTCTGTAGACCAGATAGGATTGAATGTGAGCCAAAAAGCAGATAGCTAATATCTCGTAACTTAAAATAGGACAAAGCAAATGTTTTAAATATATATTTAGATGTTAATTTTATAGTAAGTCTCTTTCAGTTAACCATTTAGTGAGGGCCTGTTTTAGTCAGATATGACTGGTTATAAAACTGCATAAAGGATAAGCAAGTGCTGATTTAAAGTACTAAGTGGTAACATGGAGAGTATCTTCAAAGAAAACTTTGATCATTAGGAATCATTACTGTACATGTTTTTGAACTTGTAAGTGAGCTAATTGGTTGCAAATATATTCAGTTGCCAACCTAACATTGGGTGTCTGAACTTAAGACCCTGACAATTCAAAAGCATTGTTTTTGAAATGCAAATATGAGCTTTAGAATTGTGCTTTATGTGTTTGTAATAGCAATATTTGTGTTAATAATTGTCTTCCTTTTCCCTTTGCGAAGTCTTGTTTAAAACTTACGGCTTATTGTCAATTAATTACTCAATACTAAAGTTCGTCCCTGGATGTTAATATTTGAAGTGTCTTCAGTAAAATGCTTTATTACCAGCTTCGGAATTGATTAATATACTGCAAATGTTTTACCCCTTGTTTTTTAGCCATTTAAAGATCGCTGTGAATGGTTCTATGAACATCTACATTCAGGACAGCCAGATTCAGACATGGTGCACAGGCCTGTCAATGAAAATGACATCCTTTTGGTTCACAGAGGTATTACATTATGAAGAGAATAGAACATTTTTGAAATACCTACTATTATTGTGACAATGAATTAAGATATTAATTTAATTGGTGCTTCATATTTAGATTCTATTTTTAGGAGTAGCTGTGAAGTTGTCTCTAAAGCAAATTGTGCAAAACTAAAGCAGGGGATTGCTGTGCGATTTCATGGAGAAGAAGGCATGGTTGGTAAAATCACATACTACTTTATGCTATTTATATGCAGAAATATCAATTCATTCTTTCACGGGTATTGTTTTGAATTAAATCCTGATGTTAAAAGAGCTCTTACACTTCACTAAGAAATATATGGCTACATAGCTTAACTGACCAGTGGAAGTTCTATGTACTAATAAGTTGTTTTATTCTTTTGACATGCAGGGACAGGGTGTGGTGCGTGAGTGGTTTGATATCTTATCCAGTGAAATAGTTAATCCAGATTATGCCTTGTTTACCCAGTCAGCTGATGGTATGTCTCTATCTTATTTTTATAATTTTTAAATTAGATCTTCTTTTATAAAGGCATTTTCATAATCTAAAAAAAAGTCACTTAATTGATTCAGAATGTAAGATTGTTACCTTTAAAAAGGAAGACTGAGAGAAGTATTTTTGTAAGTAACTAAATGATGTAGTCAACATACATTTTTACACAAATGAAATTTTTTTTAAATTTGAAATTTGGTTAATTTTGTCCTCCCTTTTGTTAGAGAAGAGAATTGTTGGTTTTGGTCCATGCTGTTTCTACCTGGTAGTAAAAGGACATAGTACTCTGATGTTGGTATAGAAAGTGTTTGCCTTTCTTTTGCAGTTGTGAGGGAACTGTGGACATATTCCTTTTTAGAAAACCACAAAGTCTAGCAGTTTGTAGTAAAACCAAATGTTGAATCTCCATGGGACTACTTTGTATCTGACTTTCTTTTGGATGCTTCCTACACAGCAAATCTTTTATTGGCAAAGCTTTCTTCAGCAACAGTGATAAATGTTTTGTCTTCTATCTTACCAGGTTTTAGGGAGTGGCAAAGAATTCAGTGAACAGTAGAGGCATAAATTAGTTTCTGAAAGTTAAAAGGAAAACTTCAAGGATGTCTGTCTGAGATCCTTTTCCAAGGAGACCAGGACTGGACTGTCTCTCTTGTATATCTGGCTGGGACCAGATGAAAGGAATATATTGAATATACTCTGATCTTTCCCTTGAGCACGTCCACAGGTTGATACAAGTATGGCCCATTAGAGTGAGCAAAAAATGCACATAGAAGTATAGCAAGATGGAGGACTAAGTTCAGCAGATCATGATTATCTTTATCTTGATGATCATTCAGAGTGGTGTCTTGGAAAGTGACTGAGCACTATAACTGTAATAATACGATGTCTTTCCATTCTAATACATTTCTTTCTGAAGTTACTTTAGTCCCTTCACAGAAGACTATACAAATTAAAAATGGAATTCTCAGAAAGAATAATGGAAAGTATGGAGTTGAACAGTAAGATTCCTATCTATTTTGTGACTGATTTTTCATATTGAGGAGTAGGAACAAAATAGTTTTAAGCTGGATTAAGGGTAAAATGAAATCTGTTTAAACAACCAAAAAAAACCCCAAAACAACTCCTGGAACCCCCCAAAACCACTTGATGTATTCCTTATTTTTCTGAGTAGAGCACACTAATGGAATGACAAATCAGCTTGTGTAGAACTTAACTTTTGAAGTTCTTAGTAGCCTTATTATAGTGTAAAATTTATTTGATAATAATGATATAAAGAAACATCTTTCTCACCTTCCCCTATTTTTTTTAAATGTTGAGTTTCATCTTTGTTTGTGTCTAGGTTTTGGGCATGTGTATTTAGAGGGCTTTATGGATGGCCTGTAACAAATATTTTGACTCCCTCATGGTGTACACTGGGAAATTGCAGACATTTGTAAGGGATAAAATTCTGATTTTCACTAAACAGAATAAGTAATAATAAAGAAGAAAGCTATAATAGGATGGTTATGTAGTGTACGGGTCTTGTCACATTCACAGCTTTTCTGAGTCAAATAGGTCCTGAATAATTCCATGTATGACCTGTTAGTCCAGATTAAGAGTGCATTATTATTGATGGTAAAAATAATAGGAGGAAGACTTTCTTATTCTAGAATTCGTGCTCGTTTATGCATTCTGTAGGAATTATTGTTCCTTCATCTAATAAAAGATTTCAAACAAAAACTTTGCCAGAAGGTCAAGAATGAATATAGAGTCAGAAATGCCATCACTGCAAGATTAGAGTTACTTTAAGTTATAAAAGGTAACTGGAACATGGAACCTCTTTATCTTTCTCCTCCTATAGTGTTGTAATATGATAAGACATGTGGAAAAAGAATTGTACCCGTCCATTTCCTATGTACTGGTTTCAGTGGTTTCAGATATTTGACAAATATGAATGTCAGTGTTTAAAAAAAACATACACACACACACTTATACACACACACACACTTATACACACACACACACTTATACACACACACACACACATATATACATATATAGTAGTGAATGTGATAATCTTCTGTTTTATAGGAACAACTTTCCAGCCAAACAGCAACTCTTCTGTAAATCCAGATCATTTGAACTACTTCAGGTTTGCTGGCCAGATCCTGGGGTTAGCTCTGAATCACAGGCAGTTGGTGAACATTTATTTCACAAGGTCATTCTACAAACATATTCTTGGTATGGTTTTATTTAAATCCTGTTTAGAGAACTGCATAATGTAATTGATTAGTTATTGCTTGGACAGTAAACTTTGTTTTTTCTTTTTTCTTTTTTTTGTGTGTGTGTTTTAAAATTGAGAAAGAATCTTGGAAATGAATGTTTTGCTGCACTTTTATATGCATCAGAGTTACAGCACAATGTGGCAGTAATTGCTATTCCAGTCTAAGCCTCTCTTGGAAAGCGTCATAGTTACAAAATACAGAAATACATTAGCAAAGGTACATGGGAATCTTATACTGTTAGCAACTTTTACCAAAAATGGCTGATCTTTCAATTTATATGTCGAATTTGAATCTTAATTTTTTTTTTTTTTTTTTTTAAAAAAAGCACCATTTACCTCTCTAAAGCGTAACTGTATAATTTAGGAGACCTTAATCTTCAGTGCTGCCGATTTAACTGGGAATGTCTGAAAGGCAGGCTAGTTTGGCCAGTTGTTTTTGTGATGTATGTATTTCTTCACATCACAGTTTTGAAACTTACCTAACCTGTCATGTATTGTCATTCTTGAGATGTGCATTGGTACTTTTTTCCAAATTTGTTTGTGAAATATTCTGGTCTGAGGCTCTGTGTAATTGTTTCGGGGCTGGAGATATGTGAAACCAGTACAGGCACTTCTAACCTTTGTGTAGTGTGTGTGTGTGTGTGGGGGGGGTGTTTTTCTTTATTTTGAAACTGTAGTTGAGATAATTGGCTTTGTCTGAACACTAGATATATCAATCCAAGTCCTATTGTAAATTTTCATTTAAATTTGGGGGAAAAAATGGATGAGTGGTTTCTTAGAGAAATGAAAATAATCATTCTTTAATTTACTGAGGCCAGGCTTACAAAGTTGATAATGTTTGTGAACTCTGGCAAAAATCTACCAGGCATTGTTTGTTGTATCTGCAGTCATTCAGTCATGTAACATTTTGGCAAGGTGAGTCCATACTGTTGCCCACTTCCCTCTCCACCGATATTACTTATTTCTCAAAAATGGTGTTTTAGAACTAATGCAGGTTCATTCCATCTCCTTCCCTAGGAAAATGAGTGTATACACTGTAGTATTCAAGAGGAGTGATCAAAAATCCTTGAAAAATACAACTTTTCTTTTTAATATTTCCCTACAACCCTTTTAGTTCATCTTCCATTTCCCCTTCATGCTCCATGTTTGAATTTGGATTCCTAGTAAATCTTGGCTGTCATATGTCCTTTTCTTCAATGGCAAAACCTTTCAGCTGTTGTCTATGGAGTTAGGAATACCACCTTGGTTGCTGTAAATAGTGACTTAAAAGGGACACTATTAGCTGTTAGTACCTGTGGCCTGGGTCTCATTTCTGCTCTTTGAGCATCTTTGTGCTTCTTGGTTATAGAACATGATGCCTCTGCATTCAGCTGAGGCTTTTCATTGTTATGAAAAACTTTTCCTCTTGCACAAAGATGAGATGGAAGGATGAATTCCCTTTGTCTTCCTGTTGCATCTCCAAATAAATACAATTCCTTTGCCACCACATGCAGAATTTCCATTCTGTTTAAATGCTATTCTTTAATCTTCTTTGGAAGTGTAAGATAGCTTGAAGTAGAAAGTCTTACCTCTTCCTCAAGAACCACTCCTTACTTCAGGGCCTAGCAAGGCTCTCAAGGGATTCTCATTCTCTTCTTCTGTAATCATTCTGTCTATCTGCAGTCTTTCAGTGATGTTTGCTGAGTCTGGGACAAATCAACTCTTAAATACAGATTTACTGTGTCACCTTTCTGAAGGTGTTCAGGCCTTATGCTGTTACAGGCCTGTTGATGATACAGACAGACACAGTTGCCTTTGTCAAGATCTTACATAAAACTGGAGATGCATTTAAATTCTGTCCCTTAATACTGTTCTCTGCTGTGGGCCAGTGACTAGGATTTCTTTGGCTCTGTACCGGAAAAGAACCAATGGAGGATAGCCAGGCTGAAACAGCACCGCTTTGGCAATGCCTCATAAGGCTTCCTTAGTCATTGATCTTGACATAAGAAAGGTATCAAAGTAGACACATCACTGTGTGGCGCAACTTGGCACTGAGTCAAGAGTTGGTCTCTGGCATCAAGAGATTACTCGGTATGAACAAAAGAATGACACAAGCTAATCTCCATGTGAGAGAGTCACAAATCAGAGAAAAGTATTTGCTGTTCAGTCTGTGATTTGAGAATAGTCAGATGTTGCTCTTGTTACCTACCATCCTTTGGAGATGATCACTAATTAATTAGGGTTCTTTTCTGGTTTGAAATGTGATAATACATTAGATTTGTCTCTGAATTGACAAGATGATCTATTGTTTCTTCCTTTTTTTCCTCTTTTTTTCCTCCTCCTTTTCATTTTGCTGCAGCAACCTGTTTTTATCTTCCCAATTTAAAGATGTCTGCCACTTTTGAAATTTCAGGCTGTCTGGAGTTCATCTTAGGTTACCAGATTCGTTCTTTTGCTTCATATCCAAGTGTCACAGAATGATATTTTTGCTAAGTGAGAATTCAGCATAATATGCAAATAAACAGTTGGCAACTGAGAGGAAAGATGGCTTCTCTTCTGACAGAATATGTGTTTGTGTGTATATATATATATGTGCCTGTATATTTCTCGCACATGCACAAAATACATATATTTCATATATGCATATGAAATATGTATATATTTTCATGACTATTCCAAACTGAGCAGCCATATGTAGTCCCTATTAATAAAGACCTCACTAGTCCCTCTTAATAACATCTTGCCATTCTGTTGAACAGACATCTTGAAACTCTCGGGAGGTTTGTGCACATTCAGCTTCTTTAAGTTCAAAAGGTTCATAGTTTTTTGTCATCTCTTCTAATTTTTCCAGTTCTCTGAGTCTGGTGAGTAACACTTCTGCTTTCTGAAGTGGCTTCTTTTTCTGCCTCAATTGCAATGGTTTATTTAAACCTTTCCAAGGCCTCTTCTCTCAGCTTCGTGTATCTCCTCCCTTCTTGCTTAAGGAATCTGACTTGCACAGCAGCAGATACTCTTGAGGGGTTTTTTGTTTTACTTCATTTTATTTCAGGTTCAGCTATGGGTTATGCTAACTGTTGTTCATGCCAAATACAGATTACCAGGTTGCAGACATAATAGAGATTCCCTTCAGCTACTCCGAAGGCCTTAAGTAATGGAGTATAAAAACTCCATTTGAAGTCTGAGACCATTCCCTTCCTTTGCTTTCTCACCTTGCACTGAGATCCTTTTTTTTCCTAGCCTTTCCTCTTAATGTTGGCACTGAATCCACCAGTTGTGTGGTAAGACCTCCTGTATCTGAGGAATAGTGTGAACCTCTTTCAAAGGAACTCTTCTCTTTGGTCAACAGACCTGAAGTGGAAGTGGCATAATTAGAAGCTGAAACCTGTATGAACAAATGTGGCCACTTTTTTGAGACTCAGGTGGGTACATCACGTTTTTTTTTTTTTGTTTGTTTTGTTTTGTTTTTTTTGCTGTGATGAATTGAGATCTTTCTGCAGCAAAATCAGGTAGGGAAGATCGCTAACTCTTTTTAAAGTGATGACCTAGCTAACACCTAACTAATGTGCCTTACAACACATTAGGTATATAGTTTGTGTGATTTCTTTTTGTCCTGTTAAATCAAGCATTATTCTATAGTTCCTTTTGTTTGTTAGGGCTGCACTCTATTATGGATACCAAAATATAATCAAATCAAGGCCTCTTATTCTAAGCTTTATTTTTCTCAAACTACCTGTCTGTCTGCCTTCTGCTTAAACAGAGGAAGAGAGCGCTTCACTGATGCTGTTATCCAGTTACCTTAATTTTTCTAGGGAGCCGTTTACTTTTCTGTTTGGAAAAGGAAGATTCTAACTCCATCCCCCAAAGACACATAGCAACCTAGTGGATAAACTCCTTCCTGTGCTATCTGCTCTTAGACTTAAGACCTCTCTCTGACAGTGTAATAAGAAATACTCCTTGAAACGGCATAAATAAAAGTGAAAATCTTTTTCTGGATCAGTGCATTTTGAGCTGTGGGCCCTAGAATCCTTGAATACTTGGTGCATTTGAGTGTTAGAGCTTACCTGTAATATCCTTGAAGGTCTGTGTTGTACAGAAATATTTGTTTAACAACAATTATATTTAGATTAATTAGTCTTTCTTTTCAAGCTACACATGCCTGAAAGACATAGCAAGAGAAATATATGTAGTATTTCATGGGACCCAAATTTTGTCCTAATAAGCCGGTAGGTTTCTTGCTTGAGTCTTTATTGAGCTGTCAGGAAAATAAGTGAGTTTAGTGCTTTAGTCTTACAACATGCTGTCCCCAAGTTGTAGTCTCGGCATGAAACCCTAGTTCAGTTTTTTGTGTAAAAGAGTCTCAGATTTCTTCTTTTCAGTTTGTCTTTTCCCAAGTTTTGCTTACATCTCTGACAGCATTATTTCCACATTTCATGTGTGAAATGCACATATACTTGCTACCAGGGGAAAGTGAAAGTCCTCTAGAAATTACTGGATAGCTATTAAATTTTATGGAGAGATGGCAGTAAAAATTCATTAGTAAGTTTATCTGTTTCTTCAAAAAATGGTTTATTGCTTTTATTAGAAAAAAAAAATAGTACCTTGTAGTAAAGAAAGTTCTTGTGTGCACCATTTCAGCCCAAGTCAGGTCCCCTAGCAAAATAATGCAAAACATTTTGTGTTATGGCTTGGTGTATTGCTTCTCCAATCCATACCATGCTAAGACCTCTACTAATGGACCACTATTCTGACACTTTGCAAACACACAAAAGGTGTTGAAGCAATAACTTGTTTTTCTCTAAGCCTACTTACCTTTCTTACCCCTTTCCAGGTATTTACTGGGGCTTAGTATTAGATAGAGTTAAAGTAATTGGGATTTGCTTTCTTGTTTAGTGAAGAGGGTAGTTCTCTTGTACAAATTCATAGTCATCTTGTTCTGGACATACTCGCTCAAATCTATTCTTGCGGACTGTGACTGGGAAGGGAATTTAAATAGGTAGTTTCTCTACTTGGCTAGAAGTGAATAAACTAGCAAATGTGTATCCTTCAGTCTCTTTAAATGATTCTCAAGTTTAATTTGGTAACACAAAATTTCCATAAATCTTTATTTCTGCACTGAGAGCTAGGTCTCATAACAAGCATGAGTAAAAAGATGATGACTGGAGAGTGGAAGAAATTTAAGTACAAAAAGATCTTATTTATTTATTTATTTATTATAAGGACTTTTCTAGAGGCAGGAGATGTTGAATAGCAAAATAAGATATTTCTGTTTCTAAAAATATGTAGAAAACTTTGAGAATTAATTTGGAGATTTATTTGAATATACGGAGAGGTACTTTCACTGAAATCCATTATCGGCAGAAAAATCTGCAACCTGTTGTGGTATAATGCTTAAGTGGTATGCCATTGTTTCAATGTGTGTGTGGGGAGCATACACAAAGGATACTTTGTTCTTTGATACTTCTAAAATATAGTAAGTAGTACATTTCCCTCCCTTTCCTATTACTGCATTATTCAGGTTTATCTCTAGAGGGCGATCTTCTACTGTATATAAAGTTAGAACCCTTTTGCTTTATCCAGTTTGTTCTATTGTTTTGCTTTGTTTTGTTTTTCTAGGTATACCCGTAAATTACCAGGATGTAGCATCTATCGATCCAGAATATGCCAAGAACTTGCAGTGGATTTTAGATAATGATATCAGTGATCTGGGTTTAGAGCTGACTTTCTCTGTTGAGACTGATGTATTTGGAGCAATGGAAGAGGTGCCACTGAAGCCGGGGGGTGCAAGTATACTTGTTACACAGGATAACAAAGTGAGTATTATTGTGAGGTTTATTCAGAAGTTGGTAGTATAAGAAAAGCAATTAGGCTGACTTTCTGCATAATTGGAAGCATAAATTACGTACCATTTTTTAAAGGAAATATACAAAAAGTTGTCAACACTGTTACTCCTTTGTCTAGGTTAACATGTTATAAAAATGGTACTGCTATTTAAAAATCTCTGTAAAAGTTTTCAGGTTTGAGGTTCTCCTTTCTGTCAGAATATTTGGAAGGAAAATAAGGTCAAATTTAAACAAAGTTTATTTTGGAAGTTGCAAATATTCCTAAAGTTAAGTCATGGAAAATACAAGGAAAGTAGAACTATAGCAATTGCCAAAAATAAAATTGTAAGTAATGCTGCAAAGCATGCTGCCCCTGAAGGCAATTTAGGGCACTAGATTGCTCTGCAGTAACACGTGGGACTGATGTCCAAATAAATAGGTGCAATTTCTCACTTTTCATGTAACTGTATATTTTCAACTTCTAAAAATTAGATCTATGTACTTTAACAATGTAGATTATTTTCTTTTTAGTAAATAAAATGCTTCCATTCAAAATAAGTGGAGAAGCAGTGTCTTAGCCAGCCAGCACTAGGATTTAACAGCACAGCACTTGAACTGCACTTAAACAGATGATTGTAACACAATAGCCCTTCTCCCTCCCTCCCTTCCTCCGTTCCTCCCTTCCTCTCCCTCCCTTCCTCCTTCTCTTCCCCCACTGCTTTCCCTAAGGAACCAGGCATCTCGTGCTGAGGGATCTGCTATTTCAGTGTATTACTTAAGCGAAGTCTAGTTAAGTGTGCTTCTTCTATGTATTAAACATATGGTAAACATCTTGCTGCCACTTGCTACAGAAAAACTGAATCTAAGTCTAAATGACATTTCAAATATAAACTATATATATCGTATGCAGTAATCTATAAACCCTGCGTAATGCCTGAGTCCAGGGAGAAAAGTTTCATAGAGTTCCTAATTGGGTAGATTTTTAAGATTTGATACTCTGATTCCTACTTAACATGCTATGTATACCCACAACTGAAGTTTTAGTGTGTAATGCTAAGGATCATAATAGGTTCTTCTGCCCAGTCTCTTTTTTTCTTTTTAAAATATGAAGTCCTAAGTTAAGTAATGTAACTTAAGCTGTTGAATAAAAAGACTTAATAAAGTCAAAATTCAAAATGTTCTTCAAGTAATCTTTGAATTATGCATTTAGTAATGTGTCAGTGTATTATTGGTACTCTTGAAATCATCCTTTATATATTTTTTCCATCATTTACATATGTACATATATATGGGCTTTGTATACATTTCTGTGTATGTACATAGAAGTAAGTAAAAAATAGTTATCTGGTCTGGTCAGTGACACTAGTAAACAGACCACAGCATATGAACAGAATGAAATTAAAATAGTTTTGCTATTGTTAAATGCAGTGCTTTGAAAGTCCTAGGGGAACCTTTCTGAGCCATGTACAAGTTAGTCAGTATGTATGGAGATAATTCATCTTCTTCTGTTTAATTGATTAGTAACAGTTTGATATTCCAGCATAAAAAAGTCTTTGAATTCTCTGCAGCACTCATTTTTAAAAAGGAAATTTGGAATAATGCAATTGAAATTTGAAGATCATCTAGAAAGCTAAGATGGACATCCTTTAATTGAATTCTCCTGTTCCTAGCTGGATATCTTTGAGTAGCCGCAGGAGTGTCATGGGTAGACCTGCACTTTTTTTTTCTTGTGTTGCTGACTGTCTTGATCGTTATGTCTAGATCCTTATCTTGATTTTCATTCATTTTGCACTAGTCTAACTTCAGTTCCTTTGAGTATTTATTCTGCTTTACTAGTAGCTGCTATATTGGTAAATGACCACTTGGTGTCAGCATCTGTTCTAGCAAAATTTTAGCTTGCATTGGAGCAGTGGGCACTGAATTCTTGTATGCTAAATCCTCATTTCCATTGAGGTGGAGCGTCGTTCCACTAACTGGAATACATATTATTAGCCTCATTCTGCAGTCACTTTTCCTATGTAGTATCCATGAAAGAATACAGATGGCAAAACAGATCTAATTGGAAAGTTGGTGGATAATTAATTTCTTTACTACCTGTCAGAGAAGGCGAAGACATAGATTCTTGTTTCTGGCAGTGTTAACTTCTTAGTATATAAAATAGATATACTTGAAATAAATTGTGGTTTCATAATAGCCATTTTAAAACTGGTTGGTAGTTTATCGGTTTGCATAAAATTAGAAGTTCTCATTAATAGCTTACATTCTCTTAATTTCTGATTTGAGAGGCGGATAAGAAAAGTTAGTTGAACACATGTACAATAGGTGAATCAATGCTAGCTCATCAGCCTTCCTCAACTCTTACAGGAGGGCACTAGAGTTTATGTAGCTTTTATTTGAAGGGTGCTTAAAAAACAGATAACTGCTCCAGTAGCTTCTAAACTGTTAACACTAGTTGATTTTTGAATTTTAAAGCTGCAAAATCTAAAGTCAACAAATGTATATAAGATGGCACTGCCTCTTGTTCACTGCTGATTTTGACAGTGCAAACCAAGTTGCTGAAAATTAAAAGTCTGTGTTTAGTGGGTTTTAGTAGTGTTTAGGGATTTTCCCAAAATCTTTAATGTGACGTGTTTTTGTTATGTTTTAACCTAACCAGCTCTAATAGGTTAAACAAAAAAGTGGCTACTTTATACAGAATCTTTTTGTTGTGATGGACATCTTTGTTTTTTTTTCCTTTAGCTGAGGAGGAAAAGATTGCTGCTTAAAACTCATTGTAAGAAGTAAGCTCAGGTTCTACAAGGGTTTGCTACTGTATGCACGCTAGCAGATTACCTGTTTAAAGAATAGCATATTTTTTGAAAGAAACTTAAGAGTGAATGTTTATTCCTTAAAAATAAATAACAAACTAAACCCAGAAACCATCCCAAAACCAAAAATTAATCTCCTTTATTTAAAACCAAAATATAACAATAAATATCCCATTTAAGAAATGTAGTAATAGCTGCTTGTCAAAAGCTGTTTTCTTTGGATAAGGGAAATTTCTGTTTTTACTGCAAGTGTGTAATAGGTGAATAGTTGTGGGGTATTATGGCGTAAATACGTAAAAGTGAGCATTGTCCATCTGCCTTCAGTTGAAATATCAGTTACAGTAGTGTTTCAACTTTAAAGGGGAAAGTCTTGTACTTTTCTGGTGTCCTTGAGATGCACTTTTCTTTATTTGCTGTGTTATTTGCTGTATATTCTCATAGCTTTCTATTTACTTTTTAGGATAAAGAAAATTAGAGGTGGACAAAGTTTGACCATACGCTATTTTAAAAATCATCCAAAAGCCTCACGCTCCACCGTTCTTTCGCATTCTCTAACCTCATGGACGTGTCTGTCTGTCATTATCTGTTGCAGGTTCCAGTATAACTGCCATGCTGTTTGGCAGTATACAATTCTTTACTTCTTCAAACCACTTTAGAACGTATCTGTTCTCTTAATTTGAACATCATAATGAACATTAATCTGTGTCTTACAGCGTATGGAGCTGTGAAATCAGGGCTGTAGGATCTTTGCTTGATTTACCTCAAAGGAAGATGCAGAACAGCCCCTTTCCCAGACTAGACTTTGTCGTCATATTTGTGTTTTTGTAGTGTGTGTGCTTAATCAAATGCCCCTGTTGTTAAGGAAGAATGAATTGTATCTTTTATGCACTGTATAGGAACGTGTATTTAGATCTGAAATTTTGAAGATGCTTCTGTTTTGTGATGTACCCTTATGGGTTCCGAAGGGGAATAAAATACGAAGTGAGTTGAGGAATAAAATAAGTTTGACTTTTTTTTTTTTTTTTTTTTTTTTAAACTGGCATATATTATGTAAATTTATTGGTACAGGTGTCTCAGCATGCACCAGTTTTGATAGTCAGTATGTGCTACTCTTCCAGGCTGCTTGAAGATTTCTTGTTATAGCATAAAGCACAGCAACTGTTCTCTTTTTGAGAACCGTCTGGAAGTTACTGATATTCTTTGACCAGTGTTGCATTTAAACTTAGATCCCTGGAATTGGAAGTCCTGTAACGCTGATGCTGCAGTAATAGTTTAAAAGCTCCAGATTTTTCATATTAAAATTTCTTTGATGTAAATACATTTGCAATGCATAAATTAAGTATTTGTTATGTAGGTTATATTTTTCTAATGAATTTTTTAAAATAAGATTATGAAATTTCTCTGTACCACCCTATTTTCTGAGTAGCTTAGTAGATGTAACAGACATTTAAGATGTAAAAATAAATATTTCTGATCACTGAAGTGTTAACACTACTTTTAATCTAAGCAGTGCTAAAATTTCTGTTTTCTTCCCAGAACTGCTCATAAGAGATGTTCATAGAGGCCGATTTTTGTCTAGTGCTGTTTGACTGCCCAAGTAATTTATTAGAAAAGGGAAATGTCTTTGGTTCCAGTGACTGTAGAAGCAACCTAGGGGAGATTGAAACTTGTTTTCTGGGAGCAGCTCTGTAGTGGAAGATAGGCTCAGGAAGTGTCCCTCCTTTTCAGAGCACTTCACAAATGCTTAACTGTCTTTGCCCTAATAAAATAGGGGTACTGCTTTTAAAAATATCTTCCAACTACATAGCAAATGACAACCCCCTGTATAGTTCTGTAAATTCAAGGAATGCCTTTGAAAAATATTTTCCCATTTTGAAATATTTCATTGGTGTACTTTGTTGTGTTTTATAGAAAGGCACAACAGAGAAAGAATACTTGGTTGCTTTTGTACAGGTTCAGAGCCTAGGTTTTAGATTAATGGGCTTTTAATTTAAAAATCAAGGTTGTATTTTTGTGAAATTGCTGTCTCGAAGCAAGATAATTATTGAGGTAGTTTGATTAGGAGCTGTTTTATGATTTCATTATTAGAAATCATGGTTAAGAAATCAGTGTTGCTTTGAAATTGAGTGTCTTAAATAGTCTTGGAATAGATTTTGTCCGTAAGTAGAAATCCCCCCCCCAAATAAAGAAACTGCATTAGACTTGTGTAGTTTTGTCAGGGTAAATGAGACACAAAAGCCTGCTGATTTAATACAGGCACTTTTAAGTAAGTTGCGTTCTTAAAAAAAAACCTTCTTAACTGCCTCTTAGGCTTTTGTGTTTTCAGCAAAAGCGAAGTTCTGGTAGATTCCTTTTCTAGCTTGCTGTTCTAACCCCTTTTAAAGGAGACAGAGCTCCCAAATCTCTAAAGCATGTAACTTGAGATATTGCGTCTGTTCAGATGTTTATGGTATAGATGCTTCTCTCTCTCCCTCCCTCCCTCTCTCTCCCTCCCTTCCTTTCCCTCCCTCCCTCTCCTTTTTAAATACTGGAGGAGGTTTTCAGGACTTCAAAAAATTGAAATTATTATTAATACAACAAAGTTTGTAGGGATGAATCATATATTCTGTTAAGGCTCCCTAAGATGGGGAGGAAAACAAGTATATTATGATTGTAATATGTTGAGGATTCTGTGTGTGTGTGTGCGCGCACACAGATGCAGGAGTACTTTGTGTATATTAATATCATTTCCTTCATTGCAGGCTGAGTATGTCCAGCTTGTCACTGAACTTAGAATGACAAGAGCCATCCAACCTCAGATAAATGCCTTTTTACAAGGCTTCCATATGTTCATTCCACCTTCTTTGATACAGCTTTTTGATGAATATGAACTGGTAAGCAAGATGCCTCTGCTGCTTGTAAAAGATGTTGTTCAGCACACTTCGTCAGTAATGTGATGATGTAGAAGTAAAGCTCAGTACCTGAAAGGAAACACATATCTTTCGTTTTAATTTGGCTTTCTGAGCCTCTGATCAGTGAGGATCTCAAAACAACTACTGCTGCTTATTCTAGTTACTTAGAAAGACCTTCTTCCTGAAATATGGTAACTTCAGGTGCCAATGATAAATGCCTTGCATTGTAATTTCCAATTGGGAAGTGAGCGTTGTGGCCTTCAAACCTTTTCACATTTTCTTTCAGGACAGAAGTTACTTAAAAGTGAGGAGATGCTTTCTATTGTCTTCGCTTTTTCTGAGTCTTGGAATCAAATTCCAACTAGTTTTTGCAGTAGTTGGGTCTTCTGTAACTAAAATAACTGAAATTTTGTGTCAAGTCATGCTAAAATTCGGAGCTATTTACACTTCAACTTCTTTGATCGTAATTTCTACCCCTTGATAGTTTGTGTTTAGACTGGGCAGATCATGTAAAATGATCTAAATTCAAGAATATTTTTATATTAAAATTTAGTCTTAGGTTCTATAAGAATACATGGTTCTGTATGGTTGAAACTAAAGAGAAAAAACATTTTAGTTCTTATACAGCATTACTTTTTAAATAGCAAACACACTTAAAATTAGAGGTTACGCAGAGAGACTAATGAAGATCTGTGTGTTTTTTCTGAAGGAGCTTTTGCTGTCTGGTATGCCAGAAATTGATGTGAATGATTGGTTAAAAAATACAGAATATACCAGTGGCTATGAGAGAGGAGATCAAGTTATTCAGGTAAAATTGTTTTTTGGTTAAAGGAGATTATTGCATGTTAATCCATTGGAAGTTGTGAGGATTTTGTTTTTTGTTTGTTTTTATGGAAGCTTATGTCAGCTGAAGTTTGTGGAGGTTTTTACATTACATTCGTATGTTAAGTGACTTAGTGATGTATAAGTTTGATGTGAAAATATCTAAATTTAAATAACAAACAGTACTTGAAAATATAATGGTGAAACAATAAATGGAGTATTTGTGTAAGTACTTAATGGAAAATGCAAACTAATTTATTTTTCATTTAGTGGTTCTGGGATGTTGTGGAAGAACTAACTCAGGAAGAAAGAGTATTGCTATTACAGTTTGTTACTGGCAGGTGAGTTTGTTACTGGCAGGTGAGAAACTCTTCTGTAGCAACAAATATATTACATAGCTATTCTGAAGTAAGTCAATAGACTGCATATTACTATACAAGATCACCTACCTAACTCTTTTACATATTTTGTGTTTTGTATGTTTGTCAAAGTGGACAAAGTGCATGTTATACTTTTGCTGCCAGTATTTCTGGCAGAATGGTTGATTACTCATTATTATAGTTGACTACTTTGCAAGAGGCCTTTGTGTAGGTAAACTGTTGTCTCAGACAATTTTTAACACTAGTGAATTTAACTGCACTTAATATTGTTTCTGTTGCATATTCATGTACCTCTTGGCCTCTCCAATAATCAGTGCAGGCTTTAATATATGAAATAACTAGATATCGCCTTAGTGTAAACAGAACATCCTTCTTCCTAAAGCTCACTTCAGAGCACTGTAACAAACATTAGTGCAGCATATTAAGATAACTGAAGATGTATCCCTATGCAAGGGTGTGTGTTTGCTCTAATTAGGATTTCTGTCCTAAATTCCGGGTGTTCTTTGGAGACAGCCACTTGCATTTTCTTTGTTTTGGGAGGTTTCCTGAGCAATAAAGGGCACTGTGAGCTAGGTGAAGCGGTGAGTTGACAAGTTCGTGTGTACATACATGTTCCAAAGTGAATTAGTAGACATATGTATGCCATCGCAGTTGTGTAATCCTCCTGTTTTCTGGTGGTAGATGGAGATCACACCATCTTCTTAATCTGGTGTTCCCTTCATACTTTAGAATTAGGAGAGTGTTTGACCTTTCTTTTGTTCATAAGTTTTGTGGTTAAGCAATGGTAAATACAAGATTTAGATCATCAAAGTCTGTCTTTCATAGCAAGGGATTTTGCAGTCAACATCATACCATCAAGTGGCATGGTCTTCAGATTCCATTAGTTTCACTTGAGTTATTGTGAATTTAATTGTTTTTAGGGATCACAGACAATTTAAGAGGCTAGTTGTGTGCACACTGATCTTTTCTTTTGTCCTGTTCAGAAATGGTTTCTGCAAATCTGACTGCACTTCTGTTTCACTTCAGCGTCTGGTCTTTAATTTTTAATGGTCTCGTACATTTCTAAATCTATAAGGCAAATAATGATGTTTATGATGTAGGGTCATGTTTCAAATACTTCTTAAAAGATTCTAAATGATAGGCGGCATTTACTGGTTTCTCCTCCCTCCCCCCCCCCCCCCCCCCCCAAAAAAAATCTCTATTTGGTATTTATAACAGTATTTGGCTAATGGTTGTTAACTACCCATTGGCAACTTCTGGTAAGGTTTTTGGTTAACAGTTGGAGATAAGTGATAAAATCTCATCATGATAAATTTTACTTTACTGGTATTCTGCTGGTTACAGAAGTTTTAGATTGTGGTATGTTGTTTCCTGTTTTAAACTGTTTAACTTAGGGGTCTGCAGTTTCTGTTAAGTGATAAGCAAGCTATGTGCTGTTTCAGGGAAATTCCACATCTTTGGTAAGTGTGTTGGTATATGACTACTTTTGTTAAAAACAGAACAAAACATAAGGGAGGTGGCTTAAAATAGGTCTTTTACACTGCTTTCTCATTTCATGTAAATTTATGCAAAATCTGAAATGTTAGATAGGAATGTTAGGATTCAGATGTAAACTTAACCATTCTAATAGTGTTGAAATTTCCAAAGTTATGAAATTGTCTTGTTACTATTACTGAAGGCTATTTGCACATGGAGTAGGAGAAGTAAGATCTTGTGATCTTATTTGTGCTTCTTTGGAAGGCTTTATTATACTGGTAGTGTTTTGTTTGGAATGAAGACTCATAGTTGGAGGCATAAATCTGCAGCCATGTGTTTCTTTAGAATATTCAAAGTCCCAATCATACTATATGGTTTTGACCTACTGTATGAAAAGTATTTTTGTAAGTTAAATTGTAAAAATGCTAGCTAATAGCTGGATGAATGAGAAGTTTTAAAGACTTACGTCCTTGTTTTACTGCTGATTTTAATGTGGAATTCTCCTGGTTCGTAGAACAAAAGATCACTGGAGTGGAAGCAGCACTGCATTAGAAATCCAAGCCAAAAACATGATATAAAATAAGAGTACCACTGTAAAATCTTTATAACATTCTGAACTGTGGCTGTGAGCACAATTCCATTTGTCCTTCAGAAACTGTATGCTGCAGATAATCAATATTTCAATCCACGGTGGTTGCTTTATATACCAGTGCTAGAATTGTATGTTGGATCATGCTGTCATTAAGTTAGGTGATAGCTGTTGGGTACTATAGCTAACACTTAAAGGTACATTTGAAAAGTGTTATTGTGAACTCTGCTCTAGCTCCATAACATTTGGCAGGGGGAGGAGTGCAATAATAACCCCCTTACCCTTTTGCTTTTTTTAGCAAATAGTTTTATTGTGAGTAGAAGTGTTGCTTCATTCTCCTTTTCTATTCTCTTCTTGCTTCTGCTTTTTAGAGTGTGTGTGTGGGGGGTTTTTTTTTGTTTTTTTTTTGTTTTTGTTTTTTTTTTTTTAACTATGGAAGCATTGTTGTTAATGCAGGTAGCTATAATCCAGAATTCTAACAGCTGTTTCATATTTTAAGGAAGGTTTATTTTGTTTTATTTTATTTTTTGCTAGCTACAGAATCACAGAATAGTTAAGGTTGGACAAGACTTATAGAGATTTTCTAGTCCAAGCCCCTGCTCAAAGCAGGTCAGCAAGAGCAGGATGTTCCAGGCCTTGTCCAGTTGGGGTTTGAATATCTCCAAGGATGGAGACTCTGAGGAAGCTGTTCCAGTGTTTGACCACCCTCACCATTAAAAAGTTTTTTCTTATGTTTAAACAGAATTATAATTTGTGCTGATTGCCCCTTGTGCTGTCACTGGGCACCACTGAGAAGAGTCTGGCTCTGTCATTTTTACTCTCCCCACCCCACATCATATATTTCTACACTTTGATCACCCCTGAGCCTTCCCTTCTCCAGGCTGAGCAGTCTGGGCGCTCTCAGCCTCTCCTTGTATGCGAGATGCTCCAGTCCTTTCACCGTCTTTGTAGCCCTCCACTGGACTCACTCCGGTATGACCCTGTCTCTCTTGTACTGGGGAGCCCAGACCTGGACCTGGCACCCCAGTTGTGGCCTCACTAGGGCTGAGTAGAGGGGGAGGATCACCTCCCTTGACCTGCTGGCAGCGCTCTTCCTGGTGCAGCCCAGGAGGCTGTTGGCTGCCTTTGCTGCTGGAGCCTGTTGCTGAGTCAAGTTCAGCTTGTTTGGTCCTTTTCCTTTCATAATATCTTGATATTTTCTGTAGAGATTGTGCTAACAATGTGTTTTGCCTTGCAACGCATACAAATAGAAGTCAATGTTTTAAAAATATTTCTGAATTTTTATTATATTTGTTTCTGTTAGTTAAAATTATAGGGAGGGATTCTGAAGACTCTTGGTCCTTTGCCCATTTAACCTTCTATTCATCCTTGAATAACATACTGATGTTGATTGTTCAGGTTCTTTTTCTTTTAATGAATGTGTTCTGGTTTATGGTATTTTTTTACTGGTTTTAGATTATTGTGAGAATGCATTCATGAAAGTGATAGCACTTTTTTAGTGTGTTACAATTTTGCCATAGGTCATCACTCTGTGATGATATGATTGATGTAATGGAGTTATTAGTTAAAAATGTGAAATATTTAGTCTTAAGTATACAATGAAAAGAGATGTCAAGAACACTTTGATCAGCTGTCCCACAAATAGCAATGGGAAGAATAAATTTTTGTTACAATGCAGTATTTCTTAAGCTGTAAATAATCATATGTTTTTGCCTAAACAGAAAATCTTCTTTTATAAAACTGGTGGAAATGAGCCCTCTTTGCAAACAAAATTCTCTTAAGTGGTGTTCAGACAGTTTGTCTAATGCAAATAGGCATTCATTATTCAGTAAGATAATTGAAAGCATTTAGACAAAGAGAATTTTGATACTGATGAGAAAGGGAGAACCTTCTTAAAAAATACTAGTAACTGATTACATGTAGTGGTAAGAGATGTGTGCACTGTAAAAACTATACTTTATGGCTTTTAACTGTTCTTTTAATGGTCTAACTTCTGTGAATATTCTTAGTTCCAGGGTACCTCATGGTGGCTTTGCCCATATAATGGGTGGCAGTGGATTGCAAAATTTTACAATTGCTGCTGTGCCATATACTCCAAATCTTTTACCAACATCAAGCACATGGTATGTTAACTAGTCTCATTTACATGTATTAAAAATAAGGCCCTTTTATTTTATTTTTTACATTTCATATTAAAAATTGTCCTTCCGTATGCTTTTATTAAAAGGCCAAAAAAAAATCAGTATGGTCAGTTTGGGGAGTATCCAGTAGTCAACATAAAAGTAGTAGTTTTAACCTGGAAGTAGTTACGTTATGTTCACTCATTGTTCACTACTTCATTTTGTTTAACTAAAGGCAGTGTGATCACTGAGGGAATCCTCAAGCTTAATTCATATATTACACTTTAATAAAGTGTAATAAACTTTTTTTCCTGCAGTATATTTGAACACTGAATGGTACTGTAATGCAGCACTGTTTTTCTTTTTTTTCTTCCCTACCCCCTCTCCACCCCCAATAAATGTGACATCTTCAGGGTTTACTGCTCTGAATGCAAATCTGAGTGGACCGTTTCATGTTAATCACCTTATACAAGGGAATCAGAAAATTTTATTGTTAGATTTCTTGCTGAACTGTAGGGGTTTTTTTCCTCTCTCTACCCCTACCCCCCCTTTCAGTATCAACATGCTCAAGTTACCTGAATACCCAACTAAAGAAATCCTTAAGGACCGCCTTCTTGTAGCATTGCACTGTGGAAGCTATGGTTACACAATGGCATGAGGAAGTCTAGAAAACTCATCTGACTGCTGATGTGCAATTCAGAGTGGCAGAAGTAAATTCAGAAACTGTCAATAGAAGAGCAGCTTAGATGCTGCAGCCCATTGGCAGGACTGGCTTTTAAAATTCATAAAGGATCATCAGCTCTTCCTCTCTGTTACATGTTGTCCAAGTAACTTTGATACTGTCCTATGACTTAAATTTCCGAGTATGCTGTATTTTCTTTTCCTTTTTTTTTTAAATGATAGATCTATATGGAAATCAGTTTACATTCTTTTTCATATTACTTCAATCAGAAGGTTTGTCAAAATCTTTCTACAGTCTTATTTTTGATTTTCAACTATGTGGTTGGATGACATTTTATGTTTTATTTGTTTTGTGTTCAGATGGTATACTACTAATGGACAGACTTGTACCTTATGCCTTGTTGCATGTGAAAGTGCCGTTTATTTTTGCAGAGAACACTATAAAAAGTTCAATTTGGATATTGTACAGTAAGACAAATCTGATGTATTTTCCATTTCTTTACATAGTAACAGAAATAATTTTTTTTAACATTTTGGTATTTTAATGTAAATAGTATGTAAAGATTAGGCTATTGTCACTGGAAAAAAAAAGATGAAATATCTAATTTATATTAGAATTTACACTATATTCTACTAAATATTTAAAGCATTTGTGACTTTATAGCCAGTTTGCAGTTTAAAATTTGTAAATATTAAGATCTATATCTGTTTGTTTGTTACTTGAATGCCTTTGAATGCTCTTTCTTGACATAATTGTATGTTCAAAAGGTATAATTAAATTTTAATATTTTTACCAGAATCTGAATTTGACAAGTTTGTGTGGCTAGTGGACTTTATTCATCTTACTAATAACTTAAATCGTTGTGCAAGCAGCAGCTGAGAGGGCATTGGCAAAGTTACATCAGTGAGCATAAACAAATGCACAAGGAAGGAACTTGAACTTATTGAGAGATTAACTGACAAGACTATAATTATGAGAGTCTCATGTCAAAATTCATACAGAATTAAATATATTATTCATGTAATATGTAAAACTACACAGCAGTAACTCACCTGCATAGGTTTTGATTCCACAGATAAGTAGCTGCATGTGTTGGATAAATTACAATTCTGTAATTTATGGAGCTAGGGTGGGCCTACGTTAGTATTTTCGTTCAGGCTGTTTTTTTTAAATGAATCTGCTCATCTGTGCTTGTTGTGCTTTGCATTGGAGAAGGCAAACTGGATTCTCTCCAGGTGAAACTAAACAGAAAAATATGCTCCAAAAATTTACCAACCACTGGTGTATGAGCATCTAATAATGTCTGTAGGGCACAACTGATCTGAAGAGGTGATCGGACCAGTTAGTCTAGGCTTAGTGGACCCCCCCCCCCCCCCCCCCGAAAAAAGAAAAGAAAAACAAGTAGATTTTAAGTATTTAACTCTCTACTGATCCACTTACGTTTTCCCATGCTAGCTGCTAATGCAGGTATAGCCGAAGTTAGCCATCTGGTCTGTCTAGGCTGCTTGGTTGTGCTGTTTTCTCAAGTTCATTTATTTTTAATCTCAATCGTGTAAGTTCTCTGGGGGAGGGAGAGAGAAATCTGTGGAGTATCTGATTCAGTGTTGCCACAGTGGTTTTCCACTAGGCTTAAACTTTGAACGTTGACTTATTAGCTTTTTTTTCCTCCAGTTCTGTTTATGTGCATAAATGTTGACTTTAATTCTTAAGCAGTGTTTGCAGACCTCTGTCTGACATCTTAAAGACCACAGCTTAAGGAGAACACTGCTTTCAGTTAGTGGGAAGAGGCAGGCTCTTCCAGCATGGCAATCCAGAGAGCCCTGTTGCTACAGTCAATGGAGAGAGGAGCTGTTCCTCTAAGGCATCCTCTAGGAAGCTGAGGGAGACTGTTTAGCCAGGTTAGATGTTTGAGGCTGTGTGGAGTTTTAGCCCTATGTCTCAGCAGTCTTGGATTCATCAGGTAGCAAAAGTCCTTCACTTTTCCGTGCAGTTGTGCACTACTCGATTCCCTGGCTATGTAGCTGACCTGTTTCTTCTGCAACATAGATGGAGAGCAGTTTGTGAATTTTGTTCATTTCACATGTTATATTTCACGGTAGTATACAGCAGTTTGTAGGAGACTGGATCAGTGCGTACTAAAGCATAGCATCAAAACACTGTCGTATCATAAGACTGAAAGGAAAAAAAAATCTTATTTGTTATATTGTTTGTGCCTTTGTTTGACAGCTTTGCAAAAGGATAGCCATAATGAGTGAGGAGCATGGTTTCTTTTAGTCCTGTACTCGAGTCCAAGAGTTGGCCATAGGCACGTGTAGGAAAGTATAGCAGCATATTTTTTTCTGCAAAAGAACTACAGCAACTGTGTAGTGACAAATCTGGGCTATCTCTTAATATGTAGAAATTTTAAAAATATAATAACAGTGTTGTAGCAGGTCAGAGATGTGGGATGATGTCCACAGAAAGTAATTTATTCTTTTAGAAAAAGTTCATACTGAAGAAAGATAAAAGTACTCTGGCATGCAGAAGGATGTGTGGTACAGAAAATCCCTCAGTATCATCATGTGGCTGTAGATGTCCAGACACTAAGCTACAATTTACCTACAGAAGGATGGGAAATGCATCTTTCTTTTTTTATTGTGTTTTTTCCACACTGAGATACCCTTCCTCTTCAATGATTTAGTAACAGTAGGGTTAGATATTTTTTATATGGAAAAGGTGGCAGCCCTGAATTGTGGAAAAGCTGCTGGTATTTATATCAGTATGATCAATATATTATACTTTAGGTGACATAAATAACAATCGGCAAGCAGAATATGGTCTCAGACAGTATTCTTAAAATGTTTGGCAACCTGTTTTGACATGTACCTGACTGCAGCGAGTTTTAATGTTCTATAGTTTTCTATCACAGATCTCCCTGTTATAACCTCAAAAATGGTATGAAAACAGCTTACCTCTTCCCCCATCTTGATGTTAGTCATTTTGTAAATTCAGGTTTACAAGATATATATTTTCTTGATAGGTCAGAATGAAATTCTTTAAAAATACTTACGTAATGAACAAGCATGATGAAAATACATAGAAAATAGGAATAGAGCTTTTTTTGTTGGCATACCAAGAGTCCAGTATCCTTGTTATTGCTAGTTTTGAACTTTTTTTTCTTTTGAAACAGCTAAGCAGTATTGCCTGCTGCAGTTGACCATGTGATGTTGGCAGGATTTAATTATTGCATTGAAAAGGCAGTTTTCAGGACACCTGTGCCCCATTAACAACAGGGTGTACAAGTCTGTTGAGAAACTATAACTTAATATAGCTTATAGTTTAGAATGATGAATTGGTTTGTATTTGTTCCCTCCCACTGTGCCAGAACAAGGCAGGGTTAGTGTTTTATCTCAGAAAGAAAAGAGCAGATGTCTTGTCAGATCATAGATCATGAGCGCTCATTAACTTTTATTATCTTTATAAAATGTTAGATAGCAAAGCCTAGTTTTTGATGCTTGAAAATGTTGTGCATCTAATGTTGCAAAACCATTAAAACCATAAACTGTGAAATGTAACCTAATGACTACTACTGTTTATTCCATATGAACAGCTATGGTTGATAAGATTGAAAATGGAAGAGGAGAAATGAGGTGGTTGCCCCTAAACTTCCAGAGACTAACCTTGGAGACTTCTACATATACAGCAGAAAAATACTAGGACAAGCTCTGCTTATAGTGGGAGAACTCTCTATTGAAAGGAATAAATTTTAAAGTGTAGTTTTTAGTTTAGTTGGACTGTTCTTGAAGTCTAATGAGCTGATTTAGCTCAATAATGCCTCATAAAGCCCTTGCTGTTCCATTTCTGGACCACTGAACAGGAATTGAAGCCCCCTTTGATGACATCCAGCTTGGATGTACTTGGTATAGAGCAAGGAAGGGGGAGAAAATTGCTCAGATTGCTTTCCTGAACCATTTAAATAAATAAATAAATAAAAACTTGGCCCTGCACAATATGCAGACAAGCACTGCTCTATAGCTATTCCTCTGAGTATTAATGTGTAGAGAATTTTCCAGTTATACTTCTATAGCATTACACAGGATCAGTTGTAGAAACTGATTCAAGCATTTGTTGTTCGTAGTATATGTAGTGCGTTGTGTTTTTCACTCTGAGCGAAAATAATCTTTGCAATTCTGCTGCCTGAACACAAGATGTCCTTTGCTGTTCAGGTAGTGGAAATCTTGTGCTGCAGCTGTTCTGCTTGCATTCCTCCCAGTGCCCTTGGCCATCCAAGTGTCTGTGTCTTGAAAAGCAAAATCCAGAATTCTCTCAATAATCAAGACTTAAATTTTTTTTTTTAAAAACGGCTGAATTTAAAGAGTACACTTGCTGAGTGCTCCCAACACAATTAACTACTTACGTAATTGCACAGTTTTAGTTCTTTGAATTATTCTTGGTATTATTTATATACAGTTGCTGAGTTCTTAATTCTTTGTTCAGTAAAGACCCTAGTTTTAGTTATCTTTGGGTTTTACCTAGAATAATCTTGAATTCCTTGAAATGCACTACTGCTGATCGTGTGTCAGGATGCATCGCTGACAAACTTTTCACATTTTCTTCTTTGTAGCTTAACCCCAAATTTAGTTTCTTTAGGACAGTTCTGAAAAACTAGGATTAAAAAACCCCCCACCATAATCACGTCTCACTAATCCAAAGTCTCCCCATCATGCTTTTAAAGAGTTTGTAAATAACTGCATTTTATAAAATATTCTGTTAAATACATGTTTCAAGCAAATATTAAAATCCTAATGCATACTGAGCAAGTCATCTAACATATCCCACTTTCTAATACAACTTTTGTGTGTTAATATTTTCAAAAAGTCTAGCGCTTTCAAAAGGAAAATTTTCTTTTGGGGACTTCTGTAGAGAAAGAAGACAGCTAATGGATTAAAGAATGCTGTAGCTTCATAGCTTACTTCTGTTGCGCCACCACTACAGTTCTCGGATACCTGGAGAGAAAGACGATCCTTACTCTGAAGGGCTTACAATTTGCAGTTACATGGGTGTTTCCTTGTGAGATTTTTTTTTTTTTTCCCCTCCTTCGCAAGCTGTCCTTTTGCTTGTGTATCTTAGCTTTGGGGGAGTGATTTTTTCTGAGGGGAAGGGAAGAAGAGTAGAAATTTTTCCTGGCCTAGGAAAGGGGGAAGTAGGTGAGAAAAGGAGTTGAGATCAAACACAGTGATGTTGGTAGCTTAAGAAGGTGTTTTCCATAAGGTATGTCAGATGTCTGCCCACTTCTAGCAAGTCAGAGTGGAAAGCAGGGTGTATGCAGGGTTTGGTTTCTCTCTTTTTCCCCATGTTATGTACCCTTCTCTTATGCTCGTTAAAATGAAGTTGGTTCATGATTGATATCAACCGTAAGTATCTTGATTAATCAGCACTGATACGAGGAGGAAAAGAAGACAGAATAGCTTCCAGAAGAAATCTGAGATGGCAGTTGATACGTAACGCGAGGAGCAGCTGTTTGGCTGGGGTTCTTCTCCCTGGTCTGTCCCTACAAACTCTTACAATGCAAAATCATTTTCTAGTAGGTGCTTTTTTTTTACAGCAAATCTTTCTGGCGTAGGTACTTTAAAAAGCAGCTGCATATTAAATTGAATGTATTGTTTATTGATGGCGCCTCTTGGTATCTTCTGTTCCAGGTAGTAAGTAATCAGTTCCCTTTGTTTTCCTTTTCTGATTCTTGCAAAGGTGGTACTTACCTCTACAGTAGTTTTCCTTGTACCTTAGAAAAAGTGCTTGCAGAAAACTGACTGATTAAATAATAGACTGATAAATATGAAGCATGGTGAAAAGAAATGAATGATCTTGTCTTACTACTTAGCAGATAGGCATCGTGATGTGTGTTTGGCACCTTTTATATCCACCACAAGCTTTTGGAACATGATGCAAGGTTTGAAGAGTGGAGAACAGGAAAGCTTTCCCAAGACAGAAGACATTTTAATTTTTGTAAGGCTAGTTCCTGCTTCTCTATAGTTTCCATGTTCAGTCTTAATTCAATTTTACAAACCCAATTAAGAGCATTAAAATAAAAATATGAAATATTGTTTGTATTACTGTAGTAAAATACTATATACTGTAGGTTTTAGGCTATAGAGAATCTATATTATTCTATTAATGCTACTACCTGGGCTATTTTTGCATAGCTTAAATAAAGGAGGCTTTCAATTTTAGGCCTGGGGTTGGAGATTTTTGCATGCATTTTTGTGTTTTCCTTACCTCTATTTTGAAATAGTGGAGGGGTTTTCAATTAGGCTGTTACAGTAATGGGCAACTCAGTGGTTTGGAGTGTTACAGATAGACAAGCATTGCAGGCTCAGAACAGAAGGGCTGCAGTGGTCCATCAGAAAATATTTTCTATGAAGCTAGCTTCTACCATCCATATAGATTTCCTCATTGATCAACTGCTATATATTGCTAAATTTTCTCTCATAACAGAATCATTCCAATTTCTCTTGCTTTTTTTTTTATTTCTGGACCATCTTCTTTGAATGTAGCATGTGACTGTTGATAGGAATATCAAGTAGCATCATATCCCTACATGCATGTCAGACTTCTTCCTGGGAAATTTTAAAGAAACCTTGTGTTAATGTAGTTAGAAACTGACTAATGGCAAAAAAGGTGTATAATTTCAGCAGAAGTGCAAACACTGTCAAGGTGCGCATAACTGAGTGTGCTGTTTGCAGCTGTATATACTTACTGCATTAAGTGCTTGTGACATTCTGTGCCAAGACTTCAACTGTTGAGTTTCATACAGAGCAATGTGATTCATCGGGATTATTAGGGTTCTCATGGGATAGCTTCACCGTACTGATTGCCTTTGACATATCAGTTTGCTTAGATTAAAAAAAAAATTGCCACTGTCTAGTCAAATTTAAGCACTCTGGTGAAAGGAAATGGAACCCTACTGCTGTCCAGTATATAAAAACACCCTGGTCCACAAATTGCATGGATTGGAAAGAAAACTGTATACTCAATAAGTGATGCATGCATATGGGCAAAGATTTCACAAGTATCTAATATACAGCTTGTCTGTGCTAGTAAGGGTGTTCTGACAAATTTAGGTGAGTCTATGTATAAGCATTATGTTTAGACTAACTTTTCTAATTGTCATTTTTGTGGAAATAAAGTGGTGCAGCTGTTGCTTGGTATTTGGATTCCTGTGTATGTTATGGCACTATAGTTTTTAAGTGTATGTGGCCAGGGAAGTCTTGTGTGTAGGCGATCTAAGTTTCCTGATAGACTGGGCCTGGTGAGCTGACCTACAGACAAGAACTGCACTTATCCCTTATTTGCTGCACACATTACTGATGCTCCAGATGGAAGGCATGAGCAGAAGAGAAGAGAAAATAAATGGTGGAAGCACACTTTGGAAAGTAAAGAATATCTTCAGGAAAGAGGTGAGTAGTGTCCTGAGTGTAAGTACGGAATAACAGGGACGTTTTCAACAGCAGATGGATCATTCACTTGGGTGACTGGGTCTGCTTGAGATGTGATGCTTTTTTCTTTACTGCCTTGTTTTAAGGCTACAAGTCTGTTTGTGGCCATGGAGACTGGGGAAAACTGGTAGAGCCTCCTAGAGGAGGGTTGGTGGCGATAATTTATTTTCTCTTTCATATTTGATGCTAGTCCAAGACAAGTCTTTTGCTGATTGTTCATTTTGATTAATATATTTTTCTCTTTGCTTTAAGGCAGATTTTCTTGGCAGTATTTGCTGAAGCAAGTTCAGCTTCTACTGAAAGGGTATCTTTCCGGATTGTATGTGAGAAAGGGCTCCCTTCTGTAAAGACAAGATGCTTCCCGTTAGGCATAAGAACACGCATAACTTTGCTAAAATGTCTTCCTAATTTAAGAAAACTCTAAATTTATACTCCATGGGCAGGACATGTGGGGGCTAATTACCATATCTGTGCTTCTGGTCCTTAGCCTGTTGACATGTCAAATGCACCTTATTTATCTTGCCTGTATAAGTCTAGGAAATACTCTGTGTGTGCATCTGTATGTACTTGTTTTAAACTGCTCTGAATGTTAGCATCACCTTCCTTGTCAGCAAAGAGCTATTCTCCTAACATTACTTTGAGATCATTTCTGTACAAAGGTTGACGATCTCTTTAGATGAAATTCAAACAGATGTTGCTTGCTTTATTTAGATCGATGTTCATATGGAATTGATTTTATTTTAATGCAGTAAGAATCTTTGTCTCCTTGACTGTATTGTGGTAATTTAGGAACTGTATTAGAAAGAGTAGACAATCTCACTTATAGTTTCTTCACTGTATTTGGTGATGATTTTCCTGGTTCTCTACTGATAGTGTTACCAGAGAGGTGGACTGAAATAACGGAAGTGTATGAAAAACTGTGGTAACCTTTAACATAAAGCTATGCTTTCTGTAAGTTGGTAGTACCTTGTATTAATGCTTTGATTTGATTAAAACTGTTCAAGCAATCAGTATGTTAATTACAGCTCACAGCTATGTGCACTTTAATTTTGTTTGTGGGGAAAAAGCCTGAAGAAATTTTTTTTAATTGTTTTTCACAAAAAAACCCTTCGGGCATGTCTTGCACTATATGCTCTACTGGAATATAGATCTTGTTTCTGCTTCTGTGGCTGTCTTGTCTCCAGTACCAAGCTTTTTTGTTACAGTTTTGACTGGTTTAATGCGAGTTCACTAAGGGCTTTTGCTCTGTCATGTATCTTTGTGCTTAATAGCCAGCAAAGTTCAATGGATAGACAGATTACAGAGAAACAGCAGAGGCTGCTGTTTGATGTGTACCTCTGCCACTGACCTCCTCTGTAACCTTAGTAAATCACTTCATGAGTCTATGTGTAGGCCCATGCTACTAGTTAGACTGCAAACTTCTGAGGGAAGGAGATACTCTTTGTACATCTGTGTGATGCCTCACAGAATAGACGAGTTTGGCAGGGATATCCAGTTGAAGTGTCTGCAGTATCCAGGTGTAGTATTTGTATTTTTACCCAGGGTTTAATACTGGTGACCATTTCTTGGAGATGGTCCTTGATTAGGGCTGACAGCCCTTGGGAGTCTACTTCCTCTTGTTCTGTCTTGCCACCCTGCTGAGTACTGCTGGCAGCCGCAGCAAAGCAGAGTGGATGTCTGTCATAAAAATATGATTAATTAGGAAATTGTTTGTCTTGAAAATACTGTTTAGTACTCACTGGACATGTACGAAATTTTGAAAATGGTAATAAAATTGTGCAGAGGGACTAAGGATCAACAAAACATTCTCCAGGGCTTTCTTCTCCTTCAGCATCTTTTGTTGTCCTGTATCACCTTGATTATATGTTTAAAAGATGTGGAGCCACAGGTTCATTTCTGTGATCTGTCTGGAAAAGTCATGTTCAAAATCTAGTGAACTGGTGGGAATGCTCCATAAGGATGTGACTCAAGAGCTTTAACTGGATGTAGAGGTGTTGTCCTCCAAAGAGCCTTCATTGCTTTGTTGCTGGAGGTTTTTGTGTCCAGAAACTGATGGCCAAAATGGAGAGGTGCATTTGATAAAGCTGGAAAATCCCTATGGTTTAATGCTGATTCCTTAACTTTTGGACAGTAAGTTGTTGGTTTTTGCTTTCCACCTTCTGATGAAGTTGCTTTTGAGCAGTACGGGTTATCCTATGGGAAATCTTACTTTCTCCTTCCAGTAGAAATAAAGTTCATTTTCAGAGGGTTGATGTCAGTGTCATGCTCATTTTGTCTGGGCGTTGCTCTGTCTGGGTCCATTCAACTCATCTGGCAACTCCTGCATCGAGACTAACAACCTAAAGTTGAACTCAGTTCATCTTGTGTAGATCCCATCTTTTTTTCTACATATACAAGCTCTCACTAATACAATCTATACTGAAAAGTCCGTAATTTTTTTGATCTGTTATGTAGACACTATGAAACTAAATCTGAGGTGTGACTACTGAAGTTCCCTGTTTTCCACTCATCCCTTCCAACCAAATAAACGTGTCAAGCACCTTGAAATTGCTTGGCTTCAGTGAGTTCAATATTTATTTGCTACAAGTAAGGAATTTTTTTTGAATGTAACAAAATAAAGCCCAATGCCATAATTTAGCAGGTTTTGTCTAACTCAAACTCCTGAGTTATTTTTTCTTCAATCTTGCACCAGAGTCATGTTCTAAAGCCTACTATTAGTGTGAATGATGTAGGTGCATGCTTCCTACTTCTGTAAAGATTTTCCTGGAGGGGAAAAGTCACTTGGTGGTTGATGTTTTATACAAAATTAAAAGCAGTTTTTGGACAATGTAAAAATATAGGTCAATATCGTTTGCTCTGTTTTATTATGTGTTCTCATCTCAATATGTCTACAAGAGAAATAGTTACATACATGGAAAAATTTAACTCAGTATTCAAAGCAGGCAGCACTTAAAATCAAAAAGGTGGATTCACTAAAAAGGAGATGGGGAGCATGGGTGGTGGGTTACTTGGTTTTCCAGATATGTGGCATTATCCTCATCCAGCGTGCCATCTTGCAGCTCTGCAAACACTTGTTTTTTAAAATGTAGTGTATTTTTCTGTGGCTGTGGAATATTGCATCTTTAAATTTCATTCCATCCTTCCCTCCAGACAAATCAAACTCTTTGCAACATCAGGAAGGCTTCTAGGCACGCCTCGATGAAGGCAAGGATGGAAAGCAGTAAACCAGCAAAGAATCTGCAAGATTTGAAGGCTTCTAATTCTGAAGGTGATGTGTATCCAGGAGGTGATATATGCCAAACATCAGCTCCTACCAGCTCTAAAAAAAAAAGTGCCAAATATAAATCTATCTGAAATATTTCTACTACTTCTGCTGCCTTAGCATGAATGTCTACCCCGGTCCCTGGCACATATGGCTATGTTAGTTAGATATGTCTGAGACTGCTTAAGAAGGGGAACTTGATTATTTGAGAGTTTTGTGAAATTAGGATTTCTTTGTGTGATGCTCAGATCAACATCATTAGAAGCAAGAAATCACACATTAAAAATACATCCTAATGAAAGAGGTGCTGTGTATGTAGATGGTATAATCTATCTCAGAATATAGCTCATGAAATTCAGGTTAAGGTTGCAAAATACCAGATCTCAAAGTGTATGGGGCTACTTACAGAACACTTACTTCTGCTGACACTTGCATTTTCTTTTTGACTGCAGGAGATTTGAGATATTTGTGGCACCTGGCTTTACAGGTGGAAAGATCCTGCAAGCCATTCCATTAAATATAATAAGACGATGTTGCTTCAGGGCTTTAAGCTGTTTTTGGTGTAAAAAGTTACATCAGAAGGTAAACATCTGGTTTTGTTTTACTACTTGGCTTCATGCAAAGAATGAAGCAGGATTGTCAAGCTGTGGGAATGCATTTAGGTGTAATTATCATGAATTATTTGCTGCTAACTCTCCCTTGCCAGTGGTAGAAAGCTCTGATTTCTGTCTTTGCAGGATGCCAGGCCTTAAACCTGTCAATGGCATAAGGCGGGACTAACTGTTGGCCATCCTGTACGTCAGGCTAGTGTAACTTGGTGGGTGAAGGCAAGTCTCATTTGAAAACCTTTGTTGAGCTTCCAAAGATGCTTAGTTTTTAACTTTGCGAAAGGACATCATTATTATCAACAGCTTGTGTAAGAAAATGGTCACTTGTAAATCGGAATGAGGAATTGCTGGAGTGGGAGGAGCATATAATATTCACCTGTTGGTGTGTGTACAGTGCAGAGAGTTTTGGTAAATTATTTATATTAGAACAAAAGGGCTCTGATCAGTCTCAGTGTGCTAGTATCTGTACATCTGACACAAAACGATGATCTTTCCCCTAATGCATTTGGCGTTGGTATATTAGACAACAGTCTATAAAAAACATCTCTGGAAAGTCTGGGATTGGCTCTCCCTTGGATATCTTGCTTTGTCATTTCTTTCCCTTTTTGATTACTGGCACTTTTTAACTGCCAAACAGGTATATTTGTGTTCTAGCCAGAGATTTATATAAATACTTACTGAATTCAGGTAATACAAATAAGGGCACTTAACGGCGCCTTTTAGCCTCTTTAGAGTCTCTTTCTCTATATAGAAGAGCACCTTGAAATATGAGAGTTAACATCTGCCCTGTGCTGCATATTTTTAAAAAGCTTTACTCTGTATATCTTGAGGAGTTTTTAAAATCATGAATTTTAGAGGAGCATGTGTTTCTGCTTATGGTGTCCTAAGACCATATTTCCTCTTTGTTGCTGGGTCTCAGTTATGGTAGGAAAGGACTCTTGTCAGCACTCTCCAGGGAAAACATCACTGTTTTTGAAAGACGTTTCTCTGCTAATTATCAGAGGGGTACCTAGGAAAAATTGGGGAAAAAATTTCCACAGGGATGTGATATGTGCAGGTTCCTGAGTGGGGCAGTGCCCGTCTCCTATTCCCTATGGAAGCGAGGTTGCAAACTCCTTTCTAATGTGTGCAGTAAAACAGCTATGCTTGGAAGAGGATAAGGTTGATGTTGTGAGGGAGTAGTTTGCCGATGGGCTAACACAGGGACTATAAAAGCTGTTGAGGCTCCTTTAGATGCATAGAAGGGAATTGACTCCTTTGATAGCTAATCATTTGCAGAAACTGCAGTATCGTATAGCTGCCGCGATGTTAACCTGAGGCCCGCGAGCTTGCCCTTGTGTTCCCAAGCTCCCACAGCCCCGATGGCTGTGGCCATCTCGCTCGCTTGCTCTCTTTTCTCTTGCGCTCTTTTTTTCCCCCTCTTCCCTTTCCTAAAAAAGTGCTATGAAGAAAGCTGGCCAAAAATGAAGACCTGTGTTTTCTGGAAACACTTAAGTTGTACTTTTGTTCTGCGTCAGAACTTGATTTAGTTCCTGCCCCCAGAAATAGTCAGGAATGTGAGAGACGGTCTTCACTGCAGGCCTCCTCAGCTCACTGCTGTTGGTTATTTTGCGTATGTGGCTGCTCTACTTGCAAATACATCAGGGACATGCCCATATTGGCCTAGGGAAATGTTCATAATTAATTTTCATTAGACACAAAAAGCTTTCCAAACTATATCATATTTTTATGATCAGTTCTAATTATGAGGATAAACACTTGAAAGGAGGTGACATGTTCAGGTAATACGGTGATGAGGATCATGGAGGTGCCTGAGGGACTCTCCCAGATCACTGTCACAGGAGCAGAAGCATGAACGTTTAAGGCAAGTCAGTTCTGAACACTTAACAAAGTTCAGCTGAACATTAAACTGAGTCAGCAGGCAACTATAATGCTTCTTGCTCCTTTCTCATTGTATTCCTGCTTATATTCACTCATTACAACACGTTTTCCAGCTGAACTTAAGAAGTAATCTTTTCCCCCCAAAAGTAAAGGTTTTGTGGCAAGGGTTCTGACTTTCACTTTGTGAGAAAAGTCTGCTTAGTATAGACAGGGAAACAATCTATAGCTACACAGAATTGTTTTTTTAATGTAAATTGCATCTAAGTTAAATTTAATCCCTCTCAGTCATCCAAAGCCTGATAAAGTAGGATCATTCTTTCCTTTTGTACCAACTGGCTCTGGGTTTGCCCGCAAAGCTGGTGTATGTTGAGTGGTGGTGCCCAGGTATGCGGCTTTGAACGCTCTGCCTAATGCAGCAGTAGGAGTGAAATCCAAATATAGAGATATATGAGAGGTCTTTGTATTTACTGCTGTGCAATTGTGCGGGTGGTACCCGTGACCTAAGCCCCTGAGCAATGCTGTTGATTGCACTCAGTGAGACGGTAATGGTCAGCAGTAGATAAGATTCAAAGAAGTCTGCAGGACAAATTTATCTAAACATTACTGAAATTGCTGTTTTGTTCCTCATAAAAAGCGAAAGCTGTAAAATTTGTCAATGTTGCAGTAGATTCTACTGCCTTCTACCAAATACCCCTATCCACCCTGCAACTCTATTACTGGCCATAAAATTAAGTTGCTTTGTTGCCTGTGGTTATTCATTTTAACTTTAGCATAGTAAATTTAATGCAGAGACATTTACTTACTGTAAATTTGTCCCTAGTGAAACAAAGGGGCACTAGCTTTGCAGACTTTGTGAAGAGTATCTGTTTCCATTAATGGTAGTGGCTGCAGGTTAGGACATCTTGTAAAGTAAGTATATACACTAAGAATCAATAAGTGTTTTATTAGTGCCCGGAGATTGAGTATAAATGCTTAAAAAAATCCAATTGCTATAAAAAGGTAAATTAAAAAGTTAACCAGCTGTTACCTCACTTTCCTTAAAAATCTTAAATTTGATTTCTTCTTTCTAGGTAATCAATGTTCCTTATTTTGCTATAACATTGAGGCTTGGAAGAAAATAGCTTTAATTTATAGCTTTTATTTATTCAAAGGTATTGTCAGCATCATAGGTTTTATGCTTCCTATTAGAAGTTTGGAAAATATTTCTTACTGCACTGAAAGAGAACAAAATTCAATTTAGAAATATAATTTCCTACCACTAAGACACTTGATAACATGGAAGAGATTAATGGAGCCTTATGACAGAAATTTGATTTAAAGCAGGAGATTAATACTGCTTTATCGGCCCATACCACCAGTGAATTAGCTCAAGAAATCTGTTTGAAGTTGCTGAGTTGTCTGTTAGGAAAAGGTCTCTGGACATTTATTAGATTATTGCTGAGTACTTGCTACAGGCTTGTCTGTCTGACAACACAGGAACAAACTTCACACCACACCAGCCTTGCTTATTTTACAGTAACATGTTTCTTATTATTCCTTGTTATCCCACAGGAAGCTGGAATGTTTTGGAGGTCAGCTACTGGCTCAAGGGGATTATTCCTAGTAAATCAAGTTGAAATTAACAAATAGAATTACACTGCCATTCTGATTTCATTGATACGGAGGGCAAAAAATGCTTAAGTGGTGTTTTTAATTGGAAAGCTTCTGTCCTAGGGCCTGCTGTAAATCATATTTTTATCAGCGCAAGAAGTCTTTCATTTCCTTTCCTAAATATAGGAGTGTTTATCTTTGGATCACATTAAAGCAGTCCAGAAGTTAGGCCTGACAGGTTGATAGATCTGCAGATGTACATAACTAACAGAGGAAACTTGGAGCTAATGTGCTGGGACCGCAGACAGCCTTTGGTCCAAGCTGGTATTCCAGCTCTGCTTCTGATATAAATTACTTCAACGTCAAAAAAGAAAAAATTCTAAGGTGACCAATGCATTTCTTTGTCATTTGGCAGATGTGCTTTATATTTGAAAATACAGCCACCAAATTGACTGGTAATTCTTAGGATCCTGTATGCATCATTTGGTGTAAAGGAAAAATCACACCATGAACATGCATATATGCAATGAATATGTCTGTGTGTATGCACAAGATATGCATGTGTACACACAAATGCTTTTTACTTCAGCAGTTCTTCAGTTTGCTTGGGAAAATGTGTCAAGTAACCCTGCTTGTAAGTTGAATGAGTCCAAAATGAAATCTGTAAGATTTTGTAGCTTTTAGTTTTTATTTCCCCTAGAATTGTGGCATCCAGAGTTTTGCTTCTAAACCACTTTCTTTTTTAGTATTTTTGTCATGTCTATGCCAATGAATCTACAGAGCTGACCTTTTAACATATACTTTGGATAGCTGTGAAAATGTCTACCTCGTTACAGTAAGCTTGTATTGTTGGCTGTAAGATGGTAATGTGAAAAGGCACATTCTTAGATGTTACCTTGCAGAAATATAGACAAATGGCATATTTTGTATGCACTAATTGCAAAGGCTAGCGCTTAAAGAATACCTTGAGAAAGTATCTCAAAGCATGATAAGATTGTCCTGTGTCACTGATGGAGAAGAGAATTAATGCTAAAAATCCTTTCAAGGCATGCAGATTCTGCTTATGTGAATAGTTGCATTTCATAAAACAAACCCAAGAAAGTATATCTGCAGTGTGCGTAACACTTGCTCACCAAAGACTAGTATTAACATGCAAGCAGATTGAAACTTATGTGTGAGGGTCAAACAGGACATGTAAGTCATTTCAGGAAAGAAAGAAGGGGAAAGATCTCCTCTCTAGTTTTTAGTGTCTTTGGCTGGAGTGACCAGACTTTACTCCACGCCTGCAGCATGTGCATAAAGTTCTGCTCATTACAGTCCTGGACCAGTATATCAAAATCTGCAGTTGCAGAGTCAGGACTGCAAGCTATTTAGAAGGGCCTCACTTGGCTGACAGAATGAAAAAGCCAAGAAAAGATTCAATGCTGAATATAAGCAAATGGTCAGAGACCTAAACAAAAAGAGAGCTACTGGCCAAAACATTACCATTGGTTGTTCTTGCTTTAGGATTTTTCAAAACCTATTCTGATACACGTCAGCAAAGGTTTGAACTGCCTCCGAAAGTTCAGTTGGAGAAAGCCACAATCTCTCAGAATTGCAGGAAGCAGGTGACAGCTATGTCCATCTCAGCAAGGCTGCTACATCTGCTCCTCTTGACCAGTACATAATCAGCCAGGTTTGACCCTTGCGTAAATGGTGAACAGAAAAAGCCCTTCCACTTTGGGAACGCTAGTGTCAGTGGAGATGTTACCTTATGAACTGCAGATTTCCTTTGTGCTGGGTCCTTAGGGGCTCCCCTTCCTCTGAGTGCCATCAAGAAGGCCAGACACCATCTGGTCCAGAGTATTTGTGAAGTTCATCATTGCAATAAATGTCACTTTCAGGAATATAAGCAGGTTGTTGTCCTACTACATTACTCCCATCAGAATGCCTAGAATTTTATCTGAATTTATTAATGCAAATGAAAGGAAAAAGAAAAACCTTTACCAGTGGAAAAAGCCTTAGCAGCTACACTGAAAGTGGTGCTGGTTGGGACAAACACTTCTGGCTTGCTGTGGTGCTTGCTGAGTATTTTTTTTACTGTATAGGCAGAACCAAGAAACTACATGCCTTATACATATTATAGTATATAGAGTTTCAGGTGTATTGCATGTTATTATCTGACCTCCTGTATAAGAGGCCACAAGATATGTTCTTTCAGGAGCCAACTATTTCTGCTCTGCTAATAAATACTTTCTAGAAGGACTGTCAGCAAAGATAACTGGAGAGCTGGAGACTCCATCTGTTCCTTTACAAATGTTTTTAGTGGTCAATTCTTTCAGTGTTTTAAAAGCTTATGACTTATGAATAACTTAAATTTAATTGGCTTCAACTGCCATTGGTGCTTGGTTTCTTCTACTCCACTCAATTAAGAATTCCTTCGGTAAGCTGTGTTTCCCTCTCAGGTACTTGGACAGCATGACCAAAGTATTTCTTGCCTCCAATTATTTCTTGAGACTTTTAAACAGATTGACCTCTGTGTTCAGTATTGTGGAATACCAGTCAGTATTGGGGAAGAATATCAGTAGTCAAGAATACCTAACAATACCTCCCTCCACTTTATCTGTCCTGAAACGCTCCCTTGGGACCATTTCACCCTCTCCAGTTTATCTGCTCTTTTTTTTTTGTTTTGTTTTCAGACTGTGGGCACGGGAGATACAGATGATGTTTGACTTATCCACCTTACAAAAGCCATACATAGGCAGAAAGAATGCTTTCTTGCTCTTTATTCCAGTTTTGAGATATCCAGGGATTGTGTTAGCATTGATATGTTTATGTAGATAAACAGAACTTCTTACGAGAAGTTTTAGAGGTGGAGAATTAGCTTATTTTCTATAAAGGCAGACTCTTAATCATTCAAGTGTTTCTGTAGGAATGCATGCAGCGTGGGAAACAAACAGAAGAAACTTAAAGTCCATGTGCAGTTGCAGAGCTATGATATCACTGAGATTACAGAAATGTGGTGGGATAGTTCGTGTGATTGTAGTGCTACAATGAATGCATAAGAGGCATTTAGGAAGGACAGGCCAGGAAGGTCAAGTGAAAGGGTTGATCAAGCTTCAAGGGTCAAAAGCTTATGGGCAAGAATCAGAGACAGATGAACATGGGTGACTTTGTGGTGGGCATCTCTTACACGCCATCTGTTAGAGAAGAGGACGTAGATGAAGTCTTCTTTAGACAACAGGAAGAAATCCCATGGGGGACTTCATCAAACTTGATATCCAGTGGAAAGGCAATAGAGATGGGTGTAAGCAGTGCAGGATATTTCTGAAGAGCGCTGAGGACATTTTCATCACACAGGTGAATGATATGCTGACTAGGGGAGGTGCTCTGCTGGACCTGTCACTGATGAACAAGGAAGAACTAGTCAGGGAGGTAAGGCTGATGGTAACCTTGGCTGCAGTGACCAGGAGCTGGTGGAGTTTGAGAGGGAGAGAAGTGGGCCAGAAAAACAGTAGAGTTACAACCCTGGACTTTTGGACAGTGGCTTGCTTAGGGATCTGCTTGGCAGGATCCCATGGGACATGGCCCACAGGGGCAAAAGGGCACAAGGACCTCTAGTTGATCTTCAAGGAGACCTTCCTCAGAACGCATGGATGAACAGGAAACTCCTCACAGAGCTCAGATACAAAAAGGAAGTGCACAGAAAGTGGAAGCAGGGACGAGCTGCCTGGGTCATCTAGAAACATTGCCCAAGCATGCAGGGATAAAATTAGGAAAGCCAGAGCTCAGCTGGACTTGGAGCTAGTTAAGGGCAACAAGAAGGGCTTCTATAAATACATTGGCAACAAAAGGAAGACCAAGGAAACTGTGAGGCTGTGGGTCAGCCTCGGGACATGGGTCTCAGTGACAAAGCACCTGGAAAAGGCTAAGATACTCAATACCTTTTTTATCTTGGTTTCCACTGGTAGGGCTGGTCCCAACAACTCACAGGTCTCTGAGTCTAGTGACAGGGACTGATACATGACTTAACAGTAAAGGAGAACTGAGTTAGGGACCACCTAAGCAAACTGGGCATACACAAGTCTGGGACCATGTGAGCTGCATCTAGAGGTGCTGAGGATTGCCTGACGTAAGTGTGAGGCTGCTCTCTATCATCTTTGAAAATTCTTGGCACTCAGGGGAGAGAAAAAAAGCAAACATTATGCCCATTTTCAAGAAGAGCAAGGAGGAGGATCCAGGGAACTACAGGCCCATCTGGCCAACTGCAGTCCTCAGTAAGATTATAGAGTCTGTCCTCTTGGCAGGACGAGTCCAAGCACATGGTTTGTAGGGTTATTGGGAAGAGGCAGCATGGATTTACCACGGGCAAGTTGTGCCTGGACAACCTGACTGCCTTCTGTAGTGAGATGACAGGCTCTGTGGACAAAGGTAGTGCAGCAGGCGATGTTTATACTTTAACATTGTTCTCTGAGGTTCACAGGGAAAGAATGAGAGGCAACAAGGACACCAGATGTGGCACAGGAAATTCCAATTAAATATTAGGAAAATATTTTTCACCATGATGGTGTTAAACACTGGAACAGGTTGCTCAGAGAGGCTGAGATATCTCTATTCTTGGAGGTGTTCAGAGCTCAGATGGACCTAGCCTTGAGCAACCTGATCTAGCTGACCTGCTTAGAAAAGGAAGTCAGACCATACGAACCCCTGCGGTCCCTTCCAACCTAAATTATTCTATAGCATTGAGCTGGGATGTGGGAGAGACAGACTGAAGACTCTGCTTTGACAGTAAAAGCTCAAATGTTCATATCCCACTTTTCAAGTGACTGTCCTAATTGTTGGGCAGAGATGGTGACATTTTCTTAATAGGAAACCTTGGAAAGACCTTGCTTTCTCCTCACACTAGCCAATTTTGCAGGAGAGAAAAGACAGTTCTTCAGGGTTACCTTTTCCTATGCCCTGTTCCCTATAAAAGTAATTTGCTCTTGAGCAGACAAAATAATCATTACATGATTTATTCTTTACTAACACATTTTTGTACAATAGTGGAATCCAGTTCATTTTTGGGAGATTTTCTTTTACTGCCTTTCATTCCAGACATCTTTGGAACTAACCAAAAAAGCAATTTTCACATACAGAAAACAAAAAGAAATACTGCTTAATTTTGTGATTAAGGAACCTGTCATTTTGCTATTCATGTAGTAAACAGCATGAAACTACCTCTGATAGAAAGAAACAATCTTTGAGGTTAAGTGTCATAAGAAGAGATCATTTTGTTTAAGCCATTCTGTTTTCATTTGCCTTGGAGAGTATGTTTTCAATGAATGTTTTAAATCTGTTGATTCTTACAGTTGTGCTGACTTGTCCTGGTGGTCATCTGACAAAATAAATTCTGTTCTTCTTCTCAGCCAACCAAAAGTGTATTTCAGTCAGAGAAACAATGTGCAGTGATAGCTGACCCCTACCCCATCGAGAAGCTATTCTTCTGGTAAGAGGTGTCTTTTCTAGTGCAAAAGACTAGTAGAAGATCCTTGAAAGCCAGTAAGTGGGCGGCTGTGCTGCTGCATCTCTACAAGTGTCAGGTAGGTGGATGCTGTGCTTTCTCATCTGGGAGCAGGCAAAAACATCACTGTGTTGCTCCTTCTGCTGAGAGACACTTTTCTTCTTACAATCTACAGAGATGTGATGAACTCCAAGGTGTTGAAATTTTGCCCACTGAATGCTTTTCAGAAGGTCCTAGATGCGTTTCTGCAGCCTCTCTCCCACTGTCCATCCAGGATGTGGAAGGGACACACAGCACATCCTCCTTTTCTTTGCAACGCTTTCCCCATGGACACAATCAGGCACACTCCAGAAGTGAAGTAAACAAACCATTCTAAATATCTGGGCAACAGAATAGGCTTGGCCGACTGGGAAACCAGAGACGTGGGGCCCTGCTCGCTCAACTCATTGTCAGAGCCTTCATGCTGATCATAGCTATGTAATAAAAAGGGCAAGAGAGTAGAACTGCTGTGTGAGGCTGTTATGTATTTGCAGATACTAAGCTAAGCAGTTGGAATAGGGATGAGTTTTGGGGACTTACTCTCACTTAATCTGAAAACAAGATTCAAGATGTCTGGGTTTGTTAGTGTTTAAAATGCATCCATGAGGTCAGCAGACAGTCCTCTTGAAGAGCTCAGTGCTTGAGGGATTCAGGGTCTTCTGAAATTCAGTGCCTCAATAAGGAGTTGTTCACTCAAATGGAGGTATCCAAAATTGGGAGTAAAGTTTTAAATTTTGGGGCCAAAATAATTTCCTTAAGGGTCATGAAGCTGATCTGAACCTCCAGACAAAAAGTTCAGGCAACAAAAAATTGCTTCTTCCTGATGTAAAAAAGGCACTGTGTTTCACCATGAGTAGCAGGTTTATATGGGTCTTGTCCGAAGTATTCTTTCTGTCATTTTGTACTTAGGTCTTTGAGCCATCTACAAGACTATGAAAGTTATTGCTAGAGAGATTGGAGACTGGTAGTTGATAAATAGCACTACATTGTGCTGCAAAGAACAGCTGATGAATGTTATCATTGTATGTGAAATGTTTCTTTTTTTCTCTTTAATAGCAATGTTTTAAACTACATTGTCCTGCACAGGGGATTGTTAAGTAAACCAGACCTGACATATGACAAATGTAAAGCTGTGGTTACAGCTCCAGAAATCAATGAATTGCATGTTTCACATGTACAAGGGCAGTCATGCTGTTTCCGCTTGCAGAGTGATAAATGTAATTCAATCTAAGAGCAGTAAAACATGAGCGTAACTTGCTAATGCAAGTGCATGCCTTGAAGAGGAAAGAAAAGTTTGTGAGATGCTATGTTGCACTGCTTTGAAACCACCCATAAAATGGTTAGTTCTAAAATTTGTAAGGAAATTGTATAGGAGTTAGAGTATAAGTTGATAAGCGAGGGAATGTTTCTCTAATAAATGTAGTTTGGTACCCATGAGTACTGTTATTCTAGCTCAGACAATGGAGGACCCAGAAAAATGTCACTTCGAGAGACACTAAAACTGAAGAGGCAATGAGGCCATAAGCGAAGGCCATTACTTATGACACTATGAATGCAAAAATAGGCCTGTAGGTATGACCGCGGCGAAGTTAGAAGTTAGTATAACTCAGGAAGTTAGAAATCATGTTAATCTGACTTTTAAATGATGGGCTGTAGCAAGTGATTAAACACATTCTGGAATAAAAGAGAAAATACAGGTTAAACTACACTTCAGGGAGTGGAAAATGGAGGTAACAAACTTTAAATTCTCTTGATATTTGGCAAGCAGACTGCTAAACATGGGTGGTTTGTGATAAAGAATATACTGCACATGCTTTCCAAAAACTACTTCATTTTGTTTTGTTTTTCATTTTTCATTTTCTTCCAGATAGAAGGATGAATAGAATTTATATTTAATAAAGATTATTTTTTCTCAGAGCAATTCAAGGAAGCTCAGATAGTGTTATAGTTCACTGAGCTTATGGCATGGTGTTGTGATATTCCTGTAACATTTGAAGAAACATTTTTTAATGCTAAGATCCTGTTAAACAAGCCAACCCTAGTTGTCAGTATGCCCTTATCAGAAGGCTGTCTCATCAGTAGGCCAGTAGACCATGCCATTATTGAATGGGCAGGCTGAAAGTGATAAATTCCTTATGCAGTTCTAACATTATTTTCAAATGAATAGTCCTTGTGGAGGGTTTAACAATACACCCAGCAATGGTTCAAGTTGTATGGGAGTGCTCTAGGACAAGTCTAACCATTCTGCCCCATCAGAATGAGCATGGGATGACTGTTTCAACAACTGCTTTTCTTCTGAGTTAGGATAATGACACGAAATATATCTGTTTTGAACAGAAGGAAATCCAAAAATGTTTGTTTTGGATATGCAGCTCTCTTCTCTTTTGCTTTTCTAAACTGACGTGCCTTCCTATCCACACAGCTTTTACCAAGAGCCTAGTTTTAGTCTGGGCAAGTGCACACACGAATGCCTGCATGGCACCACATGGGGCTGCTGTTTACAGTTTCTAGAGTTTAGCTCCAAATTCTACATCTCTTTGACAAATCAAAAGGCCTATGTAAGACAAAACAGACCATGTAACTGCATGGAAAAACTGTAGCAGACTTTTTTTTTTTTTTTTTTTTTTTTCACCCCTCATTTTGTTTTATCTCACTTTACAAAGTGATTGCACTCCACCTTGATGCTGTATGTGCTGTATGTCCTTTGACACTGAACTTAATGCATTGTTGATTTGAACAGATTGCAATACTGCTGTGATGTGGTGCGTCAGGACAGACTGCCTATGCAAATAGGGTACAGGTGCTTATTGGAAATAAGAGACCTAGTACTACAGGAGCACTTAGAGATCCAGATCAGCTAAGTTTGTGGGGATCAGAAAAAAGAGCTTTGAGCTTGGTATACCCTGCCCAACCTTACTGCTTGTTCATGATATAAAGCAAAAACATTATCTATATAGCTACAAATGTGAAAAGGAGCTGTGAAAATGTCAGATGATAATTAATTACGATGTACCTAGCTGGCAGTGTGTGTGTGTGTGTGTGTGTGTGTATATATATACACACACACATATATAAATATATATATATATATATATTTGAAAGAGAAACAGCATCAGATGCAAACGAATAAGCAAAATCCAGTCACCACAGTGGAATAAAAAAGCAGAAATGCAAGATGTTTTTGTGATAAACAAGATTGAAATTTCTTGGGAGTGTGAGTGCATGTTTAACCTCTTAGCATGAACGTATTTGTTTTTTGTCAGAATAAATAGCTAAGAGGAATCATAAGATAGAAGAAATATCAGGAAGATCTCTGCATTATGGTGCAAGTAAATTTCCATACTCTTATCTCCCTAAAAATACTGAGCAGCATCAAACTATGATGCCTCTTAAGAGTGGCTGAGAGTTTCCAAATAGATATTCTTATCAAAAAATGAGCCATGAATACCTCCCCAGCTTCTAATAGATTGTTTTAAAAGGTGTTGTATTTAGAAGTCGATGTCTCTTATCTCTGTGCTTTTTTTATTTTATAACAAGACATAATACTTCTAGTATTCTGTATCCAGGCATATTCACAGTAAATATCTTCCTTCTACCTATTTTCACAGAGGCTTATAGGTTTTTCTGTCAGTTGTGTAAAATCAATGCATGCCCTTGGAAGAAAGCTGGAGCTCTGCTCTCAGCACATATGTGCTCTTTACTGTGACACCCCCCGCTTTGCTGACAGCCCAGTTTCTACAGGATTCGCCCTCTCGGCTGATTCCCTGACTACAGTCACCGGTGATGCCTGATGCTTGTCTAACCCTGAAAGCCTTTAAAGATAGTTAAGCTATCTTGACAAACCAAATAAATGTGGTAATGGTAGTTAGAAACCAAGTGCTTCATTATGCGAAGTTTCATGCCCTTGTTTTTAAGAGCTCAAAACTGACCTCTTTAAAAAAAAATCTTAGATTAAAAGATTTTGAAATTGTAAATAAAAGCACTATCAAGTGTTGTTTTTTAATTAAACTGGTTCTAATGATGAAAGTCAAGGGAGAAGTAGCTTGTAACTTTGTAGCTGATATCTGTCAGAAACTGGAGTTTAGTCTGAGAAGTGACATCTTAAAGATTTTGGAAAACCCTCACCCCCCAACCCTCATCAGCTGAGTGAAATGAGGTCAGTGGCAGTTCCCAAAGACTAGGAGAACTGTAAACTTTTCTTCTGTGCAGTTTCTTTTCAGAAAGACTGAACAATTGCTCATCCCCTGTGCTAGGCACCTTCCCTCCCTCCCCGGGGCAAGTTTAGGAGAATGAACTGGATGAAAAATGTATCTGTGTAGCTATTTGTACTTGTTCTTCTGCTGGTACTAGACCTTTGCTTGAAGTTTTCTTTCTCCAGCACAGCAGTAACTAGACTTCAAGACCCTAACCTGGCAGCTCTTTTTAGTTTCTATCTCTTTACAGACACATTGTCTTGTTTTTGAAAATGCTGGTTGTGCATAGCAAGCTCGAAGCAAAATGTTAGAGGAGCAATTCATGTGGCATCACTTTCTGAACACCATTGGATATGCTGTTTGAAAACAGATATTTAGGTGAAGTATTCAGGTCTTTGTTTACCCTCAGTTGTATTTTATAGGATCAGACTGGAGAAAATAGTCAGTGAATCTGAAAAACTCAGTCTGCAGGATTTCAGAAGAAGCAACCTGAAAGTCTTATTGAAAGGCCCTGGGTCTAATAACCTTTTGCACTTTACCCACTAAGACATTATTGATGGGACTCGTTTAAAATCTACCATTTTCCTCCCCGCAGCCCCAAAACCCTGTGGTGCTGGAGTCAATGTGCCGCCAAGCAGGGCACCACTGACCGTTTCAGACACAAAAAGAAAGAATGGTCTTTCTGAGTAGCTGAGCTGAAGCAGCTTTTGTCAAAATCCGCTTGAGTAGGCTTTTCCCTGGGATTTTTTGTCAGATAAGTGAAATGAATTCTTGTTCAAACTCAGAAGTTGTTCTGCTCTAAATGTGCCAGGATAATGGTAGGGACACAGCCTCCCCTCCTTTGATCCAGGGCAGACCTCTGAATAACACTACAAAGTTATCTTACAGTGGTATTGGTGATTCCTGTGTGGCCAGCCTGTGACTTCAGAGCCACATGCAGCCTTTCAAGCTCAGCTCCAGTGACCAGCAGCAGGGCTGTGTTAAATGCTGGGCAATGAGAATCCTCCCTGCAGGAGACAGTCATTAGGTCATGTTCAGCCAAATACTGCCAGGGTGCCCTTGCATCCAGCTGAGTCCCATCCTGTAGCGAAGCTGTGGGGTGTGAGGAGCTATCATCCCCTGGGCTTCCATGGCTCCAGCCCCCTCCTTCTCCCTTGGCTTTCTGAAATACCTGTTTTATGGCTCATAGGAGTTTTCTAGGCTATTCATATGGTCAGTAAGGCTGGCTGCTACTTGGATAGAGAAAAAAAGAAATAATGTTGATATATGATACTATCACGATGTACCTAGTTCACATAAGAGGTTTTACTGATAACTTATCAAAAGTCATGTCTGTAACTGGCATAATTCTGTTTTTATAGCAGAGTCTGCCCTGGGACTGTACAGGGGCTCTTTGAAGCTGTTCTGAGGGATGAAAGAGCTGAAAAATTTCCAGATGACACCTAAGGAGTAGGCTGCAAGGTAGGGAGAAGCAGAGCCTCCTTGGTTCATGTTTGAGGCTAAATACTCAGCATATCAGTTCTGCAGCATCACTGAAGTGATGTGGACCTGCTTCTCTAACCTCTTTCAAGGCAGCATTTTGCTTTCCGTATCAGAAATCATTCCTGTCTCACCTTCTGAAAACCTTTCTAGCTCAATCTATAAAGCCTTTTGCAACACACTGTTCCTCCGTGAAAAGCTATTTGGAAAGGCAATGAATCGTGAAGTGGTCTGATAAATACTTGGCAAAGGAAAGATGCCTCAGTGCTTGAGATGCTAACCTGGGATTTGGACAATCAGGTTAAATTTTTTTTTGCTCTGCAACAGACATCCTAAATAAGCTGGAGCATGTTATTTAGCCTTTCTTTAAAGCACATGGAAGTGTTGTGGTTATAGCCTATGAGATGGTCAGTGATAACAACAGGAACGTATCCAAAGAAATATTGGAGCCAGTTCCATTGCATTTGCTTCTATTTTTTATTATACATACTGTCAATTTCAGTTTATCTCAGGAAAGGGTATGAAATCTATTAAAAGCAACTCAACTTTTATGAGACAAAGCCTCATCCTGTAGCCCTGTTTTGGCACCCAGAGGATGCAGCTATAGATTTCTCCAAGTCTTCAGGAGTCTTGATAGCATCCCCATTACTGCTTCACTCCCAATGCTATCGCACAGCAAGGTTTTGCCAAGGACACCATGGTATTAATCTTTGCAGAGTGGTGGAACAGACCAACTGTTTCTGTTTATTAATCTCTCCTCACTTCAAAGATCATTTGAATCTATGGCAGATGATAATAATAAAGAAATGATGCTTGAGATCTGTCTCCCTTCAGCACTGTAGATGGTGAATCGTACAATCAGGTACTCGGCATGACAACTTAAGGAGGTCAGTTGTTGTTGACAGACAGCTTTCTGTGCAGCACATGTGATTGCAGAAGTACTGTTTGTCTTCCTGCTGGTTCATTACTATCATTTTATGTGCAATTGCAATGTCATTTTATTAGGCCTGATTTCATTTCATGATCCAGAAAGGCATTCACTATTAGCACAGGTGAGAGGATTTCTCATAGCACTTATCAGCTGAAAGTCACCCTGAGCAAATACACGCCTGAAAGCAAACGTGACTACAGATACCATTTAGCATAGGTAGCCAAGCACCAACAGAGTGAAGAGGCAGAATCTGTAACAGGTTCATGCGATTCATGCTAGTGTGTAAAATAACAGTCTCCACCCTTCCCAGCGTAGAGCAAAACACTTCTCAGTAGAGTTGAAAGTTTTGTGATGGCATCTGAGTGCTGAGGCTTTCTGCTGATGTCTTAAGGTCCGTCTATGTTGACCTATTTATGATGGCTTCAAAGAGACTCTTAAAGAGAGCCATCATCTTGTTAATGCTACTTTTTCCTCTTCTTTGGTCAACCCTTTCTATTGCGCTCCTAAAAAGCAGTGAAACTTGTTGAGGAGGAATGGCCAAATTAGGTGGAGACAGAAAACTATTCATACAAATTGTCCTGTGGCACGATGTGGTTCAGACATGGAGCATCTCTCCGTCGAAACAAAAAGCTGCTAATGTAAAAAACTAGGCTTGCAGGCTGTGCATGGACATCTTTTACAAGAGCTGGTGGAAGAGTTTACTTCCCACATTGATCAGGCTATGGGACATTTGTGTGAGCTCTTATTTGCTTTAGGAAAACACCTGCAGTATTTATGTGAGCTAGCTTGGATGGCTTGGCTTGAAACAAAATGAGAGTGCTTGGACAGACCACTCCGCATACAGGTAGGCAGGGAGAGCAGCCTGCAACAAGGGAGAAGGGTGATCACCAGCTGGAGATGGTCACCCTTTTGTCTGGCATAGCTAAGGCTGGAAGACAATTATCTATTCGTGGCTAATCAGGACCATCTTCAACTTATGTTGCTTACCATAGGCCTGCTGCGAGAGAGCAATTCACAGCATCAGCAGTAGTGAAGCATTTTACACAGCCTATGTCACGAGGCCTCGTGGCCTAAACTTAACCCTAATCATAACTCTCACTCTAAGAGTAATTATAGGTGGGAAATGAACCAGAGCCCACCAGCCCCCTTGGTGCACAAAAGGAAAAAGTGGTGCTGGCACCAATATTGGTGCAGCCTCACACTTCCCTTGGCATGCCCTTAGCAGCTCCATGCCAGGTGGGGCTCTCGTCTTTCTCTCTCGATTAAACCTAGCCCTAAACCTAACCCTAAATTTAACCCTACCCCTAAAGTCAGGTGGGGCCAGGACCTCAGCGCACCAGCCCCCTTCCTGCCCAGAAGGAAAAAGTGGTGCTGGCAGCAATGTTGGTGCAGCATCACACTTCCCTTTGCATGCCCTTTGCAGCCCTAAGTCACGTGGGGCGCCTGGCTTTCTCTCTTGCCTAGCCCTAGCGCTAGCCCTAGCCCTAGCCCTAATGTGAGGTGGGTCCAGGACCTCGGCCCAACAGCCCCCTTCCTGCCCAGAAGGAGAAAGTGGTGGTGGGAGCAATGTTAGTGCAGCCTCAAACTTCCCTAGGCAGCCCCATGCCACGTGGGGCTCCTGGCTTTCTCTCTTGCCCAAACCTAGCCCTAGCCCTAGCCCTAACCCTAATTAGAGGTGGGTCCAGGACCTCAGCCCACCAGCTCCCTTCCTGCACAAGAGGAAAAGGTAGAGGTGGCAGCAAAGCTGGTGCAGCCTCCACTTCCTTTGCAATGCCCTTAGCAGCCCCACGCCACTTGCGGATCCTGCCTTTCCGTCTCGTCTAACCCTCACCCTAATCCTAGCCTTAATTTGAGGTGGGGCCAGGACCTCAGCCCACCAGCCCCCTTCCTGCACAAGAGCAAAAAGTGGAGGTGGTGGCAATGTTGGTGCAGCCTCACACTTCCCTTGGCATGCCCTTTGCAGACCCATGCCACTTGGGGCTCCTGGCTCTCTCTCTCGCCTATCCGTAACCCTAACCCTAACTCTAACCCTTGCCCTAACATGAGGCGGGTCCAGGACCTCAGCCCACCAGCCCCCTTCCTGCACAAGAGGAAAAGGTGGCGGTGGGGGTAAAGTTGGTGCAACCTCACACTCACTTTGCCATGCCCTTTGCAGCCCCAATGCCACGTGGGCTCCTGGCTTTGTCTCTCGCCTAACCCTAACCCTAACCCTAATCCTAATTTGAGGCAGTTCCAGGACCTCAGCCACCAGCCCCCTTCCTGCACAAGAGCAAAGGGTGGAGGTGGGAGTAAAGTTGGTGCAGCCTCACACTTCCTTTGCAATGCCCTTTGCAGCCCCATGCCACTTGGGGCTCCTGGCTTTGTCTCTCACCTAACCCTAGGCCTAGCCCTAGCCCTAATTAGCGGCGGATCCAGGACCTCAGCCCACCAGCCCACTTCCTACCCAGAAGGAAAAAGTGGAGGTGGCAGCAATGTTGGTGCAGCCTCATACTTCCTTTGCAATGCCCTTTGCTTCCCCAGGCCACATGGGGCACTTGGCTTTGTCTCTCACCTAACCCTAACCCTAACCCTAACTCTAACCCTAACCCTAGCCCGGATTTCAGGTGTGTCCAGGACCTCAGCCCACTAGCCCTCTTCCGGCAGAAGAGCAAAAAGTGGAGGTGGCAGCAATGTTGGTGCAGCCACATGTTTCCCTTGGCATGGCCTTTGCAGCCCCATGCCACGTGGGACTCTAGGCTTTCTCTCTCGCCTAAACCTAAACCTAACCCTTACCCTAGCGCTGATTTCAGGCAGGGCCAGGACCTCAGCCCACCACCCCCCTTCCTGCACAAGAGCAAAAAGTGGAGGTGGCAGCAATGTTAGTGCAGCCTCACACTTCCCTTGGCATGCCCTTTGCAGCCCCACGCCATGACGGGCTCCTCGCTTTCTCTATTGCGTAACGCTAACCCTAATCCTAACCCTAGCCCTAATGTGAGGTGGGTCCAGGACCTCAGCCCACCAGCCCCCTTCCAGCCCAGAAGGAAAAAGTGGAGATGACAGCAATGTTGGTGCAGTCTCACACTTCCATTGGCATGCCCTTTGCAGTGCTACACCATGTGGGGCTCCTGGTTTTCTTTCTCGCCTAATGCTAACGCTAACCCTAACCCTAACCCTAACCCTAGCCCTAATTTGAGGTGGGCCCAGGACCTCAGCCCACCAGCCCCCTTCCAGCCCTGAAGGAAAAGGTGGAGGTGGCAGCAATGTTGGTGCAGCCTCACACTTCCTTTGCAATGCCCTTTGCAGCCCCATGCCACGTGGGGCTCCTGGCTTTCTCTCTCACCTAACCCTAACCCTAACCCAGCCCTAGCTCTAATCTCAGGCGGGACCTGAACCTGAGGCTGCCAGCCCACTTCCTGGCCAAAATGAAAAAGTGGTCGTAGCAGCAATGTTGGTGCAGCCACACACTTCCTTTTGCACACCCTTTGCTATCTTGGAAATGAAAGCCTTGTTAATATGTGGCAGAATAGCATTTGCTGTAGGTGCAACGGCTTTACGTCAGTGATATAACTTAGGCTAGTCTGTCTCTACTCTTCTTAGCTCCCAACAACTTACCTCTCATTCTCTAGGGTGGACATGTATCAACACATTTATGACCTAAACTGTTGCATGGGAGAACTGTTCACCTGTGAGATGTTCCACCTCTGGTCATGGAAGCATGATAACTCTGAGTGTAATTATGAGGAAAAAAATGATGCTGGAACAGCTAGTTTGTAACTTACCCAAGTTAATTAAGTCAGAACCATAATTAATTGTGTGTCCTTTTCTGTAATTTGGCAAGCTCTCACAATGCTTCCTTGCTTAATTCGACCTGTTTTTTGCCGCTTTTCTTGGCTGATGGAGGTGGCCATTTTTTTGAAAGCAGTCAGAAAAATAGATTACTACCTAAGAGCACAAAACACTCAAAATCTTCCGGTTCAGATGTCAATCTTGTTATCTGTCTGAGTTTTTTCAAATAACACAAAAGCTATTTATTTCCAGACTGACACAGAGTATCTTCCTTTTTTCCTTCTTCCTCCCATGAAACGAGATACTGTTTACTCAAAGTCAGCTCTTCTCTTTATAAATAACGAAGAACATATCTTCAAAGCACTATAAACACATTCTTCTAAGCATTGATTTTTGTTATTAGCTATTACTTTAAGCTTAAATGCTATTGAATTAAAATAATTTCTTGATGATAATCCCCTCCTCACAGGACTTAATGGTTTTTAAATTGGGTTTTGGCAAGTATGAGATTAGGCAAGTATGCAAGCCTGGGTCTTATCCAAAGACCATTTAAATCAATGAAGTCATCAGGTCCTTTCAATGCATCATGCCACAGCAAGACTACTAATGTTTAGTGGAATGTTTGCAGAATATTACAAAGTCTATAAAATATGGATTAAATGTACCTGAGGCACATCCAGCTTCCTGACAAACAGGAGATGAAAGCTTTTTTTTCAGACTGACTCTGCTGATCTTGACCTGCTGTGAGCTGTAGAAAATGCCAGCTAACTTCCAACAGTAATCTTCATTACAGCAGGCAGTCCAACAAGTCTCTTCAAACTGTACTTTCCTATATGAATGATTTTTTTTACTTTGAAAGTTGATGATTTTTGTTAGTTAAGTAATAGATAGAAGTTGTAAGTGACTCTAGTGACTAACACCCCCATCTTCTCTGTGTCAGTGGACAACTTATAGACCTTCCTGATCAGCCCTGGTTGCTCTGTAAACCATTGCACCTTGTTACTAACTGATTTTTGTGGCCTCTGTGAGTTTTGTTATTTTTAATGATTTCATTTTTGCTTTCACATTTCTCAAGTTTTTGCAATTCAAATGAGTAAGTTGCCTTCAAATGCCTGAGACTCAGATCAATGTTATGGAAATTAGGCTTGTCAGCCACCATAACAGGGCTCGACCCTAGGTTCCCGCAGAAAAATTTCAGAGCCAAATCAAAACAAATTAAATAATTAAATATTAATGACGTGCGTGCAGTAATTACAGCTCGAGCTGGGTGCCTCTGAAGAGGGACCCTAACATAAACAAATCCTGGGCAGTTATAGTTTTTTCAACTTACATTTACCACCCCTCACGTGGTAGTTAGACCAATAGTAATTTTTTGGTCTGGGGTCTCCTGCTTCTCATTAGGTATCATCGTCATTCTGAGGTAAGCTGTTTTTCTCCTTATTTTTGTTTTTTGCAGTCTCTGCTGACGGTTGTACCTCTGTTTTTGTGGGGTCTTACTGTTGTGTCTCAAGGTCCTGAGGAAGAGGTGATTCTAAATCATAACAATTAACACTGCCCCAGCAGTGAGCTAAAGCTTTGTCCCTCAAGGTCCTAATGCCCTGCACTGGTCTTATTTCAAAGCCTTGACACCCTCCCTTTCGGAGTGTGAGACGCATTCCTGCAGACACCCTCCCTTTCGGAGTGTGAGACGCAGGAATGCAGACTGCTTGTAACTTCCTTATCTTCCTAGCTTGAACCAGCTCTGAGGCCCTTTTCTTACTGGACTAAGTAAAAGTTCATTATTTTATCTAAGTGCGGCCTAAGGCTTCAGCAAATTTAGCTACTCATGCTAAGCAAGTTTTATATAAGTTGTGCTAAGCGGCTACCTCTAGACAGTTTCAGTTCACTATTCTTTAACATCAAAGTATGGTTTTAACTATGAGAAGTCGGTATTGTGTGGCTTTTGCTCCTCCTACAGATGCATGACTGTTTGCTTCAGTGGTTCATTCCATACCTGTGTGATGTTAATGATGTTTTGGGTAATCTTAAAAGCAAATGAAAACAAAACCAAACAGCTTCTCCAAGTCCAATGTCTCTTTGTGTTTAAGTTCAGTACTAATGCAAAATTCAACACGTTGCTAGAAAAACATTACTAGGGAGGTCTGATGACAGGATAGGAGGACATCAGTGAATACAGGAAGATCTGAGCTGATCTATGGAGAAAGTGGTTGTTCTCAAAGAGGACAGATTTTTGAGCTCACTAATTTTATGAGTAAATTTTAGATCCATCCTTGCTTCTCTCTTCTTCTGTATGGGGCAGGCAGCCTTTGATATAAAGAGGAGTTCTTGTGGATGGTAAGATTTGCTGATCACCTTTTTCTGAGCATTCTGAAGCAGCCATATTCTGTGGGAAAACATGAAAAGCTAGTTCCAGAAGTAAGGGATTGTCTTCTGCAGGAGCCAATAACTAGCAGTAAAGGTATGCTGCAGAAATAGCTGAGTAGACAACACTTGTCTTATGTGGGCCTCCAAGCTGCAGAGTCAGAGTGTCTAGCAGCTGTAGCAGCTACTCTGACAAAGTAAGTTTGGGCCATGAAACACCACTCTTGGGCACTCCCTGAATGCGTTATTGCTGTGCCAGCAAAGCTAGACCTTCTCCTGGGGCCAGAAAACTAGAGGGAGGACTGTCCAGCACCTGAAGGGGCTGTGAGGAGTGCAATTCCCTGCATCCCGAGAGGCAGGGTGAGAGGGATTCTCATTAGGACATGCCCTTCCTCTTTTCCTTTCCCACTCTGCTTTTTCGTACTTTGTATTTACAGTCATCATTTACTCCTGTGACAAGGCCAGAAGACACACACACAGGGCCTGTGATGGTTTTGGCTGGAAAGGCTACTATGTTTTGGGGGGAAGGAAGGTGGGATACTTGGGCAGAGCTGAGGTTCCCTTCTTCCTTGCTCTCTGATGTAACGTTAAACCTTTGCCATTGATTTCCCCTGTGTCGTCTGACTATTTTCCCAGAGATTTCTTGGACGTTTCAAGGCTAACTTTGCTAACTTTGTTGGTGCTTTGTTAATACACTCCCTTACTGCCATTTTGCAACCTTCCTCTGCTTTAGCTCAGACAATTACGTTCTGTCTATTGTACATTCCCATTGCTGGATCAATAGCAGAAGTTTATTCTTCATTTCCTTCATAATAGCTATTGTATAGTGCTGCAATATGGCTGTTGTAGCCAGTTGTAATTCGGCAGTAGATGAGTAATCCTGCACTCTGTTAAGCATCCAAAGGTTTTATGGGATGAAAAGTGATATAATCATTATTAGTAGCTCTATTGCTCCTTTGACATCTCCTTTAAGTATTAGTTGAGAACTGGAGAGTTATCTGGACATTAATGTTGCTTCAGTCAATTATCCGTGCATTTTCCCCATTCCATTTGATGATTGTTTCTGTCAGAAACCACTGGTATCCCACAGGGTCCTTTGAATGCGAGTCTACCGATTTTTTTTTTGTCTGGTTTCTTGCTGTTTCCCAGCCATCTAATGCTCCTGTACAGAATGGGACCCTAGAGGTTAGGATTGCTGTTTTTTTTTCTCTCTAAAACAGCTGGCTTGTCATTGCTGTTGTCTCTAGACACTGAGCAAGCTGGCCTCTGAAAAGCCTGTTGGCAACATCTGATGTATAAGGTTGATGATGGAGGAAGTGTTGAAGCAACCTAAAAATTCAGCTGCAGTGATCATCAGCTTCTGCCTTTTGTCCTTGAAATAAGAGACCTTCTCAGGGTCTCAGGTTCTAAATTGTAGTGTTTTGTTGTTAAGAATGTCTGGGTTAAATAGCAGAAAAAACACATTTATTGTTGCATGGCACTGTGTAGCCAACTCTGTGCTTGGTTTTCTATCAGCGTGGTGCATTGAGGGGCTCTTGAGCTGACACCTATAATGGCTCTGTCTCCTTAAAGGGCCTGGCAGTATGAGAGAGAGTAATCACATCTGAGCAGGGAATGATACCTGTACCACTGCAAAAGGTAGGCGGAAATGCTACTGGGTTGCAACACTAATATTTAATACCTACTTTTTAAGGGTTGGAATGACTGTGCACATTTTGGATAGCAGTGGTACCTTGGTCCTGTAATTTTTGTATTTTTAAACACCTTCTCCATGGAAAAATTGAGAAGATTGTGTTTTATTGCACAGCCCCTGGTGGAACACAATGCTCTGCTAATAGGGAATTAAACTCCTAGCTAACGGAACAGGAGAACTGACAGGATAGGTCGCTTGCAATGAAGATGTTTCCAAAAAAAAAAAAAAAAAGAAGAAGAAAAAAAGTGTGCTACTTTGTTTCATCTTTTGTAGGGTGTGCTAAAGAAATCAACCTTTTCTTAGGAAATAGGCAAATGCGGTATCATCAGCAGAGCTGAAGAAAGGGTAGGACCAAAATGCTGAAGCCTGAGACAGGCATGCTCTCCAAACTCATTAAAAGAACTGAAATTGTCCTGTACATGTTTATGCTAATGAAAACTTAGCAAAGAATTCTTCAGTCTTTAAATGAGCTACTGCACAGAAAGCAGGTTTATAAAGCAATCTTCTTTCTGCATTTGCATCAGCATAAAACCTTTTGGTGCAGCCTTTTTACAACTCCTGTCTACTTAAGTATCTCACACAAACTATTTGCTTTAGAGTATGATAGTAAGGTCTATTGAAAACATTAAATAATAAATTACCCAACTTTCTTATTCTCTTTGAGCTGAAATGCTTAATAGACAAAATTCAAACATAGGTTTAATTCAGCTATAAAGTACCTGGGCATCTGAATTACAGTTTTAATCTCCAGCTGCTGAGTTATGTCCTACTGTTACAATATATTCAGGGAGGGAAGGCTGGACAGGTAGAATCTCCTTATTTTACAGATTGTGGAGATAACTTATGCAGACAGCTAACAGCCTGTTCCTACTAGGCAGGGAGAATTTACTGGGAGGCTCAGCATCTTGCTCCTCCTGCCACTGGTGGGATATTAACTTGTTCCTCCCTCTGTGGAGCTGATCTGTTTGGGTTCAGCCTTGACCTGGCTAAAAGTACTGCTCTTTGGAGGAAATGGCCTTGCAGGACAGGAAGAGGGTTGCGCTTGCATGTATTCCTGTCCAGGAGGGATGCTCAAATGAATTAGCTGCTTTTTTTTTTTTTTTTTTTTTTTTTTTTTTTTTATGAACCCAAGCTGAAAGAGCCAAGCTCTACTAGTGTTGGTGCTGTCTGCTAATGTATGAGGTAGCTATGCAGAGACTTTGCAGAATATATATCAATTTATATACGTATGAAAACAGTCATGGTGGGATATTTATTATGGTCTGGGTTGAGCCTGCAGACCTTCCTTCTGACTACGCAAGCTATAGGGTAGTCAGCTGGAACATGAACTGGCAACTCATGCTCCCAAGGACAATACGTGCGTGCCCAAGCTATTGGAAGTCCTGCTCTAAATGACCAGATGCTGTGTGTGAATCACACACAGTAAGTTAATCTTACAGGGTGAAGAGTTATTTTCCTTGGGGCACCTGGAAAGACAAAAAAACTTGCTACTTGCTCAGATTCCCACTCTAGTTCTGGTGAGTTTTACTGGTAAGGACACATCTCACTTGACCTCTGCTTACAGCTTGCAGACTTCTTCACCATGCATGAGGACTCACAATATAACCAACTACCAGATATTTTTGCCCACCAGCTGTTCCCCAGCCCCTCCAGACTACAGAGGGAAAGGACAGGGGGTAGAAATCATGCAGGGCTTTACTCTCTGCAAATACCAACACATCATAAATGTCATTATATGTGTTAGCAACAGGCAGTCCAAAACAAGTCAGGACCAATGCTCATGTGAACATGCTTCTATGGCTGGAATAGAAAAAAGAACACTATTGGATTTTGGCCATATAGAGAGAAGAAACCTGAATGGCTCAATAGTAGAAAAAGAAACCTCTTTTGGTAACATGCAAACCACTTCTGGTTAATACTTTAATGCCTCAAAAGCCATTTGAGATTGTTAGATGAAAGGCAATATGGAAAATAAAAAGTATTAATGTACACTATGTGCTATGCAAGAGAGTTACACAGTTAAATCTTACTCTGAAAAATAGCTTTACTGAAATGTCTGCATTTTGCAATGTCTGCTGATGGAACAGAAAATGCAGCATCCAGATTTAATGTTGACTCCATGCTATTCTGTGTAGTATTTACCTGCTAATGCAGAAGTCTGGGCAAAGTACACTTGTCTCATATTTACTAAAAATGAAGTATATTGTTATCGGTTGTTTTCCCAGAAATTTAACCTTACCTGGGATGGGTGATTTGAAAAGATAAATTACAAGTTAAGTCCTTAGGACAAGTGAACGAGATACAGACTGGGAGATCTAAAACTGGAAATAAATAGAGTAATTGTACCTAATGGAGCCACTTAAAAAGGGTGCTTTTCATGGTCTTTAAGAAACATTTTCAGCTTAGAATGATTTATTTTCACCACTCACAGAAACTATATGAATGACTAATACACTCTGATAAAATCTCTATCCTATTAAAGAGTCAACTTTGCAGCAGAGGCAAAGAAGAATATAAAAAGTTGCAAAGACAAGGTAAAGCTATTAGTGAATCTCCATTCCAAAGTTGTTTCCTACTTGCTGTAAACCATTTCTATCAAGGGAGCAATTTCCTATGTGCTGCCATTAGTGCATAGTATTTTTCTTCAAATAATGGGCTGTGGATGGTGACTAACCACAAATGGTAATATTCTCTCTTCTAAAAGCCTGCACAGCACACTTTAATGTTCTGCCATGACACATTAAAATATAAAGTAGACTGTTTCCAATATGAAAACTCATTTGTTTAGAAAAACCTCTCTCTCTCATTACCTCTCTCATAACTGCTGAATGAAAGTTGAGTTTTCCATTAAGTTTTGGTTGTCCCAGAGTTGAAAGGTACATTCTATAGTTAGCAGACCTTGGAAGAATGTTTTATATGGAGTTAAAAAAAATAAAATAAAATCTGATGAACAAGCCAACAGCATGTGTGCATGCACCATGAGATTTGTTACCACTTCCATCTCTGAGTTACTATGCAGACAAGATAAACCGAGCTTGGATTAACCAGGTGCAGTATAACAGCGCTCTGTTATCTATCCCTGACAAAATTACAGGCTGCTAGCTGGAATTGCCACTTGTAGATAGTAGTCATTTAGTTGTAAACTGTGCTTGTTTTTTCTAAAAGCCTGAAACAAGGGCATGTTTATAAATATGTTGAAATATGAAATACTTTGAGTTCACATAAGGGAAATGAAAACCTTTCTAGCCCTTTCATTTCCTATCAAACATTTACTGCATTGCAGGTCTCTACAGCTCGGTAGCAACGTCAGTGTAGTATTCCTCATGCAGAAAGTGTTTATAGTACTGTGGTAATGTATTATTTGAGGCTGTATTCTGTTTTTATAGGACTGATTTTGATACAAGAGAATATAGAAACATTTTTGGATGTTTTCAACTGTGACAATTTATGAGGGAAAGTAAATGCACTAGGCTTGTATGTTATTGCAGGATTCATCGCTAGGGAGGAAAAGTCCCTGCTCACAAGTGAGCTTGCTTAATGGAACCAAATGATAAGCATAGCAGAAAATGCTGAGCTCCCTAACTTAGTTTTAAAAGGTTCTGTTTTCAAGTGCTTTGATATCTATTTTTTGAAAAGTAAAACTGCATAATAAAGACTACTGTTTTGCACTTCAATACTACAACATTTTTCTTCCCAGAATTGTCTAAAATAAAATCCACTTAAACCTCATGCCCTCTATCAAGGGATATATAGGGAGATCATTTTACTCATCATCAAGTGAGAAAAACAAAACCTTCACAACTGCATGGGGTAGGTAGTGAGAATAGTGCATACAGAGCACATTTACATGTAAATTTAAGGGGAAAATGTAATCAGAACACAAGGGCAAATTAAGTCTGTATTTTATACAATGCTGGTTATTGGTTTCATGAATTATCAAGAAGCTGCACCTTTGTTAATATCCTGTTCCCATGCTCCTTGCTTGTATTTCATTGCAGAATAGATGAAAAGAAGTTTCATATTAGATACTCTGAAGTTTCCATTAAAATATCTCAGTCAGCAGTTACCAAACTGTTGGTTTATGAATCACCTTAAAAAGAAAATTGTGATGTAACTTCCATTTTTGCATCTCTCTGTACACTTCTTTTATGCCTTAAAAAGTTAAATATTTTTAGGCTCTATACTCAAATAATGCCAGGGGATATCTAAAATGTACAATTGGAGTGCCCTTTTAAAATATATCAGGTCTTTCAGGCAATGTATCAAAAAGAAACTCAATGAAGCAGTCATTATTTTATCACTTCTATTACTCAATTTATAAGAAACAATTAATAAGGTCACAAATGGTGCCTTGACCCATTTTGGTTTGCTACTGAAATACCTTCAATGGTTTGACTTTTAAACTTGTTTAATTTTTTGTGAAATTCCTTCCTACTCTTATTTGGATCACTTCTGAGTGTGAGCCAAAGTTCACAGTGGCAATTTTACAGCACATAGATTTAATAAAATACCAATTTTTTGGCACAGCTCTTGAAGAAAAAAGAAATAGATGAAGCAATGTTTCAACGCATGTGTAATTTTGAAAGAGAGAGAAATAGAGAAAAGCCAAGGGAATTCAGAGGATGTGATACTGCACATGAGACAGCTGACCAGTGAGCAAGCCTAAGCTTCACTTTGTATCATTGTACATGTGATGCCTTTGAAAGCACATGGTCTAGGAGGCTAAATAAATCCAAAGGGGCTCCCTGTGTTGTGAGGCACCAGAAAATTTAGTCAATTAGGTTTTCTGCTTGGAAAGACCAGTAATGTATCTACCAAGAAGCTCACGTACTCCAGTTTTTGAAGTGTTAACTTAGTTTTCTAATGGTCGGCCTGGCCAAGGAGCACATGGATTATTGCACAGGTAGACTTGCAGCAAGGCTGGGTCATTGCAGCAGAGGTGGGATGGCACAGACTTGCAAACAAAATACATGTTCAGTCCATTGGAGGGTTTAGGCTGTGCTTGCTAGCTTGTGCCAAACTGAGGCATGAAATACAAAGTACAGTATTGTATGCCTAGCTATGCAAAAGGAAGAGATTAAGTGATACTAGTGGTCCCTTCTGGTCTTAAACATTTGTTCAGCAGGTTTCCTGTGTTACCCACTTTCTCCTCCTTATCAGCAGGACAGTGTAAAACAATGGTGCTGCTAGTGGTTTCATTTTCTGAATGTGGAAAGCACTGTTTGGGTTATAAAATTATGCAAGATGTACGACAAGTAACCTAGGAACACTACTTTTTACGGTTGTCCTTTACTGGCTGAGTTGCTAGAGGTAAAGGACCTTGTTCCTTTAAAGGACCTTTTGCTGTAAACTAATTCATTAATAGGCTTGTGTGTCTGTTTGTTTAAATAGATAAGGGTGGGCTTGAACAACAATGAAGGAAAGCAGAGGTGGACCCTTTTTTGCTTGGTGGCACCTACAGCCATCTCTGGAGTGGCTTGAGAACTGGACTATAGCAGATTTTGCTTCTCACTAATAGACTGAGTTGGCTTTATTGGGGATATCTGGAACAGTACATGGGAATTAGCCCACCCACAGAAAACTGCCTATTTGGCTGATCTCCCCCTTCATTGGACAGCTTGTTAGCAGCTGTATTTCTAAGAGATCACCCACCATGTCATCGCATAGAGTTCTTTATTTCTCAGAAGTTATTATCTTTTGCGTGCAATGCCAGCTTTGCTAATATCCCATTTTGCTGTCATCTCTGTCTGGTGTCATGATATCGGTTCATTGGTCATGCCATGTAACTCCTTGAGTCTTATCTACAAATACCAAAATTGTTCCCTCACACCACATACCATGGGCAAAAATCTCTGTTCCTACTATATTATCCCCTCCCTCCCCCCCCCCCCCCCAGCACCTTCACTGCAGGTGGAATCAATTTAGCCTTTGCTATATTTAAAAATGGTGGATGCTGAGAAGATGAGGTCTGAGGAAAAAAAAAAAATACTTTGCCTTTCAAACAGATGATTCCAGGATTAAAATCTGGGATAGTTCATTCCCCCCCCCCCCCCAGCTTCAATCATTTCTGTTTTGCAGATACTCTTACTAGCTTTTTAAAGTATAAATCTTATAGTTTTTATGTGTCTGTAAATCAAAAACTGCAGAACTGATTTTAGTCTCTTTAAAAAAAGAATCACATCTGGACTAAGGATTTTGTATGCCAAGCTCCAGCATCATGCACGTAAGGAGGTGAGTTAAAATCTTTGAAAAAGGAAGGAGGTTTATAATGGGAATGCTTTTTGGAGTGGAGGTATGAGAGGGTATCACTACAATAAATCTAGAGAACAGAGATAAAATGAGATCTTATGATGCTTTCATGGAGTTTGGCAAAAAGCAGTTTTGTATCTGAGTTCAACTGATTCTGCCCAGCAGTTGCTGTTAAAGGTGTATTTTTCAAATGCGTATGTGTATTTTTCACCATATGCTTTTTTTTTTTCAGGGTGAAGAAAGTCACAAAGTCAATCACCCAAAGGCAGAACTTTGTGTGAGAGGTGCTAAGGATGGGATATTACCCTCCTCCAGCCCTGGAATTCACACCCCAGGTACTCTGCAGATATTTGGGTGATTTGCTGGTGAAGCATAAGTTATTAAGGATTCTCTCTGCACTTTGGGACTCAAAGAGATGGAGAAAGCAGCTTTATACTATTGTAATACTTGGAAATGCTTAGGGAAAGTGCAAGAATTGCTTATGGTGGCCTTGTGTCCTCTAGAAATGCTCAGACAACACTTACCCCAGGCTTTAGGCTCCACTGGGCCAGCAGAGGACTGCAAAGTAGCCTCATTGAAACAAAAAGACCCAGACTTGAGAGCCCTGTGATTAGGAGTATGGCTGTTTTCAGAGATCCTAATAAAGACTGGAGCCCTGTTGCATCCCACGAACTTGGCATCTCCTGCAAGTGAGAGTCTCATTTTGTGGTAAGTAGGTTTTTCAACCTTTGTCACAGCTTGAAAATGTTCAGTCTAAGGTCTGTTACACTAAACTGACCAAAATAGAAGGATTAGAACAGAGTGAGAAGCAATATGCCCAGGAATGTACAATTATGAGGATATCCATCTGAAAACAGCTATTTGCAGGAATAGGAAAGAGGAGGCATTTTTAATAACTGGGAGGCAATGGGGGACCTGCACTATTAACCCAGTGGATTGAACTCCAATCACATCAGTGCCCTGTCATGATTACTTTAGTTGCTCACTATTCTTCTGCATGAAAAGAATTGACTAAACTAGCAGGAGACATAAGAAATTGTGCAATAAATTGTTCTTCAAGCGTTCTTACTGGAAGGAGATGATGACCAAAGAAGAGGTTGGTTGGTCTGTTGCTCAACAGAGCAGCAAGGCTGTGGACAGAAAATGCCACCAAAACAGTGTGCAAAGTCTTTTGCATTTTCACACATTTTCATTACAGCTTGAGCTATGTCCCAGTTAAAGTTTGGGAAGCTGGAGAATAGTTATCTGAAGGTGAAGTCTTTGAATTGGGTGTTCTTGCTGGGCCTTAGGATGTTTAGGACTAGAATATCCAGAGAATAGCCTGAAATGATCCTGTAGCTGCAGGAAGCTATTTCTGAGAGCTCAGGGAGCGTGGGTGAGGTTTTGGGAGAAGGCAAGGTAGAGCCTTTTTTTATGAAGGAAAAAGATGGGTGGAAGAGTTGCTGAGGACCAGTCAACGTGAATTGGGTGACTTTGTAGTGGGTGTCTGCTATAGATTGCCTGATCAGGAAGATGTAATGGAGACCTTCAGACAACTGAAAGAAGCCTCACATTCATAGGGCTTGGTCCTCATGGGGGACTTTAATGACCTGATTTCTGCTGGAGAGACAACACAGCAGGACACAAACAATTCAGGAGGTTTCTGGAATGCATTGGTGACAGCTTCCTGACACAGGTGATCAAAGAGCCAATGAAGAGAGGCGCTCTGCTGGACCTCATACTTACAAACAAGGAATGACTGGTTGGGGATGTGCAAGCTATGGGCAGCCTAGGCAGCAGGGACCATGAGTTGGTGGAGTTCATGATCCTGTGAGGAGGGAGCAGGGCAAAATGCAGGATCACAACCCTGGATTCAGGAGAGCAGAATTTGACTTCTTCAGGGATCTGCTTGGAAGAATCCCTAGCGATACGGCCCTGGAGGGAAGAGTGATCCAGGAATGCTGGATGATTTTGAAAGATCCCCTCCTCCAACCTCAAGAATGGTCCATCCCAACAAGCAGGAAATCAAGCAAAGGTGGCAGGAGGCTTGCAGGGACGAACATGGAGCTCCTGACTAAACTCAAATATTAAAAGGAATCATGGAAGAGGTGGAAGCAGGGACAGGTGACCTAAGAGGAATGTAGAGACACTGTCCAAAGATGCAGGAGTGGGGTTAGGAGAGCTAAAGCCCACCTGGATTGAATTTGGCAAGGGATGTACAGGGCAACGAAAAGAGCTTCTACAGGTACATCAAAAGGGAGATGAGGGAAAATGTGAGCCCACTGCTAACTGGGGCAGGACCCTGGTGACAAAGGACACAGAAAAGTCAGATGTACTCAGTGGCTTCTTGGCCTTAGTCTTTACTGGTAAGACTGGACTTCAGGAATTCCAGGCCCCTGAGACCAGAGGGGAAGTCTGGAGCAACGAAGACTTACCCTTGGTGGAGGAGGATCATGTTAGGGAACACTTAAGAAAACTGGACATGCACAAGTCCACAGGACCTGACAGGATGGACCTGTGAGTGCTGAGGGAGCTGGCCCATGTCACTGTGAGACCACTCTTCGTTATCTTTGAAAGATTGTGGTGATTGGGAGAGGTGCCTGAGGACTGGAAGAGAGCAAATGTCACCCCTATCTTCAAGAAGGGCAAGAAGGAGGATCTGGGGAACTACAGGCGGTCAGCCTCACCTCAGTCCCTGGTGAGGTGATAAAGTAACTAATTCTGCATACTATTTCCAGGCACATTAAGGACAGAAAGATGATTGGGAGTAGTCAGCATGGATTTATGAAAGGGAAATCATGCTTAACCAACCTGATAGCCTTGTATGATAGGATGACTGGCTTTGTGGATGAGAGGAGGGCAGTGGATGTTGTTCACCTTGACTTACCTTGAATAAGACTTTTAACACTCTGATAACATCCTCATAGACAAGCTGATGAAGTATGGGGTAAATAAATAGTCAATGAGGTGGACTGAAAACTCCTTGAACTGCTCGGCTCAGAGGGCATCAGTGGCACAAAGTTCAGCTGGAGGCCAGTGACTAGTGGTGTTCCCCAGGGGTAGATACTGGGGCCAATACTGTTTAACATCTTCCTTAATGATCTGGATGACAGGCCCAAATGCACCCTCAGTGAGTTTGCAGATGATAGAAAACTAGGAGGAGTGGCTGATACACCAGATGATCACGTTGCCATTTGGACGGACCTTGACAGCCTGGAGAAATGGGCAGAGAGGAGCCTCAAGAAGTTCAACAAAGGGAAGTGCAAAGTCCTGTCCCAGGGGAGGAACAACCCCATGTACCAGTACATGCTGAGGGCCAACCAGCTGGAAAGCAGCTTTGCAGAAAAGGACCTGCGACTCCTGGTGGACAACAAGTTGACCACCAAGGGCCAGCAATGTGCCCTTGTGGCAAAGAAGGCCAACAGCCTCCTGGGCTGCATTAGGAACATCATCGCCAGCAGGTCGAGGGAGATGACCCTTCCCCTCTGCTCAACCCTGGTTAGGCCACATCTAGAGTGGTGGGTCCAGTGCTGGACTCCTTAGTACAAAAGGGAGCTACTCGAACAAATGCAGTGAAGGGCCACAGAGATATTAAAGAGACTGGAGCATCTGTCATATGAAGATAGGTTGAGAGAGCAGGGACTGCAGCCTGGAAAAGGGGAGGCTCAGGGGGATCCGATCAATCTTTTTAAATATCTGATCCTAGCACGTAAAAAAGATGGAGCCAGACTCTTCGCAGTGGTGCCCAGTGACAGGCTGAGAGGCAATGGGAACAAACTGAAACACAGGAAATCCCATCTGAACATAAGAAAACAATTCTTCACTGTGAGGGTAGTTGAAAGCTGGAACAGGTTGCCCAGAGAAGTTGTGGAGTCTCCATCCTTGGAGACATTCAAAACCTGACTGGACATGGCCCTGGGCAACCTGCTGTAGTTGACCCTGCTTGAGCAGGAAAGTTGGACCAGATGAGCTGCAGAAGTCCCTTTTAACCCCAACTGTTCTGTGATTCTGTGAATTCAGATGCAGAAAAACACTGGAGCAAACACTCTATGCAAGTATCTAGTGAAAAAAGTAAGTTGATGTTTGTGAGGCTTCTGAGTTTGTCTTTATGATATTCTTGGAAGCAAGCTGGGAAACATGGACTGGATGAAATTACTGCAAGGTGGATGCACAACACATTAGAGAAGTGTACTCAGACAACATTTCACTGACAGAATGGAAGGATTTATAGAGCTCTTCAGTCTGTTCTTGTTGAGATACAAGTCAATACTGTCATTAATGTCGTACTTGATGGGTAGGAAATATCTTATTAAATTTAAAGTTGAAACAAAATGAAGATAGGAGAGCAACCATGTCAAGGACAGGTTAAACGGTGTCAGCAACCTGCAGAAACAGTCTGAAAAAAAAAAGACAAGGACATGATTCCACGCTCAGTGCAGTTGTTTACTCCTGCCAAATACAGGATTAGAAACAACTGAATAGGAACCAATTCTGCTGAAAAACTCTGACCACAAGCTGAGCATTCTTGAGGTAGGGTATATTACTATAAAAAAGGCACAAAAGTTAATATCCTGTTCTACTCATCATAGGCCTCAACTAGAATACTGGTCTCATTTTAGATGGACCTGTGGAATTTCTTGTCACAAGACTGTGTGGATACTAAAAGTTCAAATGCATTTAAAAGGTAACCTGGAAAACTAAATGGAAGCAAATTACAAAGAACTATTCTGGCTCTAGGCACCTCCAAACAACAGATTTTCAGGGGCTCAATGAAGTCCTGGAAAAATATTGCTATGTTTGCTCTGTGCTTATCCCCTTTGCAAGCATCAGCTAAGTGAACTTTCAGGCTGATGATCCACTATGGCCTTTCTTATGTCCTGCCATGTCCCTACATTCAGTGAAAGCTGGAGGTGGCAAGAGCAGTGGTGAGGATGAGGTATGGGGATAAGGAGGCCTCGGGCTGTACTAGAAGATGCCAGTGGGTGCTAGGAGCTACTAAGTCAGTTCTAGAGGGCCTGTGATGAGAGATGGCTGGACAAACTGAACTGCTGGAGTGATGGTTTTCCTGATCGTCCAGCTTTTGTCTTGTTTATGCACCAGATTTTTGTCAGTGCAAGTCCTTCTCTATCTCTGCCCAACTCACTTCCTCCTTGTCACATCCCAGGCTCTGCCAACACCCTCTCTGAACATCACTATAATGCAGTAATACTGTTTTCGGTTTTGTTCCTGCACATGATTCTGAGGTCATCTGGTAATCTAGGCAGGCATCCAAGGCAGAATTTGGATTTATGTTTTAAAAATCTGGCTGACTTGAACAATAGATTACAGCGGTTGTGAAGGAGATGCCCTGTCTTGGCTAAGCTCTCATAAAGTTTTATATGATGGATTAAAAAATAATAAAAGAAAATGAAATAATATAAGAGGACATTATAGTAACAAAAGAGCAGAGCAATAGAGAAGATTCGGATGCCATACAAGAGCCAAGGGCAAAAATCCATCTTATTCTATGAGGTTAGTGCTGCTTTTTTGGTTTTAATCCTTTTGCTTTGGGGTATTTCACTCATAGCCTTTGCAGGGTGTGGAAACTGAACATTATACTTCGGTGGTTTAGTACAGCCTATCATCATGTTTGTTTCAATCAGTCAGTTCCTCACTGGGCTGAAAGCTTTGGGGATTTCTTTCACAGTAATTCCCCAGATCACATTCTTGGTCATTACAGTGCAGCTGATTGCCACTAAGCAGATAGTTCCTCCTTTTCATTCTTTGCTTTCAGCCTCATAATTCTGTGCTTATCTGCACTGAACTTCATTTGCATTTATTAGCTCTGTTGGTATTTAAAATATCTACTCTAAGACCTTCTTTATCTGCCTGTATTGTTTCTTATTATTTGTTGTCTCTCCCAATTTAACTTTAAATGCAAACTTGAAATGTTTGTTCCAAACGGTTGTCCAAATTCTTTGCATAAAAAATCGAGTGCTGATCTCTTCCTACTCTCTGTCCCGACTACCAAATTCTCTCTAGCTGAGAGGTTACCTTCTTCAATTTTACTTCTTCTCTTATTCTTCTTATAGGTCCAAGTAGTTCCAATCACTTGTTCTTGTTTTCCTTCCTTCCTGGTGGATGTGGCTTTCTGGTAGGGGACTTAGCAAGGTAGGACCACCTCTGTTTTCCTTACTGACACACTCACTCACTGTGCTGAATGCACACACCTTGCCCTCTCTGCATGGACCCCTGTTCATCAGGAAGAGCGTGGTGTCTCTGCTTTCACACTCCAATGCTGTGACAGGCTGATATATACCTTTTGAAGAAGGAAAAAGCATCCTGAATGTGCTAAGTTGAAAATTTTCACATGGTGCCATCATCTCTCCTTATGTCTTCTTTGATATCACAAATATCCGATATTTGGTTAGTGACTGAAAGCAGTCCCTTAGGATCTGGATAACCTACAGGAGAACAGGTTGGTTACAGCCAAAGCACTGAACCTGCTTCCAGTTTTTGGGCCTGGCATAGGCTTCCTCTGTGATTTCAGGCAAATAAAGCTCTCTCCTCTAGTCCCCTTGTGTAAAATAGAGAATATAATGCTTATTAGCAGAACTCCTTTGTTGTTGTTGTTGGACTTTTCTCACATTTTAAAGGATGTACTGCTCCCAAATAGAGCAGAACTAAGAAGTTGCAAATCCCAAAATGGTCATGGGACATGGTAGATCTGCAGTGCACACCAGCATAAATACAGCAGTATTCACCTACAAGTTGTGGCAGACAAGAACAGACTCTCTGGGAAGGGTTGAGCTCCAGAATGAGACTCCAAAATTTAGGTATTTACGTCTACATGTATCTAAATTTCTATTACAGTCAGTAGAGAGTAGCCAATACTCAAGTAGTCAAGGGAATTAAAGATGCAGTTAAGCTGAAAAATAGAGGCATGTGTGCATTTGGAGCACTGATTAGCTCCCTGGGAACCACTGACTAGAAACTCATTTCAGTTGCCTTCACATAGGCATCTACTGCCATTTGAAGCTAATACCTTAGGGTATTTTCCTTGCCTCCAGCTGCTTCGGTAGAAAGAAAAGGTTGAGCATAGGTCCTGTATGTTGTCTGCCAGCCCTATACAGATATTTTGGATACTTCAGAATATCTCATAAAAAGCTATGCCTGTGTATTGGGAACTGATTCAAGTCCCTGATCTCTGTTGAATATGAGATGAAAAACCACCATTTACATGGAGATCTCTATGTAAAGGCCTAAATTTAGATATTTCAAGTTGGTGCAGAATCCCATCTTCACTTCTTTTGCTTGTGTCGTGTTAACTGTCTTCTGCTGACATCTTTGAATGTTTTCTGTAAAATCTGAGGATAGCAAGTGCCTTCTAATTGTGAAGAAAAATTGGCTGGTGTTTCTCTGAAAATAAAGAAAATCTTTTAAGATTAAGAACTTTAAGAAGTTTTCTGTTTCACATCTGCTCTACTGACTAAAATTAATTGCGTGTGTATGATTTATAAATAGGAATCCATATCTCATCCTATTAGTTTCTCCCCTGCTGTATGCGGTAGGATTCACGTACACTGTGATACTCTCTCTTCTTTCCCAGCTCTGCAGAGGCTCACCTACCACTCTCATGCCGTAGCTGGAAAGGCTTAAGAGGCAGCCTCAACTAGCCTTGCTGTTCCCAACTGGGGCAGGCTTTTGTGGACAGCATGAGTTTGGACTGTTATGAAATGTTGTATAGGAGTGTGATCCAGCCAATAATATGGGCATGTTGAAATAAGTCATAAACTGCACTGGGCTTCAGACTACTTTTGGCCCAGGCTTATAAAGACGAGTTAGATGTAGACTGGCCACTGGACAGCCTTGAAGAGAGTGGCAGGGAGCAGTAAAACAGCCCATGCCTATAGTCATAACTTTTCAGTATCTCCCCTTCTCATTCCCATCAGAAATCTCATATTGTTTAGAGCTTGCTGATAATGTCAAATGTGAGAGCCTTCCTAAAGAGAGGTGCCGAAGGCCAGAGCCTCAGAGGGTATAGGGTTTCAGTGCTAATAGCTGAGCCTCATGGAAGTGCATATGGTGCCAATTCGTCAGGCAATGGTTATCATCAGTTCCTTTTATCTGAACCAAATAGTATGAACTGAAAGTATATTTTTAGGGCCTGACTGAAAGTTCAGAAAAGTCAAAAGAGCATTTCTACTGGCATTGCAAGGCTACAGCATTCTCAAGGGCACAGCACTGAGCAATCTAAAACTGTTCTTCTCATTCCTTCAATATTTTAAAACTTGGCAGAGTGTTACAGTAGTGGAAAGATACAAAAATACTCTGCAGTTTGTGTAAATCTAAAAACAAACTGAACAGCATACTGTCCCAGGTGTCTCCATACAGAGCCCTGAAAACACAGGAAATTACAAAATGCTATTTTCATTGCTGTTACCTGTAATATCTGTTTGTTGTGGCTCGTGCAGAAGGTACCAAACAGAAAAGAAAAAAAAAAAAAAACCAAACAAATGAAAAGACTTATAGTCTCTTTCCCTTCATTTTTGTGAGAAGAAAATTATAGTTCACGCAGAAGAAAAATGTGGAAAAGTATGAGAGATTTATCTTTGGCAGGGGAAATAGATACAAAGTCTTGAAATAGTGTTGTAATTTCTGTTGCAAACATTTTGAAAACTGTTTTCTGAAACTCTGTGAATTGTATTTTACCTCACTTGAACTTTTAGCTCTGGAAAGACAAGCCACAAGTATATACTTATTGTGCTAAAGGATACTGTCAGCGAGTGTTAGAGACCAAATTTAAGCTCTATCAATGACAAGTGTTAAAAGATCTACCATAATTTTATAAATAAATATTTTATTAATCGCTTCTTTTGAACTCTTTCTGCCAGTGTGAGCATTTCACTGTTGCTTGTTCATCTTCCAGGATCAATAGGATTTTGCCACTTCATGTTGCCACTTAATGAATATCCTAAAAAACTGGTGATGCCTGCACTCTTTTCTCGCTTTCTTCCAGTGGTGTAATATTAGTCTGTGGCTTTTCTTTTTTTTTTTTTTTCTTTTTTTTTTTTTTTTGGTATGAGGTGCTCAGTTTGCAGTAAGTTTTAAGCAACAATGTTCTGTGGCTTGTGCATTAGAAAGACCATCTGTTAACTGTGGAGGGCTTCAATGGCTGTTAAATGACTGGTTAATGTGTCAGGGAACTGGACTTGAAAAAAAACCATGGCACTTCCTTGATTCTGGAACCAGACAAGTCTGTACTAGTTCATTTAGATTAGACGACTGACTCACCATATTTGCTTTCATTTTTCACTTAATGCAATCTGGATAATAAGAATCATCAGCATAGTGAAAAATAAATTAATTTCCTACATTATTATAATGTTAATGATACTTCTCATAATTCTTTTCTTGCCAATGACTTTCCTTGTAGGGTTATTTCATTATAATAAAACAGTTTATTAAGCTATTCCACTGTATTTTTATCTGCATGTAATTTATCATGGATGTTAGTGTATTGTGCAACACATCAATATCTGTGAGTATATTTAGTTTATTTAACATTTTGCACATTCCTTTTATTCTTTTATTGGAGATGTCCACAACCTTTCTAATGTTATATTTCAGATTACTTCATTATTATTCTTTGTACAGTCAAATGGAACAGTTACAGTTGATTGTGAGTTCGTGGTTGCCTCAAGCTATTGATGGCTATGTCTGCACACATGCAAATCTTCATGAAAATATAAATTAACTGTAAAGTGAGATCCCTGGGAGAGTCTTCTAGGCCAGGCCACTGCTTTATTTCTTGCACTTTCCTCCTAAGTGTCTTGGCTGAGCCACAGCAAAAAACCTTTTGTACCTGGGATTTCCCACGTCCTTCCTTCATCCCCCAGGCACCTGTCTATGCCAGTGATCTGGACCTGTGCCTGCTCTCTTTGGCTGCTGGCAGGTCTTGGGTCTATTGGCTTCATCCTCAGCTGAGTGCCCAGCAATGGAAACCTTACGGATATGCTCTGGTCGTTCCTGTGGCCTCGTTCTGCAAAAGACTGGCATTTAAAATTCATGCTTCCAGGCAGGCTTGTCAACAAGGCAAACTGGAAAAGAGCATAGAAAAGAGGTAATTTCCTCACGTTTTATGAGCGGGGTGGGGAGACAGGTGTTTGGAGATGAATGGGTCCAACTTGGGGATCTCCTCAAGCGGAGTATGAAGAAGACGGGAAGGTGTGCATTATTTCTCCTCATCCAGCACTGCAGACCCAAAATATCCAGGCTAATTCTGCAGTCAAGATTTCAAAAAGAAGTTCATCCTTTCTGCATCAAGTCATGATAACAAGGAAAATACTATTGATTTTGGAAAAATAGTTAACCAGAAAAAAACTCTTTTACAGAAAGCATAAAGTCCACTAAAAAAAAGTGATGTGAAAGGTAGAAAAGAAAACTTAAATGCTAGCTTCAGGACCCATAACTGTCATTTATAATTTGGTTATCTCAATGTACCTGTTATCTCAGTTCTGGATTCTGGATTAAATATCAGCAATATTCATGTCATCTCCTGCCTATGAAACCTGCTTGACAGTTTGCACAAAATGCCAGTAATTAATTTTCAGAGACACATCAACCTTTACGAAAAAGGCACTTTAAATTTATACCATATCATAGTATTTGACAATGGGCCATCTCTTGTCTCAATTACAATCTGGTGAAGCAGGCTGCGTTTCTTGACAAATGTAAGTCAGTATGTACATAATTTCATTTCCTCTTGCTATTGGAACTCATTTTATCCTGGATATGTGGAATTAAACTCAGTTCTCGGTGCTAATGAGCTTTGAAAACTTCATTGATCTGAATCCATGGAATGTTTGAATTTATGTCAGGGAGCTCTAAGATCTATGAAACTTCCCTGCACCTCTGGCATCTTTTAAATGGGCTCATAGAGAGTCTAGAGTGGGAGAAGAATGATTAGTCTGTGTGCAAACTGAAGCAGCCTCTGTGTTTGCTTGAGACCAGATTAACTCAGGAGAAGTGGGAGTGTATTCCTAGGATTTCAATAAGACTAACTGAACTCTGAGTTGCTGCTCATCTTTCCTTGTGAACTTCAGGCACTACAGGGAGCGCTATGAGTATCTGATTGTACATCTGGAATACTAGAGATACCTTCTTCTTTTTTTTTTTTTAAAACACAAGCTTTGTTTTGTTCCTTGCATTCTGGACTTTTTGGTTTTATACGTCTTGGAATACACTATTCTTCCTAACACAAGCACAAATGCTTTTGAAAAGGATAAGGCAATGCAACGGGGAGTAAACTAAATGGTAAAACCCTAAAGCAGATGGAGAAGATGGTACGTGTATCAGTATGCTTCCCCCCTCGGCTGTGACTGTGGCTAACCAAGGAATGCTGATATCCACTGATGAGCTGGGATCTGGCCAGGAGCAGCTTGATTGTGTTGCTAAAATGGACTCAATGTACTTCTGTAGTTCATCTCTGAACAATACACCTGGATGATATGAAGGCTCATGAATGTAACTTGACCAAACTCAGACTAGAAAGTCCCAAGCTGCCACTGACCAACCTAGCTCAGGTATTGGAAACTATATGGACCTGCCAGAGTGCAAGTGGGCTGATGATAATTGGTGCTGTCAGGCCTTGGCGCTGGCCTTGGAGTGGCAATACTGTCCTAATAGAGGTGTGCCTTGGCTGAGACCTGCACTCCCTGTGTGGTGATGCTCTGTGCAAGGTGGAGGAACTGACTTGGGTTCCCACCAGCCCAGGGGTTCGGAGCTATCCTGCGCTTGCCTGTAGTGTTCTGCTAAAGGCTTTTGGCTTCCAGGGCTAAACAACCACTGCAGGGAGAAATGGGACATCTAATCAGCTTAGCTGCTAGAAAAGCATTACAAATTTGAGTAGCTGCTAATGTAAAATAGATCTGATAGTAGAGCAACAAATTTCTCATCATATGCATTTGGGTAAATAATTCCTTCCCTTTAGGTGGAAGAGTTAACAGTCAGCAGCTATACTACCGCCTCACTGCATATCTAGCTATGGTGATGCATCATGAAGCCTCCTACTGCAATAAGTCATTCTGGCAGTGGGATGCAAGAGGCAAAAATACCTGTTTACCCAGCTAGAACTGCTGCTGATTCGGACATCATCATTTATGTCTTGTGACTGACAGTAGTATTTGACACTGTGTTCTTTTCATAAGGGTTAGGTGTGTGCAAGTAAGGAAAATTCCCTCCATTGGAAGAGAATAGGCTAAGACCCAAACTTCTCTGGGCAAGATATGTCCTCAGATCTCTTAGCAGGGGAAGCTTTAAATGCTTCGTCATGGTTACAAGTGCTGTTTGAAAAAAATTGCTTTTTTGACAAAAAAAGGATGAAATAATGAAAAAGTCATCTGATTTTTTAAATAGCCTTGTTCATCAGATATGGTTCATGAATCCTATTTTGATGAAATGGGAATTTTATAATCAGAGCAGGAAATGTATATCAGATGTTTTTTATAAATTTGCAATGTGTCTGAATGATAGTTCAATAAATAAAAACAAGAAAAAGTCACATGAGGCCACAAACAGCAATGGAAAGAGCCTTCAGATGTCCTACAAAGAGTCAGTGCATTCCCAGGGAAAGAATGGGGAAGTGGAGGCCAGGACAGGGGATCCAGCCCTCATGTGTCCCCTGGCATGGCAGACGAGGTGGAGGCAAAGCACTTCTCTATGACATGGTTCCTCTGACCTGTTCCTGCATTAGAGCAGAAGCTCTTGGTGGGAGCTTCTTGTCTGAATGGTGCCTGGTGCAATGGAGCCCTGGTGGGTCAACTACCTCTACACACAAAGAGAGAATTAGGTTTTTTTTTTTTCACTCTCCAGTATATCTCAGTGCAACCTCCATATTTTTTTCCTGTGCTTTTTCCAAGATAACCGCTGCTTCTCAACATCCTCAGCATAGAAGTTTCCAGTTTGGGCACTGTAAACTTTAAAATAATTAGTCAATTTCAGGTCATTTTCAGACTTCTTAAACACTTTATTTTTTTCTGTAACAGCAAGGCATATAGTTCTGCTAAAAAAACCTATCTGCTCTCTTCCTGTAACCTATTTGTTAACCATGTTTTGGTGACTGACTTTTGGGCACAATCCCAAGAATTTTTCAGGCAGTCTTTAATAACCACTAATATGTCTGCATACAAAACCAGATGATTATTATTCATGGGTGGGATTATGCAGAATTAAACTTTCCAAAACTGCAATGAGCACATTCAGCTAGACATGAAAGTAAGCTGAATTTCCATTTGGTTTGCTTCTTGCTGAGCCTTCAAATTATAAAGTGAAGCAAAGCCAAAAGATTAATACAATGAAAACAAAGATTGGGAAATTAAATGACACGATGCAATTTTCTGCCTCATTGGGCTGGCACCAATAATATGCAAAGGAAAGCCTGCTTAGTGTTGTTTAGCTGCTGTATAAATGCGGGACAATCAGTCTCCTTCTCAAGGGAAGGTATTTTCTTGAATCATATAGCCATTGACTCTTCCAATTACCAGACACCCCATGCACAGCTTGAGGCCTATCTTTTTTTTTTTCATTATTTTTCTGCTCTACTTTGCCATATTACTGCTATTAGAGTTTACACAGGTACATGATTTTTCATTATCTCTAAATTTTAGTGATAGATAAGGGGAACACACTGAAAAGAAAGAAGGGAAACCCTGAAGCCTGCTGCCACCTCTATAGTTAAATATTAATATTTCAGAAAATGTTACTTTGTGGAGCCTATAATGTAATCATCTCTTTCAGTGAACTTTTAATGCATTACATATTCAGGTTGCTGTTGGGGTATTAGTGGAAATATATCATTCCTTATAACTGTCTGGGAGGAAGCATTGTCCCCTAGTCCTCTTTTTTGGGTGATTTACTTATTAGAAATTAAGTTCTTGTCCTTTTAAAGGTTTGAGCGCTATCTGCATTTCTATTACATACCTATGAACTCAAGGCCTGCTTACTCCCATCAAGTCTAGTTTGCTTTGCCACTGAGTCTGCAAGACCTGGGACCATAAGAGGAAGCCTTCGTTAACTATGGATACTATAGCGTCCTTGCAGGAAGAGACCCAAACACATTCGTGGCTCCATGCCATCCTGGTGTGTTCTTGTTTGCTGTGCCCAAGCTATTGGCTGATGGCTAACTTTTCACATGATGCAACATATCTGAATAATAAACCCTGGACTGCGATTCAGAAAGGCTAGTGTCGGACCCAGTTTGAGTACTGACATGGTGCGTGACCCCAAGTAAGTTACTTTTGCCTTTGTTTTATCTTCTGTTCTTGTTTGTTTGGCAGCTTTAAACTGTAAATTCTGAAGTCTGGGAAATGCCTTGCAACTGGTTGGGTTGTAGAGCACCTCTGGGTACAAACCCTTTCTTCTATACCTGGTTTTGTCACTTTTTTTGCACCTCTCAGGAAATGATAAAAGGGTTATGGGAGAAAAAAAAACACTTAAGTTTTTCATGGTGCCTATAGCCTGTGGGGGCAGAATGAGGCATGGCTGAATAAACATCATATTGGTAGCCTCTAACTACCGAGTGCTTGAATCTACACTCTTAATTTTCACTGCTAATTTTCACTACTAATTTCCTGTTTTTAAAAGGGACAATGATATTTTTCTATGTGCAGGTGCAGCATTTGCTCGTGGGTATCAGCAGACTTTGCAGACTTTCAGGGCATGTGACAGGAGGCCCATCAGTCACAAGAGGGAAGCACATAGTGCCAGGAAGCTGTACAGGTACATCAGCATAAGTGGCTTCTCATAGATTAGCCAAATCAGTGGGTTCAGGGAATTCTTTTTGGGATGCCTGTGATTAAGAACTGTTTACTACAGGTGAGGTAGAAAACCGTGTAAACTGCTCAGGCTTGCAAGTTATTAAACATGGTTAAAATAACAGAAGCAATCAAATGTGTATATCTGATTAGCCCAAATCATGAACTGTATACTGGTCTATATTATAGAAGAACCTGAAATATTCTCCTTTTCTTGCTACTGTACCTTACTGCCTGGATATGGCATTATGACACTGAAGTTTCTTCGGAAAGGTTCCAGCAGCCTGACATTTTAGAGTAAAATTTTCATTATCTTTGGTTCATCATGTTGTATTAGTGATTTGCACCTCTGGGCCTCACATCTTTTCTTAGATAGGATGCTTCTTGTTCTTGTAGCATCGTGCTGGTAAAGCTCCACAACTTGGTCTTTGTAGTGTAATAAACTGAGGTAAGGATTTCAGTTCCTCTTCATTTGTCTGGGGTAATATCTGCTTAGTTATTTAAATCTGTGTTTTCAGCCGTTCCACTGGACTGCAGCTGATACAAACTGCTTGTTGCGTGTATGAAATACTGTCCTTTGCAAATCTTCAGAATTCCTTGGACACATATTGCAAGTCATTATTCCAAATTAGCTTGCTGTAAATACCGTGCCTGGTGAATATTATTATGGTCTGACTCACTGCAGAGCTCTATAATGTGTTTCTGAGCTGAGTTACTTTGAGAAAACGGCAGTAATAATCAAGCATCAGCAGGCAGTAGTTTTGGCTATGTTCAAATAAACCAGGTACCAATTGCTGCCAGGTCTCCATTAGGTGCATCATGAACTGTTGTTGCTTCCTTGCTGTTTTTTTCCAATACTTTACATAAATACAGCAACCTACGAGAATTTCTTTTACCCGTGAAGTCTTTTCTGGAGAATTCCTATGCTCTTGTTTGCCTTTCATACAGTACCACAACTCAGCATCCTTCATGGGCTTTCTCAAAATGTCTGAAAGAAATATTCTTTGGAATCACTTTTTTTTCCAATCCCTTTGGGCTAGTTCACATACCACAGGCAGATTCTGCATTCTTGTTAATCCAAACATCTCTGATAGCAAGGGAAGCTGATGCTTCAGTGCCTGACATGCAGGCCTCATTAGCTATATTAAAAACAATCAGTAATATCAATAGACTGTACTTCTCTCCCCCTTTCTGTTGGCAAAGTCGTAAATATGAATGAACATCAGTGTTGTGCTTCTGCCCCTTCTCTTTTCTATGCCATCGTACTATTACATGAGAGAAGACCTGCTACAGGATTTTCTCTCCTGTTTTTTGTTTTCACTTTTAATTCTTTCCTTGATGGCTTCAGATCACATGATGAAGCCTCAATTGTGCAGATTTGTCCAGTTCATTTGTGGAGGTTGGTGCTTTAAAGCTTTATCATTTTCTCCCTTTTAGGATTAGATAAGATCACTTCCCTTCTCATTCTCCCATCTCCTTTTCTAAGACATGCAATGCTTGTTCTGCTCTCTGTTTTTTATTTTAACTCAGGTTTAGGCTTCATGTCCTGCACCTTGTAATTACCCTGAAGTTCTTTTTGGTTTTGCTCCTCTCTGCTCCTGCTATAGCCTAGGCAGCTTGAGTCTGCCTGTCTAACGTATAGAAATGCTTTCTTTTTGACACAGTAATGGAAGTAATGACCTTTCTGTTTCCCCTGGCAGATCAGAGTAGATGGTATCCGTTCCTATTATACTGAACACAGTCTTTGTGGGATCCTTGTAAATTATGCGTGTGTGTTGGGAGAAGCTGTGGTACAATTTTCCCTGTTTTAGCTGTGTGTGGGTCTCAAGGGCCTGTGCACATTCAGAGCAACTCAGCATGTGCTTGTTTTTCCCTTACTTGCAGCAATCAAGCTAACCCATTCTGATGCCTCCTCCACCTTTCCAATTACACCTAATTACGCCGTATGCTGGAGCTGCTCACCCACTTTGTCCTTAATGTTACTGGCAGCCATTGCTCTGTATGCACCACTGACACTGCATTCGGAGACTGCTTGAGTTCTTCAGTGTCCTAGCAGACATCCCATGCCTTCCAACATGTCAGGAACTCTCTTAATTTCCTCTGCCTTGAGCTGTCCTTGCATGGATTCCACTGTATATTTTCAAGACTAATGATTTTTGTAGCTTTCCATCTCACTGCTAATTTTTTTTCTTTTTTTCCCTGTTGTGCTTATTGGATTGAAAGCTAGATTTTTGATGGTCTGTCTTTAACACTGTATTTCCCTGCTCTGTGCCTGCAAATGCACCCTGTATCCTGCTGGCGTCATTCTCATTCACACAGTGTTTGGTCTGGAGGTGACTGGGCTTTTCTTTTATTGTCTTTCCGGGATGCGGTTACTAGTGCCTTGCTGTAAGCTTTTAGGGTTGGTAGCACCTTTCCTGTATCTGTTAGGGTGTCTTTTTATCTATACCTCCTTACTATCTCTTTCCTTACTCTGTTTTGTAGCCTTATAGTCACGCTGCTTTGAAGGCAAGTGTGGGCTAGGATGGACTAGTTTTGTTGTGCTTTTGCCCATCCCCAGGCTGCCTTCAGTATTGCAGGCAAGTGATACTGCCCCTAGAAACAGTGGAAAACCTATTAGCTTTCCAAAAAAGTGATAACTACAGGCCTCTTTCTCTCTAGTGAGAGGCCACTCAGTATTCCTCAGGCTGACCCAAATGAATACAGCTCTTGCAATGGTCTCAAGATCATGTTGACTTGTCAGCTATGTCTTCTTGAAGGAGTTTCTTTGTTATCAACTTTCTACTCACTTAATAGCATGTGAACCAGAGCCTGCTGTTGGATGGCAGCTCTCAGTTCATATTAGTCTTACTAGTTTTGTATGGAGAACTACCCATTTTTGCAGTTGGTACTGTCATTGCTGTCAAATGTACTGACATATGTCAGTACATATGTCAAACTTGTAAAAGCCCCCCACCACCCAAGCAAACCAACCCCAGGAACAGAGCAGCATGGACATTTTCAATATCAGTGCTTCTGGTAGATAAAATGTTACATGTTAGTCAGACTTCATAATATCACTCTGTAAATTTAGATTACATAGCTGTATATGAGGATCTTGAGCTACTGTTGCCCAAGGAAACCGAAAGTGCAAAAGGCTGAGTCTTTTCCTCTAGCCTTCTTCTCAATGTTTTGTGGATAGCATAAGACTGAGATCACAAATATTTGCTCATCTGCCCTAACTGTAAATCCATTTGCCCAGGCTAGAGAAGCCTCACATTTACCTTATGATTCCTTACAACTACTCTTCACTACTCTTGCTTTTAAGAGCCTCTGAGACTGGTTTCTCTACTAAGCAAATAGTTTATTTTGTTAAAAGAGCTGTTAAAATGCTGGGCATAGGAAAGGTGGGAGTTTTTATGTTTAAATTGCTGACTTTCTAGCCACTGTGGCTCTGATCATTACGATTTTGAACAAACCAAAAGTCACTTTTCTTCATAAATTGACACATAATTAAGCAATAAATTGATTTAGTTCTGCCAATTAAAAAGGCAGGTCTGAAGTTTTATGGGGGGTCAGTGGAGAGGCACTGTGGCTCATGTCATTAGTTTTCCTACAGATATAAGTAACTAGTCTAGCATGTGTTTTCCATTAGTGTCTACAATAAAGGCTTTATATGGGCACATTCTCCACTAGTAAAAGTCACTCATGGCCAGCTATGTAAAGGGGGATAGGGCTTAGCTTTACAAGGACTAGTCTTGTTATCTCAGTAACTAGAAGCTATCTGCCCTAAATTAGGCCATGTAGGCATGGGGAGCCATAGGCACTAACAACTGAGAATGGAGAAAGATGAGAGAAGAGAGGCCTAAGATACTACGGATGCAGTACTGAAAACGTTCCCCTCTTCATTTTGGATTAGCAGTCATAAACATGTTCCTGAAAATAGGGTACTCAGTTTCTTCTTAAAATTATTGTTTTGGTCTTGCTCTCAGTTCTCCTTCCTTTGAACCCAAGATCCCCCTGATGAGCTCCCTTATCCACTCTGGAGCAGAAATGTGGAAGGATGTGTTATGTGTGAATTGCCTAAGGGCATGTTAAATGTGGGTTTCCCTCCATCTCTCTCCTGTTGAAGATATTTGCCTTTTTTTTTCTTTTCTAATCTCTCTAGCCCAGTGTTGAGAATGTACACATGACTCATTCCTCCAGGTGAAAGAAAATGAGGATATGAATTTGATCTCCAAGATCTGAACATGCCTACAGGATGCAGCCTTTCAAGAGGGCTTGGGACTTTTGCTGGAGAAGAGGTTTCAATCAGCTCAGTGACACTGGAATTTATGTGTTTGGATAAGTGAAATAGAAATACTTGTGGTTTGGGAATTGTGTAGTCAGGATCTGACAACAGCTGGAAGAACTACCTTTTAGATTAGGTCACCTAAAAATTCAGTGAGGTTACCCAGATGCCTCTGTAGATGTAACCTCTTGTCTTACCTTTCCCCTTGGCTAGATTGTCCCAGCCAAAACGATGCCTACTAGCATTTCGGTCTCCCTCAAAGTCTTGCTCTGGTTGGTGATCTGTGCAAGACTGTGTTGTACTGTAGCTAGTTGCCTACCAGTCAATTGCTTGTGCTCAGATAAACAGCTGAGTGGAGCAACAACCACTTCAGACTCCTGCAATCAGAGTTCATTACAGGTTAGAGCAAGTATGACTGATTAAGAAGTGCAGGCAATGGCTAGCACAACTGAGTCCTTTGTCTGAAGCAGCCAGGAAATGCTGCTATTTACTCGCCTGTATAGTTCTCTTTTGAACATCTTCTGTTCTCTCTGTCTCTCTCTCCCTTAAAATAAACCCAGAATCCCATACTTTCTTCTGAACCATAACTGGCTACACTTTATTATTGACAAATGTCATTCTTGCATACAGAGGCAATTAATAACACCCAGGTGGTACCTGAAAGATTTCATATGAATTCCCTGACAGCGATTCATTCTACATTTACCTATTTAAACAGCTACAAAGAACTTAGTATTGAGAGTATGGAGAATTTCTTTTTCATGTATCTTCTCCATTCCTTATGGGAAAAGTGCATCAGCTGTTTTCCAAATTGTGATCTCTCTGTGAGTTGGAAATATTGATCAACTGAGAGTGGTAACTGAAGATTTGCATTGCTCCTTATGCCATGTCCTGCAGGACACCAGTAAAAATAGATAAATAAATAAATGGAACGAGAGGTTTCCATAAAACAAGGTTTTGTTTTGCTTATGTTTCAGAGCTGATCCTAACAAAGTTTGTTCTGTCTACAGCAGATAGTCAGTGCTTATCAGCAAGCATTTTAGCTAGACATATTTAGCTGTGCATTTCAAATGTCTGAACGCAGTATCTTGGTCTGAAATCATCATATTTTTAAAAATTTGAGTGCTAGAGTTCCAGGTGGAAAAAACTTCCATACCGAGATACCTTCATTTTTTTTTATCTTCTGCCTCGGGACGTATAGAGAAGCAATTCTGCATGGGTTATGACTGGATAATTCTTTTGCTCAATTAATTTTGTCATTTGAAGTATCATTGCATCTCTTTAGCTGATTCCAATACCTTATAGCGAGTATGAATGTGGTGAAGCTGCACATCTTCAGTGATGTCATTTGATTGTTAAACATTTCTAATTCACTAGGTGAAATGTCTGATTGTACTTTCCTGAAGTCAAAGCAGACCCTAGTGGATGAGAGGCATTCATGAAAACAGCAGTGCAAGCTGGAGAGAAGTTTCTGATTGCAGGATAGGAATGTTGAGGAGCTTTAAAATTATCTTTATTGTAGCTGGAAAACAATAAAGAAATTGTTTAGGAGATCATGTCCATTTTAACTACAGACATGGCTTTATCTTCAAGGACCAAGGCAGCCTAAATTTATATGCAAAGATATTCAGTAATTACTCTGGATGTAAATATGCTATGGGGCTTCTGACAAACAGTGACACAGGCTTGTGCATGTTCTTCACTTCCCTAGGGCAACTATAATAATAAAAACCTGTATCACTCACTTTGCCCAAAGCTTTTTTTTTTTTTCTTTTTTTTTAAGGTGAAAAAAAATAACAAACAGGGTAACCCTGTCCTGAATCTTAATGGTTTTCTGATGAGGTAAACAATGACTCTTAATTAGAAGCTAAAATTTTTAATTAAGATGATTCTTCAGTAATTATCTCAGTTGTCTGCTTCACTGGATTTTAATGAAAAAGATTGATTAGGTATAAAACCAGTAGCATAATTAAACATTAAGGGTCTACATTGGTTATTGAGGTGAAAGCAATGTGATTAACTTCAAAGTGCATTTTTCAACAAACGATGTGAGACAGTGAAGCCCACTTCAGGTGCCAGGCTAGTCTATCCCAGCTTACACCCTCTCTCCCTGCTTGCCCATGATTCACAAAGTCAACATGCAGGAACATCATTTTTAGGTAATAGTTATGTTGAGAGACAGATTATAATGGCTCTCCTCTAAGTAAGGCAGTCAGAGTGGTTGTGCTTTCCATGTGTCAGGGGTCTTAGTAAATAGACTGGAGCTTGTTGCACAAGATTTCAGATCCAAGAATAATTTTTTTTTGTTCTTATGAAAGGTGTGAAATCATTAGTTCAGCATATTTATTTTTACGTGAGCGTGGAACACCCTATAGGAAATGACTGGAGAAAGATACTTCTTGGTTTGTATTATTTTACAAGACAGTGCCAATCAAAAATCTCATTTCTGCCTCTAACTCTCAACAAGTAGCCCCTCGCTTTATGAACAGTATCACTGAAAACATGAGTAAAAGCTTACCTAAGTGCAAAATTTGTTCTGAAGAACAAATGGCTGCTGCACTTATGAGTGATTTTATAGTCCTATTAGACAAAGAAAAATTGCATTTAGCTAATCACGATTAAACCTTGTAGCTTAGTGTCACTGTGGTAGTGGGCAAACTAGGGACGTGTTGACATCACAGCTAAAAATAAAGATGTCTGCACTGAGAAAACTGATCTTACGGACATTCTGACCTCAGACTTTCAAAATTCAGCTGTAGTTCTAATCTCAGGGAAAAAGCAGAAACAATGGGCATATATGGAAGGCAGTTGTTTGTTTGCTTTCCTCTTCGCTTTAGGGTGCAGGATTCACAAGATGTATCTGGAATTCAGGGACTTTCCCAAAGCCTTTGTTATGTATTGGTCTTTACTGGGAATTGTGCAACAGTATTATGTTTCTTGCCAGTTGCCAGTAAAAGGAAATGTGGTAGAAGTGCCAAAAAGATCTCTATATTCAGTCTATTCAGTGAAAGACTACCTTGAATTGATTCATATTCTGGTTCATGTTCCTCAGTGTGAAGTCAAAGGATGTTTTTCTACAATTGCACCAGTGCACTAGAGAAGAGACTTTGAACCACAGGATTAATTCTCTCTTTTTTTCACTGCATCAGCCCACATCAATTATTGTTCACTGTAATTTTTTTTTCAAGTTTCTCAGCTAACAAAGAAGCCAGTAGATTACTTTTCACGCTTTCCCCATTAATTATTGGAATATTTCCCTCAGTGCTAGACAGTCTGAGTTAATCATCAGTCACATTAGCAGGCGGGGTACCACTTCTTTCTGTTGATTGCACTGACCATCAGAGCTAATGTGAAAAGAGCATGATGAAAGAGCTTGTGTTTTTATGACTTCTTGCACTTAGTCTTCTATGACATACAGTAATAGTCAAAGCCATCTCCTCAATCACATGGTTCTAACTAGGCAGGCAATAGTTTGCGTAATAGAAATTCTTCTTTGTCCACTCTGTTCTCCACCCTTGAAAATGCAGCTTTATAGGATTTTGTTAGATTCTGTGTCTCTGTAATGTTCCCAAGTGGAGAAGAACCTGAAAAAATGCCTGGCTATCTATCTTACTCGTATGGAAACAACGGGAAATCCTGCAAGGACAATTCTTTGTCTTAATCACCAAATAGCATAACAAATAAATCTCACCTACTTCCATGGCTTTCCCTGTTGCAGTGGGATCCTTTTCAGGGAATCATATATGCTGGTAAGTACAAGTACTCTGTATTTGGGATTTGAAGTGTTGGATTTGAAGATCTTCTGTGCTTACTTGGTAAGCAAATCTGAGATCACAGGAGACATGGGAAAAACCTGCATGTTGTTTCTGAAGTATGATACAGGCCTGACTTCACTACCAGTGTCCACAACAAGGAAAAATTAATTCAGTGGAGAATGTTGCTTTAACCAACTAGTCTATTTATCGTGTGAGATACCTGGTACCCCTCCAAATGGCCGGAGGTAGTAGAGTGTGCAATGCATTGCTGATGGGTAACATTTGCTTTCCATCATGTTTGGAGCATAGTCTGGCTGATTGTATTGGTTAACCTGACCACTTTCTCCTATATAATCAAACTGACTCTTTCAGTCCCCAAATATTTTGAGGGTCATTGCCTCACAAACACTATTTCACTGCTTACTTATGGTCACAATATGACAAATGAGTAGAAATCCAGATTTTTGATGAATGTTCCAACCACTACCCCTCTGAGAGCTGAACAAACTGTGTGCTATAAAGCTTGAGCCTACAAGTACAAGAATCAAATATAAGGCTAGAAATAAAATTCAGTGTTTGGACATGTAGTCTTCACATTTTGTGTTGAGGAATGTGTTGTACACTTAAAAAAGGCCAGGGTGCAGTTTTGTATATGCCAAATTAATCAGGATCCAGAGTGTGTTGTTGCCCAGCTTCCTGGAACCCATTTATCACAGTGGTCTGTTGAAATCAATTGAAATGTATCTTTTCCTCCTGCTAACTGACATGATAGATTGGTAATACTCAAACACTATTTGTGCAATGTCAGTCTAGCTTTTCTGTCATGAGTGACTGAATATGCTTTAAATACCATTGTGGCATTACTCCTGAACTGAAATCTAATGAGAAAACTTTATAAATGGATTAAAGTCATGCTTCCAGTTCCCAGTTGTGCACTCTGTACAAGTACACCTTGCTTTATATTTGCACTTAGCAGGAATCGTCTAATAGGCTACTGCTGCAAACTCTCAAGTGAAACACAAAGTACACACGTAGTATTTTAATTAATCTTTAATGATTCTTTTCTGATTGGGCCTAAAATCCTCTCTGTGCTAGCGATTATAGGTAATTCTGTAGCTGTAACAAGATCATTTGATAATAAGGCTGATAAAGGAAAGCAATTATTTTACATCACCAGCTTAATATCAGTAATGACTATCTCCTTCCCATTCAGGCTTTGTGCAAATGTGTTAATACTGCATAAATTTAATCTTAACTTTCATGGCACTGGAATAGAAGTAAACATAGAGTGGAGGTTTCCTGGAGGAGAGGAATTTTCAATGTTTAGTTCCTCTTATTGCCTCACCATAACTGATTGGAAGAAAGGTGTTCATATTCATAATTCACCTGGTCATTACATTTGTTAGTAAGAAGAAATTCTTTTTGTTCAGTCTGGTCTGATCAGCTCATAAAGCTCTGTTTATGTTTGGCCATGTGTTCGGGTTGACAGGGAGAAACAGTGTATTTGTGGAGCTTCTTTTCTCTGAGGCTTGTCCAGGGCTGCATCTTGTGTATGCAATAGGGAACAGCTTCAACAATTTTGATGGACTAAGTACTTCATTGGTTTGTGAAAAAAATGTCTTATAATTTTGCAAGACAAGCAGAGGAAACAATCACCTTCTTTCTGGGAAGGCTTGAAGCAAATTCACATGGACTTAGCTGTTCTCAGTGCCAGGATCAATGCCTTGAGCAAATACTATAGAATTTGATCCTGCAAGGTGGGTGTAATAGAGAGGCAACTACTTTTCTTCCACGTCAATGAAAATACTGATCTTCAAATAGTGACTAATGACCTGAGTTTTTGTTATATTTGGGAACACAAAAGTGGCAAAATGCTGTGGAAAAAAGCAGTGCCATAAAATCCCATTAGATTTTTTTCTTGCTTGCTCCAAAGTTTGGCCAACCTGACTGGGCTATCATGTTGATAATGGGATAAAACATTGGTTTGTTAGATCTACCTTGCATGGCTCCAAAACCTAAAGCCTATCAAAGCCAATAACCATAGGGTAGCTATCAAGGATGGTGAAGTGTGAGGAAGGGAGGGGAAATAATCAGCAAAATAAAGCAAAATCAGAGATGATAGAGACTATATATACCTTAGACTAGAAGAACTTGCAGTGTAAGTGTGACACAGAAAAGAAGGTGCCTACATGGACTGTGTAGGTGCTTTGTGTGACAGCACAGAGCATCACTGAGGCATGAAGACCATCCTACGTACTTGGCAAATTCAGCAATATTGTCTCCACATCCATGGAGGATGGCTCATGCAGAGATAGCAGAGGTGCCTCTCACAGGCAGTGTGGTCAACCTGCACATCGTTCATCTCTTCATGGGTGATTGGGAGGGACAGTTTGGAGTCCAATTCTGCATCCACCGACTTGAAGCAGAGCAGGGGAGATGTTCTTCAGTCACTCTTTCAGCTGTGGATTTTAATGCTGTCTCCTTTAAAAGGTGAACAGTCAGGTGATCTTCCTCCTTTCATCCATATGTATATTGATATATATGTAACCATAGCAACTATGGCTGGAAAGAACTGAATTTTTAAATTGCCTTCAAAATAAGAACAATGAGGCTTGAGTGTAGATGATATTGCCCATGGAAGGGTGGTTGACAAAAATAGAAGGCATTTTATTGCTAAACTTACTCAAACTGAAAAGAAAAAGTTCCAGTAAGTGAAATAACAGATTCTCTTGCTAAACAGGCACTTTTACAACACATTAACATTTCAGCTTTAGCTCCAGGCAAACCATTACATTTTTGTTACCTATTGTAGTTTACTCAGAGTAATTATTCTTAGACACAAGGCCTAGCTCAGCACATGCATTTTTACCTCAATAGGGCCAACAGAATTGGCTACAGTGATCACTGGCCATGTGGCCTAGGGATTTAAACAAGGACTCCTTCAGCTGCAGTCTCCCTCCTGCTCTGGACCCCAGGCTGCCTGGGCCTGAGCAAGTCCGAGTCCACAACTACAGAAGAATTCATTACATCTGGGAGCCTCTGGTTTTGGGTGCCTGACTTCCAGCCAGGGAGAGTTGTTCAAAATGATGAAGCACCCACACATGCAGCTGATGTGGACAAGCCTCTGCTACACAGGACGAAATGGCAAATGGGTTTTGTTAAGCTTAAGGACCATTAATAACCTGTAGTTGGATGCTTTCAGGAACAGAAAATCAGGACACTCAAAATCAGGACACCTAAAATCACTTGGGTACTTTTGGGAATTCAAGCTGAACTCTCCAGAATGAAGCTGACAGATACTTACAACTCACCAGTTTATTGTACAGGTAATATTCACATGATGCTTCTTGAAAATAGAGTGGTAGTAAACTAAAGTGCTATGCTTTTTTGTGTCAGCAACTTAAAATGATCTTTGAGATAATGAGTAGGTGAATTAAACTTAAAAAGGTTGTATGTGTGCAATATAGTCATACTCCTTATTTAGAAAACTTTTTTTCAAGGGAACAAATGAATCTTGCTCTTTCTCTGTGAAGTATCTTTACACATAAATAAGAAGAATGTTGCTTCTTAAGACTTCTGTCAGAAACTGGGTTTTAATGAATTAATCTGTGCAGATGTATCCCATGCTTATTTACATGCCCTGGAAATTAAGTACATTTTCAAGGCTTAGTTAGCTTGGGTGCAAGTTTGCTACTTTAGTGGGAGTAGTCAGATTTTGAGAAACATAATTCTGGGGCCCGATATTGGAAGAAGGTAGACCACACATCAATGTATTTGAAGATTAATTAGGCAATGAGTCAGGCCTCATCCTCACAATACCTATTGTGTCAGTTTGGAGATACTGAAATGTAGGGCAGAGGCAAACTGAACTATGGTCATCACTGCTGCACGGCTTAGGGGCTAGAGCACCCTGGGAGAAGAAAGGGTTGTGGTAACATCATAGCTGTTGTGGTTGAAGGGAAGAAAAAAGGCAGGCTTTATAGGGAGAGATGATATGTTTTATTTAGCTAACTGGCACAAGTAAGAAGTAAACATACAATACAAGCTCCTTTAGCCAAATGTAAATTAGGGTCTCAGAAAATGGAAGGCTCAGTAATAAACTGCTGGGTCTGGGGCTGGACAGACTAGGCACCTGACAGGAGCTTTGCAGTTTTCAGCTAATAATCCACCTTTGGTGTCAAGGCTTGGCAGAAAAGGAAGGGTTTCCTAGTGAAGGTATCCAGAGAAGATGTTTATCTTCTCCTCCTCTCTGGATAAGGAGTTAACATGTTGGTGCTTGTTTATTGTAAAAGAAATTCCCGTAAGCACCTGGCAAGGAGGCCATGTTAATCTAAACTCAACCAACCATTATTTTGCCAGTTGTTTAAAATCTTATAATCAGCTACAATGTATATGAACTTTAGCATTTGGTGATGGTTGTAACTATGAAGTCAAGTTAGCTTTGCTAATAGACTATCCTAAAATTCTTTTTAATTTGATACAATAAAATATTTTTAAACAGTATTTTAAGTTCTGAGAAGGCTAATGCTAAAAGCGCTTTCTTTTGCTGCATTAAGAACTGGAGTGTGGTAACCAGGTCAGTATTAAGTATTATTTAGGCTTTTATACCACCAACATTAATGAGTCTAAGTAATTTTAATAATTTTGAGTCCATATGGGTAGAAGGACTCACAGAACTAGCTGCTTCCTGTAATAGGCCATTCTGGCTGAAGCCTCTACTTGAGTTCAGTAGGTCTCAAAGAGAAAGGTACTTTTCAGTGGACATGAGTATTTTACAGTGTGCCATAAAGGCTTGGATTTACCCCAGCTTTTTCAGGTGTTTAGCCAAAGTTCTTAGTGTAGGAGCGTAGTCCTCCACAATTGCTTCAAATTTGGCAGTGGCACAGGGGCATCTTCCTGGGGAAATTCCAGCCTTTTAAGCCATTTGTTACAGAAAGTCAAGTCAGTGATGCTCCCTAACTTAGGTTAGTTGCAAAAAGTTAGAAATTAGAAAGTTAGATCACTGTGGGACTAAATGTGTATGTGGCCCTGTAAAGACAATTATTTATGTCTATTTGATTCCTGTCGTCAACTTCTTAAAAACCAAATGCATTCAGTATTGGTATATTCACTTGAGGTGACAGAAGAAACACTGGCATAGATTTTTTGCAAGAGGATAGAGTAGCTATTGGAAACCTGGAGCCCATTATATTCTTTTACAACTCAAGAGCATGGCAGCACTGAATTTTGTATATAAAACTAGGATGATTTTGTGATTATTCTTGAAAGAAGTGAGTTGTGCCATCAAAAGATATTTTTATGATAGCCAGAAGTGCCATACCATGATGGTAGTATGAAAGCACCTGTTCAAACAAAATTCCCCAATTATGTTTAAATGACTCTAAGGTTAATTATCTAGTGATGATGGTAGGCAGTACATTGAACTCTTTTCTGTAATGACAGTACTATAATGTCTTTTATATAAAAGAAACAAGCCTAAAATTAACAAAGGTAATGAGAAAGAGAGAAAGGCTTTAGGTTTCCTACAGGAGGTTCTACAGATACAGAATAGAAATCATGACTAGTAGTTAGATTTCATGTACAAGAGTCATTTTAATTATAGCAAAGCACCCAAATGTGAAACATTAACTTCCTTGCTCTGCCTGTTCTGCAGGTCTTGTCCAAGGGCACAGGGGAACTGTATGGTTAGTGAAAAGAATTTGGTTTGCATAGAAGTAATTCTAAAAGAAATGAAAGAACATACAGAATGAGTAGTCAAGTGTTAGGTCTTTTGAACTTAGCAGCAGGTGTTCTAATTTTGGAAAATACAATCTTTTAGATTTCAAAAGCAACCAATATGGTTCCAGAGGAAATGGAAACTTCCTGAGTTAAATGATGTGTTTCAGTAGGGGAAGAGGATAAATCTCCAGTGTGCTATACGTTGGTTGTAGCACTCAAGCACTTTATTTAGGTATCTTTAAAAATGGATCTGGATGCTAAATTTTAGACATCTGTCTTTGACATTTGCCTTTTAACTCTTATTCCTTCAATCTACAGATATTTCATTAAAATCTGGTCATATCTTGGCCACTTTTCACTGTTTACCTGTTGCTCAGGAAGGTGTAAGGCAGAACTGGACCTGCACTTACCCTGTTTCACTTCTGTGCTGACTGTACCCCTTGGGAGCACCTCAGTCCAGTCTGCCCTTCTAGTGCTCACTGCTGCTGTTCCCTGGCAGTAGGAACCAGCCGAAAGAGGAAGATGCAGTAGGAACCTAGCAGAAATGCATGAACACAGTCTGAGTTGCATTGCAAAAGCAGGCAATGTACAGTTCACTTGGTGGAAAGCTGTCTTTCACTGGGTATTCTAGGAAAATTGATGAATAGGGAGAAATTTAAGTTGCTGAAAGTGACTTCTTTTTTTTTTGTGTTCAGGGCCTTTTATTACAGATGCCTAAACCATCTAAGAAATGCTCATTACATGACACAATATACTGATAATAAATACAGTAGTTGATTTTTGGAGAGAACTAAAAGTCAGCCATATTGGAGCCATGAATGAAAAAAAATATGACAACGTGATTTCTTAAGGTTAAATCTTGCTCTCATACTACAGTCTGTCCATTAGTGACTACAGTGTGCTGATGTGAATAGTTGTGCTGATATATTTGAAATAATATGCCTTAGGAATGAAAAGGAATACCAGATAAGAAATCAATAAGAACATTTACTTTTATTGTTCATGTCCATTATTGTTTAGGAGTCAGAAAAATGGTTACAGTGCTTATGCAACAGTATTTATTCTCAGACCATTTCCAGTATGTAAGGCATGTTATTATGAATGATGTTTGCTAATATAGTCTTTTTTGTTCCTCAAGAGACTGAATGAGAGAGTAAACATTGACTTATAATTTGGATAACTGAGACAAAAGGCTGAAGTGGGACTATCAGAACTGATTATTCCAAGGGAGAAGGCTTTAGTTCTTGAAACAAAAAGATTCCAAGGCAGCTATTCATCAGAAAAGGCTGGAAAAGGCTTCTGGCTTTACTCTAAGATTATTCAGGTAGCTGAAGTACCATTGTGGGATTTCTACAGACTGAGCTGGGAAAACAGAATGCTTAGTGAGTATTCTTGCTCCAGAAATGTCCAGCTGGGTAGTGGAATTATCAATGCAAATGTGCGAAATGTCAGGTCAGCGACTTATGGTGCCGTTACTGGCTGAGTGATGTAAAGTGCTGAACTGACAACCAGTCCAAAGAAGTAAGAGTGTGTAGGTGCTTCTTATGGTGACCAATGGCAGGACTATGTTGACCCCCTGTGTCTGCTGCCAAGAAGAACCTTTAGCTCTGCTATCAGCTACATCCCAGCAGAAACTCAGTGGTGGAGGCACATACCACACCATACCACACCACACCATACCATATCGTGGTGGCCAGCTTTTTCCTAAGAGGGCCATCAGAGAGGATTTTAGGTTAGTGGTTTGTAGCTGGCAGTGTATTTGCATCAGTAACCAATGACTGAACCATAAAAAGTAATGGGAAGAGTAGCTGCCACTGTGTGATTTAAAACCTCCTAAGCAGAACAGGAGATAAGCAAGCCAAAGAAAGTGTCCTTGGAAACATAAAGGCAAGGATGTTGCAGATGAGGCAGGAAAAGCAACTGCTGAAGTAAGTGGAGATCTTACCAGATTCAGACAAAGAACTGGAAACTGCAAAAGGTGACAAGAACAAAGAGCCTGAGATCACTTTGAATTTAAAGGAGCTGAATCTTCAAGGATTTCTTAAGTATAGTATCTTCAGGGTCCCAAGGCTTCCCAGATGTCTGGCCAAAAGACTGGTGAGATCTTGTTAATGGGGATTACAAATCACTGCTTTGTTCTGCACAGTTGTATAGGTGTTGAATAAAGCCTGTCTGTCAGAGGGTGGACTGTCTTTTTCAAATGTTGATGGCTTCACTGCCCTGATTTATCACTTTGCTAGCAGTGCTTGTAGAACTGCAATTCCTACAGAATAATTTTGTTTCTGAAAGCTGGGTATTAGCATAAAATGACAGCAAGTCTTATAGCTGGGTTACAAGGTTTTAATATGTTTAAAGCTACATTTAATATTATGCTTTTTACTCCTATTATTCACATACATTGAGAAATTTGGCATACTGAGAGCTGTTGCATAAGACTTACTGTGACTGATTTATAGATTGCATCTGATTAGAGAGCTGTGAAGCTTTTCAATACTTTCCAGATATATGAATAAATAAAGTTACTTCTTCCATCAAACACAAGTATCTAGATTACCAGGGCTTGCACCTCTTAGTCATTTAGGTTCAATTCAAGGTGTTAACTGCTATGGAGATCTGTGCTGCAGCCTTGTTCTCAGGTAATGTGTTCCTTGAGGTGGGACTTGATACTCAAGAATAACTTTCGGTGTGTAGTTAGTGATGTGTGGTTAGTAGTCAGAATACTTGAACAGCTAATTGATTGTTTCCAAAATAATCATTACCTTTAATTACACAGCTGCACACATCTTACATCCTCTAGCTGCAGAGAAATAATGTCATCCTAGTCTCTTGTTAAATGACTAAATACAGTGGATAGGATTATGTCCTTAAAAGTCCTATAGTCCTCTCCAGAAAAAACACCCACTAAAATTTTTCTTCTCTCTACTACTTAAGCATTTTTTTCTTTTGAGACTAGGTTAGAAGACTTAATTTTCAGAAGATTTGGCAATGGTTAGTTTGAATGGACTCTTTTTTTTAATATTGATTCTCATGGCATGCAACCCTTGTTCTGAGATGGCTTAAAACTTTAACATTTTCAATTTCACAGCTGACACACAAGTGCAATGCTTTGTGCTCACTCAGTTACTATAATCACAGACCAGCCTGTACCATAATTTCTGAAATACTGGCAAATATTATGCTGGGAATAGGAACTTGTGAAGAACTCTCTCTAAAATAATTAACTTCTTTCTTTTGCCTCCCGACTTTCAGTACTTGGAGGAGGGAAGAGTTGGAAACCTGATGGTGTAAACACCAATATTTATTTATTAATGTATTTATTTATACAATATTCCTATTCATTTGGAAATAGTGGAAATGGGAGATTTTGCAAAATCACTAACATGTGCTCATATTCTTGTGATACAGAGAGACCTTTGAGTCTTTTTTCAGAGGTTTAAGGGTTGACTCCCTAAGGAGTTGGAGAACCGATGGTGATCCCAGATATTATTTAGATACTACTTACGGAGTATTCTCATGAAAATCCAATTGCCCTGTTTGTAAATGGCAGAAGATTGTTCTTTTGCTAACAGCCCAACCTCCTGCCTCTCCTTTGCTTAAACCACGTGTTTAAGCATCCTTAGGGTTTTGCAGCTAGTATTACCACACTGGCAAGCCATGAGACTTCGTGCACATGAGCAGTTCGAAGGCTGCTGGGCATGCCAGCTGCATTTTGCTCAGGCCAAGTGGAGGCAAACATCACATGGTGCTTTTACTGTAAGTGAAGATTTGTACTTGCTTAAATGCCCTGCCCTTGTATTTGTTAGCAGACGCTGTATGGTCTTGGCTTGCTTGTGACCTAACCCACAGGCAGTTTTCCATTGTTTCAGCTGCAGTTAAAGTAATCTTTGTCTCTTTTTTCACTTCGTCTGAAGGGAGGGCAGCTGGCATGCACAAAAACTCAAAGATGGTCTTTTTTACACAAATTTCAGCTTATACAGTGGCTATGAAGCACCTGGAAATGTTAATGTGTGAAATCCACCCCCTCACACACGTTTTGGACAGTAGTTAAAACACCGGAGATTAGAGTCATACAATCAAAGTCTAACCTTTATACCAGTGAAATACAGGAAAATGCCAAAAGTATACTTTAGAGTTACAAGAGTGTAATGGATTTGACCGTGCTATGTGTCTTTGATGCTTTTCTCCCATAGACCTAATCCTAATGCATGCTGCCACTAAAAAAACAACCCTTCTTAAATGAAAACATCATGTAGTCAGCTCAGACTGGTCTGGATCAGAATTGGCCATTGAAAGAATCAGAGCTCAAAGGTTCATTGAGAGGCAGAAAAAATTGTTTTCTCTCTCAGGCTCTGTAATAACCATAGTACGGAGACAAGCAGGTAAGAGCAGGAGATTTTTTCAATGTTCCACTGACTCTGACCTACCCAAGTAGGACTGTACATTTACACCTAATGGATGTTTCTTAAATTGCTTGTAACAGGGATTTGGGTGAATGGTGATGGAGATAGTAATTAGACGCCAACAAAATTAGCGGATGTGCTTGGAAGATAACAGCTATGTTGCTTTCTTCAGGAGGGTGCAAAATGCTTACTGCTGCAACGGGCCCCTGACAGGAGCTGCTGCATGAGTGCACGTGTTGTCATATGGAGCAACCCAGCAGTGCCAGGGCTGTGCTCTGCTGAGTGCCAGGTAGTTTTCCGAGGGGCTGAAACCGTACCTGTGACCGTCCCTTTTTCACACAGGAGAAAACCTTTGAATAGAGGGAAGTAACCCATCTAGTCACAGATTCCCTGGCCGAAACAGCACATCCTGATATTCCTCACCACCGACGACTTATGCCAGTGTGATGGTAATCAGATTGAGCGTGCAACCTCATTAGCCTAATCGTGATAGCTACAGAGCATCTCTTGGGTCAAGAGCTGCAAACCTAATCCCAGAGAAGTCAGTGGCTTTACAAACTACTTGGCTCCTCTCAGTGATCAAAGTCTAGCACTTCAGTCATGTTCTTACTCTGCTTATTAAGATTGTACTTTTTCAGTCTGGGAACAGACTGAGAAGCTAAGGTGGAAAATTATGTAGTATTAATAATACAAAGCGATTGGAGGAGATCGGACAAACTCATTTTTATTAAATACAATCTTTGTTTGCATGAAGCAGTGAAGCAACTATGAATGAACACTGTTGTAGATATCAGCCTGCTAATAAACTATGAAAAGACACCAAAATTTGTCTACACAGGGGTGACCTTTTTATTAGCAACAGAGCCAGTCGCAGTGACTGTCCTCCCCTCCCCCTCTTTGTGAAGAATATTTACTGATAGCAGTTTTGACACTTTCCATCTTAGCTCTTTATAGGCCACTTTAGAACCAAGACTTTGAAATTCGATAAGCTGTGGTGAGTGGCATGGACAGGTACTCAGCGGCACACAAAGAGTAAGACTTTATGCCTCGATCTATCTATATCTATCTATCATCTATCCATCTATCTATCTATCTATCTATCTATCTATCTATCTATCTCCTGTAGTTTTCTGTAGACAAGGAGCACTCAGAAGCAAACAGAGATCATCATATGGTGAGGTCTGTAGATTTACAAAATGTTCATGGATGTGCAGTATTCTTTTTTCATAATTACCTGGTATTTCCCACTCCTGCTTGCCTGCCAAGAGAAATTGGATCAGATGTCTGTTTTTCAGTTATTTGAATTATTTTATTATCCACCAAAGAGGTGTTTGGCAAGGTTGGTAAGCAGAAAAATAATGAAATGAGCTGGAAAAGTTTAATAAACATAAACCTGAAAACAACAGCTTAAGGTTTTGGTCCTTGGATGACCTTTTGATTGCTTGCATTATTCACTCCTGCGTGGAAGTATGCATTGCAGCAAACAGACTGGTAGAGGGAGTTAGGGGAATAAAAAGTGGCATAAACAAAATGGGAAAAACATGTGGAGGCAAAATTGGGATTGAGAACTTTGGCTATAGCAAAAAGGTGTTTCTTCGCTCATGTTTGGCAAACATATCATTTGAGAAACAGGTGCTTGGCTGATTTATTCCTTACTACTCATGAAAACTAGCTGTTTTTGAAGATGAATAAAAGTGCAGGCCAAATCTGATTCTCCCAGGTGCTCCCTGGCCTGTGTGACTTTCAGCACTGCTCCCGACGTGGGAGCTGTGGCTGCAGGGAGCCGCTGCCACGGCCAGGCTCCCCTCTTACACCCCTGGTGTCCTGAATCCTGCTGCCGATTGCCTGCTGCCACGGCCAGGCCCCCCTCTTACACCCCTGGTGTCCTGAATCCTGCTGCCGATTGCCTGCTGCCACGGCCAGGCCCCCCTCTTACACCCCTGGTGTCCTGAACCCTGCTGCCAATTGCCTGCTGCAAGACGTCTATCTGAAATTAAAGTGCCGTGTTTTGAGAAGGCTTGGCCTTCTAAAAAGGTTTCAGGATAGTCATACCAAAACAAAATCATGCTTTATCTCGAATGAGCAAAAACCCTCTTACAACACGTCTATGACTCGCAACTGTGGTTAGAGGCCCAAATCTCACAACATGAGGGTTTTGATATAGTCTTCTTGCTTGCAGTCTGTCCCTTCAACAAAGTCATTGCCCAGTGGCCAACAAATGTTCATTTTTGCCAAGATTTTGTTATTGATTATATTTACATTACTAAAACTATGTACATTTTTTTGCATTCAGAGGATTGACCTCTCTCTTTTGCCCCACAAAAATGATCTCTGCTTTGTAGGAATACAGGTGAATCCAGGGCTCAAACTGGAATATTAAAATCATTACAATTTAATAATTACCAGACCAAGGGTGACTTTGCTGCAAAAGTTTAACTTTTCTAGCGTAATACTTTCTACAGGCTTGGAACTGAGAGCCTCCTTGTGCAAACTCATTTCTCCCCCCTCCCTACTCAAGGAAAAGCTCATTTGATATTTTGTAAGAGCAACACATATTGACAAACAGAGACCACAATCTTCTTTATTAATGACTGCAAGGTTGTGGTGTGAATATTTGTCTCGGTCTTCAATGCTCCACAAATGTATTCCTGCATGGCAAGCCTGGAACTGCAGTAATTCTGTTTTCTGTTATGTTGTAAATTGACCTTCTACAATAAACAGGGAGCACAAGAGGACAGCCTGGATAATACTGCAGTTGCTTCTTGGATTTCTCAGGGACTTGATGATTCCCACCTTTGGACCTTGTGAATTTTGCAGCTAATAAAGAAATAATAAATACTTTGTGCAGCTAAAGTTCAGGGTAGTTTAGATCAAAACTAAAAGGGGACAGTGACAAACTGTAGCTGAATTTTAAATGAATATAAGACTATTATAACCGCTAATGTCTTGAATCCAAAGTTCTATATTAAGGTCATGATAATGGCTTAGTGTTTTATGAGGCTTTGTAGTCATAACGGCACCATCTCTTTAATCTTAACTTCGCCTCAAGCCAAAATAAATCTCAATGTTGTAAACTGTATCGTAACATAACTGCCTTGTTCGGGAATGATCATTTTGTCTAAATGTCAGTAATGTCTTGCTGTGGCAAAACAAGGAAGGAAATCTTACTCTTTCTCTTGAAATGGCAAACCTGAAACTATTGTAGCATTTCTGTGTGAACTGAATCTTTATTTTTGAAAATTTTATCCCTAGCATTTTGAGCTGCTTTGATTATTTTCACCAGTGCATAACTCAGGTTAAAAGTACTGAAAGAGCTTAGTGCCATCTTCAGTGGCCTACTTTAAATGTGCGCAGCTTATTTGTTTAAACATCTGCTGTATCCCCAGATATATTTGCATAAATCAAGATGGGACCTTAGGAGTGCCAGTCTGAATGTTTAAAAGTTCTGCTCAGGTCAGGTGGAGGGAGAGAAGGTAGTAATCTGGGTATGGATTTTATGTAGCAAACATGCTAGCCCTCTGGTTTTGCTGCTTGAGTAAAGAAGACACAAAACAGTGCCTATATACAACATATCATGTACAGAGTTTGTCAGAGGAGCCCTTCTATAGGTGGTATTGCCTCTCTAATTTTCCTCAGCTCTGTGCTCCTAAGGTTCTTTTCCACCTCATTTTTTCTAGTTCATTATTAGTTTTTGTTTTGTTTTGTTTTGTTTTGTTTTGTTTTGTTTTGTTTTTTACATTGACAGGTACATACTCAGCATCTGTTCCTTGTTTTCAGGATCTTAAAAATTAGGATACAATCTGGAAATACAGATAAACTCTTTCACAGTTAACTGTGACTGAATTTATAATCTCATGCAGCATCCTGTGATGAGACATAGGGTCAGTCTTGGGTTAGCATGCACAGCAGTTGATTTGCATGTTGCCAGCCGTCCCTGGAAAATGCCAGTAACAAAGTACAGGGATGGAAACAGCTGATGATTCTTTACCAAAGTAAAACAGATGGCAAGTGATGCTCAACAGCAGTTTTAGTCTTTGGGAAGAACACCATGGGGAGAATGAATCTTAGGTCTCCGTGTTATTATAAATAATAATTTTATATTCGCCCACTGTTATTTTATGGATGCTTTATTCAGCCAGTAAAATGACAATGATGGCAATAAAATAACTTCTAGCTGTATTGAATTTCTTCCTGTTTTAACCATACAGGTGAAAAGAATGTGAATCTGAACAAATAAAAATTGCTATTTCTTTCTGATGAGAACTGTGGTGCACTAGCAGGAGGAGTGACTGGGAGATGGGTTTCTAGCACTTGCAAGCAGACCTGCAGGTATGAGAAGCAGTGAAAAACAGTGCATGTGCTTCAGCTGGTGCTTGCTTGGCTGGCTAGCACATGTTAAGCTCGTGTCACTGCTTTCGTAGTACAAGGGCCCTAGGGAGAAAGGTTAAAGTGAGTGTGCGTTTGCCTGTGCATGTTGCAGCCACATCTCCTTGCAGTATCACAGTGGTGTGCAAAGGAAACATATCTGATGCCATTTCTGAAATTCTGACTCCTTGGAACTGCGTAATTTCTGCATGAGATTTCCCTGCTGCACAGCATTTTATCACTAGCCCTTTGGCTACTCTCACTTGCCCAAAGGACTGCTGGTGGTCAGCAGCAATAGCACAGACCGTGAATGGCCTCGCTTTGCTCTTCCATAGCAGGGAGACTGTTGAGAAGAGCCAGTTCAGATGGGACTGGTTTTACTTTAGCTACCTAGAAGTCATGTATCTGGTCTTAGTTGTCTCGGCTCCCTTCATAACCAGTGGAGAGAGACACCGCCGGGGGATCATTCATTTTATCTCAGGGAAGTTTATCTGAGATAGAGGAGATGAATCGTCCTCTGGAAGCGCCTTACCTCTCTTCATTGCCTAGAGAGGTGCCTTGTTTGGGTTAAAGCTGGGTAGCATAGCAGGGTAGCATAACAGTCTGGGATGTCTTACAAAGAAAGGGCAAGCACCTTTGTAACGCGTTTATTACGGGAACACCCACTGTTCTCACAGTAAGGTGTGCTGGTGTGACATTAGCATAAAATACTCTACCAATTCACTTTTTCTAAACCCTGGAGGAAGATCATGCCTCTCATAATAACCTTCTTCTGCGGTATGGGATGAACAAAGGTTGCTGTTTTGCCTGCATTTTTTGACCTTTGACCACTACAATTAAATTGAGAGAAATACTCCTTGCCAATTAACATTCAAAAGCTGAACAGAGACAGTCTGTATCAGTCTGCCTTTTTTTTTTCTTTGAAACTGTTTGTGCTGCAAATCTAAGTACAAATTACTAGCTTTTATTACCACTTCTCTCAAGCTCAAATCCTCTCGCTAAATGCTATAAAATGTTATTTAACACTCTCTCTGAAGTATATTTATATCTCTAGAATCTCAATGGCTGGGGTTGGTCATCTATAGCAGCCACTTAATGTTCTTGCTTCCAAGTGGTGTCTTTGTATCAAGGAGTGTGTTAGGATAAATTCCTCCTTTTCTCCTGCCATGTTTTACCATCATTCAACAGTCCTGTGTCAAGGCAAAAGTGCCTATTGTTTTTGAATCATGCATACCCGTGCAAATTTTTCATCAGATATGAAAAATTCTCCTGGTATGGTATATTGGCAAAAGTTCTTCTTTTAGCTGAGATATTGCTTAGTCAATTTAAAGGTGACCTGTGCCTACTAATCCGGTTCATTCCTTTAAAGCAGTGATATCGTTAAAGGCAATTTGATCTATAGCTATTAAAGGATGAGGTTTTTTATGTTAACGACAGGGTCTTAAGGAACAAAGCATCAAAAAAATTTCGTGGGCTGTAAAATGCTACCTTGTGGGCTGGAGTACAAAAGATTGTTCTTAGGAACGCTCAACCTCAGACACTGAACCAAGCATCAAGGGTTATGGATTTTATTTTATTGTGATTTTTTAAATAAAATCTTAAGTGTTTTTGGACAAGGGTCTGGAATTCTGCCACCCCCCTACCCCTTGTATTTCTAACCAATTTACGGCATAAGCTCTTCTGGGTGTAGAGTATCTTTCAAAACAAAATATATACAGTGTTAGGACAATAAAGATTCCAGTCTTACTTGAGACCTATTGGAATTACTGCATTATTAGTAATAATGCTCTGAAAAGGCACTTTTAAAGCCTAACACCATTGCAGACGTCACATTAGCGATATGAGCTATGCATTTTCAGCTTACGCTGAAGAGATTCTGGTACATGTTCTTAAGGCAACCAGGATTCTTACGAGCATAGGCATTTATACTGTGTAATTTAAACCAAACTAATTTATGGTGATGGAGGGAAATTCCTGCCCTGGGGAAAGGTTACTGTCAGAATACCCACCTGGGGGGGCCACTGGCTTAACCGATTGCAACGGTTACAGTACTCCTCACTATGGCCCCTTGCAAAGGGACCTGTTTCTAAGCAAACCTTGTTCAAAGGGTCTCTGGTGGCAGAATTTAGTCTCTGAAGACATAAGCAAAATGAGCTGCTAGTAGCTCACAGTGAATAATGCATGGGGCAAAGTTAGCCCCCACTGCTGAGCACGGGATGTCAGCACGTGGCTGCTGCTTTCTGCTGGGCAAAGCCGCTGCATACCTCTCTGCGAGCATCGCTTTCTGTTATGTTATGCCTGGAAAACATTTTGCAGCGGCCATTCAGAACTGAGTCCCCTGGATACTCTCATGTGTTTGTGACTCGTCACAAGTTGAGAGGAAAATTTCTCTTTCCTTCTTGGCTGGGCACAAAGAAAAACTTGAAGAACAAGAATTGTGCAGCCTGTGATATGTCAATGTGAACACCTGCAAAAGCAAGTGTAAAATGTGCTTTCTGCCAATAGCTATGCAAATAAAACACGATTGTTCCAGCATTCAGCTGAAGCAAATGTAAAGGGAACATAGATGTTCTGGCTCTTTTTCCCTGTGCAAAGTAAAATATTCTTACTGCTTCTTATTTTACCTCTGTGAGCGTGCCCACTGATAACTTCAACATGTATACTTTGACAGGTTTATCATTTCACTAAAACATTGGAAAAGGGTATAATTTATGTTCTTCTACCATGTGAGGAATCCAACTAATAAATTAGCTACTTCTTAATATTTTTAAATTATAGAAATTGTTCATCTCTTCCTTCCTGTGCCTAATTATTAAGTGTAACAATTTGGACTACTTTTTTTTTCTTATGTGTAACACTGAACAAAACTGTTTTGCTGAAAGTCATTTGGTTTTAAGCAGCTTGAAATTTTTAAAATATTGTATCTCTGTAAGTAAGCCTATTTCTTTTACTGTGGCTATTTTTATGTTTAACAGTCCCTGGAATTTAATAGTTAATGCAAATCAGTATTTTCTAAATAATTACCGTTTGCATTAGAGTGCTTATAATTGCTACCACAAGGTCATAAGGATATGAACCAGCCATTTTATGAAAAAATATTATTTTAAAGGACAGCATAGGCACACAGTCACTGCTGTTGAGTTGACTGAGTGATAACTGTATGTTATTTCCTGAGTAATCTTACATATTTACAGTAGAATAAAATAATAGCTGGTAAGAGTTTTTCAAGTTTTTTTTTTTTAATGGTTAGATAACTCAATGGAAGAAAAACCTTTCACGGGCCATTAAAAACAAAAATACCAGCAGTGATTTGGGAAGATGCTGAATTACAAATTGCTGGAGAGCATTTTAGGGAAGAATCATGTTATGTTTGCCCTGTTCTTATGCTCTTCCCTACAGAGGGAAGCAATCATCGTTGGCCAACACGGGCTGGAGACAGTGCTCTGGACTTGACGGGACCTGGCATGTCCATTCTTGTAATCTGCTGAATCAAGTTGTCCTGTGGAATAACAGTAGAGCAGTGTAACACTCGATTTGCTAAGTGAATAAGGACATATGCAGGATATAAGAATGGCCATAGTAGGTCAGGTCAAAGGTCCATTTATCCCTGAATCCAATCTCCAGGACTAGCTTATGGATGAGGAAAAACAGGGATATATGTACATATGATACCTCCCCTTAACAGTCTCTCATATTCCAACTCTTTTCATTTCAGGAAGTTTCTTTATTCTTCTGTGTTTTGTCTGTTTAATAAAACTCCTTCTTGTTTCCACAGTATTCTTTGACAATTATTTCTATCTGCTGCAGAAAAAACAATTTTCCTTTGTTTGTTTCGAACCTGGCTCCTACCAGCTTCATCTGGTGGCCCCTGGTCCTTGCATGAGAACGGACAGTGAGCATCTGATCTCTGTTTGCTCTCTCCATGTCAGTCATGCTTCTGCAGACCTCTGCTATAAACTAAGATGTCTCTTTTCCAGACTGACGAAGCCTACACTAAATAGTAGTTCCTGATTCCTCATTGAAAAGCTGTCCCATGTCTCTTAACACTTGTGGCCTTCAGAACATTTTCCAGCTCATCTGTATCTTCTTTGAGATGAGAGGATCAGAACAGCCCACAGTATTCAAAGTGTGGACAAGCCATGGATATATAAGGTGGTCGAACTTCTGTTTCGCTCTTTATTCTTTTCCTAGTTATTCCTAGTATTTGATTCACTTTTTGTGCTGTACCTATATTTTTATGGAACTGTCTGGCACAACTTTGAGACCTCACTCCTGAAGGCATCTTAGAGTCCATTGTTGCATATGTGAAGTTATGATATATTTTTTCCATAGATTCATAGCTTTGCATTTATCTTTATTGAATTTTACCTACCACTTTATTGCATAGTTAGTCTCGGAAGTTCCTTCTGTGACCAGCCTAATTTTTACTGCTTTGCATAACCTCATATTAGCTGTAAACTCTCTCACTGCACTGCTCACGCCCTTTTTCATATCATTTATAAATACACTTAACACCACAGTAAACAGTAATAAGAATGACTGCAGTTGCTCTGGACAAGAAAAGTAGATCCTGAACAGCAAAAATGGTTTAACTTCTTCATGGTTTGTCTCCCTGCACTCAGTCTCTTCTTTCCCACTGAAATCTAAACAAATTCCACCTGCTTTCTGAATAGTAGTGAAAAATAAGAAGTAGAATAATAGGAGGTAAGAAGAGAGTGGATTTTCTGCTTCCTGTAGGTTGAGAGCAGCCTAAACCAGAGAACTTGCTGTCTTCAGTTAAGATTAGTAAGATGCTTGGATACAATCATGGTGGAAGAAAAAAGATATCCACTTATAAGATGAAAATCTATTAATATAGAAATCAAAATGATATACCTTTAAAAGCTTTTAGGATAAAGGATGAATCTTTCCTCTGGCTCTGGTCCATCTTTCTGACCTCCAAGGAGAATCAATATACTGTATTGTATTTTGGGTCAGCAGAAACTTTGCAGTTTTACACAACATGGTGTACTTCAGACAAAGCTTTCCATGTTATGCTTTGTGAGTGGCCAATGACAGAGCTAGGGAATGGCGTGAGCTTTCCAGAAAGGCCTTACTTTGGGGTCATGGGTTCAGAGGCATGACTTAACTAACTCTATAGATGGAGTTAAACTTAATGCTGAAACGAGAGTGGGAAAGACAAAGGGGAATGAGGAGGGCAGGGCTTTGCTGGGTAGCTACACTGGCACAACTGATGGGCAGCCTGCCTGGGCTACTGCGAACTGAGAGTGGGAGTCAATTGCTAATTTGTCTCCTGAGAAACAACTGATCTCTGATACTACAGTACAGAAAAAAGTAAGTTAAACTTATGTCTATGTATCTATCTAAAATGGGTGGGGGGAGGGGGAAGAATTATTACATTCCCAGCCCCTAGAATGGTATTTTGGCTGGATCTACTGAAACCATAAGCAGAATTAGATGCCTGAAGGACTCTAGCCTATCCCTTTATGACTGATCCCTCAGGCAGAGGAATGGGGTAGGTGACCTTTCAAGGCCTTTCCAACCCCCTGTGGGTCTCTGCCTCAGGGCACATGGGGAATCAACCTTAGTCACAGAAAACTTGTTAATTAAATACTTTACCATAGAGTTGTTTGCCTGGATTGTAATGTGCAATAAAGCACATCAATCTCACTGTATTTGAAAATTCAATTTATAATTCAGTATAATGAATGGCTACCTAAATAAGAACACTTATAGTTCATGCTCATACAGGAACTAACCTAAATAATCCAGAACACTTTCACAGGTTTTATTGTCTATTTTAAAAGAATATCTGAATTAGAATAATTTGTTTTGTCATGTACACATTATGTCTCAGACAATCTCTGTCTACCATAGTTTTTAGGAAAATAGCTATATCATTTTTACATATATGTATATTAAAGCCTATTGCTGGCCTATCATTCTGCAAACTGAGGGATCTCATTTTTTTTTCTTTTTTGCTTTGGTCTCTATCCTTCGACTTATCTGACTTTTAAAGATGACAAAAAGAAGTCATTTTACAGCCAAGAAAATAGGTAGATATGTTGGTAGCAAAATCATGTAGGTCTTTATATGTATTTTATGCAAGATGTTGTATTATGTGTTTTTTGTTTGTTTTTATTTCTTTTCTACTGGTATCACTCATCTGCTTTTGTGTGTGAGGAGAAGGAGAGAGTGTGCGTGTACATTTGCCATTGAGACATGAACGTACCCTCGCAGATGGGTATAAACTCTTGGTTCTTGCAACTGTGACTGAGAAAGGAAGGCAAAGGACTCACCTCTTCAGATGTAAATCTCAGGGGTGTTGATTCTCTCTGTCCCAGTCTCATTAGACTCTTTTTGTAATCACAGTCACTTAATGATTCAATCCATCTGATCTGTTGTAATGTCCATTTTAGAAGGGGTTCAACTGGGTCCCTTGACCGGCCATAAAGGGGGAGGAGAGTGAGCACCCCACAGCAGACATCTGCATTCCACATGTCCACATCCGATCAGAAAAATCCCTCCCAGCGCCCTTTTTGTTTTCTTTCTGAGACTTAATATCATGAAACAGATAATTTGTTTCCTGAGTTATCACTATCAGTCAGGCATGCTGCTCTCCTTCTTGGAGGCTGTAAATGCAAAAGAAATGCCCTCTTTCCATGGAGCTGTGAGCTCTCTCTGCAAAGTAAAAAGAAAAGCACTTTAGAGACACAAAACCTCATTTGTTTCATTTTACAGAATAAAACAATGGTTATGAAGTTTGTAAAAGAGAATATGGAAATCATTTGAGAATAATGTACAAAATGCTTTCTAAAATTTTGGTACATACACATAAAATGGGTAATTGTAAAAGTTATTGTAATAGGATAATGGTTAAAAACAATTGTTCATACTGGAATCTGAGACTACTCGCATTTCTACCTCAGTGCCTGTTTTAGGAGCCCTGTTGCATTTGTGATGATTAAAAAATGCTTTCCCCAGGGATTATGAAATTTAAAGTTACATTCTAGCATGCTCACAGCTCACAATCTCTCCTCCTTTCTCTTAAAGAAACCTACGGGAGATACAGCCCATATGGTGCGCTCAGTTGGTGCAGTCTACTATGGGAAATGTATGCTAAGCTTCCTGTTCAGATTGCATATTAAGGAGTTTAGCTACCAAAGCTGCAACTGACATTCCTAGTAATAAAACCAGGTAAGATTAATGACAGAAGATTGGGAAAATTTTCTGTGAAACTGAACTACTTTGGTGCTACTAATCATTGTAATTCATTACAGGATAGTCCTACCAGCACAACAAACACTGCTACCAAGCTTGCTAATTCCCCCAGCTTGTTTACCGACTTGCTTAAGAAGATTGCATGCTTTATCATTTTCTAGGGTTTGTTTTGATTTCCACATGTCGTTCTCTAGAGCAGGTGGATATATTACCTCTTTGCAGCTCTCAACAAGGCAAACCCTGCTAAAGTGATGGAGTTAAAAATTGTAGAAATATATAAAGAACTCCTCTCTCTCATGAACAAAGGAGCAACACTGTAAGGCTGGAAATACCCTTTTTGCAATTGAACTGAAGCAATTATGCTCTGCTTAATTTGCAAAGTCACAGGTTTTTCTTTTAAATGTCCCATTTTTTTTTTTTTTACAAACATACCTTTAGCAAATGAGTTTGTAGTAAGTCCACATATACTGGAAAATTCACAACTGAAAGATAAATGATTGCCTTGTGGTAAGCAAGTATTATATTCATAATATAATTTCTATTTTGTTTTTCCTCTTCCTTCAAGTCTTTTTTAAACTGTGGATGATTCCTGAAATTATGGGAGGATTTTGGAAATAAATTATATGAAAAATAAAGTTATGTCTAATCCCTCTAGCTTCCATACATATTAGGCTTTTCAGCTAACCACTACACTTTCTGTTTATTATCACATCCCTTGCAATTCTCCTTTAATGTCTCCATATCCTATTGCTATTCATATTTTCTGGTAACAGAAAAAGCATACCAGTAGGAAATGATCATAAAGTTCTAAGATAATAGTTGTATTCTTACATTACTATAGCATCCAGAGATCCTAATCAGAATTTTGCATTCATATTTTTAGATTGTGTTGACTTCTCAGAATTCAAGGATTTGATTTTGTGCTAACCAAAATTAAACAAAATGAGGTTATTTGAAAAGTTGAAAGAAACATTCTTTTGAATGAGGTCTATTTGATCTGAAATTTCATTTAGGAGTCAATCGATGAGGATAAAAAATTTTTAAGGAATGAAATTTTGAGTCATGTACATTTTGAACAAAATACCTGTTTACGAGCATACAAAAATGAAATATTTGACTTTAAATTATTTTCCATGAATAATATGAGCATTTGCATCATTGAATCTCCTTTTTTTTCCTCACCAGCTTTTTTTTTTTTTTTTTTTTTTTTTTTTTTTTTTTTTCCAGGCAATATTTCTAGTCCTGCTAGAGAGCAAAATCCTGTTGTAGGTGATTCTGTAAAATCAGTGCAGGAAGTGATTTCCAAGCCTAAAAGTGAAATTATCTTCCATATTTTCTGTAGTGAAGCTGACAAGTTTGGCAGCTGTTGCTCTGTGCTTCTGCCTTCGAACTACAGCTGGGTCCTCTTCAGTTTTACTGATAAAAGCCTTTCCGAACTGGTTCATTATAATGTTCTTAGTGAAAAAAAGACCAAAAAGTCTTTCAGCAAAGCAAAAAAGTCTTTCCGTGACTCTTTTAGGGCTATTTTTACTCTGGATCAGCAAATGAACCTGTTTACAAAACAGCCCAAGGAACAGTCACTCTGCTATAACAGCAAACTGTGGTTTCATGGTTGTTTGCGATGGCACAAAGAGGGACAGGGGAGTCATAGACTTCTTAAACTGTTTTCTTCTAAAGGAAAATACGATGTGACTACCTTAAGTAAACAGTCACTAGATAATAACTGTCACTGAATAGATGACAGAGAGAAAAAAGGAATTCTTCACTTTGCTTTAAACCTAGAGATCTAAGTTGAAGTAACATAAGGAAATCCTGTGAGCATATGAGTGACTTTAGCATATAGCTAACATCAAGTGTGTGGGTAATCCTATTGCTAAGTCACGTGTTAAATCAGACAAGACTTTGGCAGTCTCCTCTTCTTCCTCCAGGGCATTTAGCATAGTTTCTCAGAATTTTGATAATAAAAGGTGGTGTCATACATGATACTCTTGGGATCTGTAAAATCATGTAATTTAATTTTATACTTGGCGTATTGGTGCTCAGAACTTATGAAAATTAGTAATTATTTGAAATTTCCTTAATTTCTTTTGGTTGTTTTGGTGGTTTCTTTGAAAACATTTGATCATCTTAATGTATTTGTTAGTGAAGGAGCATTACAAACCTTCAATGTCCGTTCATGCTACCTATTTTCTAGCAATCATAGCAAAGGAATTGAGGCCTGAATGAGCCAAATACTCTGAAGCAGTTCTTTTAGCCTTCAGATCACCTCTTCATTTCTATGTTGGACAAGCCTAGGGAACAGCAGCTCCCAGGTCTGCAAAAGTCTTGCTCAAAATGGACCTGCTTTGAGCAGGAAGTTGGAGTACATGGCTTCTGGAGGTCGCTTCCAACATAAGTGATTCTGTGATTCTTTATTTGTTTTCATGAAGCACTCTAGTTTCCCCAGTCCTACTCAATTTCTTTTTTCTTTAGAAAATGTATCTGGAAAAATGGGAAGGTTTTGAGAAACAAAAGACAGATGGTAAGAATGTGGAAAAGGGTGCAGCAGTAACTCTAAATACCCATGAGTATATTCATACCACCCAAACGTGAGTGATTAACATTACTGGCTCGTATACCTATGATCCTTTGATTTTCAGTGAGGAGGTTGACTCAAAGAACCTAAACTAAGCTCTTGCTCTGAATTGCCTTCTGGAGGAGTCTGTATCTCTCCACTGGCTTTAAAGCAAGCCAATGGGACTAGAAGGATGAGGTAAGCAATATGAAGGTTATCCTCACTGGATGCTATTTTCCTTTATGGTTTGCCTCTGTTTGTAAACTCTTTAAGAGAGGGACTTTGTGTGTACTTGTATGGTAGCTGGCAGGATAACTTAAAGGATTCCCAGAACGACCTCTTAGCTGCTATCATAATACAAAGTAATAAATAGAGAGAGAATTTAACATGTGAGACAAGTCATTCAGACTAAGAAGAGGTATAAATAACATTTTATTTAAAAAAGATACAATGGAATCAACACATTAATTGCGAATGGCCCAAACTAAGCTCTTATTATAATTCTGAAGGGAAACCACAAGAAAATTCCAAAGGGTCATGACCAAGCAGCTGCTGGAAAGGAAAAAGAAATGAAATGTTGGAGCAGCAGTTAGGGTAACCAGAGTGTCTCTCCTTTCTTCATTTTCTGATCATGTCAATAAATTTGAAGTCCAACATTTAATTCTGAGATGCTGAAAGAGTGGGGGAGGTCAGAGAAAATCTGACGAAATCTCATGAACATATCTAAGCTACAATCTTGCCCTTAAATTGGATTCTAACACAGCATGCTGTTCAAATGACTCCTCCATAAAAAGATAGGCAAAAACTACAGTAAGTGGAGACCTGTGCTGGCCTGTGCTTCCTCTAGGTAATATATACCCTAGAGAAAGGAAATAACTCATAGCATAATCAAGTAAGGCCTAGAATTTCTAGGACATTTCATGGTGTCATTTCAGATAATGTAAGGTCAGTAGATAAATCTCAAAAAAGTAAAATGTCATAAGAAATATCAACCTTATCTTCTGTGAAAAGGGAGCCTGACATAATCCAAAACAAAGATATATAAAATCATGTCCTTGCTAATATTGTTACTGGGTTTTAAGAACAAAATATTCTGTAGCAGTTTAACTTGGATGACAATTTACTTAGTTATGTGCAAGCTGGTAGCAACTGAGAAGCTTTCTGTTTCCTCTCTGTCCTGTGGGTTCAGCAGATGCAGCTCAGGTAGCTATGTCACTGTCTGTTGTTTTGGACCTGGATTATTTTTAAAAGCATTTTCCAAATTGTTTTCTTTACTGACAAATAAGGTTTTTATCACAATTCCTATTTCTGTTCATATCCTGGATAAGCTATTGGACAATGATGCTGAGGTAGCTCTCTCTCCCGCTTACAGCTGAGTGATTGATTTTATCCCAAATCTGGCAAGGTGTTGTATTTTTTTAGCATGCAGTCATTCCTCACTATGTTTTTTGCAAAAATGTAGTATGACCAGAAGTATCTATACAAGAAGCAGGAAATTAGAAAGGTAAGAGTAACTCCTAACATAAGATAAAATGACCAATGGAACTTGTTACAAGGACAGTCACAAATCTTTACAAAGCAAGGCTAAGACTGGAGATGGGATTGCTTTGCTGAAAAATGTCTGTTCCTCAAGAATTCTTTTTCATCTCGTTCCATGATATTTTTGAGGATAAAATATTTTTTGTCGATTTTTATTTTCTGTATGTGTTTTTGTTAGACAGGCATTAACTGAGAAGCCTAGACCTGTACTTGTATTGTAAGAACTGAGGTGCAGATTCAAGCTTTCTGAAAGCCATGGCTTACAAATGAACTATGCAAGTTACTTGCCTACACAGCAGCATGTGTGTTAATGTATATATCTAGGTTCGTGCTAAAAAATAAAACCTCAAAGTTTTATCGCCATTTAAATAGCTGTAGTGTTCATTAATTTCAAGACCTAGTTTCTATGCTTTTTTGGGGAGGTGTCAAAATTGAGACAAATCCCATTGAATTCAAGATGTAGTCTTCAGATGTGGTTTATAGTCCTCATATTAGATATGGAGAACACTAAGGTGAGACTGCTCCAGTACACTGGCACTCACAGGCTGTATGAATCAGTTCCTAAAATATTGGTATGGCATGTGATATAGATGATATCACATAGGATTCTGTATCACGTGCTTAAAATGTGTTTTAGATTGACATGATAAGGCATGATTTTCAGTTAGTAACAGTTGCATAGATTGGTTGCCCTGTAGTCCACTACAAAATGTGCATGTTCGTATACAACAAATCATGATGATTCCTTTATGAATGTAACAGGCCTCCTACTAAGACAAAGCTGCTTTTGCAGGTTTGTACAAAGAGCACAGGCTTTTACAAGTGCATCTGAAAGTTTGGCTAGAGCTGTAATAAGAATCAAAACACTTTGAAGTTCATCAATTGCTATTTAGAATAACAGGAATAAGAACTATTTTTCATTTTAATTAGCATTGGCTGGTGGATGAAACACTAAGAGATAAACTGTTTGTAGAAGCTTGAGAGTACACAGAGTCTGAGTCTGTATTGTTACATGAATGCATGAATGGATAACAATGAAAATCATATAATGAAAAGTTTTGCCTCTCATTTAATTCTAATATGTCATAATGCAAGCTTATGTGGTACGGGAAGCTTTTTCACATATAATTATACTGTTGAAAGCCAAAAAAAAAATCTGTAGATTCTGAAGGCCACAGAAGGACAGATAAATGAATGGCAAATTCCACTGAGTGTTTTATCAGCTTCCTGCCATTCTCTGAACAGCGCCAGATAAAAACTCCAGTGGTTAAAGGTCTTGTGAAAGGCTGTGCATATGCTTGTAAACCATGTATTAATTATAGAAAGTATATTATTTTCTCCTCAAACTTCCTTTAGTTTTCTCCAAATGCACAGACACCTCTGGCACTTTGCTATCTGGTCAAGATGGCTACATTTAACATTAAAATTACTGAACTGTCTTTATTTAATTAAGTGGCTAATGAAGTTTATTATTTGCAAATAATCTTTGTATGTGTCTCTCCTGCTGTTTTGCCTATCTCTTTCTATTTGTTATTGGCAGAGCAGGTGGTGAGGTGTGTGGTTAACTTTGTTCAGCACATATCACTGGAAGATCCTGATTTGAATAGCTTGGACCTCATTGCAGGCACTTGGGCTGAATATTTTCATGATGGCTACTCATCTCACTGATTTTTTTCTTTTTCTTCCTAGAAAACCTCTGCTAAAGTAAATCTATTTCAGACTATGAGATTGTGGAAACATGCTGTTCATGCATTTGTCATTAACCATGAATAGAGAGAAGCTACTTACATTCCTATTCATGCTACTACTGCAAAAAAAGAATTGCTTTTATTTTTTCTTTTCCCTTTAGCACTCCTTTGAAGAGAGAACATATGTGCACAGTAGTTCACGAGCCTGATAAAATCATAAAGAAAGTACCAAGAAGAAACAAAGTTTCTCCACATAAGTATCACCAAAAGAAAAAGAAATTTTCTTGACATTCTCTAAATATTTCTGGGAATAGGAATGTAGTATGGATTTAAATTACTGTAACTGTAAATCTTAAACTGATATTGCCTCCTAAAGCATCGAAGAATCTGCCAGTGATCCAAAAGATGATCTAATGAGCCTGTTAAATGTTAGAAATGCATTTTTTTTCCCCATAATGACAAAAACCTGACTAGAAAAAAATAAAGGGCCAACCAGTCATCCCTCATTCCAGGAAGCTACCATAAAGTGTTCAGAAAGAATGAGAGAAGACAGAGTAAGCTTGCCTCAAGAACAGACAGACTCTAACTGGATCCTTTCAGTTCTGGGATCTGTAATAAGGCTTTTTCTAATAGTTAAATTCTGTTCTTCTCAATTTTCTGTGCCATTCTGCTCAAATCTCCCATTTCCATCCATACATCTAATACCACTTGTTCCACATTCTAGCTCATGCCCTATTTGTTTTCTTTCCCTCTCGTAAATTCTGCCTCAGTTGTACATGCATTTCTTTTTTATTTTTGCTTACAGTTTTGAGCCATTCCTCTTCTATATTGACATGTGAGACACATCTTGTTACTTTTGCCTTAATATAAAGATAAAACTTACACTTCTCCTTTGTATCAGCTGCTGCCCTGATTAAGCCACATAATGTAATCTTTGCTCCATCATCACAGAGCACTGCTTGCCTTATTTCCATGGCACTTGTAGCTGTTCTGTTCACTCCCCACCACATTCAGGATTTTCCTGTCTCTGGTACTGCACTTTGGGATTATGAAGAGGATGAAAAAAGCTCACAGCATGCAAGATCCATGTAGGGAGCTCAAAGAGTGGACAGTCACACCTGCAGTACAATTACTCTAGGAAGCCTTCAAGGATCTGAGTGACCTAACATGTGCTGCTTTTCTTGAGAGAAGGCCATTAGCTTTTCTCTGAAGTAGCACATCATGACTCATAATGGATTTTCTTAAGCTTTCCCTTTTTTGTCTCACTTATTTTGCTATCAGCTTACCTACGAAATATAAGAGAGCAAGGTCTTCAGCTGGCTTGCTTCATGTAGGATAATTAAATTTTCTTCTTTAGCCTGTGGTCAGGCATATAGCAGGTCATATAAGCAGAACAGTGAATCATAATATGGGAAGTCAGCTGACTACTCCAGCTGAGTGTGCTGGGCTTTTTGCCTGCATGTAGGCACTTAGCTGAATCAGGACCTGAGATAAGAGCCTCAGATCTCAGCAGGAGGAACAACTCTGTCTTTGTGCTTGGCTTTTAGGTGCTTTTTTCAGTAAAAGTTAATTTGATTGTAAGTTAATAGTCACACTTTTAAAATCAGATATTAAGGCTTGGATAGCACTACTAATGTGTTTTGCAAACTCTATTTGCACCTTGGAAATCTTGGTGGGAGTTCTGTCTTCACTGTGAACAATAAAATGTTCACTCACAAATTTTTATGCTTTGTCAGAGGTACTTAAAACCAAAGCAATGCTCCAGAAAAATACACAGAGCCTGTTTATTCCTCTAACTTCGTGCTATTTTTCAGTTTCACCTGCTTCTCCCTAGAGAGTTGTGAATAGAAAAGAGGATGTGTATAATATTTTTCTTGTCCTTGATTGACCCTCAAGATCCTCTTTTTTGATTAACAGCAGCAGGTAGATGAGCTCTTGGCTAAGTTTTGTTATGGCTGAATGTAAATTGAAGATGTGTTGTCATCTATATCAGACGCTTTGGGTGTTTATGGGTGGCTTAGAGGAAATTTCTAGTATCACAGTGATACTGTGCAGTTTGTTTCAATTAAGTTTAGATTTGTTCCAGAAACACTTGATTTAACTTGGATAAAAAACTTGCATAAATGTCTGTTGAGATTTTAGATGGTGCAAAAGCCATTTTAATTCCTCATGAAGTACCTAAGATATTTCGTTTAGAGGATCTAATGCATCTATATGATTTAGAGCATGCAGAGTGGTATGGAGAAAAGGGAAGAAATGGGAATCCTCCATTCACCTCCATGTGCTCAGGTACCCATGCTGATGTGGTCACAGGGAAGAGCTATGTGGAAAATGTCTCCTGTGCTCAAGAACATAAGTCTTCCTGCTTTGCTATCCATTGGAGATACTAAGGACTGACATGCAATGGACTGTATGTCTGTGTGGGTGTAGCTGCAGGCACCCTCTCAGTGCAAGCTGGGCACACTGGTGACTTCTAACTTTACAGTGTCATTTACTTGCTCCTGTAACTAGCAATAAGGAAATGGAACCTAGATTTTGAGAAGCTCTTTGGCTTGCCTGAACATTCGTTGTTAGCTATATTTAAATCATAAAGAATCAGTTCGTATTAAAGCAATGAGCCAGAGGAGTATCTGCTTGGAAGCTGCTGATCTGCCCTGCTCCCTGGGTTCTCCTGCTTGCAGCAGTTCTGATAAACAGTCTAGCAAAACTGTGCCATCAGTGCTAGAAGCAGAGCTGAGGAAGCAGGGGAGATTGCTGGTTCGCACCAGAGTGCCCCTGTTGGCTGTATTGATTGTTTGCTCAAGATCATAAGATGTTTTCATCTCACCTCTGAATTAACACCAGGGACTACATGAGCAGCAAATGCTTCCCCACAAATTAGGCAACTCTTTCTGCATTCATACACAGAGGCACTGCTGTTAACAGGAATGAGGTTGGAGATGCTGCTTCTCTGGCAGGATGTGACCTGTTGCATCTGCCTCAGTGACTGACTCATCCTCCAGTGTAGCTTACAAATACCCTTGGCTGCCAAGGTTAGGTCACTCAAAGAACATTGCAAAAAACTGGAAATAGTGCCTCTGCTTAATCCTTATGAATTAATTCCCATTATTTTTTAAATACCAGCAAACATTAATTTTCAGCTATTAATTCCAAGAACAGGCCAATGCCATCATTTTCATTTCAGAGGCCAGGTAGGAGCATGAGGATAACTTCACATTAATGTCTGACTGGCCCCCCTCTCCTGATCACAGACTGTTATGGGGAGGCTGCTTTGCTGCTGGGCCAGCCTAAGCTCTCCAGCCTTTTTCCTTATGCGATAGGGATGGAGTTATCTGGTGCCAGGGTGAAGTTTCAGATCATTCACTCTCTCCTCCTTTTCCAGTGAGCTATCAACAGATAAAAAGATATTCTTTGAGATGGCTTAATAAGGATTCTCTGGTGTGTGTTGTGGAAGGAAGAAGCTGATGCCACGTGTTGCTGAAGATGGCTGCGTGGCTGCCTTTCACAGCGTGGCTCGTGCCACAGCCGCTGTGGGCAGCTGGGATTCGGCCAAACCTTGAATCCGCTCACTAACAAGAAGTCCAAGACCAAAACTCATGGATTTGAAATGTGGTTTTGAGCTGGCTCTTGTAAAATGTAAATTCTTCCACTGAGTGTTTTATACCAAGTTAGAAGTATGTGTATACATGCTGGTCTGATTCTTTGGGTGTCCTAAAAACAAGGCATGGACTTGCCTTTAGAAAGAATTTTCATTTTTTTGCATAGCACAGGTTTCCATGAAATTAAAAAAGTAAATTTTGAAATAAAATTTAAATCTTCTTCCCATAGATTTATTAGGGATGCTGGATAAAATCACATGTTCTTGCATATAATGTTTCACTGCATTAACAATGGCCAAAAGATGATCATGAAACTTCCCATGTATATGGATACTTGAATACAGACTGACTCCAGTTGCTGATGTCTAACCAAGTAATAGCTGCAAAATCAAACTTCTGAGTATTCTAGCACTTCTGTTTAGTTACTACTATAACTTAGATTATGTAATGGTTCCTGCTGTCATCCTTATTTTCAGGTAAACAGGATTTCATTTTACTGGTAGAAATTTTTCTGCATTGGTCTCAGCTCAGAGATGAATTATTTTTTCTAGCTTGAACAGAAACTGTTCTGCAATAGAATGAAAACATGTCTTTAATTAAAAGTAATATACTCACAACATTCCCAGGCATCCTTCAGCTGAAATGACAGAAAGTTAAAAGCTGAAATTTGTCATGGAAAACTCCAATCTGTATTAATTTTTCAAACATTGTCACAAAGATTTAAAACTTGTTTTCAGCAAAAAAGATCAACTCAATTAAATAAAACAAATTATTAGCCACATAAACTCAGCTAGGAACATTTTCTTGAAGCAGGAATGTTAATGAAATCCTTCAAATAGCTTTTGATACTAAGCTGGCTTTCATACCCATGCACCTCACAGGGTAGCTGCATTAACACAAATCTGAATGCTGCCATCATATTTGGCTTTGCAGAGAGACCATTTAATCACCATCTGAGGATATTTATGTCAACTAAAGCTTTGTTCTTACAAAGACAATTCTGTTTTAAGCTGGGCTTCACGTGATTAGACATAAAATTATCCAAAAGATTTAAGCGGCAATGACTTTCATAGCATAGACAGAGTGATTTCTTAATTTGTAGCTTATTTGTAATTTAGTTAAACACTGTTTACATGTATTCACATTAATCAGTTCCAGCTCAGATCTTCTTAGTTTATTAAAGGAGCTGCTAAATGCGACACAGCTTGTACCAAGTGCCACACAGCATTGCCTGTTTGGGCACAGGCAGCTTGTGAAAGGCAAGTAGCAGAGAAGACAAACCCAAGCCTTGATGGTGATAGTGATCGTTCAAAGGAAAATACGGGGGCTCTGCATGCAAGCAGAATATATGATTATCCACTGTCCCTCTCTCCTAGTGTTTTTGGTGGACAGCACCTTGATCCTGCCTGTCACTCATTTTTTTCTGTAACCTGCTCAGATCTTTCTCTAAGTCCTCACTATCGAGTTATGTTTGCATCCTATAGCTTCACTCTGTACAAAGCCTTTGAGGGATAAAACCTTTCATGTCCATCCACACATCTCTAATGCTGGTGCAGGTTCTTTTCACATCTTTATCCCTGGAATCTCCTTCTTTAATGGCTCACAGTGTTGCTGCAAAGATAATTTCTCTACTCTATTAATTTGTAATCAACTATCCCTTTGGGTTCCTCAGCTGCATTTCCCTTCCTCTTTTCAGTCCAGCCTAAGTCACTTGTCTTTATTTTCGAGGCCTTTTCTCATCCCTCTTATGTTTTCTTATTTATTGCTGAAATGTCAGCCTAAATCTTTCATTGGTTGTGATGCCCTGATGAACTGAAGATATCCATCAACAAGATAAGATTTTGGTGTTTTGAATCATCCTTTGACTTCCAAATATGTATATTACATGCTATTGGGAAATGAGCAGATTTATGGGTGTTTCTCTCTCTCTCTCTCTCTCTCTCTCTCTCTCTCTCTCTTTCTTAAGTCAGCAATTATCTCCAAGTTGCTGATTCCCTTCCAAACAAAAAGTAGCAGAAAATGACAAAAAGTAGCAGAAAACGCACTTCTACTAAAACTATTTTGGGAACACCCTCTTTCACATTTTTTGGAAAACATGAGTAGAAAAGTTCCCCTTTAATCAGAATATAAATCTCAGCATTATAAAAATGACAATTTTTATATACATGGCTATTATTTAAGTACATCTATCTGTATTTTTTTGTAAATTATTATTGATGGGATAATGATTTTTGCCCAGACTTCCACCAGAAGATTCTCCTTTCTTTTCCTCAGGAATTGAACAATCTATGGTCGTACTGTTTTTTAAGCATAAATAGAATCATTCATCTTTGGATTTTAGGTGTTCTGGAAGTAGCAGACTCTCCATTGTAAGTAAATCTGACACACTTTTCCTCATTACATTGGAAAGAACAAATTCAAAGTCTGAGCCAGCTGGCATGAGGAAAAGACTTGGATTAGGAATTTCATGGCCTGGCTGAGGTGTGACAAGCTCTGAGGATGGAGAATCCATCCTCACCTTACCCCAGCCTGGAGGTCCCAGGGGCTGGACTATGCACATGAAGAGCTTTTCTGGGTCCAGTATACAGCTGTGATGGGTCATGAACATTTTTTTTTGTTTGTTTGTTTACTCTCCCTTCTGCTCCTGTCTGGGGAGGAAACAGTCTGGCCCAAACGTTCACAAACTAGTGCCTTGACTTTCCGAACCAGTGGGAATGCACTTGCTAATCTACTCTTTTGAAATGATTTATTCTGCAGACACGTCTACTTTAATTACTATTTGAGCATTCTAGAACCACAGGACTGGCTAATTATTTTCATTGCCTCCCTCTGGTTGCTTGTGCTGTATAGATCTGCTGTTTAATGAGTCACTCAGAGGCCAGGAGGCACATTAAATTCTTCAAGTATAGAGTGCCTAGACAAAAATGCATGAGCACGTATTTCCACTGTAAGCAATGAGATAGTATTTGTTTGTGACAAACTGGTTCTGAATCATTTATTTCTAAGCTTGAGGTTTATGGATTTTGCATAGGGATGAGAGAGAGAGGAAAAAAGAATACAGTAATGGGTAGGGGAGCTGATTTCATCTATGCATTTAATTATTGTTATTTATAATGCCCTGACCGAGAGTGGAGCCCCACTGTGTTAGGTACTGCAAGCATATAATAAGAGGTAGTTACTGCAGTTTACCTTCTAAGCAGGTCAGTAATGGCAAAGTTAACATTTAATCTGTGGCAAGAGTTGTACACCTACGCACTGTCCTCACATAACTGTGCTTGGCATAGGTTTTAGAACTAGCTATTGGTTGCAGTTTTTATTAAATGTTTATATTACAAGCTGATGATTACCACTTTCCCTTGCAAATACACAGTTATCCATACAGGATTTACTTGGCTTATGGATTACTGCATGACACATGGGACAACACAGCAGCTAACTGTGTGCAGGGCCAGCCGTACTCCTTTTTTTTTTTTTTTTTTTTTTTTTTTTTAGTATAACTCAAACATAATACTGCATGAGCATGGCTGCGCTGCATGCAGGGCCAGCTTAGGAGCAGAGCGAGGGTAGCTGTGCTGGAGCCAGTTTCAGGAGACTGAAGGCTTCCTGAAGTGACGGCAGTTGCCCCTGCGCTGGGCTCTGGCAGCAGCTGTTCCCTGAGCTCTTGCTTGACTGCATACACCGAGCAAGCTCACCTGGGTTTGCACACAGGCTGTTGAATCATTCCCATAACTCACAATGCCGGAAACACAATATATAGATAAAATGCAGAGACTGACAACATAATAAGAAGAAATCAGTGTGGTTCCACCACAGCTAGGCCTGGATCGATATTAATAAATTCTACTGGACATGAAAGACCCTGAGATGTTGCTGCCCTGCATTCTCCAGAGCATCCCTTGAACCTATGATTTCTATCTGTTTTTCCATTTACCAGAATATTCCAACCATCTGTTCTCTTAGATAATGTTAAATTGGCTGTAGGTCTGAATAGGGAATAGTTTTCTTATTCTGTGGAAAATTTCCCTACTGTTTCTGTCTCTTATTTTTTGAATAGTTTGTTGAATTTTTTTGTCTCAGTTTTTTGAGAGGTTGAACAGGAATTCTTCATTGTTTCCAAGTGCTATGTAAGAGGAAAATAGTTTCTTTTATTGAAATTAAACACTTTTCCTGATTGTATTTCTTTGAAAAAAGTCATTAGAATGGATAGCTCTTGGCACCACTTGAAAGAAGATTTACCAAAGTAGTGATGACATGGTTAGAGATAAAATGAAGGTGCGTTTCATACTTTTGGGTAGAAACAGAAGAGAGGAATTGAAACAGCAGGCCTGTCTATTTTGTACAGGTTGTGTATTCTGCATAAACACTATAGGAGAACTAAAGTTGTTGTAGTTACTGATCCCTGTACTCAGCAGCAATATATATTAAAAGAAAAAGAAATACTTTTGAATAAGAAAAAAAGTTTCTTATCCTCACTTCGTCTATGAATGTTTTCCCCCTTGTTTTCTGAGTGTCTCTCTTCTCCAGTAGTTAAAACCATCTCTTTTATCATATGTCATGAAATGATAGCTCATTGCCTTGCCTCTAAGCTATCATACACACTTAAAAAGAAACTCATCAATATAAATGTTTGTGTCTATGTCTGATTGGTTTCTCATGTTTAAAAAGAGGAAAAGGGAGATTGATTGCAGAGGCCATAAAAGTAATGATGCATTTAATGAAAACATACATTTTATAGGCAAAACACGCTTAAAAATTACTAGGAGCTGCCTGTATATGAGTTAATGAAATTAAATGACCTTCAAAATTTTGCTAATTTGACCTCAGGTTATCCTTTTGAGCCTTTAGCCTGCTTTACATTTATTTGCATGCGTGGCTTTTGTTTTTGTGTATTTGGTCCTTCTCTAGAGCTTATTTCAGCTCTCCCTGTCAAATACTATAGCTAGAGAGCTCCACTGTAATGGTTATACAGCATGAAAACTGGGCTGCTGGCTGTTGCTGTCCCCGAAGAGACAGCTACCCTTCCTTCTCCTAATCCTTCCCTTTATGGCTGTGCCACAGATTTATCTTGAGGAGATCATTGCCTCTAAATAGGCTATTGCTAGGTGCTCCTTTTCATACCAAAACCAACCTATGTTTGGGTCCAAATGGTAATGTGGCTGCATAGCATAGTTTGCTAGGGGAAATCATATCAGAAAATCTATACGTAGGTGATTACGTAGTGTCGAATCACTCCGCCTCCTGTTTAGCTGAACAACAACTTTCTGATCAAGATGGCAAGTGTCAGGCCAGTCCATCTCTGTGAGGTGGTCCTTGTTCATGGAATGGTTTAGAAAGACAAAAGTGCAGACAGTGGTCATATCCATGTTATAGCTATGGTCATGCTGACGGCATCCATCCTAACGGCTGATCTCTTGCCAAGTGATACTGCAGGACTCATATCCACGCTGCTCAGGACTATTCCTCGCTGCACTGGACTGATCATAGCAACACTGCCTAGCATTTGGCCTGTGTTCATGCAGCACCTTGGGCTTTAAGGTATTATTTTTTCTGGATTTTTTTTGTTTTGTTTTCAGTTATAGGTATAATAAGTAGTGATAAGGCTGTGTTGCAGCATGCCAGAATGGCTTTTTTATGGCGTGATTTCACAGACATATGTTTTATGCCCTCAGCTGTGGTATAAGGATGGTGGGGATGTTAGTGATTGAGAGTGGGTAGAGCTGGAGGACACTGTGAGGCGAAGCTGTGTGCTTACTGTATTAAAAAGCAGTCCCTAGAAAGAACCATCTCCTGCAACTCATCTGGATTTCTAAAGGGAGCTACAGCCCAAGGGTGAGCTAACACACATGTAATGCCAGCAAGCAGGACCCAAGAGGGTACTGGGGAGCTATCTAACAGCGTAGATGTAACTGCTATATCTCAGACTGCTGTAAGAGCTTCTGCGGATCCAGTCTTCCCCTGCTGGTACAAGTGGATGAGATTGTGTGCATCGGGGCACTGAGTAAACACAGGCTTTGGAGCAAGACGTACGTAATATGTGGTGCCACACGAGGAGGGATCGTCCCCCCACTGGAACAGGAACCATATTGTTGCTCTCTGCTTCGGTGCTGTTCCATAGCTGTGTGGCCGAAGAGCTGCTTAATTCAATTTTGCTTTGAAACACTCATATGAGTATTTTAAAATCAAATTAAATTTACAAGCAGCTGAAAACTTTCCAGATCATGCTGTTTTCATGCTTTTCAAATACAGATTTTTCTGCATCGGTGTGATGTAGCATATTTTTAAGTGACTTTGGTAACTCAAAATAGCATAGAGTGCATAGGTCGTTTTGTGTCAGTTACAGAACTGAACACTTGGCCTTAAGTATCTTTTCTGAGCAGCTGGAAAGACATTTTATACCAAAAATCCCTACTACTGTAAGAAAGGAGAGGTCTTGACCGAAGACTGGTCAATTGGATCATACTCCTCCCACTGTTGTTTTGGGAAGGTAAATTTGCCTACTTTCCAATGCATGTGAGAAAGGCTACAGTCATCCTGAAGCCTTGGCACAGCTGCAGGAGCTGAGGATCTGAGATTTCCTATGCTTTCCGCTGGCCTTAGCAGCCTCCCAAAATACCAGGCAGGTTCCACAACATCGCTGCTGCTGCAGCAGGGGATCTTGCTGGGAATAGTGGAGAAAGAGCTCCCTCCGTCACCCCTCTTGCCTACCTGAGAGCAGATCCCTCTCTCAGATTTACAGAAAATGTGCAAAGGACCTGGAAAAGGAAAAGATGGGAGTTGTACTGTTTACTTCTCTCTCCTCCCTATAGCACTACAGAGCAAAAACCATCTGTGTCCAGCTCTGTGCAGCCTTGTACATGATGTTCTGTGAGGAACTATCTTGGCTCCCAAATGGGAAAGAAATGCCATAAAAACTATCCTCAATCCAGTCCCCTGGTCAGGTATAAACTACTAACAGGAGGTTAAGGGAAAGCATGAGAATGAAGCACATGTCCCATAATCCTTCTTTATTGTATTCTCCTAGCTTCAGACAACCAGCATATCTGAAGACAAGTTTAGTGCTGGGTTCTCTCTTGCTCTCCTTTTTTTTAAGATAGAGAAAATGGAGGAGTCAACCTTGTCTCATTTAACCTAATTTTAATATCTTTGAGAAAAAAGGCAAACTACCATTCAGTGGTTTCTTTTTCTCTAAGCTTTCCTTATAGGGAAAAATACTAGACTATTTCTTTAAAGTGGGAATAATGATACCTATCCTCCTTTTAAGATGCATTGTGATCTAGTGGGAGAGTGCTTTATAGCAGATCAATACTACTTTACATTGCTCTAAAATTATAGTAAGTAATAGGATATGGGTTTTTTTTGGTATCACTTAAGCCAAACCTTTGCAAGAGTTTATGGAGGGACAATAATATTTTATGTGTGGTTATAAACCACATGAAAGTCTTTAGATTTCTACCACAAATCTCAGGTTATTATTTGTGCTCAACTCTCCCCTGCACCAATAAAATAATTAAGGCATAATGGTGGAGATTGTTGCTCTGGCTGCAGCATGTTTCCTCATCTCCAGTTTGAGATGCACAGAGATGCCCTTGGTCCTCCGGGAGGTTTGGGTACCACCTCAGAGCCCAAGATCCCATCCGTACTACAAAAGACACCAGTGGAGGAGATGCTGCTAGATTCAGTGCAGGATGAAATCGGGCCCCTTATCATTTACAATTCCACAGCTGCTCCCCACGGAGTGGTTTTTTTTTTTCATTTTCCCCCCTCTCCTGCCTCCCGCCAGCTCTCTGGACGCCTGCCTCCTCCCTGGCAATATTGCTTTCCATCTCGCTTGCTGAGTGCTGCTCTCTCTATGGCATTCGGGTCCCTCAAGTGCCTTAAGGTGAGCTGAGGGCTTCAGATATTCATGATCAGTAAATTTCACTGTACAAACAAAACTATAAATCTGCTGAGCATGGGTAAGGCTGGCACCTTTCAGAATGGAACTGCTTTTGTTCCTGAGGTGCCTATCGAGAAAGCAGCTTGGACTTTCCATTCTCCGGGCTCTTTCATCTTCTGAGAGTGAACTATGGACCCAGAGTATTTTATTCTAGCATCCACAGAATTTACAATGCCTGTTTTGAAGCAGTCTTCCTGATAAGACATATTGAGAAAACAAGGAAATAAAAGTAGACAAGATACTTTGTTTAGGCATTTTTCTTCACAGGCTATGAGACACATACATTTTCCGGCTCTCAGAATAGCACTATTATCCTTTCAAGAAACTTTAGAACAGAAAGAGACTGAGGCCGATCTAGGTCAATCCCCTCTAAATCATCAGACATTATGTGATTATTTTTAAAATATGCAAATTGTAACAAAGAGTTTCAAAAGTATTAGAAATTTACCAGAAAATGTTAGAGGAGAGCTTTTCAGAAGCTTCTGCTTCAAGTACACCTGTATCAGTCCTCAACAAATATGCTATTGGTATCTTCTTTATGTTACTGGGTGCAGGCAAGCTGCTATGTAAAAAGCTGTGTAATTATAGAGTAAAATTTGACCTACACAGTAAATTCCTTGTTGTTACAGAATAGCCACTAGACACTCATTTCTGTCTTTCGCACTACAATCCTCCTGTAATATCCTAACGTGCTGCAAATTATATAGTAATTACAGATGGAATAACATGAAATCTTCAACCATTAGTACTCTGCAATTTGCAATAAAAAATGACTGGCCATGTTCTACCCTACTGTCAGTGGGATTTTTGTGCCTAGATCAAGTGGTCTGGATTGCATATTAGAAGGAAAGAGAGCTGTAATAACTTAGGCATGAACAAATGCAAGAACCAGGGAAGAGGGTAGGAAGTGTCTTTGGTGTTTTGTGCATGTTTCAGTATTTTCCAAGATTTGTTTCAGGATATATCTTCAGGGAATTATAATTGCCTTTATACCCCCATCTCCAATGGGCCACATGAAACCTTGATTTCTGTTATATCTAAAAGACCCCATCCATTCCCACTGCCCACGATGCATAGCCACATATTTTCTTTGGCTAAAACATGTGTAAGAATTTTCTATTTTCTTTTGCCATTTTTCTTGCTTTTTGATTTAGAAGCTAACCATTTTCTTTCACATGCTTGAACCTATGAACTTAGAAATTAGCCTCACTGGTACTACCAGATTTATTCTGTCTCCTGCAGAATTGCCCAGGGTGTCTTTCCAGAGAGTGCTGCATGGGAAACCAGCAGGAGATCCTCTCTAGTCTTTCCCACATCCTTTTCCTTGATTCTCTCTTTGGCACTTCTTGCTTGCTCTTTAGCTTATGAGCAGGCTGGTTCCAGCAATGCCTCCAGTGCAAGGGGAGTTTCCAGACAGAGGATACAGGCTGGCAAATGCAAATGCAACACAAGGCACTATTATCTTTGTGTATATATGCTCAAAAGGAGCAGAGAAATTTTTAAACCCTTCCTTTCATAGCCAGGAGTGTGCGCACAGAGAACGCAGAGACCCTTTTGCTTCCTCCAGAGTGTTTCTCCCAAGCATGCTGGTGGCTCTCCTCTAAGCCTGGCTCCTCCAGGAGCCCTGGCTCCTCTGCAGCCTCCAAAGAACCCTCGGGAACATGTGGGGCACCACATTTTGGATAGGTTATTATGCTATTAGACACACAGCAGGTGGGCTGCAAGGCAGCCAGGCACGCAGCAATTGGCAGGACATAGAGCTTGGTATGTGTAGTGATGCTCCAGAGCCTGTGCTTTGGTTGCAGCACTGGCACCGTCCCTGATCTATAGGGATAGATGTGATAGCTATTTCAAGCTGATCAGCTTTGCATGTCTTTAGCACTTTGTTAAGATGGAGACAATTTTCTTTTTTCTTTTTTCTTTAAAGTATGACAATTAGACTGATTTTCCCATAATATAGTACCTGCATATAAGCCACTACTGTCGTGAACATATGGCATTTTGGTTTGAATATGTAAAAAGGAAGAAATCTGAGTCACTGCTCTCTCTGATTACTTCACAGTTGCAGTCAGTCCTCTCTCTGAAGGACTATGAACAGCTAAGTACTGTTCACAAAGCAAAAGCATAGAAAAAACATTGATAAAAGTAGCGCTTATTAAGAGGCATTTGGATATATCTGATGAACTCTAGTTTTACTTTCTATTCCACCTAGACACAATTAAACACATAAAATTAGGCTGCACTGAGCTCTGGGCTGCCACATAAGGCTGCTTCTGATATTCTAGCTGCTTGTTTAAAGTTATCTCTGCAGAAATCTCTGCAACCAACTGTAGTTTGCAGTTGACAGTGCATGCCCATGGACTGATAACATTGTCCTTGTGAACAAAACCACGTACAATCCTTGCTCTTCACTACAGTGAGATTAGGAAGTGCTGTACAGAGCACTGTGCAGAGAAGCGGAGTATGCATGTGATCAGCATCGCCATTTTCACAGCCTCACTGAAGCTGGCATGGTCAAAGCTAGGAGGGATTCAGCCCTAGATCCTCAATATTTCTATGCAAAGTGTTCTCTGAAAATGAAACAATGCTTCAGTATTTTTATTTCTGCAAAACAGAACTAAACTTTTGCAATAGCAATCCCTATGGTAGTTGTTACTGCCCTGGCTAAGTCCCCTGTATGTGTCAGGTACCAGGCTGGTGTTTTGGTCCAGTCTGGGGAGCCCAGCAACTCTCTGCTGTGAGCAGTCTTAAAATGGCCAGAGGACTGCTCCAGATGACTCAGTGATGCACCTTTTCAGGATATGGAAATGTTGTCAAAGATGTCTTTCTGGGGCGTGAGAGCCAGCTGCACCCATGTGCCTGCCAAGCCGATCCACCCAAACTCTTCAATAGCTTAGTTACACCTTACTTTCCATCTAATTTATAGTTCGAGTCTTTGGAGACTATGACAGATAAAGCAAATCATCGTAGGCTTTTCAATGAAATCTCTGAGTAAGACTCACTCTCTGCTGCTGAAAAGTACAGAGCAAGAAAAAAAGCTGCAAAGAGCATGATGCAAAATCCTTTTGTTCACTCATCCAAGATGATCCTGGTCCTTTGGCTATTTTCTTTTTTCAGGTTTAAAGATGTGTCCCAGAAACTGAGTTATAGCTTCCTCCATTAAAAGGATGTTTGTTCTTCATTTCACTCTTGTCTCTGTCACTGGACCAAACTAATGAATTCTCTTGTTTTGCAGCCAGGACTCATTTAAATAGAACAGAATCAAAATTGTATTTTCCATTCACAGTGTCTCTCCTACATGTAAATGTATATTCTAAAAACCTCCTGCATGCCCTCAATCAAAAATGAAAAAAAAGAAAGGATGAGCTACTTACCGCATAGGCTGCAATCAAAATGGCATCTAAAAGCTAGTCTGCTGACTGATATGGATGTGTGCAAGTAATATGTGTGTATATACACATTATTCTGGACTCACAGTAATTTTTTCCTTTTTCTAGTTTCAGACACAGCAATGAAGAAAGGACACATGCAAAGAAGAAAGAATGAGAGACTTTAGAAAGTGTCTCTCATGATGAATATTTTCAAAACAAACTCATCTTTTTGGGTACCTCAGTGTCTCAGTGCTTCCTTTTCATTTTTCTTGAAAGCACCCAGTTTTCAGAGAGCACCTGTGTTCCCAGTACGGTGTCTGAATGATGTGTCAATGCCAATGGTGCATCTGCCATCGCTAGTTACTTTGGATAGTTTAGGCCTGAAGTGTTTACGCTTCAACAGAATATCCATCTCTTTGTAAGAGCTGGAGAAAGGTATGAATCTGAATAGATTTTATTGTTATCTGAATGGCTTCCCCCTCCTCATTATCACCCTTTCCCCCAGTGTGAGATTGAAGCTCTGATGTGGTAATATCCATCCACATAGAAATGAAACCTTAATGTATTTTAAGAGGAGGTGACTTTTAATTATTTGATGAGGGTACAGTATTCTGAATAGGTCTCGAAAGTTTAAAGTCACACGTGGTGTATTTTTTTCTTTCCAAGGCCTGTACAGCTGGACTCTTGATGCTACCAGATAGCTTTACATTATGGACAGAAAACAGAAAAATAGCACCACTTAATTTTCTAACAGCTCTAAAGTATTTATAAACATCTTTTTTTCCCTTAAATATTGATGGTGTGCCTGCAATACAAGTTGGTGTTGGTTTGTATGGCCTGGCAAATCTATAATAAATCATTTGAATGTCAAACAGGAGAAATTAAAAAATATATGGCTTTTTTTTTAGAGGTGGATATAGTAGTCAAAGCATTTGTCTCCTACTGAATGTTAAATGAGTGACAGTAGCTAAAAACACAACCCCTGTTGTCATAATGGTCATCTAGAAACTTGTACTATCATAGCAGATACTGAAGAGTTGGTCTGATAGGGATATATTCCTCCTGCTGCTTTGATTTTACTAGAGAAATACAGACTTTGGATATACTGTATTGTTGCTGTCTTCTAATTTCAGCCTGTAGCAGCATCCTCTGTGTGTGTATAAATATTGTTATCTAGGATAGATGTTAAGTATGCATTAATATTTGTTAATTCATACAGTATTGTACAGTTGTGGTATTATGTCTTGCAATTAGTTGGGCCATGTTTCAACTCTAAATCATTTTCCAAACAAAAAAATAATTGAGGGTACTTTAGTTGGAAGTGGATGATCAGACTCTTCAATTAATTAGCAAAAAATCAAAGAGATGGTGGAACATGTGTTGCTCAGCCACAAGTAACTATACCAAATAAGTTCAAATCAACAAAAAGCTAATAAGAAATCACATAATTACCTACGATGTACTCTTGAAAGATAAGAGGAGTATAAAGTACCTACTACTTCCAAAACAGGGAACTGAAACAGTGGAAGGTATTTGAATATTTCAGTGTAGTTTTTCATCAGCAGTCAAACATCATCTACATGGACATGAGGCCAAAGTAAAAAGTTTCATAAGAATATGCATATTAGTTAGTTCAAATAAGGCATTTCCTGTTAGCCCTCCTCTTGCACAAAAATCAAGTTGACCAAAGTAGCATCCAAATGGAGGTGGTGCTTAAGTGCTTTTTTGCATGTAGAGGGATATGAAGGGAAGTGTAGTCATGTCCAGACTGGTGGCAATATGCTAAATTTGTTGAATGTCAAAACTGACAGCATCTTCTGAGAAAACTAGAGCCTTACCACAGGGATAAAGCTCCAGGGTCATCTGTATGGAGAACAAAGGAAGGAGCATGGTCTGACAAAGAATAAGCTGGCAAAGCTTTCAGGGAATAAGCAATGATCACCTGCATTTTAACAAACTGTCTATCCACTCATAAAAAATCTCTCTCATTTTTATTTGGCTGATTAACAGCAGTACATCAATAGCTCTAAGTCCAAAATATAAAATGCAGATCTAGCTCCTATCTGAATGTCCTATCCAATGCAATAGCCAAGTGGGGAGACAAAATTTCCACTGAAGCACGGGGGATAGCAAGAAGAAATGCACCTCTGCTTCACTACATTACCAATAGTGTGCCCCATTGCCTATAAAGATTCCTGCTGTGGTTAAGTATCTCTGGTTTTGAAACTCTTATCAGAAACAATCTTTTGAAATCTGAAAAACATGACAGAGAGTAAAATTAATTATATACACATGTTATTTTTTTCCCTCAAGGGTCTCTAACAGACAACATTTTTGGAGCAGAAGAAAAATGTTTTTGTTTCCATGGCAACAATATCTACTCTTTTCCTTTCTGTCACAAAGCATAGTTTCTCAGCATATTTAGGAAAATTGAAGTGTGGGTAACTCAGAATGATAAAGCCAAGTGCAGTAAATTTTCTTCTGAATAAATATTTGTATTTGGTCTTGTATCCATTGGCTCTGAAAATTTTCAAGGTCAGGGTATTTGTTTGCAGTGCTGATGGTGTTCCCATTAAACACTTACGGCTGTTCACAATGAGAAGTCTTATTTAGACGTGTCTCAAATGTTGCTGATGCTACCCTAAAATAATTGAAATAATTAAAACAGGAAGCAGCACCATGTAGCATCTTCCAGAATGGCAAAGTATGCAGCTGCAGCACAGCAGGGCTCAGGACTAACCGGTGTATACAGATACAAGAATAAATGATGGAAGAGTCAGGTCATTAATTTATAAGCTACATGAGGGTCTCTCTCTTCTTCTGGGCAACGCTAAGTGGGCTGTCAAAGTTCAGCAACAGCCGGTTAACACAGAAAAGAGTTGAACTGATCTGTTAGGGCTCTGCTTTCTTCTTTTCAGTTTCTTCTCAGCACAAACCTCTTGGCTATAGAGTCGATCTCTTTCTTGTCTGTTGGAGTTGTTTCTCTCTGAATAATTCTTCGCATTCACCAGTACAGACTTTTGAGTCTTTGCTTCAGAAATATTTATTTATAGAAAACGAAAGGGTTTCAACAAAAGAAATTGAGACCCATGCTAGAATATACACTATGGTAGTACTTGGCTGCATAAAGCTGTATGTAGTTGCTCAGCCTCAGCTTCAAAACAGAATTCAAGTGTTTTTATTGGACTCATTCCAACCTGGAGCAAAATATGGTGTTTTTATTGTTTTGATGGAAAAAACCCTCTCAGTTATCAAATTTAAAATATTCCTTGCAGGAACTGCTGTTCACTGACAGAAAATTCTCCAGTAGTTCTTTTTGTAACTTTGATAAAGTGGCTTGAATAGGCAGACTGTAAACTATTGAAAGGGCTAAAACTTAGGCCACAAAAAATAATGCTTCTGATTTTGTTGCCCTCTCCCTTGTGTAATCATTTAAGTTTGTGCCAAACTGGGAGCAGTTTGCACACCCCAGGTCCTCGCACTGCTGCAAAAGCAGCCTGCATTTGGAGAACTCTCCCCTGGGGATGCAGTTGATGGATTAGTTTGGACGTAGTTGTAAGGTGACAAAAAAAATCCATGTGGTTTTTACAACTGTATCTGGCCCTGAAAGACTTGTGCTGAAGCATGGCACTTCTGGAAGCATCATGGGTGCTGCAGTTAAGCTAGTTAGACAGATATGCAATGGCAGGTAATGGAAGAGACAGAGGTTTTTCTCTTTCTCATTAGCCCTTTTCATCTAAGTTTTTTTCTTTATCTTACTTGTTGCTATATAAAAGACATCTTAGTTATCAACTCTGACACTGACTTCCAATTAACCACCATCTAAGAACATTATGGTGTCTACTCAGACAATACAAAAGATCATCTAAGTTGAAATAAGAAAACAAAATTGTGCTGTTCCAGGTGGCTCCTCGCATCAGCCAGCATTTTTCTGTGCAGCTGTTTGAATGCTAAGAGGGCTAAACTCTCTCTGATGCTGGACACAAGGAAAAATGCTGCAGTATGTCCATTCATTTTAATAGGGGCTGTGAACATTTCTGCATGCGTGGCTCCTGATGTTGGATTATTAATGTCTCTTTTGTAATAAAACTATTTCTAACAGTTGGCGGGATTGGGGTCCTAGTTAGGGCTTGTCTTTATTACTGCAAAAGCTGTGTTTTACCTCAGGGTACTGTGTATTTCAGGTAGCCTGAGGTAAAATTACAGTGAAGGAAATGCACAAGATAACTTTGCACAAGGGTACAGATTTTGTTTCCACTGTGTTTTTAGCTTAGAATAGCTGATGCATGCCAGTTACCCTGAGGTGAAAAGTAAGTTTTGCTAGCAGGAAGTTTGAGGTCTTATTCCCATTTGTTTTTCAGAACCTGAAAAATGGTAGAAGTACTGCTTATTGTGCTTGCTGCAATTCTTTATGTGTGCCTGTTTTGTAATATTTTGTGTTTAGTACTGAAAATGAATCAGTAAGAAAAAAATACCAGGGGTACAACATGATGGATGCAAAAACTTCACTGGTGAGCTGAGGCCCTGAATGAAGAATTACAATTGGGTTTTATCTCAAGGCATAAAACCCCCTGAAAAATGGGGGTTTGTAATGGAAAGGCTATTGCTGACACAACCTTAACTTGAACATTGCCAACAGTCACACTATCACTTTATATAGCAATTTAATGGCCAGCTTTTTGCCTTGCCAGTGGGAACACAGCCAGTTGAGGTGATTGGGTTTGCACATTATAAAACAGCTCATCCTTGGAATGCACTGATGTTAAAGCACTCGTTCTTCATTAGCCAAATTTAAAATAATGGTCTGAAAACAGAAGCATGTGACTCACATGTTCTATTTGCACTTGTGCTGGATTCATATAAGTCACCTCACCTTCTAAGTTTAATGGACTTAATGAACAGTTAAAGTGTTTTAGGCAGTCCATAATAGGTAACTGTGATGGCAGTCAACAGCTGAAATTGGCATTTCGTACTTCTTAGTAACTCATGTGCAGCAGAGTCTGGCCCACTGGAACAGCTTCCGTTTATAGATCAGGGACTGCTCCTCAGTTCATTTTATTTCACTGATCCAGCTGATCTAAACAACCTGTTTCCTTCTGAAAAGCAATAAATACAATAATAATCAAATTGCGCTTCTTTAGTCATTGATTTTTCTCCCCTGAACTAAAATTGTCAGAATCTGGAATTTCAAGTCTGTAGGCAATTTGGCTGTTTTCAAGAGCATTTTTCCTTCCATGTGAAGAAGAAATATTACTTTGGGACCGTCAGCTTGTTTTGTTTTTATGATATGAAATATGTTGATATTATACCACATTGCGAAATGATTAAAATGTAAAAAACACCCCAATGATTTACATAAGTGTATAACCAATATAAAATAGAACATATATAACATATCTATTATGTATATATATAACATGAGTATGATATAACTAACTTGAGAGCACAAGTTTGTGTTTATTTTAGTAAAGATCTGTAATATTGATAATATTTTGAGCTGGTCTTTAAATCTAAATTAATTGAAATGACTAAACACTTCAGCCTTGTCAAAATGGTTTTCACTTGACTTTATTCTTGATGAAAATCTCATTGAAATGGATAGGTTTTCAAATTTCAATTTAACTGTGTTTTTTGGCTGAAAAATGTTTTTCAGTTCACCACAAATCTCCTTCATGTTCTTTTCTTAGGCCTATTCCTGATGGGATGCTCTTTATTATGTCAAATGTTAAACTTTTTGTGGGGCATTCGTTTGGTTTACCGGCTCCAATGGGGCAACTGTGCCAGACTGGGGTGACCAAATCTGTCTGTCAGCAGCCCTAAGGCCCTAATGGCCATATAGAGTTGTCCTATTCCCAGGTGCGGCACTGTCAGCTGATACAAAAAAACTATTGGCTTGGTGGATGAGGGAAGAGCAGTGGATGATTTTCATATTGACTTTAGCAAGGCTTTCGACACTGTCTCCTATAACATCCTCATAGACAAGCTGATGAAGTATGGGCTAAGCGAGCTGACAGTGAGGTGGACTGAGAACTGGCTGAACTGCTGGGCTCCGCGGGTTGTCATCAGTAGTGCAAGCTCCAGCTGGAGGCGAGTGGCTACTGTTATCCCCCAGGGGTCGATGTTAGCACCAATGCTGTCTAACCTCTTCATTAATGGCCTGGACTATGGGGCAGATGCACCTTCAGCAAGTTTGCAGACGATACAAAACTGGGAGGAGTGGATGATACACCAGGGCTGTGCTGCCATTCAGAGGGACCTCGACAGGTTGGAGAGATGGGCAGGGAGGAGCCTCACAAAGTTCAACACAGGGAAATGCAGAGTCCTGCCTCTGGGGAGGAACAACCCCACACACCAGTACACACTGGGAGATGACCAGCTGCAAAGCAGCTTGGCAGAAAAGGCCCTGGGGGTCCCAGTGGACACCGAGTTGACCATGAGCCAGCAATGTGCCCTTGTGGCAAAGAAGGCCAACAGCCTACTGGGCTGCACCAGGAAGAGTGTTGCCAGCAGGTCGAGGTAGGTGATCCTTCCCCTCTGCTCAGCCCTGGTGAAGCCACATCTGGAGTTCTGGGTCCAGTGCTGGGCTCACCAGCACGAGAGAGACATGGAGCTACTGGATTGAGTCCAGCAAAGGGCCGCAAAGATGATGAAGGGACTGGAGCATCTCTCATATGAGGAAAGGCTGAGAGCTGGGACTGTTGAGCCTGAAGAAGAGAAGAGTGAGGGGTGATCTGATCAATGTTTCTAAGTACCTAATGAGAGGGGAATAAAAAGACAGAGTCTTTTTTAGAGAGGCTCTCTTTGATGGTATTCAGTGACAGGACAAGAGGCAATGGGCATAAATTAAAATACAGGAAATTCCATCCAAACATAAGAAACAACTTTTACTGTAAGGGTGATCAAATGCTGGAACAGGTTGACCAGAGAGTCTGTGGCATCCCCATCCTTGGGAATATTCAAAATGCGACTGGACATAGCCCTGGGCAAGCTGCTGTAGTTGACCCTGCTTTGTGGAGAGGGGTTGGACTAGATGATCTCTAGAAGTCCCTTCCAACCAGAGCTATTCTGTGATATCATGTGATTCTGTGATTTGTGAGCAGTTCAGGATGGTACAGCACTCCTTAGGTGGTGAAAAGGACAGGAAAAGCCCAGGTACCCCTCTTCCAGTCTCATTCAGACATCTGGGGAAGAGGAATTCATGGAAAGAGGTATTCATGGAAATAAACAGTACCCTTTCAAAACAGCTGCTGGTGTTGCTGTTGTGAGACTACTTCACACAAAGAATTTACTCTACCCAAGTCCCTATTGTACTGCAAGGCAGGTCTCACTTCTGCTTACATAGCTTAGGAAGCACACAGTGCATGTTTGTGGGTTGCAGAGACTGTAAGGAGAGGGAAGGACTCCATGAGTGACCAGCTGGTTTGTCAGCAATCGCAGTGGCTCTGCCTGTTCTCTTCCTCTAGACTGTGCTCTCTCCTCTCTCCGACTCCTCTACAGACAGACAGGGTCACTAGTAGTAGCCCCTCAACCGGGAGCCAGGACCACTTGGGCTTACTATTGTTTAGGATATTGTACTGGAGAAAGAGAGAGAGAAGCTTATGTACCACATCCCGAGCCAGGATCCTTGAAATAAATGCACTGAGGGACAACCTGGGGGCTTTGGCTCTTCTTTCTGGGATTAACTGATTTCAAAGACTTTGAAAATGTCTGCGAAGACACCTGAGCATATTCAGCACAGACACATAGGATGAAGTCTCAGTATGTCCAGGAATTCAAGGGTTTGAAACTGTCTGAAAGGCAGGTGGGCAGAAACAGACTTTTAAACCACTTACTGTGTTTAAGGACTGACTTAAATGAGGTTTTCCTTTCTGGGAGGAAGTCGTTCTTCACATGTGATTTGTGGGAGTGCATGGGCAGAGAGGTGGTACAAGTTTAACCTCCCTGTGTACCAGAGGCTTTAACTAACCAGAGGCCTCAGGGAGCCTCTGCTTCCTCCTCCTGTGAGCTTTGCAAGCTGGGATGTGGGCCTGTAACCCCTGGCAATGATGCACACCCACTGTAAGAAGTCAACACCCATTCCTTTCTCCTTCTCTTTCCTTCATAAGAATCCCAGTGTTAAGTTTGAAGAACTCTATTTAAAAGGGAAAATAAGAATGAAAATAATATGAAAGCAAATCTGTATTGATTTTTTTTCTGCCAAGCTTATGCAAGTGGAGATTTAACTGTATTTATGTAAATGCAGCTTCTAGCGCAGCTTTTCTCTTAGTCTTAATTACGAAAATACTCTTGAGTCTTTCAGTTCATAGTGAACTGTGTCGCTGTTTTTCATAAGTGAGACAATTTGAGTTATCTCAGAAATCTTGGGCTGGTTTCTGCTTGATGCCCAGAAGACTTTTCTGCAGCTCTGCTCAGGGTCAATTGTTCCTTAAACTACTTTTAGACTCCGTTCAACATGACAAGCAAATCAATCTTTTCAATTCAGGAGCTGATGAAACTCAACTTTTTATAAAGTGTTGCCATAAGAGTATGAACTGAGTAGATGGCTTTCAGGCCTCTTCAATGTCACTTTACACTATTTTACTAGGATTTCTATAAATGCAGAATACTAGCCTATTTGAGGTTGTTAAACACAAATAACCAGACCAAGTGAAAGACATTCCTTTTATAATGATATGGCTACACTAAGATACTCTGTCCTTCTCTCTCTCTTTTGTCTGTTTGTGTATACATATGCACACACCTACAGTACATTTAACAGCTACTATGTGACTCTATATATACTACTGGGTGTAATTAGTAGATTTTATATAGTGCACAGTATTGAATGAGATCACATGATCAATAATTATTTACCGTTAGATGACTTAAAACAATATTATTTTATTTGATTCTCCAAATAATAGCATTAGATGGTGACAAAAATTTATAACTTTGTCTTAGTTTATGAGAATTTCATCACCTGCCTATCATTAATAATGAAATCTCTTTGCTAGTGAAGAAACTTATTATTATATTTTGCAAAAAAATGTAACTGGGTTATCCTTTTGATAGTGATCCCTGATTCACTGTCTCTCCTGCTGATACTGAAGTGAGTGAAGTTTTGCTTCATTAGGTCTCCACACTTTGCGATGACTGCCAGCTTAAGCTTCAAGATGTAGGACACAATTCAATCTCATGACAGCCTATTTGAGTGGGGTATGTAGGAGAAGATATTAAAAATGATTCTTGATTTTGAGTGCATAGTTTTTGTGCATCTAACAAAGCAGGAAATTTTCTGAAAAAGAGACATTTGCAAGGCATCTCAAGGGGTGCACTGAAAGCACCCGGTATATCATTAGCTACTTCTGTAGTCTGTGGTCTAAAGCTGTAGTCTGAGGATTTGCACAGTTAGTTCTCTTTACACAGTTGGCCAAAGACTATGGTCAGTTATGGACTGAGGATCTTTCAAGCATTTGACAAGCAATAGAGCTGAGTCCCTCAGCTGTGGAAATGCTTCCATAGCTGTGCATTTGAAAAAGCTGTTTTAAACCTTCTATATTTTATTTGAAATGGTTCCTGATTGCACCTTCTGGTGAGGTTGTAGATGAATTGAAAATAAATAATGACTGGAAATTCACATAGAGTTTTGAATTACAGGGCATTAAAATTTCAGCACAAAATATCTATACCCTCCATCAGGGATCCTCTTCTCTGTTATTCATCTCTTCCACCTACCCTGACAAGCTTCTGAGACTTATTATTTGGTTTTGGTATTTTTGGACAATTCTTATACTCCTTTCATCTATGTTTACTGGCCAGTGCCAGGTGACACCCTCCCACCTCCATCCTATTTCTGTCTTTCAGACTGGCAAATGGTGTTGATTTTGTATTTCTGAGAGTCGTGAGAGAGAAATGCTGTGATGGATGACTGTATTCTCAAGTCTCAAAGGTTTTGAGAGAGAGAGAGAGAGAGACTGAGAGAGAGAAACCAAGAGGCTTTTCCCTTGTATTCTTGTGCAGCATAAAAAAGCAATAATTCTTTTACATTGCTTCAGCTTTCCTGTCCCTCTCGCACCCAGCATTTGAATTTGTGTAATTTCTCTTCATTGCTGTTTCAATAAATACCTCTACTCTGCTTCATGAGACCTACATCACATTAGCTGGGATGTGCAGTTCTAGTCTTGGGGGTTAGGAAGAAGAGCAAAAGGTCTTAAGTCCCAGTACTCCACCCTGAGATTGGCAACAGAAATATGTAGATCATCATATTGTCAAATAATAGCTCAAAAATCAAGCTGAGTCTCCAGTTATGAGTGATTTACAATCTTTGAGTGAGTATAAAACAAAATGCCTTGTTTCTAGGTTTTAATACCTGAGGAATTCTTTTATCCTTTGACACTTGATTCAGATTTACTGTCTTTTCTCCCATAATGGGACATTCCAGAAACATTGTGCATGCACGCACACACACACACACACACACAAACACATCTTGGGAAATAAGATTCTCAGTTCACCTACCAAGGGCCAATCTGTTAAAACAAACATAGGTTGAGATGTGTAATAAACATATACAACTTGACAACACTCCGCTCTGAATCTTATTGTAGAGAGTGATTGATTTTATTTTGGGACAACACTTGAAAGTTTACAAATTTTACCTGTTTTAAGAGTAAGAATACCCTCTTCCAAATTCATGAATCTAGTGAATCGCAGATTCCATTTGACTGAGTTCTACTTAGTGTCCTTTTACAAATAGCTTTATCATCAGAAAGTCTATCTGCTCTACTATCAAATTTCAGATCTGATTTTTAATCCATTACCCCTTTGGTCAATATGAACTTCTGCTATCCTGTTTTTCATATCTGCTTGAAATTCTGATTAGCTAGTCTCACAACGGCTTGTAACCAAAATCATGGAAGCTGTTTGGTCTTGTCAGGGGTTAGTTCAAATGTCTTTTTTTATATATTTACAATGTTATTAGATTTTTATGAAGAAAGAAATATCAACAGGCAACACACATAATGTGTAATGTTTTGCTACATTATGCAGAGCTTTTGAGACTATTAATAGGTGCTTTTTCATAGTGTAGGGAATAGAGAAGTTGGCAACCATCAGATGTAACTCAACACCTGCTAGCACTGGGTCCTAAATGAATCAGTAAAGATGGGATATTTTTGATCTCCAAGAATGCAAGAACACAAAACTAAGCTAATGACAATGATTTTGACAAGAATGGTGCAGTCCTGAACTTACAATGTTAAGATTACAATTTAGCAAATTCTCTCAGACACTGAACACTGCAGGTGATTAAAATACTGGTTTGTCTTAAGATAAGTTATTGAAAGAGGCGAAGAGATTGTAATTGCATACTTGACAAAAAGACTTTTGAATGTACTTAGCTGTAGTAGTTACAGATTCTCAGGCTGTCATTATCCATATGCTTGTAACCTCTGGCAAATATGTCAGGCCCAATAATTCAACTCCCAAAGATGCTTATACTCAGTATATGTTTAAGTAGAGATATATCTGAAAAAGCCTTCAGCCTAATGCCTTACAGAGAGGTCACCAGGAGGTTTCAGATCAGTTTCTATTATAAAGTTAGGTTTTTATACTTTCATTAATTCCTGTAACACTCACCATTATGACTTAGCTTTCCATGCTTGAGAAAGTATTTGGATTCAGCTGAATCCTTTCAGCTGCCTTTGAGTTATAAAAGGATCCTATTTAAATATATGAAGTAAATCCAACTTTTTGTCCAGGTAGGAGGAAAAGGAAATGTTTCAAACCCAAACAAACTTTTATACTTTAAATTGTTCATGTACAATAGCTTATAATGAGCAGCTGAATCAATTTGAAAGGATTTAAAGAAGAGTTCACATCATCTTGTCTTAGGCAGCAGATATAACCAAACCTATTACCCAAACTCTTCCTATTGTCAGCTCCTCCAAAGAGCTCTGATTTACACAGTCTGAATCATCCCCTCAAAGAGCCTGATTCTCTCTCCATTAACCATTGCAAGAATGTAGACAGAATAATTGGTTAAATTAGATGGCTAAAGTTGAATGCTATGAATACTCTCTTTAGTCACAGGACAGAGATATTTTCAGTCTTTATAAACGTGCCCTAATATGTGCATGAGATGAAGTGGAACTAGTCATCCTTGCATAGGTTTTCACAGAGACCATGCAGCATGCCAGTGATGTGGAGGATGCAGAGCTTAACATTTAGACTGCACCAGTTTTAACAATATGCTGTGCTTATGTTACATTTTTAAAAAAGCAGTTCATTTAGCTATTCTGACACATTTATATAGTAAATATGTCTTCTTTATTCTAGAGGAGTAGCACTGGAGTGAAGGAAATGTACCCCCCTTCCCTCATCATATTGCCTGTGGTTGCAGTGCTAAGGTAGCATCATATGGAGGAGGAGTAGCTCTACAGCCTTCTCATTATTTTGAGGCTTCATCTTGCTCTGATACTGCACCTTTTTTTTTCTCTAGACACTGTCCAGTGATTTCTCAGTCACTGAGTTGGTGATGTTTATGGTGGGCTATTCAGTCTCAGCAGACACTGCTGTTAAGAATTTTCCTGTTGGCCTTGAACTGAGCTGAAGAAACTTGAAAAGCAACCAAGACTCAATATCGTTTCTTAAAAATAGTCTGTATGGTATTATTGTAGGTGAGAATTGATAGCCTTAAGTCAAAGTGATTTTATCCATGATTTAAATCATGAGGCAAGAAATCTTGATTGAACTAATTACTGGTTTTAGTCTTCCTTTGTTGCTATACTTTCAAATTATTTTCTTAAAAAGACTTGATTGTTATTTGTTGTTATCTATAGACACATGTTGATTTGCAACTAAATGCAAATTAAGCCTACACATTAAACCCACACACTGCTATTCCTTGATCTAACATTTTATCATTAAAATGTCAGATGACATTTCTTGTTTATTGTCTGAATACTTTTATTTATTCTTTGTGTCAAACTGCTTTAGATGGAAATTGGAATTATATTAAATTGGAGTTCTATTTAATTGCAGAAAATCATCTATTAAAGCCTTTTATTAATGAAATAAATTTATTTTAAATAGACTTGTTACATAATTTTTAATTAAAACATTTTGTAGTTTGAGCTAACTGATTTATTAATCAAAAAGTATTTGTTGTAGCTAGTGAATTAAACTGGTTGCTTATGGTTACAATCTCCTCAAGACTTGAAAATAATTAGCTTTTAGGCTTTCATGGCTTGTTTTTGTTTGTAGATTGTATAAGAAATACAAACTATCATTTTTTAATCCCACTCAGTTTCTTCACTTTGAATGCACTAATTACAGAACTAAACTGCTAAACCAGAATGAAGGAAAAACAATTCTTTCAGCTCCTGAAGAAGACCTGCTAAAATAGCTTAATACTTCAGCTGGAGTTTAACCATGAACTCACCTGACACTCTCCACCAGTTTAATGGTTTTACCTTTTGTAAAAACTTAGTTACAAACATGTTCTACCTGCATACTGTTTTTAATGAGTTAAAAATGGTTTTACTAGATGATAACAGGCTTAGCCCTTACCCATTATTTCAAATTTAATTTCAGAAATCTTTATTTGTTTTTGAATGATTTCAATCCCTCTATTTATTTAATAAACTCTCAGATTTTAATACCTGAGTAATACTTGCATGTCTCTAAAAATATAATCATTTTCTTTTTTTTGTCTCCAGACAATATAGACCTAACTCAAATAGCTTACGGGGTGGGTTAATGCTTAAGATGTGAGAAAAAAAACTCAAGGAGACCAAAGCAATTTTGCCACAATAGTCTAAGCCACAAACACAACTTCTCAAGCAAATAATTGAAATTGATTTCATGTGAAATCAATTGAATAGAATTGGTACCTGTTGAAATCAAGGAGACTACATAGAAAAGTAAGACTTACTTGCTTGCATCAGGTTGCCAAATTGTGTGCAAATAGTTTACAGCTATATGAACAGAAAAATCTGCTATATCATGAAACAAAGTTAATGTATATTTTTCCTTTTCAAATGGTCAAATTCCTGCAGCAAAATAGATTATTTTGGATAACAAAAAAGACAAAAAAGTAGATTTTTTGAACAATCAAACTGCTAAGAAGCATGTAAGGTACTGGGCAATGCTTTCTTTTTTTGAGTTTGAGTGCATAGATTAAAGCTTTTTAAGGATTACACTCAGAAAATGATGTATGTGCTGTAGAAGTGTGTAAGTAGTTCTCCAGACTGGCTGGGAGTAATGCCTCCTGCACTGTGTGTGTGGAAACCTGTAATAGTTAATTATCTTAACTCTGCTTTGCTTGCATTGCTCTAGAATTTTTAGTGAGGGTGCGGAGCCAGGGCGCCACTAGATGTTGCTCTAAGACAGTGTCTAACAGAAGAAGAAACAAAAACCACACAGTCTCTGATATTTGCATCAATCTGCATAGTTCTCTTTAAAATAATTCACAGATTAAATCTAAAACTTTTAAAATGATTTTTTTTAAAAAAAAAAGACCACCAAAAAAAAAAGCATCATGAACTTCTATTAAAACACACAATATCTGAGCTACTATATTTCTAGGAATAGAATATGGATAAGAATGCTATTTTATGAAAATCCCTTGATTATATAAGACTGTTATTTCTAATTCTTGAAGTGCTTTCTGTTAAGTAAATTCTATCCTTTAAGAAAGCAAAGCATGCATTCCTCAAGTCTTTCTGTTCCCAAATGTAAGGGTCATGCCTACTGGAGGTCATTAGTTAAATGAGTTTGCTGGTCTTGGCTGAATATCATCAATGCTTCTTGGTATTTAGCTAGGTTTATCTTGATTTAGGGGAGAATTTAAGTAGAAGAAATGCTAGCTTACTCAACATGAAAAGAAATGGGCAGAGCTGTAAGATGTTTGCAGGTTTTACTGAAACAGGTCTACATTTAGTCTAGGTTTTAGTCTAGGCTTCCAGTATTTCACTTGCAGAAATGAATAGTCTAATAGAAGAGAAGGAAAAATACTTGAAAAGTAAAGAGCTTGCTCTTACTGGAATTAGTGAAGGTCCTTAGCATGGCAGTTCAAAACAGAAAGGAATATGTGTATAGAAGATTTCTTGCAGGAAAAGAGCTTAAAACAGGAGGAGAGCAAATGACACAGCTAAATACTTGCTAGAGTGAATATTCTGTTTTGCTTTGGCTGCAGTGAACTTAAGCAGTCATGTTGCTTGCACTTTCCAAATGTTCTCATTTATACTTGATTCACCTGACTGAACAACTTAAGGATATGATCAACATTGGAGACAGAGCGTTATTTTGGGGGGGGGGGGGGGAAATGTTAGTAGCTCTTTGATTAAATATGAAGTGGGCCTTGAGAGATCATTAATACTGTGAAATGGATTTCTGACATCTTTAAAAAAGCTGCATGTATCTTTGTCTTTAGCTCTGTGGTGGGTCTTTAAATGAATAAAGTCTGTGCTGATCATTTTATTTTTGTATTTGGAGGTGATATATTTTACCTCCACAGGAAATGTTTGGAATTAGTTTTCATTAGTTCATTTATACTCTACTTCTCTGCGAGATTGCAGCTTGACCTTGCTGTACTATCAGAAATAGCAAGAACTTTTAAAAGAATTTCAGTAAAACAGCAATAAAATAACACAATATTTTAGGATCTTTACATATTGCTGTCCACGTATAGAAAAATACTTTAAAATTATCCACATCTATTTTTGCAGCAGTTCTTCAGTTACTTTACTGCCCATCTGCCTTTTCTTTCTTTTCCTTGTGACATAGGCAGGCGCACACATGCACGTGCACACGTGACCATATACCATGTTAGAAGCTAATAAAGATGTCAGCCACTGTGCTCTGTTATAAGCTGTGACACATAACACACAGCACCCTGCCTGCTCCTGATATTGTCAACTTGTGTAAGTGCTAGCTTCGCTTCTGTTTTTATTAGCTGATGCATCAACACCCTACACCCAGGAAGAGATTCAATAAAATCAATTAATTAGGCTACCTTTTTAGGTAGCAAGTGAAGCAGGAGGACGAGAGCTGCCTAAGACCACAATGCTGTGCAGCTTGCACTCTTCTTCCTCCACGAGCCTAAGCAGCAGGCTCGTTTTGGGGGTTAACAGAGGCAAAGAGGGGGGTTCTCAGTTCCTTGCTGGGCTTTTGTACCAAGGTCAGTTTTGGTAATGTAGCCGAGCAGCAGGACATGTTAGTGTGGGTGTGCTAACTGAGCCATGTGCCTCCTGAGCCCGCCACCAGCTACTACGGCGTGCCAGAGGAGGGAGGGAAGGACTGCCTGTGAGCAGGCTGAGCCAAGGCATAGTCATGCCCCATTTTCCAGAGAAACAGTAAAAACCACTAAGGAGACTTCTCCATCTCCACAGCTATTACATATCAAAAACAACACCTGCATTTTCAGTAGATATATAAAGCTACTACACTTGAGATTTATTTCTGGCTCGTAAAAAAGTAGTTTTGTCTTCTTTTGGACGAAGTATGTTAGATGGCTTTCTTGTTTCTGTATTTCAATAACAGCTTCATTCTTTACAGACATAATGCACATATCACTGCCATTGTTCCAAAAAATGGATGGTCGAGGGCCACCTTTGGGGAGTTCTCTAAATGGAAGAATCAGAAATGATCATCTCATGCTGGGGGTTGAAGCACTCTGTCTGCATGCTGAGAGTACTGAAGGAGGACTGGGAGAAGTCCCCGTGCACATATTTACACAACAGACAACAGCTGCTTTGAGTTGTCAGCCTGGTGGTTCAATAATGTTCACTCTTAAAAGCCTTTTGTGTATATTTAGATACTGGAGTTGGGATTGTAAAGGGCCGGTAGATATCTACTGCTCACAGGGAGGAGGCTGGTGCCCCCTAGCTTTATTGCATGTGCAGGAATTCAGTTTTGCTTCCATCAGCGGTTTCTCCCTCACAGCAGTGGGAACAAAATTGGGACCCTGTTCCAGGGAAATGCTTTCTGCCCTAGAAAGTGAATGAAGCAGACAAAATATGTGCTGCCATATGTTCTCCATGTACCTCATAAACGTTGGAGAATTTTTCCCTTTCTTTTCTTCTTCCAAAAGGAAAGAGTTTTATGCAGTGTGGAGGCATAGGATGGATGACGGTGCCATGGACTAATTATATGAAAGTTACCATGAAATGACATGAAAACTGTTCCACTCCACTATTCCAAAGAGCAACACATGGAGTAGTTTCCTTGTGGCAATTAACTCAAGACCAACAGTCATTCCCCAGTGGCAGGCTTGACCCCTCACCAGAGGCACAGCAAAGACCCAGCGGTCTGTATTTGAGGAGTTACCTCTTGGGGGCAGTTGGTGTGGTGCTGGCGTTCATGTGCCTCCTCCGTGCGTACATGTCTAGAGTGGCAGCAGGCTGGCAGGATCTGTGGAAATGCTGAGCTGCCTTCGGAAATCATACCCGTATAAAGCTGCCGCACATCTAACACTGGCTCCTGTGTGCTCTGCCTGGGGCTGCGTGCCAGGGTCACTGCCTGTATGGATGGTGTAAGTGGTCTTAATGGGTGCCTTGTCTTGCCCCTTAAGGAAGAGGGAGGTGGGGTGGGATAGAGACCCTTTAGCTGCCTGGTAAATCTGTACTTCTGTGTAAGATCCAGATCTTGTGTGGTCCTGGGAGACACTTGTTGAGCTGGGGGAGCTCTAAGGTATTTGAAGGGCGGATGAACAACCTGCTGAGGTCACAGGTTCTGCCATCATACCTTCTCCATCACATCTAGCTCGAATTTTCCCTTTGGGGCAAACCTGCATCAGGAAGAATGGCTGCCATATAGGGATGGGCTGCAAATAATATGTCATTTAAAAAACAGCCTTTAATTCTTTACAACACTTAATTAATGAAGGTGGTTTTTCACCAGTACCAATGCTAGAAATTCAACTGTAGAATTTATGGTAAGATTTTACATTTGTTTTTATGTTCTAAGAACGGCTAAGTAGCTGTGCCCAAAGCTGGATGGGAGATTAGGTAGTTCCTGTTCGCTGCTCTGCCCTCACTAGTTTCTGTGTGGCCTTGGTGGGACAGCCTGTTCTTTCAGGCACAATAACGCACCCATGGCATTTTGTGGTGAAATGTAACTAATACTTTTTGAATCTATGCATGAATGGAGTTAGAGGAGGAGAGCATTTTCTCTTAAAGTATTTTAGGAACTAAAGTTTAGAACTTCTTAGAAATTCACCCATCACTAGCAGTTTGTATCATCTGTGAGAAGATATTCTGTGCTACAGGCACTTTTCAGTTAAGAAATAGGATAGGATCACTACATAAATAAAGTAAACCCATCTCATTTTATATGGGTGGTCAAATAGCCATCTTATGATAACTTGCAATCACTGTCAGAGTGAATGAGCTTCAAACCATTGGAGAAAAAGGAAATTTCTCTTGGTTCCTTTCAGTCTGTGTTGCAAATGTCTGCAATCAGTTTGTAAATATGCTGTATTGCTGGATGCTGTAATCCTCAGCTCAGTTTATAATTATGCATGTCCTAAGTGTTGCTATAATTCCCGAGTACAGTAGGGATATCAAAGTTTGACTGCAGCCTTAGCTCTGGCTTTACTGGCATTGCTGATTTTTACCACAGTTGCAATGCAGATTTAAAAAAATGCTGTATGCTTGGCAGTTAATGTTTTCCTTCAGTCTGTTTTTTACTGGTAGTAGGAATCCCTTTTTCAGTTTAAGATTAAACAATACAAAAACGGTAAAATAAATAACCTGGGGACATTCGGAGGGGAATGAAAGCTGTGTCTTTGTCCTAATACAGTTCTGCGTTGTTATAGAACTTTAAATGTATAGCAGCCTCAGGCAGAAAATGTTATAGCCAATCTGAATAGCACATCTAGGGTAGGGAGAACCTGTGAAGAGCACAGCAGATGGGTTAAAAAAAGGAGCCCAATAAATACGCATTTATTTATTTATTACAAAATAAATTATGTATTGACACATGAAATTACACTGTAATTTTCTGTTTGAAATGCTACAAAAGTATATTGGTTTCCTTCTAAAGGGTAGCATGGAGTGCTGGTCTTGTTTCTGTCATGACATTTAACTCATTAGCATGCAGGTGCGCTCGCTGGGTTTCATGCAGTAACTGTCTTCTTTCACTGTGTTTACAGATAATCCAGCAAGTTTGCAGGCCAAATGGCTCTCTAAATCTAAGTCCACAAAGCACTGAATGACACAGCATGCTGCTCAGGGAGATTCCAGCACAGCTCACCAGAAGGTGAGTATCAGCAGTGGCATTAGAAAGAAAAATGTCTTGAAACTGCTTGTAATTGATCATCATGGTAATTAATTGTAGTTAATGCTGCAGTCACTCACTACTCTTCCCTTTCCTTAAAATCAGCTCTCTTGTTTTCAACAACTGATCCACGGTTAATAGTGATTAGCATGGCGCATCTGAGCTCCTGCTTTACTAAGCGTAATGAATCTTTCTGCTTGGTGGGGAACCAACGGCGCGTTTTGAAGCGAAGTATTTGGTGTGTGAAGTAGGAAATCCTTTGTGGAGAGCTGCAGGCACGGCGGGAACCCTGGTGGTTCCAGTTTGGGACCAGACAGCAGATGAAATACTGCAGAGAGAGGAGTCCTCCTGCGGCTTTGTGGAGCCACCACCTCTTCCAGCACTGTAAGGGTGGGCAAGCTTCTGTGGCAGGTGGGGCCTGAGGCTTTTGCAGCTGAAAGGACCTGGGCTCGTGTCTGGGACTAGCACATAATTCCTGGGCAGCCGACAGTGACCTCCCAGTGCCTCCCATTGGCTGGATAGGATTAACATCCCTGTTTTATGCTCCTGCTGAGAGGCGTCTTGCCTACCTTTAGCCACCTGGGGGCTGGGTATCTAGCTAGTTGTCTGGGCTCCCTCTGTAATGAGTGGAGGGGGAGAGATTTACCCCAGGTAAAAGAGGTATCTAAGATGGGTGTGGAAAAATGCCCTTTGTATGTATCTGACTTTTTCTCTGACTATGAAAGGAGGCTATGTAACTCGCTTAGGCTCTGTACCTGTTTTTATTTGGTTGAAATTAGCTAAGGTGACTTCCACCTGCTGCATCTGCATCTTTTATTAAAATTGTTGGCTCATAAGGCAGGGACTGCCTTCTACCAGCATGGATGTTGCTGTAATGTAACCTGACAAAGTCATCATTGTAGATGGAGCCCCAACATGCAGCTGTAATACAAAGAATTGGTTTAAAAAGACCCATAGAGCAACTGATGTAGCCTGACACCACCACCACTCTCCTGTATAAACAGACAGGTAATGGAAAATGGCTGGGTATCAACCCAACACAGGCTATGCAGCCAGGCTTAGACAAAATTGTGCTTTGGCAGCTTAACAAGCTGCTGCATGTCCACTGAGCAGTTCTTAATACCCCTGTGCTGATCTCATCCTCATCATCTTATATATGCTTATGTGAAAGATGTGTGCAGATGGCTAGCATGCCTCAGACTGATGCACAGTAACCTGGTAAGCCACTGTTATCATGTGTCTCAGCCCAGAGCGAACCCAAATACTAGGTCTTTTTCACTTGGGCCTCATGCTGACACTGAGGATTTATCCTAGTTATCAAAATCTGCTATGCAGATTTTTGCTAAATATGCAATAAAAGTCAATGTGTAGGATATAGGAAATGGAGTAGAATGGCTATTAGGAAAAAGAAAGTTTAACATCTGTTCAGTGAATTTTCATGCACGATTTGGTAGGTAAAGGTTATCAGAAAAGTCAATACAATGTGTTCTGAAAACATAATATCAGTCAAACCTGTTAGCAGCAAACCTTTGTGGCAGGTATGCCACAAAGCAGTGGAAGACCATTCTGAGATGATCAGGAATATTCTGTTGTTCCTGAAGGCAGAAATGCCTCTTCATACTCCATGGCTGCTTTATGAACCTGCTGGCCTAGTAAGCTGAAAGCAGTCGTTCTGCTCCCAGATGGAATGAATTGCATTTGGAAATGCACAGTGTCTCTCGTCCCTGCAGTGTGCCAGTTTGGCTCTCTGTGAAAGCAGGTGAATGAACATAATTTTAAAAGAGGATTTTAATGCTTTTAAAAGATGCCAGCTTGAGACTACTGAAAACTCAAGTCCTTTGCTTGCCTGTGGAACAGGCACAATGTAGGCATTAACAATACCCACAGCACCCACACAAATATTTCTCAGCTCTCTTTAGTTTGAAGCCAGAACAATGGGTATCTCAAGATCAATTTCCATTCTCTTCAGCAAGGGTATTGCAAAGGCGTTAATGCTGTCTTGTCTCAAGAGAAAGTGCTATGCAATCGCTAAGCAGAGATTGCCCAGGGGAGGTCCTGTGCGAGTCCCACCACAGCCGTTCCAGGTGTTCCACTTTGTCCAGGGAGGTTACAGCAAACTCTATGTCCCTTATGCTCTGGTCGCCTCTTGCCAGCTGCATTCCCTGCTCACAGAAGTGGGACCTTACAGCCTGCCATCCTCTGCCTCCACACCGGTACAGATCCAGCTTGGCTTCACAGTGCTTTCACTTGTGAAGGTTTTGGGTTTTCAGATCACCTCTTAAGGCGTATGTGTCCAACTCAAAAGATCAGAGACATGTAGACTTCGTCAGGTTTAGAAACGTAATCATGCTGTGCTTTGTGCAAGAGAAATGGATGTCTACCTAAAACAATAAAAAGGCCCACGTGTATGAACAGTGACAGATCCCTCTCTTGACTCCTAACTGAGAAGTTTCTTCCCTCCTTACAGGGTGGTAGGTTTGTTCTTTGTGCTCTGGTCTTTCCTCTTCTTCCTTTAATACAGCCAGGGAGATACTCATATCTCATACAAATGTCCTACCTCGTACAAACCTTTTGTCAAGTCAGTGTCTAATTAGGTCTGCCAACCCACTAAAACATCACACCAGACGATTTGTTCAGCACTGCTCTTCAAGACAGTGAGGAAACACTTTTACTCCAAGTGTAAGCTATTTCCTTCTCCAGGGATACTCCATTTAAAGATGAGAACTGCTGCTGTTAGACTTATGCCAACTGAAACCTTTTTATTCATTTCTTTCTTACTGCTTTTACCCAAGTATAGAAGCCAAAGACAGGGGAAAAGGCAATAATGCCCCAAATTGAAACTGGAGTTCATAAATGATACTCAGGTTCTCCCAAACATTGCAGCCATGCTACTGGCCATTAAGCTGTCAGCGAAAAGATTTGTGTTCCTCCCATTTCAATCCCTTTACAAGCCAAATTGCCAGATGTGAAAGTTTTTAATTAGATATTTAGAAATCTTTATAAACTGGTGGGATTAGTGAGTGGAAACGCAGCACAGTGAGGGCCATAAGGTCTGCTCAGGAAGGAAAAATCTTTATAAATAAACTGAAATGCACTGAAAGAAAGAGCAAAATAACAACTACCTCAAGCTACAAATCAATGTGTTCCTGAGAGGTTAAGGCCCTGAATCAGTGAAGTCTTTAGACATACCCCTAACTTTAAGTATAACCCCATTGACTTCAGGGGTATATGTATCAGTAGCTTGCTCATTTGGGACTTCCTTTTATGGGATGAAGTAAATTTGTTTTTTATTTAGTTTTAGAGTGTGGAATTGTGGCCTCTATGTACTATGCAAATACAATGCCTGGAAAAGTATAAAATCTAAGTAAAGAAATCAGAGGTGAGAGAAATGAAGTAATACTACCCCCATTTATCAGTATGGGAAACTGAGGCTTAAGGACCCAGTGATTTCTCCAGGGCCATAGAAGCATCATATGGCAAAGCCAGGAAACAGATTCCCATCTTCCAAGTCCTGCTCTTTATACCTTACTCCTCAGGCATCTATCCCACAGAAATTCCAACTTTCATATCTCCCTGCCAGACTATCTGCTAACATCTGAGCAAGTGGAAGAGAAAGCAAAGTTAGAGTTAGCTAATCCTTTACCTACTGGGAACTAAGGAATATATTGTCTTCCTGCCCTGGTATTTACTTAGAAAGTTGAATATGATATGCAAACGAAATATAATGAATTTTTCACATAACAGTAGTATGATTTTTAAAGAAAAAGTGAAATAATCCTTTTTTTATCTTATTCATTCAGGTAATTGTGACTGATGCACTCTAAGTGCATCAGCCAGGCTATTGCATATCATTTCATAGCTCAAGAGTATGAACAATAAGAAGCAGATTCACCAAATCTCGAGCAATTAAATGTAAGTAGCACAGTGGTAATAAAGAGAAAGAAAACACTGGGTAAGTTTTCTGAAAAGGAAAAAGATATAATTACTACAGCTGAAGGGCAGCAATAACACAGACACTGACAAAATATAAGGATTTTCTGTGCTTATTGACTCAGCCATTCACAAAAAAAGTTATTATCTTAGCAAATGCCACATCACATGATAGTAATCAAGCTACTGTACTGTACTTCTGAGATACAAATCACCTTTTACTGAAAATCAAAGGCACTTTTCTGAATAGTTAAGAAAAGAACTTTATGGTACTGTGATGATATGGCCACATATTTTTCCTTTTGCTTTTATAACGTTTACAATCACTTTTTTACTGCCTTTCTTTTGTCACAAAATGTCCTTTGGTGTTTCCACTGGCTTTTGGCAGGCTAGCTGCAGAGTTAGTAGAGAAGTTTTTAGCATGCCCAGCTAAGGCACAGCTGACCAGCTCACCTCTGAATGGTAAGCTCGAAATGTAGATGAATGAAAAAGATAAAAGTAAGCTTATCCGTGAACCTCAAATCACCCTCTTTCCATCCAGCCTTATAGCTGGCAAGAGGTGTGTTGGACTAATGATAGGGATCCTCCATTTTAAGGCTAAAAGATTACTACGATGTGAAAGAAGAAGCTGATGAATGCTGAGAGGGTACTGAAATTTGTACTACTTGTGGGTGATGACAGCAGCATTGAGTAGCAGGGCAGAGAGGGACAGGATGGCTTTAGGGTAAGCAGCCTTAACCCCATTTAGAAATCTATAATTGGACACTAACAATTCAAACTGCCCTTGGAAGTTACAGGCAGCCAGTTCTGTTTCCAAAGTACAGAGTATGTTCATGGCAAGATATCCCTGTTTTGTATAGAGTGTATGAGCCTTTCTTTTTTTTTTTTTCTTTTTTTTCTTTTTTTTTTCTTTTTTTTTTAAAGACTTTTGGAGTATTTGGAGGTGAATATTGGAATAATTTAACTCAGGATGAGGCATTTTTGATCTCTGCTTATATATAGGGCAGGTCTCAGTTTCCTTGCCACAGGAAATTGAGAAACATCCATCCTGATCACTGTGAGGCTGGGGCATCTAAAATTGCCATTCAAATTCAGAACATTATCTTCACTGGGAGGACAGATATTCCTTCACTCCTTTCGTATTGGTGTCTTTGTCCTAATGACTATAATCATCTCCATCTTAATTAGATCAGGAAAAACCGTTTCAAATTTGAGGAAGGAAAAAAATGCCCTCCAGAGGCAAAAGGCTGATGTATCAATTTGGTATACTACCGGACTGTGAAGTGCAGGTATCTGAGACTGGCTGCTTTAGCATTAGTATGTCCATGATGCATTTAAAATCTTTCCTTGTATTGTAAAAAAGCCTTATATACACTAGTTTACTCAAGACTGTGGGGCATAAGAAAATAACGTTATCTTGTCTCTGTGTTTTCTGTTATAAAGTCAGCTGCAAATATTTAAGGAGCTTTGTTTGCTGAAGCACATTTCCTTCCCAGTTGATATGACTGAAGGAAATCACAATCTCTAAGCTCTTTGGGACAGCCAACTTCCTGACTTTACTGTATATTATATGGATGCAATTTTTATGACTGTATTTTATTTTGGATAGAATGATACTAATTAGCATCTCATATCATTTTTATCTTTTTCATTGAAAATGGCACTCTGTTCACAAGACTTTTTAAGGTGAAGAGCAGGCAGGAAACAGGTTCTTTTCTATATTGAATTTAACATCTTCTATATCTGTGGATAACAGGTTCTGAGGTGAACTGCTGAGTATGTCACAGTAAGCCCGGTAGAGTTAAGTGTGGAAAGTCAATCTGAGCACATGCTGTAATAGATTTGACCTCAAGGAGCACTACAAAGAGAAATTGCAGATAACCATCTGAACTGACTTGAGAAGCCTGTAGCCCTGACTCCCTGGATACAGAAAGAAAAGAGAAGGACTAAATAGATTGGAGTGAACAATCAGAAATACAGGAGTGAATATATGCTTAATATTTGAAGTGCTGACAGTAGAAGAAAAAAACATAGAAGAAGAGTACACTTCCCTACTTGATTCCAACCATACATTAAGAAATTAAAATTTCTTAAAAGATAGTTCCATTCAATGTATTTCTTGCTTTACTTTCATGTCTCACTTCTATAAATGTTGGAACAGTAAATACATACAGCTGGGAAGATCCTAGGCACCTTGCCATGGTAAGCAGTTAACGATAAAGAATACAATTTTTGAAGCAAGTAGAAGAAACTATTCACATGGAGAATGAGAGCTGCATTCTCCTGATTCAGTATGTTGTAAGTTCTTAATCAGTGTGGTTCAGAAATTCAGATAGGAGCACATCAGAAGGTGACACAGATATAAGGCTACTGTTTGTCACAAAGCAGGATTTCCAGTTCACCGTAAACAGCTGAAGGTTTATATTTAATTTTGGCCAGAAATATAAGAAATTCCCTATAAGCTGCAAATTCTGCAGGAATTTCTTCTCCTGGAAACACTAAGCTTCTTGTTCCAGATATGCTTCCTGGGCCCTAGTTATTCAGGAAAAGCTGTATTCTTTGTCCTGCCCAGCAGACAGCTCCAGATCCATGAACCTTAGAAATATGAGGCTCCAGCCTTAAAGGTAGCAACAGTGAATATGACTGGGCTCTGCCATGGATACCTCAAAAGGTCATCAAATGGTGAAGCATCTGGACTATTAGAACAGCCATTTCTGGATTAGTGGGTTTTTTTGTTTTTTTTTTTTGTTTTTTGTTTTTTTTTTTTAGGATGGAGCGGTGTACATTTTTGAGTGTCCCAGATTCAGAGGCTCCATTTTAAATAACTGTTCTGACAAGCTAGTTCCCAGCAGGCAAAGTGTGAGCAGAGATTATCTCAAGCACAAGAGGGGTGTGCAGAGATGGAAGCAGAGAATGGAAGCACAAATACCTGATCTATTGGACAATGTGAAAGGGTGAGTAACTGGAAGTGATATAATTTCATCAGCTTGATATCCCTGAAGTTACCTTGATAGTGACAAAATCCCTGTGGTATAAAATGAGAAGAAAAGACATAAGATAGAAAAGAAAATGGAGGCTAAGAGTCAAAAGTGCTTTGGTGCTGGTAGCCACAGAAAACATCAGGGCAGAATACAGCCCAGCTCACTTTATATCCACTGTTTGTTTTAAAGGAAGGGCTTTCTCCTTGGTTTCTCTTTAGATTACTTTTATTAGCAAAAAAGAGGGATTAGAAGGAGCTGTGAGGATCCTCTGGGACTGCAGGCTGCTGTGCTCAAGTGCTACTTGTTTTCTGCCTATTGTGGCAGAGAGGAAAAAAAGAGAGGAAGAGAAAGAACATAGAAGGAGTGCACACGTACACTGCCACATCAGCTTTGCAAACCCCCCAGCCAGGGTCAAAATATGTCTTTAAAGAGAATATAGGCAGCAGTGTATTTAGTTTTGATTTATTAAAATAGTTTTCAGACTGCAGTCTTATTTGTCCTGTGAGAACTGCACTCTCTGGTAATGGGAGCATTGAATTTTCATGTGGAACATTTTAGAGAGCATATTTTTTTTCCACCTACAAAAATGTGACAGGAATTTGTTCTTGTATGATGATGTGCAAGTTATTATAGCTGCTATGCTAAACATGTATTTATGATCACTGCTGGCACGGCTGCCGTGCATTTTGTTTATGTTGTTACAAACCTAGTTGTGACACATTATAAAAAATACATTCTTTTGTGATAGTCTCCCACTGAGGCGGAATAAATCATGCCTCTCACCTCTGCTCTGGCTTTTTGGATATTATCCTTTTGCTTTTGCTTACCCCGGAGGAAAGAGCACCTGTGTGCTTTGAGGTCCCATACCAGATGATGTTGGAGGCATCATGAAAGGGCAAAAATAGATGCCCTGGTGCAGCTGTCAGAGCAGCAAACCACAAACCACAGCATGCAGCAGTTACTGTCCTTCAGGTAGCATAACCTGCTTTCATTAAAAGCCAGTATGGGAACAGTCTAAAAAACTCTAATGCATGTGAGGAATGATAACAAATAATTTCAAAGTGGAGAAAACAAAGAAAATAGAAACAGCTTCTAAAATGTTCAAGAGCTAGCCAGATCCAGCACTAGATAAGTACTCCTCTAAAGTCTTTTATTTTCCCTGCTCTTTCATATTAGCGTGGACAAAAGACATGACTACTATTTTTGTGTCTTTATCACAGACTTCTCTTTGTGATTTTTTTTTAAATGAAAGCATTGTCAAACCAGTGCATCACAATTTTGAAAGCTCAAAATTTGATATTTTTGAATTAGATTTCTTTGTTTCTTTTCAGTTTCCAAAACAGAATGTTTCATTATTGATTCATCAGCGGCATTTGAAGAGTGTGTTTAGTGGCCTGTGTATCACTGGTATATAAATGCTCTTTATAGGCTTCCTTCTATTTGCCTGTCCATGTTCCTGTTGACCTCAATGGTGCAAGAACAAATTATATTGTTTTAAGAATGGATCTTGCAGAAGCTGAGCTATGAGTTTCATACCTAGATTAACCTATACACTACTGTAGTCATTTAAAGGATGTGAGTTTATGCAGTGCCTGTAGAGAAAATGCAACATTTTATTTTTTATTTCTAATTTATTCATAAGTAATAAATGATTTGGAAATTTAATCTATTTTTTCTTTAGAAATTGTTATGCAGTAGATGTTTCACTTCATAATTCTTAAAAAAACCTATATATTGTATGTTTATAAATATTTGAGGACTTGAAATTCATTGTCAAATTATTATAATTTTTGTAGTGAAACATGAGAAAATATGAAAATATAAAATTGTTATTTTATTCATATTTAGTGTGTGAAAAGGATAGTGGGGAAGAAAAAAAGGTGTCAGAATTTTTTTTCAACAGCTTTGGGTCCAAAGGCTGGAAACATACTGCATACACATGCTTAACTTCATGTCCATTGACAGTCTTGCTGTGAACAAGGGCAAGGTGAGTGAGATTTATGAAGTGTATTTGCAAGACTGATATCTTAGTTTTAATCTGCTTTTATATAGGAAGAGACTGCTATGTGAAAGCAGTTTCAAAGTTAATGTATTTTGGCTATTTAATTGACTTCCCCAATAGCTGATGTTGCTGGGACTGAATCCAAAACAACTCTTATAGGACTCCGAGAAAGAACTGATGGGAATTTTATCATCTCATAGCCAAGTCAACATTTACTACCTGTTATCACAGGTGTATTTTAACTTTTGCCTTTGCTCAGAAGAGAAATAGCACCCATATGTTATGTACTACTGGGCTGTAATTTTTGGTTGATGCCAAGCTTTTAATGGCATATTGTATATACTCACTGGCTCTTCAGGAAAAAAGAAAGGTTATGGTGCATTTTGTTTAATTATGCTTTGTTGTTCTGACTCTCCTGTAGTGTTTATCATCCTGAGGGATATGGCTGAAAATATAGGTCAATGATCCTTTATATATTATAGTCCAACATGTTGTTCCATGGGGGATTAGCTACGTAAGCTGAAATTTTCCTTATTGTGTCTTCTGTGTAGCTACTCTGAATCACTTCTTTTATAAGGCTACAGTAGTAAAAGACTCAGGTCAGCAAAATTTTGCTTGGTCAAGTCCTAGTAAATTAATCCTTGCAGTCTAATAAAAGGACACTTTTCATACCATGCAGAATATAAGAATTCAGTAAAGAGAAACTACGGGGAAGAAAGAAGCATTAAAAAAAGCAGAAATGTGAGAGCAGGAGAGCTGTTGAACATTCTCAAATTTCTTTTGACACTTCACAGTGACAGAAAACCCTGTGCTAAATAAGTTTGTGTTGATCTGCTGTGAAAATTCCCTGTTCAATAGCTTCCAGAGTTTCTCATCTCCTACCTATGGTGAGGAAGTTTAGTGGCTGACCATTGGGCTTCCTTACATAGTGTGGATGGCTACTGCATGTCTCAAAGACATTCAAAGGATATTTTAAACTCTGTTTCCAAGGTTTATCTATACTTTCAGTCTTCCTGTGATGTGAAATTGTCAGTTCATCATACTACCTGCAAGAGCCAAAGTTACCGAACTCTGAATTAGCAAAAGAGTGAACAAATGCTTAAGACTAACAGTAACCATAGGATCATACAAATAAATGATTCTGCATAACATACTTTATTTTGACAAATATGATTCCACTGTAATTTGAAAGAGCAACATTTGACAATTACATGTAATGCCTTACAAAGCCATGCAGTCAAGGAGGGCTGGGGGGGTCGGAGAGGCCCAGCAAGGGGGTCCTGACCCAGCAGGGCTGGTTCTGCATCTCCTCTTCCAGCCCCTCGTGCAGCCAGGGCCATGGCCAAATTTGTCTGTGCTATAGCAAGCCATCTTTGGGCTTGTGGCTCCTGAGGGAGTGAAAATCCTCTCATTTACAGCAGCCCTGAGCTTGTTCTAAGCTCCCATAATATATATTTTGAAAAACAATCAAACCGGTTAAAATGAAACGCTGCTGTAGCATTCTTTTGTTAGATTACTGTACATTGGATGTGTGATCCTTGGTTCCTGTATTTATATTCGGAGTAATGAATCACTGTTTCTGTATATTCATATTCTAGTTAGGACATAATGATGTGGCAGGTTTTAGGGGCAGTAGTCACAGAAGCTATCTTTGGCTTAGGGAGGCTGGGAAACTTCTGGGTAGCTCGGAGCAGTAGCTGAACCTGTCACTCTCCATATTCTTCTTAGGTTATAGCTGAAATCTAGGAAAGCCTCTCCGAGCCATGTGTGGCTCTGCATATCAGCACAACTCTGTTTTGCTAATTTTTAGTTTAAAAGACAAACAAAGTGGTTTTTCTGTCAAATCTAGGAATATAAATTTGTCAAGATATACCAATAAAGACTGAGTCATGGACAATGCAGTCTGAGCAAATTGAAGCTGTCTGAAACTGCTGGGGTTACAGAAGATTAAAAAGAGCTGCAATATCTCATCAACCTGCAAACTCTATTTGACTGTAGATGCCCTTTAGTGCCTCTCAGATACACATGGAAATATGAAACTTCATGTTTCAGCAGCATGTTCATTAGATTTAGCTTGGTGCTCAACCCTTGTTTACTGTAGATGAATCAGAGGTTCACTCTGCTAAAGCATCCAAATATCAAACATTGCTCATTGAAGCTGCACTAAATTGTCATCTATCTCCCACCAAATTAAAAACGCTGATTAGTTCCCTACAGCGTGTTTAGCCATACAAAAGCTATGTGGGAAAGCATTTTTTCTTTTGAAACGAGATCATGGAAAAAAGGCAAATGGGTCTCCCAGGTTGGTCTCCTGGGGCCTTGGCAGGCTGCTCCTCAGAGCTGTTGGCAGCTTGAAGTGAAATTCCTCCCTTCCAACCTCTACAGGGTGAGCAAACAGGGTGGAAAATTGCTTGAAAAAATGTGACATATAAGAAGCAGAGAAAATGGGCTTAGCAAAGATGATGGTGTAAACCTGGGAGGCATATCACTGAGTCATGCTGTGCCAAAATTAGATCTTAAAATGGTTTCTGTCATCTTACGAAAGCCCACCACACTTTGTTCTGAAAATCCTAAAGCTCTTATAACTTCTGCTCACGAAAAAATGTTGGCTATCCTCAACCCTGTTCCTCCAGACGTTCCTACATGCTAAGAAGTTGATATAATTTTGACACATTTTATTTGAATAAATAAATGTCTTTTTTCCTCACCTGCCAGAAGAGTCTTCTAAGTCTGGGAACAGTTAGCAGGGCGAATTGTAAAGTCTGACAGAATGCATAGGAACTGCATGAAGAAACTGTTATCTGTTCAATTGGACTGATTTCTCCATCTGGTGCTGCCAATTAATTTGCCAAATTTAACCTTTTAAAATGTCCTTCCTTTGCCCTTCTTAAAGATAACTAACTAAGGCATTTTCCCCCCTCCCCAGACTTCTTAAAAGCTCCTACCCTTTCTGTGGCTGTAGTAACTTCTTAGAATGACTGTGAAAAGGAAAAAAAAATAGTGCAAATGCTGCCTCCTGGCAAGTAAATGAAAATTTTACCCATCTTAAAGTCATTGTAATATAATTAACATAGTGTTTTTAATCACCTCAAAATACAAAAATGCAAAGCATTGAAGACAGAATTTTTCAGTGGCCCATTTAAAGAGACTAATGCCTGTCCATGGCATCCAGTGCCATTGGCATTTTGTTTTAATGAGTATTATGAATTCCTCTCCAGTTTAGAAAAAAGTAAAATCTATCATGCTGATGTATCTGTAGACCTTGTATTTTTCAGAGTTATGAATCTTGTATTGCATTAGGAGTGTATAGTTCTTTCTTCTTTCTAGTGACATTTCACTCCTAACTGTGATGACCATTAGTATTTCATTCAGAGAACTACGAAAAATGATGATACTAAATGTATTTTATGCTTTTATTCATCCTATTTGCTATAATGCAGAGTGACATGCTTAGTAATGATTTTTAACTGGCTTCTAAGAAGGTGTCATGTATCAGTATTGTTATGTGAATTAGTTGTTACGGTAATGATATATCAATTATTCCTTGGAAGGTTACATTAGATCAATCTATAATTAATCTGTCTTGTTTCTTTAGTTATTTATTTTTCTAGTAATTATGAAAATACTGCTATTCCTATATGAAGCTAGTACTTAATTTTTATGATCTACTTGCACAGATTATTTTGCAATAATGAATACTTTCAGGTATTTTTATGCTTTTCTTTTTTCTGCTGAAAATGGGATCATTTTACCCAGTCACTCCCAAGAATACTCTTAAGTATTCTTTTGTATTTTTGCATAAATTGTTCTCACTTTGTTGTTTTCATTAGAGAAAAACACAAGCTTGTCAGTTACAATGTTCTTTTTTTTCTAGCACAGTAAATCATATCTGAAGTGAAGCTATTTACTGAGGGAAATTTCAGAGCTATGGGCTCTCCTGTTTTAACTGTGATCCCCAACCATCAGGTGTCAGGTTGCTTTTCTGCCCATTGCTCTTTCATTCTTGGCTGCACAGTGTCCTAACTTCAAGGAGGAATGGAGATCAGTTCTTGTTTTAAACCCATGGTTTGCTCCATACTTTGGTATGATGTCCAGCTCCAGCCAGCTCTTCTACACTCTAGAAGAATGCCTTCTCTACTAAATTGCCACCTGACTGATGGAAATCATTACACCTTTTATCTTGGTCATTATAGTCAAGGGTAAAAGGACCTTCTCTGCCTTTGATCTGGGCAGTGTAAGTTTTCATGCTCATTACTGCCAGCATGGAATAACGGGCTAACCAAGCTTTGCCCATTTCTATATTTCACTGTACAGTACATCACTGTACTGCTTCCTCTCTACTTTTGAACAAATTTGACTGGCTGCTTTGCTCCCTGCTGGGATCCTTACTGGCATGCATGTGGTGTGTGCTCCAGTCTTGCTTGGCAGATTGAACACTTCCAGGATTAGGATTAATTTTCTTGTCTTGCCCTGACTCTGAATCAGGATTCAGTCAGGAGTGAAGTGCTTCACGGCCCTCCTGGGGACCCTTCTGCACTTAAGCCTATGATGCAATGTTTGGTGGTCCAGAGCTTAGTCACCATCTGAATTTGGACCTGTCCAGAACTGACTGTGTTGAAGAGTAAATGTTCTCCACCATTCCTCATAATTTGCCTACACTGATTTTGAACAACACAGGCAGATGATCTGAATCTTCCTGAAAAGTTTTATAACTGAGTTCTCTGTATACATATAGGGCACCTGCTGCTATATAATTTATTCCAAGACAAATCCTATCCTGAATTTTTTTTCCAGAGCAGAAAACTTTTCTGCTCACTTTTCTAAAAATGACATGATTTGATTAAAGGTACATTTCTTTAGGATTTTACGAAAAAAACCCTCTGAAAATCCTTGTAGAAGGTTTAATTTATAAAATATACAACCTTTATAGGACTCTTGGCCCTTTGTGTTCAGAACAACTGGCTTTCCCTTGAGGTTTAGGGAATGATTTTTTTCAGCAAACCTACCTGCTAAGTAATAATTCTGTTAAGTTTGTTATCATCTGTCAAGACAGACATTTGTAACTATAGGTAATGGAAGGCAATATTGTATTGGTTTAGTGGAGATCATCACTAGGAAAAAGCAAATGGCTTCCAGCACAGAAAACACTAATACACCTCTGTGGGGTAGAGGGGAAAATTAGTGTTAAGCATCTTAGCTCAGGTCTCCAGTGAGCTACAAGCCTTGTTTACTACCTGAGTAAAACATGGCTGTGAACACTGGGAAGTGACATAATCTTGTGAATCAGGGTTGTCAACAAATAGGTCTATGCTCTCATTTTTGTGCAAAGCTGAGTTCAATCTTAAGCCGAAATGTGTCTGTCAGGCTCAATATTCATTTGTAAACCTGTGAACTGATTTTGGCTGAGTTTTGGTGTTTTCTGGAGTGGGACCATTCAGCCCACCAGAACAGCTCTGAGCCTGTGTTCAGCGCAGATCTGGCAGAGCTGGCCATAAGGCATCTCAAGCCACCAGTAGCTGTTTGGAGCATACAGTGAGCCATATTTTCAGCCATAGAATTGGGCCCTTGAGATGAATGAATAGTGCACGGGTTACACAGTCTGCTATTCTTTAATTTGTTTTTAACCTTATGAGTACGAGCAGCTGAAAAGACCAAACAGCTTTCAAAGGATACAGGTGTTTTAGGGAAGCAAAAGGAGAGATTATGCCATCCAGTCCTTCAGACATCTAGTCTAGAAGAAACTTAAATTCTTCAGATTAACCCACTGGTAAATGGGCAAATACTAGTCTGTGTTGATATCTAATAACTTTTTCCTCTGAAATCCTTTAAACCTGAATATAATCAGTTGTTTGGAAGACTGCTTGTTTCTTGCATTAATCACTGGCTATGATTTTTGCAAGCTAAGATCTGGCAGTATCGATCTATGCTATATCTGCATGGATAATTGTGGCTAATACCCTGCTGCATGTACTGTTGGGCTCCCTCTTACCATGCCAAGGTCATGTCACTTCACATAGAGCGAAGTGATAGCCAACACATGAAGCCTCAGAGAAAAGATTAGAAATACTTTTACCTCTGCACCAGCATTTATAAAGTTCTTCAAAATAATAAATGACAGAATACAATGACAGACTTCAGCAAGTGTTGCCCTCAGCCAGGCCAGATTTGATAATCACCAGGACCATGTTATTGTGTCTGAACACCACTGTAAAAAGTTTTAAAGATGATCAGCTTTGGCCTGACAATGAATTGTGCGTATTCAATTGCCATTATCTCAATGTTATTCCTAATACAATATTGTTTTAAAATTGTGAAGTTGTGAGAAATGTTCATGGACATTGCTTTATACTAATAGTTTCTTCAGTATTGGTACTATATGTCTAATAATAAATATTTAGACCCTCTACATGATTTTTCCTCAGGGCACGAGTAGAAAGTGGGTGTCATTAACTCCTCTTTGAAGATGGAAAAGTTGAGGTCGAGAGGAATAATGTCTTATTAGGATTCAGTAGTGGAGCCTAGAACAGAAACTGGATTTCTCAGCTCCTAACTCTGAACCAAGTTACGTTGTCCTGATTTAGAGTTTGCTTGAAAGTCTTACTGATGTAAGAGTTACATATCTTTCCAAAGGAAGGCACAATGTATGAGCAAATATATTATCAAAGGAGTACAAAATAAAATATTTTATGATTGTATCAAGGCAAAAAAACAGGTGAGAGACAGCCTTTACCTCCAATGGCTTGCTTTTACTTTTTTTTTTGTTGTTGTTCTATGTAGAAAAATGATCACTGCTTTCAAAAAGGAGATATGGTCAAAGCCATCTTCTTCCCTTTAGAAATACTATTGAAACATAAATGGAACAAAAACTGAATGAATTACAGATGCACCTGGGATTCTTGACAGTCCTGCGCAAAAACTACTGTAAAACTTTTCTGCTCAGGGTGTAAAAATCTCTTTCCCCCTCTCTTTTTCCTGTCTCAAAAATATCTGAGGTATTAGAGTTCAAATGTATGTTTGCCTTCAGGCAGTGAAAAAGCTGAAAAGCTCAGCCCGAAAGCTGAGGAAATACTTTAGAAATTTACAGACAACAAGGGTACATGGAAAATTTTTTTGCAGTCATAAGGGCAGCAGTTAGTCTTCTTGCGATAAGATATCACTGTAGGCCCACCACAGAGCAGGGAGTTAGTATTTCTGACAAATCACTCTGGGTGAAATCATTGTTATATGGATACCTGCCAAAATGTTCTCATTACTACTTTCTTACCAATTAAAAATTACCATTCCAGCCCTCTGGCAATATTAGCTGGCAAACATAGGGCTGAAACTGGGAGCCAGTTTATTACTACTTCTTCAGTAAGCAGCTGAGTAGCTTCATACAAATCGGTCACTAAAACTGTTAGGAATTTTACTTATCTGCATGTAGGTATGTATAGTCATCCTGAACTAACACAAGGCTGAAAACACATTCTAGCTCAATATTTGTCTTATCAGAGTACAGTAATCAAATACGAAATTTTAGTTTCTTGCATAAAAATTTTAGACTGCTGTGCTGGCAACTCTTAAACCTATTGCTTGTTTTTAACATATTTTTGGTGATATTTTTCTCCAATAAACAAAAGGGTGTTTTTCTTCGGTTTTGCATTTGTTGACAATTTAATCTCCTCATATATTTGCTTGCTATATGAGAATGTGTTAGGTTCTGGGACAGTTTCTTTGTCAAAGATTATTCTAGTCAAGAGCTGATGTGAAGAAATGGCTTCTTAAATTAAAAAAAAAAAGAAAAAAAGAAGATATTTGTTGTCTCTTATAAAGCAACTTTCAATCTCAATTGTCTCAACTAAAAGAAGAACCAGGTCTCATCTATATGACAAATGAGCCTGATGTATTTCCTACTATCCACATGGAAAGGGATGCTAAGAAAAAATTAAAGTTAAATCCATCAGTTGCAAACAAATAGTTTCCGCTCTAGACTTCAGAAATATTAGCTCAGGGGATTTGCAAAAGGATATGCAGTCAGCAGTCCTCTTGAGCCACCTACAGCAGTAAAGGTTAGCACCAGAGTGTCTGCTTGGTTTCTTGTCCTACAAAGTTAACCCTGTGGAAGCCAAAAGAGCTGAAGATCCCATGGGAATCTTAAAGTTAATTTTGGAATGTTAATTTAGCCCGGAATAATTATGACTGCCAAATACAGCACACTGGATTTTTTAGATCATTTCACTGATCACAAGCTACTGACAGATTTTTGTTGCCCTTTGATGAATGTTTGAAGGCAATGAGACATAACGTTGATGGAAACATAAAAAAGCCCCGTTTTTCTTCTGACCTTCGCAAAGTCATATATCACTAGATGGTTGTAGACATGAAAAAGTTTTTTATAGAGAAAAAGATTTTTATATCAATTTCCACATTTTAATTCTCACCTTATCCATATTTGGAGCTACAGGAGCTTCTTCTACTGCCTTCTGGTAAGCCATGTATTGGCTGCTGTCAGAAGCAGGCCACCAGATGAGGAGCACCTTGAGCTTAGGAAAATTCCTATGTTTTAGTCTTGTGTCTTCCAAAAGTCGTCCTTTTGCACACATCACATTTTACTTAGATAAAAACAATAAAATCCTGTCACTTTAAAACTGCATTGGTTAAATCCAACACCAGCCACTTAGAAACAAAGGAGGCTTCAAGGCTTCTCAGCAATATTGATAAAATTTGGTTTTGCAATTTAGCTGTTGAGTTACTGTAGGCCTGAAGTCAATCATGGTGGCCTTCAGTAGATGGCTATGATCTTGCTGGCCTAGCAGGTGCTGTAGATGTGCTGATACTGGAGGCTGGCCGTGGAAGTTGAGGACCCTGGAACATATTGTCTGGTTGGGAAAGGCATTACAGCAGGGCCTCCTGCAGCGGCACTGTGAGAGGCTGACAGGAGCACCCATCTGCAACCTCACAAGCTGCATCCCGTTTAACGCTCTGCCTCTGTGAGAACAGTGTGGGCATCTGAAGGAGGGTCAGATGAGATGGAGTCACAAAATACAGAGTGCAAGTGACAGAGCAGGAGGGCAAGCTCTTTAAAGCCATGTGGGGTGTGCTGTGAGCTAGGGCCTGTATTTCACAGTGTGGGCAACGATAGTCTGAAAACGCTTTAGGGACATACACTATGGATACAGAGAAGGCTCTTCATCTCGGGATGGTCCTCAGAGCAATGAAATAGAGCAGAGTAAGAGGCCATTTACCTTATATAATGACTGTATGGGAATATGGAAAGTTTCTGAACTGTCCTTCAAAGGCCAAATCTGAGGGATGCCCTATAAGAATATAGAGAAGGGAGAAAAATATGATTAGTCTGATCCCTAATATTTGCAGCATTTTCTGTCATCACAACTGAGTTCATTTAGGGTGAAGGAAAAAAGTATTTGCCTTTAAGGAGCTAACTTTTTTTTTTTTTCTCAGTCTTAATAGAGTCAGAGATAGAAAATTTACACAGTTTCTGAAAAAGGACAGCTCATCTAGGTCAATGAAGACCCAAGTTCAGATTTCCTACAGGAAATTCAGCTTAGGGACTAGAACTCAGGCCTCCTATGGGGGTAACTAACCAAATTTGCTATAGTATTTTTCTTCTGTTTTTCTCTATTCCTCCAAATTACGCTGTTCAGTTTTGAACAAAACAAAAGCATGGAGGCTCTTTGCTCAAAATTATTTTTTAAATAAAAATCTTAAGACATCTTTAAAGGTTTGTTACCCATATTTAATTTAAAATCTATGAATGAAGATTCTACTTTCTTCTAGATAATGTCAACGTAAGTACCTCTCTGTGATGTTTTAGGTTCTAGACATGAGTCAGTAAGTGTATTGTAAGCAGCTGTAGTACTAAATACATCCAGGCAAAACCAATCAAGACAAAATACCCTTAAGGAACATCTGTTCACAAAATGTCACATCCGTTGCTCTGTATCAAGTGGGCTTGCCTGTGTTTCCCTTGCAGCTGAACTAATTTCTCTCCATTAAAGACAATGCTAGATAACTCCTGTTGCTCATACAATGTAATGCTCATTTTCCTCTGCCCTTAGAAGTAAGCAGGGTTTTGAATATGAGCTCTGTAGTTTCCTTTTAAGTAATGTTTCTGAAGTTGTTACCAGTAAGCAAAACAGAAATCATGTAACAGCCTTCAAATATTTGCTGCAGCGTGAAGTGGATGTAAAACTGCTCTATAGGGCACAGTTGAGGATTTCTTAGGTATAGCAATAAAGCTGATTTAGCTCCTCTCTGCTCCTTCACATAAGGAGTATTTCAAAGGTACAAGAGGTAAAAAAGATCACAGGCCATTTTACTAGGTCCTGGCAAAAGTTGGCTTGGCAGCCTTCGCTTATGATATTCAGGTAATTTTAAGGCTTTTCTGCACTCTGTTTGGAACCGTTTTGGCTGTCTGCTAAATTAGAGGGCTGAGCAGTAGTGAGAATATCGTAACCGATGCCAGAATGTTAATGCCTATCCCTATTCTTGTCAGATAGACAAATCGTTATCTAGACTTCCTAGTACTCAGTATTTTAGGAACCAAGCTGAAACTTTCAAGACATCTTATCTGAAACTTTGTTGGCTTCCTTTATCTGGGAATATCATGCTAATTCCTCAGTGGCTATTGCAGCATTTCCACTTCTAGACTGCTTTAGTAGCTGTATAAAGAGAAAAAAAAGAGTGAAAGAATTTCTTAGTCTGAAGGTTTTGGACGTAATAAAAAACTTGAACTAAGTTTGTGTATTCAAAATTTTAATGGAAAGTGTGTGTTGGTTCTTATTCTAGATAGGTAAATCGCCCTTACAAGATTCCCAGCCTAGCCTTTGTCTTAGTATTGTTTTAGTTGTTAATTCAAGATTTTATTGGTGTTCTGAGACAAAGCAGAATAACAGAGCAAATAGTGCTCAAAGTTAAATATCCTGGTCTTTAAGGTGCAGTTTGGTGATGTCAGAATGCTTTCCATTTTTGTTTTTTTATATTAAGTTAGTGTTTTGGTGTATAATTTATGTTTCAGCTCTTTCCATTTATCTTTCCGGTTCTTCCACATGCTGTTTGCACTGATTTTCAGTGGTTTCTTCAAGACATCTTCGCTATTCCCCCGGTAACAGATTGTTTAATCCTTGACTAGTCTTGCCGCACTAAATCTAGGAGTCTTTGGAGCCATGAATCTGAAGGCTGACGCAACCCCTAGACAGTTCCATTTATATTAGGAGTGTGCACATTGCTAATCTTAGCTCTATCTAGGCTGAGGCAGTCTGCGTATGGTACTTGTTCAGCTTCACAAAGAAGCTTTTACAGACTGGAAAATAATAGGATATGCTATTTGTAACCAATTGCTGGGGATTTCAGTATGCTAAAACCTGGACTGACTGCTGGTCTAGCAGTTGCAGCTGAAGATTAGAGGTTGAGAGATCTAGCTTTTTTTGCCACGGATTTATCTTTAGCAAAAAGAGATTTTGTGAAGCTGAATTAAAATATTTGCATATGCATCTCTGAAAAAAATGCTGTAGTATTATTAAAGTGTTCAAAAGGGAAAAATGTGCAAGTATGACAGCCTGTACTGTCCTTGCCGCAAATTCTCTAGTGGCTCTTCAGAAAAGAAAGATTTCTAATCTGCAAATTGTAATCAATAACATGTATATGTTACAGTGCCTTGGTTGTCCTATCTAAATCCCATTAAATTTTTATTCCTACTTTTTCTCTGATGAGTTATTGACTTTTCACTCCCAGTTGCATCTAATAAACGCTTGGATACTAAAGCAGCACAAACAACATTTTTGTTTTTAAAAAGCTCATATGGTTCTAATTCTTAAAAACCTAAATATTCCTATAATTACTTTTGTCGTCTGCAATTTGTGGCAACAGGTTGACATCTCAAACATTATTGAGACCTGTCTTGAGATTTGCTGCCTTACTTTGTTCAACAGCCTTGCTCAATAGCTTTCATTGTAACATGGAGATTGACATCAGAGTTAGATTGATCGCTGCATGTAAACAATTAACTAGCAGCTAGATTCTTCCTTCTAAATGGAATACATCAGGCCACCAAGATACTTCCAAGTGTTGTTCAAAAAGTCATTGATTTATTCATCAAAACAATAACTTCCAGTAACTGTAATTTCTGCTAGCTGTCTTCCCCATAATGACTTACTAAACAAAACAAAATGTATTTGATTTAACTGCACTCTGAAGGCCAGATGTATTCTCCTGTCCCTTTGTGAAAAACAATGTATTTGCTCTTGAATAGAGATTCTGCACTTAGGAGGGCATGCTTGTAATGCCACCCTTCCTTAGAGATTTAAAGACTGGCTGGAAAATTTGAAAGGGAAGGCACCTGTCAAGACCCACCCTAAGCAATTATCCCTACTCCTCAGGCCAGGCTTGCATGGTCTTTTCCTTTCAGGATACTAAGGAGTTGTACCTCTGTAGTCTCAGAGATAGAGAATAAGAGCCAAAGACTTAATCCAGGATAGGGTTGTAGAAGCTCTACAGACTTATATAAATACAGCTATTTCTAGTAGATTTGGTTTGACAGAAATCTCTCAATATACCCCTCATAATTTCCTTGAGAGGACATACTTCTATTATTGATAAAAAGAAATACTCACTAGTATCCATCAAACAATGCATCTCTTTAACTAGTTTGTATAAATACTTGATTAAGTGATCTTCCACCTTAATAATACTGATTTGAGAACAGCCTGTGATGTTCTCTTTTCTGTTGTATTATGATTAAGACTTACTTTGAAATAATTGCACTTATCTTCAGTTATCTGGGTGTTGTATCTTACTGATACGAGCTTTAGATGCTTCTGTATTAAAATGCGAAAAGTTGTTTCTAGACTTACAGTCATGTCTGTATAAACCGAAAATGTACAAATATCGATCAAAGGTCAGATTTCCAAGTTCACTTAAAAATCATAGGTTGAAAGACACTTCTGGAGATCATCTAATCTAACCTCAATGTAAGGAAGTATCAGTGGAAACATACAATATCCTCTGGATTGACTAAGGAAAGCTGCTACTTTCTGTAAAACTGCAGAACTAGGTTTGTCTAGTCATGAGCAGCTAGTCAGATAGTTAAAAAGTTTTGATATGCATTTGAGCTTTTGAATAAATATATTTATTATTCTGTGGTGATTTCAGTTTCTATGAACAGTCATGCAATTTGCCTGCAATGAACATTCATGGAAAACAAATGTCAGTCTCCGATCCTAATTTTCTGCAAATGAATATTTAAACTGGAGACAAGATACAAAGCCCATTGTAATTACCCCAAAAAACACCCACTGACTTCAGTAGGCTTTCTTTTATTAGTCTCTGGAAGTATTAACATAATTCTCTAGTCAGGGGAAAGAAGCACTGTTTGTTTTTAAATCTGACTAATCATAACTGTTTCAGAAATGTATAATATTCTCTGAAAGTCATTTGTTATTTTATCAAATTCAGAGTCCAAAGATGTATTCTGTTTTGTAGAACAAAACCAATAAAGAATTTTGTTCTTAATATGCCATTGGCAGGCAGGACCCACATTCACAACTACAATTTCATTTAGAATGATTTATGTAGGCAGAGGCTGGAGACCTGTTTTCTAGAGCCACAAAAGACTTTTCTTCTTAGTGAATGTTATAAATGTTCTTGGACTTTTTTTTGTGTTAATGGTCTTTAATTGTAGATCATTTCCAATAGTAGAGCTGCTTTCATTTCCTCCTTTTTTCTGATTCTTCTTCAAATATGCTCAAATAAAGTTATTATACTAATTCTACTTGAAATTAAGATTCTGCACTGTGAATGATATAGAACTCTTCAGTAAAGCTTTGAGAATAACAGCCCAGTCAGTGGTTGGAAGGAAAATATCTGGAACCTGCTGTTTTCTCAAATGGTGGCTCCAGTCAGTCATCTGTATTAATCAGTATAGCTTTCTTTACAGTACAGCTGCTTCCAAGTATACGGAGTGATTTTAATGAGTTATCCTCTGATGTGGACCAGATGATGGGACAAAACTGATTCAGTCAATAGCTTTGTCTGTCAATCCATTCTCTGCAAACATGACAATTTAGTTTCTTAAACACTGAGGAAAAGCAACGCTCACTTTGAACCATTTTTGAATACTTGTCAAATTAATTGAGGAGGTACTTCTTGGTTAGTTTATATGCTAGGGTAGGAACAGACTAGGTGTGTGTAAAACCTTATGTGCAAACGAAAATTAAATGCCGTAAAGTTAAGGAACTGTCACCAATGCTGACTCTTTTTCCTGCAATGCTCCCTTTCGGTTAGGACAATGTATGCCTCTCAGTTCTCTTGCCAGGTGTAAAATTGCTATACCTATCCTTTTCCATGTGGGATTAACTCATTTTTTCTGAAAGGACTCATCATAATGTGTGTAAAAGTTTGAGGGAAAACTAGATAGATGTGAAATGAATGACTTCAGAACTCACTGAAAAAAAAATTGTTGTTCTTTTTCTTCCTCTCCTTCCATGATTGAACAGAAAAAAATCCTGAAATATGGGCATTAGAAGTTTTCTACAAAAGGCAGGGAATGATTTTGGTTTCTGGTTAATATGTAACTGAATATATTTTTCATTAAAGAAAAATAATTTTAGTCAAGAGAAATAATCATAGAAAATGTTTTACTCTCACCATTGCTAGCTGCCGTGCACACAGTTCCATTCAGCTGCACTCATGTTAAAAGAACTTCTGGAGCAATTCCACCAGAGAATGGAAAACTAGCAAACACCTACCCAAAAGGGAAAAGTTCATAATTAGGAATGGCTAAGGTGGGACGAGACCTAAGATGAGTCGCTTATCGTGGTGTTCCAGTTATATAGTCATCTATGGGCATCTTACATCATGTTGGTTAATCTGAAAAGTTCAAAACTTTTTTAAGGCAAACTCTTTGTATTTTATTAAGGAGCCTTTTCATGCCAAACAGCTTTCATGTTCCTTCCTAAACAGGTGAAAAAAAAAAAATCCTTTCCAAGTCACACATTTACAAGCAAAATCCTTTTATTGGGACTGTAGATGGAGGAGAAATGGGTTTGTAAACTTTCTGGATTGGCCTGAACAGAAAAGCAAATCTTTTCATTGATTGCTTAAAGTGTTCGAATAAACTCATACATTTTTTAATGCATTTATCTAATATTTTGCATTCTAAGAACTGAATCCTGAAAACATATATCATCTTGCTAAATCCCCAAGAACAGGAATTTTATAATGGATTTTGTTCATTAGCTTTTTATCTGATTTTACTATAAAAAAAGCTTAGCCTAATGAAACGGAGGCTTACTGCTCATTCATGAATCATACCCTATGCACTTGTTTACTTAACTATTTTTATTAATTAGAACTCAAACTTCAAAATCAAAAAGAAAATATTTTCAAAAGTTGTCTCTGAACTTCACAAACCACTCTCGAGAGAGTCAGTAGTTCTGGGACTTTGGTAGAGGAACACCGGCTCCATAAGCAGCAGTTGTTTATTCTTTTATCTGCCAGAAGTCATATGTCATCATGCAGCTAATAATTAAGCAAATGTATAGCACACAAGCTTCTAGAACAAAATAATATTCTGAAGCGAGTGTTGTAGATTACTCTCCTCTATGCGCTATTTATGTCTGAGTCAGCCTGATGGGTGGTTGCAGATTCTGAGAGGAGGTGGGGCACAATTATGGGTGTTAAATCCTATATTTGTTTACAGTGATGCTGATCAGTGCTCTCCAGCACGAATGCCCTGTGACTGTTCTCAGGAAAACGTTTGTACACACAGAATAGTCAAACCACATGAAGTTACTGTTCTGAAAAGCGCAGCTCTCAAAGTAAAATCCAGCAGAGATGTAGATTGTGACCCTACAAATGACGTTTTTAGAGGCTTTCAGCGATATTGCATAAAGACAGAATTATAGGAAGGAAGTCCTTATCAGTCAGGCTTGAAAGCTAGGCTGAGGCTTTAGAGGTTCTGATGTTATCGCTCAGATTTTTGGGGGAGTCCTTTATAATTTTCACATCAAACCCAATCATTACCCTTCTAGTCAACTGACAAAAAGCCTTAGTAAAAAGTGGGGCATATCTGTAGTGCCACAGGACCCACGAGGGAACAAATAATGGCTGTGGAAATGACCACTCTCTAATTTTTTTAAACTATTTTTTATTTTCCCCTATCCTTGCACATGGATAACAGCTTACATCGGATGGGGGCAAAGTCAAGGCTCTGACCATTTACTGGCAAAGCCAGCCTACGTCCTTGCTACCTGGTACAATGACTCACACCGCGCGCAGGCCGTGCTGAGAAATTAAGCGTTCCTTTTGTTCTGATTCATGCTTCCCTTCTGTTTTAGTGTCATAAAGACAATTTTATCCTCATAACATTCAACATAATTCTCCTCTAGCATTAGAAAATGCAATTTTGCTTCCGCTGATGATGAATGCCTGGGCAAACAGAAACCATCAAACTTGGTTTTCGTCAGAGTAAACATGGGAAGGTACGTCCCTTTTGTGCTAACAGTAATGTTTCAGACAGGGTAACCCTGAAAGTTTCCTGTAAAAGTGTAAAGAGTTAATGTCATCAGTCAGAAAAGGCATAGGAGAAAGAGAGAAGTGAGGTCAGGCCCTGCTTCTGGTGTGGAGGCACGAGGGGATGGACAGCAGTAGCCCGCGCACTGCCCAGCGAGTTCCTGTATGTGGGGACTCCTTGCTCTGCTGGTTAATTTGACAATGACACGGAAAGTCGTTGTAGCAGGGCCAAGGAGCTACCTCTTGGTATGTAAACAATGTCCTTTCATACAGCGCTGAGTGTGCCAGTTCTTATTACGGAGAGCAGGGTTTTAGTAAAGATAATGGAAAGTAGGCATGGGGGAGGCTGATGCCAGACATGGTCAATGGGAGATCAGTGTAACGATTTCTACGTCTGCTTCCATTATTTGTGTCAAACACAAGCTGGCTTTTTATGTAAAGAGATGCTAATGCTTCTTTTTAACAATTGAGCTAACAGTGTCCTTTGTGATGATATCAAATGCGTGTGCTTTCAGCAGAGGTGTTGTACCATTGTGATCCAGAAATCAGTTGCACTGCAAAAGTAATGGCAACTGGGCAGCTTTCTATCTCTCAACATCCCTAATCAGACATGAATGCAGCCTGCTGCATAGACTAGACTTAAGACTTCCTTTTATTTAGCTGTATTCTATGTCCAGTCTGCAGGGCTGATAAAACAGAAGCTGTTCAGATGGCAAAGCAGAATGGCATGTTGTTCTGAACACAACCAAAATCACTGCAACTTTATCCAACATTACTGACATGCAAATCCCTTTGAAAGGGCTTGAAGATTAAACCTAGTGCTGGGCTCATATTATCTTTTACAAAAATATAGTATCTTGCTTCATAAGCTTGACCAGGCATAGGGCATATTTTACTAGGTGACCCATCATATGATCATCTGCTACTTTTTTCTTATACCCAAGTATATTTTTTTCTTTTTTTTTTCCTTTTCTCTCACGCTGTTTTGGAGACAATTTCTACTGTTTCCAGCTGCAATTCATAACTCGTGCACATAGAACACTATATTTAATTTCAAGAGATCAGTTTTGCTTTGGCTTCAGAGTGTTTGGATTAAATCTGAATTTGAGGTTCATCTTCAAACCCAACCTTTTTATCCTTTCTTGATTAGTTTAGTTTATGTTCTTGCTTAGCAGCAGGAGATTGATTCAGGTGTCTGCTCCTACTCAAGAGAAGGGACAGTTCAGCCCTGCATTTGCTCTTCTTTCTTCACTCCCTTGAGTCTACATTTATATTCCAAAGCTGTTTCAGGTTGAGAATTCTGTGAAGCTTTTCTATCAGTCCAAGGGTAAATGAGCCTGAAAATAAATCTCTTTCAGCACAGATATAGGAAGCTCTATTACTGGGTTTGACTTCATACAAATAACAATGCTATTTTGCTAAGCATGCATTTAATAATAGTTTTGCAATGATAATGTTTTACTAGTAAAATTCCAAGCTTTATAAAGTTTGAAGAGACTTTTGTTTTACTGATTCTCATAAGATGCTGTTCTGAATAAATGGAGGTGAACCATTTTGTCTTTGCAACATAAAATATGAAGACTCTCAAAAAACCATAATCTTTGTTATTTGAGGAAAGAATGTTTTGCATTCAGCTCTTTGATTTTCTGTATGTATTGCTGCATAATCATTTTAATGTATGGTATGCGTATGATTCTTATTTAGGTTCAGCAGTGCTCACAGAGAAGTAAGAACACAGAAGGTGAGGAGATTTGAGTAAAAAATTTCTTACAGTATAAAATTTCCTGATGTCTAAGGGGAGACTGAGAAAGCTGGGTTTCTTTAACATGGAGAAGAAAAGGCTAAGAGAGGATCTAGTTCTTGTCTTCAGCTGCTTAAGGGGGGAGAACACAGAGATGGGCTCTTCTCTTCCAGCAAAAGGATGAGAGTCAACAGTCACAAGATGCAGCAAGGGAAATTCCAAAAAGATATATGGAAAAAGGTTTCACCATTGAGGTGGTTGAACACTGGAGTAGGTTGCCCAGAGGCATTGTGGGATCTGCATCCTTGAAGGCTTGACTAGATATGGCCCTGAGCAACCTGATCTAACAACACAGTTGGTCCTTCTTTGAGCAGGGAATTGGACTAGGTGATGTTCAGAGGTCCTATCCTACCTAAATTATCATACAAATTTAAACGCAGGAAGATAGATCAAGTGTGATGGAAACCTTATCCAACTTACATGAACGAAGTCTTTCACCACACAGTAACAGTGTGAAGGGACTAGCTCTGTACCCTCTGAGGTCTGGTTGTTGAAGGAACTGGCAGGATTTCCAGCTCCTGCCGTCTCCTCCCTGATGGTGGAGGGAAGCTTCCTCTTGAAAAACTGATACATGGCCTTTGAGCATCAGTCCCAGCTCCAGATTCAGATTCCAAAGTTTTTAAGTGATTAGAATATGGGCTTCTTTGAGTTATGTGTCTGGCTCCTATTGCAGCCAGTTGCCTCAATTGCCTAAAGATGATGTCCATTGCCACCTGAGAACCACTCTGGTATCTTGTCGGTCCTTCAGCTTCTACTCCAAAAGTGCACAGGTCTTCTGTCAGTCCTATGTCACAACTGCCAACATTGTGTTGATGAAATATTCCTGTATTATTTTTATATAATAAATAGTTACCTATGACTGTTTGCCATGTATTTGCTATGCTTTTGGAATGGAAAGGGTTTCTTTGGTCTGTAGACAGTATGTCTATATGCTAGAATGTAGACATATTTCTGAGGAGATTGCTGAAGAGCACTTTGACTTCCAGATGTTTTGGATTTAGCCCTTAGTTTGCATTAGTTCCATATGCTGGTGAGGATTATAACAGGAGGGAGAGAATTACTGTCTCCCCACCTCCCCAGATGTCTTTCAGCTCTTTCCTATTTTGCTGAGTTTGCAGCTTTGCTTCAGCTGCAACAGGCACCTGGGACAAAATCTGGATTTACCAGTGATTTTCTTTTTAGTTTTGACTGAAAAACAAAACAATCATTTTCTTCCTTGAATCACCATATAAATTGCTTGGTATTCTAGATTTACAGCATGTGCTGTATTGTGCTGCAGCTGAATTGCATTTCTCGGAAAGTAGCAGTATCTGAAAGTATAAGAACATTTATCCAAAAAACCCAGAGTTTTTTTCTACAAATTTAAATGTCTAGTTTAGAAAACAGTGTGGTGTGTACTGGGAGATGTCAGTATTATGACTTTAGGATCTCTGACTCCAGAGGAACAAACTGGTCTTATTTCAAGCTGTCTAAAGAGCAACATTAGCACTGATTGCAGAACTAGCCTGCAGCCTTTTGCCCTTCCTTCTGGCTGAGAGAAAGTAGCAATACTGCTGGGTGGCAACGACTACCTAAGCAAGATAAAGAAAACAGTAGGTAAAATATTGAAAAATATATAATAAAATGTTTTTCTTCTGTAATGTATGGAGAGGATTAATGAGCTAAGTATGACAATATGTTCTACAAGCCACTCCAGTGCAAAGAAGGCACAAAGGTTCTCATCTACTCCTTTTCATCCATTCGGCACCTTGGAAGTAGTAAAAGCATTCAGTCTGTCATGTACTAGGACAAATTTGCTTGTTGTAAGCTGAATTCAAAAGATTCAGATGCCACCTGCATAAAAGCACACACATTCAGAAGTGTCTTTGAATCACCCTTAGTTGTACAAAATTGGTCTGATCTCCTGTGAATAACTTTTCTTGTGAATTCTCAAGTGCTTCCTGCTTAGGCCAACAATACTGCAAGAAAGGAGTTTTGTTTTGTTGCATACATCACTTCAGCTCTTTGGGTCAAGCTGGGTCCCAAATGTGACCAAAAGAGCAGTATGTGAAATGCTTCTGAAGTTCAGAAAGCATTCTGGTTTCATGACTGCCAAAGGTTCAGGTCGCTTTAGATAACTGAACTACACCAATCCCTAAAGATATTCAGGTATTTTATAAAAGAGTCATATTTCTGAGACTGAAAGAACATTAGCATTTTCAGATAACACTGTGTCAGCAGCATCACCCAGTATCTCAGTGCTCTGCAGCAGTAGTTATAGGACGTTCCTTAACCAGTCACACGGATTTTAGAAGAGCTGATATAAAAAATGTTAGCAAAAGGCCCGACAATTTAAGTTAGTGCAGTCAATGAAGATATTCCTTTGTCTTCAAAAGACTATGGAGAAGAGCTGTGAAGAGCAAAAGCAGCAATAAGATAATTAATCTCAGAAGTGTGAGAATCCAGGATCTGCTGCCATTCTTACCATATATTATCATATAGCTCACACCATGTATTTTCCTCTGAGAGGAAAATGAGAAGTAGCTGTTTGCCTCCTGTTTTAGCTCTTTCTTGCCTGTTCTTCTCAGAGTCACGCATTTCCAGACCTTGCTGCACACTGGTCCAGTTCCAGTAGGAGGAATGGCCATTGCTTTAGTCAGATGCATAGCTTGGTGCTGAGGACATCCTTCAAGGCATGAGCATGAAAATTCAAACCCTTTCTCTTTTGGCTGAGGTATAACAGAATGGTGGACTACATGTTGGTACAGACTTTTTTATCGAGGAGAAATAAACTCATTTTGTGTATGGGTTATTGTGGCATCTTACACAACTCCTTTTTTTTCAGTGTATGAAATGCCACAAGGCAGTGTGTGTTATTGTGCAAATATAACCTCCAACAGGCAAGCAGAAAACATCAGATTTCAGTCATTTTTAGGAAAGAAGTATTGTACATTACCAAAATCTACACATTTGTCTTCACCAGGTAGTAACATACACTGTATATTTCAAACATGAATGGCGCGAATACAGCAAGCTGAGGCTCTGCAGTGTGATATCAGATAACATTCAAGCTGCATTTGACACTCATTGTTTGTAAACTGTTTCAAAAAAACTTACAGAACAGAGACAGATGTTATCATCACAATTTACCTTCAAACTCTCTTACTCTCAAAACAGAGGAAATTATAAGTGTGTGGTTTTTTGACCACAGAGAAGTTTGATTAACTTTTGTTCTTCAATAGTCAAAGAGCACTTCTCATCATTACTTTTAATATAATGATTTGTTTCTGAGAGGCTGAGGGGAACTGTGTGTACTCTAAAGATGTTCAGTACCTCTGCTTCAAGTTACTTGCTAGGAGGTAGAAGAAAAAGGAGTCGAAAGAAAATGTGGACATTTGGAAAAGATTGTCTCTTCTAGATACAGGAGTTGTAAGAATGAATGTATCCTGAACTGCCAGGCTTACTTGGTTGTACATGGTTATTTGTGAAGACAGACATTTAAGAAGATACAGATTTTTCTTGTAGAGCAAAATATGAAGAATATATAATTTATTCCAATAAAATATCAATGTTTTGACATTTTCTAGTCATATTTTTAGGCAGCATAAAGATTAGTTGAATGCTGGTCATAAGGAATTCTTTTTTGAGATGCATCTTTTTGCAAAAGTTTAATATCAAGATTGGTATGAGAGTTTTAATATGTGACTTACACAAGCATTTCATAGCTAGAGACTTTTTAGCAATTCATTCACTAGTATTTAGTCTACTGAACTGAACTGAGCCAGTGTATTTGTAAAGTAAAAGTGTTTTGGAATATATTGGGTTTTGTATTTTTCTTATTTGACATTAGGAGTTAATAATGCATCATAATGTATGTTTACACACATTCATATACAAAGGCTTTTTCTCCTTCCTGCCAAGAGACTACACAAAAGGGTAGCAGACAAAGACCTTACCATCTCCTTCGAGGATGCTTCAGGGGTAGTTTGTGTTGCATTTTGTGCAGTATTCTGTCAAGGTGATTTCTATGGTAACCTCTATTTGCATTCTTTCAAATGATGGTAAATTCTGACACATTCCATTAAATATTGATAGCAGTGTTTCATCTGCTGTAAACCCACATGGGAATATTTAATTTTATCTACTGTCTGGGACTATTCTCTTGTGGTATCAAAACAGCAAGCTTTTTACAGTTAAAATGTTAATTAGATTTTTATAACCATTTTTATTGTTCTGCTCTTCATCTAGATTGCTCCAAACATGTTTATTTACAATTCCAAATGTTTCCATTCATATTCCATGTCTTCTTACTCAGAGATTAGCTTAATAACAAACCTCAAAAATGTACTTAAAGGCATGTGAAACACCTACAGAATCATAATGCTGCAAAAATGCCAGCAAATGGTCTAATAACCAAATGATTTGTAAGATCAGCTTTTAAGGAAAAGAGACAAGACTGTAAGAGCAGAGCTCATAATCTGTTTCAGTATTGCATTGGCTTCTGAAAATAAAGCAGTATCGAAATTGTTTACCAAACAGATTTGATTGGGGAGGTAGGAGCGGGGAGAAGAAAGCTAAGAACGGGGTGTAAGTAGCAGAGTTTCAACTTCATGGGTGGCATGTGAAAAATTTCCAAAGAATTAAGAAATGTCTTTACTGCCAATATAACCTCCCATTACACTAAGAAATATGTGTTCATCTCTTACAAAACAGTGGTCAGGGTTCTGGATGGTGACTGTTTTCTTATAAAGAAATTAGCAAGCATGAATTTCTGGCAGAGGCTAGGGCTACTGTTTTATGTTTTGCATCACTGCTTACACATTTCAACAGTAAATACACACTGGATTTAAAGCACTGCTAAGTAAAGAGGACACCACTGACACTGACTACCGTGCAACTGAACAATGCACCAGCATTTGAACATGCGGCAACAACACAAGTTTAAATTGCAATGACCTTTTCTTATTTGATCTGCTGGCCTACAGGTGGAAAATGGTGCGCATTAATATGGAACTTCTGACTGATTTCATGCTTCTGGGTAGCTTCTGTGCAGCAGTGCCATTACGAGAGATTCTTTGGAAAGTTGGTGCTAATATCAAGATTCTCTGAGTTCTAATAAACCTTGGAAGTTAAAAATCCTGGCTCTGAGGCACACAAATGAAAATATTTGACACTAAGATCAGCTTTGTGAAGAGAAGCAACATGGTACATGATTCTAGGCTGTAAAATTGCATTTCTTTGAGATTGTTTACTGTTTGCATACCCAATTCCCAAATCATCTCAATTACAGATGCAGAGCTAATAGGAATTAATCTGTTCCTAGATCTCATACAACACAGTACAATGCAGAGATCATGTACTGTTATCTCTGAGATATATTGTATTATCACTAAGAATTCTCAAGCTCAAACTAAGCAGTTTAAGTCACGTGTTACATCCCTTCTTTTCCTTTTTTTTTTAATAGCAACTCCCCAGAGAGATCAATAGGGAATTTGCTGAAAAATCATTGGCATGATACAACCATCTTATACTGTGCTCTTAGAAAAATACTTGGAAGCCTTGAAATGATGTAACCTGTGTTCTGTGAGGTCTTGAGTCTGCTTTCAGTGCTATTTTAACTGAAATAATTCAACTGTAGTTGTTGAATTTATGATAGCGCGGAACTACTCTGGGCAAGGAGAGAATTAGACCTGCTGAATTTCAGGGCTGTGCAAGCTGATCACCACCTGAAACATTAGGAGCAGTAGAAGGATACTAGAAAGGGCAGAGGAAACACCTAGCAAGAAGAGGGTCAAACAGCCTGTGGCTCTGTAGTGGAATTGACACCTGCACAATCCTAAATGCCATCTGCATTACTCTTACAGGGCCATGATTTTCACCAGTCACTTGTTCAAGGGCCAGACCAGTACAACAGGGTGGATACATAGTCTGCTTTCCAGTTACCTGGCAAGATTAGACGGGGAGTGAGGGAAAGGAAGGAGAGGGTAAAGGGATGGGAAGCAGCTCAAATAAAGCAAATGGCCCCCAACCTCAAATTTCCTGGTAAGCACAGAGCCAAATGTCTGACCTTGGGGCTTACTAACTCTCGCATAGTGATAGCTACTGAGGTGTCTACAACACACACAGAGCTTGACTGCCTGGCCGGCCAGTTGGGGTCGTCTGACTAAAACAAATTAGGCATAATATAATAGAAGAGGTGAGGAGGTAAAGGGGGTGGCACTGGGGTAGGAGAATTGAAAGGAAAGAGGGGAAACCTAGAAGTGGAGAGGTGTAATAGAAAAGGAAGGAAGAGATAAAATGTGAATGCAGGTGTGGGTTGGCAAAGCTGATTAATGCAGAAGAAGTGGCATGTTTCCAGAGGGAGTTCAGATTAAGTTCATAAGCCCTGTGGCCTGGAGCCAGTCAAATGCTATGGCTAGAGGCTGCTGTAATTACAGAGATGGGAATGTGGAAAATGGCTTTGAATTACGCTCTGTATTCTGTGAAGGTTATTACTTCAGGAGGAACACCAAATCCAAGATAATTTCGTGCTATTCAGAGCTCAAGCAAATAACCTATGCTACGTAGAGCGCAATACCGAGTACCCATCACTGTGCAGGAGCCAGCACGGTCCAGCAGGACCAGGGCTGCCCTGGGTTGCCATAGCCTGGAAGGTGAAGGAACACTGCGGGGATCTCCTTGAATTAGCTTGGCTCTGACGCACTATGCTGGCCCAGGGCACTATTACTTTCCTCAGCAGTCATGAGTTTGTGCTTTGTCATAGAGCTGGCTCAGGTTTATTATCTTAGGCCCTGTGCTAAAGACTGAGTATGATTCTGAGCACAAATCATAGCAAATCATATTTGGCAGTGCTGCCCCTGAACTGGTAAGCTCTGGTGGATCTGAACTGGCTCTGCATCATATACCTCTGCTGCACTGTCCTTGGCTTGATGGTTACCAAGAGGCACCCACATACTGAGCTGCGGTCACCCCGACAGACAAGACGTGGGTGTGTGCTGCTTGGCTAGCCAGCCAAATCAAAGGGCAGATAAAGGTAGCTCGCAAGCTAATCCAGTCTTCAGGCCTAAAGTTAGTCATTCCTCATGTAACTTACTGATAACTGATACATACTGAACAACCATTTTTGTCATAGTTAAATTATATGTTCCCAGAGTTGGACCCTAACATTTTGAAGACAATGACAAAAATACCAGCAATTTCAATAGAAGCATGATTTATGTGATGTCTTTTCAAAACAAGAAGAAACTTCTTTACACACCAAATATCTGAAGGGTCTTGGCATATTATGATTCAGAATTGTAATGAATGTAAATGCATTTTTTACATGGATTTGTTTTATAATTTAGACATGAAATGTAGTGACTCTGTGAAATCATATCCTATGGTCAGGCATAAATAACATTTCTGTTTGGGGATTTAGAAAAAAATTGCAATTCACAGCAAAAAGATACAACATATTTAATCTGCAAAGTCTAGAAGCCATGTTTTTTCCAGTATATAATTCCAGAGTTACTTAAACTATCAGTACTTCACTTATTTAAAATTGCTTCTTCTTTACATCATGAGTGTCCTTTTAATTTAAAAAAGCAATAATTATAACAATGCTCTAGGCAGCTGCAAAACAAAGTTTTGGGCTGAATTCCCATAAAAGCAATAGTGCTCTGACCCTCCTGATAGGTGTTCCAGTGTGGTAACCCAAAGAACACAGGCTATGATGGCTGTATCAAATACAGAATAGGAGAATAACGTATTATGGACCAGACTCCAGATTTAATAGTGTGGCAGTTCCACCTGCTCTGGGCAAGACACATAACACCTACTAGCTCTTTTTCATAGAAGGAAAACCTGAATATGAGGGCAAGAGGGAAGCTAAGGAATATTCATTTCTACAAGGGAACCGGGACTTCAGGGTCTCTCAGTTTAGCCACAGCGCAAGAGGACTCAGCATTTAGCACTGAAATCAGCCATGCATTATATCTATGTGTATGTGTACCTAATGAGTAGGTTTCCCCAACACACACACACACCATACACAAATCACCATGTGCTTGCCATTCTGATCACAACACCCATCTGTTTGCACATATGTGCTATTTGATCCTCTTTCTCTAATACACTGCACTGATTCCAAGGCCAGATCTAACAATATCCTTTTTACTATCTCCTCTTCTTGTCACTTTGAGGAACTCCCTTTCCCAGGCCAATCTGCTGCACTGATTTTCCAGACTGTGAGGATAGATGTGCTTTCAGTCATGGCCATATCACAAAGCTCCCATTAATTAGTTACATAGACATAGGTGTATAGTGAACTTAAGACACTTCAGAGTCTCTGAGACACGCGTGTGGGACTGCTACCTAGGGCATGGGATTAAGGAAGACCTGTACTGCCCCTGATGCAGGCCAGGCAGGCTTCCCCACAGGGCCTAAAATGATACTAGATGCCTGTGTTTGTGCATCTGAACCCTTTCTTAGAGATCTAGTTCAGATGACTCCCTTCTGAAATCTCTACTTTGTCCCTACTAGCGGCCAAGAGTGAAGCTTTTCCTCAAGCAAAACAGTTCACAAAGGAAGTGAATAGCACTTTCCTTTTCTCTTTTGGAGGACTTTGAAGTGTAATGAGATACCAAAGAAGTCAATATTGTTGCTTTTAGACTCACCTAAACAAAATCTTTAGCGCTGTGATGAGAATGAATGAAGGGAGTTTATGGGGCAATAAGAGATAGAAGATGGAGAGCTAGTATGTGAGCTAAACATCAATGTGTGTCCTTGGTGGGGCTGGTAAAAGGTGACCTGTTTCCCTATTGTTATTTTCATGATTGATTTCTCTTTATCATCAGTAGTGCATAGCCAGACAAAAGAATAGATTCAGTGTTCAGGACACTTTGGTTAGTCAGATTGGACCCTCTGATAGGGTGATGAAGGGGGAGGGAAAAGTGAAGGAATGGAGAGAAAGAGCAGAAGAAGGGGTGGGAAGACTCTTTTAAAGTAGGGCTGACACCAACAGAATAGGTGCTTTCTCCTTCAGCAGGAGATCTGCTCTGGATGCAGACATTCATTCCTGAACCTCTGTTGTCCCAAAAGTGAAATGAAGCATTTGTAGAGATGTGCTTCAGCTGAGGGGCTGGAAGCCTCAGGAAGAAAAGATAATGAATTTTTTTGCTTTTCTTTCTCTCTCCCTCATCCCCCAGCTGATTATAGCTTGTACTTATAAGCCAAAATTAACTGCTCTGCTGCATCTCCTGTAACTAATGAGGAAGGGCAAGAACCATGTAACACCAGTTTGCTGTTTTTCTGTATAGTTCTCACTGACCAGGGGAATGTTAGATTCTACCAGGATGGACACCCTGAGCTACAAAGGGGAATTTCATACACGCCTCTGAAGAACTGTCAGATTGACTTACAGTGAGTAACTGCTCCAGTATCGCTGAGTGTCCAGGTATAAACTCTGTGTTCTTTTATTGGCCCTTTAAGCTATCCTTTCCCTAAAGGTACTAAGGTACTTTTTTATCAGTGCTGAAATATGGTGAGGTTTCCAGGTTGCCTTTCTGCTACCTTCTAGAAATTGTAGTGTCTTCTCTCTCTCTTTCTCTCTCTCTTTCTCTCTCTTTCTCTCTACTTTCTTTCTCTTTCTTTCTTTCTCTCTTTCTTTCTCTTTCTTTCTTTCTCTCTATTCCTTCCTTCCTTCCTCTCTTTCTCTCTCTCTTTCTCTCTTTCTCCCTTCCTTCCTTCCTTTGCCCTTCCTTTCTTGTTTTGTCCCTCCCTCCCTTTCATTCTTTCTACTTTTCTTTCTCCCCCTCTTTCTCTTTAGAGGAAGATTTGTAGATGTTTCAGATGTAGTCCCATGGCATTCCCGAGCATTGCTTATAGTCCATTATATGACTTCAATGCTATTAACATAAAAAACACCTTATGTATGTGACATAACTGCACTTGCCTCCTAAAATGTCTCATCTCCTAAGAGGTGGTATTTAGAAATCTCACCCCCAGGTGGACTGTATGCCCTGAGAACAGTTACCTACTATGAACCTGACAAGGAGACAAATAGCAGTCAAAAATCAAAAGTTAAGAAGATTTTAAAGCAGATCAGGTTCTGGTATTTATAACTCAAACTTCTCAAATTTCAGATTAGCATTTCTTTTCCTTTGTGTGAACTAAAGAGACACTGAAATCTTTAGTTATAAAATCCTAAAAAAATCCCAGAGATGAACTATTGTTTTAAGTTTTATCTTGTGGTTTAAGTTTAAAGTGAGTAGTTGAAACTGAGATTCAGTATTTTGGCAGTGTATACAGCGGTGACTTTGTAGGTTATAGATGAAGAAGAAGGATGTTTATTGACATGGACAGATAGAAGGACTTTTTGTTGAAATGTTTAAGCTGCTACCACTAGAAAAACAGGCTAATGAACTATAGTAACATGTGGAGGATAGGCTAGTAAAAAAAAAAAAAAAGAATCTTAAGCAGAAATGGGGAGGGGAGTTAAGAAAATTGTTAAAACAATTTTAAGCTAGTTTCAAGCAATTTAAAGCAAACTCTGGGGTCCTTCCTAGTAAAAGCCCTTTCATGAACATCAAGTGATCTTTTTTCTGTAATTACTAGAGAGATAAAGTTTCTTTGAGCATCCAGGTTTAGTCAAAAGTGCTAAAAACTTTAGGAAAAAAGGTGACATTTTCAATGTTAGGATGTATAGCCATGCAGGCAGTTGGAGTCCTCAAAATAAGAAGCTGTCTGTGTAGTGGGCAATCCATTTAATCACACGTGCAGAACCGCACACAGAACAGTTGAGGTTGGAAGGCACCTCTGGAGATCATCTAGTCCAACCCCCTGCTCAAGCAGGGTCACCTAGAGCAGGCTGCCCAGGACTGTGTCCCGGTGGCTTTTGAACATCTCCAAGGATGGAGACTCCACCACCTCTCTGGGCAACCTGTTCCAGTGCTCTGTTATCCTCACAGTAAAGAAGCTTTTCCTCATGTTCAGATGGGATTTCCTGTGTTTCAGTTTGTGCCCATTGCCTCTTCATCACCCTATCAGAGGGTCTGATTTAACCAAATGGGCACCACTGAGAAGACTCTGGCCCTGTCCTCCTTACATCCTTCCTTCAGAGGGTGTAAAATCCTTCCTCTTAGAGTAGAGAGGGGTTGCGCTTCAGCTACAATCCCCCGCCCCTACACACACACTATTCTCCAGCAGGTGTCCTGCACGCTGCTTCTCATGTTGTATATATGTACCTTTCGGCTAAATAAATGAAAGTGTACTTAAAAATCACTGCAGAAAGTAGAAAAGCTTCCACTTAAATAGTCTCTAAATGTACCTTATTCTGTAGGGGATTAGGCTATGATGATTTAATCACTTGCAGGGACATTCGTATGGGAAGATAGCTGCTAAGACTGAGCTTTGTCAGAGATCTGAATGCAGGGACTGCTAGTTTGCTATTTTTGAGTTGGAAGGATGAAAAAGGGGAAGAGAGGCTCCTGTCTCTTCCCCTTGCTCCATCTAATACAAGTGATGCCTACCTCTAACTAACCTACAGAGTACTTAGGCGTATATTTATTCTTATTACAAACTAAAGAACCTCATACAGAGCACGTGACCTGCATGAGGCAGCATGAGATAGTGTGTTAACTATCACCTGAGCATGCAATAAAAATGTTTACCATAAGTAAAATCAGAAAATGGGCAACACTTAGATATCGTTAATCCCATATATGAAATATCTTTGTTCCCATTACAGGGACAGATGACCTGAGTTCCCAGGAGGTGATGAGATCTCCTGGGAAGCAGTGAGTTCAAACAGGACACCATGGTTATCTCCATACTAGGACATGGTGTCGTGCTAGGACAAGGGCACAGGCATGTGAATTCAATCTTTTACACTGAATTCAGCCATTTACACAACGCAGTTAGCCCAGACCATCAGGCACTCTCTCTCTGGGGCACAGTTTAGGCCTATTTTCAATAGGCTTGACAAATCAGACGTCACTACCCTGTTTTGGGAGGCAGAGAGAGTCTTTTTCTATGGATAGTGCTGGTTGTGCTAGTTGGCCTCAGGGCCAGGGAAAAAGTCATGTCACTAGTTAGTTTACTCATATAGATGTAGCCTGGGATTTTGCCACAGTCCTGACACTGACTTGCCTTGTGCCCTTGGTCATGTTCATTTGCCCATTTGCCTGAGAAACCGTATAAACCCCTGGAAGTTTGGTTCTAAATCATGTCAACAGGTGTTCGAAGTCAGTTTATTTCTCATCCACCTGGATTATGTAGTTATGCAATTTGAATTATATTTTTGAAAATAGTGTTTCTGTTTTTTAAGAACACTAGTGTCTGCTCAGGAGACAATATTACACATGAGATTGTATCGAGTTCCCATGCATTTTTGAGCTGCCTGGTATGGCTATGAGAACAGGCCAAATGAGTACATTCCCTGCACTCCTCCTTTCTATAATCAAGTCTTCATCCTCCGTTGCACATTTGTAAAATATTTTAATGAGCATAGCAGCCTCTCTTTACATTGGACGCGTAGATAAGTTCAAACACGTAGGCCATATGTTTTTGTATTCTAGCTATAGTCTGTGCTATTCAAAAACACAGCAGTACAACTGAAAAACAGCACATACAAAGAAGAAATGGACAAATCTGAAGAGAAGAGATTCATTTCTGACAGGTATTCCATGGCACAAATCATGCCAGAAACAGATTCTACTATATGTTTTGAAAGTGGCCTCATTTAAATGCTTTTGTAACAGAACATTGTGCACTTCACTGTAATTGCAAGTAATACATGCAATGCACCAGGGCAGTATGTTAATTCTGTACAGTTGGTTAAATTCTGGGAAAGAAATCAAATTCTGTAAACATTATGGGGGATTTTCTCCCATGAACACCAAAAAAACAGTGCTCCTGGTTGTGATCCATCTGCAGTACAGACTTAGCGCCGTTTAGGGATACTATCATCTTTCTGTCAAGTTCTCTGCCTAGACTGTCTTTTCCTTTTGCTAGCCTCAATGCTGACCTATTATCTGTTTCCTACTTTATGACTGTTATAGAGCCTGAACAGGAAATCAAAGGCAAGAAAGGTATTATCGTCAAGGCACTGCTGTTTTTCAACTTTTCTCTTGTTTTTCCCTGCAGACAACAAGGTGCCGAGAAGGTTCATTTGCTAGACACTAAAACATGAAGAGCAGACACCTCATCTACATTTTTACAAATAGTAAACAAGTTGGACATTGATGTAAAATGGGTATTAAACCTCCCACTCCTTTCCTCTCCTTTGCACACATTCTTTACTATTGTAACTTTGTAAGGGAGGAAGGGTTTTGACTTTTTTTCTAGATGTCTGATTTTTTTTTTGTAAACAGTTAACTGTTTGGAAGTCTGAGTTGCCGTAATTTCCTTCTACTTCAGCAGAAGGTAAAGCCTCTGAGATGTCTTTCTTGAGAAAGTATAATGGAAGCGATAGAGACAAAGAAGAGGTGTGGCTTTACACTATATATGTGGCTCCCTGGAAACTTCCTGGGGCTGGGGCTGGAGTGAACCACAGCTGAAAACTCTGTAGGCTGTTTTACAGTGGTCTTACCCTGTGGCATGTGCTTTGCACTACAGGCATGAGTGCCCCAAGCCATCAGCCAATCCTTCTGCTGTTTAGCTGTGCACTTAGAATATTCCTTTACCTGGGGGTTCCCCTCATATTGAATCCTTGCTACTGGCCCTTCTCTGTCCCAGTTCTATAGGAAGTGCTCCCTTCTGCCTAGCAGCATATTTATGGATCTCAAGAAGCCAGGACGGAGGCCAAAAACAGTCTTGCAGTGTGTATTAAAAAAAAAAAAAAAAAGAGAGAGAGATCCTTCTGCAGAATATTATATAAATTCAACTTTTTTGCAACAGTTCCATTTGGTGCATGCTTGAGAGAGTCTGAGCCAGGAAATGGAACAAGCTGCTGCAGCCATGGCAGGTATATTTGGTGCAATAGAGGTAGCATGACAGGGCTCTATTACAGTAAGTAATACAATTCCAGAAATAACCTGTGCGGAACATATTGCTTCTGCTGCATATGTCAGGAAATGGACTTTGATCGATGTTGTTGCAATGCAAAATCACATACTAAAACTTTTTAATTATGATGACAATGTAAAAGTAGAGAGGGTGCTCACTGGCAGTGTTCATTGCCTTTATAATTAACAAATGGACAGCACAGATTAATTCTGCATGCTGTTCATGTTTAACAATTCTTTCTAGTTGCTGCCATCAGCATATATATAAGCAATAAGGCATGACAGGGGGCCTGGTTATCATCACCTCTGGGGTGTTAAGAGGCATCCTCTATGGGAGCGATTATCTCATGATAACCGCACCACCTGGAGTTACCATACTGCTGCTATAAAAATTCATTACTGTAAGAGAAAAATGTGTACATTTATACTAGAGGATGAAGTTAGAAGTTTAGGATGCTAAACAACACTATCAGGAGCTCTGGTTTGCATCTCTTCAACTCCATATGTGAATATTCACTAGGCTACTGTAATGCTTTCTCAGTTTTGTAAAATAGAATACCACTTTAGCAATATTTTTGCAGCAGCTTAATATGATAGTCAAGAATGAAACAGAGATGGCACAGACATCAGAGGACAGACAGTGAGTTGGCCACAGACCTTAAATTGCCTTCTCAAAGGGAATACCTCCATTGGCAGAAGACCTCCTAACAAATAGTTTCTCAAAGGAAAAGAAAGCACAGGGAAAGCACAAATCAGATTAGATAGGAGTGTCTATAATTTTAAATTTTAAATAGGCTAATTTCTACTCTGCAATGCATTTAGAGTATATTTAATTTGAATTTATTGTAAAAGTGCAGAACGAAGTACATGGGAATACAATAACTCATTGTCTGCTGTTCTCTACGATAATGTAACAAACTGTTATCTCATACTCTAACGACTGTGATGTTAATGGATTCATATGCTTTTCCTGACCTCTTCAGCACTGGATGTATGTCTGTGTGCCTTCACTGTCCTTCAGGTTTTCTGCTTCACTCTCAACTTTCTTACTAACCTTATTATCTTTGCTTCTTTTCATTTTCTCTTTAGTAGAAAGGGAGATTATATTTAAATGAGGAGTTTTAGTTCTACATTTGTAAAGATGATTTCTTGCTTTTTTTTACTCAGTAAATTCTGAAGAAACTGGCCACTTGCTGATATTGTGACTCCCTCCCCAAGAGCATTGCCTGCTCTTTCATAGGAGGTTATCCCTCTAATTAAATTCTGCTGGCCTGTCACCCAGAGCCAACAGGAGAGAGCAAAAATATCTACTCTGCTCTTGTTTACCACTCTGTCTGTTGCCTTGGCAGAGCATATATAGCATTTGGTGGATGCAAAGGTGGACTTCCCTCAGGCTCTGTACAAGGCAGTGGAAACCATGTACCCAGTCAGGAGAATGTGGTCCAGAGAGTGCAAAGTGGCTACAAAACACAGAATGGTTTCATTTTGTAACCATCTTCTGCTCACCATGTGTTCATTGTGGTTAATGACCACAAGGGCTAACACTAGCTCATCCTTGCACTCAGGCAGATTGTAAGGATCATATACTTGTGCAGTAGCTCCTAGGTACTTGGAGTCCAGCTTTAGTGCATAAAGAATACGAGGCAAATTCAGTTTTTTCATGAGTCTATGAGACAATGTGAAATGCTACCTTCCCTATGTAGATCCAAAGTATCTGAGCTCTGTACGAGCAAAATATGCAAGTGGTTAGGCCGTGATATCAACCCTTGTCAAGCATCAGCTTATAGCATAATCGAAAAGGTAGCTTTGACCTTAAGCTTATTTATACCATAACTATGCAGCATCAGAATAACATATTTTTGGTGACTTATTGACAGAGGTTCTGAAATGATTATTACTCTATACCCATGAAATATTAGTGATGAATGTAAATTATGCTGTTAAAAACTATTGATAGCTATTTTTGATATGGATTAAATGATGATTTTAGTTGTATAAATGCATAGAAAATTTGATTTTTTAAAACTAAAGGTCTTCTCTGTACTAAGAAACTGGACTATTAAGACTGCAAGTTCTGCTGGATCTGTGGATTTTCCTTTACACTGTCTTGTTCATCTAAGGGACAGAATGATTTGATTCATTGTGGTGACTCAGAAGGCTTCCTTTTTGTGGTACAAGAAATGCCTGAAAGAGAAAACTCTTCTGTTAGGGACACTGAGAATTATTTTTTGTAAATAGAATTGTATACTGTTCTACAGATTTATAAATTGTCATGAAATTGCATAGTACTAAACTGCTACATAACATCCTGTGAATGCAGGACACCATGGTACAGAGAATGTCAAAAAGACAAACACATCTTTTGCAGCAACTCAGGTGCTTCTGCAGGACGTTCTAGGTAGAAAAACTCGTGAAGATGGATTTTTGCAGAATTCAAGTACTGGGAGAACTTGTTGGGATGTTTTCTGTTGCCGTTAGAAGCTAATGCAAAAGAGAGTAACTGTGTGACTCTTAGCTTGCCTTGGAGACTGTGACTGTCTCCAAGCATGTGGCATATGCAAGTCAAAACTCCTGTATTTATGGGTTGATAAACCCCTTCACAATTCTGACTTAAAGAGTGAAAAGTAGCTATATAAAGCACTACACCAGAGTAGTTCTTCTGAGAATCTGCATTACAGTAGATAATAGGTTTTAAGAACATCAGCAACTCCTTGTCTCTTGCTGACCTCACCTGTTTCCCCGTTGGAAATCTAATCAAAAGTAAATGCTGTTCAAGATCTTCATTCAAGTTCTACTACTGCAATTGGAATTGAAAAAAGGACTGAACTAAAGACACTAGAGCTCCCATAAGGTTGGTGCTGATGATAGGCGTTAAATGAACCTGCAGAGCTATATAGTGGGCCAGGCATCCACAGTAGTGTGTCCACCTGTTTGATTTCTCAAGATCATTATGAAGCAGATGTGCCTTATCACTCCTGTCCAAAGGAATAGTTTCTTAAAAATTCTGGATGTTAACATGCAGGAGAATGTAGGCTTTTCTGCTCTCTTCTTGGATACTTATGCACAAATTCTATTAGATTACAATGCAGTTGCTTAATCTTGGCCCTTGTTTTCCACAATTTCCAGCTTCTAACTGCACAAGGAACATTGCAACTTGGAAATATGACATTAACTGCTTGCCTAAGGAATAGTGTAATGGTAGTACCCAGCAACCAAAGGTGGTAAATTACTAATGCCAGACAACCATCATAGGTTTTGGTTCACTTTTTTTTCTGTGTAAAATAGTCTAGACCTGCAAACTATGTTGCCATTAAATGACATTGCATGGACAAAAGAAGTTGGTAATTTACTGCTATGACATGTTTGAGCTTGCCCATTTTTTAGCCTGACTGATGCTGTTAGTTTCTGTGACTTTTCCTTTTCAAGAAGCATTCAGACTCAAACTTGTCTTCTGAAGTGCCATTTTGTTCAAAATCTGGCCCTTTCAGCTTTCACTTGCAAGATTATATGGTTCATGAGTCCTGCCTGGTGTGTTTTTCTTTGTTGTGTACTGCAGCTCATGGTGAGCTTCACAGATCTTGAGCAGCTCTACCTTTGATGATGTTAGTACATTTTCTCCGTGGCTGACTTTTATTAGTTTCAAAAGATAACAGTCTATGTAGCCACACACTCAGGTATGTGTGAAGGGCATCATAAGGAAAAATTAGAATTCTCCTCCTCCTCTTGGTCAAATAAAGTCCTTCAGAATGCTTAGATCTGCTTATTGTTATGATATTAAATGCAATAGTAAAGCTGTAGGAAGTCAGATGTGCTTCCTTTTCTTTTCTTCCTCCCTGACATTGGGATAGCACCTGCTGATGTTGGGTTCATTCAAGCTCTGTCAACCTCAGTGCCCCACTCTGCAAAATGAGGATAATAGTACTTAACCCCAAAGAAGATTTTTCAGATGAATAACTCTTTAGAAAACTACCAGGAAGGTCACTTGAACAGAAGGTCTGAACTGCTTTGTATGCCTGAGCATGGGCTGTTTGGAGGCTAGAGGAGCCCTTTCAAACGCATATGCTACATACGTCTGTTCCTGGTTTAGCGGAGTTTCGAAATACCATCAGGGTGTGCTTCTTGAGACTGATCACTGTACATTAAATGGCAGGATAGAAGCCATTTAATGTGTACAAGAATATTGCTTTATATTCTTGAGCACCATCTGCTGGCATTTTGTCATTTAACCAGCTACTTACACAAATGGAGGTAGCTCTATATAGGGAATGTTCCTGAAAGAAACCAGAGCTGAAGTTCTCAAGCAAATAACGTCTGGGCATGTTTCTTAGGAATACTTGGAAAATGGCAATATAGAAAAGGTCTGGAAAGGGCTTTGAGAGAATCCAAGAAGTTGTCACATGAAAAAAAACAGACTTAGTTAAAGCCTTAAATGCAGCATAAGTGATTTGACTAGTGACATGGGCAATGCTTGGAATAAGGATTTTGGCATTTCCAGGGGACAGAGCTCTCCTTGTTCTGCAGCAGGTGAAATTCCATACAGCATCTCTAGGTGTGATGGTCCTCTCCCAGAAAGGGTGGGTAACGGTTTTTGATATGAATAACTTACCAGTAGGGGTGCTTTCCTGAGAATGGGCTTTAGGAAAACCTTTCTAAGGAAAGTGCGGAAAAACATTTAAGGGGGAGGACAGGAGAGATGAAGAAAGGAATAAGACATGAATATTGGCCTGTTTTGGCTCTTTAATGCCAATACTAAATTGGCTCTTTAATGAATACTAAATAACCACTTCTGTCCTCTTTCAAGGCCTGGCAATTCAGTAGAATCTCCAAGACAGGTCTGAAGAGATTGTCTATGACAGAACCAAAATAAAGCATGTAAACACATCTGAACTAGCAATAAAATACCTAGCCCAGGTACAGACGTCTGTATAGCTCTGTGAAGGCTTCATATCCCTTCCAAGAATTTGGCGGTTTAGCCCTACCAGAATTCAGTGCTGGCTATTCCCTACTGTCTCCGCAATGACCAGAGCATGGCTGAATTTCATGAATGTAATGCTCCTACATACAACACATTCATAATAACAGTTTATGTGAAGGTCATCTCAAAGCGGTGTTGCTGTGTCTAATTCTGGGGATTTTTCCTCTGTCTGCTTCCTGTATTTCATATAGAGGCATTTGTGAGTGGGAAGGATTTTATTCTTTAGTTTTTGCAGATTCATGTGGGTTCTGGTCTTTCAAAAAATGGGTTTGGGCTTGTCTGAAAAAATAAACAGCAACTCATAATGGATAGACAGGGAAGCCCAGACAAGGATTACCTTTACATTTCGGAAAATTAAGCCACTGATGCATATTTGTGTATATTTTTAATATTTTAGCACCTTTAATATCTCCAAATGTTATAAATGTTATTCTGAGTGACATGGTGATATAAAAACTTGTGAATGACACCTGCTGTATTCTTTACCTAAGATGTATAGAGATGACAGGAAAACGAAGTAGGAAACACAACATGTTGAGTGCCGTGTCCCACAGAAGCCACAATTTTTACTGATGTATCCTAGAGATCAGTGAAATGGAAGACATTTTTTCTCCTCCTGCCCTGTCCCTTGGTATTTTTTTTCCACACAGCTAGAAAATGAAAATGTTAGAATTAGTCTAAGATAGCAAAGATTACAAGATATGAAGCAATTATAGCTCAAATACATTTTTCAGAGATCTCTGGAGAAGTTAATCTCTAATAGAACATATATACATCAGGAAAACATTAAATATTTATAAAGCAAAAGAAGAAACCACTATCAATGATTTTAGCTCCGCACCTGTGCCTTTTTTTCATGTAGCTACTTATTTCAATGTTAGTAGATATCTACCTCTTCTCAGGAGTTTGGTGCCTTTCCTGAAATCAGTATGAGCACTGGCATTCAATACCATTGGATATTCAAATGGTAACGTAGCTACATTCAACTTCATAAAATTATTTATTGAACCAAAATGACACTCAGATCCATGTACCATATTCTTATTTGTCCAGATATGGCATATGTCAATTTAGATGTGTCTTATAAAATGTGTGCTTATGTATTTTTTTATGAAACTGATGCAGCTCACCATAGCAATGCATTTTCCATTGATAGGGAGAATAGGAGAATAGCACATTGAGTGTAAGCTTTTTAATTTCCTTCAATTTCAGCAAAAAAGACTTTTAAAAACATTAATAAGTACCTTCAGCATATTTCCTTGGCTATCAGAAATAAAATTATAACTGGGATTCAGCCTAATTCTCAAGACACAGTACTTCCACAATGCTTTCCACCTACAAATTCTCCATATTTTTTGTACCAGTCAGTCCTTTTACTTTCCAGTATAACACATCACTGTGGAGAACTGTGACAGTCTAACTGGTGATTAAGTTTAAGCTAAATCTTTAATTTAAATTCAAATCCTTCACAGACCTCTAGTTTTCTGTACCTCTTTGAGTGAGTAATCTTTTCCTCAGTTCTGAGAGGAGGGAAAAGTATTTATACATTACTATTTCTATGTGTGTGGAGAAGTGTGGAATGTTACGGACAGCCTCAATATTGTTTATCATCCTTATCACTTTTAAGTAAGGAATATTAAGCTCTGATGCCTTTAGTCTTGAGATAGAACCACCTTCAAAAAACACTTTATAATATCTTGTCCTGGGAGATTTATGTAGAGATGTTAATGTAATAAAATAAAAAGGAAAGTAGATTAATGATCCTTTACTCCTGAACTTCTTAGTCTTGCTATGCACTTATTGTCTCCTTCACCCACTTTTGCCTAACCAATGTAGAACAGGCTGAAGGTGTTTGTATCAATGTGTGTTTATATCAATTTTCTTGCTGTTGAAGGAACACCAATGGATTACTACAAATGTGTGGATTTTTTTGTGAAGAAAAGGAAGAGTTTGTTGAATGGTATTGATGAATGATAACTGCTTAAGTGGATATCATTAACCACTTGGTGTGCAATATAAAGTATGCATCCAAGATGTAAGAAATTGCAGTAAATTAATGAGCTTGAAAACAGAACAACAACAACAACAACAAAAAACAGAGATAAGAGAGCAATCAGATTTCCATTAAAAGGTTCAAATTATTGAGGTTGTGATACAAAACTAATATGAGCCAATCTAGAAATGTGATTTTCTGCAAGTGCAAAATGAAGTCTGTGTGCTATGTTAACTCCTCTTAAGCATTGAGAGCAGAGGTTAAGCAGGACTTAGGTAGACCAGACCCTGTGCTGACCCTCTCTACTTGCATTAACATGTCCTATACACTGCTCAAACTGACACTTTTTTGCAGGTGAACCAATGGGTCCAAAATCCACTTTTTCTTCTTATTTGAACAGATATTATATAATATTATATAATTATAACTTATAATATTATGTCAACTTCAAAGACATTTTGCAAGCACAAGACAGCTTCTCTGCTGCCATTTGAGGTAAGGCAGTAAAAACTTTTCCTGAGTTGACAGTCCTAAGGCTTACCAACCTTTTAATTTCCACTCACTTGGGAGGAGTTCTAGAGAAGCCAAATGTTTCCTAACCAGTTTAAAATGTCTTTTCCTTATTGCAAACAATAGACAATTAGACAAAATTAAATGACCTAATGCTAGACAAAACACACTTAAAAAGAAATTAAAAACTAGGAAATTGTGGCGAGTAGTACTGCCGAGTATTGTCAGCACTAGAAAACAAATCTTAAAGCAGTTAAAAGTTACATTATGTAGCTCAAGATAGTTCTGGCCTGATTGAAATCCATTGGAATTAATGAAAAGCTTTCTAGTGTGTGCCTACGCCATGTGAAGCAAAGACCTGACTTAAGTTCAGGATTACATCCATTGAACTTGTCACACTCCTTTTTATTCTCATAGCTGGCTATTTCCCCAGCTCAGTCTGCAAAACCACGTCCATGCTATTAAAGAGAAGATAGATAGTCCTTAAGCCAGATGGCATAGACTGGTTGTATCCACCTTACACACCAGTCAGTCCTAAGGATCTGAGGTCTCCTCCAGCTGCACGTGGTGTCCTGTGTGGTCCTAAAGCATAGCTGTTATTTGTGTGTGTACCTGTAGGGATGTCTGACTGGGGTTTTTTTCAGTTCAATGTGTAAATATGTAAAATATAGTAGGACAGTTGTGTCTTCACAATATGGAATTGATTGTGTGTCTTGCATTCCCTGAGCTGTGGCAAATCTTTAAGCAGAGGAGCTACCAGTTCACCTGTGAAAAAAAGTGACAGTTTTTGTTAGAGTGGTTGGTGTGGACGGTAGGCTGGGGAATGGGGAGACTGCTTGTGGAGAATAAAAGGAGGCTGGCTGCGGTGGGGTGATGGTGAACCATGGTTTCTGGAGAAGGAATGGTCTGTGGAGATGGAGGTCCCAGACCTTGGGCCGATGGAACTCCTGAGAGACTTGCAGGCTGGGAAAGAGAGTCACAGAGCCTGAAGTCATCCTGGCTAGTGAGATGGAAGGCTTGCAGGGGGGGAGG